>NC_142502.1:83356666-84638333 GCF_057876585.1 Rhinolophus sinicus | reverse complement strand
GGGAGGGAGGGAGGGAGGGAGGGAGGGAGGGAGGGAGGGAGGGAGGGAGGGAGGGAAGGGAAGGAACCTCAAAAGGTAGATACATTGCTGACAGAAAAAAACTAAAGATAAAGCTACATTAGGGGATGTATGCCCACAAGGTTTTGTAATTATATGTAAACCAACATAAATGTACATATATATATTACATTGTAATATGAATGTATTAATCTAGTCTGTGCACATATATATGATATGCATGATATATATACCTATACATATGAATGAATCTATTTGTATTTATTTTAAATGTTTAAGACTGCAAGGGTAACCAATCTATCAAATACATAGCTGCACATGAGCATTACTTGTAAGGTGTATTTAAAGAAACATGTGACATGAACATTTTGCATAAAATCATCTAATCAAGAAACACAATGACATTCATACTAACGAGTGGGTATGGAACCCAAGTGGAGTGCCATTCCTTCTAAGGAGCCAGATAAATCTACACTCCATGGAACCCAGGCACTCCACTGAGCAGTTTTTCATGGGCCAAATCCAAAACCACTCTCGGGGAAGATCTGTCGTTGCCTGCAGGTTTCTCTGAGGTCGGCCTCCATGCAGCATGGAGAAGTCTTCTATTTATACCACATTATTCATTTGGTTCCCTAACCAGCAGTTCCTGTCCTCACCAGGAGGTATTCTCCAAACTGTTTGCCGTGTAGCTCCTAAATAAAAGCTTCTCTGAGAAAAATTGTATTCAGGAAAGACAATCTGGAAAAAAGCTAACAATCTTCTCCTGCAAATATTTTAATTTCTATCATTCATCAAGAAGAATCACCAGGTCAGCCACATGCCTGGATTTTTATTGAAATTGCCCACTAAAATCAGTCATACAAATTATTTTGAATATTGAGGAAATTGGTTCATTATATCATTAACAATCCCCAGTGTAATATATCACTTTTGAAGTTTATCTGAAGGTGGTCTCAAAACTCTTTTTGGAAAAGAGCTAAATAAATACAAATTCAATTTTTAAAAAAGGATAGAGACCTAATCTAACATGCTACATATAAAATGTGGGAGGGTCCTGTCTGCAGTCTAGCTCCTGGGGGACTCCAGGCTGAGATTTTCTTATTTTTGTTTCATATAACTTGATCATATCTTCATGCTGTTTTACAGAATGGAGGTGGTGATGGTAATATCGACTAATATACAATCTCAAGGAAAAGGAATCTGTTACTCACATTCTGGTTTCAATATTCTATAAGGCATGATTGTACAACAAGCTCACACTTTTGAGTTATCAAGAGACTTCAAGTAAAATGAGAGATTTAGGATTTTCCGAGTTGCCTAGAGTTAAGTAGATGTCATCTGTGTAGCACCACTACGAGACACCTTGCTTAGGAAGTAGTGAGATGAGCCTTTGCAAGACCATTCTATGACAGACAAGGGAACACCTACTAGATGCCTCCATGGGTGTATGTGAGTACATGGAAAAAGGGTCCCATTGGAGATGTCATTTGCCTCATATGTAACAAAATGATTCTTGGCCACATACTAGCATAAGAGTCCAGTCAGGCTGGAGATACCCGGTGTGACTACAAGATATCTACCATTTGGTAATATGGCTCTTTTACTCCTGGCTACAATGAACTAGAAGATATGCCAAAAACAGCTGACGAGGATATCATGAAACTTCAGAAGAACTGCCATATTCTGAACAATTCAGTTTGAACAACATGAAGACTTGGCTACACAGTTTTTAGTTCCCTTTATATATAAAATCATAAATTTGTTTTGAAAGCTAAAAAATATGCAAAAAATACAACAACTTTGACATTTTCAGTTCAATAATAATATTTGATGTTATGCTAGCCACATAGCTACTCAAATCTCATTTCAGAGTAGAAGAAATCCATGAAACATTTTATATTAAAAATCATTCAGTAGGTAGGCACCAGGATTTCTGCCACAAATAAATCTTTATACTAAAATTCAATTCTACAGTTTGTAAGTCTTTCTCCTACTGAATGATTTAGATAGAACTCCATAAAATTTCCATTTTGTTCTCTAAAGCTCTCTTCTAAATAAATACTTCAGTTAGAGATATTCTTCAATGCTAATGTATTAAAAAAGGAAACAAACAATATTAATAACTATGTCACATACTTCAAACAATGATGCAATAGTACACACACACACACACACACACACATACACAACTAATCTCAGAGTACATCTTGTACAGTTCTGGGATAGCAACAAGGTTCTCAAGTGCATAAATAGCAAGAACTCCAATATTTTTCCTGAAAGTCTTGAACCCTCCCTTCCTCAAACCCTTGCAAAATTTTAAGTTATGTTAACATTTAAGTGACTGCTGGAACAGGAGCTTCGTAATGCCATTTTATACATATTTAAAACATGACACATTTGTAGAGGTAAATATTCCTTCTAGTTTACTCCTGCATGCTAATAGCAGCAGAGAATTTAAAAAGAGTTCCATGCATAAGGTAAAAAAAGGGAAACAGTTTATCTTCATACTGCAGCATTTTTCCTTTTATAGAGGTAGTTTTCATGATATTGCTATTTTGACACATTTGTTATATTGTACATTTTCGCAAGGCTCAATTGCTTTGTTTGTGTGATGTCACTTCCATATACTTCTGCTCTTCACTTGCAGTCTAAATTGCTCTCATCACTATATACAAAGTATAAAATTTAGTCAACACGTGTAAATTGAAAGCAATTTGATATGCATAAATTAAAAGTACTTCAAAAGCTTACTTCTCTAACATTGTGAATGGAAACCTTATTTTTGTACCCAGATGGTTTATACTGCATACTATTCTACAAAAGCTGTGATATAATTAATGACATACACAGTGTGATCTACCTACTGAGTCTTCTCACTGTAAACCTGGATAACAGGGTAAGCAACTATGAGGTAAGCACTTTGTACAGACAAAAACAGAAAATCACTACAACATCCTCTTCACGTTAGGTGTCTTCACTGCATTAAAAAACACCACGAAAATCATGACTCTCTTTATTGGGAAATATAACATTCTCTTTGACACAGAGCTTACCCGGTGTTCTTCCTGCTGTTGTCTTAGAGTCTCATACTCGAGGGCTGGGGCAGGAAGCTGAGAGATGATTCTTTGTGTTTCGGTCAGCCATGGCCAAAGTTCTTCGTATGTTTCCCAGAACTGGTTAACCAGGGACTGTGCCCGTTCTAGCTGTAGATACCTCTCTGAGTTTATCTGGCAGATGGTGTCATAGTTCTTCAACACCTTGTCCAGTTTTTTCTAGAAATTAAGATGATAAAATGTGTTTAACTGATCAAGCAAGCCAAGCAGCACATGCGCATAAGATGGTTTTGTCCAGCACTATACGCCTGGTGCAGAGCAGACACTCAGTAAACGTATGGTAAGTGAATAAGTCAATAAAAGCTATTTAGGTTTTAACTGTTTCTATGTATAAAATAGTTCACTTTAAATTAAAGAAAGGCCTTCTAGGTTTATCCATGTCGTTGCATAGCAGGATTTCGTTCCTTTTTAAGGCTGACTAATATTCCAACATATGCTAATGTAAGTGTTCTTACATTAAGCGTTCTTTATAAAAAAATTATGGATACATATGTAAAAAATAGCAAAAATGTGGAACATCTTAAAAGCATAACAATTGGAGATCAGGCTAACAAATTATGATATATTCCTACAAAGGAATTCTACACAATCATTAAAAATCATGGAATTTAATGACACAGAGAATTTCTCAAAAAAAAAAATAGGTGACAAAACCCAAATATAAATATGTAAATGAGCAAGGCCTGAAGTTTTATTTTTTTTCTTTCCTTTTCTTTCTTTTTTTGTTGTTGTTGTTAAGGCCTTAAGTTTTATGAGTAAGACACTAGGCTCTCTAAACATAATTAGCAAAATTTTCCAGCTATTCTCACAACATCTTCTAGGTTAGAAAACAAGTCTCATGATTCTAGTAACATTTACACTGCTGTCTCAAAAAACAAAACAAAACAAAAAAACAAACAAGGACTACCTTTCACTAATGAAATTTTAAGAGGAACTGCTAGTTAAAAAAATTAATTACATATATTGGAATCAAAGTGGAACCTTCTGCTATCCATTCAATTTCATGGGGTGGTTACAGTGATTAAGATTATGGTACACATTTACATCATAAACTAATAGCAGAAGATAAAGCACAAGAGTAATCTAATAAACCACAGAATTACATCAAAATTATTTCATGATTTGTACCTACATGTCAGAATCTTTACAAAAATAATAAAGGAAATATTAAATTATACACAAGTAAATTGCCACTGTAGCGTATAAACAAAAGACAAAGTATCATTAAATAACGTACATTCCATTACTTTCCTATGTTATACCTTGAAAGCAATGCATACTCTTTTAAATGTGATCTAAGGCATAAACATTTGTATAATTTTGTTTTTTGTCATGGGATATTTTCTTACTAGAAGCATTAATTTCTTTAGGCTGTTCAGATGTCTGAATATGAATTGAACTAAACATTTTCCTTGTGGCTGGTGTTCTATCAATTTAAAGTATCATTGAAACTACATAAAGTGGATACTTCCTTAATTATTCAGTTCATTTTTTTCCCTATACAGCTTTCTGTAACTTTATACAGAATGGATTTCAGCATTAGCGGGAATCACATATTTTGGGTTTTGTTTCAGCTCAAGAGGCTCAAATGTTTCTAGAGATCGTAAACAACAGTTGACAGATATAATAACAATTTATACTGATAATAATGGCAATAATACAGCTAACATTAATTGAATGCTTAATGTGTGCCAGTTATTCAAGGACTCAAACCTTAATGGCTTTTCTGTATATTAAAAAAGACCGTCCCCAGGGTGATTCCCTTAAGGAATATTCCTTTCACTGCTGTTCTGTATGCTTGAAAAATGCCTCACTGAAACTAATGACTTAGCTGTTTAAATGGCAGCTGTGGATAAAGGAAAAGTGCTTTTCTAGGACTGAAAGCTCAATACAGGCCGTTTATTCAAGAGTGTCACTACCAGTCACATAGACAAGTTTATACCTTCATTGGTTGCTTTTCCTCTTCACTGCATGTGGCCATGATTTTATGTCCAGATTTAACAAGTTCATCGATAATATCCTTGTGTCTCAAAATCTCCATGGTGAATGTCTGTGATTTACAAAAATAAAGATTAAAAATAGAGAATGAATGAAGTAAAAACAATTAGGCAAAGTAGTTGACAATACCAAGTTACACGAGTGGGGTGTTGCAAAGTAAATCATGCAAGGACATTTTCTAGACTAGCTAATAATTTAGATGCAACTGGAAATGTGCTCCTTCACCTTTTGAACCTGCAGCTGAGCAGAGGTCTGGTCTTGCTCAAGCCTGATGTCACCCAGAGACATCAATTTCTTTTCGGTTTCAGTAATCCAGGATAACTCAGCATCAGCTGCTTGGTCAAACTAAACAAAAGACAAACAATTAGGTCAGCAAGTTCCTGTAACTGGTGCCAGAAAAACACCTATCTACATTTCTTTCAAATATCCTTATTACGCAAGTGGAAAATTGGAGTTTCTCTCTTCATGGCATCCTGAAATAATTCATGATAATGACTGAAGTTATAAAGTGAGGCGAACTCTCCACTGAATAATTAAACATATGCTCTTAAAGCGTGTTGAATCCATAACACAGCATCAATGACTTTAGGACAGTAACACTGTTATTGCCTTCTTTTGGGTAGTTACAAGAATTTTCTCCTTAGGAGTATTATCCAAATTGAACAACTATAGAAGTCAATAGCTGGATGCCACCTTTCAATCATTTCCGCTATCACTTTAACCCATGTGATATGCAGGTAGCATTCTGCTATCAAAGGACACGATTCTTAGCATAAAGAATGGAATATTCCCATATATTTATTACTGATGTGTGTACAATTATATATGTAAAATACGTCTCTGTGTATGCAGAGTGTATCCCCAAATGACTCATGTCATTTTTTCACATCTCTTTTAATAGCAGAAAATATTTTCTAGAGCATTTTTACACATTTCAAGAGATTTTATTTTATGATCATAACAGTAATCTGTGGTGGAAAATTCACAAAATACAGAAAAATATACAGAAGAAAATTTAAAAACTGGAGTTAATACCATTGGTATTTTAGTGAATTTTCTTCCGGAAGTTGAGAAAGATTTATAAAGGTCTGGGATAACACTGTATAAACAGTTTCATATCCTGCTTTATCATTTACTATGCACTTTTCCCGTGTCATATTCTTCTAAGTGTGATGTTTAAATAACACCATTGTATGCTAGCACACCTGGGTATTTTCATTTAGGCTCTCTGCATTTTTTTTTTTTTTTTTTTTGCTATTATATAAACAACCCCCTAATGAATAGCCTTATATATAAATCTACATTGGCATCTCTAATTAGTTCCTTAGGGTAGATTCCTAGACGTTGACTGTACCAAATCAAAGAACATGAGCATTTTCAGTACCTTGCATCAGATAAACTCCAGTGGCTTGCAGGGCCAAGCAGTTATCATAAATGAGTAAAGTGGGCAAGTGACACCACAAGCACTAATGATAAATGGTAACTAACAATGGCCACAGTTGGAAGATTTAATAGGAAATAGACATTGTGAGTATTCAAATCCAGTACTGCCAGAACTTCTAATTTTTCCAAAGAACCTGGAAATCCAGATGGGGTTACGAGGATAACTAGGTGATGGGTGAGAAGGGTGGAGATAAGAAACTAGATCAGAAAACAATTCATACTTTAAAATACTACGCAACATTAGGCAGACTCGTGGGAAGATGGAGCAGATGTACTTTTCCCTGTTCCTCATAGGTGCACCTAAAAACCCTCGGTGGTATACATAAAATATACGTAAGACGACTCTGAAAGGAGAGAGAAAAGAATAGAACTGCTGTGGACCTTGGGACCCAAGGAACAACACAGAGGTGAGTTCTCTAGGTTTCCTTCTTGCCTCACTTCCCAAGGCTGGATACTGGAGAAACTGACAACCCAGACAGACCATCAGGCACAGACAAAAACCCCAAGAAAAGCTTGCTCTTTCTAGCCAAAGGACCAGAAAATGGCAAACTACCAAGAAAGAAACCTTTTAGACAATGTTACTCTACTCTAATCAAGCACCACAGGAAAAAAAACAAGCTGTGGTCCCACCCACACTGATATGAAGAAAGGCTGAATGTGGAGCCTAGATTTCCAAATTCATGAGCCTATAACAAGGTGCTCACATCCTTGCCAGGGTGACGTCAGAGAAGGCCAAGTAGGGAGCTGGAACTTTCACCCCCACTGGCCAATAACATGTCCCCTGGCCACAGTATCAGTGGAGACCATGTGGCGAGCCAGGATTTCCAGGGCCACCAAGAAACAGAGTTTTCTCCCCCTCCCCTCTTCTGGGTGTCAGAGAAGGCTGAGTGGAGTCAGGATTTCGACCACTCTTTAGTGGTGATGTGGCCACCTTCATTGTGGTGTCAGTAGATACCACTCAGAGAGCTGGAACACCCGTTTCCACACAGCAGATATAAGTGTCCCCCACCCCACTTAGATGTCATGAGAGGTTGAGTGGGGAACCTGGACCTCTAATTCCACCTGGTAGCACTCCCACGTGTTCTGCTAGAGTGGTGTCAGAAAAATCCAGTTTAAAAAGAACTTTTAAGACCCAAGACTCAGAACATAACACCAAAAACCAAGAAAACCTCAAACCTAACTAAAGAAGACAATAAATGCCAATGTCTAGATGACAGAGATGTTAAAAGTATCCAACAACGATTTTAAAGTATCCATGATCAAAATGCTCTAATGAGCAACTTCAAACATCGTTGGAATGAACGAAAAATTAAGAGGCCTCAGCAACAAAACAGAAAGCCTCAGCAAAGAAACAGCATGTCTAAAGAACTAAATGGAAGTTTCAGAACTTAAAAATCTAACAAAATGCTCAAGGGATAAATGACATCAAGGAAGGGGACAGAGGAAAGAATCAGTGAAGTAGAAGACAGAACAATAGAAATGATCCAATCTGAATAATAGAAAATAGACTGGAAAAAAAAGTAACTGAGCCTCAGGGACCTGTGGAATTATAATAAGAGATCTAACATTCATGTCATTGGAATCCCAGAAGGAGAGAAAGAGGTTGTGGCTGAAAAGTACTCAAACATTCTTAAAATTATAAAACTATAGACACTGATACCAGATTTGTGGTTGCCAGGAGTTAAGGAAGGGGGTAGAGATGGGAGGGGATCAGTATGGCTCTTAAAACACGTTGCGTACGGCGGGGTTTAAATCCCTCGTGAAGATTCTCGTGATCCGTACGCAACGTGTTAAAGGGCAACGTGAGGAATGATTCTGATCTTGGAAATGTTCTGTGTCTTGACTGCATCCATGTCAATATCCTGCTTGTGATATTGTTCTATAATTTTATAAGATGTTATCACTGGGGAAACTGGGGAAAGGGGACAATAAGATCTCCGTATTATGTCTTACAATTGCATGAGAACCTACAATTATCTTTAAACAAGTTATTTAAAAAATAACAAGAAAAATTCTATGTGCGTAACCTCTCATCTGTAAGTTCCTGTTTGCATTTTGTCTTTTAAGTATATACTGACAAATTGTCCTTCAGATAAGATGTACTCATTTATATTCCCACAAGCAGAGTTTGGCTGGACACCCTCATCACCAGGGGGATATCCTTTATTTTTTAATAATATTTGTAAAGCTTGTTGGTAGACTTTCCTTCATTATAAGGAAATCACCGGACACAAACATTAACAGCACTGGTTAAGAATATTGTTATGGTTTTAATCTCACAAATAAAAATAACAAATTATAGAAGTGAGAAATACATAACATTAAATTATTATTTGCTTTAGATATATCATGCAGCCACTTGCTTTCACCTTTACTAAATAATGAATGAGTAAATAAATATTAAAGCTATTTGCAGGTCAATTTCTTTTAGTCAACATTTTAGATAGAAAAAATGTAAATAATCATCTAAATAATAAGAAATATAAGAGATAAAGATAACAATCTTACATTTACCTATAAAAACTCAATTACATAAGGATATGAAAGGGAAGACATGGCTTATAACAAACCTTTACCTAACAATCTCTAGAAGTATTACCAGAACAAAATCTGAACATAAACCAACAGCTACCAAAAAACACTGCAAAAGTCAGGCTGCTTTAAGCCTACAAAGTGTCTGGGCAGAGGTCACACTATCATATACGTTGATTAGAATATATTTGTCTCCCCGGGCTCTCCGTTGAGTGTCACATGTTTAACAGGATCACTAATGTGCTAAGTTGTTCCAGACAGAAATGCACAGCGTTAATCATCAGAGTGGGTGAGCTCTCATATAAGGGCAGAACTTCTAAAATAACTCTGTGTACATTCATATAATCTCCATTTATTTTTTTTTGTATTTCCCATAACATTATACATTATATTTCAGTGAAGCTACCTGTTTCAAAAAACATAGAACAGGCTCATGGTTTGCCCACAGTGATAGTAACAAATGTTTTGCTCACTGATTCATTCCTTTTTCTGCTCTTGGGACAAATCAAAACAATATGGACTCCAGAAGGAAGCTTGATGAATCATTTGAAAAATTCTACCTCAATCTGGTTCAAAAATCTATCTTAATGATATTACTTAGTTTCAGATGAAACTACTCATTAGCAATTATGGATCAATGTGATAAAGGAAAAAATTTTCATCAACTAATTCAGCAGCTTCAGATGTGGAAAAAGAAATATTCATTAAAAAAGTGGAAGAGTCTTCTATGCGTGGATTATTAGCTTTCAAGCCACATACCAAGAAACTTCAAAGTATAACTTCGCCATGTGATTGCCTTAAGGAGCATAAAACTGAGAAAAACAGCCCAGGCCTTTCTACCTGGGTGCAAATGCTGCAAGATACCTGAATAAAATCTAACAATAACGATATTTTTCTTCTGCTGGTGTCTGAAAAAAAATAAAGTAACACACTACCCCACACTACCCCTCTTGTTTGAGTTCAGATATTTTTAGTATTTATATGACAATTCCAATGAAACCTAGACTGTTAGTGTTAATATTAGTTTAATACCAAGTCTCCCTGTCTTAAAAAAAAAAAAAAGTATCCAATGGAAAATAGTATGATGATACCATCTAAGTTGCCAAAATAGAAAAGCTGAAGCTCAAACACTGTTTCTGTTAACCAAGGCAAATATTTGCTCTGCTGAAAGAAAACAGGACTTCAAGCCAAAATGTCCCTTCTGTCTTCTGGAATTTTTTTTTTTAATTTTTATTAAATTGGCAAATATTTATTGCCAATATTTATTTATTGCTAAATATTTAGCAACACGTGGAATAGCCACGGGGTCTACATTGAGCAATTTACAGCAAAGTGAGGCATTTGTTTTAGGTCTATGCCTCCCAAATGACTACTTAATGTGTGTACCTCCAATGGACCATAAAAACTGCTTACGTTACATGTGAGCAACATGGAGAGCCAGATTGCTACACAAATTTCAATAAATGTGTTTACTGCTCATACAAGTAGCAAAAATTAACTTCAAATGAATTGTAGATGATCTTAGCATCCATAACTGCATTCTTGGAAATATTTTATCAGTATCCTCAGTAGAGTCTAACCATCAACCTTAGCTACTGTAACTCCTATTATAGTTGAACTAGCATTTCAGGAATTTCCTACAAGTCAGAGAAAGACATTTTAATTGGCTATCTCTAAATATTGCTGAAAAGCACTAAAATAGTAAGGGTCAGCATTCTTCTAAGGGACACACTAAGTGCTTAACATGCAATATCTCCTTTAATGCCGGCAACTGTACAATGTGGGTATTACTGCTAAGTCTATTTACAACCAGGAAAACTGAGGCAGAGAGAAGTTAACTAATTTACCAGAGATTACCCAGCTAGTAAACGTTGGATCTGAGATGTGAACCAAGGGGGTCTGATATGAACCCCAGGGACTGCAGTCTTAACTGCCATGTTTTAACCCTTGCACTTGTATACAGTTTGGTCTTCATGAACTCAAAATAGTCATGTGATTTCACCAAAAATGGCTCAAATACCACAACAGTTAATAAGTGGCAGGTTTTAACCTACAATTTAAACGTTTCTCTGGTCTCTGACAAATTGCTTTCATGCTTAACTGTAAAGTCTCTCCTGAGTGGAAGTAGAGGATGGAGAAAGAAAGTGATAAGGAGCCCTAACCGCAAGGACATCCTTTTACTCCCTTCCCCTCCTGAGGATCTTATCACTTTCTTTTGATTAGCACTTCCTTCCATTTTGCTTCATACTATTCATAACACAGCCCTATCTTCCCACCCCCAACACCTGGAGGGTCTAAACAAATCTCACTTCCGTGGGGGAGGTTTCCTTCGAGGTCTTTAAGAAAAAATAAACAGGTGTTATTTTTCTCAAAGGCTGATTCCTAATGGGCCAATGAACTGTTTATTTGAATTGCACCCAAACGACCAACCCATGTGCCTTTATGTTGGGTTGTGAAGGCCTGCTAAAACAAACCAGGCGACTGGAACTGCCAAAGAGTGCCTGGGATTTTCAGACCCAGGGACATGAACACATTTGAGTGACTTCTAACAACTGCACCCTTCTAAGCGATAAAGGACAGTGAGCCACTCCGAGGTCTAAACGATCACAGTGGTCAGAATGCAGGCCACACATCTATGCATCTTTTAAGCATAAGTGCCCCTCCTCATTTCTACATGGTTTATTTGGTTCAATTTGCAATTAAGGAAAGAAAGCAACAAAGACATGTTACTTTGTGTAGGCTTAGCATGCAAAAATATGTACAGTTTTTAACAGATAAAGGCATTCATTGTGAGTTCTTGGCAGCTGTTTTGTTCTTTTTATTTATTTATTTTTTTATAAAGCTCACCATCACTATTTACTAAGCTGCATTTTTGCACTCTGATTTTTCCTCAAAGTAATGAATGAGCGCAGTTCTTTTTAAAAAAGAATATCCTCTTCAGAATATCAATGCCTGAAAATCTGTAGAGTCAGATTGGCGGCTCATTGACTGGTAGAACCAAATGCATCCAGTCCGCACTCATTTGCCCGTCACTGAGGCTGTTCAGTTGTTTCCCAAATAATATCAAACATCACTCAAATTTTCATAGTGCTCTTAGCCTTATGGTTTCAAAATTTAATGACTTATCTTTTCAAAACTGTTACTGTGACATAGGATTAACAGGAAAAATCTAATCATGTCAGATCAGAACTTTTCTAAAAACTAAACTTGATACAGGCCAGTTACAAAGGACGTGCTAATTAGATGATACCTGTATGCTCGCTTCCCTTCTCTCTTCAAACTGTAATTCTTTTTCATGTTTTCCTGGACATTTTTCATGTCAATGTATGGAAGTCAATACACTCTGTGAATAGAGGCCCTATGCATTTGTTGCATGCATTTGTTGAAAGTCCCTGTGCATTTGTTGAATTCCAAAAAGTAGGTTATAACATTATAAACAACCTTATGTGGGCAAAATATGAAACATCTTAAAAGAAATATGTTTGGAAAACAAACATAACATTCAGTTATTTAAAATCTAGTTTAATTTAGCCAGGTGATTCAGAGGCAAAGCATTCAATCTATAAATGTAAAAATTACCAACTCATGTTCAAGGCACATGTCCTCACCCTGTCACTTGTGGGTGTGGTTATGCTGGGGGTATAAATCTGGGAAATAGTGTTAAAAAAACAAAGTGTGTATGTCTAAAAAGATGGACTGTGGTCAGATCATGTCCATGTTTCAAACAGAGAAGAGAGAGAATGGTAGATGATTTGCTTATCCAACAAAAAACATGTAGTACAAAACATGTGGCTAACATGAACTCTGAAGATTATTTTCGCATCATTCCTTTTATACTTCATGATGTATTGTCATTGGGTAAACAGAAAACATATTTTAATGTCAAAGTGTCCTCTGTCCTAATTCCAAACATCTACAAGTGGGCAAGGTTATAAGATAATTTCAATGATATATTATCTCCTTTATAAATCTAAAAATTATGAGTTTAGAAACTATTCCTCTGAGTGGAAAACAAAACTTCTGCCAAATTAGAAAGACAGGTACCAATTTGTTTTTAAACCTGCCTAGAGAGTGATACTTCACGATCCTTTCAGTGTTGCATTCTCATGTCTCACAGTCCTTATAAACTGGAAATATCCTCATTATATATTTCCATTCTGCTGCAATAATGGCACCTTCCTTCAGATTAATGAAGGAGGTTAGAAAAAATGGATCACCCCTCAGGACTTTTCTTCTCTACGTAATTTATAAGGAGATACTCTAGTGTGGTAGGATGACATCTGGGTTAAATTCTGTTTGCAACTGTGCCACGTACTGACTGTGGGACCACAGGCAAGTCACTTCAAACACAGCTCTACACTATATGTTTGTTTGGCCTTGCTGGAGGCATTTCTTTTATTTTTTTCTTTTTATTTTTTTTTCTCTTATGACATAAGTGCATTTTATTGTTTTCTTTATTAATGGAGGTATTTCATTGGACAGACTTGTAGGCATTTGAAAGGAATGCACATATAAATACAAAATAAATACACATGAACAATCAGAAGATGTTAATGGCACTAATATAAGCTGTATGACCTACTGGTAACAAGATACTTTTACTTCACACATTCTCTCACTCTCTCTCTCTCTCTCTCTCTCAAAAAGAAGGCTGGAAGGATAGAGACCGTAATGTTTATACATACTTTCTTCCACGAGTTTTTCTGTATTCTTTCAGAAAATCTTTAAATGTTCTTAAAGAAGTGATTTTTTTTAGGGTAAAAAAATGTTATTTTCCTAAAGGATACATGTTTTGGGTTCTAGAAGACATATACTGACCTGGTTACTACTTTTTTTTCTTTTCTTTTTTTTTTTTTAATTTTGGAAAACATTTGTAAGGCCTCGAATAGACTTGGGCTACAGTTAATGACCTTGGTACATATCAGAGCTAACTAACCGATACGAGCTCAACCTGTAACCTTGCCCTTATCACTTCACTGAACTAACCAACCATAGTTAACTTCTCAAGGAAATCTTACTCCCAAGAGTACAAAATATTTGTCTTGCTATTTAGGGATGTTTTCAGTGCCAATTCTGAATTGCTGGAATAAATTTCGGTGAAAAAAATTCAGTATATTTCAAATACTTGAGAAAACTTCGCACAAATAAACACACTTATTTTCTTATAATAATGAAACATACAAATTCCTCCAAACTTTGAAAACAGTCATGAAAATACATTCCTCAGGCATGAATGCCCTCCCTCGCAAAAATTTCTTAGGCAGCCCTTGTGCTTTCATTTTTTTTTCATCAGCTTTTGTGATTGTAGAGCACAGCACTGAAATGAAGAGTGGAGCATTATGCTTTAGAACTGTATAAATTACACTTTTACGGCAACCTTAGAAAATTAATTTTGGACGCTACCACGCAATCTGCTTGATTTGTGTTTCTTGCTTTTGGCTTGTATGAGTAAAAGCTTAATTATATACCTTCTCCAGCTCTGTTCTAGCTAAAGTACACTGCACCACCACTCTAACACCATCACCGAAAGCTTGCAATAATAGTCTGATGACTTAATGTAAATATTCGGAGATTTCAATCAAAGTTAATCAAAACATGTATCATGAACTTCTATTTTTTTCAGCAGCCCCACTGGTTGCCCAGTTTTCTAAGGGAGCTATAGGTAAGGGTTGGTGCCTTTAAAACTCTCTGGAACTATGTAACTCTGTACGAGTCGCAGGTAAGTCAGAAACGATCCCTTTTCCCTTTTCAGTCATCTTCAGAAAAATCTGTATCAACACAACTGTTTCTTTTTAGAAAGAATACAGCCTCTCTGTGTCACAGCTGCATATAAATGAACAGTTAATACTGACTTAACATGATAACTCAAAATATTTACTCACAGACAGATCAGATTTGGCCAACGCATAAAATCAACATTAGCAATATGCATGTATGTAGACAAGAAGCATTTTGTTTGGAAAGCAGGGCTGATCTTCCAGGGGCTGATTTGGGAAGGATCACTCTGGGAAACAATACGGCAAATGGCCGTTGACAACGTGCAGACTAGCCTGGCCCTGGAACTCAGATGTCGAAGTAACCCCCATTCTTTTCAAACACCTCCTTTCATTTTTGAAGCATAACAAATGAATGGAAACACAATGAACAGAAGTCTTTGTTCAGGTAGAGACTCTGGGAACAACTGGAGAAAATGTATTGCCTGGACAACAAACCACTTGCCCCTACCTGCTGTGACCTCAGAATGGCAGCATCAATCTCTTCCACCTTCTGAGTGATGGTGTCACTCACTAATCGGTAGCGCTCATTGTCCTCGGCCACCATCTTTTCAAGTCCTTCCCTTGCCCTCCATGGTACCAGTTCCAGTAAAGCACTGCTCACTTCATTAAGGGAATCCAATAAGGCTTTGCTATTTTTAGCTTCCTTTTTCAGCTCCTGAAAACAGAATTAAGAAAAGATACACATCTGTGGATAATGCTTACATGTTTGAACAGTCTTTTCCTTTAACTGCATTTGGGGGCTAAAGTCCTTTGCAGGCTAATAATGCGACGCATTGGCCCCCTTAGTTTCAGTTAAGTTCTATAAACCTTTGTTATTTAAAGGTATTTTGCAAAAAGGAAAGTGTTTCCTGAAACATTCCTAAGAACAATTCGTTTGTCAACATGGTAAGATTTGATCTTTGAAATTTAATATAAATGTTTAAAAATTGGGAAACAAAACTGAGCAAGTTACCATGTATTCCTCTTTGCTTCCTGGTAACCTCTAAGCCATCAGGTACCCGAAAAGTAAAATAAAGAGTAAAGTGCAAGCCAGAACCAAGTGACCCTCAAAATGAGGACACATTAGCTTTTTAAATCATCCCAGTTGAATCATTAAAAGCCCAGCAAGCCTGACCTTACCGACTCCCTTTCATTCACATATGATCATACTTCAGGGATGATAAAAAGAGGCTGCTCTCTCTGAAAAGAATGATTAACATGGTAGGACACTAGATTTGCAGTATAGTTAAAAGAGCCACCTCCTGGTATTCCTCTGTCTTATAAAAATATTGCTATTCTAACCAAACGATGTGTATCTCTGAAAACAATGATCCTTTTCCTTTATTTTTTTCTGTTTTCATCATTCTATTTCTTGTGTAATATAAGCTGTACTCCCAACCATGAGACACTAAAAACAAATTATCAGAGTGTTTTCATCTCTGAGCTCCTACAAGTTTAAACAGTTGATCCGCTGCCAATTTCTGTCAGGTCCCTGCCCACCAAGGTATCCTTCAGCATATTAGTAATGACCGAGAAAAATATCATTTCATCCCTGTGTGCATACAACTCCCTAAAAGATAACCAACAGATACAAGTGTATAAATCAGAGCATACTTTTTGTCGCATGTGTGCTTGGCTCGCCGCTTCTCCCTTCAGAACCTGGGTTTCATATGAAAGTAATTCCACCTCCACCTTGTCCAGCCAGGTGCAGAGCTCCTCGTGTGTGGAGTGCAGACGCCGCGCAAGCTGCAAGGCCTGTTCCAGGGTCTTGGCTACATCCGTGCTCAATTTAGTAATGTCTTTGTACCGTGCTTTAATGGCCTCCAATTTATCTTGAATTATTAAAACTTCATCACCTAAAATTTCAAAGGCATGTTATATCTCAGGGAAGGGTTTCTTCAGCTATTATTGTACACTGATGAGATGTTTCTGGGGGTAAAAAAAATAATAGGAGACATTTTTCTAAAGAAGTTCTGACTCAAGAGAAGCTCTTTTCTAGGTGTTAATCATTCCCAGGATTTCTGGCAACTCTAAACAGGTCTGAAAATGCAAATATGAAAACTGGAAAGGAGTATAGTATCTTCAGTTATGCGGAAAGCATCGCCTTTGCATCTATCTGTATGGTGCTTTCAGCTCTCAAGCAGACGGGTTAAAAACTGTCTGGGTTCAAATACTGACTTTGTAGTCTAAAACTACTGACTTTCGCCTTGTTACCTTGCACAAGATACTTAACCTCTCTGTGCCGCTGGTTACTTATCATTACATGAGGATAAGAATAGAACCTACTTCATAAGGCTGTGATAAAAACTCAATGAGTTTATATTTGCAAAGTGTTTAGAACAGTGCCTGGCATATGTGTGTACGCATGTGTGTGCATGTGTGTGCACATATTAAAAATAGTACACTCATTTGCACTATTCTTCTACCTCATTTTCAGACACACAGAGAAATTGTATCCTGGATTTCACACTTCTAGTTCAAGGCTCTAAATACTATAATGAATTCCTCCAACCCATAACAAATGGTATTTGACCCTATCGCATACACATGCTGAACTGGATATAGTTCAGTGAAACTTTCCTATGGCCAAAGGAAATACTAAAACAAGTTACTTTGTATCTATCTGTTTTCTTAGGAAGTTCAAGCATGAAGACATGCTTTCTTAGGAAGTTCAAGCATGAAGCCTTGGTATAGCCACAGTATGTGTCACTGAATGCAATCTAGCTTAAAATTAAAAAAAAAAAAAAAAAAAAAAAAAATCTATAACCTATGTGCTCATCTAGAACGAATGCCTTCCACAAATGGAAAACTAATATAACTATGCTGTGAGCCTCTCTGACCAGATTCTGTGCCACAGCACTTTGTGTTATGAGTAATACACCCGACTTCTATTAAGAACTCAAGTGAGATCATAAGAAAAAAAGTCAGATCATATCCCCACCCCATCCCTCCTTGATCAGTCCTAAAAGCATTCTCCAGAATGAAGTCTCGGAGGGACCCCAAAATTATGAAGTTTTTGTTTTTCCCCATCCCTAAAATGTTTTAAAAGCAATGCAAAACGTTCACTCCATGATTATTTAATTTGAAAGATATCTCACCTGTTGTTTGTTTAAGTAGTTCTAAACCATTTAGCAATGCCTGATCTACATTTTGTTTTCTGAGTAGTATGTCTTCTTGCAGAACCTAAAATGCAGGTACCATTTTTGTGTGGGGGGGGAAAATTAAAGAAGCGTTAGCATTAGTCAACATCAGAGGACTTTAACTGGGTTTTGTAGAGATATATTTGAGTAAACATCTCACATTTTCAAATATCCATTATTGTTCCCTGTTTACCCTCCTCTTTCCACCATTGTGGCCCATGTCCCAGGTTCATCTACCATAACCACAGCACTCTCCTTTTCAGAAAACACATAGGATCCTATGAAAGTGAGCTATGTGAAGATACTGGAGTACTGGTTAATTATGGGTCTTTGCATACAACCATAAAAAGCAAATGAAAAGTGAGAAATCCAGCTGTTGGATAAATCCAATCTCTTTTTTTTTTAAATAACTTCCTTAAAAGTAATCTGTATGCACAGGTAAAGTCTTTTTTGAGTATAGCAATTCATAACGAACCTAAATCATAACAAACATAAAAATAATATGGAAATAAGGAAGATTCAGAAAATAATGACAACTGAAATGAAAGTAAAATAAAATAAATCAAAATACCCGAAGTTCAGACTGCTGCTCCCACAGCCCCTCAGTGCTGTAATTCTGGACCGAGAGCGTGCTCAGTTTGCCATGTACTTCATTCAGCCAATTCATCAGCTCAACTTCATCTTCCCCAAAAATCTTAGCATTACATAAGGCCTGCTGGAGGAGCTCAGACCTGCTGTGACTTTTCTCTTGAATCTCAATGTACCATACTTGAGAGGAGTCTAATTTACTCTGCACCATATCTTTATCCTCCCTGGAGCTCAAAATCTTTAAGGATTGGCCAATGCTAACAGCCTGGTGTAAATGTTTATTGTGATTGATGATGTCATCTTCTAAGGCCTAAATGAAGTTTAAAAAAAGAGAAAAACAAACAGAATGGACAAATAAAAATGAAAACATAAATAGAATAAATGGATGCCATTTGAAATGGATTTAATGTGCAATTATGCGTAACACAACAATAATACGTAACTCAAATTTATGTCATGAAACCACGAAAGAAGTGGAAAACTGAATCTTACTAATGTGTGATGGGTATCTTACTTTGTGCTGTGCAATTTGTTCCTCAAGTTTAGACGCTTGGGTTCCTATGGGCTCACAATTCGCCAGCCTCTTTTCTATGGTTGTAAGCCACTCATTCAGTGGTTCTAAGGTTTCGTGAAATTGCTGTGCTACCACCGAGATACCTTCCAACTGACGGTTCCTACAAACGTGCCAAGACAAAGGTCATTTAGGAATGAAGAATGTATGAAATAGTCAACAGAAATCTTCACTCATGCTCCTGCATTCTAGTCTAAACATTTTTTTTGTAGAAAACATCTAAGCTTAAAATTAAAATCTCTCACATTTAAAGAACAGGTTAATATAGTTCTCCTATTAAATAAAACTAAAATTGAACAACAGACCTACCTCAAGTGGCTGAATCTTATGAAAGTCTTAAGTAATCTGGTTATAATACTTAGAATAATAATAGTTATCATAATAATAACAACAGTAATAACACAACAGCAGAAGTAATAATGACAATAAGATAACATTTATTGAACACATTTATTTTTTTCTTTTAAAAGAGAGGTATCTCCCATGGCAGCCAGTGCACAATGTCCTTGGGCATTACCGAAAAGGAATAATCTACTGACACATATGAAGGTCAACGTGAAACTTTTAGCCTCCTTAGGAGTACTTTACTTTATGGTCCTTGAACTACAATTAATTGTGCTCCATAATTCAACATTAGTCAAATCCTTCTTTTCACCATTTTAGCTCGAAAGGAGGTAGATATTTATGGAAATATTCATTCTGTTCAGTGGTTCATCTATTTTCAACCCAACAAGTTTATGTGGCTACACTTAATGTAGCCGCTACTCAAAAATGGTCAGTGGGGTGCCAATAGAGAGGATGCAGAAATGTAATGACAAAACTTTGAGCGCCAAAGCCCAGTGGGGCCATAATCTAGGCTTCCTGGCCTTCAGATATGTGACAGCACCTGCCTCATTTCCTAGCTGACTCCTACTCCTCCTTTAAAACATAGCTTATCTGTCACTTCCCTACCCTCAGACTAGGTTCTTCCTATTATATGCTCCTATAGAACCCTGTGTTTTTGCTTTGAAACATCACATTTGTCATTACTTTCCAATTCTATAAAATCTACGAGGAGTACCCTATGGTACAGATGATAGGTTCAGCTCATCCCTGTAACCCAAAGCCTAGTTCTGTGCCTGATACATAGTAGATGGGCAATGACTATGTAAGAAACACATGAATAAATTGCCCCTGAGAGAAATGCTTTTCATAAAACAAAGAGTTGGGATATATCCAGTGACTATAAGACACTGACTACCATTAGAGGAATGAGGAGAAAGGCAGGCACCACAGGCCCTGCTATCTATGTTCACATAAATGACAAACATAGAAAAATAACAAGAAAAGTATGTATTACCAAAATATAAAATATTACTATTAAAACCATTGCTACTCTTTCAAAAGATTGGAAGTAGTGTGTAAGTTACCTTGTTTCAGCTTTATTAAGCAAGGCCTCCCATCTACTATCCAAGAGACTCAGTTGTTTCAAAATCTTTACTTTATCTGCAGGTTCTGCTGTGGCAGCAATTTTTTCTCCTTCACGTTTGATTACCTCCACAGTAGATTTGCGGTCATCCAACAATCTTTGGAGAAGCTTGAGGCAAAACAATAAATAACCCCCCCCAAAGGTTAAAGGAATACTTGTATCAACATAAAGGAAACTATATTGTAAGTACTTTTGATATGAGACCAAAATACATATTTTGTATGGATTCTGAAGAAAAAGGATCTGAGAAGTAGGATTTTAAAAATAACTCATTTTGCTTAATGAGTTATTACTATTGTGTCAGACATTGTGGTAGGGGCTTCCAAAATAGATAAAACAAATACTGATAAGGCCACCAAATCAATAATTTTTAATATAAAATAATGGGGTAGAAGGTGCTGCTTAGGGTAATTCCACTGCACGGAACGTGTCAAACCCCCCTTATTGTAATGAAATAGGAGTGTTCTAAACATTCAACAATGATCTCTCCCATTATTCAAAACCTTGTTTGATGTTAAACAATCCAGTACAGACAGGGAAGTTGAGACTCAGACCAAATTCACAAGCCACTGAGACTAAAACTCGAGGCTCTTGGCTCTTTCTACTGGTGGGACCAGCTCCTAAAACCTTCCTGAGGATGAAAACTGAAAGAGAGCCTTTAAATATAACCTCCAAAAGGAATGGAGGGTGGAACACGTCAGAAATCCACAATGCTAGTAAAATAAGACTAATATTTCAGGATTTAGCAGGAGGGGAAAAAAAAATCAATTTAATTCTCAGCAAACATTTCGAGAAGCCTAGAATTGAATATTTGATACAGGTGGCCAGAACTCGGGATTACCTTGCTCTTTTCTAAACAAAACAAATATTTCATGAGCAAGCGCTATGCACAGGCACTGTTAACCGGAATGAGAAAAGCACAGGTAGATAAAACACTAACTACTTCACTGTCTCCTTCATCTGATGCTGACTCATAGTTAAGGATTAAAGAAATGGACAGCTACCCAGAAGTAACAAGCTACAAGAGTATTAGCTCACTTGCATTTTGAGAATAAGACCACCGAAGCAGGAGGTAGAGGAACATATTTAAAAAGGAGAAGAAACACAAACTATCTAGACACAGGTTAGAGTGATTAAAAAAAAAATCTAAGTCCAACAGGTGGTTGAGGCACTAAAGAAAACTAATTAAGTGGATTACTTTTGATAAACTTTAATAGCAAAGCCTCTGGCAATTAAGAAAGCAAAATCAGCAAATAGGTTTCCTCAGAAAAGCATAGTCAATAACTCTGGGAGAAGTATAAAGGTTTAAATTAAATTGTGAATGGTAGCAGTTATATTATTATATATAACACCTTATATTTTGAATATTATTATATTCTACATATTATATGTTATTTTACTACATATTGTATATTATATATATTATTTAAAAAACACACAAATGCCATGTGTTTCCTGTGATGTTTCTTTAATTCTTAACTCTAACTCTATTTCTAATAGGTTAATTTCCCAATATACTAAAGTCTTTAAAGAATTTTGAGAGAGATATTAGTAAATTCCAAACTAAATTGAGCCTCTTAGTACGTTCCCTTCTTTTTAGTTTCGCACAGGAGACACCTTACCAATGTGCTGTGTTGCAGGCCCCTTCCATATGACCTTCCAAGTCACGGCTGAAAAATTAATACTGAAAACATCACTAATGCTTTCTAACTGACTGCGCCCTCAGGAGCACAAAAACTGTATGTGTGGTCCCAAGTAGTTATCATCCCTCTTGGAAAGATGAGTGTTTTTCCAACTTGGCCCTGTATTAGTAGTGCCAAAAGACACAACAGCACATTCCTTAGCATATACGAATCAAAAAAAATATTTGCCTCTTTAGTATAGGTTGAACCAAAAGAAACTGCCCGTATTGAATCTATAAAAAAGGCAGTTTTATATGGATCAACCTAATATGTAAGGGAACAATGATATTTCTGTCCAAAGTCACCTTTTCAGTGAGTGAGGTCTTTGACTACAGTATTTAAAATTGCACGCGTACACACACACACACACACACACACACACACACACATGCATCCTCCACTCTAGCACTTCCTGTCCCCCATCCTTGCTATCACTTCCTAATTTTTACCTCCCATCCCTGCTTTAGTCATTACTTGTTAACTTATCACAGTTTAGTTATTTACTTTGTTTACTGTTTCTCCCTCCCTATAATTCCCTTCCCACTAAACCTTAAAACTCCATGAGGAACTTTTATGTTTTTTATTCAGTGATGTATCTCCAGCACCTGGAGCGATGCCGGATTCATGGCAGATGTTCCATAAATATCTGCTGAATGACCAACAAAATAATGTCGATAACCAGTTACTAGGATATCCTATCCATATAAATAAACAGAGTCACAAGGTAAATGTTTACTCTCATTTTAGTAAGAGGAACATGAAACACAATACAAAAGCATCACTGAATTACCTTTTGCTCTTGTATCTGGGCCTTCACCACTTTGAACTCAGCTGACGGTGGTTTCTGATTGGCCACAAGCTCTTCGGTGTCCAGCATCCAGCTGAGCAGGGACTCCAAGGCGTCCTGGAACCTCCCACAATGCAGCAGGGCCTCCTGCAGCTGGGCTGCTCGCTGGGCCACCTGCAAGGTTCCAGTGGTTCCAACTTACTTACTTGCTTAATAAAATAACAAATTTGCCCACCGGCCACCACTTTTCATGTTTAATCTTTCTGTTAGTCACAAATCTTCTTTTCCTTTTCATTCAAGATTTACCCAAAGCATTGATAGTGGCAGGCGGGGGGCAGAAAGGAGTCATACGTCAGCAGTAAGCCAAGAAGATAAGGTTACCATCCCAAACAGTCAATGTAGATGACAAAATCTTTGAGATTTGGGAAATATCCAATGCATTTATGATTAGCAATGAATGATTCTAGTATTTTAGAAACAATTCATTAGTCATTTTTTATCATTATCCCTGAAATTAATTTCTATTTCCTACTGATAAATATTAGGGATAAAGATAAAAATTTTAAAAAAGACTAAGATTAAAAAAAAGTAATATAACAGACAGAATCAGAATTATGTTTTGCTAGGCAAAATGATTATAAAGTATCCCATTAAATTCTGCAGCTCCAAGCTCTGAGTCCTTTTTTTAACAGACCAGGGGCTTTGTCTTCTATTAAATGGAGTCCCTGCGGCCTACAAAGATATATCCTATTGCCCTTCTCATAGATCTTTTCCTTTTGGACTAAAAAAGTAGTTGGCAAGATATTTTAAGCACTAGGGAATATATTTTCACCTGACACTGCAGTCCAACAATATTTGAAGAGCACTACAATATAAATCAGACTTTAAACAATGATAAATGTATGTCTGAGACTTGGCAATGATTACGATTTCAAGGCAGCAAAAATCGGTACAAGAACAATAACCACCACCACCTGATAAGCTCTGCCTCTGGTAACGATTTTCTGATCATTTGTGTCATGTGAAGATCTGCCATTGTGTGTCAGCGTTATCTCTTTAAGACATCAGAGCACTGTTTTCCAGTGTTCTCCCTCACAGATAATTTTTATAAGGTGGGATCTACATCTGATAAGTAAAATAATATTTGGAATCAATGCTCTTTAATGAGGGTAGCAAACCCTAAGTCCAGGGCTGATTTTCACTTGCACAGTGTGGCCTATTATACAGTGTGAAATTAGTTGCTGACGTTTGAAAATTAGAAGATTTCATATAAAAAGTGAGATTTCCAGGTTCTTTTGAACGTTAGTGTTCTCTTTGGCAACAGTAAGACTCCGACAAGGCACTGATGTGCGGCGGGGAAGCAGCTACTGTACTTTCAGAGGTGTGTGTGCTCTCTCAACACAGGACGATGTCATGGGCCACCGGCCATCACACTTGCACTATTGTGTTTCCGTCCAAGTAGAGATAATGACAAGGAGAGGCCCTATTTCACCCAGCTTGTTTCTTTCATTTATGCTCACTACTGAGCTCTGTGGGCATCTGAGTTTGGGCCGTCTAAGTTTACAGCAACATAAAGAAGTAGGCATGTTTAGGGAAGTCCGGCTACTATAAGTATGATCAGTGGTCACAACAAATGCTAGTGAATAATAAACAATAGAAATAGCAACAAATGGGCAGGAGAAAATTACCTTCTTATTGAGAGTCTTCCACCTTGTGTTGACATCATCCAGGTCATGCTCCAAACCCTGGGTGTTGGTGCTTTTAGCAGCACTCTGAATCAGGCCTTGACCTAACCAGTTTACGTCTTGCTGTTTTACCTGCAAGGGCTCAATCTCCTCTTTTTGAAATACCTGCAGTTGGAGGAGCAATAATAATACGAATTATATTACCTAATAACCATCAAATATAAACATTTGTTTAATTATTAAGTATCAATGATTAGAAATAAATATAATTTTTGTTACCTATTCATATGTTGTAGTTGCCTTATTAATAATTGTAAGAAATTAGACTAAATACAAATTCATAACATTTATTACCAAAACCATTCAGGAATATTAAAGAAAAATATTCTAAGTACATTTCATCAGCTTACCTATAAAACCAAGAAAATAGTACATTTGTCCTCTCTTTATTGCTTCATTATCATAGCACTAGAAATTTCCTATCATTCCAGTTTAACTCTAGGAAAAAATTGTATGAAAAATGCTAAGGAACAAAATAGTAAGATGGGCCCAAGATGAGCCCAGCTACCTAGTACAAAAATTCTTACCTACTCTTCTAAGGATGGCTTCTGTTAGTTAGCAATGAAGTTTGAGACTCAAATTGGAAATAAGAATCACTGACAAGATGATGAGGTGAGCCAAGAGACCAATCTATGGCTTGCCAGAGGGGCCAAAATGCATGTATGGAAAAGAAAAACGATATAGGCAGGCATTGCAATCGCATGGATCCCTACACATCTAGCCCCCTCAATGTCTATCAAGAATCTGATGGGCTTGCAAGAGGCACGCAGACGTCACTCCCTGGATGATCATAGCGCAGCAACTCTGGTTACTCTCTGGTCACTGCCTGCACTGTTAGCAGCTTTCTAGCTCTCTCACCCCGACTCTCCCTCCCATCCAACATACAGTCCCCAGTTGCCTGTAACTGTCAAAAGATCTAATGTGCTAGAGTAAAATGCAAGTTCCATGAAAGCAGAAATTTTCCTTACAGTAAGTAGTTCCATGCCGTGGACCTACCATAGTACCTAACATTGTTATATACCCAATAATTATTTGCCAAATGAATATCAATATAGAAAAATTATATTTATATCATGGGGTGAGTGATATCTACCCCTCAACAGACAATACTGGGGGCAGATCCACTCTTTCACAGATAATACAAATGTTTATTATACAAGGCTTGAAGGATGCCATGAAGAAAATAAATTAACTAAGGAAGGAAAGTTTCAGCTAGATACTAAGATAAGACAAGGTGTGAGGCTCTGAGTCATTATACTGTAGCGTACTATATAAATATATCAATAGTCCAAGTGAATGAACAGTTAAAACAGAATATATAAAAACATAATAAAGGCAAATATCAAAAGAGTACTTTAAAACATTACAGACACAGTACGGAAAATAATTTTGAAAGATGTAGAGGCTGCAAGAGACAAACTCTCAGACTCTGCCCCAAGGATTAGCGAGCAGCATACTTCTGGGTTATTGTAAGAACGAGTACATTAAGGAATAGCAAACAAATAAATGATCATTTCCTCTAAAAGTCGCCTCCTACATAAAAGTACAAAATTTTTCTATAGAAAATCCATACAGACCATTTCCACACTGGCTAGTTGTTTCTGTATTACACTGCTAAATATAAAAAGTCAACTACACATAACCAACGAAATTATGAGAATTCCCCCAAGTAACTAAGAAAAAAACATAAGTTATCACAATTTTTTAAAAGGCAGTAATTTACCTAATAAGGCAATAGAAAGCTGCAGCAAGGTGATGAAAATAGAATTTGGTGTTGTATTATGATTCTATTTATTTTCTACATCACTTTCTAAGTTGCAACTTCTAGGAACTAATAGCTGTGGATAAGTTTTACTACTTACAAAAAATGGAGGAGGGGGAGCTGCTACATTCTTAACTGCAAGAACTTATCTGGTATATAAGGATTTGGGGAAAAGTTCTATTCTCGCTCTCACATAATTTGCAGGACACAGAAACCTAACATAATATTCTGATAAACTACCTTACCTTTACTCTCTGATCTTGATTTTAAAGAAATTAATTTTAGGGTTATATATCAGACTAGGTCTAGGTGAGTCTGTGGTAATTTTCTGAAGTGCTACAAAAAATATACTAAGTGTTAAAAAAAATAACTACTGAAGGATCTACATACTCCTAGGAGTTTAATTACTTCCTACAAATAAACTGCAAGATCATTTGCATTAAAAAAAATACTTTGCCGAGCCTTTAAACCACCATGACATTTAAAGCATGCTCAAGGAAAGGGCATCGCTGACTAGAGCAATTATTTCACAGACTGAAAAGAGGAACTTTTCTGATATTGTCCAAATTCCTTATCTCTCAGTGTAACATAATATTTATCAAAAGAGGCTTTCCCCCAGCCTAATCCATCAGCACACAAACACAGAAAAGCTTAAAATAAAATAAAATTACTCTAAGGCAAAGTTTACCAGAAGAGCTTAGTAAAAGTACCAAAATAGCTGAACTTCAATCTAAGTGGGAAGAAAAAAATTACAGGCTTGACAAACAACCTCTACTTATTACAAGGCTGCACCCTTTACTTTCTTACCTCATTCACCACTCACAAAAATAATCACACAAAGTTAGGAACTATAACGACTGTAAAATACAGCACAATAACTTCTGCACTTCCATAAGCAGAGCTACTTGAGGGAAAATTTTCAGCACATTTGAAAACATCCTGAATTTGAGTAGAGTACTTCACAGACCACAACAATATAATGTTGTGTTTGTACCTTCGTGACTAAGCTTCTCAAGCTTAATAAATCCAGTATAACTGCCCTTAAATGGCAGTGTCTTAAACCGCAATGTGTGTAAAAGCCGAATGGGAACATAAATTCACAGTGGAGGCATTCTAAATGAAAGGAAACAGCCAACATCTGCACAATCAATAACAGGACTCTATAAACAGCTGGGAATAATCATTCTCCTCAAAAATGGTCCCTAACTAATTGGTTATAATGATCAATGCATCAATGCCTGGTATCTTGCAGGGTACTAGTCAAACCCCCAAAGTAAAAGACTGGATTTGATCCTTATCAAAGACACTAGTGACCACTTTGAACAGAAATACAAACTTTTGGCACTGCAGAGTTTCCCATTTCCATTAGTTACCTGAACTGACTGAAAGCCATTACAGACTGTGTCCAATATTCCTGCCTGGGCCCTTGTTTTTCTGGGAGCTGCTTTCTTTATTACTGGTATGAATTTCGGGGAGCACTTCATATGTATCACCTCCATCTCCTGGGCAGAAAAGGGAGCCTCCACTTCCTCTTTAGATGCTCTGTTGGATTCTTCCAAGTCACATCGTGTCAACAGTGTCACATTTTCTACTAAACTTGTGCTATCACAATCTACATCATGTCCCCCCAAATCTGAATGAGAGAGATCTAAATCCTCAGGAGAATCTTCCATAAATTCCCTACTTTGTGCTATGATGTGGAATTCTCCTGGTCCACATGTTTTCCCTTCTTCTCCAGGATTAGAAACACCCTCATTTTCTCTATCTCTTGGCATAATTAATGAGTCATACTTAACAGTGCTCTCTTGCAAATCATTCTGCAGACAGCAAATTTCACCATGGATTTCCCTTGGACCATGTACACGTTTTGTTTCTTCTAGGGCAGAGACATCATGTAAAATCATTTTGTAGTTTTCATCCGGGTGGGCACTTCTACAAGAAAGCAATGGGATTTTCTGTTCGCTAGTGGAATTGACAGAAAAAAATGGTCTATATTGTTCTGCTATATGAATATCTTCAGCAGAAGGCAAGCTTCCAATCCGTGACTGGTCTCCAGTTAAAATGCCCTGTTTTTCTTCCCTCTCTGCTGGAGGGCTACATAAACCAGAGTCCTCCTCCTCCGATGTAAGAGAATTAGTCCCCCATCTGCACTTGCTGGCCTTGGTAACAGCATCTGACATATCAGTAGGTTCAACAAAAGAGCTTTCACTTTTGTTTGCATAATCCATAAAATTGGCTGGGACAAACATTCGCCATGACCGTCTATGCTCTTTCTTTTCTGCGTGAGATTTGGCTTTGGGTAATCCTGTGGTTCGAATGATATCGCTATTTAGTTTGAGCGCATCAAAGATCATCTTTTCATCTAGTTTGTTAGCTTCACGACCTTTCAGCTCAAACACACTGGAAGATGCAAGGGCACCGTTGGAGCATAACGAACTAACATCCAGTGTTCTGTGACTATAGGGTAAGGTCCGGTCTGTGAAATGCCTGGAAGACAGGCTACCTTTTGAACCCGAGTCTATCTGTTCATTTAGTCTAACAGTATCATAGATCGACCGCTGTGGAACGTAACAGTCTTCGATATTTAGGTCCTCCTCTTCTTCACCCTTCCCTACGCATGGGGGATTCTGGCGCAAACAGTCTGGTCTGCTGAGTGGCTTCCCCATTTTGTAGAAAGTTAAAGCAAATACTGCAGCTCTTGACACAAAAAACAAGAAATAAGATAAAGCATCTTTCAAAAAAGCGTACTACTGAACAGAACTATAAAGTGTCTTTAGCATAAAGACACATGCTCAAATACATGTACGTCGTAAATACATGAGGTCTTTAAGGTCATCATCAGTGCATCAGTCTAAATGCAACTATCCTTTTATCTGGTAGTCTTTAGAATGATTCTAAAAAATAAAGTGCATCAAGAACACAGAACAGAAATCTCCTTCCCCAGCCCCCAAAGTTCCCTTTCACATACTCCAAAACACAGAAAAAAAAAACAAAAAACAAAAAAACACAGACAAACACTTAACAGTGGCTCAAACACTAAGAACATTCCATTGTCAGTCCATTTCCCTTTTTAGTCTAATTTTGCATCTGAAATTTCCAGGTTAAAATTTCCAAATGAGCAAGCATTTTAACAGGCTGAATGTTAATTTAGGCAGAGCTTTGGTTAACTGTAATCCACTTAAAGATGGCTTGCAAAACTTCATCTCCTTTATAAATAAACCATGCTTTAGAAACTTAAAAGACAAACACCGGGACCATGTATTGTTCAGATCAAGGCACAGAACAAATCTTCAGAGAAAAATAAGTCTTATGCTGTAAGAAAGTTAAAATTTTCTTTGACTTTTTTGGGGAGTAGCTATAAATAATCTTGATTCAAAAGGCAGTTTTTCTTCCCATATTAAGCTTCTCTGAAGCTAGTCAGAACTACCCAAAGGAAAAAAAAAATTCAACTTTTGGACAGCCAGGCCAGTACAATCCAGCAACTGTTTAAAGTAAACAGAAAGCATGGTATTCTATAAACTCTCCTTAAAAAAAAAAAAAAGAAAAAGAAAGAAAAAAAAAGCGATTTCCCAAAGAGTCTTATCTGATCTTCCTTAAGGCTTATTCCACCTGAGGCAATTGCAGCAAAGAAGAGCTCCGAGTTTCCTCTAAGGCACAGGCAGCGTCATTCACATTCAGCTGAAAACCAAGACTACTTAATCCTTTGAAACTGACCAACTGTGGCCGCAGTTTGGTTTTCATTTTAGCTACAGCTGGAGAGAGGCAGAGGTGGCGGTGGAGGAGGCAGGAAAGGAACTCCGGCAGGGACCTCCTGCGCTGTCCCCAGCTCCTCGAAGCAGTACGGTCCCAGGCAGGGCGCTTCCAGCAATGCCCTCTCTCTTTAGGCAACATCTGCTCCGTCCCTTTGCCCGCGGAGCGCTCCGGACGCGGACGCGCAGCTATCACTTCGCTGCTACGCCCTCCGGTGACTTAACTTCGCAGTCATCTTTTCTTTTGACTCCTTGCCTCTTCTCAGAGCCAGCGAGCTGTTTCAGGGGGAGGTACCTTGAGGCCGAGAGGCTGCAGTGCAACAGCTTGGTGGTGACATCAGCGCAAATCAGACCCACTGGGGAGAGGGGCAGCTTGGGTTCAGAGATCGCCGAAAGCTCACCACCGAGTTCAAAATAGGAAGGGACAGGAAGGGCTTGCAGAGGCAGAACCTGACACCAGGAGCTCCACGAAGAAATCATTCTGTGAGCGTCCGGGGATCGTGCTCATTTGAATATTAAATGGGGAGAAAAGTAGCTACACAGGTCCTATCCCTCAGTGAAAACCACTCTCCTGCATTGCAATTGCAGACTGTTTAAGTAGTATCTGCCCTGCGAAGTGAGACTCACTTTGAAGTCGAGTGTTCTGTCACTGTTTTAAAGCCCAAGTTCAAGTCTATCTGTTCTCCAGAGTGAATTATTCCTATGGCAGGCAGCCCTGAGCACTGCTGACATGAATATTAGTAGTTACTAATAACCATGCAGTCCTCCTGAGGTTAATGCAAGGCCCCGGCGATGATCAAGGGCGGTAAGTGACTCCAGATATTTCATAAACAAAATCACATGCACAGATTTTTATCTACTGAACAAACACTCTTTAAAAACACTGCTTGAAACTAAATTCAGCAAGCCAAGCCTTAGCCTTTTGGGGGAAAATTAATAGTTTTATTTAAATAGAAGGAAATCTACGCATCCTTTATTTTACAAAATAAGCAACACCGCCAAAGCCGCTGAGTTATAAGTGAGGGCAGATTGTCTTTTCTCAAGCGCACAAAATAATCATCTGAACATAAATAAAATCGTGCTGGAAGAAGGCATTCTAGCAAAAACAACCTTATGCTTTCTCTGACACTTTTACAGAAAAGATGTGGGAGAGGACTTTTGTACCTTGAAGAGGAAACATTATTTCAAAATTATCTTTATAAACCTAAAAATTGAATCTTAAAAAAACAAAAAACAAAAACAATCTATCCATAACCAGAACTCTATAAGTAATAAGTAACATACTCATTCAACAATTATTAGGTACAACTCAGTATGTGGTCGTGAAGTTGGGGATACATATATATATATATATATATATATATATATATATATATATATTATAGTATATATATATATATTATATATGCATATATAGTGTGTATATATATATATATATATAAACAACTATAAAGAAAAACTATATAAAATACCCATCAACATCACAATATCAATGCCCATTTTTCACAGACAAGAAGTAAAATATTTCAACAAGCACTTGATTCTGTGGTGGTTAAGCACACAGGCTGTTCTGAGGGGCTGATAATAAGAAAAAGAAAAACATGCACACATGTTACGATGTTTAAACAGTGGATTGGGCACCAGGCCAAGAATTAGTAGAGACTAAGGGTTTTACTCCCCAACTGCCACTATCTTGACATGCAAACCTGGAAGCTACTTATTCATGGCAATATTAAAAATAAAGTTTCCATAAAATGTGAATGAGTGCCTTTCTCTAAACATTCTGAGATCCTCACAGAACTTTTCATAAGAATAGTCCTAATTCAGTCCTTAGAGTCGAACTCTGAATCATTAGCACAATATTATTCTACCCTTATGTAAAGCTAAGAAGAGCAACATGTAACCTCACATTTGAGGTGGATAGTACATTTTTGAAAATGTCATCTAGTTTATTATGTTTAAGTATATGCGCTGTTTATGTAATAACTGATTTCCGATTTTATTAAACTGATTTTGATTAATTCCATAAATGATGATCCTAATACAAAGATAATTCATTCCTACACTCAACCATTCATCAAATACTGCTCTCTATCTGTCAAACACCATGGTAAGCACTGGCAAAAACACTGGGACATAGAGATGAAGTGCCACTGTCCTGATACCACTTGTAATACAATGGAGAATACGGATGAGAAAAAGGGCATGATACAGTTTAGAGTGCTACAGAAAAATGTACACCTACTGTATTAAATGGATACTGAGAATTTTAGCCACTACGTTCTTCATCTCTTCACTTCTAAGTTTGCATCTAAGTTTGTGGTTTGTGTATTCCTAAAAATTATTCTAAATGCTTGAAATATAGCATAAAAACATTAAATGAAAGATGAATTACAGTTTAGAGCATTTCAGAACTCCAAGACACCTTAAAAATCTTCTCTAGTTCTTTAATTATTTCTTCCTCCTCTTCTCTCCTTCCTTTCATCATTCTGGAAACAGAATTATAAGGCGTTCTTTTGTGTTTGTTTGTTTGTTTTGCAAGAATTGAAAAATTGTTCTTAGCTTTTAAATTGTGATAATAAAATACAGTGGGTAAAATTTCTTCTAACCCCCTTTCTTTAAGTAGAATTTGGTACTTATATTGGAGTAAGCAGCTGGGCGATGAACTAGCATGTCCAAAGGTAAGTTGTGGATTCATATTCTCCTGTGTCCCTTTGCTCACTCATTCAGCAAATTTTTACTGAGCACTGCCTATGACTTAGGCACTGAAGAAACAAAGATAACTAAGAACCTCTCTCTAGGAGCACATAGCCTGGGTCACTGATTTCCACTGAAGTGTATTACTTCAAGGTGTATGCAAGACGATCATAGGAGTTTGGGAATAAAATTTTAGCACTTCTATTTAAAGTTCTATTTTGTGTATGCTTGATAATGTACATAATATTTCCAAAAAGTAAAATAGATGAGTATCAGTATATAATTAACATATTAATATATTATATTAACATATTAATATATTAACATCAGTAAATAACATATTAATATATTAAGTGTGGCAGTGCTATGGAAGAAGTGCTTATAGGAATGCAGAGTATTGGGTGTATTTGGTGGCCTGGAAGTGTCCTAACACTACTCATTTGATAGTATGTGCTCAATTATTGTGTTAAAGAATTTACTGTCTTAAAAGAATTTACTGTCTTAGTCACTTAAAGGTTATCGTTTTTGCTAGTGGAATAATTAAGCATATAATAATTGAAGATTCCAGTACTTTTCATTGTGCTTATCCTCCAATCCACTTAGGTTTAAGTAGATGCCATGTATTTAATAACTAAATTCCTTTTTTATTAAACTGATTTCAATTCTATAAATGATGATCCTAATACATTCTAATTCAACTTAAAATTTGTACTATTATATTGGTATTTATGATATATACCTTGTTACTTGTAATCATATTTCCAAAGGCGTAACTAGATAACATAAAACAATTCTCATATTTGGGGCAGAACTGGGCTGGTTTACCTTTTCCTCGCAAATTTGGTTTATACAGCAACTTTAAATGTTATCATCTCTAATGTTAATAAAAATCAAGATATATTACACTGTGTTAAATATTAATCATGATATCTAGATCTCACATTTTCATGAGAGAAATACATAATGAATAAAATGAGCATAGTTTTCCTGAAAATTGTCAACACTTAATTTCATACAATGTTAAATGTTCTCAAAATATTGATTTACATAGTCTTGTAGATGTAATCTAGCTAAAGTTACTACTAAAGGCAAATGATTTTGGAAGAGTGCATGGATGCTAATTGAATTATAAACAAAATAGTACCACTTTTTCATTTTGTACTTCTAAAGCTAAATTAAATCTTTAAAAAGGGAAGTTCTTGAAAAATCTTACCACTAAGTGCAACAATCCACTTCATAGAAAAGTTAAAAGGCTAATTTTATTAACAGAAATGTGTAATTTTTAGAGCTGAAAGGTTGGAGATATTAATAAAATTCAATGTGTAATATGTAGGGAAATGTCTGTATGAATAAATGCAACATTATCCATGAAAACGGACAAAAGTATCTTCCTGGCCCAATAGCTCCTGAAATATGGATTAGAAACCAAATAAGAGGTATGTTTTGTTTGTTTGTTTTTTTTGCTGTGAGTACAAAAATAGGCCTTAGGAGCAACAATTTCTATTATTTTTCTAAAACAGGCCATTACCTAATGAAAATTGAAAGCATCCTATATTTTTAGTTTTCAAACTAATAAACTTCTACACATAAATGTCTAAAGGGTTTTGGGGGTATTCATCCAATTAATACATAATAGCTATTTATTTCAGTAGAAAAGAGTTTATATTTAATAGAAAGCAGGCTATTCAGACTCTACCACAAAAGCAAACACATTCAGAAACACTTAATAGGTTCATTATCTGATCTTGATGGGAAATATCTTTAATAAGCACTGCTATTCTTCCAGGAAATTACTACAATACTAAAACGATGTTGTCCCCCACCCCCATCCTTTGATATGGTGTTCAGGTGACAGTGGATCAAAAATATTCTATGTAACAGAAAATGATTCTATGTGTAAATATTATTAATTGAAATATATATATAACTTCTAAAAGTTGATTTTAAAAAAAAAAGTTATCCAGCAAGCAAACCAATACACCTGTTAATGATTCTTCCATTCAGTTTCCTTCAGAGAGACAAAAACTGAAATCAAATAAAACCTGAAAACAATCTTCATATTAAAACACTGACAAAAGAAATAAAGTAATTTTGAAATTAAGACAAAGGTAGGTGAGGAACAGGATGTGAGTACAGACATTTTCTAGGGGTATCTTGGTTCTTGGAACATCTCCGAAAGCTTTTCACTTAATTTATAATCATAGCATCTACCTATCCTCGGCTATTATTTAATGAATGAGTAGAGACCTAGGTAAACATTTTAAAAATATCTATCAGTCAAATTTTTTTATCAGAAAACCCACATATAATTTCATAACAAAGCAAATTCTCTGTCTAAGCCGCACATACACATCCACATCTTTAAGCAACTTTCCACATTAAAAAAAATTATGTCGGTACTCCTTTATCTAAGGGATGTGCTAGAGTTTGGTGCTTTTGGGCGGCTCACTTTAAAATGGTTAATACAGGATTATCCCGTTAACAATAAAACAAAAACAGAAAAAAATTATTTTAAATCCAGTTATAAAAATCTCTGGCTGGAACTGCCCTCAGAAAAACCTACTTTCATTCCTCAATCTTAAAGCAAGAGATGTTAAGAGAGGCTACGTACCATAAAGAGTCACAGCATTACTTAGCAACAAAAGCAGAAAGAGAACCCACACTGCCAACTTCCCCTTTGATTGCCCTTTCAGAGCAGTATGGTATATTACGTGTGTGACGTAGGAAAGAGTGCACCCAACTGTTATGCCTCATCTGTGCGGGTGACAATATGAGGTATTACTAATACTATACAGCCGATCAACTCCAACTCTTAGTAGCTTGCTGGAGCTTCTCTCTTGCCCATCAATGTGATATTCTTTTTACCTAAAATCTTAGATGCCACTTTGATGTAGCTGATTAACTAATGTGACCCTCCTATAAAGCCCATGCATCAAAGTTATAGCTTCTGTAGTGAAAATATTTTCACCTTGAAAAATACCAGAGGAAGGTATCACCCAACTTCCTTGCTAATGTACTCTCATTAACAAAAATCCAGTCAAGAAAGAATTTTTTCCCTAACAAAAGCCACTTCGGCAACAGCTTTATTTAATTTCACCATTCTCAACAAAAATGAAGAACAATTCATCATCGACCTCTATATAACAATATGGGCATACTTAAAAACCACTATTAAAGCATTTTTTGGACAGTTTAATTTTATCTTTAAAACTATGATGACATCGCAGAGGTTGTTTTAGGATCATTTAATAAACATCTTAGTAAGATATTTGCAAAGTAATTATTTCAGCAATACTATTTACGAATAGTGCTCAAACGGCCTGGTTTCACTAGCCTCAAGATACCTGGCATTTTAGTTTACCCAATATTTAAATGATGATGCTGGGGTTAAAAGATGTGAAGTCCTGGTGAAGACCTGGACCAGAGAAAATTTATTAGGGTATAATTAGGTATGTGTTCTCTGGTCTTTGTGGCTTCAATTTGGCTTAAAAATTCTCTGCTCTATGTAATGCTATTTTCATTTTGAAAACAATAAATATCTTCGGTTCAGGGAGATTTATACCAGTGAGGTGTTCATTTGTAGGGAGAAAATGACTGGTGATTGAGGGTAGCATTAGAGTGGCCAGAAATAAACAGTAAGCAGATTGTAAGATTTTTTACCATGGCCTAGATAGAGGTGGGAAGGGGTATATATTTAGCTATATATACTATAAAATGTAACTGTACATGTTCGTTAAAACATCAAGTTTCCTTGATCTTCACTGGAATTAAATCAAATCAATATGGTGACAATGATTACTTCATGAGTACCAGAAAATCTGATTGGCTGTTGATGACATCATGGGAATTATCAGGACATGTTCCTTATATATGGTTGGTTACATATGTCTTTGATACATAAAAATGTGGAAACATTATTATTTAATAATGTAGTTTAGATTTGAAGATAATGTTGAGCTAGGAGTCTCCAACAGGAGGTAGGGATGGGGGAACACCAAAGGTACATTATTTTACTTTCTGCCTTGGAATTTATGACAGTATGCATAGAATTTAATGTAATAATAGAGAACTATAAGTAGAAAATGGTACTGGGAGTTATCAGCAGTAATGGAAAACAGCTCACTGGTCAGACATTTTAGTCCAATGACTAATATTTAGAAGTAGAAAAATGTATGATAAAACCGAAACAATCGAAATAGTTTAAAAACGTTAAGCTAACACAGAAGGTAATACCAATCTATTTTCAAACACTTGGAATAGTTTTCACTGAAAATGAGTTAGTACATTTGGTTCAGAACAGCATTTGTTTTTAATCATTATGTTTGGGTATATTAAATATGAATGAATATTGTACTTTCAAGGATATTAACTGTTATTTCTCAGGTTAAGCTTTAGGGGGAAAAATGGAAGCAGAGAAGTCTGTCTTACCTACTTTAAATAATCCATTACGGTCCCAGTGATTATAAGGCACCCCCTACTGAGTAACTGGGTAATAACTATTATTAAGTTTTAGTCCTACTCTAAAGACAGCTTATTTTATATTATGAAAAATTGTTATAATTTTATCTGTGACATTAGGTTAAACTAAATCTACCAGAAAAAGTAATGTCAAACTGGATTGTGCTTCAAAGTCTATAATAAAAATACTTTCGAAATCCAGTATTTCAGTGCTTTTCTGTTTTATTTTTAGAAATTAGAATAACTATTCACTATTTTTTAATCAAACAATTGGTTTTTCACTCAATATAAATTATTCCACTTAAGAATAAAAAATTTATAAAATATTATGTTAAAACTAATGTTCAACAAAAGCGTAATGTCCAACAAAAACCAAATTAAGACCTGAGTTGTAAACTAATTTACCACTTAAGATATAATCACTGACAATGAAATGTTTGGTTCATCCTCAGTAGTAGGCAATCATGGTAACCATCCCCATCATCATCACAGCATCTACATATAAATTTCTGAGACAATTTTACACACTTTTATCTCATGTTTCTCATAGCAGCCAGTTTAATAGACCACTTTCCCTAAGCAGGTGTTCCTTGCATTTTGAATTAAAGTGAACAATGGCTGTCACTCAGGTCACCCAAATTCAGCTGCAACAAATATGATTTGAAAATTTTCCACAGAAAATATCAGCTGTGCAACATGATGAATAAAGGTGACACAAAACACTGCATTATTTCCACCAAAACATCCAGGCTCTGACATTTACTACCTGTGTGACCTTGGGCAAGTCACTTAACCTCCCTGGGTCTCAGCTTCCTTACAGCAAAATGGGGATAATAATAGCATCCGCCTCTCATGAATGTCAACAGGATTGAAAACAGAAACTTTAGAAGAATGCTGGACACATAATAAGCCCACAATAAATGTTAATTGTTGTAATGGCTGCTTTTTTAGAGCACACACACACACACACACACACACACTCAAATAAACAGAACTAGTGATTGTGTAAGTTACCATGTTTATTTACCATAATAATATTCTTCTTTTTTTTTACCTAGGCACTGGAATATACCGGGGGTGCCAAAAAATGTATATCAGTGGACACTATGGTCAATGTTGCTCAAGCAGTAGTTCGCCGTAATTAGAAGTGTCAGGACCCTGATGGTAACCACTGTGAGCACCTCTCGTAATTGCAGAAGTCAAACGTGACTTGTATTCATTTTTTGTTATTGGTATATATTATTACAACTTTAATAGTTTTTCCTTTCTTAAAATGTCACTGGGTCTCAAGACACTGATGGTATGCATTGATATTCTTTATTACTGAATGTCATTAAAATCAATCAGCTCCCTCCAAAGGAATCAGAAAACAGACAAACACAGCAGGCTAAGTGGTTTATTTTTCTTCACAATCAAATAAAACAATCCCTGGAACCATTAATGGTAATGATGCTTAGTTAGTGCTTTTCAGTTTGCAAAACACTTTCAAAGCAATAATGAGAGGACGGCTCCTACGTATCTCTTGCCTTTTCTTCCTTTCAAAAGAATTCTCCATAAGGAAAGCCACATTTTTCACTGTAGTCATGCAGCAGCACCATTACTTTCGCCCATTTTCTTACAAGTAGTTGAAATAGAGAAATGAGGAAACTTTTTTCTACACAAATTCACAGAAAACCTAGAGCAATGATGATGTTTCACAAAGGCATTGAACGTGCTTATATCTCATTAGTAAACAGGCTACCTGGTTACTGTCACTTCAGCTTTCAACTTTTGCCAGAGCTCTACAGAAAATTCCAACATTTTCTGTCTGAGGAAGACTCACTCCTCATGCTCTCCCCCATTCTTAGAAGCAGCAAATCCAGTCTTACTAGTAGAATGTTGTTTTTCTAATATAGAATTCTCTCATGTGAACTCCGTATTTTACAAACCAGAAATAGGAAAGTTTCACAGAGGAGAAGACAGTAAAACAACAGTAGGTAGTTTCCTTCACCTTCAAGAAACAAGATCTAAATACAGAATCACAGATTCTTAGGCCCTGAAGGTACTAGGCTTCCAAGGCACTTCATAAACAACAAATAACCATCAGAAGAAGAAGAAGGAAGAGGCCGAGAAGAAAATGACGTGATTTTGAAGTTGTTTTTCAAAATTCAATCACATAAATACTGTTGTGAAGGATGAGTAAGGGAAATACTATGTCAAACACAACAGCTCAGAATTTGAAAGTCCATTTCATTTATATTCATTTCTCATGGGAAACACTGTGTAGTATTGCAATTTCTGTTTTTATTTGGTCTTATTTTATCCTTTATGTGCTAATGGTGGGACTTATCATCACACCAGTCTTTTTGGGAATATAAAACACACCTCATAAATAGAACAGGACCCATGCCAACCCCAAAGGTTCATGTCAGTCCCATGCAGCAAATGTTTGATATTTGGGACCCTCTGTGGGCAAGGAGGAACCTATCTTTGTCCGCTGTCAAGATACAATCTCTGCTCTTAAATGAGGCCAACTCCAGTGACACTAAACCTGGCCCACCATTTTTACCTAACGTTCCGTTCATTACACTATCAAGTGGCAGACACTCCTTGGCACCAAGGAGCTTATCGTCCAATCAAAAATAATTTACTCCTAATCCACTGGGACATGAGCCCAAAAATCTTTGTTTTATAAAATGAGGATTATAACATGGAACTCCACTCTGCCTTTAAAAATATGGACTTTGGGAAGAAAACAGTTTACAAATAAAATTCAATTAAGAAGGATAAGAAGACCATTAAAAAAAAAAAAAGAAGAAGAAAGAAAGAGCAGGAAAAGACTATAACTCACCATGAAAGAAAATGCTGAGACACAAACATGAAAAGAACAAGCATTTCACGTTAGGGGATGGCCTCTGCAAGCAGAGTTCAAAACAAGGCTCCTGTTCCTCCAGATGTCCATTGTGAATGATATCAGCAACGGACTCCATGATGTCAGTTGCACGCTTCATAGAGAAGTGCTGCAACTTTTCAAGCACCCTTTAACCTCTTAATATCACCTCAAGGCCTTATCCCATGAGGGCCGAAATTCCCAGTAAGCTTGGAATTGCCACATGTGCCTGGATATTACCTCCACATATGCTCATTCAAGCTCAAACACTCTGTGACAGTCGTATTAGAAGGTTCTACAAGATAGACAATCTCCTTTACATACCAATGAGAAATCTCCTTTAACAATAATGACGCTCAGTAAAAGTGAAGAATTCCCTACCTTGAACACATTGAGTTGTTGGTTGATTGTCTCTGTTTCCATAGCTACGGGGCCTTGGGACTCTTCGTGCTCTTCAGCCTTCTGAAGGAGAGTAGAAAATTCCTTCAATTTGCTGTGGAATTCTCCAAGACGCTCAATTGTCCCTTCAACCTGCTCCTCTCTGGCTTGTGCTCGGTCCAGCAACTTGTTGCACTGTTTGCTTAAAGCCTCCAAGTCCCTTTTGATGCCAATAAGATCAGGAGAGGTTTCTTCTGTGGCCAACATCATCCTGCAGGTTTTATTGGCATTGTCGTTGCTAGCTATGAGGGCTTCTAGTTTCTTCAGAAAGGCTGTAATAGCCTCCTTTTGATGTTGCAATGTGTCTACATCTCTCCCCACTGGGGCCATGCTATCCAGTTCATCATCAAACTCTGCAAACTGAGAAAACATTTCTCGGATGGTATTCTGAAAATGCCCAATGCCCTGAAGCTTGGTTTCTAAGAAGGAACACTTTTCATCAACCTGCTGACTTAGGGCACTATGCTCTTGAGCTAAGGTTTCTGCTTGTAATAAAATATCAGAGGTTCCTTTTGAGTCTGAGGCTTCTGCCACAAGGTCCTGTGCAAGTCCTTTGGCCAAATCTACCTGCTGCTTCAAGGTCTGAAGTGATTTCTGCTGAGTCTGCAACATGGTCAGGTATTTGTTACTGTAAGCCTGGGGTCCCAGAGAATCATGGACATCTAGTTGTTCCTTTGCACACTGAAGCTGCTTTTTAGCTTCTTTGGACACTTCTTGAAATTCTTTAAACTTCTGGGCCATGCTCTCCAGAGAGAATTTCTTACTGTGAAGTTGTTCAGTGACCACGTCTACCTGCTGGTTCAGTGATTTATTCTCATCTGTAACCACCTCTTTATCTATCTCACAGACACTGAGCAAGCTATTGGCTGCGTTGTTTAGCAATTCCACCATCCCAAAGCGTTGGTCTATTTCCTTCTGCAGAGACTTTAACTTGGCAATAGACTTCTCTGTTTCAGCAGGATCCAAGCAAAATTTTATTTCCTCCAGGTTATTTTGACATTTGTTTATCCATGGCCGGAGAGTCTCTACATGCTCTTTATATTTGAGGGCTTTTTCCAATGTATCTTTTACCTTGTCTTCCCTTTCTTTCACCTGCTTATTAAGTCCATCCCAATTGGTTTTAATTGTGTTAAGTTGTGACTGTAAGGCAGCCTTCTCGGACCCTTGTGTTTTTAACAACAGATTTTCACCTTCTGCAATGGTTTTTTCATAAATACTAGACTGAGCAATCAAAGTTTTACCAAAGTCTTTCTGATATTTAATTAATGACTCCAAGACATCCAGTTTGGCTGATACTGGGTGAGACTTGTTTAACTCTTCTTTCTTTGTATCCAGCCAAGCCTGAAAATCTCGCGACATTTGCTGAAATTGATGAGAGCTGGCACAGGCTGATTGGAGGTGCTGGACGTGATTCTCTAAAAATGAAATTACAGACATGTTTACATCAAAATGCTGATTTAATCTATGGAAAGCCAAAGCAAAACCACCAAAGAAATGTACAGGACTATCTAAAAGCAGGATCTGTGAGCACTGACTAGAATAACTACAAGTGAGCTTAAGTTATTGACAAAGGGGGCGGGGGGGGGGGTAGGAGCAAGAGGTAGGCAAAACTAGAAGAAAAGAGACAATCAAGGAGAGGAGGAGAGAGATGAGAGGTCCAAATTGTGGAATAAGTAAAATGTAAAGCTGCAAGGTGGTAGAGGACAGTCACATACACACACTGCCTGCGGTATAAAGTCACTGCCATTCCAGTATGTGGAAGTGACAACAGTTCAAACTTCTAAGTATGCTGATACATAACCCATCTCTCATCAGATATGACTGTTTACCTTCTATGATTTTATACAGCATGAAGGCAATAGAATGTAGCACACAGGAACCCCATGGGTTTGCATCCCACTACAACCTCTCAGGAGCTGGAAGACCCTGGTCAAATGATTAAACCTCTAAGCTTCATTTCCCCAAATGTAAACTGGCAACATTAATAGACGCTGTTGTGGCAATTATGTGATAGCACAGGTCAAGTTCTCAGCTTAAGGCCTGCCACACAAAAGTGTCCATACAGTAATAATAATCATAATCTTAATGGCTAATATTTAGGATTGAAATCACACCAAAATAAAGGCATAAGCCTAAATAGTTGCTTTGATCAGGAAACAAATCCAATTGATTAAAAAAAAAAAAAACACATAAGCTGAGTATTCACTAGGTACAAGGCCCCTAGTGTTACTTTTCAAACAGAGCAAACACATCAGTCAAATGTGCTATTCTTTGGCCGGCCCTTCTGAAGTCCAATAAGTCACTACTGCTGCCTGTGACAAATACTGGCACACCTGTCACAGGTTTGTGGACACAGAGGTGTGAGAGGAAAATAGTGCCAAATGCTTCTCTTTCACACATTTCCCTATAAATATTTTCTATGACAGAGTTAGATGAGACGCTAATGCAGATGAGAAAATGATACTGCATTTGTGGTTTTTCGTTTGTTTTTTGGTGAAATAAGACTGTCACACAGCAAACACGTTTACATCTTTTAAAAACCAATTTGGAATACCTGAAATTTCAGTGGACCCTCACTGAGTGGACTTTGCCAACACCGTCCCTCTGTTATCTGTGTAGAATTACCCTGACACTATGGGCGCACACGCACACAACCGCTGTCTGCACGTGTGTGAGCGGCCACCTCTCTACTTCTGCACTCAATGGGGGAGGATTCTCTTTGGGGCCACAGATGACTGGCTGCGACTTGGAAATAGGCAATCCATGATCTCTATTTCCAGGAAATACATGTTTTAAAAGAAGCTAGACAAACCTGCTTTTTGCTGGATATCCTTGAATGATTTTAAGATGCCTTCTAGCTGCCTACTAAGTTCTGCTTTCAAGTACTCTTCTTTGACTAGCGCTGACAAATCCTCACAGAGGGCCTGGGCCACTTTTATCTGCTCCGTTTCCTGCTCTATTTCCTGCTTCATTTTTTGGGCTGTTTCCAACTGCTGGTTCATAGCATCAGGCTGTGTGCTCACAGCCACACTGCTGCTGAGTTTATTGTCCAAATCACTCAGTCTATCGGAAAGGCTTCTCAGCAAGCTTTGATACTGTGTGCTTTTAACAATGGCTTGGTCGATCCAGTCACATCTGTCACTCAATTGTCCTGTTAGACTGTCCCATTTTTGGGTCACAGCTGCCAGTTGCTCTTTCACAAGCCCATGGAAGGAAGGGTGTTCACCAGGTCTGCTCAGAATCCCTTGACCAGCTGCTGTAAGCTGCTCATATTGAGATTTCCGAGTGTCAAATTCTTGCAGGAGAATCTAAGGTGAAGATGTTATAAGGGTAAATAAACACACAAATTATCAGATAATTATAGGAGGCATAGCTTTAAGTTTCTAAAGAGACAGAAATGCTACTTATTTATCTCGTTTTTATTTTTGATTTTTAGTTACTGCTTTCCTAGTTTTTATTTTGAGGGCAGTGCAATTATCTTAAAGTAATTCAAAGAGCTGTGCTGCTCCACAGCGATAACGTTTTGCCTTAGATAATATCCCCCAAAGAGGAAAACGAAAGGAATAAATATTTTCACTACTTTGGGCAAAATGAACAAAAATTCATGCACGAATTTGCATATACAAAGGGAAACACTGCTATTGGATAGTTCACATCATACTTGCACCAAATTTGTTTTTTTCTACTTGTACTTTTTCTCTTTGGAGGACTTTTAAAAATACTCTATAGTATTTTACACCAAAAGAAACGAAGAACGGTAACAGTCTTAGAATATATTAAGTTATGGTACATTGATTTACACAGGTTTGTTTTGTTTTTACTTTGTTTGTTTGTTTTTCAACATAAGGTTTATTGATGTTTACAGTCTTTATTATAATGGTTTTAGCCAATGGGTCATGCTGCTCAGAATGTATAGGTTCAACATTGGCTCTCATTCTGTAATGAATGATCCAAAAATTTCCTTTTTTAATGCAATATTTTATCTATCTCTGAGAGACTACCAAGACAGGGGGCAATTATATCTCCCAAAATGGTTACTTACAGCTTTTGTTTTCATTCCCTTCAGATTAAGAACATACATGAATTTGTGTTTTCAGAGTACAGGATCAGCCTCATTGCTCTGATACCACTACCCATACATAAAGAAATCTCACCGAGACCACAACGGAGCTTCTGTATTACGTCTGACTTAGATTTTATGGATTTTTCTCTCCTTGCGGATTTACGCGCTTATAATTAGAGTAGTCTAACCAACCCTCTAGGTTTCAAGGTTTCCTCTTTGCTTCCCTTATTCTTTCCCCTCTACTTATCCTGTTTCTCCCCCTGACAGGGCTGTAGTGCATACGTTTTAAAAGTTTCATTATCTACTATCAGAATCGAAATAAATAAAACCTCAAAGGAGTAATTCCTAAACCATAAAAAGCATACACTAGCTTCTCATAAAAATGTTATTACTTATAAAATCACATTAATACTTCAAAGAAGGCCCTTTATAACAGGGTCTGCACAAACCACAATATGACTGAAATGATCAAGGGACTTGGCCCACTCACGGGCTCCGTTGACTACTGTGAAATGCCGCACAGCTTTGGTTCTCTGGGGTTTCCCACTAACCTCAGAATGGTATCTATGGACATCTGAAACATTACAAATACACTCAAAGGTAGTTAGAGCACACACTGTCCGAGCCTAATATATTCCTAATGAAAACATTTTTCTTGTGAAACACTACTCACCTGTACCTGCTGCCTTTGTGTGTTTAGCATATTTGGGTCAATGGACAGAGGCCCAAGAACACTGACCATCAGTTCTTTTTCCACAAGCCACTGTTTTAACTGAGCCTCTACGGTCTGGAATTGAGTTAGGTTATTAGAGGACTCCTCCAGTTTTTGTTGTCTATCCACTGTTAGTTGATTGAGTTCTTGCCACTTAGAATCTAAAAGAAAAAGAAAGGATAAAGCTGGTATTTCTTATCTATGAAGACTGCAGGATGTGACTCACAATGATATCCAATGGCCACCATTCCGTCTTTATAACTTTTCTTATATAGTTGATCAAAGTCTAACCTAAGTAATTGCATTTATTACAGATTTTTATGGTCCTGATGGTTGTGTCAACTGAAGTAAAATGAAAGTATATCTGAATCTGATTTGAGAAACTAACGTAGAGTATGGAATATTCCTTAAAGCAAACAGGTTCCTGAGCACCCTTGGTCCTTCCAGAAGTCCTACAGAGTCTGCCGATTCAACTATAACCGACCTGCTAGGACAATGAACATTAATCGTGTTCTTTAGTATCAAGTCTTCAATGATCAGTTCTAGGCAACCGACTCTCACATTTTTATATCTGTGCTCAATCATTCTCTTCCATTCAAATTGCACATTAGTAACCAGCTGCTCGAAGTTACACTAGGAAATCTCACCAACCCTTTACACTCATTTTTAAACAAAAAAACTCATTATGTTCCTCTCAAAATTGGTGGATTTTTCTGACTTCGAGATTTCTTTCAAAGGTTATCCTTACTCCCATGTCACTGAGATGCAATAATTCACAATGTTCTTTTACGCCTCTCCTCTAGCCTTGATCCCCAAACTGTAAACCCATCCTTTTACTTCTCCAGTGACCTCACTCCCTCTCTCCATTTGGGTCCTCATCATGAAACACCCAGACCAGTGGTTCTCAAACATTATAGCTGCATTAAAATCTCCTGGAGGGATTGTTAACACAGGTTGTTAATAATCCAGAGTTTCTGATTCAGTAGATCTGACCTGGGGCCTGAAATTTTGTATTTCTAATAAGTTCCCAGGTGATCCTGCTGCTCTGCTCCCAGTCTATGAGAACTACAGACCGAGACTGTCAGTCTTTTCCAGCTGGCTTCCCTGCTATTGGTGTTTCTCAGCTGCAATCCACTTGGTTCTAAAGTAATTTCCCTTACCAAAAAAAAATCATTTTTAAATATGTCACTTCTATGCTCAGATCCTTCAATAACGAAGTCCTCACCCCCTAGATGATAAAATCTGAAGACCTGCTCGGTATTCACGGCCTCCCACACACTAGCCTTAGTCTACGAATCCTAGAGGGTTTGCACGTTGAGATGAATCCTCTAATCTAGCCCCACTGATTTTACCATTAACACCCAAATAGGCTTCTGCTCGCACACGCTCCATACCTGATATGCTCTACCTCCTCTCCATGTATCCCAGCTCTACCCTTCCTTCAAAATCCCTCTGAATTTTACTCTCTGCTGGGAAGGGTTTCCTGTTCTGCCCACCTTCAAGACAGCCTGCTCCTAAAGCCAAAAGTAACTGACCATCACTTGAATATAATAGTCACTCAATAATTGATGGGTGTAATTAGTTGACCTGATGGATGTTTTTCACCTAGCATAATATACTAAAGGTCTGATTTTTATAGAACCCAACCCTGAAACCTTACCTATATGTCATGTTCTGGAAAAAAACATAACCTGACAAAATAATGCAATTAAAACAGTAAACTGAGAGGAAGAAATATCAAAATCTTATCAGGAAGCTTTTTTGAAATATACATTCCTCATTCCCACTCCTATTCTAAAATGTCTTGATAATACTCCCCCAAGTAATTCTGATATCCCAGGTGAGAGCCACAGAGTTAGGGACAAATTCATTATAATGCAATAGGAGTCTCTATAGTTGGACTAAATAGACCTTTGAACATTTAAGATCCCTTGGGACAACCTCTTCCAAACTAAAACATACTGACAGAGTTCTAAATTTATCACAGCATATCTGACTCTAAAGGAAAGACAATCTTTAGCTAAATATAATGTAAAGATTGAAAGTAAATAATTCTTATCAATATAGTACACACATAGTCCTTACTACTGTGTTTCCCTGAAAATAAGACCGGGTCTTATATTAATTTTTGCTCCAAAAGATGCATTCGGACTTATGTTCAGGGACTGAAAAATCATGCTAGGGCTTATTTTCCGGTTAGGTTTTATTTTCAGAGAAACACAGTGTTGCTGCCAGGTACTATTCATCTGAGCTGTGCACACATTAACTCATTGATTTCTCCAAACAACAATATAAAGTAGGAAAAATTAGTATCATTGTCTTTTCCATATTATTACAACACTGAAAAAGGAGTGATAAGATAATAGAGCTCATGAAGAAAATTCTGTACCTATGAGGAACAGTTTATATAGTGACAGAGTCAATATGGGAGGGTAACTCTAGATACAGAATCAAAACCACCAGACTTCTGTGGGGAGCTACTTTTTAATACTGGTTGAAGAAGAGAAGAGAAAAATACAGAGGCAAGAGGTGTCCCAGAAGGAGCTCCACGAAGGAGAAGGGAGCCAACCTTTTCCAGACAAATAAACTAAAAGGAAGGTTTAAATTAAAATGTAACAAAGCATAAAAAATTAGAAACACCAAAAACCTAGTATAAAATAAACAACAATGAAAACATGTTACTCAGTGCACAGTATTTTATTTACTAGTATCTACCTTCTTCATAAAAATCAATTTAGTTACTGTGTTTCAGCAAACCCCCACACCAAGAAAAAATTTGCCAAGTCAGTACAATATAATTTGAAATGGCACTTTTAAATATGCCAAAATAGATTCTGAAACATTAAAGCAAATCCAAAACTAAGTAAGGTTGTTGGATAAATGTTTTCTGATAAAGATTATGATTAAAAAAAAAAGACTGAGCTTCTGTTTGCAGAGTCTGGTATAAGTAACATAACATACCTATTTCTAGCAGCATCTGCTTCCATTTGGGGGCCTCAGGAGTATCCGGGTTCTCCTCCAACAGCTCTGTTAATTTGTCCTTCAACTCCTGCACTTTGTTTACATTTTGCTTCAGTTCTCCCTCAAATGACTAACAAGGGGGTGGGGGGGGGAAATAAAGTTAACTACATTGAAGTACGTCAATATCAAAAACAAAAACAGAATTATGATAGAGAATGACCAAAAGAGGAAAAAAAATCCACTGTTGAATGCTGAAGTGGGGAGGACCTGGAATCAGCAGTTAATTATTTTCCTTTCCTCTTCTAACTACTCATACAAGAATCGCAAAGAGGAATGCTATAGCTACCGCATGGCGATAATGACTCTTGTTCCTATTACCTAGAAGGAATGTCATATTATTCTCAAACAAATCCCTTTGGAAAAAGGGAAGATGGAATTAGTAATCAGTAAGATTATCATTAATAAGAAAATCAGTCTTGATAAAGGCTGCCAGATTTAACAATCTACCAGTGAATAAGTAGTTTTCTGGACAACACAACATAGAGTTAAAATATAGGTTAGTAATTTGTAGACATTTTTGCCATTATTGACACAATGTAAAACCATTTTCCCAACCTTGACAGTTGTAGAAAGAAACACTGTCTATTAAAGAAAAGGAAAGCAGAAGCCCCCCCCTCCCATTTTATACTAGACAGAACAGATCCCTAATACACTTAGCCATTAAATACATAAATCTTTTCCAATAATTGACTAGTTAAAATCCCAGACTGCAACTGATTTAAAGGTGGCAAAGTTGCTTATACCTAACAGTTTATTCATCTTTATAATGTCTTAGTGCAAAAATAGGTGACTACTACCATCAATTTCTACAGAAAGACACATTAAACAAAACCAGAAAATAAGTTGCTGAAGGTTATTGAATAAGAAATCAGGACAGGGCTCCAATCCACCCGGGCTTAGGTAATTCTGAATGCTAATCTGTTCTCTTCCATGTTTTCATGTACCCACAGAATATACCTTATTCTGCTCCACTTGCGTCTTCACAGCTTCAGTATCTGTAGGTGTAGGTGCCTGATGCCACTTTGTTGCAGTTTTGTTCATCTTCTGTAACCACTGCATCATCGCACTTGATTCTTCCTGAGCCTTTTGCAATTTGGTGAGTTTGGTATTCAGTTCGGCTATTTTGTCCTTAAGTAAGAGGCCAAGATCTTCATAACCATGGCTTATGTCAGTCATATCCTTTTTAATAGATGTTAATCCTAACAGCAAGAAAAGTCATTATACTGACACATTTTCAGGATGTTTAGAATAGAGCTCTAGAAATAAAAGTTTGCTTTCTATGAGACTCCCTTCTGTTTTGTCAATATTAGCCTACCATGATGAAATCATACAATTTTTATAAGGAAAAGGTTAGATCATCTTATAAGGCGATTTAATGACAAATAATTTAGGAACATTGCATAATACAAGTGAAATGAAATATATTTTAAATAGAATAAAAAACCAAAACCATGAAATATTACTGATTAATTCCTCAGGCATCAAACTCAAGAAAATAACTCAAACAATATCTCAAGTGACAAAATATCTCAAATTAACCAAAAAGAAGGAAACATAAACCAAAGGCCAAACTGAACTACTGGATTTCACTAATTTCAGAAGAAGAAAACTACATGGAATGCTATATAAACATATTTATGGAGAATGTGACTATTATATTAATACCATTTTAATTCAAGTTTAAAATTTCAAGATAGCTACCATTCACCTCTAAAAACATTTTCTCTGTGAAATGTATAATGCCAGATGGGTATTAGACTTATTGGGGAAATCACTTTGTTAATTATATAAATGTCTAACCACTATATTGTATACCTGAAACTAATATAGAATAATATTAAATGTCAACTGTAATTGAAAAAAAACTAAAATGAAAAAAAAAAGTTCAAAGCATCATAAAAAAATTAAGGAAGCTATTTAATGTAATTGGCAAAGAGAAATGCATCCTCTGCTCATTTATGAAGTAAATTTGGCAACAATTATTGAGATTAATTAGTCTCTGGCTTGTAAATAAGTGCAAATCATTGTCTTTCTCAACAGTAGACTGCAAGTTTCTCCATGAGGGCAGAGATATATCTTTTCTTTTACTCAACATTGAGATCATAACAAAAATGGAAAATATATGATGAATAAACATTATGCATTGTTGAATTCATATATATATGTATATATGTATACGTATGTATATACATATATATACCTTTAAAGTAAAAATTAAAAAGATTTCCTTTCTCAAAAAATACCAAGACATTTTAATCAATAAGCACTTAAAGTTATTCACCTTTATTTGCTAAAATTTCCTGAGTATCTGTAGTTGTTCCTTCACCATTTAATATTACTCCACCTGTAAAAATATTAACACTGAAGTAATCATAGATTTCCATAATATTTCTATACATTAATAGAAGATGACTTTAAATCAAACCCCTGTAAGCAGTAATCATTTAAACATGCCATTACTACTTGAGAGTTTAAAATATTGATTCAATTTCAAAATCAAATGAAGGTCCAAAATTTAAAGATCAAGGAATATCCTCTTTTCTATATACTACTTCTTAAATTAGTAACATGAAGGCCTCAAACACAAGTTTCAGTAATTTAGATTATATACAAGTATACTACTCATTAAATATGAATTTATAAAACAATTCTGTGATAAAGTTTCTTTATTGGTAAAGTTATTTTAGTGCTAAAGTCTCTGATGCTCAGAAGTCGCTCAGTACACGTGTTGCACGAAGCACAAATGATTGACAGACAAAAAAACTTCTGCCTTGCTTACAGAAATGAAAATTGTCTGGTGCAGTTACCCAGTATTATCATGGGTTTAATGCAGGCAGAATGATGTAAGAAGACATAAAAGAAAAGTCGAAAGTAAAAAACAAAACAAAAACAAAAAACCCTACTACTAAACTCACAGTGATGTGGAATGCCTGGGTTTTGGTGTATGACGCACCTGAATCTAAATCCCAGCCCCACTAGTTACAGGCTGTGTTACTGGACAAATTAATCACCACTTCACTAAACTGATAGGGATAAGAGTACCTATCTTGTGAGACCACTGTGGGAATTAAACACGGTAAACCTATTGCCTACAAAACAGGAACTGCTCAGCGAGTAGTAATGCTTTTCTCTTGAAATATATAAACATCTAGCATTGGTACCTTTTTCATAATTAGAATATTTAACAAATAATTAGACTTTCTCATTGGAGTATGCACTGGCTACTTATCTAAAACACAAGGACATTTCCCAAAACTAACCACATGGGAACAAGTGTAAACAAATAAAAACAGTTAAATATCTGAATCTTAATGCAAGTTTCATCCCTTTAAAAAAAGAAAAAAAATCACAATGCTATTTCAGACGGAAGTGAAAATATCCTGTAGATGCTCAAATTTAACTTCTACCATGTTCAGTAGTTATCAAGAATAGAAAAATATACTTTTTACTTATTGCAAATATAAAGTGGACATGAACAAAAATAAAACACAATAGCATTTTTCTTAAAAAAAAAAAAAAAAGAAAAACTTGACATTTCAGGAAATCTGATTAGGAGAGAAGGGAGAGTTCATCACACCATATATAATACAGGTACTCCCTGAAATGGGATTACTACAGCGGAATAAATGGTTGGTTGAGAGAGGCCCAGTTGGAATATCAGTTGCACAACAGGGATGGGATGGGAGGTGGGAGCGGGGCTCAGAAACTCTCAGGATAAAGACATGATATCTGCCTTCTGTCTATTCTTGGAATTTTTATTTTTTAAGGCTGATATTGACAACAATATAAATACATTTCAAACTTAAAACTACACCTCCAACTTAATTTTAGAACCATTATTCATACATGACTCCCTTTCTGTTGAGAAGAGTTGTTGGACTGTGATTTAGATATACTGATTAACATGTTATATAATACTTTTTGGGAGGGAGCTGGATAATGTAAGGAATAAAAGCAGATGGGAATAAAATAAAAATTCCACTCTAGAGAAAAGAACCTGTTTTATTCCCTCACTTCTTCTTTCCCAGGAGTCCAGACTCATTTCTTCATCAAATATTTCAAATAGAATTGCAACATCTCCATTAATTAAGGTGAAAAACAAACAAATTGGAATCTGATCTTTCCCTTCCCCCAATATAATGCTCCTTATTCTCACATATTAATTTGGCTACATTTTAATTGTAGTTTTTAATGAAACATAAGAGCGATTTGAAATTTGACTAGCATATACTTTTCCATGGCAGCTTTTAGTGTGTTTACAGATACCATCTTTCTTGTCACTTACCCCCCCCCCCCCGGAGGTTATTTGATGCATTAATTAAAAAATAATATAGACAAATAAAATTACCATGCGTGGCCCCAATTCTTATGGTCTTTGACATGAATGTAAACAAAGCACATACCTGATTTAACTGCTGCTATTGCCTTTGCAGGGGTAGTCACAGCACTTATGAGGTTACATAGTGAGATCCCACTGTTGTTTACTTTCTGAATCTCTGGTGTTTTTAAACTCCACTGTTCTTGTAATTTCTTGAGGTACAAAAACACATTATTTTTCAGTCTTTGTAATCTTTTCAAAGGTACACATTATAATTCAAGTTCTTAAACACATCTTAAATCAATGATGATTGTGGATCCTGATTTGTGAGGGAGTGGATGGGAGAAAAAGGCACCATCCCTATTTGTTCCAACAGCCCAGATGACTGTTAACACTGTTAGCAGTGAGAAGTGAAGTAGGATCCATCCTGCATTTGGGACCTAGCCACAGTAGAAGTCAGGCTATTCCTAGCTGCCAGAGGTTCCAAAGTAACTGTCAACTGTAAGTCTAGAAAACTACATTAGGTAACAGTCAACTTGCAAGAAGAAATATACTAAAAACAATTTTAAAAAATGGGAATTCAGAATTCCACTTACTAGTGAGTTTTAAACATCAAAATTTCAATGAATTTTTAAAAAACACACACCTCCACAAATTTGGAGTGGGAAAATCGGTATAATTGGTCATAGGTTTTTATGATGTTAAGTCAGATGACAAAAAGACTTGTACACGATTTGTACTAGAAATTCAATTCTATTTGCAAATACTACTTATAGTGATATATCCAAGCTACAGTAAGCTGCTGAGTTGAAGAGAAGAATCTTTTACTTCATATTATGAAAAATGGTATAAAAATAGTTGAAACTAAGTAAAGACTTGGTGGGGAAGGAAACTTGGATGCTAGAACAGTCAGAGACTCACTAATACATCCCAGTCAGAAAGTTAATTCATTGAAAGTTTGTGTTTTTCCTCAAAAGAATCAGTTAACCCCATGTCATGATTTGCAAATATCACCAGAATATACTGTACATACAGAAGGACCTAACGTATGTGATATTACAGAAAAAGGAACCACCATTAGTCTTTTAACCTCTCAGTATTGACACAATAAATTAGTATTATGACAGTGATTGACCTTAGCTTCTTCCAAAGATTTTCCTAAATCTTCTGCACCGAAAGAAGGCTGCACAATGGGAACTCTTTCCGTTGTTTCTTTTATCCATGACTTTAATGATTTAACAAGGACTTGGAAAGCATCCATCTGTTCCTGACAAGAGGATACAGCTTCTTTTCTAGACAACAAAAATCATTGACAAATTTAAGCCACAGAAAGAGATGCTCCAAAGAACTAATTACTAATAAATAAATATTCCCATATCAGGCTTAATATTAAGAAAAAATCTTTCCCCACCTACACTCTAACCCTTTGATACAGAAGGAAAGGTTTCCTGGGTGGTAAGTGAAATCAGCTAAATAACTATTTATCTATTCCTCAGAGGGAAGGTCTGTAGATAAAGAGAAGAGAAGAAATCTGTAACCCACATGTAATGGCACTTTATAATGCTACATCAACTCTAAGGTTATATAAACAGTTTTAACATTATTTAGATTCAGTGAGCTTTGATCTGTCCACTTTATATGGTGCTTACTGCCAGCAGGCACCAAACCAAGGAAAGCATTCACACATCACCCTCACGAAAACAGCGCCACCTAGTGGTTTCTATACTATATTGTAATCACTTCAGTGGATGGATAAAACCGGGTGCTTTAAAGAGCACGGATTTCAGTCACCAAACAAACAAAAAAAATAATGAGGTCAGACCCAATAACTGAAAAGTTTTAATGAGTGCCTCCCCCCTGGGTACTCAGGAAGCTCCACGGCCAACTATATGGGTCTTTCTGTGTCTCAGCACCATGAAGGGAGGGCACATGCCCAGCACATGAACAGCTGTGAAGACAGTTATATTTGGAAGTCGGATGACATGTGGATGACATGTGCACATGTGCAAGTGTGTGGAATATTGGCACATCAGAGTCCACTGCAGCTGGACTATTTATTGATGGCTACGTGGTTTTAAAATTGAATCCATTTGAAAGAAGAAACAACCTCGAGTTTACCTAGGAAAATCAAGACTAATTTCTTCTGTGCAACACGTAAATTAAATATTATATGATAAGATGGCAAATATAGCTCTGTGAGTAGTAGAGACAGCACTCAAAAGTTTTAAGTAGAAAATTAGGAAGAAATACAGAATAGCTGAAAGAAAAACAACTATTTTCTATCTTTTGGGGGTCTTCTGTATAAACTTTAGCAAAACCAGACGTACTATATATTTTAAACAAATGTGAGATCAGAAATATAAAGTTCAGTTACAAGGCTTATCCCCGTACAGCTTTGTAGCTCAACTTAGGTTCGTTCTCTTGTTTCTCATCTTGTTTATTCATGGAGTTATGCCTTACCTACAACTCTTTAAAAAGTAAATTATTTCAGAGGAAAACAAAAAAGGCCAGCTTCTGAGCTGAGCCCAGAAAGCAAGAACCACAAGCTATCTTTCAAGGTTATTTCTGCCTCTGCAAATAAAAATGTGGTATTTGCTAAAGGCTTCAGACACAATAGTGGGTTTAGGTTACTGTCAGTAATACACTACCATCACCATTTTTCTTACATAATGCTTTCTACTTTTATATAAGAAATCTTGAAATTCCCTTCTAAATATTTTAACAAAAATACACTTAATTTTAATAACAAAAACAAAATCAACATCAAAGCACTTATAAAATATCCCTATGCTTATTCTCAAATATTCAAAACTGTTTCAGGTATCTACATAAGTAAATAAAAATAATCTAATTAGTATCAAGTAGAATAAAATCCAATTTCTTAAGCAGTGCTTACTTTTCTGTGATGGTATCCTCCATTTCCTTGAATTTCTTTGACAAATTATTTGTTTTTTCAAAAACCAGAGCCTTATCACCTGGCAAGCCATGGCTGGATATCTCCTTCAAGAGACTCTGCAAAACCTCCAGATCTTTTTTGTGTTCTAAGAATTCAGAAGTTGATTCCTACAAAGCATTTAGATATTTAATCACTATAAGATGTTGCTAGATCTTCAAATGGCATTCCATCAAGAGTTATGTGTGTAACCAGAATCTCACATAAGGAAACCCTACCTATGGCCAGTATTCCTATATATAAATAAACATGCAGGCAGGCTATTTGAAGGAGAATACAGTAAACTCTCTACATTCTGTCTCTTTGTGGGTTCTGGCACATAAAATACTTATATATCATCCATGGTCTGTGGAAAGTGTATGTGTGAAATACATTGATTTCTAATCAATAAGCAAAGGCTTCAAGGAGAAATCAAGGTCTACAGTTTTCAAAGGAGGAAAGCATAGATCTTTATCAATCCATCAGCAACTAAAATGATGGTGGCACATTCTAATTCTGCCAATAAATATATGAGTTTGTCGTAACTGTTAACATACTTGATCAGCCTTCTGAATATTAAGGAAGACATACCTGCATATACCGGGATAATTCAGTAACATCTTTTCCTGGCACATCTGCCTCAGTTAGAGCCTGAGTTTTTGTCTCTAAAAATGTCTGAAGCTTTTCTGAGAGGTTCTCAAACAGTTCTACTTTGGTTTTTAGCTCTTCCATTTTGGCAAGTTTTTCTTTGTGTTTATGACCTGCTTCTGAAAACCGAACAGACAAGTCCTTCATTTTGGCTTGTAGTGAAGATGCAGTGGATGGGTCTGTTGTTTCCATAAATTTCTTCACTTTTTCATTCATGGCATTTATACTGCTCTGACGACTTGCGATATCCTGTTCCAACATCTGAAATGAACCAAATATTGCATAGGTTTTATAATGTTTACAAATAATGTCCCAGAGTTTTAAAAAATTGCTATTCATAACAACATAAGCTTGAATAACCTGTGACTAAGGAAGGTTAATGGCTTGGGACTGACTGAGAAGTTTAATCTGTCCCTTGAGAAATCCCATCCCAAATCTCTTCAAGGGAGAGTAGAGAACAGCTGGCTAGTTGCCTGAGTGAGGCAGGAGATGGCTGCTACTCAGCGACCCCTGGGATCTAACGGAGCCTGGGGATTATCCACGGTCCTAATTTTTAAAAGGCTGGACAACAACAAGATTGATCAGATTAATCTCATGTGCAGCTGGCTGCAGCAATGATAAACAATATAGGACTTGATGTACACGTAAGCCCTGTATAATGAATAATATTCATGAAAAAAGTCTACAGAGCTCTTTCCATATTCCTTCGCAGAAAAATTGTCTTACACATTTGCCTTTGTGCAAGCACTGCTTTCCACAGTTATAGTCAGAAAACGTCTTTTTCTCTATCTTTACATTTATCTTAAACACCTGTCCTATGGAGTTTATTAAATGGTTCTTTTTTTTAAAATCTAGAAGTGGGATTATTTTTCTCTTTAGGATGTCACTTACAATGTTTTTACTGATGATATCCTGAAGAGCAGCAGAGTTTAAGGGCACTTGACCTTGTTCTTTCAGAGAACTTTCCACACTTCCCATCCAGTCCAGCATTTCATCCAGGCCATCTTGCACACTCAGTGAGCGGGTCAGGGTTATCTGGAGTTTTTCATTTCGTTCGTTAACAGACTTGGACAGATCATCGTATCTCCCCACAATGTCATCTAGTCCAAAAAGATCAGGAAACGTTAAGCACAAAGTTCTCTTGGCACTATTTCTTTTCAAAAATACCTAAGGTGAATCCTAAAATTTCTACACCAAAATTGGAAAAAGGGAAAAAAAGTTTAAATGATAAATTCATAATGCAAAATCAGAGCACCATCTAAATAAAACCTTAAAAAAAAAAGAAAAGAAAACATCACAGTGGAGAATGAAAACCAAGTATTTGTTTTAAAATGGTTAATATGTATATCATCTGCATTTGAAGAGATTTTTATTTTTGGATGCATAAACATTTGAATTGTCCTCAAGAGATGAAAGCAGTCCAAACAGCAAATCGTTGAAATAAATCCCCTTCCTGAATCTAACATTTTAAATTAGCCATAATTATTGATAACTATATGGGGGATAAAGGTGACAATCATACACAGCTATTGTCAAGGAACAATACACAGTCATAAGGACTTGTCAAGAATTAACCTTTACATATATAAAAATCCTCTCCCTCAAGTGAGCTCTCTCTCTCTTTCATAAAAAAATGCTTTTGTCATCCATCACATCCTACGCACTCAAATGCACAGAAATTTACAAATGTAAATGTATTGAGAAAATACACAAGGAAGAAAATCCACTTATAATAAAGGTTAAGATCATGATTTTAAAATATACACAAAGAGAATTTATTTGAAAAGTTCAATAGCAGACTAAAAGGAAAAATAAACAAGGTTAACAGGTTAAGCTAGCTCAGATGAGATTAACTTTCAATTCTAAAGACTTAAGATGCTAAACAAACAAACAAACAAAACCAACACGTTTTGGCCTAGTTTTCACTTGGATATAAAGCTCTACTTTTTAACATTCTACATTCTATACTGCAGACCAATGAGAAGTTCCAAGAACAATGGTTTTAATGTGTTCATCTCTCTCTCTCTCTTGCTCTTTCTGGAAAACAATCTGTTTTTAATTGTTAATTTATCACTTATTTTCCAAGAGTTTGAAAAGTATTTTGATTATTTCTGAATTGTTTTAGTCTGACACACTGTAGAATGCTTCAGTAGAAGAAAATTTGGACCTGAAACACCTCTATAAAAACTAACTACCACATGCTTGTGTTTGGCCCGGGGAACATAATCCATATAAACAAACAATATTTCTTTTCGATTGTTTTAATACTATATCATGAGAAAACAGTTTAACAAATTTTCACTGAAGTGAGATGTTATGTTGAAAGGATTTAAAAAGATAATCATGCTCCTGTCATTAAAATACAATGAAGCCCCTGAGGATGCTGGGGGGACAATTAATAAGCACCAAGAAGCTATATATCAGCAGAGAAAATATGAGCCCTCATTTGAAAGTCATAGTAGCAGATGCTCTGAATTGCAGGTCATGATTGGCAGGCAAGCGGCTTTTGAAATGGGCAAACTGTGTATCAACAGGGTACCATCAGCTATCTGTTTAACCATGGTAAGTGATTTCCTAAGCTATTTTAATAAAACTAACACACTGAATTGTTACTGGTGTTTCTGGACTTCTTAGTGATAAAATATTGTCAATAAAGTAAATTCTTGATTTTAGCAATTAAAAATTACTTTAGAAAAAGGTACAAAACAGAATGTACAAAGAATGTTACTCTTTTTTAAGTGGTTGATTTTCTTAGAAGTCAGATCTTAGAGAAACTCCTCTACATCGTAAATATTCTTACACAGATTCCTAGGAAATTATGCCAGAAAGGTTTTAAAGTCTTAAAAGCATGTAACATATGGATTGTAAACAAATACATGTGAGATGATGCATGATTAACAATGGGAAAAAGTCAAAATGCCTCTTAAAATAACAGAAATACATATAATATAGTCTTTCTTTCTCCTCCAAATCTCTATGCCCAAGTCTTTATAGCAGTGGTCACCAATGTGGGATGTCAAGAAAGTGCACTGAGATACAGGAAAAAAACATTAGAGCTTCCATCCATATTTTTATCTTATACTTTAAATTCTTATAGTTTTTTGCATTTTATAATTATAATACACATAACATAATAGATATCAATATGTTTATGTAATTTATATATATATATACATATATATATACATGCATATATGAGGGTACATAGTAAAAATTATTTGATAGGGGTGCATGATCAAAAGAGTCTGGGTGTCTGGAAGAAAGGAAAAAGGTTTACCTTCTACAGAGTGGTTTTAGAAGAGTAAAGACTCATCCTTCTCTTTATCTAAAATTTCTACTCAGATTTTAATTCATGTTTTCACTGGAGTAAGACATATGTCTAACCAACTGTTGTGTTAAGTTTTTATTTCACACATAGAAATACGTGGTAACCTCAAACCACACATTAAAAATATTATGAAGGGCAGCCAAGTCAAAACAAAAAACACAATAAGACAGTAAACAATGTTTATTGATAATCCACTGTGCATTTAGTATAAACTAAATACTGTGAGTAGATACAAAGAATAACATACGATACTTTTTCTCTCAAGAAAGGCACTGTGAGAGCACAAAAGCACCTCTGTACCGCGATACAAGTTTGTAGTGTCACTGAACAACTAGGGTAGCTGGACCCCTGTGAGACCACTCAGAGACTTCTAGAAAATGGAGACATGGGAACACTATTTAAAACATGTCTCTGAACCTCTGAAATCCATGCTCCTGCTTTTAATGGAGACAGGTCCCATCAAAAGTCTATTTTGGCCACAGGCTGAGAGTCTAGCTCTGGCCAACCCCATCAACCAAGAGCATCTTGTTATGTACTGAATATTACAAAAAGAGTTTCTGTTACATCTAAATATAGAACTAAAATTTAAATATACCCTTTTCAAACTACACAGCCCCCACACCCAAGATTCTAACACACCTGCCAAAGAAGGTATACCTTCTCCCAGACTGACAAGCATCATGTCGCTGGGAAAGGACGCAAGTCACACAGCATGTACTAACTAATGAAACTTTTCTCCATATCTAGGAGAATAGCTTCATTTAGAATTTCCCTGAGAGAGAATAAACAAGGAAATGAACACTTACCCAGTGTTTTCTGGATATCATTCTTGGCTGGAAGGAAAGATCCCCTGGCATCTAAAAGCACTTCAGCTGTTTTTTTCAGTTTCTCTACAGCAACCTGCTTACTTGATATCTGTCCTTGCAGAGCCTGGAGGATTAAATGCTTCGATTATAGTCAGTTGAACTAAGTAACATGTTTCCAATATGAAAAAAAAAAAAGACTTATAGTAGGATAAGGTTCAATTAGACAGAATAAACTTTCCATCATTATAAACTTACTCCAGAATTCTAGAACAAAGCCAGTTATAAAGTGGCACTAGTAAAAGCATCAGCCAGTCAGAATAATACAAGTTCAGTCTTGAAATAAAGCCTCGAGCATATTTTCATGATAACTGGCCTGATTCTTGACCCTGTAACCCTCCACCCTTAGCCTGAATTCCCCTTTAACCCCCACTGCCACCAGAAAACAAAAAACAAACACACAGCAGAAAACCTTTGGGACCGTTTCTACTCCATGTGCAAAGATAATTATGGACTTCCATTTCAGGAGATCGTGACTCACTATTGTCATATTTCTTTCGGTGAATTCAATAAACGTTACTTGACATCTAACCAATTCAAAAAATCGTGCAATGTTTTGTGAAAATACAAAAATCAAACAGACGTGAAATGTGCCCACAGGCATTTTCTAGTCGAAGGCAGGAAGTGATAAGTACCAAAGGTGAGTAAAAAAAAAAAAACTCAAACAAACAAAACGACTACTGGAAGTTGAGAGGGGGACTATCTGGGGAGGAAAATGAGGGTCACCTCGATGGTAGTGACATTGAGATGGGTCCTGAAGGGCGTGTGGACTTGGGCTTGTAGAAGTAGAGAGTAAGAACATTTCCCTGCAGGATGAGCAGAAGGACCAAGGAGGGGGACTGTGGGGACAGAGCCCCAGAAAGTAGTTTCCAGGCTCTCGGCCTCACGTGGAGGGGTGCTGGCTCGGGTAGTAGATGGCCGTCAGCTGTGGCTGATTGGCCGTCAGCTGTAGCCAGTTAGCCAATTAGCCGCCAATATAACTGCTGCGGCTACGAAGGAGAGAGGAGGAGAGTGGAGGAGAGTGAAAGAGAGTCGTCGGTGGGTTGCAGACAAAAGGGACAGCAGGGTCTCCCGCACGACAGGGACAGAAACATCAGCGGAGAAGAGGAGGGTCTCATGCAGTTTGAGAATGTATATGGGTGAGTAAGAAGTACCAGGACTGAAAGGCTTCAAACGTCACGATAAGGAGTTCACATTTTATCTTGCTGCCACAGGGAGTCATTCAAGGCTTTTGAGTAAGAAGCTGATGTGCTCAGAGCTGTCTGAGGGAAGGCTAAATTTATATTAATAACACTGTGTGGGATACATTAAATGGGGAAGAAATGAAGCAGAGACACCCGTTAAGGGCACCTTCAGCAGTGTCAACTTCAGACAGGGCCTATCTACGAGGGGAAAGCAGAATTAATTGGTTACGAGGTTGGAAAGAGTCCATAAAATCAGTTGACTGATAATCTAAAGCTGTGCTGACCAATATGGTAGCTACAAACTACACATGGCGCTTAAATTTTAATCAATTAAAAGCAAATGAAATTTAAAACTCAATTTCTCAGTCGTACTGGCCACATTTCAAGTGCTAGGTAGCCAGGTGTGACTGGTAGTTATTACAATTGGACAGAGCATTAGAGAACTTTTGCAGATCATCACAGAATGTTCTATAATCTCCTACAAAGGACAAGAGGAGATTTGAGGAGGTAGGTAATTAATGGAATTTGCCAGCCAAAGTGGAAGCACATTTAGGAGCAAAAGAGAATCTGTTTGGGAATTCATGACTTCAAAGTGCTTTCAGGACACTCCTATAGAAAGCAACGGCAAAGCTGGAAATGGAGGAGACTCTGAATACAGGCTAGAGCCCAACATAAAGCACTGGGAGCCAAGGCTGTGATGAGGTCGCTAAAGGAGAAAGCACAGAAATACCAGAGAAGGAGGCCATAGAGAATCATGGAGGGTGCTTATATTTTAAGTGACGAGGAGAGAAAAAAGAGATAGGACAAATGTGATGAGGGAGATGGAAATGAGCCCAGAATAATTCTTTCCCTAAAGTTTAAAAGTAGAGAGAACGTGGAAAAGGTTCACTGTCAGCTGCTCCAGAAAGGATAATGTAACCTTTAACTTGCTGCCTCGCGGTCCCTGGAGCTCTGTGAGTGAGCAGACGCATGTCAACAGCCGGAATGAGGAGAAAGAGGTAGAGGCAGGAACCGCAGACCCATCTTCCACAAGTCTGGCCCTGCATTCCTCACACCTCTGTCCAAATGGGCCGCCTGGACACACGGGCCTTACGCTTGGCTTTCATTTCACTTAAGGTACTCAAGCTTCTCTTCTAGTCTCACAGTTGGATTGTAAATTCAAATTCCCATATGTCTGACTGTAGATGAACTCATCCCTGGCCACGGGCCCAGGTTTCTAACTGCCTCTTGAATGTTTCCATCTGGGTGTAAAGAGCCACCTCAAATTCAAATCTGCACCCATCATCTCATTCCCTACCCTACACTTCCTCGTGCGGGGGCATCTCACTACCCAAGCAGTGAGCCTGACGCTCCTCCTGCACTCTCTGCCCTCCTTTCCACAGGCAAATCAACCATCAAGCCCTGATAATTTTACCTGATTCGTATATTGGTTTTTGAAATCAGACCTCTGCTCTGTATTTCAGAATCACTGCAGGATAGTCTCTCGTTTCATTGGAAAAAGCACTGTAACTGTGCTCCCGGCCTCCACTGTTTTGCCTGATACAGCCCCCTGCCAATGTATTTTATGGAAAATACGTATCTGACTATGTATATCACTTCCCTCTTTAAAATCTTTCAGTAGCTTCCCATTGTCTTCATAATAAAGGCAAAGGTCCTTTTTTAATAAATAAAAGGTCCGGTGAAATCTGTTCCTTAATTCTATCTTCAATCTCATCTTTCTCCACTTTCTGTTCCAGAAATGTCCAACAACATGGTTATTTCTTAGCTATTTGCTCATGCTATATACCCAGTGCCTTAGCATCTCTACACACCAACCTGCCCATGCAACCGACCCCCACCCCTCCATCATCCTGAGCTTGGCTCTTATTCAACCTTTAAAATTCAGCTGGGAAGCCTTCCCTAACTCCTTACCCCAATTGTAAGTATTCCCCTCAGGAGTTCTCAGAAATACCCTTTGATTATCAGTGAATTTGTCTTTTTTATCAAGCTGTAATCTCCTCGAGAACTAGGAATTTATCCTATTTAGGTTTGTATTATCACTACGTAGCTCAGTGCTTGGCACATAGTAGGCCTTCATAAAAGTTTCTGGCATACAAAGAAATCGAAAACACTAATCCGAGAAGATACACGTATATGCACCCTTATGTTCAGTGCAGCATAATTTACAATAGCCAAGATATGAAAGCAACCTAAGTGTCCATCAACAGATGAATGGATAAAGAAGAGGTGATACATATATACAATGGAATATTACTCTGCCATAAAAAAGAATGAAATGAAATCTTGCCATTTGTTCCAATATGGATGGACCTAGAGGGTTTTATGCTGAGTGAAATAAATCAGAGAAAGATGAATACTATGTGATTTCACCTGTACGTGGAACATAAAAAACACACAAAAAAAACAAGAACAATCTCATGGTTGCCAGATGGGAGAAGAGTCAGGGGGGTGAGTGAAAAAGGGGAATGAAGTAAGAAGTACAAACTGCCAGTTACAAAAACAGCCACGGGGTTGTAAAGTACAGCATATTGTAATAACTGTGTACTGTTTTATAATAACAACAATATTGTAATAACTATGTATGGTATCAGACGGGTACTAGACTTATTGGGGTGATCACTTTGTAAGTTATTTAAATGTCTAATCACTATGTTGTACACCTGAAACTAATATAATATTGTATGTCAACTATAATTAAAAACTAAAAAAAAAATTAAAGAAGATACCAGGTATAAGATTTTAAAAGATCCTCTTCTACTTCAGCCTTCAACAACAACAACAAAGAAAAAAGACAACAAATGCCTAAAGCCAATGGCAAAAATTTCCTCAACTGATTTTCATATCTAAGAAATAATGACAATATACAGGCAGTTGTGTATATATCAGAAAGTCCACAAAACTGTGACCAACATGGGATCTATGATCAGCATACCAGATCCTACAGAGTTCCAAGAGGCCAAAGAATCTGTATCGGAGTGGATCTGCTTGGAAAATTCTCCCAAAGGTTTAGTTAAGAAACTATTACATAATAAGTTCTAAGGAACTTCACCTAGAACCAGACTAAAGCCACAGGGGCAGTTTGTTTGCACTGCATGGTTATTTAGGATATGAAAAAAGGTTAAAGGTACCTCTAAAAAAATATTTTTTAAAAAAATGTGAGTTTCCCGAGGGCCAAGGTAGAGTTTAAAAATCTTTGTGTCTTCACAAAAGCTGGCAAAGGGCCTAGCACATAATGTCTACCACAGAAACAAATACCGGGGGTTGCTAAGAAAAGTACACATTTTAAGAGATGTTATCTATGTATTACTTTTCAAAGTTGAATTGAATTACAGTAGCAATGTGTAGTATGATGTTCACTCAAAAGACGGAGTTAATCAAATGAATGCTAGCATCATTCATTGTATTACAATTTTAGTAGTTTCTTTTTCCTTTCTTAAAATGTGTATACATTTTTTTGGCACCCTCTGTATATGTAAAAGTTATCATGGTTCTATAAAAACATCCAGTACCAAAGATGGCCCTACCTACCATCTTAAAACACAGAAATGGATGACAAAAGAAGCATCTCTTCTTTTCAACACATTCCATGTCTTTTCTCTCCATAATTATGCTCAAGAGAGTCAATATTTTTAATTCCTAACATGTTATCAGGATTAGGAATTGTTTATAGTACAATTTTGGGGAGGGGAGACCCTGTAAATTAAAGTATTCAAACGGGTACCATATGTTGTTTGTAATGGATTTCAATGAAATTAAATCATGAAAGAAGCATCTGTGACAGGGAACACTGCAAGATTATGACCTTAGTCTCCAGCTTGGTCATCAGAAAAGGGAGAAATTATAAAGCTGTAGGTACTTGTCCAGCTCATAAAAGTTTCCTGACTTATGGCCATCCCAGAGATCAGCACAGGGCTGGAAGGTTGACATTGTCGGTCAGTGTGACCTAGCTCCATGCCTGGTCCAAACTCAGGCCTCTAGATTGGTCCCCAAATCCTGTCTTTCTGTGCCTTGTATGGGGCAAAAATTTTGCATTATCCACTGATTTCCCTGGAAGCAGATTTTGAGAAGTGTCATTACAGCCCAGTATTATCAGATGGTTGGCAATACAGCTAACAGTCCTTTGAATAATAATGCTAAAATAACACGCTATTGGACAAAATTATTTCAAATGAACCAACTGGGTGCCCCAAACTTGCATTTATTATACAATAGAATATAAGTAGAAGTTAGCATTGTAAATGTAGAGAAGGCTGATTTTTTGTAATATTCTTCTGTGCTTATATTATTGTTAAAGAAAATAATGTTTAAATGTTAGTAAAATGAAAGAAACGGGGACTGTCTCATTTTCATAAAAATGTATCCTCTCTACAAGCTGAGATCAACTGAGAGGAAAATATGTACATATGCCAAGAACAACCTTAATTGCACATTTAATTTTTAAAATTATGCTGTGGCTTAATTAGAATTCATTCTCTTTAGAGACACTGCTCTCCTTTTTACATTTCTTTAGCTGCCTCAGGACTAGAGAAATCTTTTTTTGGACCACATATCAAGTATGTTTTTCTCTGTTTTATAATTACTTCATGTTTCTGCTTAATTTAAAAGCCATAATATTCTTTTGGGTTTTCTTTTCTTTCTTTCTTTCTTTCTTTCTTTCTTTCTTTCTTTCTTTCTTTCTTTCTTTCTTTCTTTCTTTTTTGCTCTAGTTACATAAAAATTATTTTTATACTGAATGCAGTGTTTCCTAATATATGATGTCTGACAATTAAGTTCGTGAACTTGTTGCAATGATGTTGCTAACCTTTTCTGATATCAGAGGGATTATTCATTATGAATTTGTACCAATTGGGCAAACAGGTAACCAAGTTTACTATTTGGAAGCGCTGAAAATGCTGCGGGAAAAAGTTAGACGACCTGAATTTTTTGCCAACAATTCATGGTATTTGCATCACGACAATGCACCAACCCACACGGCACTGTCTGTAAGAGAGCTTTAGCCAGTAAACAAATAATTGTATTGGAACACCCTCCCTACTCACCTGATCTGGCACTCAATGACTTCTTTCTTTGCCTGAAGTTAAAGGAAATACTGAAAGGAAGACATTTTGATGTCATTCAGGACATCAAGGATAATACAACCACAGCTCTGATGGCCATTCCAGAAAAAGAGTTCCAAAATTGCTCTGAAGGGTAAACCAGGTGCATAGCTTCCCAAAGGGAGTACCTCAAAGGCGACCGTAGTGATATTCAGCAGTGAGGTATGTAGCACTTTTTCTAGGATGAGTTCACGAATTTAATTGTCCAATCTCGTATATCTAACTTAAAATGAGTTATTTCTATTTTATACACTTTCCTATACTAAAAATACCCAATTACATCATTAAATGTAATATAGGAAATCTTAATAATTCTCTTAAGCTATTGGCATTTCTTGCCAAAATAGTAGCTTTTATGTAATAGCCCCTCCTCTGACCCTCCCACATCTACTGCCCTTGGAAAAGTAACCAAGTGAGAACTGGAAAGTTAATTAAGACAGATCTGTTCTTGTGCTTGTGTTTGTGGGAAAGAGAAAAACCAAAACAAAACAAAACACCCAATACTGAGAATGTACATCCAAAGGAAGGAGGCAGCGTCGGGGGAGGCTGCCTCTCTGTAGGGAAGCTGACGTGGCCCAAGACATCTCCCTGATGCCTAACGTAGGGATAGCTAAACTCTCCCAGCCGTGCTGCCAGCCTCTTCACCTCCCCACATGTGTCCTCCCTCCTCTCATCCTATACTTCTGTCCCATGCTACCACCTCCCTTCTCTCTGCCTTGGTCTTCATCGGCCGCATTTCACCCCAGGGTATGACTTAACTTTCTCCCAGCCAGAAATCACCAGTGTCAGGCAATACCTAATGTTAAGCTCACTCAGTGGGGTGTCTGTTTTCCTTGCTAATGGCACAATAAAGAGTTTTGATTCTATAACTAACAGATGCAACTAAATTCTGAAAGGCAGTTATTTAACTGGCAATACAGTGTTCACTTTCTTTCTAGCTCTCGTAGAAATCAGCTACTGCTACTCACCTGCTAAAAGGAATCACAGAATAGATTTATGAAATTAAACTTCCAAACTCAAAATTATTGGTCATATGAAATAAGAATAAGATATTTCAAAAATTATCTCCCCTTACACGAGGATCTTAAAATATGCCTACAATTTAAGAAATAGAGACTCTCTTCGACACTGTGGGTAGGACTGAGACCTCCACAATTATGCAATTCCCACATCAAGTCTACATTTTTGAAAGAGCAAGCAGACTTTCTTAGAACTGTGCTAAGGTAATAACTGAAGTTTGTGTCTGTGCATCACGGGACTACTAAATAGGAACACCAATCCTGGTCCTCAGTTCCCGCATGTGACAGTGACATCCCTTCCTCCCTCTCACCTGTCCATTCTTAAACAAAAACTTACTGCATAGTGACTGTGGGCCAGGTACTATTTTATAGTCTGTACAGCAAACTAAATAAAAACTTCTGCCCTCATTAGCTTAATTCTAATGTCTGAGAAAGACAAAAAACAAAATATATAAGATAAACAAGGGGCCCAGACAATACTGGTTTTTGTCTGGGGAGGAAGGAGCGGTAGGATGCAGGCAACAAGCAATAACAGCAATGTCAATCAAGCCAGTTAAACAACAGTGGGAAAAACAATCGCATCAGAAAGAGAAATGAATTGACTGTGGAGAACTAGTTATAACTCCCTCTAGAGGGAGAAGTATACTTTTCCTATCCTTTGTCCCCTTTCCCTAGGTGAAACTACCACAAGTGTGGGGAAGTAAAAGGTTTTCGGTAAGACTATTAAAGGGTTGGATCTCTTTCTTTTCTCTCTCTCTGTGTCTCTCTTTTTGTTTTACCTTGGTCTCTTCTAGTTGCCTTTGCAGATTTTTCGGGTCCACAGCAATGGGTTCAGATAAGTGTTTGTTTGCTGTGACCTCGCAGGCCTGCAGCTCAGCAAGAAGTCCACATGAGGCATCTTCATAATGTTGGTATTTATCCACCAGATCTTTAAGATTATTCCCAAGGACATTGCACTAAAATAACAAAAGAGAAAAGGGTGGAGGATTAAAATATGCTATTTTTGTATGTATTAAATAGCCTTAGGACCTATGAGTTATGTAACTTAGAAAACACCACACTTCAACCAAAGTGAGTGAAAACTGGAGGGTTGAGTTTTTTTCTCCTTTATATGAAGAAGCTTCCTCTGACAAGTCAAAAAGTACCATAAAAATGAGATTAGTCTTCAATTTATGCCAATTTGAAAACATCTTTACAAGGGCTGAATCTTAATCCAGATTGAAGGATTTAGATATTAATCATCAGAAGAGGCTGATCTACCAGGGTACATTCCAACTGAGTTTTATACACCATGTGAATAGCTATGTATCTGATGGAAAGGTTTTGAAGGTGCTTAATAAATCACTTGTATATGCTGCACAAGATTGATTAACATAAGGAGGGCATATAATCTATATCAGATTGAAGCAAAGGCCAAGACTCAATGACGCTTTTCAAATCATTTGTGCAACTTCGTCAGTCTGTTCAGCTTAGATAGTAAACAGGGAAATGTTTTCTTACATTTTTTTTTTGAGCTCTTACTTGTCCATGTGAGTAAGAGAAGCTGAAAGAGCCTGTTAGCCATCAAACATTAAAATAATACACTGATCAACTATTATCTGTAAAAGAAGCACCTGCCGTACTTGTGAAGGAAATTATCTAAGATGAAACTTGAGTTCTCAAGCTTGAGAGGCTGCAAAAATTAGCAAGGCACTGTTCGTTTGGAGAAAAAGCATAAACGCCACCTGGTGGTCATATTGGGTGTTAGAGCGTTTTAAAGCTATGGCTGCCTAAAAATCACTCCAAACTAATTGAAAAAATAACTTCAGAGACCTAGTCCTAAAACACATTTTTCAGAAGTAAAGAAGATGAATAAGACTGAGGGAAGTAGGATTAAACTTATTTTCCCTGCTTCATATTTTTAGGTTTCTTGCTTCTAATTCCCAAAACAACAGTTAAGAAGATAGAGTAAAACTATAATCGCAGATTGATCTTCACCTTAAAACATAAAAATAAAATTACCTTAGAGTAGAGAGACCTGAACCGATCGGTCACATGATCCAATTTGCTCTGGACCTCTCTGTGAGTTGAAGAAGTGTCAATATTATCCTGGTCAGCCTTCCCACTGCCATCTCTTTTGCTGCAAGATTTGGCTGCTTCTAACACTCTGTTTCCAGAAATGGTGATGTACCTCAAATCACCTTTGTGAGAAATCACATCTTCTGAGAAACTCTTCTGCCTCTTCAGTTTGGTCATTAAACCATCTAAGTCATCTGCACCAGCCTCCAGGTTTTCAAGTTCTTGCTCTGACTGCTGCAGCCAGTGTTCAAACTCGCTGTAATCAGCATCGAACTTTTCTAACTCTTCCTGCAGAGAATGTGTTAACTTCATTTTCTTTTCTGACTCAGCCAGCACCGTTTCGTAATGCGCTTTGAGTTCCTTCATGTTCTTTTGCAGTTTCTCTTTTTCCTCCGGCGAGAGATAGTGACCCTGTTTCTCGAGCAAGGCTTGTGCGGACTGAGTGGCCATGAGGACAGCTTGATGCTGAGAAATGATCCTCTCGTGTTGGGCCTACATGAAAACAAACCGACTGTGTCTTTAAAGCAAGGACAAGGTTACACTGAGGCTGGAGGAAGCAGTCTGTTGCCTCAGGACCTACAGACTTAAATGACCTCCAGGCAGACAACTTGCTTCTCATCAACCTTTTCCAGATGCACAGTATTTCCCTTTTACTGATGAATTTCAGAATAGCAAAAGCTGCATTTGGAGAACTTTAATCTTATTTTAAGCAGATTTCCAATCTTCTCCAGAAAGGACTTAAGTAATCACATAGCACAAGTACTGTTTTTAAGAGAAGTTTGGAAAAAAATGTAACAAATGTCTGTGCCATTTCTAAAACAAGCATCTACAACCAGGTCTCATTTTACTCACTGCTTCTTCACAACTACTGTAAAGAGACTGCTAATGTCTTTACCTACGTATTGAGCAAATGGGTGCAATACTTTTTATTATGAACTATCTTGAAAATTCATTTAAATTTAAAAGAAAAGGAATTTGTAATTCTAAAGCTATAAAAATACTATGACAATAATTAAGCAAGAACAACATACATTCAGAGAAGCCCACTGAAGTTAGAGGGACACATATAACAAAACAAAACGGAAGCCACGAGTTTTACTGAGCCTCAGTTTCCTGCAATGTTGAAAATGGAGACAATAACCCCTGCACATCACAGGTTTGCTGAAAGGAGTACATGAGATCACATATGCAGAACCTTCCCAAAGAACCTGACACATGCCAGGAACTAAAATCCACTCCGAAGGCAGAAGGCAGAGTCTCCGGCAAGTATGCTGCAAAGAGGCCACAGGTGTGCAGAGCTAGTAATTACCTCAGCCATCAGGGAAGGTGGGGTGGACTCAGGCGGCTAGAGTCCCTTTCTCTCCAGCCAGAAGCAGCTTTCCCATTGACCCCAATATGCTATACAAATATGACCAAAAGGATAACAATCCTTGTGGGCAACTTTCCACATTTCTTATACTAACTTAGACGGAACCAAATAATCTGATCCCATTACCTCAGAGCTCTTTCTATAGCCTGGCCTTCTGTTACTCTACTCCCAGCATTCTGGCCTCTCCCACCCCTATCTTCACCCCCATCTTATTAGGTACGTTAGCAACTTTTTCTCCAGTTGTTCTCTTGCCTGGTAACAGCTCTTTCCCCAGATATCTGTTTGCCAACCCACCCCCCTCCTTTAAATCTTCCCACAAATCTCATCTCTTCATAGTGGGCTATTCTGAGGATCGTATTCAAGGCTGAAAATTCGCCCCAACTCCACACTCAACCGCCTGTACCCAATTCAACATTTTTCTCTTAGCAAAAAGTTATCTTCTAACACCCCATAAAATTTAGTTCTCTGTTGCCTGCCTTATCATCCTCACCTCCTAGTATGCAAGCACCAGAACAGGGAATTTATTTTGCTCACTGGGGAACCCCAAGTACCCAGAACAGTGGCTGAATAATAATAACTGTATGCCATGAAGTGCAAAGGACCGAGAAGCACTGCTGCAGGGCAATGGTTCCGTTACAGGTCTGATCCCAATTAGGCAGCGGAGAACAGACTCATTAATATTTTTATTCTCACTGTCTGTAATGATGCCTGCCACACTGTGGGCAAATGATAAATATTTTGTCTAAATCACTTTTCTCCCACAGGCTGTGCCATTGACATTCAAATTATATTCACACACTATCCTCCAGTAGGTCTTTTGCACACAGTAGGTTGGATAGACGTATAGAACACCTTATAAATAATCTGATCCATCCCCTTCTTTTTACAGATGAGAAAACTCAGATTGTAGGAAGAGGAGAGCTTGGCCCAGCATGTGCAGCACTGAGGCATGCCTAGAAAGATCTAGACACAGAACCTTGGTCAGGCTCTTTGGTCATCTCTCTACCAGGAAATGAGGAATTGCTAAAGTATTTTCAGAGTGTCATTTTCATAGACGCTAACACATCAGAAAGCAAACGTCATGCTGTGACTAAAAACAAAGACGTTCCTGTGAGGCATCTTTATCTTTGAGTCCGCCCACTGGTATTTTTCACTACTTGGGTCAATTTACTATCCTTTCCTGACTTCTCTGTCACTGACTCACAAGGTTCCTTCAGGAATTCATTAGATAATTTCATTATAAGAGACAATTACAATAAGGTCCCTTGACATTGTGATACAGTAAATACTTCCACCCTACTTCTGGTTTAATTTATATTTTCTGTAACATCAGAACCTCACAGACAGCATACTCTTCCAGAGACTTCAACTTGGAGGAAAGCACAAAGAACTGCAGAAGTTCCTAAAAACCCAGTCGTCTCACTACCAAATGTCAAACGCTGAAATAAAATGATCAATTACGGGACACTTGAAACTGGTTTTCGAAAGTTGCCTTTGGTCCCATAGTAGCATTAACGTTAGCTTTGATTTCCACCAGGCAGTGAATTTTTAAAAGGCCTCTTGTTCCTCTTCTCAATACTAGCATTCACCGTAGAGATGAGCTGAGGCCCAGAGGGAACATCACAGAAAGTTGCACTACGAACATGGCTTAAAGGTAGCAATGACTGAGCTCACGGCCTAATATTAAGTCCAAACCCCTCCCTTATTGGATGTGTCACCTCGGGCAAATTAGTTTCCTTCTGTAGGTTACGGTTTCCCCATCTGTAAAACGAGAATAATAATCTCAAAGAGTAGCTGGGAGAACTAAATGCATTAAAATGGGAAGAACTTAGAGAGTGCCTGGCGCACTGTAATTTGTTCTATAAATCTTCGTTGTTGTATTATTATTATTTCTATTAATTATAACTCTGCTTCACTTATAAGAATGGCATATTTAATGATTGATTTCTCATTGTTTTGACTTGCTTGGAATTCTCACAATAACTTACATTTGCCATAATGATGGACCTAGGGGGAAAAAAGGACTTTATTCTCAATGGTCATTAACACGTTGCATACGGCAGGGTTTAAATCCCTTGTGAAGATTCTTGTGATCCGTACGCAAGGTGTTAAGGTTTGAAAAGACAAGACATGTGCTAAGTTGTTCCTATGTTTACCGACGTGAAAATAGAATTTTACAGTATCATTATGTTTAAGACAACGAACCTTAACTTTCTGGTATTGCTGGTTCAGATTCTCCTCAGTGGTTCCAACTGGCCCATCAACATCAGTTTCCAACAGGTTACCATTAACTTCATCCTCTTCTCCAATCGCCGACTTGCTATCACCTTCTTGAAAATGAGTCCCATTCTGTTCAATCACCTGTTTCTGTTTTATCCCCACCCTTTGCGAGTCTTTGTCAACATCTGACAACCAGTCCAAGAGGTTTTCTATTTTGGTTTTACTCTCTTCCAGCTGCTTCTCAGCGGCAACCTGGGGGGGAGGGGGGGAGTTCACAATGGGTATTCTGAACATGGGCCAAGGCATTAGTTTTAAGACATGCTAAAGGTAAATATTTAGATAATTTACAATTAGAATGGGGATACTAAAAACTGATACACACTGAAAACTGAACACACTGAAGTGAAACCTTAAAGGAACTGGAAATTACTTTTAAGTTTCCACTGGTCTTAAAAACATATTCCTAAGTTTTAACTATAGTAATTAATGAGTCCCTATATATTTCACAAGTAGAAACTCTCATAATCCCACTTAAATGTTGTTTTGTTTTGTTTTGTTTTGTTTTAAGTTAAGTAAAGCCAATTCTTCAACCTTACTGCAGTATTTGGTCAATTACAAACCTGGAAACCCAAAATTGTAGTCCCAGGTACTAAATGATGATTGCTTACCACTACCTGATGTCATTTAATAAATCAAAAAACTGTTACACTAATCATTTTCAACAAAAGCAACAGTGTACCCATTATTTGAATAAGGACCTTTTCAGTTTCTTCCTTGATTGCTGTCGTCACAACTTTATCCAGCTCCTTCTTCGACTGTTCTGCCTTTAAATTAAGCTGTTCACACTTTATCTTAGCTTCATTAAGTTTCTGTTCAATCAAAGCCTTATCTTCTTGTGACAGCTTTTCATCATTCTCTTTTAAGAAGTTCTCTGTGTTTTTCACTATTTCTGCCAAAGCCTGTGCACTTCCTTGCATATCTTTCTGCAATTCCTTATAATACAAAAAGAAAACAAATCTTATTAAATTATTACCTATTTAATTTATCCTGAGTTGTAATTCTAAAAGAGGAAGTGAGCAGAAAAGGAGAATCTAGCATGTATAGACTGAAAAAGCATATTCAATATGTTAACTTGAGTTGGTTTATTTAAGTCACAATATTTAATGTAATTTGAAAGCACTAAAGAAAGGAATGAGATTTTCGTGTTTAACAGAGATGCGGTTTGTAAAACATTGAAAACAACAAAGTACTCAGTATACAATTTATACAAATTGGCATATACCAGATATTTTCACATTATATAAGCTCATTTGCAAAGCTTTTAAATACCTGGCCATGTTATTTATTCCATTTCTAAACATTTATGTTTTAATATGCATCTACTGCTCAGGATAAAAACAAATAGGTCTCCAAGTTATGAGCTAAGTTGTGCCTAAGATAATTTCTATACTAAGATAATCTCTTCTTCTAAACACTAGAGCTCTACAATATATTATGTTTGCACCTTTGCCTTGGCTGTTAAGAAGTTCAAAATTAAGAAATCTCCTTAGCAGTTATACCTTTCCTCTGTCTAGATTTCTCTGTGTAATTTTTCCTCTTCTCTTCCTCCTTTACTTTGCATTTTCTTCTCTGTATTGCACTGTATTTGAGCTTTCATATTATTTATGCATCCTTTTATTTTAAGCTTCCTCAAATTTTTCTGAGAAGTATTTAAATTGAAAGAGATACTACTTGTTGAACCACTACTATGTGACATTAACTGTGCTAGTCACTTAACACACAATATTTACTTAACTCATACAATAACATAGCAATGGAACTAAGACCGATGAAAAAACTGTAGCACAAAAAGATTAAATTATAAAGTTAACAACATGTAGAGTCTGGAATTTAGAGCAAGAGCTAACTAGTTAAGATGAGAATATTATTTCTTCTGACATCAAAATAAAGATATCTTTATCTGCCACTACTGTTTGTTCCTTCAATGAAAAGGGACAAACTGCAAAGAAAGTTGAAAGGAATAAACAAGAGAAAGAATCCAAACTGAGGGCTATTTCATCTGATTTGCAAGTGAGTAGGTTGGTCTTAAAGGATCCAAGTTTTAACTCATCTCATAAGGTATTTCCACTATCACACCTTTATATCTCTACCATTCACTATATTACCAAAAACTAGTCAAGAAAATTACTTGGCTTGCTTGAGGTTGGAAATGGAACTCTTAGTATAAAGTTTATAGCTCAGGAGGGTCGGGGGCATCTAGGTACACCTTGCCTTGGAAAAGCTAAAAATGATGCTACTCTGCAGTCATTTTAAATGAATTCCAAATAACAGTAACCAAACTTAACATCAACATTGACCTGCTGATGCAAAGCCAAATTCTACCTCTTGCTTGGACTGGTACTTCTTTAATTCGACTGTGCCATCTCCAATCACGAAGGTTTCCTGGTGACCAATCAGGCGGTTTTCAGTTTGCGTAAGGAGATCACATATCCCTTGCAGTTTCTCTTTGTACTCCTGCTGACGCTCTGCCACCATCTAAAAAGGAGCAAAACCAAAGCCTCTTAAATGGAGGTCATAAACTCACTATTGTGATAGCTCCTTATTAGAACACATTTTGCAAGTTTCCTCTAAATAAGCTTTTCTAAGTATGCTGTAAACATGATAGCAGTGGGGTACAAACTGAGCTAGGTGACACAGAAAGTAAGAGCATGTCCCATGTACAAGGAAAGAGATCATGTTTGGATGAAACTGCTCAACAGAATACTGGCCATGCACATGTGTGAGAGATGGAACTTCGGACCGACAGGAAGAAACATTCCATTTTCTTAAGCTCTTGAAACCTGCGACACACACAATTAATTCTGTAAAAGGATATCAAAACAGAAGTTAGTCGTGATTGTCTGTTAATATATTTGATATGTGCATATAGGTTATCATGCTAGAAACAATGCCTGGGTGCTTCGAGAAATAATAAAAAGGACACTGCATGCAATATTTTTACTGAGTCACTATGTCTAATTCTATTCCCACCCCTTTGGTCATTATCGATTACTGCTGGATGCAGCACTCTAATATAATTCATTAAATATTTCTAAGAGATTTATTTCATGTCAATTACTTGCATCTTTTATTTTCCTATTATACAGAGGATGTCAAAAAATGTATACACATTTTCAGAAAGGAAAAAACTGTATTAATTGTAATACTCAATATATACCAATAACAAAAGACGAGCACAAGTCACGTTTGACTTCTGCAATTACAAGAGGTGCTCAAAGTGGTTACCATCAGCATCCAGACACTGCTGATTATGGCGAACTACTGCTTGAGCATAGGTAACATCTCTTAAAATGTGTATACATTTTCTTTTGGCATCCCTGGTATATATATACGTACTACTAGTTAATTCATCTTATAGCCATAGGTCATATTTACTAGGAGCTTAACATATGCTGGGCAATACATATATATATATTTTTAATCAATGCTTACAATACTACCAGGTAAGCACTATTTCCAATTTATTATTTCCAATTTACCAATGAGGAAACTGGTTAAGTGATTGGCCCTCGGGTCACACAATAAATGAATGGAGCAGCTGGGATGTAAACACAGGCAGTCTGGCTCCAGAGCCCAGGGTTCTGAACTGCTCAGCCATACTGCCTCCTAGAGGAGAAAGATGGCCTCAACTTTCTTTACTCAGGTTCATCTATCCATCCACCCCTTGACATTTCTGAGTGCATCCACATAGTCTACTCCTAGGGAAAGAGTGCAAACTCTCACCTGAAAACAGTAGTTTTAGGGAGTCAGGAAAATTAAAATCAATGAATTATTGTATAAAATAATATTATGCTATATTGTAGAATCTCTACATTATATATACACCCTGTCCATTAACTGCCTTTCCAGAAAGCCTTTCCTATCATGCCATAATCCCTGGGTGTCTACATTACATGTTTCACACTGAAGAACTGAAAACAAAGAATTCCAACTCCACAAAGAAAGGCAAACCTTCTGATCACCAAGATCTTGTTCTAGCTGTAACTGAGTCTCTAAATGTTCCACCTGGGTAGTAACTGATTCCTGTACATCAAGAAAACACTTCTGAGTTGTATTTAAGAGCCTCAGCAGTTGTTTGCTCTGGTCGGGAGACAGATCTTGTGCATATTCAGAAATGAAGAACTGCACATCAAAGGCAGTGGTCTCCAACTGCATTTTGGTATGTCCAAGGTCTTTTAACACATTCTGTGAAGAAAGCAGTACAAGTGACCAACAGGGAATTAAGCCACAATGTAAAGTTTATATGAACGATAATATTCAGTTTTTAAAATATGTTTTATATATCAAAGGATTCAAGGTTTTATTGATATTCTTTTATTTTTCAATTTGTCGAAAATCTACTTATCATCTAGTATCAACTATAGATTAAATTATTTAAATACTGAATTAATTAATATTATATAAAAAGATAACCCCTCCAAGAATATTTCACCCTTGCCTGCCACATCACACTAAAATGTAACGCTGACAAAAAGTAAAGATCCAACTTATGTCCATTTAGCACAATGACGAGAAGTATCAACATTAAAATATTGCTTGCTAACATTTATAGTAGCCATGTAATTGTGTAGCACATAAACAAGATCAGGGAAAATTTGAAACATGACTTAAATGGGCCAGAATTTCAGTTTTTTGACTCACAAGCCAGGAGCCAGGAGCCTAACCATCATTCATGAGGCATGTTGTTCAAATTAAAAACTTGGAAGAAAAAAAGGGCACGACAAAAATGACTAATATATGAATACAACTCATAGTATGATGTATTTATACTATTATGGATTTGACTAATATATAAATACATAAATACAAATCGTAACATGTCAATGGTAGTAAGAGTTTGATATGGCAGTTGGGATAGCATCAAAATGACATCCATAAAGTTGTGATTATTTTATAGTTGCAACAATTATGAACCAACATCATGCAGAAACAAAGAAAGGAAATAATAGTTTATAGCTTTAGCAAAGTCGTAGTTTTTTAAACATTTGTTATACTAAATCCACAAGTTTTTAAATTTGCTTTGTCTTACTTATTTTGATACTTGCCTTGAGTACCTCCAAAGTTTTCTTTATACATTCAGTATCTCGAACATTCACAGTCTCCATATCCTTCACAGATTTGCTCTTCTCTGATATCCAATGTGAGAATGACTTAAGTTTGTGCAGAAATTCTTCATGGGAAACTGCTAGTTTTGACTAGAAAACAAAATTGTGTATCCATTTCTGTCTGTCCCCAAATTTCAAATTCCTACAAATGATGATTCTGTTTGAAAGGCTCAACCCTCTGAAAATAAAGTACTTCATCTTAGGACTAAATTTTTAAATAATCAAATTTTCTTCAAAACTCCAATTTGACTCAGTGTGGAATACTTTGATGCCTACCATTTCACCGTCAATTGCGAGCATGATTTGTTTCATTCTTTCTGAAGACACGTTGCTGAGGAAAGAGAAGGCCTTCTGTAAACTGTCGTGGCTTATACTTAATTTCTCAAGATGTCCTCTGGGGAAGTCACGGGGAAGAGACTTTAAAAACTCTTCGGCCAACTTCATGTCTTTTCTTAAAATAACAGCAATTGGCGCCAATCCCAATTCAAATGTCTGCAAAAAATATATATCCCCCAACAATTTAGTAAGAAACACAAATATAACTAATACTCAAAACATAAAAGGGCTCTGCTTATTTTTCCAAATTAACATTAGCTGACTACCATCCCTAACAGGCAGCAGACAATTCTTACCTCTAACTGTTTCAGTTGTATTTTCAAAGCTTCCAGATTGTTATCCAGAGACTCTTGGTTGTCTAAGGGGGGTTTCATATCTTGAAGCAAAGCCAAATATTCCTGCATTTTTGATGTGTGCTGTAGACACTGCTGTAACTCATTGGAAAACTAAACACAAATTAGGAAATTTTAATTCAATAGTCTTTATGCAGGTTTTTAAAGCAAATACAATGTATGGGATTATTCCCCCATGTCTCAAGTAGCTACTCCCATATAAAACATAAAGTCAACTTACTTGTTCCATTGAGTTATCTCCAGAAGTCATTTCTTTTGACCCTGAAATACATTCCAAATGGTTTTGGAAATCATGGCATTGCTCCTCCAACTTCTCATCTTTTGGCAAGGCTGATGCACCATCAGTCGAGTTCTCTGGTCCAATTTCTTTTATATTTTGTAAGTTAAGGGGACCATGGTTTCCTTCTTTGCTTTTAAGACAATCAAGAATGTGTGGTTTTTCATCTACCATCTCGAAAGTAGTAGATGATTTTGGATTCAAGTCTCCAACCTGTTCTGCTTTCTCTGAATATCCATCGGCAAGCAGCTTGTAGATAACATTTTCAAGTTGCAGTGGAAGTACTTCAGATTTAATACCTCTTTTCTCTAGATCATACTCCATCTGAGTTAATTCTTTCATCAATTCAAATGCTCCTATAACTTTAGAGCTATACTGATTTTGCTGAAGTATATCAAGGAGAAGCTCAGACTTAAGATTTGCAATACACAATGGATCATCTCTAATCTCTGCTCTTAGTTCTGGTGAGTTATTCACAGGAGAAATTCCAGTACAGTCACTGATCTTTGAGTCACTGGGCACACTGGATGCTTCATTCACCAACTGTGATGTGCTAACCCTTTTCATTAAGCTTTCAATTAAAATTTTAGTGTCTGCACAGGCTGAAGGTTCTCCCACCTCTTGAGGATTCGTATGACCTTCTTTTAATCTACTGTTTACAATGTCCTTTACATCCTCCACAAATACCTGAGATAATTCAGGTAACTGAACCTCCTTTTCTTGGAATCCTGGAGACAAGGCTTGTTCTTTTAGTGGTTGTTGCTCAGTTGTTTCTTTGTTTTTGTTAATTTCTAGGAATGAGTATTCAGTGCTTAATGAGTTATCGTTTCTTATTCCATTTGCACAGAGTCCTGACTGCACAATATCAGTATTTTCCCCAAGGGCTTCCACATTTCGAAGTGGTAAGACTGAAAGTGGGCTTTCATTTCTTTCTGGTGTGAACTGAGGAATTTCCATTCCTCCTTCTGAGACACCTTTAGTACAAAGGTCATTCCGTTGAACCATCTCATTTATAGGTGAGCCTTCTTGGGTAAGCGTTGCCTTCTCTTTTGCATTATTAACTCCTAATTCTAACTGTTCTTTCACGGGAGGGGATGCTACTAAAGTAGAGCTTGGGATATCTTCATTTGGTTTCAGGACATCTTTTGCTGTTATATTTTTTGCACAATGTTTTAAACAAGTAAAGAGATCGAGCTTTTTCTCAGGTCCATCGACGAATAAATCTTTCTCAGTACTTGTATCCCCTTCAGAAAATGTAATGTCTGAAGTAATGTCATGGATCACTTTGGAAACTGATGAGTCAAATATTTCTTCAAGATTCTCAGATTGAACAGGATTTTTGCTAACCATTGTTTGTAGATTCTTTAGTTCATCTTTAAGAGTTACAGTTTCTTTTTTAAGGCTTCCTTTCTGATTATGGTCTTCGTTGTTTGTGATTTGTGGAAACTGACTATTAACTAAATCAAGACTCTCCCTTGTACTTTCACTAGGCAAAAGTTTGAGATATTTATTATCTTCTACTAGACCTTCTATAAGTCTCTCTCTTTCACTTGACCACATTTTATGAATTGATGTTTCATCTTCTATTAATATATTGCTTTTGTCATCTCTCTTTTTAATTAGATCTCTTCCATTTCCTTGATGATCTTTATCAGTTACCATGGATGACAAATGGCTTTCCTCAGCAGGTTTTCCTATTAAATCAGGCTCAGAACAAACGATTTTATCAAAAGATAAGTCGACTTGATGCATGACATTCTCAAAATATTCATCACCTTTCCCTAAGTCAGCAGATTCTGGCCCTTGAATAAATTTAACTTTTATGTTCATTAGATCACTGTCTAATTCAGAAGTTGCATTGATGTTAGTATTATGTGAAATACCTACAGCACCAAAGGTGTGTTCTGATTTGGTGTCTTTACTGATAGGCAGCAATGTATCTTTAAGGGCCGTCTTATGATTCAACAGATTTTCTTTGCTTTTTCTAACAGCCTCAGTTGTATATTCCAGAAGATTGTTTCTTTCAGTAACTAAGCTACTTTTACTACTTGATTCTAGGTGTAAAACATTTACATTTTGCTGCTTTTCTAAAGAACTATAATTGTGCTTTTTATCCAGCTGAATTATTTTATTAATACTTTGATTTTCATAGCTGGTTTCCATTTCATCCATTATGGTAGCACACAGCTGGATATCCTTACCAGCAGCCTCATCTTGGCACACAGGCTTTTCATTCTCATGTCCTACTCCTTCCTTATCATCATCATCATCTCCACCATCATCGTCCTGATCATTACTGTCATATATATAATCCCCATAACTTTCTTCATTTTGCAGAGAATCGTTTAGATCAGTATCAGAGTTCAATTCTTGTCCAGTTACATACTCTTCTCTTGTCTCTCTCCAACAGCCAGTGTCATCAAATTTTAAGGATGCACTGAAGCTCTCTTTTCTTCCTACAATTTCATCATCAGTCAACGAGTCAGACTCATCACTCTCAAGGTTATTTGCACTTTCCGTTTCTGATACGGTTCCCAGCAACTGTTCATTGACCTCATATGAGCCAACTGAATTTAAATGTATTCTTTCATGAGGATCCAATTCAGCTTTCTCAATAGTTGTGAGAAAATCCTGAGGAGTCTGTGCTTTTCCCCTCAGACTTAAATTATCAAGCTGTCCCCCCTGAGTCACTAGAGAATTTTCATTCCCTTTTGGAGCATCATAGAAAACATCACCAGGAGAAGCAGCCCCATCATTTTCCTCTTGCAGAGCATCATAGTCCTCAGGTTGCAGGCAATCCTGATCATCACCTTCAAGAAGCAGAGAATCATGGTCATCATCTTCAAACAAGGGCGTATCATAAAAATCATCATCGCTATTAGTGTCTGTGTCTGTGTCACTCTGCTGATCATCCAGTAGTGATGTTTCATAGTCATCAGCCCTAACAATTTCTTCAAGCAATGGTGTGCCATAAACATGAGATGCATTGGCATTATCGATATCACCCCTTGGAGCTGTGGCATACGAGTGTTCTTCGGACTCGTTTTGCTTGTCTTCAGGTTTCTGCTGGGAAGCAGCATTCATTTTTTCATCTTCTCCATAAGTATCTGAAATATATTTGTTGTTGTGATATTGTACCTGAGGATCATTATAACCAATATTTAAAGAGTTCTGTCCAGAGTGTTCTAACTGTAAACTGATGTTGATAGCTGCAATTCCTAGAAACTGGTCTTGCAATTTTTCTCCCATTCTTTGACCCAATGACATGGTTTGGTCATTGGATGGTAAAGTAGAGGCTTCACATTTATTTCCATTGCCCTTCATAGCGTATACATCATTAAAGCTTCCCTGATCATTCTTCAATTTATCATGACTTAACAAGGCACTCAACCTGGGAGAATAGTCAAAGATAGTTGAATCTTTGTTTTTATTATCTTCAATCTCTGTTTCATTAAAATCACACATTCTACTAGTTTTTGATTTCACAATAGAATCTGTTATCAAATCACTTGCAAAGTTTTGAATGTTTTTAGAATTACTACATGCATCTGCATGTTCTTTTGTTTCAACTTGACTTTGATTTTCACCATCTTTAGGTATGTTTTCAGAGTCTTGGCTAAGCATGCTAACTTCTCCAAGTCCAGGCTGTGTTAAATATGATATAGAATTGGGAACATTCACACTGGATGAATTCTTAACTTTATGATCTCTTGCTATTATATTTGCCAGCTTTCCTGACTGATAAAATGCACGACTACAAACATTACTTCCCATTTCATTAAACTCTTCATCTAAGGCATGCTTTCTATCTTCAGGGATTTCTTTATGTTTAGGTCTTCTGCAATGACATGTATCAAAACCACTTGGTGAAGTTATACTTTCATCCTTTTCTTTACTTGGGGTATTATTCAGAAATTCACCAGGGAGTCTTAAGACATCAATATCTTCTTTTATGGGTGTGTCCTCATCAAATTCTGCACTACAGTCTTCCAGTAGCATACCAACAGCCTCATTCAAGTCTCCATCATACAACAAAAGTCTTTGCCCTGTGTTTGCATCCATATAGCTATTTATCATCAAATAAGACAGGAACAATTTTTTAGTTTGTTCTGAGCTCTGAATTGCCACTGGCTCTTCTCCATCAAAATCATCCTCTTCTTGCCTGTAATCATGAACAGTAGATGGTTGGAGTTTACAAAACGAGAGCCATCTTCTGGCATTTGTACAAGCTTCTAAATCTCCCAAATCTGGCATTTTATCAGGAAGTATTATACTTTTTAAAATCGATGCTGTATTATTATCTATAATTCCAAGCTGCTGAGCAACATCCAAACCAATGACTTGAGAAGTTTCTGGAATATAGAGAGCAGCTATTTTCTGCCTACCATTCAGGATTTTGTACGCCAATTCATTTGTAATCATTTTTTGTTGCAAGGAAGAAGATGTGGGAAATATTTCACCAGAGTGAGGCCAAATGAGTCCAACATAGCCTCGCTGAGCCTCCAGTACCAAAAGGGCACTGCTTGAAGTTATTAAATCACACTGGACTGCTTCATCTACAGTTAAACGTTTAGCAGGGTTTGAGTGAATGATTCCACCTGTTTGAACCTGATAGGTTAGAATACTGTTAGCAATATCTCTGTCAATCACCCCTTCTGCCATAGCTTCTTCAACAGTCATTCTTTGACCAGAGTTGCAATGGATCAGACCTCCAGAAAGAAGCTGTGCGCCTAATAACCTAAACATGGTTTCCCGGTCTATGAGACCTTCATGAGCTGCCCTTAAAATGCTAAGGTTTCTTCCACATTTTAACGTTATTCTGCCTCCTTCTTGTGGTCTCACAGGTAGAAGCCGCATCCCAGTGTTTTCCTGTAAAATACTTCTTTGTCTAATCTCTGTTAAAGACACCTTCTCAGAGGTACTTGGATCAATAAGATCTTTACACATGTTTTGCCTTTCCAGGACTTTAGAAAATAATGCTGAGGAAACCAAGTTCTCTTGAAAAGCCTTCTGTAGGGTCAGTTGTTCTCCTGTGGCTGGAATAACTAGAAAGCCTGTAGAAAGCAGTATCTCAAGAACTCTGATGGCCATGGATTCTGATATCAGGCCTTGAGCCAGAGCATCCAGCACAGGGATTGTGGTAGATGATACAGCAGAAATAATCTCCTTTGCTTGATTTAGTTCTTTGAGTTGGCACAGGACTTGTTCGTCAATGAGGCCATGACTTTCAGCACCTTTGAGGTCAAAGCATTTTCTTAATTCTGGTGAAATTAGACCAGAAATCATTAGCTGTGTCTCAAGCAACCTGATTCCCGTGTCATAGTCAATGAAGCCTCTTAAAACTGCCTGAAAGACTGAAAGGACTTCTCCAGTTGTCTGGTCAATAGTGCCTGCGATCACTTTATCCAGCTGAAAGGGAAACACAAAATTCTCAGGTCAGTCTGCGATTCGGGGTGGGCCCAGTTTCAGGAAACTCCATGTGCATGTTTTAAATAAAGAATACACTTCAACATGAAAATCCTCTACTTACCAAAGCGTGGCAATGCTGTGAATGTTAGGCACCTCAAATGCACAAGTGATCTATGTCAGTGATCTATTCAACAGCACAGGATGTGATAAAAGCTTTGAAAACAACATGCATCTGTGAATTGAAAACTTAATATTATGTACATTAACAAGGTTAGTGAGGACACCACAGAGTCAATGATGATAGCAAGAAAACAGAACACATACCTAGAAGGCCATCATGCTTTCTGCAACTGGGTGAGATTAGTCTACTAACACGAAAAAGAGTATCAAACCCCATGCTATTGATGTTTACAGCATACAGACTTCTTCAGACAAAAACTAATGAACCAGAAAAATTGTTACATACCCCCAAAATAATGTGTAAAGAATTCCAGGAGTAAGGGAAATGAAAGTAGAGATAACTTTCTGAATATTGAACACTATGTTGAATATTGTGACTACCTATTGTCAAGTTATAAAAGTTTAAGAACAGGCCAGATTTTAAGTGATCTCTATTACATTTTTAACAAGATGCTATGGCATCCTTACTATAATGTGTGGCCTAGTATCACTCAAGTAAATCTCATGGATATCTGAAAAATCAAACAAATCCCATAGCACTCCAATGTCACCTTCAGAGATGATTCACAGGCTATTTTATATCATTATATTTATATGGTAAAACACCTAATGTAGCAGTAGAAGAATGGCTTTTAAAGAGAAGAGTTAGAAAAATGAATGATTCTTTTCATTTACCATGCAAGACAGAGATTAAGATGTCACAGAAACTGATGACAGCAAGTGTAAGATCGCATTTAATACACACTGAAATCGCCAAATACTTAAATAAACTCCATCCATGTTTTTTCCATGTACACAATTCAAGGTCATTTCTTTACCATTGACATACATTTCTGCAATCATGCAATAAAACTGAGAATTCTGAAATAGCTTCATGTTTTCAATAAAAAATTACCTTCTCCTCTACCTTTACATCTCCTATGGTTTGTGATTCTTGTAGTTGTTTCAAAGATTCACTAAAGAATAAATTAGAACTTTCTTGAAGAGTTTTCACTTGTCTTTCCAACTCATTTCTTTCTTCATCTGTCATTCTAAAATAACCAGAAAATATGAAAAGAGGAATGCAAGTCTTCATGTGATAAAGATTACATATTAGGCTCAATGATTTTGTAATGTAAAATACTTTTCTAAATAAGTACACCATCATACAATAAAATAAAACCTCACAGACAGATTGCTCAGGTCTTAGAATGGCTGTATGTGCAAATTAAGGATGGCCCTGAATACACCTAGGAACCTTTCTCTTGTATAAAAAAGGGACTCAAGGATCGGATGTAAACTAACATAGTAGCACCTCTCTAGCATATACAAGTTTCTGAAATAACAAGAGGGAAGGATATCATTGTTTGTCCCAACATGGAAAAGGGACAGTAAGGTACCATTATTCAAGATGAAACTTGTTTAAGCTGAAGGATGAACAAAGAGGAAATATAAAATCATTATGGAATAATCCTAAAGAGGACAGCCAAAAAGGGTTTAAGAAAAGGGTAGATTCAAATCCTTAAATCTACAGACAATTTCTGAAACTAAAGTCGGGGAGGAGTCTTGAGTACCACAGAGAAGCTTCCAGCTCGCAGCTCTGTTTACATCCTGAAATCACTACTTATTGGGTTTAAAAATGTCATTGTTTCTTTAAATATTCAGTCTTCACCCACAGTAAAAGTATTTATCATGAGATACTTAAAAAAGAAAGAAAAAAGAAAAGGGTAGACTCCTTCCCTGCCTGAGGCATTAACTAAAATATATAAAGTGCCTTACTGCAAAAAGTAGGACCAAAATATAAGAAATCAGGTTGCCGCAGGTCTCAGATAAGAAAATGAAGAAGATATTTACACACATTTTCCAAAAGGTAAGCCTCAAAGAGCACTACTTTGTATTAAGACTTGGCTTGCAGTCTTCACAACCAACTAGCTTTTGATCCTTAACCTCTTTGAGCCTGTTTCTTATCAGTAATATTTGGGGATAATAAGTCCATTTCAGACTTCTGTTAAGACTAAAAGTGACAATTGCTAAATGTGTAATCTTACATAATTATATTACTAGGCAAATTTGTGATTAAGTTCCATTTTAAAAACCTCAACTAAAATTTACCATCTTTTATTTTGCTGAATGTTTTTAAGTCCAATGCCCTACATTGAATAAAAGATCTAATGAAAACCATCATACTTGTCTCCATGTTTAGCCAAAAAGAGCTGCATGGTTTGAAGTGCCTCAGATAATTGTTCCTTCTTGGTTAATATTTCTTCACTGGAAATCTGCAAGGTAAGGAAAACACATTCACACTTGCCCCTCATGAAGACTAGACAACAGTAATTTCTAAAAACGAATCAAGTTGTCATCAAGACCCAAACGATATCTATTTTCTAGGTGACCCAAGTCAAACCCATTACTTATAATCAGTCTATAGGCCTGAATAAGAATACTTTATATTTAGAATGCATGATTAAGGAAAGCCTCTCTAACCATAATACCATCACTTTCATAAGGAAAGAATAATGCGGCATTATCTGGTTCTCACATGTGTCCCAGCCTAAACATGAATAAAGGTTGCCTTAACATGCCAGGTGGCTAGAGGCTCAGCATCCCTGTACATCACAGTAAACAAAAATACACATGACTGAGGAACACTACCCCCAGCGAGGACCTTCCTTCCCCAAGCTCCTGGATACAAGGCTCCTTTTGAGAAAACTACAGTGACTGTTATAATCTGTAGGTCTACTGACCAAAATTAAATAATTTTTATTGCTAAGATTTTCACTAGTGAAAGTTGCCTGTGATGATCAAAGGAATAAAATTGATCTGTTTGAGGAGGGCAAGAGGTTGTAACACTTTTCCTCATTCCTCAGTGTCTCATTTCTGAATACCTAATATCAGAAATTGTCTGCCATTCTTTTAAATGGGCAGAAATGAGAGTAACTGACAGGCCAAAGAAAAGGTATCTTTTCCCCAAAAAGTCTTCTATTTAGAGTCAATTTAAAGTCTATATTTCATGGTTATAGGTAGTAATAAGGTCATATTGATATTTTGAAAGACATGCATTATTCACATCAAATTGCCTTAAATTCTTTTAACATACAGATCATCGTTACTAGAAATTTATAATTGAGGCCGTGATCTGCATTTAAAAAAGTATCTGTTTACTTTTATGTCTGCTAGGTCTAAAACTGATCTAGCGAAATTTTGGAGAATACCACAGAATGAGAAAATACCAAGGGTTTATAATCCATATTTCTCAAAAGAAACTTGGTCTCCCAAGAAATCCTTGCCAAGATTAATGTCCCTATTTTAGTTCTCTTCCTATTTGACAAGGGGGATTAAAAAAGGATGAGGATATTTTAAACTAAATATTTGCATAAAATAACTTTGAAAAGCCTTGCGTTTAAAACACCAAATGTAATTGTGTTCCAACTTCTTATTTCTTCCACACTATAGGAAATATAGTACACAAAACTATGAGCTAATATGGCTGCATTTCAATTGAATAATTCAAATACATAGTCAGGCCTGTAAACTTCTCCGAGGGGGAGCCACAGATAAGGTACATCTGCCTCACATCATAGGGGAAATCAGACAAGACACTGAAGTTTTCCTCTATTTAATTATGTCCACAATGACTGTCAACTGATGACAAATGAGAAGCTAATGACAGGTAATAATAGCCCCCCCTGATATCCATAGGTCAGGAAGGGGCAGGACGGCAGTATAGGAAAAGTTTTCAAGAAAAATGCTGCTTCACTTAATGGAAATTTTTTTTTTTATAAATACAGCAGTAATTCCAATGCTGTCACTAGTAGCAGCAGCAGCAATCCTGGAATTTACACCTTACCAACCAGTGCCCTCGGAGCTTCAAGTGGTGGCAGTGCAATAGACACCATGGAGCACAAACAACTCAGGAGTGGGAACTACCCAGCCAATGCCAAGGAGCTGGGGTACAGAAGATAGCCCACAGAACTGAAGAATTCATTTATGTCAGAGAAAGCATCTAGAATTTCCAGTGACTGACTGGAGAGCACGCCTTTATAAAATAGAAAAGGTCCAGAAAGGCACAACTAAGCTCAACCTTCAAAACTGTTAATATCCTAGTTTGTATTTCTGTAATTGTTGAAAGTTTTTGTTTATATTTGTTAAGAATGAAACTGCACACATGTATGATACAGAGTGCATGGATTTACTCTCGGCCTAAAAAGGATGGCTCTGCTCTTCAGCAGTTCTCTTCACGGTCATCCTTCAAGAAGCAGATCTGACTACTAGGAAAGGCAGCGTAACATTAGTTTATTGCTAATATGACTGATATATATGGTTCAGGCTTTGGAATCAGAAACACCTTCTGCCTGCCTGCCACATACTGTGATTCATTGGGCATGTTACTTAACCTCCCTGATCCTCACTTGTAATTGCCTATAAAAATGGGGGGAAAGTAAGGCAAACTTTTCTTTAAGTGGACTGTATCTTCTCAGTAAATTCTACCCAATATTATTAACAAGGACCTCAGTGAATACCTTTTGCTTAGAGAGGGGAGATTTTCCAGCCTTCTCTCCGTCTCTCAAAGTCTTGCTGATATTTGATACCCATTTCTGTAATTCTTTGGCTTTTTCAACATGCTCTTTCTTTTCTTCTTCCAGTGACTTCTGACAGGTGTGAATAGTAAAAAAAGATATTCCGGTAAATGACTGAGCTATTAATCTGACCTCGCCACAGAAAACAAGAATGTAAAAATGTGTTTCCATCACACACAGGTTACTAAAATCTTTTATTCATTCACTTAACCATGTTTATTGTATCACATAGCAAATGTACTTCCAAAAAGGTTATGGTAGCAAAGGAAGTTGTGATAAACATTCTTTAATCATCAGTCTAACCTCCCAGCTGGTCAATCAATATGACAAATTTAAAAAAAAAAAACCCTCAATTTTATTCATGAAGCACCAGAAGATCTTTGAATTGCTGCCTTTGCCTTAGCATTACAATCACAATAGTCTGGACAGAAAAGTATGAGGAAATGGGAAGCTGCAAGGATAGAGAATGTGTACACATATATGAAAATTACATAGAATGAAGAAAACTCTTCCCCCCCCTCTTCCAACAGACAATCCATTCACAGTGCTACTTTAATTACCAAGTCTAGAAACGAGAGATTGTGGTAAACGTTTAATACGTAAAGAAGTTCACTACATACAGAAAAACTACAAACTTTTCTTATTTTTTAAGGTAATCTGAAACACTATAGCCTCAGTGGAAATTGACATCTCTCTCTCTCTGATTCCATGGTGCTTTTTGAAGTGCTTTTTCAGTGAGTGTAATAGATCACTTTACAAACGGGAACCCTAACATCATCAGGCTGGGTCCATTCAGTGATGAAGAGTTCTGAAGAAAGGATGCGCTGAACTTGCGGGACTTCATCAAGCTTATCCCACGTTCTAGGTACAATACTTTTATTTTAGTGTGGGCTAGATTTGAAATATATATATATATATATCTCAAAGCTAAATGGAACCATTGTTAGAGCAGTAAATCTTTTCTTATTTTAAATTTAAAAACTATCCTCTCTTGAACAGTCATCAATTTCTAGAAATAGTGCTTTGAGCAAGTGACACAATTACTAGACTAATACCATGTAACTGGTACCATCATGCTCTGGACAGATCACAGGAACTAACATATCTTCTTATGAAGAATAGTAGAGGCTAGAAATTCCTGTCATCAACGGTTCAGATACTTCTAAGAGTTTAAGTCCTGTGTGGAAATCAAAATCAGCTTTTTCCAAGGCTTCCTTGTATGTCAACTTTCTTTTTGTCTGGGGACATATTATATTCCTGACATAGGACTTCTGATCTTTGAGTTTTGTAGCAAGGAAGACATCTATAATACCTACTTGGAGAGCCTCTTCTATTGACAACCGGGAGTGACCCTGGGGCTCTATCAACCCCCCTGTCAAGTACTGAAACTCCAAACATCTGATTCCCATTTCCTTACTTATGATATTTGCATTCACGGCTTCCATCACTGACATCACTTTTTTCGTGACCGGATGGCCAATCCCCGTGATTACTAATTCACACTGTCGCAGCTGCTGGGCAAACCCCTCATCGACGAGGCCTCTGTGCAAAGCTTCGGCCACCCGGTACCTTTTGCCAGTCAGAGGATCAATTATCCCCCCTGTGCTGACTTGGGCTTCAAGGCATCTGAGGCCAGTCATCCGATCGATCAGATTTCTACGGGAGGCCTTTAAGACGCAGATCCTCTCCCCACTAGTGGTCAGCCAGTACCCTGCGATCGGACTGTGCTGATCCTTCTTGGGAACTAACCGGCTCAGCAAAGCATCAGCAAGTTCTGTAAGTGTGACAAGGCCTTCCTGATATTTTTTGACCAAGGCCTGGTCAACTGTTCCCTGCTCTACAGCCTCATCCATATTAAACTGTAATCCTGTTTTAGCATCAGTCAGCATATGAGAAGGATGCCCATAGGATTCAAAAAATGTGGCTTCCCTCCACTGATATTGCTGCCCTGAGAGCTCAAGATACGTACTTTTTTCTATTAGGTTTCTCTGGAAAGCCTCATACGCAGTCAGCTCTGCTCCGGTCTTAGTATCTACTACAGAAACCTTATGAGTTTTTGCTACATTGAGATTGGAAATGTTCCTCTCCCCAAATGGGAACAGAAAGCATTGGCAATCTACATCGAACACACACATTTGCAGTAATTCTGAGTAATACAGAGCGTGCTTATTGTTGGGATTAGGGAAAACTCTGGTGTTGCTCGATGGCTCATGTAAAAATTGTAGGATGGCATTATTCAACAACCCTTGTTGCAAAGCGACTTCGGGAGGGACGCGGATGCCTCTGACAGGGTCAATGACACCCCCACTGGCAATCTGGGCCTCCAAGATATGTTTACCTTTTTGTCGGTCAAGCATTCTATTTTCCATAGCTTGAAACACTGACAACGTCTTAGAAGAATGTGAATATCCCAGGGCTGCCTTCTCTGCCTCAAGGAGCCTAATTTTGAATTCGGAGTCAATAACTCCTTTAAGGATTGCATCTTCAACAGAGTATGTCTGACCTGAAGTGGGATCGATTATAAAACCTGTCACAGCCTGAGCTTCTAAAAACGCTAATGCTATCATTTTGTCTATTATGATTTTCTTGGCTGCTGAACTAAATGAAATCTTTTCTTTTGTGGATTCTAGATAAAGCCCTGCAATTGAGGTGGTTTTCGTCAAAAACTTGCTAAGAGTTTTCTGAACTTCTTCAACAGTCTTAAGACCAAGTCGCAGCTGCTCAATTGTTTTCATGTCCAGAAGCTTAGCTTCAACCAACTGCCTGGCAGTTACAGTATGCCGGAGCCCTTGGAATTTAAATTCCTCATCCCTAACCGAACATGCATGATCGCCATCAAAGTTCTGGAAGGTCTCTGATTCTAAGCCTTTCTTAAGAAAATCTCCTCTCTTGAATCCACCAGATGCTCTGCACCCTCCAAGTATCCATTCTTCATTACTGGAAACTGGCTTCCTTTCTTGTTTTAATGTTGTGACTTCTGTATGCATGTCATACTGCTTGTTCTTAGCTATCTGTAACAGGAATTTATAAGACATTAAAAGTCATCTAAAGAACATTGCATCACTTTACCCATTCTTAATCCAAATATAATTTCTAGAATAACAAAGATAAGTAAAGAGAAGAAGAATTTCAAACCAAAGAGGGGTTCAGGAACAAGTAATACTATTTTGCGAGCCTGAAGTTTACTTTAGATGACAATTAAGGTATTAAAACAGTATGTTTAAAACAAACTGAGATGAAATTTGCCCAGAGAACACATCAGAACTTAAAGTTAACTTCTTGGTTTTTCTAGGTTTTTTTTATGGTCATATTTTTAAAACTATAATCCCATAGCTATAACAGTATAACCATTATATCAGCGTGTTTAACCTCAAGCATTTAAACATTAAAGAGTTATAATTTGTAGTAAAGATTCCAGTAAATCACTAGAAAATTATAGCATTATTTTCAGTCAGAACAACAAAGAGCCAATCAATCACATTTAACATTGTTAAAAAATTTGGTCTAGCAGAGAAAGAAAACAAGAGAGGAAACTTGACATTAGGTAGCTGATAAGGTCTCAGAATCCAGTTTATACCTCTAAGGGTGCCAAAAGCTTCACCAGGTTCATTTCACATTTGTCATCATGACATCTAACAGGTGGTCTGGAATTGTACAGGGCTTGATCTCTTATTTTCTCTATTTCCGATAGTCTTGAAATCGGGTTTTTCTCATCAAAAGTTATCTGTAATTCGGTGCTTGTTTGAGAAAAATACTCAGAGTAACACTCCTGGCTTTTCTCTTTCTCTGGTGGAGCCCCTGACAGCCAGCGCTTGGGTACCTTGGGTATCTGCTCAACAACCTGATGTTGCCACTTTTCTTCCGATTGCTGTGGTTCTTGAGCCCATCTGAGTAGAGGAGATCTGGCTGTTCGGTGAAGCTGTCCCGTGTTCCTAGAGGGGAGGTCTCCAGAGTTTTTACCCTCCCCTGCCACCTCAAAATCTGGTTTGAAGGCACAGTCTTTGGCTGGGCTCTTTTTTTGGATTTCACACTGGAGCAAAACTAATTGATGTTCCTGTTCCTTTATCTGTTGATCCATTTTTTGCTTCAGGTTTTCAACTTCACGTTTCTGGGCTACCAGCTCCTCTTCAAGTTTCTTACATTTTTGGTAATGATTTGCTTCCACATTCTGCCCTTGTTGGATTTGCTCACGATATTGTTGAAGCTGCCTTTCAAGTTCTCTAATATTTGTTTCACAGTGCTTAGCATTCTCTTGAGCTCTGCAGTTTTCTCGCTGAAGAGATACAAAGTCAAGCTTGATGCCTGAAATATCATTTTCAGTGATAACTTTGGAATCCATTAATTTTTCCATCTTTTTCCGAAACTCCTCTGCCGAACGTTTGAATTTATCAGATTCTTCCTGAAACAGAACCAGCTTTCTGTGGGTCATCTGCTCCTCTATGGTCTTTAAGTACAGTTCATCTTGTACCTTTTTCAACCTGTTATTTAACTCTTGTACCTGAGCTTGTTGTAGCTGCACTTTCTGCTCCCCCAGTCGCTTTTCCTCTTTGGAAGCGTTCAGCTCAGCATTCAGATTTCTAACCTCCTTCTCAGTATTCTGGATAATAATGTTCTGCTTGTCACACTTTTGCTTAAATTCACTTACTAAGTTTTGACTTCTGGCCAGGTCTTCTTCTAGGCATTTAATTTTTTTATGGAAATCCTGTTCTGTTTTCGTCTGTTTGTGCAAGTGCTCATTTGTGTTGCGGAGCTGATCTTTAAAACCATCTGCCTGAATTTTCAATGTTTCACATCTTTGCAGGATTGCTTGTTTTTCTAAAACCACATTCGTCGATTCTGCCTGAATTCTCTGCATCACCAATCTGGTTTCATTATTCTGCCTAGTAAGCTCATCTACTTTTTGTTTCAGCATTTCTGCACACTTATTACTTTTCTCCAATTCTTCATTAAGCTTTTGGATTTTATCATTATTTTCTTTTTCAGCTTTAATGTTTTGAAGCAACTGTGCATGGCTTTTCTCAAATTGTTCTTTTAGGTGATCTGATTTTCTCTGACAGAACGGCATTCTTTCATTAGAGAATTCCTTCTTATCCCAAAAAGAGTTATCTTGTGAATTTAAATGCTGAATATTCCTCTCAGCTATAGCATGTGTCCTGGTGATTCTGTCTACTTCCCGTTGCAGTTTCCCTTTTTCTTGTTGAAGGGATTCTAATTCTACTTCATAATTGTGCTTTATTTTCTTAAGGTCATTAGCTTCTTGCATGACTTCTTCAGCTTTGTCTGTGGTTTGGTTCAATTGCCGACCCAGTTCTCTGAGCTGCTGAGCATACCCTTCCTCTACCATATGCTTCCTTTCCAACTCTAACTTAAGGCACTTTAGTGTATTGTTTGTTTCATCTAGTTTTTCTTTTAGCAGGCGAGCCTTTTCCTCAGATGAAGTTTTCTCAAGCTGGAGGGCATTCAGTTCATACTTCAGCTCTCTCATGTGTTTTTCAGCGTTTCTATTGGCGACTGTTAGTTCATCTACCTGCTGTTTGAGTTCTTCTGCTTTCTGCTTGTCGTGCTCTTTCTGTGTGACGGCACCAGTAGGCAACGTGTTTTCTCTGCATGAATACTGAATTTCAGTTATTCTTCTCCTCGCTTCCAATTCAATTTTCTGCTTTTCTTTCAACTGTTTCTCTGCGATCTGTTTTTGAGATGATAGATCTTTTTCCATCTGCTTCACCAGCTTCAAGAGTTCTTCTTCATTGTCTCGCTTTCTTCTTAATTCTTCCATTAACTTATTTTTTTGTTGTTCCAAGTCATTGAGACTTGAATCTTTTCTTTTAAGATGATCTTCCAGTGTTCTTCTGGTGAAGGTGTTTTCCTCTAACTGGTTCCGGAAATTCAGAAGGTTTTCTTCCACAGCTGCTCTTTTGGCCTCAGCCTCTGCCGTGAGCCGCCTGACTCGCTCCAGCTCCCGTTGGGCAGCTTCCTTCTCTCTCACAATGGTCTCCAGTTCCCGGCGGTACTGCTTGGCTTCACTTTCAGCCCTGATTTTCTGCAGAGCGATGTCTTCCACATTTCGCTGCTGCTTTCTCAATTCATTTTCCGCAGCCTCCTTGACCTTCGGAAGCTCTTCCTCTACTCGGGACTTTTGTTTCTGTAGTTCAGCTACCATTTTCTCCAGTTCACTTATCTTTCCTGTAAGTTTGCTATTCTCAGTCATTGTTGCCTTCTGACGCTGAAGCAGATCTGAATATGCCCCATGTTCAGAAGTCTCCTTACACCTTTTAATCTACAAGAGATGTTTAAAAGTGTCAAACCTGTTCTAGTCATATTTATCTTTAAAAATCTGAAGCAAGGCTCACAAAAGAACTTACAAATACAAGTGAACACAAATGCAGAACAAGCAGTACTACCGCCACCATCACCACCATCACCTTCTTCAGAGAGGAAGCTTCAGAAAGTCAGCAAAAGGAGAAGACAAAAGCCCTTCATGACAGGTTTTCTAAACCAAAGATTCCTTTTTTGTCTCTCAGGAATAATTTTGTTTTAAAAATTAGCTAGCTCAGGATTTTACATCAAGAAGAGGCCTTACAAAACATATGGCATGACCTCAACCTTTTACAGATGAGGAAACTGAGGTACAGGGAGGTTAAATGATAACGAAGCGGGAACTAAAACTTTCTCAACAGTGCTATTTCTGCTCTCACAAAAAAACTTAGTCCTGCAAGCTCAGAAGAACATACAACATATAGGAACCGAATGACAATAAAGAGTTAAATTTTCAATATCTAGTCCAATGGAAATTAAAAAGGATGTTAACAAGCCTCTGTTTTATGGTTAAAGAAACAAAATATGAAACTTTGGAACAAACAGCCAAATGAAGAAATATTACTTAATATGGGGGAGGAGGAAAATTATATAAAAACTTTAATTTCTAAAGTCAAATTCCTTACTTGTTTATACTTGCCATATTATGACAGCTATAACCAGAATTGCTAATGCAAAGGCAGCTATAGTCCCTGGTGGCTTCAAAAACGACGTGCTTCATATACTCACAGATTTTGTTGATGTTGTTAATGACATGCCTCATAGGAATCCACCTTGACAAGTACCTTTAGATACTCCGTAAATATAAAGATATTTGTTAAATAGAAATTCTTTTAACAATCTACTTCGGGATTCAGCCCCAATGTATAGAATAAAATATAAGAAATTTTTTTTACTCCGTTAATGACAGGATTGATCTCAGCTGGGAGGAGTATATTTTGCATTAACTACAGAATTACATGATCAGGGCTAGTTTTAACTACGATTTAGTTTCTCCTTATTAATATAAGGTGGTTAGTTTCATATCATCAACTCAAAAAAACTATCATAATTAGAAACAACTTAAACAGAAGTACAGAAATCATTCTACATAGATTTTGTTTTATTAAATTGAGAAGCTTTGGGTAAATTTCAATAATTAAATTTACATTATAGACCACACATCTTATTTTGCTTCCTCTCATTTCTTGATCCCCAATAATTTTGACAAAAATTTCAGTTGTTTCCTTTGCTAATCTAAACATGGTTTATAATAAGAATTCATGTAAAACAAATATAATCACAGTCTGCAGTACTTAGTGCTCTGTTTTCTTTATTTTGTTATCAGGGACAACTCTTAGTGACACTTAAGCATTTTATCTGCTTAAATATTAAATTTTCAATATTTTTTCAATAGTTGACTTCTAATAGGGTATTTCTCAAGTCTTTATCAAACCTCATTTAAACTTAGCTATTGCTAAGAAGTTTTGAGTTTTTTTCCTTAAGTATGTTCAGAGGTTAAAAAAAAATGAAAATTCTCTTGGAGAAAAATGTTTGTTGTTGAGCCCTCAGTGTTTTAATTAAAGTCATTTTATTATTGTTAATAATCTTACATTGTCTAGATAACACTGAACTTTTTAGCGAATACTAGAAATACTACTATAAAAATGTAGTCCTATTGATTTGCTTTCCTGCAGATCTCCAACATATTCATATAAAAATAACTTCAAGTTTTCTCTAAATTTTCCGCAAGGAGACATGCTGTCCTTTAATCTCAGCAATTAATATTTAAAACATTTTGCTCTCAACATAAACTAGAAACTCTCTTTATCTATCTAATATTCATTATAGATACTCTGCTTACATTTCTAATTTGGTACTAAATTCTAAAATTCACTAGTATCCCTCTTTGATTTAATGTTTGTTATGGAAAATTCTACTCTCAGTCCAAGGTTTCTCATGTAGATCTTTACAGATTCAGTTTCAGAAACACTACTCTTCGGACTCTAAAAACTGAACTATATATTTTTAACAAGACCGACCATTAATAAGATTCTTTACAGGTGAATGTATATTCAGAAATTTTTTTAATGTATTTTAAATTATAGACTTTACATGGTCTTCCATAAACTATATTGTTTTAACTTTCGAGTCACTATAATTGTTTTACATTTCAAACCATGACAAGCATAACGTGTATATATTCAGGCTTTGTGAATTGTCATTTGGTTCAATCAACTTTAGTATTTCTACCTGATCAGATAAACTGAGCAAAGTGGCCCATATATGTGCAATCAGATAGATACACGCTATAAGAAAGGACAAGGACTTAAATTATTTTATTTTACATTAACTACTAAACATATAATTAAAAGACCTATATACCATTTAAAATGGAATTGTATCTCTTAAAAAGTAAAAATATGTTTTAAAAATATGGATGTTCTTTCATAGTGAGCGGTATATGACTATTATTTGGATGGTCACAAATATGGTTTTCCTTTCTAAGTACAAAGGAAGCTAGTTATAAAGACTTGCAACTAGCTATGTTAGTGATTTAGTCGCAGGAAACTGTTAACACTGAACAGACTAAAATAGTTTATAAAAGCAGTCATAGTTTTAGAAATAGAAAATACCATCTATTATTAGACATTTACTACTGTTTTGATTCTCTCATTATATGAAGGATAATCATCTTCAAAATTTCAACAGTATAATTTAAAATGGCTAATATCCCACAATTTACTAATTTTAGCATTCAGTCTACTATTTTTGTCTGTTCTGAGGTTAGAAATAAAAAGCATATAAAGATAACTGAGCACAGAATAATCCCTTCAAAAGTATATACAATAGCATTTTATGACAATACAGTTTCATAAATAACTCCTCACTCTTTCTATTCCTGAATGTTTTTAAAATGCAGAGTCCAAGCCACAGAAGTCCTCCAAATTAGAATGCTCCTTAAATAGTCTTTTAGTCTTTTAACACAACTCTTAAAAAGTACTATCATTTTGTACAAACACTTACTACTTCTAAATTAATGGCTTTTGTTTTAAATCCTTGAAGATGTAAATTAATTTAAAATGCATAAGACAAAGTGTTCATGTAATATTTCTATAGACATTACAACATTAGTAAGTATACTTCAAAGAAGCATACTTCTCAACTGTGAGAAAACTAGAAAAATTTCTGCCAGTGCCAACATTTCGTAATTTAACAGAATCATTTAAGTCATTAACTCTATCATATTAGAGTCCTAGAGTGAAAATTAAAAAATGGTACTCTATTTGAGAAAATCTTCAAAATAATTTTGAAAACCTAGGCCTCTACTCTTTTTCATTGTAATTTTAGAATTAAATTATACTTATATATCAGCTACCAACCATGTAAATTTATCATGAAACCTTGTGTGTTTTCGCGAACCATACTATATACTTCCTTCTTAGTTAGCTGTTCATAATTAATGGTTACCTCTTCCTCTTCCAGCCTCTTCAATGAATCACCAGCAAATTTAATATATTGTGTCATGAGGGTGACCAGAGCAGTATACCGCGTCCGTAGGTCCATGAACTGCAAGTAAGGAAAAAATAATAAAAACATAATCTCCAGTTGCCTTAAGTGAGTTGAATAAATGTTAAGTAATGATTACAATATTAACTAGGCTTTGTGACAGCAAAGTACACAACTCCCTGATCATGGCAACTGGGTAGGAATGAGCTTATTACTATTGTACAAACCAGACTAAATGACATTGCTCTTCCAAATTTAATCAGGAAGTACATTTATTATTCTCTGCAGTTAATAATTAATCCTGAATAAAGATTTTCATAGGTTTAAAAAAATTTAATAAAATGTAACGTTATAGGTAGAGATTCTTTGAAGGATGATGAAAAAGTTCTGGAAATGGATAGTGGTCACAACATTTTGAATGTACTGAATGCTACTGAATTGTACACTTAAAAATGGTTAAAATGGTACATTTTCCATTATGTATATTTTACCATATAAATAAATACATTTTTTTAAGCATCGTTTCTCTCTTCTACAACCCCTCCCTTCTCTATTGCACTTTTCTTACCTCTTGAATAATGAGATCTGCAGAGCTCTGCATTCTTCTGCGTTTCACTGGAGATTTTTGTTGTGAATCTACCATGGCCCTGTAGGTCATTGTTTGTAATTCGTAGTCCTGGGCAAAGGAGGAGTCAGTAAGGATTCAGTAAGATTAAATTAACTAAAGCAAAGTACTAAAATCTAATTCTGGACAGTAAAGGAGTCAGTAAGATTAAATTAACTACAGCAAAGTACTAAAATCTAATTCTACAGTGATTGGACACAGAGAAATGGAACTTAGTTTCACTAAATAACTTTAAAGAAAATAATGCAAAACAACATTTTTAGAAATCTATCCAATCCTGGGATGTTTCCAAGGTGCTAATAAAAATCAGAAACATTTAGGATGGTCAGAAAAGTTTCTAAGTCTAGGTAGAAACTCAGGAAAACATTTATTAATACAATACACCAGTTGTCTTCAGCTTCCCTTTCCTCTAAGCAATGGAACTGCAGATTTGGGTGACTAAAGCTGAGATGTTGTTAACGACTTCAAAAAGCGTGAGTTCTCAAAAAGTTAAGAGATTTTTCTAGCGTTATTAGAAAGAGTGAGAAAGGAGGGAGAAAGAGAGGGGCATAAAGTGATTAACAAATGAATTTCAGAGCTCTATATTTCTTATGTGTGTGGAGGGGTATGCGCGCACATGCTGTGTGACAGAGAGAAAATGAATGAACCCTGGGCTGTCATGTGATGCAGATTTCACAAAAAATTATTAGATAAGTGCCAAAAAGTTTTCAAATGAAGATCCTGTATTCACTTAACACAGGGTGAAATGACGTTCAAAGGCTTCCGAAAAGTACAATGTAGAATCACATACTTGAATATTAAATTTGATACAAATAACTGAATTGTCTTACCTTCACTGTAGTTGAGTACTGTTCTGCATATTTTTGACACTCATCCATTTTGCTCTGTTTCATTTCTATTTCGGACACCAGCATCTATAAATACACACAATTTAGAAGGAAAATGAAAAGAAACACTATGCTATTTAACTCTATGCTCAGGAATTAAGAAATACGTATATCATTTAATAATATAGCTCCTTAGCCCTCAGTACATAATATGTAATTTACCTTATGGGTAAATCACAAACTTCCAGATTAAGACATATAAGCGACCCACTCACATGGGGCTTTCAAAGCAGAAATTACTAAACTCCACAGGAATTACGCAAAAGTAGACTTGAAGTTCTTGGTTCCCACATATTCCTGATCAAAACAGAGCTAGAAATTACTAGCCCCTCAAGATGGAACAAAAATCTACAGAATTGTACACTTGAAACCTATGTAATTTTATTAACCATTGTCACCCCAATAAACTTGAATTAAAAATGAAAAATCTCAAATCACTGAACTTTCTGTGGCTATTCAATTTTCTATCAGTAACCATTTTTACTTATTTAGGATCCCACAAAACTATTATAACCAGCAGAGTACCAAAGAAATTTCCATATCTATGATTAGATAATCATTAGGGATTTGAAAACTGCCCCAACATATTATTTCTTCTTCCTTATGCTTTTGAAAATGACTTCCAAGAAATCAAAGTGAGTGATATACGTAAGGTTGGATGGCAGGATTTTAATATTTATGATTTATTTCCTACCTTCCTCCAAATAGCTGCTGGCTTCTTCTTTTAACAAGCGAAAGGAAGATAAGGGTCATTACTGACCAAATGCACACATAACCTTAGTACAAGGAATTTCGTTTACATACCTTTTGTTGATTCAACTGTGTGGCTAGGGTTTTACTATTTTCAGGCTGATTTTCCTGAATCTTTCTCTGAGTCATTTCAACTTGTTGGATCCAATCATCTAAAGGGTGAAAGGTATCTCTGTAGTACTTCAGCGACTTGCCAATGCCTTCTAAGTCCCGTAACCTAAGAAAAACGTAACAGAATAGTCATAGCTTCCAACAGTATCCACTAGGAGGGTGTAGTAAAGAAGGGAGAGACAAAACAACTGCACCACAACACTGCACTAAGCACAACAATAGGGGTATGGGTAATGATCAAGGCTACGGCACTCCGAGGCACATCTCCAAGGGCATTCCACACTGGCTTGGGTTGAATCTAAATATTTTCCTCCTGGAGTTGTGCAACTTATTTTGCTCTTGGTGTTGTACAACAGATTATCCTAGGGGCAACCCCAAGAGACTAAAGCAGTGAAACTGGAAACTTCACCATAATTATTATCAATACCCAAAGCTTGCATCAAATGGCACTTCACTTTTGAAATAATGACAAGGTAGTTCAATGAATGGTTCAACATGGACTCAGGGAATACTTTCTAGGAGTGATTAAATACATCAGCTTCTATGATTATAAAAATCACTACATTAAACATATATGTCACATGTTTTATAGAGATGAGATATATGTTTGAATATAACTTTACTCCTCAAGAATGGCACTATATCATAAAAGCTTTTTATTTGCATTAAGATAAACATGAAAATGAATGAGAAAAGACACTATACCATTTTTTTAGATGAGCCCTAAAACCATCCCATTTCCTCTCACTTTTTTATTTTAGTCACTGGGTGAATAATTTCAAAGTTTTTGTATCTTCAATAAAAATAAAAAACATGAAAAACAGGTCATTACAATTTCTTTATACCTCTTAAGTCTAATATAGTTTGCTACATATAGCCCTATAAAATGCATGATCCATGCTCTTACTAAGTCTTGTAAGTTGCTAATCACTTTTAATTATTTGAATATTGTGTTTGAATATTATAAGTTGGCAAAAGGAGAAAACTATATTTTTTACCCTTCAGAAATAAGCGAGTAGATTAACTATACAAATGATAGCTATGCAAATAGTATATCGATAGCTTTAATAACATAGAGTCGTAAAAGATTTATTTGAAGTTAAATATCTTACTTAAGTCCACCATATAAGAAAGATACTTTGATAGAGCTCTTGCACTTAACACAATTAACTATATGTGGAAATTAACTACATATATGAAATTATATATGAATATTTTTTAAAGCCTATTTAGTTTAGATTTTACCAAGAACACAAGGATAGACATTAAAGCTCTGCTGAAACTGAACAAAAATGATACTAACCTGTTGTCAATCTGAACATGAATATTTTGCCACCTTTCAACTAATTGATCTGCTTTTTCTTTGTGCCAGTCAAAATCAAGGTCCCGTTCTTTATATGTTTTAAACATTTCATCACTGATGGCTTTCGCTTTTTGCAACTCATCCTCTAATGCATGGAATACCTCCCTGTTTTCATCTACTTCAGATCTCCATTGCTAAAATACATGAATTGGTGGAAGTTATAAAAATGTGTCAACCACTGAACACATTTATTTACCTAGTTTTACAATTATTTACAAATGACTGATACAAAATCAGATAAAGGAAAGAATATCATATACAAAAATAATATATTAGGCTGACCCTTATGACATTGCCAATTTTTGACTGTACTTTGATCTAAATAAGCCTGATAATTTTATAAAGATCAGCCTAAGAGAATTTGCATATAAATAAAACAAAATATATTCTATAAGTAAATCTGTTCCCTCTATGAATCTTTTTCATTGCTATTTTTAAAACATCTATCAACATCGTTTCATTGAAAATTCATTTAAAGTCACTGAGATAACATTTCACAACTGTTTTGCAATAGTTTTACTCAGTTCTTTATATATAAAAGTATAGATACAGGTGAGTATAACTACCAGTCTTTTCCCTTTCTTAGATTAATTCCTCTACTTACCTCCTTGATTTCTTAAAGTAACTGCCTCTTTCAGCAAGAGAATATATTACAAATAATTAAAATTTTAGGTCAACCCTTCTTGCTGCCAACATGAATTGATTACAAAAAGCTACTGTCAAGATGATTCAAATTTCCAATGAGAAGAACTCACCTCGAACTAAAAATGCCTGAATATAATTATTTGTAGTAAGCTATGGCATTAAAGATATATGAAATGGAATGAACATAAATATAATCAAATTAAAACATATAACGGTTGATGTTTGAAGATCTAAATGTTAAAGAAATACTTTTCGAGTACAATCTTGAAAAGCAGCCAAAAGTGAGACACATACCTTTAAAGTACTTATTAGATTCTCAATATTATTCTTGTCTGCTATAACTGCTTCTTCTTCACACAGTTTAGTTTCATAGAGTTTTACAAGGGATTCTGCAGCTTGAGTGTTTTTTAACACCAAATTAACAGTTTTCAACCTATTAAGAGAATTAAACAATAACCTTCTATTGGTAAACATTTATTTTCTCATAATGCAGTCCTGAAGCACCATTTTGATGGATGAAATAGCATGTTCACCATGGAACACGACACATTTACCACAAGATTAATATTCAGCTGACTCTTCTTTAGAGACAGCAGGTGCTCAAACCCATTCCCTGACTACAGTGGTACTTAGCATCAGATTCCAAGATAAGATGGTTTTCTTTCAAATCTTATTCAGACCAAGCTTAAGAGAAAAATTGTATAGGCTACAACAGCTGAACTACCAAAACCACAGGCAAAATGTGGGAAAATCATACGTTATGCCCTAATCTCTGAGGCACATTCCCTTTCAACAAGAAGCATCATCATAAATCCACAGAAATGTTTGTTTAATATATTTGTTATTTTAAAAAGTGAACAGTTATTTTCATAAAAATGAATGCTTTAAATTAACAGTATATACACAGACACACACTCAGAGGGTGCCAGAAAAATGTATATGCATTTTAAGAAAGGAAAGAACGTATTAAAATCGTAATACTCAATATATTCCGATAACAGAAGATGGATACAAGTCACATTTGACTTCTGCAGTTACAAGAGATGCTCAAATTACCATCCGTGTAATTTTAATACAGTTTCCTTTCTTAAAATGTGTATACATTTGTGTGTGTGTTTGTGTATACATACATATATATACACATAGAGAGCGAGAAAACAGTTGTATGAAGCAAATTGACATTGGCAGTGGTTACATACTTCTCTATGTACATGGAAGACATAGAATAGACTTGGTTCATGTTCTGAATGACCACACTGAGCTCAGATCGTAAAGTTGGAACTGAAGGAGAGGCTGCTGCTTGACTAAAAAATTCTTCACATTTATTTGTGATCGTTCCCAAATCATCTTTAAGACGCTCCAGCTCTTTCTTTAGTTTCTATAAAATAGAGAACAAACATAGGTATTAGGTTTTACTCCAGATGGGGCATCTTTCTTAAAAAAGTTTTAAAACACACATTTTACATTATGATAATGAACTTAAAATTCTACACATTCTTTACTTTTTCTTTATCAAATACACTAAGCCATAGCATTCAAGTTTTATTATCAAAAATTCCCTTACTGCCTATCTTTTCAGGCCCAAACATCTAACTTAGTGCTTTTTGCATATAGCAGGTAATCAACAAGCGTATAATGACTTTCATGGTGAGAAGCCCTATAGCCTCCATCATAATAGGTAGGAGGGCACATGTTCCTGTGTTTACCTCATTCAGAGGTAGAACTGAATTACAAAATCCTAGTTTTTAATAAACAATAAATACATCACCAGACCTCACAGAGTGACCACTGGGCAAAATCGAACATATAAGAAGAAGTCACAGAGGTGGTGATAGTCATTAAGATAGTAAATTACCTTAAGTTAATTTTTATCCCAACACCTTTAAAAATCTTACCTCCTGCTCTGTAATCCTGAACACGCTTTCATGCAAATCATCTCGTTCTAGCGGAGTTCGGATCTGTCTAATCAACCGATCTTCACAGTTCTCTAACCGAAGTCTAATGTTTTTTACTTCAGAGATGTAGAGATTATAAACAGATTCCTCTTGCTCCTCTGTAAAAGTAAATATAATATTTAGAAAATACCTGTTTTCTATCTTTTAGAAGCATTTGCTCATATTTTAATATGGCAGTTTTACTACTACTAGGACATAGCGAGTCACACTAATGTTACCAGTTATCATCATGAACTGACCCTAAGGATAAAAACTTTAAAATAATGGCCTTACAATTTACAAAGAATTAATAAAATTTCCTTAATGTCATTTGAAGTACGATTTCTGATTTATCATGTCCAAGGAAAGTAATATATTGCTTTCATGTTCACAAAAATGTGAATTATATTAGTTGCAGATTAATTATAAAAATTAAATAAAAATCCTTAAAAATGAAAGGCAGATAAAATGTGTTAAAGTTTAAAATCTTTTTAACAGAACATTACTAATACAGTTTTTGTCTCTTAGTAATATCAAGAGTTCAGAATAAAGTTTATAGTTAATGAAAGTTAACTAGACAAAATATTTCCCTTTAACCCCTATATAAAATCCAAGTTTGGTTATGGGAAATCACTGCACCTTTCTCCCAGTTTTGCTGTGAATCTAAAACTTCTATTAAAAATAGTCTTTTTTAAAAAATCTAAGTTTGGTACATGAAAAAATAATTCAGAAAAGATAATCTTTTCTGAAACTAAAAGATTATCATTCTGAACATTACATTGCAAAATACTAAAAATGTTGAAAAGCAGATGTATTAAGAATTAATCATTTGTGGGTGGGGCAGTGGATTCCAGCTCAACTCACACTGAGAATGTAACAACTACAAAAAAAATTTCTATAAATTAAGTTTTGTGTCTAAAAAAAAAAAATTTAATCATTTGTTATACTATTTTGTTGGTATCTTTCATTAATTCATCATTTAGACATAAATGAATCCCTCTTGCATCTTCCTACCTCAAACACGATTTTAACATTCCAGTAACTGTGTCTACCTATCACAGGCTGAGTGACATAACACACCTAAGAGTGAAATTCCCATTGAGAGCAGAAAATAACCTATGGGAGAAAAAAACAAGAATTTCCATGCTTTACCTCTTTCTGCAGATTTAAGAAGTTCTTGATAGTACTGTTTACACACATTAACTTCCTTTTCCAGTTGTGTTATATCTGAGCCTGAAAATATTTGGGATTCCTGGCTATCTTCCAGAAAATCTTCAAAACGAGACTGCAGATTACTCAGAACTTGCTGATGTTCACCTGGTAACATTGTCTTTATCTAAAGAAGACCAATGATCCATATAATTAAGTGATTATAGTACAAAGAGCTAAATTTAAAGGGGACAGATCTCAGATTAGGGTCTCGTGTTATACACCAGTTCATACTAACAGTCATTAATAAAAGAACCATTTGAAATTAATTTTCTTTTTCATTAATACTTTGAGGTTTTAAAGTAAGGAAAAACAAGACTATACAATTCAATAAATGAAATTAAACTGAACCCATTTCCAGATGTCCAAACACTATATCTTACTTCCCTATCAAAATATAAGAACTAAGTAAAATATGTGATCTCCAGATATCCCCAATTCTTAGAAGGGTGCCTTGTATATCACAGCTGTATAACAAATAATCATTGAATGAGTGAATATTACCACGGATCTGCTGGGCTCTGCTCCTATTCTATAGCACTCAGAAACTCTACCCCTCATGACAAGTTGCCCCACATTTTCGGACAGATTAAGATGATGTGTAGATTTATACTTACTGAAGCCACATTGCTAGCTCGAATTCTATCAATTTCATTGACGAGATAATGCCAGGATACCACACTCTTCATGTTAACGTGAGTCTCATGCCAAAGAGTTAGGACACTCTGATACTGTTGCTCAATTCTGAAATATATGAAAGAAAACACAGATTCAGCCTTTTCACTCCCTCTGACAACATGCTACAACTTTTCTTTTCGTTTGTAAAATATCCCATGTTTACTAGTCTGAGATCCTTCTGATCCTGTGGGCCTTGATAAAGTATTGATTATTTCTTTAACTTTCCGAGAGCTTCCAAAGCCATTTCTCAGTGTTTTAGCTAATGCATACAAACCTGTTTGCAAAGTCGACCGCGTCTTTGTTTGGTGGAGGAACTGTAAAACACACAGATGGGACCATCGCTTCATTCCCAGTAGGGCTAATGACCTTCCATTTGGCACGATGAGAGTTGTTCGCCAAAACACATTCATCATCTTTATAAATGGTTATCTGGTTTTAAATGAAGAACAGAAAAACCAAATGAGGTCACTGTTGACTAATCTTTTTTCCATACCCAATCTTGGAATTTTTTTTACTGGTGTTTTTTTGTTGTCTTTTTTTTTTGAAGTGGAAAACTTTACTAGTGAGCAATACGACCTCATTTCTAAAACATCTGAATAATGCCAGAAACGGGTCTGTTTCTAGGAGTTATAAGTACCTCAATTTGTCTGTAGTCACAGATGGCTTTGATTGGAATAGAAGTTTTGAGTGGACAGTCAGGATTCCTTGGCTTCAGCTGAATTACTGTTTTTGCTCTCCCCATCAGGCTTGCCACTGTGCTTTTATACTGTAAAAGTTCTTCTTTCTCTTCCTAAGAAATAAATAAGATGGATTTGAAGTGGTAAAAGACGCGTATTCTCTGTTGTTTGGGGGATTTCCACAAATGAAATTTCATCAAAAAGGTCTTCCCAGATCACATGGTCTAAACTTTCAATCCCTCTCTATCTGGCTTGCATCTCTCTTCCCTTGTTTTGTTTCTTTCGTTTTTGTCCTCTTTAGCATTTACCACTATCTAACACACACATATATTTTATTTATCATGTTTATGTCTACTCCCCTCTCTAGCATGTAAGCACCACGAGGGCAGGGATTCTTGTCTATTTTGTTCACTGCTCTACCTCTAGCACCTAAAACAGTGCCTAGGATATATAAAGTACTTAACGTGTTTGTGGGATGAATGACTAAACACACACACACACACACACACACTGCTAAAACATCTTAAGATGTCAAGACTATCACATAAAAAATTTTTTGTATTTGTTACCAAAAAATACCAAAACTGAGTGTTTAAATGCTTGATTGAACGAGGTGAAATGATCAGTAGTACCAATAAAATATAAAGTTCTGCACCTATAAAAATGTAGTAAAAACTAATCTAATCCCCATTTTACATTACTAAGGCAATTCATAGGCTTTTGTATCAGTACCATTGATTCCTGAACAAGGTCTTCCAGCTTGTGAATGCTGCTTGATCTATCACAGCTGTACTTCCGCTGAATGGCATCTTTCAGGTTCCTTAAGTAATCAGTAGCTTCTTTGGCATCACTGAAAAACTAGGGAAAGACAAAAACTGGTAGTTAAAATATATTCAATGACAGTAAAGCACAGTTATGAAGTTCAATTACCAGGGCCCTGGGTGTACCCCTCATAAGTAAGAACAGAATAAATTCAAAACAACACAATTTAATAGCCACATCACTCCTTTACCCAACAAACAAGAGCCCTTGAATTGAACTTGGATAATTATGAATGAATACTAAGTGTCCAACATTTATTACATTCTAAACAACTCTTAAGTAAGAGTGAAATTTCAAGAATAATCTAAAACTTCTGAAGAATAGGAAAAAAGAGTTCTCTCTAATGACAACGTTTCCTTCATAAGAGACATATTTGTAAAATAAAGATTTTCTGACACTGTAAAGGGTTTTTTAAGGAAATCCTCCTTAATAGAATGCTTCAGTGTATCCTATAGAACATACTCGGATATCCCTTATAACCTACAAACAAAACACTTCAGTTTTTCCTCTGCACATTATGTACATGTATCTTAACAATAAATTATGAAGATATTTTCTGTACGTCAGTCAAAATCACAATGCCATCTACTGAAGTTGTGGTTCTAATCACATACCTCAAAATAGGCGGTGTTTTCCTTTGTGTGCTGCTCCACACACTGGCAGAGCTGTAAGATCCAGCTCCACTGCGTCTGCATGGCCGCTCGGTAGGCCTTAAAGATAAAACACAGCTATTGTCACTGGGGGAGAGTAAAGACATACACATACAACAATGCTTTTAAAGGATAAAAGATTCTACTGTATCTAAATAGATGGTGAGATTGTTTTAGCAGAATAAGACTTGAAAATCAGGGTAATGTCCCTCTAATCTAAGACTTATCACTTGCCTAATCTAAGACTTATCACTTGCCCAAAGCCAGTCCTTGGAAGTTTAAATATAAATTTTTAAATCAGTCCCATCCCTTTCTTTCAGATTTTAAACTTTTGATTTTTTTTTTCTTAAAATATATGGAAAAAGCTAACTCTGGCTATTTTTACATGAAAAAAAAATTAACATTTGAATGGATACAAGTTAACCCTTTACTCCTTTGCCACCAACCTTTTTTCTATTTTGTGGAGTCCTCAAATACACTTTCCTTTTTGACATTTTTCCCTTCATTTTTCTTTTCTCTGAATTTTTGAATCACTGGGTCATAAAATACACCTTTGATATGAAAATACATGATTCTGTAGTTTTCTCTTTGTTTTTGCTTCTAAAACTAGGCCAGAACCTTGGGGCAGAGGGAGGCAGTATTTATTTGTTTTTACAAGGAAAATGTTTGGAGTGGGTGGAGAAGAGTATGCAATCCCCTATCAGTGTAATTCTGAGGTTATAATCATTATACTAGAATTTTTTACTAAAAAATGGTTGTTTACTTGAATTTTTATTTAAGACAAAATGCACCTTTCATGAGGGCACAAATACTGTAGAAGACACCTACTTCTGTTAATATTAGAAAAACATGAAACACCCTTTTATATTTAAGGTGCAATTCACTGACTTCCAGAAGAGGGCGTTCTGGATGCTTTAAGGACTATCATAAATACGCCTGTCATTCTTCCTCTTGGAAAATCTCATTCCTGGGGAGCTATGCTCAGGAGGCAGGCTTTCTGAATGGAATGTATGGCGCAGCACTGGAAATCTGGCAACACATCATGATCACATTACCTGGTTCCTCAAATTAAGCTACTTTGAGTAAATTGTCTATAAAAGATATACCATGTATGTATCTTAGTTTCTTTTTCATATAAATATGAAATAATGTTGATAATTAACTCTTATCCATATACCCACAAGACATTGAATAGGCAAATGATATCATAAAGATGACTAAGGCTTTATTTTACCCCTCAAGAAACTTGTAATTAGATGAACATTTCTACATAAAAGTAATCAGGTCCACATCCACATTTGCATTCCCATCAAAATTCTTAACCTATAGTCATATTTCCTAACAGCCTGCCTCTCTCTACTATAAAGAATATTCCATTTTTAGTTTTCATTGTGCAAAAGTATATCCAGACCCTTCATTGTTCTCATTCCCTTTCCCTATTGTTCCTCCTACTCCTCTATGCCTTTAATATCCCTACATGGCATTTCCTGTGGATACAAAACCCTATTTTCACATAACAGGTCAAATGTAACAGTCCCAAAACTTCCTAATGAGGCCTAGAATATTACTAATCTTTTGTGTCATGATGATTCCAGTGAAGAAAGACGATTGAATTTCTTTCCTGAACTGTGATAGTTTGAGGCATGTCACATTTTCAGCACAGCTTCATTTTTTTTCCTCTGGAAATATACCACTAAGTTTGATACTCTTTGCCCTCATGCGTTATGTCCCTTTCACATTTAGGAGATCACTAACTAACTAGTATATATCAGGCCAAAAAGATTAAACACAAGGCTACCACCACGATCACCACCACACAGACAACCTGATAAATCCCCCATCAATTCTCCACTTCTGGATTTGAAATATATACTCTATACCATGATGACTTGCCAGCATGCTATTTCAATATAACTCACAAAACCAGATCATAAATAAAATTACTAAACTAAATAACAGGGACTAATACTTCTTGAGAACATACTAGGTCCCAAGAACTGTACTAAGTGGTAAGAGTACATTATTGTTTTCATTCTCATCCCAACTCTATGGGTTACAAGCGATTTTCCCCATTATAGGTAAGAGAATGAGGCTTAGCAAGGTTACATCACCTGTGCAATGTCACACAGTCAGGAGGAAATAACATGTCAAAGCTTATAAAGTCAAGGTCCTTTGTATTTACTGCAATACATCTCCTTGGTCACAGGGGTTGACAAAAATATCTTTATTTTAAGTGATGGGTAGGTGACACAAAGAGCAAGAGCACTGACGGCAAATCAGTATGATTTGTCAGGAACATTATTTTTGAGACAAGTTGTAATAAAATTTTGATAGTTTGAAGTTTTCAATTTATCAGCAATAAAAGAACCTGAAGGGTAATAATCAAATATCAGTATTCCACCATGACTATTACACTTCCTGACTCACCTCAATAGTTAAGCGTGCTGGGTGATTTTCCAGAAGTAGCTGCTCTGCTATCTCCTGCACTGATTTAATATTTTCTTCCTTTTGTTCAAGTTCTTTCATTAATTCCTAATGTAAGAAAGAATTCAGGGGTATGTTAGGAAAAGAGCTAAACCTGAAATACAGCTTTAATATCCAATTACAAAAGTTTTACTTACAGCATGGTAATCTTTTTTCCGAGCTATGTTGGTATTTCTTTCACTCCAGTCATAAGCAACTTCCTCTTCTTCTTTTTCATTCAACCAAATAAGTTCATTAGTTGCACGAGATACAAAATTATGGAGTGTATCAAGGTGTCGTTCCTGATTCCTGGATGTATTCTTTATAAGGAAAATCATTGTAAGAACCATGTCTTTGTCAAATAGAGATAAGAAAAACAGAAAGTTTAAAAAAACTTACCAAGAGTTTTGCATACTGACTCTCTAATCTGTGCAACTTCTCTGCGTAAGTTAGTTTAAGAGGTGCCGTCATTTGGATCTATAATATGGTATAAAAGGTTAGGAATCTTAAAGAATTCTGACTCATACTCAATGTATCTATTATCTTGTTATAGGGTCTTTACGTAAAGAGCAAAGCAACAGTAAGCTAAAATGAAATATACACAGATTTGAAATTCATATACCTCACTGATTTTAGCTTCTTTAAGGCTAGATTCAAATTCTTCAATAGCTCGGTGAACATTTTTGTGATTTTCTAAATGGCTTTCAACACTTGGCAAATCTGATCCCCATTCAGTACGGTCCAACTGCACCTTTAGACAGAAAGACACTAGGATTAAAAAAGAAACTGATGGCAATAAAGACTGAAATTCTCAGGCAAGGTACACATTTTTTTACCTGCATCTCATCAACCCAATTCAAAAGATCCTGAACAAATTTCATGTTAATTTCCTCTTCAGTTAAATTCTGATCCAACAAAGACGACTTTAGAAGGGGTTTTCGGATCTGCATCAACTTCAGGGTTTGCAATGAATTTGCCTCTACTCCTGAATTGAAATTTGGAACTAATCCTGGGAAAGCAGGTGTATAAGCTGGAGTAAGGGATGGAGTCAGGCGGGAGGTCAGACCTGATGACAGGCCTGAGGTCACACTAGAAGGGGTCAGGGAAGGCGTTAAACTCTGGGTCAGCCCTGAGTTCAGACTGGGGTTTAAGGTCTGTGCAAATCCTGAGTTTAAACTTTGAGTAATTCCTGATATCATGAGCTTTGTCTGTTCTGTTGTCAGCAGGCGTCCTTTGCTGTACACTGAGGAACATTCATTCCTTAAGGCCATAATTTCATCGCGCAGTTTTGCAACCCTAAAAGAAAATGAAAAATGATAAGCTAATATAAAAGGCATTTTTCATAAATAATGAGCCTTAATGTAAACTATGTACTTTAGGTAACAATAATGCATTGATATTGACTCATCAGTTATAACAAATGTATCACACTAGTGCAAGGTGTTAATAAGGAAAGGCATGAGGGAGTGTATGGGAACTCTGTACTTTCCATTCAACGTTTCTGTAAACCTAAACTGCTAAATTAAGTCAATTTTTAAAAGTCATTGTACTCATATCAATAAAATTTTGCACAATTTTTTTTCACTGAATTGTACTCTGAGCATTTTTGTTATCACTTATTTGTTATAACTATAATTTATAAGCAATATAATTACTACAATATAATGTGTCATTGTCTTCTTTGACAGGATATTTCCAAATTTTTGTTATTATAAAATATTTCTCAGGTGAATAAAAAGCTTTTAATCTATATTTACTTATACATATTTTTTTTATTTTCAGAATTACTATAGACTCCTAAAAGTGAAATAACTGGATCAGGGCATCATTTACAATTTTTGCTACATATATGGTATACAACCCAAAAGGTTCCATAAATCCAAACCTAATTCCCAGAGACATAGATTTTTATCAATATATATTTTTCCAACATTTTGTTATAAAACATTTTCATACTAGGATAAAGAGAAAATGGAAAAAATTGAATTAAAAAAGATACTTTTCTTATATATTCATAAAATTGTTATATTCTACATTCCTATCCCGAGTGCCCATGAAACAGTTGTACAAAACAACAGGGTATGAGTAAGTAGCCCTCTTACCTCTGTACCAACTGATCTGCCTGGTAATATTTTCCATCAATAAGAATCTGTACATCAATTACATGCTGGCGTAAAAGGTTCTCACATTCAAGTATATACCCGGCAATTTCTGCTTCATTCTGAAACTGCACCCCTGATTCCAATCTTTTAGAGTCCTGTATTTAAAAGAAGTCAATATTAATTCTGTGAAACAAAGTTTCAAAACCAGCCTCGCATGTAAAATTCGAAATATTGGAACAGAAAGCTTACTTAGGTTTTCTCTGTTGGTTCAAAACTATGTTTTGCTTTTGCTCACTGTCCCTCAATAGAGCAAAGAGTGCTAATCATCTTTAATAAACTTTAAGTTTCAGTTGACAAAAATACCAAGAATTAACCAAAGGGTATACAAAAGCTTTAGTTCATCCAAATGCACAGACCCCTCTATCACAATCCCAAGGGCTCCTAAAATTAACTTACAGACTGGAGAGCATTTCGGGCAAGTATCAGTTTGTCTTCACAGATGACACTGTCCCGCTGAACTCGGTTGGCGATCTGCTGCAACATTTCCAACCTAAAAAAAAAGGAATGAAATAAAATAAAGCCTTTCCCTGGGAAGTTGCAGAGTTCACAATCACTGAAAAAATGCGGCCCATCAAAAGTAAAACAACCCCACACCCATGATCCGATACCTGTGTCCATCAATGGATTCATTGCCGAAGCTAATGCAAGAGTTGATCAGGGTTGGACCACAATTAACAGAGAGAAAATTTTCATTTGAATCAAGACTGGTTCGAGTACTAGTTGTGTTACTAAACACAGAATCACTGCTATGGTAACTATAACTACTGCTGTGCATTTTTATTCCTGATATGATGTTCTTTCTTGGTCATTAAAAGTAGACTCAAAAAGTAGAAGGCCTGCAGAAAACTCTACTTCTAACGGTGAAAAGTGGCAGCTGAATGTTACAGCTTTAACAGCTCCTTAAATATGCTCCTACATGCATATGCAACACACAGCAAATAACAAGCTGATAAGTATTCAAAAGAATCTCGCCCAAAGCCACGCGTTTGCTAGCTGAAGTTTGCCTTTTGTAGCTTGCATTAAAACCCTACAAGTATGGACAAGGCAGCCTGATCCGGGCGTCACTGAAAAAGACTGGCCAAATATTTTCACCAAGAGTCATCCAATTGCAGCCACCTAAAAAACAACTCAGAAGCCTCACTGAAGCCCAGGTACAATTAGTAAAAGTTATTCTGGCTATAGCAATTATCAGCTAAAACAACACAAAAATTCAATCACAGCCTGCCTGACTTTTATAAAGGGCTAGGTCTGTTCTGAATTTCAGAGGCTAAAAGTTGGCACTTTTAAGCACGTATAAACAAATGAGTTTGATGAAAAATGAAGTACATTCCCATTTTAACTACCATGTCATTTGTTTGTTAGGTTAAATTAACTGGCAAATGATCTGTTTACCTTTCTTTATATGATGTACTCTCTGGAATGTTACTTCCAATCTTACTATAGTTCCTTTATATTTTTAAAAGCCAAATTGCTAAGTAGAATATCAATACAATGCTTGCAAGTTTAATTTATCTGTGCTTGTTTTCTTTTCTATAGGTTATTACCTGGCATAAGAACTCCTCATTTGTCTTGTACACACTCCCACACCATATAGCTATTATTTGCAATATACAGTTATTGCCAAAAAACTTGTTGCATCAAGAAAACTGAAGGCATTTATCCAAACAAGCTCCTAAATATTTTCCTGCCCTCAACACTACAATGCCAAATGGCTACTTCTCCACTCCAAAGGTTGATTTTTTTTTTTTTTTTGGAAGGCAGGAAAGGGGAAACTTGAGAGTGCCATATCAAATATAGCTAGTAAACAGAAAAGCTCAAAATAATAACAGCAGCACCTAACATTTATTAAGCATTATGTGCCATGAAATTAACTAATCATTTTGTATACAATAACTCATCTCATACTCATTCATAACCACAAAATATGGTACCGTGTTTCCCCCAAAATAAGACCTAACCAGAAAATAAGTCCTAGCATGATTTTTCAGGGTGACATCCCCTGAACATAAGCCCTAATGCGTCTTTTGGAGCAAACCATAATATAAGACCTGGTCTTATTTTCAGGGAAACACGGTAGGTACTATTACATCCTGTTTACAAATGAGGAAACTGAGGCTTAGGGAGGTTAATACCTTATCTCAAATGACACTGCTTACAAGCTGAGTTAGTAATTTAACCCAGGACTGATGACTCCTGGATTTTGAACTCTTAACCACTGCATTCTTCATTAACCCGTACAAAACATCCAGTTACTACTCAAATGACTAAAAATCTACTCCATATCCTGTCTCTGGCATACTTCAGTAATCAACCATTACTTCAGATGATTAGCTTAGTATCTCATTTTAATCACCCACAATTTCCTCCTCCATAAAAGTTCCACCCCTTGTATTTCAAGCATATTTGGGTTCTAATGATCCAGCTATGTGGATATAATGTTGTTCTTCAACAAGAGTGTAGTTAGTAATTTAATAAAGGACTGACAAGTTAGACTTGTTCACATATCCTCAACGTATTAGTTCATATTTCGACAATGTTGAAGTCACAGGCAGGGCACGGAGAACACAAGTATACCGAGCACCTCTATGTATACCAAGCACTGTGTTACAAATACTGGCGACACAAGGGATGGAGAAAACAAGAGTTTGTCTCCACATTCTTGGAGCTCATAACTGCGGAACAGGTAACCCTTAATCAAATGATCACAGAAATAAATATAAAATTATAACCGAGATAAGTGCTATGAAGGGACAATACATGTAAATATGAGAGTTCTAAGCAAGATATCTGAACTAGCCTAGGAGACCATGGAAAGTTTCTTAAGGAAATACCACTGGAGCGGAGGTCTGAGAATGATTAGGAATAAAGAGAGAGGGGGAGGATGAAATAGACTTCCCTGCCAAAGGAACAGACAGTTGCAAAGATCCTGACTATGGCACCTCAGCGCTCCTGAGAGACAGCCAGTGTGCCTGCACTGCAGAAAGCAAGGAGGGTGGGCTATGAGAAAGGCCTGAGAGGTGAGCCTGACCACGAAGGCCTTTTCTGTAAGGCCCAGCCCCTATGGAGCTCACAGCTAATGAGGAACAGAGATCACAGTTGCCATGTATCACAAGTCAGGCTGTGAGGTAAGGACTATACTGAAGACAAATGCATCCAACAAATGTCTCCCGGGGTACCGTTCCAGGCAACTGGGTGTAATGGGAGAGACAGACTCATAAAGAGTCAATGATGATTTCACGGAATAAATGGATTTGTAGAAGTGGCCAGAAAGAGAACTTGAACCAACATTAACTGAGTGTTTTCTAGAAGCCACCTCACTGCCCTTTAAATGGAGGCAGACTAGACTCTGGTTTCCACTGTCCCACGGAAAGACCATCATAGACAATAATATAAGAAGCAAAATAAGTTAATTATTGACCTGTGAGCTTCCAGATCCAGGCCCCGCTGATTTAAGTCAGTTTGAGAAATTCTCACAGGTAGTTTTGACAGGCTTTAAAACTGTAACTGCCTTATTAGATGAGACTTCACATACCCCCCGTCCACTGGGTTCCTTTTTAAACATGTTACTGATTTACTCCTCCAACCTATTGGAAGAGTTTCATAGATAAAAAAATGGAGGATAAGAAAGACTAAGTGATTTATCCAAGGTCCATGGACAAGGAAATGGAAAAGGTAAATGTTGGTCCTAGGTGTGCCTGCCTCAAAAACTGAAGTTCTTTCCACGAAAACAAAGAGACCCCCCTCTCTACCTGATGTCAATGGCAGAAATAACTCCAGCTTACCTTTCTAGTTCTGGACGCAGTGCCTTCTCCCTCTCAAGCATGGCAATAATGAGTTTCCCCCACTCTTTTTCTATGTCATTTGGATGATAACCTTGAAGGAGTTTGATGCGTCCAAATTCTATCCAAATCTTGAGGGGGAAAAAAATGTGATGGGAAGCAAAGATGTAAAAATACATAGATAAATAACAAAGATTATACCTGGCAATACAAAGGAAATTTCTGCTTACCTCTAATAATTTATATAGGCGTTTAATTTTTGATTTTTCTGTCTCCTTCGGTGGAATTTCTGTTTCTTTAAACTGTAAATACTGATTATAAAGTGCCTAAAATGAAAGGGAAAGTAAATGAAGGCTCAAACTGCAAAAACCTGTTTTCATTATGGCATGGTGTTACTATTTCAAAAGCGATGTATATATTTAGTGGAATTTCTTTATAAGACTGACACTCAAGGACTATACCAAATGCCAGCTAGTTGGTGTCCTGGTTATACAAGATTTGATGAGGATGTTAACTATCGATGTCAGCCATGATTCAACGTGTATACCACACAGGGATCTGGATAATAATTAACCACGGCAGTGTTTATTATCGTACAAACAAGAAACCATATCCTTTAAGAGATGTACTTTCCGACTGTGGCAAATTAACTTTTAGAAAAACGATCTGATGCCAATTTCCATAAAGGGGAAAAAAAAAAAAAACTCTGTTCTTGTCTATATCATGGGTCTATCCTTGAAAATAGAATTTTTATCAGCTAGATAGGGCTAAAATTTGGTTTCAATGTCCCACTGGCCAAGTTAAACAGATCTCTTAGTAAACAAAGAGAGATGTGATCGGTTGCTGCTATTATTATAGAAGTTTCAACCACATAATTAAATTATTGTCTAGTTTACAGATACTAATTTGGAATCTCATATATAATTTATTGTATTTATTAAAAAAAAACCTTCATAAAAAATATGTAGATAAAACATATCCACATTTAATAAGTGTATACTAATTATTTCATCCTGAGTCATGCTGTTTTATAAAAAGTCCCTTTAAATCTTCACACAGACACGTTTCTGAGGGACTCCATTCAACGTTTTGCTGGCTAATAAAATTATTGGCATTTCCCCATATATATTTTCTTTCCTGTATTACATCTTATGGAATCTGGGTAATCACTCAAACTTCTTCCAAAACTTTTCAGAATCTACATTAATCAGAAGCCAGTATAAATATACCTAAGGGTCTGGACAATAGGAATCCATTTGGAAATAATTTGAACTTGAAATCTGTTTTAAACTCAAACAGTAATGTTTCAGGATGTCCATGAGTAAATAAGCACAGAATGCCATTATATCCTAAACACTGTTCATCGCAGATGTGGTGAGAGAAGGGGGGATCTCTCTTGCCCTGGGAAGATTTACATCCACATAGGGAGACTTCACAAACAATTTTAGAACACTTAAAAAGCATCATATCAACACACGCCAAGTAACCTCGTGCCAAGGACAAACTCCTTGTGGCAATGTGCATTCAGAGCTGTTGCACAGATGTTCTGTATAGATGCATGAACTCAACGAGCAACTATAACAGGGCCCACCCTGGGCTGTTACAGTTTTTGTGATTCGAGTTAGATCATGAAAATAAAGCCTGTAATTCAACGAATTAGGACTTTGTTGTTAATATTCACATTAGCAGTTTCTTGAAATAGTCCAGCAGACTATTTTACTATCACAAATCCTAATATATAAATTGAGGCAACTTACTCTTCAACAAAGTTTATATATCTGTAGTGACTTTTATCTTTCTATCATGTCTGTGCCTCAGAGAGTTAGACCTGTTTTTAGGTAATAGAAAATGTTTCACCAAACCATGAATTCATTGCTACTGGAAGTCAGATCTGTGTTTTCAAATTCATAGTGAAATATAGTATGTACTTCTTGCTCTACAAAAGAAAGCTCTGAAGCAGTTTTAACAGGATTTGACTGCAGGCCACTCCCACCCACTGACATACTTGTGCAAGCTTCCCAGAGTCCCTCCCACCCCAGCCACCCGGTGGGCTCCAAGCATTTCCCATACACCAAAAACGGTTTGGCGAGGTCATTTCCAGAGACTCTTTTAAACCTTAAAACTCTCAATTCAAGGCTAAGGGACTATAAATTTCTTTAAGATGTTGTTGCTATTATGTTCTGATTACTAAAGTTTACCTCCATTTTCTCTGAATCGTAGGGAGATGAACATAGTTTTAAATGCCTCCTTATTAGTGGCTTACCAAGGGACATTTTCCTAAACTTCTAAAATAACAGAATTATTACAGCATTATTTAAAAGTTTAATAATCGAGTCAAACCTACTTCTATAGTGACACTGACCTTTAGTTCTACAGGGTTATTAGGAAATGTTCTCTCAGACATTGTGGTCACATGGTGTCTAATCCACTGGATGAGGTAGTTCACCATATTCTGGTATTCAATCCATTTGACTTCAACATCCTAGGACAATAAAAGGACAGAAAAGATTCATGTGTATAGATAATCATATTCATATCTAACACAATTTACTCAGAGGTCATTTTGTGAATTTGCATGTCTTTAAGTCTGACAGAGAGAACCATCTAAATGTTTTCCTACTTTCCATGCAGTTCCCATCTTTCCACATAAGCAGCTTTAAAAGCATGCTATTAATATTTGACCACAAAGACTACCCTAATGAGTGTCAATTCTGACCCAGAGATAGTGATTGCCTGAAGCACTGTGTTGAGAAGGGTTCTGAGGCAGCGTTGAAGCACAACAGGATAAACTTCCACAGTCAATGTGTAAGGCACTCAAGAAAGGGGAATAATATGCATAAGCCAAGTTAGTTGTCACTCTGCCACCCTTTTTAGATCTAGGTCGACTGTATATATGAAACTCAAAAGAACTATACAATATGTAAGAAACTAGATAGGAATGAAACCTACAGGAGCCATGTATGGTGAGATTATCCAAGCACTCATTTAGCAAACTTTTTTAAAATGGAGGAAACTGGAAGGTTGTCAACCGCTATATTCAATTAACTATCTAATGAGTGCTAATTACATTCAAAGCATTGTGCTCCTTCAGCTAAATGTTGTAATAAAAATATAATGCTTTAAGACATAATACCTACGATGAAAGAAATATGATCTAGATGGGGAGGCAAGAGAGAGTTATAATATAAACAGCTGAACAAAATGAAAAGTAGTATTTCACAAAGTGTATGCTAGGAGTTGAGATAAGAATCAGGTAAGCCTAAAACAGTCACTAAAGGCTTCTTGGGAGAGGTGGTCCCAGAGCAGTTTTGCAATGCCCAGTAAGTAACTGTTGGTGGCGGGCAGAGAGAAGTGGATAAAAGATAAAGGAGTCCCAAGTGAGTCAGGACTCTGCAGTAGAAATGGCTACTAGCAAACAGTTTGTGCTGGGGTGTCATAGCTAAAAACATAGGCAAGAAGGGGTCACATATGCAGAAGTTTGAATGTCAGACTGTCTGGATTGGATGTAATCTTGCAAGCGATATATAGCCACTGAAAGTTTTCAAGCTCATTTGGTGACAGTGTGCAGAGTTGATGGGAAGAGAAAAATAATGGGAGATGGAAAAACCATAGAAAGCTATCATCCTGATTCTAGTGTGAAGGGAAGAGTCAGGGATGGGGTGGAGATAGTGAGAAGATAAAGCGAGGAATGGCCACAAGAAACATTCTCAAGCAACGCTTAACACTGAGTCACTGGAGAATTGCACTGAATCAGAGGAGAGGAGGAGCAGGGGAGCGAGTTACTCAGGGATCGAAAGAGTAGACAACACCTTTGAGAGAAAGAACAAGAGGAAGTGAATGGGAATAAGTCTAGAACAATAGCTTACAGAGGTGAAATAAGAGAACAGAAAAGAAAGTTTACCGAGATGAGCTCCTAAATCATCAAGGTGAAATTTTAAAAAATGGTATCTGCAAGGAGGAGGGCAGAAGCTTAGGGTGAGGGGAGATCATCCCCAAATGCATAACATGTACAGGGTTTCCTGTCTCTTCCAGAAATGCATACGCACTCATTAGCATGATCACTACAAAATGCATGACTGAACTGAATTACACAACCCTTTGGCAAACAGTGACAAATAAGGTCCAGAGCTATGTGTCAGGGACCTTGCCCTGCTTCCAAAGTCGCTCTGTCAATTTGGCAAAATAAATAAACTTCCTCTGGGTCCCACCATTAAATCAGAAAAACAGTATTGAGCCAACTTACCTCATGGAATCATATGAGTTCATAAACTTGGAAATGACTTTCAAAAGTAAGCTATTCTATATATATACAATCAGCTAGAGGAGTTGTAAAATAGCAGCAAGTTAAAAATGAAAATGTACAAAATTCAGTGCTATACAGCTATTATTTCTAAAATGACATCTAACTCTGAATAGCTTTATTTATGATATAGAATAGAATTTTTTGAGTTATAATTTTAATGGTAGAATGATACCATTAAAATGCATACAGTATCAGTTTATTAAACACCATATTCACTCAAATGCTATGAAAATATTTAAGAACTATAAAACGCACTATCAAAGAATTCAGTCAACTGGGCATTATGGAATCAGCAGCTTCTGACGTGGAAAAATCAATACTCACATTTGCTCCGATGCCTTCCCCACCTTCAGGGACTTTGGGAAATGCATCGTAGAGAGATGACACATAAGTTATTACTGATTTTTCATCAGGAGAGGAGACATCAACATCTAAAAGCAGCAACATAAATTATGTCAAAATGTTGACAGATCACTCTTGATCAGACTTCTATGCCCGTCTACATCCACTCAAAACAACAACTCACCTTCAGGATCCAGAAGTCTTATAACACCAATTTTTTCGGCTACATAAAAAGCGTGCTCTAAATTTGCAAGGTTGCTTTGAACAGCAACAGTATTCATGTCTATCAGGTCCGGCCTAGGAAAAAATTCACTGTGTTAATTATGTTTTCTCACGTGCCAGTTCAACATTACACTTCCAGGTGTATCTATTTATATAACAACTTCTGCAAATATCAATACTAAGCTCGTGTTGAAATACAGAGGTTTTCATCAAACATTTAACATTGCTTACTCCTCTCAGAAACTTTTGTGTGGCAAAGGCGAGTGTATCGAGGAAAACATAAAAATCTGAATGTATATAACTTTCAGCAAATCCCTCAAAATCCGAATCTTTTTAAATAACTGTCCCACTCAACCTATTTAGGCTCCACTACTCCAACAGTGTGTTTCCCATCCAACTAGCACCCTCTCAATGCTTTTCACCAAACACAAAAGCTCATACTCAGTTCAATGCCATGCTCATGGCATCCCCCATCCAGGATGCCCTTTCATGTCACTGTTGTCTTCTAAAATCCTACTCATCTTTAAGAGCAGAGATCAAGCCTCACTTTGTCTGTGGAGCCCTCACCAATCTTCCAGCTCTCATTTTTCTTTCTCTGTCCCTTGAACTCCTTATACTCTTAGTTCTGTGCCAGTCAATTTGGCACAATAATCATATACTTCCTCGCCCTATTAATTCACTGTTTAATGTGCACTTACGCCTTGTTTCTCCAACAGGCCAATGCGAGGACAGCAAGAACCATGTACTAATACACATTTGTATTTTATCTTTCTGCTGCGATAAAGTGACATATACTTTGCAGGCATTCAATCAACACCTACAGATAACTTGGTAAATAGGTTGGTGAGTTAGTAATTTGAATCATAAATAACTAACTGAAATAAGCACCGGTTTGTAGCTTCACAAACATGCCTGTATACACACACACACACACACACACACACACATACACACACACACACACACACACAGATTTCTAAGATACTCCTTAAATACAAAGTAGCAAAATATGGTAGTTGGAAACTTAAGGCCAGAAGCCAGTCAGGAAACTTTCTTCTCAAAAATAAAGCATTAAAATAATTCAGGAACAAATGTGGAAGCAGTAAAGCCTTCCAAAAGAGTGGCACCCACCCCCCACATCACTGAGTACGAACCTGTTTATCAACTTATAGGGAAAGGCTCTCCATACCCTACACAGGCATCCTGGTTTGCTCCAAAGATTCATTTGGAAAGAGTGGGAGGGCTCAAAGGTAGTGTGGGACAAATGAAATGCAGATTATTTTCAATACTACCATGTTTCCCCAAAAATAAGACTGGGTCTTATCGTAATTTTTGCTCCAAAAGACACATTAGGGCTTATGTTCAGGGGATGTCATCCTGAAAAATCATGCTGGGGCTTGTTTTCCAGTTAGGTCTTATTTTCGGGGAAACACGGTACTTGGAAAGCTGTTCACATGAGCAATTCTTTGAAAATGTATCATTAATCTTAGGAAGGTATAAACAGCAATTTGTACTCCTATTTTTATCTGATGAGAAAGCAGATCTCCAAAGAGATCTAGTTATAGTTTTATAGCTCTTTGAAGGGTTCATTACCTTGAATTGTAGCTACCATTACTTACCTACTCTTTTCTCAGGAAATTATTAGGAAATTCTTTCATGTGTTTCACATGCCACCAATTTGATTACTGAAAAATGATCCTGCATTTATTATAGGAAAAATAAATCTACTGACAACAATAGAGGTAAATGACATACCTCTAAAACTAACATTTTTTATTCACATAGAAGCATTCTGAAGAATCTGCCAACTTCAAGATTACTAAACAGGTATGCATAACAGCCTAGACAAAAACAAATATCTAAAGTTCAAAAAAATTGTTTTGTTTCCATAAAGTTCTCACATTTTAAAGAAATGAAAACCAGTCTTTATGAGTTTGCCAAATCTCCCAACAAGAAAGTGCATGTTGTTATGCGAACCCTGCCATTAGCAAAGAAAGTGAACACTGAGTAATCCCAGACAGAATGAATAAAGTCATTGAAGAATCAAGTTTTTGAGTAGGAGAATAAAACATAATATTTCCTTCTGAATGACATAGTCATTTCAGCACAAAAGCGGCTGTATAATACATGAGTTGGAATAAGTCACCTCTTTATCATGATATTTAACACTTTAATGGAACAAAAACTGAAATCGTTTTCCTCCATTAAGAGATTGCAGTAGACCAATAAAATTAAGCAAAAAGTGAAAAAGGAAAAAATTATAAAACCACTATGAAAAAGAACAGTCTGAAAGTTCTCAAAATTCTCTCTCTCCTCCAATCATCTCCTGAGCCCTAGGTCATTACCAGTGTTCCATTTCGGTTTTCGTCTCTTTGTCTGCAAGTTCCAAAAGAGGCATGTGCTATATGACCGGTCTACCTTCCTTCTTTCATAGTCTCACTGGGATAATACAGCCTGAAAAATTTCAGCTGTTTTCCACATAAAGAAGATTTTTATTTTCATTCTTAGGGTTTCATTTCACAGTAACGTCTCCTTTTTGTGTAACATTAACAGGAAATTTCATTCTCATCATATTTTCGATTAACCAAAGACTACACTATACTGTGAGCACGTAGAAGGCAGCAATCATGTTCCTGTTATAGTTTACATAGTTAAGTATTAACTATTCTAATTTCCCTAATTTCTGGAAACCTTTCAAAATCATATAAAGTAATCTTCTGCCACCTAAAATGATATATACTAATCTTTTTATTGAAAAAAGGCCATTCTAACTCTTACTTGTGTTATTATTCTATGATAATGTAATCTTTTCTGAATGACTCAGTCATCATGGATAGCAATTTTTTAAAACATATTTATATGCCACCCTGTTTCTATAAATGATTAAAAACAGCTTACAAAAAAATGAAAATATAAGAAGATAACATAAATTTTAAATCAGAAGTATAAAACCAAAATAAGGTCATGAGATGACGTTTAAAGTGAGGCCAAAAAGTACAAACCCTGATATGCATGGTTAAGTGCCCTTAATTTGTTCCAAATATAGAATGAAAAGGCACCAAACAAAATGGCTGTTACCATAATACAAAATAATTTTAGATAAAAGTAATTCTTATCTTTTATATAACGCATATCTTAAAAGAGTATTTTCCCTAGACAAAAAAAGATATATATACCCACATGCATACACACACGCAACACACACACAATCACACATACATGTACATACACACATATCCATATATGTGTATACGTAAATATAGGTATGTATGTAAATATATGTATATGCAATATAAAGATATCACCACTCACACTAACCAAACTAGCAGAACATTAAAACTGCATAAGAGATTTTTTTTTTTGGTCCAGTCCCCTCAAACACTTTATGGATACCGTGTTTCCCCAAAAATAAGACTTAGCAGGACCATCAGCTCTAATGCATCTTTTGGAGCAAAAATTAATATGAGACCCAGTATTATATTATATTAATTATATTATATTATATAAAACCCGGTCTTATATTAAAGTAAGACTGGGTTTTATATTAATTTTAGCTCCAAAAGATGCATTAGAGCTGACTGTCCAGCTAGGTCTTATTTTCGTGGAAACACGGTAGTAATAAGGGGTATACGCATGGATGAGAGTCAACACAGAGAAAAAGACAAAGCTGAACAGGCAACCTTGAAAAACTCAGTATTGGAGTTCATGTAAGAGGTGGAATCTGCAACAGGAACAGAGCAGAAGCGGCCCAAGAAACAGGAGAAAATACCAGGAGAGTATAGTGCCATAAAGTTAAAGAAAAAGAATATTTCAAAAAGAAAAGAATGGTTAAGAGAGTCAAATACTGAGAAGTAAGGAACATGAGGCCTGAAAAGTAAGTGTCCACAGGCTTTTAGCCACACAGAAGTCACTCGTGACCCGAGAAGAAGTGTTTTGGTGGATGATGGGGCCAGAAAGCAGATTAGAGTGGGTTGAGGAATAAGTATGGAGTAAAGAAATGAAAATGGAAGGTAGAGACAGCTCTTTTGAGATGTCTGGCCTTTAAAGAAAAAAATAAATAAGGCATTAGATGGAAAAAAGCATGGGGCTAAGGGAGAGGGTTTTTTTAGTGTTCATTGTTTTATTAACAAAGAGGCTCCAGCGAGTTTAAAATCCAATGAGAGAGATCTGTAGGGAGGGAAAAGTTTAATAGAATCAGAAAGGAGGCTTCTGAGGCAATGGCTGAAATGGGATCCAGAACATGGAAAGAGGGAGACAGGCCTTGGACAGGTGGAGGGTGGATTCCTCTGTTAATAGGAGCAAAGATGGCTAGGATGGATACACATGAAAGGGAGGTTTGTATCTTTGGTAAAAAGAAAAAAGACTTTCCATTTGCTGACTTCAGTTTTCCTGAAAAGTACAAATTGAGATTATCAGTTAACAGTGAGGGAAGGAAAGGCGGTGTGAGGGAGAGAAAGGGTGAGTTAACATGGATAGAAAAAGATTGCTGGTTGAACCCTTTGACGCTGGTAATGATGAAGTTATAGTAAAACCCATCTAGCCTGAAGTCTGACTTGCTCCAGTGTGCTTCACTGCTTGGGTACATGCACAGACAAAGCAGACACTCGTAGCTGGGCTCACAGGGGGTCAGGCTTTACTGACTGTGCTCAGCAGCTTCCGAGGAACTGAAAAAGGATACCATGAAAGTTTAAAAAAAAACAAAAAAAAAACCACTCCCTTTACCTAGAAATCAGTCTTAGAACAATCTTTGTACTCCAGAACATAATTCACCAACTCATACACAGATGCATGAAGCCACATATGTCACTTCACATCTGCTCTTCAATAAATCACACAAGAAGAATATGCATTAAATATGCCTCACTTATCCTGATGGAAGAGCAGTTGCCATAACAAATTCCCAAAGATGACTGTTTGGATTAAATCATGTTCAGGCTTAGCATGTTCTTACCGTTCTTATTGGTGCTAAAAGCATCTCACCTCCCCCACCCCACCCCAACCCCGGGGGGTGGTGGAAAAAAAGACCTATAATGCGATCCTCCTCTCTCCCCCCGCAAATAAATATGAACATGCAGGAGACCCACCCACAGTTGTGTAACTAGGTATAGACATTCCTTTATGCTCATATTTGGACACATATTGTTGAAAGAAACACAGCCAAGAACTCCAAGGTGGCAACAAGCTGTGAAGGTAATTCTACCTTTTCTCAAATCTAGATGCCCCAGCTTATTTCAAATATTCTTCCAATTTTTTTTCCTACAAAATGACTCTCTACTAACAACAAGGGAGAAACACTGTAATTTACAGCAAGATTTATTAGTCCTTCAAGATTGGAATCTAACAACCTCAGAAATTAAAAGATACCTAATAAAGTATGACTTCCACTTCGCAAACAATCAATTCTGTTAACAGCCTCACAGACTTTAATAAATACGGAAAACAGTATTGATTTAGATAGAGAAGTTAACTTCTTCAGTACCTATATTTTAGTGAACTTGTGAGAGCAAATTATACGTAAGCCTTAGTGATTAGGGGATAAGTTCCCTGCCCCCCAGCAAAAAAAGGAGATGGCTCGGCTTATTTTTTACTTGGTAGAAAAAAACAATTAAACTACTTCATATCCCAGAATAACATAAGAATATGAATCTATAAATGAGTCAGAATAAAAAAGTGTTGTAATGGAACAGATGGACCTATCAAAGAAAAGTAGGAGAGAGATCATCACATGCCAGCTGCCCCTACAAGGTATGAGAAATCTTAATACTAAGTGAAAGATAAGAAAATGCTGACGGGAAGCATGAAGGAAGAATATGTCAGGTTTCGAAGTAAGGGAAGACTTTAAAGCCCATTTTCACTTGAGCTGTACTGTCACATGCCCTATTATTAGTGGGCCATTAGGGAGGGAGGGACACTGAGCTTCATTACACATTTCCTAAATCTCCGGCATTGTGATTGGCACTCTCTCATATGTTATTCCGAGACAGCTGATGTGTTGTTGTTTTTTTCTTTCTTTCTTTTTTATTAGTTTCAGGTGTACAAAACAAGGTAATAGCTAGACATTTATAGCCCTCCCAAAGTGATAACCCCCCTCCCCCAATCTACTACCGCTCTGACATCGTATATAGCTGTTACAATTCCACTGACTCTATTCCCTATGCTGTACTCCACATCCTGTGACTATATATAAATATAAATATATACATATATATAATTATAGTTGACATTCATTATTATATATGCTTTTTAAGTGATTAGATCACTCATTTTTGCCAACTTATTTGGTCATTTCCCCCGCCCCCCCCCAAAGTCTTAACCCACACATGTTAAGACTAAAAGCTTGTACACCACACAGAGGGAAACCTGAGTCTGCAATTTCAGCTCTGGCACATACTGTGAAAGATAAAGAAAAATAATGTTATGAATAAAAGGGAAAATTAAAATTGCTAGAATCCAATTAGCAAGTAAAGTAAGGAATTGTTTCTTTCTTAAGGCATCACGGAGGGCAAACAGTGCAGAAGGGGTCTATATCCTCAAAATTTTAAATGTAATATCTTTCCAGTAATTCTACTTCTAGGACCTTATCCTACAGACACTTTCACACATCTGCACAATATAAAGTCCAATACAACATTTTTAATAGCAAATAATATAACGTCCATCAATCAATTGTTACATCCATCTAATTGAATACTATGCAGCATGTAAAAGAATAAAATAAGTCTATTTGTGCTGATATGGAAAAATGTCTAAAACAAGTTAAACGGAAAAAAGAATAATGCAAAATAGCACATATACTATTCTCTCATTTGTGTTTTAGAAAAAATTATATTTATGTTCAAGATTAGGTGCTTAGGTAAACTATACCGCAATAAACTTGACCCTTCCCTCAAAAAGAAACAGAAAATAAGTATTTCTATATGTATAGAAAATTTCTTGAAGAATAGCAATTGCCTCAGAAATCTGGGGAAAGAAATCACATTTCAATACATACTCATTCACTCTATTTGAGTCTTTTATAATGTTAATGTGTTACATTTTCCATTGGTTGCTATTTAAACAAAAAATCACAGATACAAGAAGTAGCAGGGCTGTTGGCAAAGAGTGCCTACTGTAGAAACTGCTACAAAGGCTTTCATGGTGAGGACAGCCAGGGGAGCAGTCTTCCCATGATGGTTGTGTCAGTTTTTCAATTTTCTGACTGAAAAACTGGAACTAGAACTTTGGCTATGCCTTACGTCACATCTATAAGGAACTACTTCATACAATAGTGGAAGGATTAGTATTATAGAGAATTTCTATAAAGTGGGCAAGAGGGCCAGGAACATAGAAAGAAGGTAACATAAACAGATGTTTCCTCTAAATATCTACAAGCCAAATTATAGCCCCAAAACTGCAGGTAAAAATACAGTTACACTGAAAAACGGTCACCAGATGTGAACACAAACTTATACACCTCACTTTGATGCAGATGCATTACAAGCAATGCATGTGAGCTCTCGAAGGATTTAAAATTGGTGGTAATGGTTAGAAGTCAACCACTGATGTTCTCTGTTCGACTGTTTTGAGTTTATTTGGTAAGGTACCTTTGCTTTTGCCTCACGAACTGAAATACTTATGACTTTTTAAAAAATTCACAACCTCCAGGGCTCTGTGTCTGTGCGTAACCCGTGGCCACACAAATCAGAGCCCATACCTGTATGTGTGCACACACACATCCACACCCCAGAACTCTGGGTTCTGCAGCCTGAAGGCAGATCAAGTTCTGAGGGCAAAGAATCATCTAGTCATCGAGCACCCAACCGCCTATGGGAACATGTCAAGCCGCACAGGGCCTCCTCCCAGTATTAAACCAGTCCAATCCAGTTTAGCCTGTATGGTGTGATTGAATCCAAGCCTGTGGCTGAATCACAGGCCTCCAGGTCAGATTATTAAACAAGAAGACTCTGACCACAGCCTTAGGTATTAACCTTCCCAATTACCACATCTTTAAACATTGAATACAATGAAATATGATGGTCCCATTAAATTCTAATTCACAAGGCAAACAATGAACAAAATAATTGCTACCTTCCCAACTATACACGCAAACAAGTGAAACAATTCCTGGCTACCTAATTAGGAAATATTTAAATGGCATGCTCCTGAATGTAACCTATTTCAAAAATGTGGAGTCTCTCTTGGGTAATATATTTAAAACATGCGTATGAAAAGAATGCCAGGGAACTTAAAAGGTGAATTAATTAAATGAATGGGATAAATTAAAAACAAGAATAGGACAAGCAGAAACTAGTAAGCAGAAATAATCTCTCTTCAAAACACATACGCCCCCTAGCATTTTCGTCTTGACATACTTAGGATCTTTCCATGTCGCCACCTTAGGTTCACCTGGCCCCAGTGCACACATTGTACTGTTCTTTCTGGCCTGTGGGCCACTCTCATGTTCATGCCTGCTCAGGCAAACATGTTTTCACACTGTGTGATGCTGGGCTTTGCTGTTTTGGAACGTGGCTTTCATTAATATTCTAGGGCAGATATCCACTTGGAGAGACTGATAAAGTAAGACAAGTCAGGAGCTGAACTTCAAGCTGGAGGACAGAGCTTTATTTCTCTCAGAAAGAAAAAAGTCAATTTCACTGTGATGCCAGAGCGCACTTTAGTGAGAACACCGAAGTATCAGCTGAACTCTCTGCTTGTAGCCCCTACCTCTGAAGAACACGTACTGTTGAGTTTTACACCTTCACTTCTACCTTTCCTCCTGGTGACTTATTAATCTCTTAGTGTTTAGGGGATACTCCTACAATCCCGTGGCTGTTGGTGCTTGGCTAATTCTACTTCATCCTCTCTTGCTTTTAAGCCACTTACTCATCAAATGCTTTTGTGACATTCTTTTGATATAAGTCAATCAAATCCAGTCTTCATTGTTATTCTTTTGAATGAAAACTAAGGCTAGGGGCAAATCGTTTATTTACCTAAGATTTCTTACCTGTTGTGGTTTTCAGTGAAAAGATTTTAATATGTTTAAGGAAAATTTAAACTATACAAACAAAACAGGCAGAAACTAGTACAGACATATGGTATTTTTATTACTTGAACCCGTTCCATTGAAAACTGAACATAATAAATAGAGATTCCTAGAAGGAATTAGGAGCACAACTTCCTAAGACAGAATTAATAGAACATAATATATTTATCAGTGACCTATTTAAATAGGACCTATAGAACTATCCCTTGCAATTTCCTCCGCTAAATCATATTCCTTTTTCTTATTACTCACTGCATAATCCAGTCTCTTCATCCTCTTTAGGATAATATGACAAACAAAAGCTATAGAACAGTTCATTTGTGATTTTGTGCTTACTTAATGCTGTTTTCATATTCTTTTATATACAATTTTCCTCACTGCGTTATGAGTTGCTGCTGATGTTATTTTCATAGACGGCTAATTCAAGTTAAGTAATCAATGTTGTCCCTCATTAATTTTTTACAAAGGACAAAGATCTTAGCTGGCAGTTACATATGGTACTATTCAGTCCTTTCTTAAGTTTATTAAGAATTTTCATATATCTTTGCTGAATGTCATTAGTCTTCAAAGTTGCACTGTCACTGTTATTCTGGTCAATAGGTCCATTTCTTGATATTTAGTTCGCCTACAGAAAATCATGTAAGTTACACAGAAGACTACAAGGGTTTGAGAATCCAAAGTAATCACCTCCACTATTTAAAAGGTATGTGATGTTGACAATGTCAGATACCTTTACAGCTTCAGCTTAATAATTTAATAATTTGCTAATTTAATAAATTGATAAAGTGGAAATAATCCCATCTATTTCACAGGACTGTGATCATTTAAAAGCTACCACATGTGAAAAACAGCTAGTAAGAAACTGATACATGGTCATTCTGCATATATTTCTTGGGTATCTACTATGTGACAGTTACTTTCATTTTACCTTCAGGGGCCATTTTTATTGCATAACATCTCTATATTAGTCTTATTATATAAATTTTTCTTCATTTTTATTTCATATAATAGTTGTTCCAAGAAACAGAAATATTGGAAACTTAAGTTTTCTATGGAATATTTTAGAATAACTGAATTATTAGTAAAGTACTACTTACTGGGGTTAACATTCTCTACTTTTAGAAGTCATATTCAATGTGGGAACAATAAGAATATGCTAGAAAATCCAAATTAATGTACTTAATAACTTTTGACTGTATTTACATTAATACAATATCTAAAGGCTGCTATTACTTCTGTTTCCATTTCAAATCAATATTCTAAATCTTTAGAACATATTATGTACACAGAAATCTTACTAAATCACTTTTTACAAATAATACCAGTGTACTCTTAAAAGACAAATATTATCTATTTTCCTTCTAATCTCCAGAAGAAATCTTTCATATTCTAAATCTTTCTTGCCTTTCCATACAGCATGCAAACTTGCTATATAAAAGGCATCACGTCCCTTTTTCTATACAATGCAGTAATCACGAGGTTCTTTCCTTCTAAACCCTCACTCTCTCTTAAGATTCTACACAACAAATTATTCCATATGGTTAGACAGGTAATTGACTAGAAACCAAATCCATGTGCCAGAGGTCAAATAAAATTCATATTAACAAATTCATATTTATCTAAAAAAATATGAAAAAAACCCCAATTAAGTAAATATGTTTCCATAGCAAATCCAAACACATCACAAAATTTATGGAAATAATTATCAAGTAAAAACAACTGTTAAATAAGACACGACTCTCTAAACGAGAATATCCAATATCTAAATGTGAATACCCCATATCCAAAAATCTGTCTATAGTGATTTTTCAATTGTTTGCAACTGTCTCTTTTGTCTTTATAGACTAAATCAAGGCATTCCACAGTGAAAACTATATGTAGTTCAACCCCATCCATTTAATTTTACACATTCTAGAAGACAAGTACTCAATTGTTTAAGTAAAAAGAAAGGCCTGAGGACTTTAACTAAAAATATAGTTCTACAGATGAAAAGTTTCTTCTAATGAAAAAAACCACAGTAATATATTATGAGGCACTGGATAACTTAACAAAACTTCAGCAACAAAGAAATCTTATAATCATTTACACTGGATATTCAGTATTTTTACCGTGAATTCTAACAAAGCAAAACAAAGCAAATCAGGAAATCAAAATTCAAAGTGAAAGTACAACAACTTTCTAAAATGATCACTCTGCCAAAATAAAAGTTCAAAACAAATAACATTCAAGCAACCCCAATTCTCTCCTAAAGCAGTATAAGCTCTATAACATTAAACTTTCCTAGAAAATTGTAGGATCTTTGACATATACATAGACGTATTTAAGTACTTAAGAGGAAAATGCATAACATGCGTATACCAATTGGGACTTATAATCCCTCACAAATATTGTAGAGACAATTGCCTGGAGACCATTGTATTTAAAAGTCAATTATTTTAGAAGACAGCTGGCTTCTAAATGTTTTGCTTTTTCAGAAAAAAACTTCAAAGACGAGAGCAGAACACACCCTCAAAGATGCATCATGATATAAATCCTTTAAGTATGTCAGTCCAAATATTTTTAGTCAAAGACCCAGAAGATCTTATCATCCCAGGCAGAGAATGCATCCAGATACACAGCCTTCTGATGGCCCTTGTGTTTTAAGTCACATGGGAAGCGCCCTGTGATAATCACAGTGTCTGTAACCACTAAACCCTCCTGGCATTGTGTCACTCAAGGAGATCTGGGACTTTATTTTGGACAAGTGTTGGCAAGTTGATCCTGGTTTTTCTTTGTAATTCAGCAACCTATACCTCCCTCCATTGAAATGCTGTTCCATAAAGGAAGTGTTCCATAAACACTATTACAGTGTTTAAAGGGGGTTCTTAGGGTGTGGATACATAGGAGAGTCATTACAGTTTTAGAGATGTTAAAACTTCTAAAATAAAAGAGGTGGGGGAGAAGAAGGGGAGAGAAGAGGAGAGTGAAAAGGAGAAGAGCGGGGAGGGGAAAACAGAATTTCAGGTCAAACAGACCAAGGTTTGAATCTTAGCTCTGTAGCTTATTAGCTGTGTGACCTCACCAAACTTGAGGTTCCTCGTCTGTAAAAGTAGGATACTAACAGTTCCTGCTCTATGCAACAAATGGAAAAGTTGAATGAGATAATATATGGAAAGTACTTACATATAGAATGCCTCACATATAGAACATTATCAAAATAGTAACTATTCTATATAGTTAATAGTTAATGAAACAAGCTTGTCAGTTTCATGAGTTATAGCTTAGGCTTACTCTATTTAGCAAGAAATTCAGTTCTTCAAAAACATTGATATAATCTTTGAAAAACCAAGAAAAATAACTGCGATCAAGAAATACATAGTTTTCAATACACATTTTCTGGAGATTCTGCTTCTCAGAAGTCAGTAAGAGCATGGATTCAAGAGCCAGAATGCCTGAGTTTGAATCCCAAGTTGGCCACCTGCTGGTTGTGGGACTTAAAGCAAGTATTTATTGTGTGTCTCAGTTTCTGCCATTAACTAGGGGGTGGCAATTAGGGACGTGGCGAGGATTCAATGAATTAATAGATGTAAACGGCTTAGGATAGTGCCTGGCACTCAGTAAGTGCTATGGAAGTGTTCACTTGGATTTACCTATTAATAATTCTCGCTGGAAAACTCTTTACCACCCCAAAATTGGCCTCTGTGAAACCCAGTTACTCACCAGAGTTAACTAACTATACTGGGGGACTACGATGCAGAAACTTGTGAGCTTTAAGTCTGAACTAAACCCTTATCTTACTACATACCAGTTCTCTATTTAAACAAACTTGGTCTCCTACCTGTAGATTCTACATATCAGAGCTTACTATCTGCTAAATGACTGGTACCATCCAAAGACGCATTATAGCTATGTGTGCCTGCCTCTGTAGCAGTCTGCATGGTGGGAATGCGGTGGTTTTCCTTTTACTTGTCTATGTTTTCTAATTTTCTGCAATGTTTCTATGATAACAAAAGGTTACATTAAAATTTGGAAATAAAACACTTGGAAATATTTGTCTAAGGAAAAACACCCACCAATTCCATACCTGTATTTATGAATGATGGCATTAAATAGTTTTCCATCTCTCCAGCACGTAGTGAAATTTTCACACCGTATTCCAGCATAGCCCTCTGTTGCCTGCTGTGTCCATAGTAGCAATCTCTCTTTCGCAGACATATCCTCTGACTCTCCAGTAACATGGATATCAGACATCTAAACAAGATGGAAAGTGTTAAACCGTTAGAAAGGAAGGAAGTTAACTCAGAGTAAGAACCTACTATGTGCCAAGCACTTTACAAATCCTATTTTACTTAATCCTCATGGGGAAACTAGGTATATTTTCCCCATTTTACATCTAGGGAAACTGAGTTCCCAAGAGGTTAATAGATTGAAAAAGTCGGATTAAACCCAAGCTTCTATTTTTTTTTTATTATATCCAATGTCACAGCATTAAAAAGTCTCCATTCCTGTTACTAATCAGATCTGGTAAAACAACTTAGGCAAATGTTTTTCCAAGTTCAAATGGATCCAAAGGAAAACCTACAAATTAATCTACATTACCACCTGCAGAGAAGAATTTAATCCAACAGGTATTCTGTATAAAGAACAAAGAAGGAAAACAGTACCCTCTCCGATTAATTACATTACATAACAATTTGGCCTAACGTCACCTTAATATCCTCATGATCCCTTGCTTAGCCTACTCAACATGAAACCTTTATCACCGGATTTTTTCCCTATATTTTTGTTTTCATTAAATTTTCTAAAAGTCATTTCCGTTAATAATAAAACAGGTCATCAGTTCATGATTTACATTTTCTCAAGAATTTCTTTCATCAGGTTCCTACTTCATCTGCTGATAATAATATCAGGCACAAAGTGACTTTACCAGGGGTCACACAGTAATTCCAAAGCTGGGATTAACACCAACAAACAACTGTTCCCTCAATCAGTGCAGGATGCAAAGTCAAGGGATCAAGAAGGCAGGTGGCAAGGCAGGCTCAGGATGAGTAAACAAGAGACTGGAAGCAAGACATAAAGAGGCCCAAGTCATTTTGTTACAGGGTAAAAAAAAAAAATCACTAAAGTCATGAGACTGGCTTCCAGTCCTGGCCACTAGTAGATCCACAGCTTTGAATTCATTTCATGTCAATGAGTCATCTTCCTCATCTATAAATTGAGAAGGGAGGAGGTAGAAGCACATAATGTTTAAGACTCTCTTCGGTCTAGACTTGAGACTATAAATAAAACACAAAAGTCAGAAGTCAAAATAGGCAGAGTCAAGCAACTGAAAGCACAGAATTGAAGAAAAAAAATACTACAGAAAGTCTTTAGTGACTGTAGCAATGCCAAGCTTACACAGGAAGCCCTTTATTTCTCCCAACTGCCATAAGAGCCAGGGGCGTGGCCAACCCAGGGCCTGGGGCAGGAACACAGCAGCAGTTAAAGGCCACACCAGGCCTGGAAACCCCCAAACCATCACTTGGAGGTGACGGCCACACACACCCCCCTTCTCCTGCATTCAGCAGAGGCAGTTCAGCCACCGTCTGAGACATGTTCTTTGACAAATGACCAGGATTTGAAAGTGGAGCACAGTGTCTCAATGTAATCATCTTTCCTAGTTAACTGTGTTAAGCTCAGTAGCATGGAAGAGACATATGATGATGAACACATTTTATATATATATAAATATAAATGATTTTTCTTTTCTTTTCTTTTCTTTTTTTAATGTGGACAAAAAGAGCTGAAAAATCGCCAATTTTCTTCTGCCCAGCTTCCAACTGATATTCTGATTTCAAATTATGCTTGAGAGCCTTTCTGGCACATTCTGAGTTTAAATCCCATTTTCTCCCCTTACATGTCCAAATTACTTACCTATTTTAAGACAGTTCCCCCACTTGTACAATAATGAAGGTAACAATTATTACACCGTGTTGTGAGAATTCAACAACATGAGCACAGTGTATGCCCGGCACACAGTAAGTGCATGCTCAGCTCTTTGACTGTCCTGATTATTTATGACAAAGGGAGAAGCACACATTTGGCATTATTGTTCTCCTAATTCTCTTCCTGTACACAGGAGTGAAAGATAAACCTTGGACATCTGCTGCCTCAAATTAATCAAAATCTATGAAAACAAGAATTCAGAAAAACTAACCGAGGAAACTCTGTAAATGGAAAAGTTGAACCTCTAGGTAAAATTTCACAACGAGTCCCTCCTAGCCTTTACAAATTATAAAATCAATGGCTTTGGGGAACTCTTACAATGTAGGAGCTTCGTGGGTGGTATTTACAGCTATTGAAAGAAAAAAAAGAGGGGGGACTCGTTTCCCCTGGGTCAAGAACATTCCTTGCCAGTCCAGTCACAAAAGTAATTACCGAGTAACAAGGGAAGTCAGTAAATTACAACTACAAGGTACCAATTTAACTTTAATAGGTCCAAATGCTAAACAACATTTTATCCAAGGAAAGATATTAAAGGAAGAAGAGTGTAGACGTCTGAAAATAGTCTAAATATCACCCGAGATAAAATCACATATTCTTATTAAATAACTTTCCAATAGATGAATTTCAGATCATCACACAATTTCAGACTGTTACACAAGCATACACTACTTAAAAAACTTACTTTTAAAATGCATATTCAAACATGTAATGAACCAAATTTTAACATATCAAAGACTACTAACACATTAACTCATGTTCAGCTTCTCCTGCTATTTCCAGTATTATCCAATATTACCCTACATGGAAATGTAAAGTCATTATAAAAATAAACTGTACCATTAGCCAATATCTATCTGAATATATCAGACTTTTTTGTGACACCATGTAGCCAAAACTAAAAAGAAAACTTAAATGCTGAAAATTATAAATCGGCAGTTGTCTTTCATGACCCCTGAATTAAAATCAGCAAGACAGCCTGAATCCTCCAGCAGTGACAGGTCAGACTGGATTCTAGGAAGTAATCAAGCCTCCTCCAGTCAAACCCTGGAAGCAATACAGTGATGGTCAGACAGGGTTTCAATTCATGCTGTCTGGGTTCAAATCTCAATTCCCAGAGTTAACAGGATTATGACCCAGAGCCATCCACATAATCTCTCTGAAATCCATTTCCTCATGAAAAAAACATATGATGACATCATAACTTCTAACTCCTGGAGTGCTTCTAAAGCGTCGAGTAAATAATCCACACCACATGCTTAGCACAGGGCCTGGCATGCAAAAAACTGTAAATGTTAGCTTCCCCCACTACAATTGTAGTAGAAGTATTTGCTGCTTAAAGCTTCTCATCAACAATCTGTCAGCGAACATCAAAAACAAACCAGACTTTCTACCCAAGTTCCTTTTGGAAACTTGAAGCCCTTGTGCCTCCCGTCCAGGTCACTGTTGACTGCCACCCAAATTCAAGTTCTTCCTGTCACTGAGCCCCTCATGCCCACACATACTGCTGCTTCATCATCTCTCCTGCTCCAGCTTGCCACCGTTCCTAAACTTGCCAGAAATATCTATTTCATGGTAAACCAAGTCTCTCACACCTTCAATACTTTGTACTGCTTCCACCTTTTTACTGAATCCCAGGTCTCCCCGACAGCATTAACTCAAGTCCAGACACCACTATGCCCAGAAGCAGGAGGAGTGTATTCTAATTCCCCCAATGATGCAAAGCCATAGTTTTCAAGCCATGTGCTGTGGGTACTAAGACCTTATTTTATTTTTCACACCGTAGGCCACTCTTGCACTACCACTTTCTTCCTTTCCTCAAAAATAATCCCTACGTCCCCCAAAGGTTTGGCACCTGGCTGAGTATGTGTCTTTCTCCATCTCGCACCCTCCATCTTCACAGTCCTTTGTCTACTCCCTACTTTTAGCTGTTCACATACCTACTGCTACATCCTGGATCTCATCATCTTGAACCCGAACAAGTCCACCTCAAGTATTTAACTTCTGATAACAATGTCCCATTCTTCTAGCACTTTCACTCCCTAACTCTAGCTAAACCAATTATCTGGCTTTGCTAACATCTCACATTCCTTGACTTGCCCAATTTTGTCCCAATCTATGAGTCCTATTCTATCTTTACTTCCTGCTGTCTGGCCTGTACTATATATCTGGCACCTCAACCAATACCCTCAACCCCCTCACACCTTTCTCCTTACCCTGCAACTACCCAGCCAAACCTCAGTCCTGATCAAGTCAGCTGTATATCTTCTCTACCTTTGCCTTAAGCTTTAAGCTATAAAGATCTACCAAAGAAAACCATACTACCATGTGAACTGCTTAAATTTATGTATTTATGTTAGAAGTCCAGGTAAACTCCAATGTCAATCTCAATAGTATCTCTTAAGACACATTTATGATAAGTTTAAAATGATACTGGGCTCAGTAAGCTTCCACCTTCTTCTAGAACCGAGTCTCACTGTTAGAAATCTGAGGTTCATATCATGTCTTGGTCTGTATCGCAGGCGCTTTCTATTTTCCCTATAATCAAAGTAATTCTTTTGCCTTATTTTGTTTAACTTTTAGACTAACTAAGCAAGTTCACTGACTTTTTTCCTAGCTTATCTTCTTTAAATGTGAAACTTCAGGAAATAGTTTGTCACAGAGTCTGCTTAAATCTACTGTTCTTATTTTCAGATATAATAAGTTCAAGCTCCACATGAAAATGGCACTGAATTGGTTAAAGCAAAACAACAGAAAAACACCCAATTTTCATATAACTTTTGCTATATCCACATATATGAATAGGCCAAATCTTTACTTCTCTGAATTACAGGGAAAATGTTATTTCCTCCCCGTTCAGTAGAACTCAGAATGGGGTAATGCCACTAATGGCTACAGCAAGAGAGGGTCACCTGCCTTTTACCACCACTCTTCTTATGTGTATTCCTCTTCCAGGAAAGTCTGAGCCTAAATTAGAAAGAAAAATCTGCAAGATTTTTAGGTCCAGTGCAAATATTTTCCAGAGCCCTGACAAAAGCTGGTTTACAGACAATATTTCTGGGCTATGAAAATATTCAACACTAGGCATTCTCAAAAACTGTGTGGTCATGTGAGAAAGTAGTTTCTCCAAATGCGAATTATAAAAGTATTGTTCCTACTGGTAATAAAACAAATGCTTAGGAATATCTAACCATTTGGATAGGGGATACTCAAATTCACTGGAACAGAAATTTGGTGGGTTTTTATATTTTTAGCAAAATTATTTTGAGCTGTCTAGAGCATGAAAAAATGACTCAAGATGCCCAATACATAAAGGCATTTTTATAGTTCAGGATTCTGGGCCTTGAGAGGAAAGAATTCACCATTTCTGTTTTATCCTTTTACTCCATACAAGCAAGATGCAAAACTGAAATAAAAAGCTGAAAGCTAACATCAGCCTAAAAAAATAAAATAAAAAATGCTACCGACAACGAAAAGCCCTCATACTCTTTCCGATATTCACCTCTCTTTTCCCCACATAGCCTCTAACCTTACGCTCAACACTGACACTTGACTACATAGTTTCCCTTCTCCCTCTTGGCAGAGCTGAAACATCCAATAACTGAAACCCAAATAATTGAAACTAAAAGAAGAAGGTATAGGTGGCTGTGGGAGTGGCTCTAGTGGAGGGTAGTGGGGGTGGATACAAGAATTCAAATGCAACTAATAAAGCCTGACCCCCAATTCGCACAGGTCTAATTGTGGCATAACTAGACATATGGTTGCTCATGGTAAGTTGGAGATGAGTTTTGTTTCATTGTGCAGGTCTGACCGAATGCCTCATAGAGCACAGTCAGAAAATGTGAATCAGAGTCTCAACAAATAGCTAAGGGGCACAATAAATACCCCAAAACACACAGATTGTTTTGCTTCTGGAATCCAGGAGCCAAAGAAACCAGTGCAGAACTCTCAAAACATAAAAGGATGAGGTAACTCCAACTCTTCTGAAACCTCCTCATGTGTGTTGATTGACCTGTCAAACACTCAGTCATCTGCTAGTTTTCCACATCCCTACAGAATATATAAGCACCTAATAACATGGACATATTAGTTGTCCTTAGAGTGTTTTTAAGAGTGAAGAGGGTCTTATACCATCATTTCCCCTCATTTCTCTCTACCAACTATTGAGTTGAAGTAACTATTATCCTTGGTCTGGACCATTACCTCTCGTCTCCAATGTCATCTTTTAAGATGCAGTCATGATAGGCCTAGAATGATATTGGGCTCAAGAGAGCTTCCACCTTCTTCTAGAACTAAGCTTCAGTGTCTGGATTGGGAATAGCCTCCTAACTAGTAATAGTCTCCTAATTAGGAATATTCTCATTGCACCAAGTGTTGCCCTATTCTCACTTCCCAGTTTAGGTTGTTCTTTACTCCACAGCCACAGTAATCGAGTTCAGTCTTGGCTGATGTCTCCAGACTCAAACCATTCTCTATCGATTCTATGATCAAACCATGTGAACGACAAACCACATGAACCACATGCTTCCTCTCTGCTAGGGTCTTCTGCTCAAGCTGCTTCTCCCCTTGGAATATACTCTGCCCAACATGGCATGGATTAGGTACTGAGTAACTAATTATCTGCTAAATAAGGGGAGAGGGATCGACAGGGAGGGGAGGCGGGAGAGAGGTTATAAATACTAGAAACACGTTTCATGTTTTCATTTGGTATGAATGAGTTTTAACCTGTCATGTAAACCTTACCATCTTAGAAAGTAAATGATTTCCTTTTAACCTCACTTTCCAAAATAATACGAGAACACCCTGACTACTACACAAAAGTGCCCAGCAGTGAGCACAACCCAGAGACTACACAGTGAGAACCAATGTCAAGTAGTTCACCTAAGCTTAATCTGAATCATTTTTATAAAATTACATAAATTGGACACAGTATATAACCCTCAAAATGTCTTTTCAATGAAAGAAACCCAGCTAACATATCCCATCTCACAGCACTGATTTCATTCACAGCTGATTGATGGATGACCCACTTACTGCTAAATGAATTGCAACAGCCTCACTGTGCAGGTCAGCTGAGTCTGTAAATGTGAAAGTCTGCTGAACAAAGCCAATGCCACCAGACAACTGGGCGACAGGAACACCCTATATTTACAAATGTTGTCATGGTTCTGGCATGCACTGTACCCAAGAACAGCCAACTTACAAAGCTGAATCAGATATTCCCCAAAAGATAATTCATATTTTTTTTAAAAGTATGTATTTCATTATTCTATATGAAGCAAATAATGAAACTTTATTTTTTTTCATTTTTAAAAAATTACAATGTGTTGAAAAGATGAAATAGTTTAATCAAATTACTAGTATCGTGCTAAGTGAAATAAGTCAGATGGCAAAGGACAAGGACCATATGATTTCACTCACATGTGGGATATAAAACAGAAAGCAACAAACAAACTCAGACACAGACAACAGTATCTCTTACCAGAAGGGAAGGGAGGGTAGGGAGAGCATAAAGAGGGTAAAGGGGGTCAAATATATGGTGACAAAAAGGAGACCAGACTTTGAACGGTGAGCACACAATGCAACATACAGATGATGTGTTATAAAATTGTACATCTGAAACTTATATAATCCTATTAACCAATGTTACCCCATAAATTTAATGAATGAATGGATAGATAGATAGATAAATGATGTGTAACATTGCAAAAGGCAACATCTCTGAAGTTAAGAGAGCTAAGATATTTAGTTTAGAGAAGGCTATGACTAGAATTGATTAAGGAATCAGGAGAACTCAAACCAAAAGAATGCAAAGCCATTTGGTAAACCCCCTTGTTTCACTGGCGAACAAACTTAGGCTAAAAGAGATGATGTGACTTGTCCAGGGTTCTATAGCACACTACTAAGAGGCCTCAGGTATGGACCTCGGTCTCCCAAATTCCACTTCAGAATCTGCAGAAATAGAGTAAAATTTCTCCTTTATATTTAGAAATCTATCCTTCCAACTCAGACTAATTTTTTCTCTGTGTCACCAGCCACACTGGGTGATTCCTTTCACTGCACCCTGCTGGGAAAATGGCTGCACACACATAGGTCATGAAAGGTCATCGCCTAGCTTTGCCTCACCTCCTAAAGACCCTTTTTACTTCAGCTTCTCGGTCTCTATATTGGCAAAGCAGCTAATACACAGAACACTACACATTTTCCGAGAAAGATACAGCCCTGAATCTCTCACATGAACTGAACGTCAGGTACGATAGAAATTTTCCTCACTAGACAGACACACTGCCTTAACGGGCAGCCTTTCCCCTCCATGGAAAAGCAGATCTGCCTCTGGCATTACATTCTCTTCTTCTCTCATACCGGAGCTACTATCAATAATGCCTTTGAACTGTATCTATACTAGGTTTAAATAACAAATATTAGCTTCAAGAATGGGTCCTCCCAGGGTCTATCTCTTTTCCAACAGGTTGACAAAATTTTACGCTAATTATGGAATTAGAGGAATATACTGTCTGACACATCATAGGTATTCGTAAATATTTGCTGAAAACGTGGGGGAGGGATGAATGGAATTGGGGGATGAGGGTGGCAACCTACTCTGCTTACGCAGAACGCTTTTTGTCTGAAGGAGAGAAAGAAGTGCTCTGTTAAAAATTTGAAAACTTACAGAGCTCTTCTACTCAGTGGATGGTTACAAGATGTTTTGTCTTTTCTACAGGAGCAGAAGATAGTGATAAGATAGAAGTTATAAAGTGCTTACAGTCTACTAAGTCTTCTTCACATGTATTACCTCAAATCCTCTAAAGAAGAAGCCACCCCATTTTACAGATGTGGAAGGGGGGCCATGTTAAATATAAGTCTTCTGACTCAAGATCTCTTAAGTTCTCTTTCCTCTGCAACTCCATATCTATAGTGACCCCCTACAACATCTCCGAAAGAGTTTTATCTATCAATGAACCATCTCATTTTACAGAAGCAAAAACGGATTTTAGGGACACACATTGAATACAGAAATGATAGTTAGTCACATGTTCTTTCCTGCAGAACACAAAATCCCTATTGGTTCAGAGGTTTAGACACAAGAGTGTTAGCAAAGGAAATTTAACTCCTTCACATCTTTTTGTCAAAATAAGAAATCGAGTTTATACTCTATTTGAAAGAGTTCAAGTATTAATGAGAATGAAAGCAGAAGGCTGGAAAAGATGGATCTCAAGTTTCTTCTACATCATGAGTCTCTTAACGTAATTATTTCAAGAGAGTAAAAGTTGCACATTGGAAGATTGGCACAGAGTTGTGGAGGGTGGTGACCTGTGTTCAATTCATGATTCTACCACTTATTAACCCTGTGACTTCTCTGGACCTCATTTTCCTCTCATGTAAAGTATCTCCTCAAAGATGTTGAGAGACGAAGATAACATGCCCACAGGGTTCAGAACAGTGCCTGCCCCCTAGTGAGCGGAGGTAACTGTGTACCAGGGTGAATATTATTGCTTAAACTCTTTTATTCACACCACTTAATACTGTAGTCAGGCAAAAGCAAGTTTCATATTAAATTTGTCAACACAGGAAAAATTTTCAAGCCAAGATGTTTGCTTCCAAAGACAAGCTCCTCAAAGATATTTTAACTATTTTGCCAGAAACAAATGTAATCAACACATTTTTAGTGTCTGCTTCCAAGTTTCAAAAATGTGTAATAATGCTGCACAAAATATTTTTAACTGTGAAGATGGCACACATATTTTGAAAGTTCTATCTGGTTAAAAGCTGCCTCCCTAACAGGAAGAATTAAATAGAGGATAAAAGTAAAAAGTTGGTAAGGTTCAAGTGCTAATGCTTTAAATTGATGGCCACGTTTAGCAAATGCTCATTTATTTTTTATTCATATTCGTTTCAGGGAAAACGAACATAGCTATAACTACTTTCCTTGTACAGCAAAGGATTTTAAACTTTTGCATGTCCTTCATTTAACTGAAAAGACAGAGGCATTATAACAGCGATAGAGACCCAAAATCTATGCAACAATTTTATAACTAAATTCTTACAAAGTGGTTATCAAATCCAAATGACAACTAGAAATTGTAAAAAACAAAACAACAAAAAAATCAATAAATGCATTTTCATTAAAAAAGATAAAATGGTTCAGAAAGAAATGAGTAGTCAACTGTAAACCAAATGACCTTTGTTTTCAAGATTTGTAGAGCAAAGCTACCATCTGAAAGGAGAAAGATTTAAATTTTATCCTAGTCCTTGAATTCTAAGATTCTATAGCCTAAGATTCATAAAAAAACTTGGTTAAAGAAGAAAATATTAAATAAATATTATATTTCAGTGAACTTGAATATTAACGTATTCCAACATTCTGAGATGTTTCGGTCTACATTTTTATAACATAAAAGTCAATTAATAAAAATACTGAACTCTGTTATTCAGAAACTGATAATATAATTTGTACAATATCCACACTCCTTCTCATTCTTCTCTCCTTGGCTTCCTTCCTACTTAGGTCACTTTACTATTCCTTGGCAACTCACCAAAGATGAAAAGTAGCATAAACATACTTCAGTTTTCATTAGTTAATACAGCTACATAGTGTGGTGGGAAGTTAAAATTACTGAGGATCATCATATCAGAAGCCTAACTTTCAGGTGATTAAATTTACAGACATTTGTCCCTGTCATTTGTCATGAGCAAACAATGGGTTATATATAATGCATGCAGAAAGGGCAATTATTTTATTTCTCTCAGAGTGCCTACTCTGTGTTCGATTTGTAATAGGTGCACAACAAATATTTGGTGGATAAATAAAAGAAGGGAGGGATAGAGGAGGAAGTGAAAACACTAAACAAACAAAAAGGTATGCAGTTAAATACATGAATTCATAGAAATTTAAAACTGAAGATGTATGTGAGAATACTGCATCAGTTAAGAGTTCAGCTTGGTAGATAATTCTGGGTGAAATCCAAGTTCTTCCACTTACTGGTTGAGTGACTTGAGCAAGTTACTCAAGTTTCCTGAGGCTCAGTTTCCTCCTCTGTAAAATGGAGCTACTAAAAATAGAACCATTTCCTTGGCTTGCTCTGAAGATTAAATAACATAGTGGTGGAGTGTCTGACATATGGTAGGACTCAAGAAATACCGTTACTATTAAGCATAGTATCATGGCCTAGTCCAATCCTCTTTTACTAGAAAACAAACCAGAGACCTAGAGAAATAAAGAAGACTGTCCAAGTTACACAGCTCTCTGGTGGCAAAGCTTGAATAGAACTCATACCTCCTGGCCCATAATCCACAGTACTTATCAGAAAACCTATGTTGAGAAGAGAATAAGATGGCAAATGCTAAAACAGGGTGATGCTGGCTCTCAAAATTTAGTGTTTTTAAAAAGCATGAGAGAGGGTGCCTAAACCATGCAATGTCTCTCATGCCCCACCAGAAGACAGTGGTCAAGTTAAATCTGGGATAAGGTGTCTTCAACAAGCAATCCAGATGATTCTACTGCACTTTGAGAGGCACTGCTACAGAATAAGAAGGATGACCCGCTCACTTTACATAGTCATGACTATTAGAATCACCTGCGGAGCCCCACCTACTCTATTCCATTACAATCACTGGAGTGACATCCAGGCAGTTGTAGCTTTCAAAGCTCCTCCGGTGACACTTACATGAGGTCAGTTACAGAACCAATGAACTATAAACTGAAAACAACCATCTTTGCTGAGATCAATATAACAAGACCAGGACGAAGTGAGTTTATGCAACTAAAGAAAACAGAATGCTTTGTGGGAAAAGTTCAAGGGCAAAGGTAGGAAACCAGACCACGTCACAAGGTACAGGAAGCATGTGAGTCTTAGACAAATCAAGGGATCCCTGGAGAAAGGTCCCCAATCATGTCCTGCCTTTGCTGACTCTGTTTATAACACTCATCCTGCAGAGATGAACATTAACCCCTATAGACATCAACCCCTGTTCTAACCTCCTTCTGAACTCTGACAAGTAATCAAAGTGGGATGCTGTGCCATAGTTTAACCCAACTATTCCCATGTACTGTGTTCCCTTAAGGACATTATTTAAACTTTCTGAGTTTCTATTTCTTCATTCCATAAAAGAGGAACCAACTATTTTGCCTATTTCATACAGTTGTTAGGATAATCCAAAGATACAATGTGTCTGAAAGCATTTTTCCAATTCCAAAGCAATATATAAATCGAAACTATTCCCTATTTTTATTTGTACCTCCTTATCCTAGTAAAGACATAACATGCTATGAGATTTCTATTCAGTTGGCACTCAAGGAGCGGCTGGCCGAGCCACCTCCACAGAACCCGTGAGCCTGAAAGGCCACGCTAGGTCAGTGTGTGGTTACAAGGATTTAAAGAGGAGGTAGGCTGGTTACCTGTACTACGAATGACAAATTTCACAGGACCAGTCAAGTTCAAATCAGAGGCTTGAGCTAAGTCTAAGGTTAAGGAAAGTTCAGAGAATTGCATACCATTCTACTTTCAGGTTAACTTGAAGGTCATCAAGCCCAAGCAACCCTGCATACAAATGTCTCCGAGTAAAAATGATCAAATAGAGAGGATATGAAAGTTCTTGAAGGAACAAATAAAAGGAATACTGGCTAACAGGCCATTTCTGGGATGGGGGCTGAAGAAATGTAGACTCCAATGCAAGATAAAGAGTTCTGTGCACAGTTCTAACCAAAGATAACAAAGCCAGCAGAGTCAAACACCTCCCAAGTAACAGAAAGCATATCCTAAGAGCAACAGCTAAGCTATTGATTCTGACTCTTTGCATGCCACTAAATAGTCTTTATCTGGACTGCAGGGAAGTGAGACATCAAACTCCTCAGATAAAATAAAGACTATTCCATTCAGCTTTTACCTAGAAGATACGAGACTGGTAAGTACCCCCATATCACAATCATTTAACAAATCTGATTGGCAGGTGTATGACTTATTTTTACATTTTCCACTGAAGTTTTACAAATCATTAGATACACAATTAGAAAGAAGGGTAAAAACTTTGGCATAAGGATAATACAACGGGGAAAAAAAGGCTTATGTACCAATTAAGAAACAGATTTGAAGAGTTACCATTTATGCAAACATGTAAGGCTTACTTGAAGCCAAATTATGCAAAAAGCAGTTGGAAAACATATGTGACCAATGCAAGTGGTTCCATTCATAAACATGTGGCAAGCAAGCCATTTCCTTTTGTACTGACCTTTAAGCCAGACCTACACAGATAATGACCTAGATTGGATGCTTTCTTTTTAAAATGCAACCACTGTAAAATGTAAATAGAATCGATGACATAATATTGGCAAGGCGTGGTGGTGTATATAAACAGAAACACCTCAGCAGAACCAGCAGCTAAGGCCAACGATGATCGTGCTCGCTAACCCTAATAAAACCTCACCCTATCACTATGCAGATGAACTCTGCCCTGTGATATCATGACCTTGCCAAAAATGGGTAACATCACATATACCACTTATGTCCAGAATTTTGTTAGGAGACGAAGTTAGGAACAGCTTAAAGAAAAGGCCATCCACTCCCAACTAGTAACATGGAAAGGAGGTTACTTGGGGAAAGTACTTCTCAGGCAAGTAAATAAACATTCACTTATATTTTAAAGACGAGTTAAAAACTCCAGAGAAGTAACTTTCTAAAGCTAAATATCAGTGTTAGGAATAAAGATCTCAGCTTCCCGGCAGTCTTTGTATTCAATTTCCTATGATATGCTGCCCAAATGATTCTGATTTTAGACTGGGGCCAGGGAATAACTCTCAAAACAGACACAGAATACATTAGGACAATTTCATCTGTGTCCCCTGCCCCTAAGAAACACACACACACACACACACACACACACAAACACACACACACACACACACTCACACACAAGTAATTATGTAAGTGCTCCTGTATATAAAAACTGAGAGAGAACTAGAATTTGGCTTTTTCAACTTAGCAATCAGCAAGTCAGTACTGATTGAAAATTGTATTGTATCCTCCCTACATTTGTCAAGGAGCTATTGTCTTGTCATGACTTCTTTCTGATTTAACTTTTACCTACAATGCAGCTACATTTCCAAAGGGTACAGCACAGGAAAAGTCAAGACACATGAACTAGAGAAATGCAAAAGATACACATTCTCTTCAAGCAGTAGTCCAACTAACAAACATTTTTAGGGTTTGAAATTAAAGTGTGATTAAAGAAAGGGATGTCACACACAAAAAAATCATAACAGTCAAACCTAAGGCTACAAATAAAATGCACCAAGAACTCTATAACTTTCACATAAACTAATATGAAAATAACTTTTTAAAAAGACAAATGACAGAACCTCAGTCAGATGTGAACACATGGCGTACTTATTTACACCTGAAACTCAGACGCCACGTTTCTTACCTCATTTTCATCTGTATCCTTGGAAGTAGAGCACACATTAGTACAGAGGGAATGACATCTCTTTTTTTCAATCTGAAAATAGTGTGCTGCATGAGGGCAAAATCTCTCAGTGGTTTGCTTTTCTTGACCATTGCTATGATTTTCTAACGGGTCTTCAGAAAACCCACTTTTTTCAAGTGATCTCTCTGTACCACACTGAATGGAACTTAAGCTGGCTGCCTTTCGGAAAGAAAAAACTTCAGTTTTTCTCTGGAATGTTATTTCTCTTGTGTTGACATCATCTGAATGTTTCTTCCTCTCTGCACAATATGGAGAGCTGTCTTTTTCTGTAATCCTTTCATCCAGTTCACTAACTTTTACTCGTTGTTCACTGTCTTTAGCAGGAGAAACGCTCACATGGTAAGACCAACTGCTTGCAGCACTCGGCAGAAGTTTCTGTTTAACACGGTCAACTACAACTTCTGTCTTTCCTTGCTGAATGCCGTCTCCCAGCGTGAGGTTTGGGGTAACAGATTCTTCCCGTACCAGGCCCCTGGATAAAAGAGCTGGCTGTTCTTCTGAGAGCTGAATGCTGTTCCTCTTCTTTCCTTCATTTTCATTGTTCGGCTCTGCTGACTCTGTGTCACCTACAATTTTCTTGATCGGTTTTCTTCTGAAATATTTTCTTCCGGGAGAATATTTCTCAGGGCTCAAAGGAGTTTTGGCAGGATCTAAATACTGTTCTTCTTTCTCAGCTCTTACACATCCACAGACATTCCCCATTTGATGTGCAGGAAATCACAGTTCCACAGATTCACTCATTTCAAAATCCAGGGCTTACTTAGCTCTTCTCCATTAAGTCCAAAAATTCTACTGTGACCTCTAATTCCTCAGACTGTGCGACCATCCTCTTCAGCATGAAGCCATTTTGCTTATGAGAAAAGCACACGCAAGAAATACCATGGCATCTTGCCCAGCTGGGTCCCTGTGTCTCATTAGACAGACAGTGTGGCTTATTTCTGGCCACCAATCCTCTTAGACAAACATTGCTGCTCACTGTCAAATGACAGCGCTGATGAGCTTTCAAGACAAACCCTTAGCTCTATTACACGACAAGACTCTGGCCCTCACTTTAACTTTCAGTTTTCTGCAATGCAATTACACTACCAAAGTTTGTGTTTAACCTTTGAAACTATTGGTGGTTCAACAAATCTGAGAGCAAACAGAAAGCAAATACCAGTCAGGAGACATTTAGCAAAGTGCCTTTCAAATTTAGTTTCCGAGAGTCTTTACCACACAATTATTTTTCTTAAGAAACACCAACTGATTTTGGTACTTGAACAAAAAGGCCAAAAAAATCTCTGTAAATCACATTAAGATTCTTATTCAAAACAGCAGCCATTAAAAAAAAACCAGCCTGATTCAATAGCTAAAGGAGAAGATAATAAATGCTAAATGTCTAAAATACTCCATTAAAATTGTTTCTAAAATCAATCTTTTAAAATTGTTTGTAATGTTTTTCCTATGACAAAGATTTCTAAGCCATTTCCGTTATGTGCTCATTAGGATTTTCACATAAGCAAATTGATAAATTATATGATTTAATGCATGAAATGTTTAGCCAAAAGAAACACCTGCGTGTTCTTATACATGAATTAAGGCAGTTAAATTTAATATGTAACTTTTATAATTGTACCCTAGTTAAATATTATACAGTTTTACTAGGGCCTTGCTGTAAAAATAATAAATCAGTATAGAACCTGATTATCTAAGGTGTACATATTTCTAACACTGAGTCATAGATATGGTAAAAAGGAAATTAGTATGGTATTACTGGACTAACATGCAAGCAGAAATCATCTGACTAATACAAATAAATTGATAACTGCCTTTCTCCAGGTAGCCTTTGAACTGATCAAAACTGAACTCACTACATTTTTCTAAACAAGAATATTCAATTATACAGTCAAGTTAGCAATGTTGTTGATATTTATTAATAATAGGTCTACATTGTGATGTCTTCCTTAATTATTGAAAGAGAAAATTAAACAATCTCTAGTAGCAAAAACTGAATATCCTAGAACACAAGCTGGCAAATAGAAAGTCTCGGGTTTGTTTGGTTGTTTGTTTGTTAATTTGATTTTCAATGTCTTCAATGGCATAAATCATTATTCAAGAGAATTTAAAAGTATAATGGCTGGTATTTGTACTGACACGACAGGGGTGCAAGCAGTGGTTTGCACACCACTCACCTTTCCTCAAACCTTGCCAAACTGAGCAACTGTCCGTTTTCAGGCCATTGCACACAACTCCCTCTCCCAGAAGTGACCCAACTTTAGTCTCTGCCGGATAGCTGGCAATCATCTTGCCAAGTCTATCTCTAATATCAGTGAAAATGTCCTTTAATCTCTAACACCTTCCTAACCCTATTATTATTTCTATTGTAATAGAGTCATCACCCTCGAGTACAGTGAGTGTTCTGAAAATTCTCCCAAGAGATAGCGCAACATTCTTCATGACCTTAGATCTCTGGATCTAGCATATGGTAGGCAGTTGATGATACAGGATGACTGCACCAATCATGCTTACCTTCAGACAGCCTGAGTGGAAGAGAGATTCAATTTGTGATGCTCATAACAAACAGTTTAAAAATAAATAAATAAATTGGTCTTCTAAAATTACTTCCCTTATTTATGTAAAGTACAGAGAGAGGGGGAAAAAAAATAAGCCCAGTCATTTCGCGTGAGGGTGATTACCGCTGCTATAAATAGCCTTATATATTGGCATAACCAGTAAAACCGTTCTGATCTTAAACTATCATAGTACTAAGAAAAGTCATTTCATCTAAATAAAGGAACATTTCTGTTTTACCAAAACATCGATGTGCTTCATTTTAAATAGATCTTGCTCTAATTTTTAAATATTGGTGACAATTTAACAGTCATTATCTTGGAATTCAGGTCCTAACGTACACTGGATTCCATAATATAAGCCACTGGCTCATATTAGAAGCAAAATTTATTTTTGGTGCTTCTGTGTCTGGTGGTCTTCTCTCCTCCAAAACATCTGAACCCCAAAGAGCTTTCTTAATATATAATTCATTTTGAATGAACTTTCCCTTAAATTTCCTCAAACTTATGGTCTAAATATATTGCATCTAATTCACAACAATTTACTCGCATTTTGGCCAGTTATTTTCTGGTGTCTGCTCCCAGTACCTTAGGAGTATTTTCTCCAAGATCTCCAATGTCTCCCTTTTATACAAAACCATTAAGTTGTATTCAGTCTTGATTGTCTCAAGTTCTCTAGCGGCATTTCATACTGCTCATTATTCCTTTCCCCTTGAAATCCTCTTCCCTTGATTTCATCAATACTACATTTTCTTGTTGCTTCATCCGTCTTATCAAATGATCCTTTTCTGTTTCCCCAGATGGATCTTCTTCTTCCTGTACCCCCATTCATGGGCCTTCCCCAAATTTCTGTGCTTTACTCTTGGCTCCTCACATATGCTCTTCTCTTGGATCCTTCTCTCTGATAGTTTCAATGGCCACTTGAATAGTGGTAACTCCCAAGTTTTTTATCTGTACCTTTGACTTCTCAGCTCTGCTCTGCTCACAAATCTGTAACTGTTCAGCAGACCGATGCACAGGCTATCCCACAATGCCATCAAAGCCGCCTAGAAGGTCTTCAGTTTTCCCCTTACCATCATCCCCACTTCTCTCAGTAGTCTTTTGTCTATTGGTTGATTTTTACCTCCCAGGCTAAAAGTTGAGAGTCATCTTTATTCCCTCTTGTTCATCCTCTCTCTATTCACTATCACCAAGTCCCTTTATTTCTTCCTCCAAAGTGTCATCTCTTGGATTCAATTTTTCATCCCCATCTGAGTCAAGGCCTCTATCACTCCGCGATCACCACCTCAGCTTCTTAGCTTATCTCCCTGATGATGGACTCTGCTCATTTCAATTTATTTTACATAGAAGCAATAGGTCAAGTTGCCTAAAACATTATTTTTCAGGTTCAGAGTAGTTAAATGACTTATTCAGTGCCATCACAGCCATAAATAAAAGAGCCAACAATGACACTTAGCTCTGCCTCCTTCCCAAACCTGAGTGCTTTCTCACTGCCCTACAGTGATTCTTACTCTGACATTTAATACCCAGACACAGCCTGTCTCACCAGCTCTGTCAATATTGATGTGATTGGCTCTCTGTTCCAATAGGCCTCTAACCCTCCTATGTGGGGTTCTTGCAGTTTCAACCCTACTAAAAGTTCTAGGCTAATTAAAGGATCCCTGAGGAAGCTGCTGAGGAACTCCATGTGAAATCAGCTCTTTGGCTAGTTCTACTGAGTCTTTAGCCAACTCCGGTAACAAGGTCTGGCTCCATCCCCAAATCCCTGTCTTGGTTTAGTGCTCAGTACTCTGGGTCCTCTGAGGATTGGGCCCTCCAGAAATGGAAACCCACAGTCCTTCAGGTCCCTGTCTCCAGTTCCTGTTACTGGATCTCCCTGACATCAGTGCCCAGTTAAGTGGACATTCACCTAGATTAGCTGCCCTGTAGTCTGTCTGGCTGAAACCTGGTTACATGGGTCTCCTGGAAACTGAGTCTGCTCCTCTGATTTCCGGTTGCTGCAACTTTGCTCCGCTGCCTGTTCAGGTCCTGGAACCTACTAAACCCCACTTCCTATAGCTCTCCATACTTGTCAGATTTATCCTGTTCCCAAATGAGCCCCGGATACATTATTTTCTGCCATTCCCCAACAAACCCTATATCCCAGTCAAGTTTTAAAAAAATAAAAAATAAATCTTACTGCTCTCAAAATCTGTTCAAAACTCAAGCTCCTTTCCTCCCTCAAGGTCCAACTGCACAACAGTCAATCAGTAAGATGTGCTGTCTGCCTACAAGGGGTGAGGCTCTGTGCTGCACACAGAGCACTGCGTGAGCAGGCAGCTAATTAATACAACGAAAGCAAGTTCCGAAATGAGGACTCATTTTAAATCAAATGAAGATGATCTTTTCAAAATGGATCATTTTACAAAAAGTAAAAATCAAAACCAGCCCTCAATTGGCATAGGTTTATTAAATAATAATTCACAGTTAATAAATTTGCATTTACTCTTCTCAAATCTAGTTTGAAAAAGTACAGCTCTACACAAAACATAATTCACACGCTATTATAATTATACTGCCATCTAGTGTCTATCAATGGAAAAAATAGTTTGCATGGTTGAGAAACGATAATAGCAACAAGAACCATTCTAAATTAAGGATTCAGTAATAATATTTCATGTATCTAAATCAGGTAGTACTGTCCAATAAACACAAAAAAAAATGTGTCCACATTCAATTTTAAAGAAGGCCTTGTCTTCCAACTCTGAATTACAAGCACCATCCTAAAAACATTGAAGGTTCTGAACAACAGGAAATGGGGTACCAGATTCTCAAGCAGCATGTTACTTGAAAGGAATAATGCAAATATATTGTTTAAGAAAAGAAGCCTAAAATGTATTTTCTTCCATAGGATATGAGTGCATAATCCACCCTTCATATGAACCACTTGAAATCACAATGAGAGGATAAAAGAAATGACAATTAAGAAAAATCGGACTTACCTGAAAGTGCAAAATTATCGTCCATATTAATCCCAAAGTCAGTTTGGGATTTCCATCTGTTATGTCATCATTTCTAATATTCACTAATTTCACCTGTTTTATATGTGAAGAAGAGATAAAACAGTTTTTCAATCATGAGTTATCTTTACCTACATAAAAGTGATTCTAAATTATACAAAGAAAAAAATCTGAATGACGTAAATACCAGTAACCTGCAAAATATTGTATTACTCCCTCTCTTTACTCATTTTAGATTGCAAATTACAAAGTAACCACAAAAGAAAAATGGGTATTATTTTGGTTTTGTATTCTAGATAAAGGAATAAAAGTACTCATTGGTCAAAACAAAAATACAACTTAAATGAGAAGTCTTAGATACTTGACATTTTAAAATTGGAAATTTGTCTTCTGAAAATAAGCTTTATTTTACAATTAAGTAGAAAACAGTTCTGAACCATGAAATAATTTTAACAACTTTCTCACACTTCCTTCACAAATTATTTTAAAAAGCATTATTTTTCTATTTGTCTATCAAAACTGTTAGCAAGATAAGAAAAATATATGAGTCACTGGACATTTGCAAGGCTGCTAATATATATATATATATATATATACATATACATATATATACACACATATGTATTCATATGTATATATGTGTATATATACATATATATACATATGTATACATATATACATATATATAAAAGAAGACTTAATTATCAACTGTCACATTATGCATTCAGGTAAATAAATGTAATGATGACATCTAATGTTTACTTCCCGGATAGACAAAGAATTAAATATCATGAATTAAATACAAAAATTAGATACAATGATTCTAACATTTTAATTCCTAGAGAAAACACTGTAAAAAAACATTTCAGACAGGGAATATAATTAATCCTTCTGGAAACTTCCACTAGAATTAAAAATAATAAGGAAAATACCAATAGCATTTAAACTATTTAAGAACATAGTATTTTCTAGAATGTAATAACTAAAAGCATTTTAGTATTCATAATAAACTAAATGAGGGAGTAATAAGAGTTATTTCCCTCTATCCCTTTCCCTCCTTTCCTTTTTTCCTACTCCATTAAAAGCAAAATTGTTGGCACCTCTGATTTGCCACTGTTTTCAGTAACTTTCAATTCTCCTGAATTTATTTTTCTCCTTTTTCGTACTAATTGAAAAATTAGCAATTATTTGGTTTATACTATACAGTACTACCAAAATCAAGAACATATTCAATATGCTATTCATTCTTTTCCATGATTTCTTCTGAAATCTAAAGCCAGTTGGGGACTATTGTCAGAAATGTTGTTTTATTTTTAACCACTTATAAATTACCCAGTATTACCTACTTATAAAAAAAATAAACTATTGCCTCATCACTACTAAGTATTAAAAATATTTACACTGGGTTTTTTTAAAGTACTATATAAACTATTTTTTATAAAATAATTTTATAAACTAAGTATAAAAATTAAAGTTCCTACTACTAAGAACTATTCATAGACATTCTTAATTCTGTCATTAACTTCCTAGGCAAAAGCATTCCAGTTGTGACAAAAGGAAAATCAGTAATAGTAGCTCTTACTCTGATGGAAATATAGCCATTTTTAACTCCTCTAAGCTTACACCTACCATTAACTTTCTTTTCTTTGGAGCAAATGTTTAAAAACATTTTAAAATATTTGTCTCACAAAAACACAAGTATAATGATTATAATTCAGTCAAATTTAACTTCTGCATTCCATGACAAGTTTCTGTGTAGATTTACTCAGTCACATATGTTTACATGAGTACAGTCTTTGAAAAACATCATACCTGGCGTCTTTTCAAATAGTCAAGTGCAATTTGTACATTCTGTAGTCTGTGAAAACGCATCCGACCTTTCTCTCTGGGCTAAGGACAGAAAAATGCAGGGTATAAAAAACACTGTAGTTTCTGATAGCACAGACCCAGCTAATATACTACATAAACATACTTTATGCCCATTTTAATATGTCAAAACAATATTTATTTTTTGGGTAAGTCCATTAAATTTTTTAGAGGTAGTCCTCATTTTTTGGTATTATCTGGAACTGAATTTAAACTACTAGGGATTTTTCCAAATATATTTTATTTAAACAAATGCTTTATTCCAAATGTTTTGTTTAAACAAAGGAAGAGAAAAATACCTAATATAGACTTTTTATATTGACTATACAACAATTCTAGCCTACAGTTATTAAGCTATAGATACACAAAAAGGATTAAATACCATTCTCCATTTTACCTCCTTAATAAACTCTATTATCAAGAGGGTTTTTATAATTATATAAGTATGGCATGTAAATGAAAATGAGGTAAAGTAGCATGCAGTTAGTATAAAAAACCACCAAGAAGAAGAAAGACAGTGGAGTTTTACTTAGCCATGACAGAGGAAGAGAGAAAAGCAATTAAAGCCATATATTTCCTCTTTATTTTATTTTAGTTTTTTTGTAAAATCAGTTGGACTCTATCATAGTTGTATACTTCTTGGGGATGGACATGATTATTCACCGTCTCAGGAAAACTGACAATCATCATTCTTTTCCTTGATACTGTTTCCCCTTTGGAAAAGTTACGTTAGCAGAAGGAAAATATAAGGAAACAGAGCTGGAAAAAATGCTTAACAAAAATACAAAGAATGAAGCTGAAATGTACCACATAAAACCTTCCAAAGGGCAGAAAAAAAGAAAACTGACAGCTTAGCTTCTCAGATATGAATAGGTTGCTGAAGCCAAGGCCCCGTAATACAACAGACAGCAGACTACAGAATGGAAAAATAGGTTCTATACTACACGTGGGAATGATATTGATGAATTCATCTACTGCATCAAAAAAAAAAAAAAAGCACAATTTCCTATGAAATCAGGTGGCACGAAAAGATGTGGGTGATAAAAGAAGCACATTTCTCTTGCAAAGGTGGGCTGAAGTCAACTAAGTGTCTCAGAGATGAAACAGCTCTGAGAGTTCTGTCAGGACTCTAGATTTTAAAACCTCCCCAAACCTTTCTATATAAAATGAGACATAGCAGATAGGTAAAGAATGTCCATTAAATACCTATTGCCAATAGATATAATTAAAGCACAAACTTAAACATTAAATAAATTTCCATAAGTTCCTTCAAATAAAGCCATAAATAGGTGCCATGTTTGAAATACAAATTCCAGAAGTAGAATAAATTTGCATAAAAATTAGCAGGCTAGTTGCCAAGATGTTCGTAACTATATAAAATGTACATAGAATTCTTTAGCTAAAATGCCATGTTTTCATTTAAGTGCATATGTTTAGTTACCACGCAGTGCACAGTAACCTAGAAATAAATTTAAAGAGAAAATATTTCCTTTGTCCAACTTCTTGGTACACACACATCCACCTCACTGGGGGGTTTGGTCCTTTCTATCGTTTTTCTAAAAAGGAGCCCAAACCCGTGGGTTACTTCTCTGTCATGTTAGCGCTCACCGCACTGTAACGGCTAAGTTAGTCGAGTTATGGGGGCCGACACCTACCCCCTTATCCTCATCCTTCACATCCTCATGCTGTTCATATTCGCATGCTTCTGTGGCACTCACCAATCGTAAGGTCTTCAAAATATCTCGCTCCCTTGGCTAATGAATATAACAGACAGAAGATAGGACAGCAAAGACACAAGACAGACCAGAAATGAAAAGGAGAGCATGAACAGAACATAATGGCGGAGAACAGGTAACCAAGAAGGGGAAGTCATGTTCACAAAAAAAGGAAATGACACCAGCGAAGGGGGTTAGACCATTTTTCAGAAAGCGATGTTTATTTCCTTGCTATTTGTGAGTCTTTTAATATGTGGTTATATTATGCATCCAACTTCTGCTAAGCAAAAAGAAACCCAAAGGTAAAAAAGAAGCAAGAACAAAAATAGTATTGGAATTATAGAACTGATTATATAAGCAAGGCAATCGAAGTGCTTCATTCTCCCCAGTTCGCATCACTGGAAGTCTGAAAATGCTTTTAAATCTAACCAGAACTCTTTTCTTTTTTTCAGGCAGAATTTACAGCTCAAAAGATGAATATTGTAAAAGTCTCAACAGTCTATTCTGAAAACATACTAGTCACAGGCAGAGAGGACTACATGTTCTTCAAAATAAATTAAGAAAGTTCAAACTTACCAAGGTGTCCCCCGAAAGAACCTCTAAAAGAGAGATCAAGTTGTGTCCATCCCTTAAGTCTTCATAGAGATCAGTCACATGTTTTCGAACCTAGACAAAGAAAAGCAGTTTAACTTTTGGTCTTAGAACCCAGAATCATCCTTAATACTCAAACAAGAAGGGGACAAAATAGAAAACATTCCTCATATGGTGTTCATTCATATAGCGATTTTTACAATGGCTATTCTCTCACTACTTAAAGCAAAATTTAAAAACTAAACATTAAAAAAGTAAATTTCACATTAATAACTCATGGAGTTACAATTTTTAAAATACAGGCAATGCCCTGATTTTAATCATGATTCCTGATACAGTGACCAAAGTCACCTTAGCAAGAGGGGTGACTTTTGACCCCCAGTTGGTCTTCCCACTCTCTGGGCCACAAGATCCAGGATGCCAGAAACACATACTCCACACTTCAAAAATTCACAGATACAAGCTGGGTGAAGGGTACATGAGACTCTATGTACTATTTTTGAAAATTCCTGTGAATCTATAATTATTTCAAAATAAAAAATGTTTTTGAAAAATTCACATGTATGAGGTTAGAACACCTCTGTCCAAACCTTCCTTTCATAACCATGTTATCACCAGCACCAGGTTAACCCATAACTTATGATAGCTTATTCCTCCATTCCACAGGCCTTATTTAAGCTGTGATTTTAGAGCTCAAACGACCAAAGATTTTCCAAAACCTCTGTTCAGTCTGCCAAGTAGGGATATCTCCGGTAAATGCTTGGCCTACTGTACCCACACTATACCCATCCACGTCCTGCCAGAGTCACATTTCACTCCTTTCACTTCCTATGTCCTTCTCACTCCAGGACAGTTAAAGACGAGGTGTGATTCTGAACACTTATTTCATAGGAAGGCAATTTCACGACTCGCTTTGCCAGACTTAACTAAACCGCCTACATCAGGGAAACTTTCCAAAATTAGGTGTCATTTTTCTCCGTATTTATGTAACAATAAAGAAAAAATAAATTAGGCATGTTTATAAAAGGGAATTAATAATATCATGACTTCAAAACCAACTTAGAAAAAGAGAAAACATGTTATAAGGGAAAAAGAGTTAGGAGACCTGCATTTTAGTCTTACTTCTGCCATGAGTCCCATAAACTAGTACCAGCTGCCTATATTCTCTAGGCCTCAATTTTCTCATCTGCCAAATAAAAATGGAAACGCAAGGTCTTTGTTCAAACTACAGAACACAAATTCTATGATATGAAAATACAAGTAAAGTTATCTTTTTAAAAATCAATATGTGAACAGAAAACACGTAAAGTGGAAAGCTGCTCTTAAGTCTCGTGACGTAATTTCTTAAGAATTTTAGAAGAAAATGCAGAAACAGACTAATTTCTGTAATGCCGGAAAAAATCCTGAGGTATTGCTGTCACACAATACTGCCTATTTTTATTGTGTCAGATGATTATTCTGACGGTTCACAAAAATACTGTATATGAAAAGGGTACATAAAGGTAAGATACTATCATCTTTATCGTTCTATGAAAAACAAATGTCACCATGATCAACAATGATAAAAATACACACACAATAAGTTAATACTAGGTACCTGACCCTGTGCTAAGAAAGACCTTCAGATCTCTTGGCTCATTCTCCTCACCACAAAAGAATGAGATAAAAGAGAATATTAATTAAAAATTACAAATCAACATTATGGGGAAAGAACAGTAGTGAATGAGCAGAGGAAAAAATTGGGTTCTGGAGAAATATTTGATCAAATGATCAATTTAGAGGAAAGAAAAGAAGGAATTAAATAGTTAAACTGACATAGAAACACTGTTTATTTTGCCCTAACTCTGAGTCATAGACATCTGGCCTGGTAACTTTCCTTCACAAATGACCATACTAAGTGCCAATACTCGTAACCTTCCGTTTTCACTTTTCAATAAAACAGTCTTTCTTCTCATTTTGGATATTTTTTTTTTCCTGTAGAACAAAAAACTGTCAGAATAAATTGTGCTAGAAGAAGTGATGAGGAAAGTGAAAGCACTTTGAGATACTCTGGGATTCAATTACATAACATGAATTGCCTAATAAGGATAAAGCATCATTTTCTATACTTCATACAATTCTCTGAGAATTTTGCAGTGCTTTTTAAATTGTGTGTACTGCATTGCACCTGCAGTTTACCCCTAGAGGGCAGTAATCTTTTGCTTGAAAAGAGTATCCGAAGAAAGGAAAATTAAGTATGCAGAAACCAATGGTGGGGGAAGGTTTGGGGGAGGGGAAGAGAAATTCTTAAGATGCTGGTGATGATGACTATAGGTAATACATAGTTCACATTTATTTTTGAAAGGGAATATAGATTTTGCCATATTGTTAAACCATGTATTATCTAAATGGCTTAACTGATAAAAAAAAATACAACTGTAAAAATAGTATTTTATAAATGTATAATTGTTTGGTTTTAACTGGGCTAAATCAAATTCAACTTTAAAGATAAGATCGTCATAGCCACTTATGTAATGTTTAAAGCTGCATTTTCCAAAAGTCTGACTTTGTAGTGATTGATGTTAATCTAGACAAATTCCACAAAAATTTTATTTTCCACACTTAAACACATTGCTACTGCGTAGCTGCAGTTCAATTGGGCCACTAAATATTTATTGAGTACCCACTATATGCCAGGGAACCATTTAACTTCCAAAGGTACAAAGTGAATAACAAGAGAATGCCACCTCTTGAGGCCTGCAGTCTGAGATGGTAGAAATTTCTAGAGGAAATTTCAGTGTAGAGTAAATATACTCTGAGTTAGTTCAGGAAGCTCTGAGGTGCTTTAACCAAATCTGGAGTCTAAGTCCTCCCAGCTAAGATATGGGAGTGTTCCAGGTGAAGGGAAGAACAAGAACAAAGGAAAAAGACTAGGATGTATGCAGCTGTAAGGTGAGTTCCAAGGAAGGAAAGCAGTCCATGATATCAGTGAAATAGGAGGTGGAAGGTGAGATAGGAAAGATGGGCAGGGAGACATGGCGGCTTTACATGCCCCTTTAAAAAGCTTAGACTTTTCCTAAGCAAAGAGAACCAGTGAAGGGCTTTTTAAGCAGAATAAGGACACAGCATCTGTGACCAATACAAAAGCTTCCTTGGAAACTATTATCTTGAACAAACCCAAATCACAATAAAGCCACCAAGGGCCCAATCTGTATGCAATCATGGAGGAAAGGTCTCACAGGAAAAAGCAAACTAGAGAGAACACACAATCAGTGAACCTTGGGTAAAATGCACGATCCCAGCACAGCAGCAAAATATCAGGAAGGATTCACAGTCATCTCTTTAAAAAGTCCTACATTTAAAGGATACCATATTCTAGGAAACAACTGGCTATCTTTAGAAAGGAACATAAATAATAAAAGAAGGCTTGTCCCAAATGAGATCATCTCACTACCTTGTACATATTGGGTGAAGAAGGAGAACAGTCAGCTTCAATGAAAACTACTAATTAAAATTATTTTCAATACAATTTTTATTTTTACTTCAAACAAATACATTTATGAAAAATAAGCTACCAAATTCTCCTGGGAGAATTCCTTAGAAGTCCTACTTCAAACAAATAAATAAAAATAATCTATCAATGTATTACCATATCAATTATTGATAAGTAAATAGATGCTTTTAAAATATACATAAATGGTTACAAACAATGTATTCTTTTAGATATCTGCCTTATCCAAACAGTTTTGTTTATGATAAACTTAGTACTATTTCTCTAAAAGTTGTGAAAGAATAAAACGACAGCTCAGATTCTACCTAAACTACCATAAATTCTATACTGGTACAGATAAATATAATGGGGAAACATCCGCAGGGGATGTAATAAAAAGGTAGTTATGCCTATTTTTAGGCAATACGTTAAGTCATCATTAAGACCATATATAACTGATCTCCTTTACTTTTTTTTAAACTAAAAAGATATTTGTCATACATCTTAAGGTATTAATGAATAAAATAATGAAGAGTTTGAAACAAATCAATGTTGGTCCTAGGCAGTGCAAATAATCTGTGTACTTCTTCATATGGACCCAATTAGTTCTTTGACAAAGATTTCTCTTTTAAACTTTCAGGTTGACAATCTACAATCAATTTTTTAAAAAGGTATTTTCTAGTCTTTTACCACAATATGGAACTATATGCAGTTAAACAAAATAAAAGCATTTACATTACTGATTGATTTTTTTTTGGGGGGGGAGGTATTTTAGTCATAGTTTCAGTTCAGTTTTTTTTTACATTCTCTTCTGTCCAATTTCACCATTGACATAGAAAGGAACCTTTTTAAAAGACTATTTCAATATTTAAAATTTTTTAAACATGTTACTCTTTTTTGTAATAATTTGTTTTGGGTTTGGGGTGATTAGCTGTGGTTTGGTTTGTTTTGGGTTTGAGTCCTCTACCTTTCCTTCCAGCTCCTCCCTTTTGTCAACAGGAAGACAGACAAAAATCTATTTTTGCACGTGTTTTTCCCTCAGCCTATAGATCTGTTATCTCTTGCAGAGCTGTACAGATCTTAGTGCTGAGCAATTATAGATAATGTAACTGAAAGAAAAATTCAGAAATCAATTACTTTTCGTATTCATTGTTTTGTATCTGCCCACTGTCTTTTGGAGTTAATTTCTATTAAAGATGTGTTCTGGACAATCTCCATACTACAATGTCAACCAAATGACCACTGGTTTATAAAGACCAGCAATATCCATTCCATGTAGTCTTTAAAAATTAGAGGGTGAGGGAGATTTTAGGTGCAACTAAAGGATGTTTCCGTCTAGTATTCTGTCACTGAGGACAAAACCCAATGGTAAATGGAGGATAGAGGTCTCACCTTTCAAAAGTTCTTCAAATATCCTCCTAGTTCATTAGTTTTATAAATCATTAAACTATCACTTTAAAAGATCATGGTAAGTGCTACTCTAATGGTAAGAGCCATTTTCAATAATAGCATGATGAAAAGAGAAGGAATCAATAAGTAGCATTTGTATGTTCACCTCTTTCCCATTCTTCTCACCTTCTCACAATTTGGGCAACAAAGAAAAAGCTGGGGAAAGTGGGGTAACAATCACTTAACACTTAAGAAATAATTAATAAACTAGTCAATTAAGCTCAATTTTGATACAGATATAAATATGTGACTATAATATATATAAATTATAATAAATATAACAAGACAAATACTGAAAACTAAATACTATTATAATAGCTAAGTACTACAAACTTACGTACATGAGTTCATTTGTGCAAAGTCCTAAAAAATATTAATACAACATAAAATAAGTCTGTTTGACATAGGTAAGCTATACCTACAGCATCAAAGTCCCACCTTTTACCATCAACATTTTAAACAAATTCCACTGTATTTTCTAATTTTAGTTTTTACTGAAAAAAATTTTGAAAAAGAATTGTGTACATTTTTTAATAAAAATCATGTAAAATTATTGTAAATAATTTTTAATTGGTTTTATTTATAGTCATGACCAAAATTCCCAACTAGTTAAAATATATGTGTATTTCCTCAATAAATCTCTACAAGTGACTCTCCGGTAAGGTCATATAATGTCATAAGTCAGGCTCAGATTAATTATAAACTGGAAATGCATCCAGGATAATACATTTAGTTCCTATACAAAAATAAAGATAGCTCCTGGGAAAGAACAACATATCAGTCATTTGCCCCTTAATGCCAGGTCACTTTATCAGAATAATTTCCTTCTTAACACCTATTGCCCATTTCAAAGAAACCTTATAATCATGGTTGGCAATAAGATGCAATAAGTTGGGTGGAGGGAGGTTTGATGAGGCACTGTGGTGCAGGAGCATGGTAGGATACCAGAGCAAGAGCTTTTAACATTGAGAAGGTAGTGGGAAGACCCTCGGCAGCTGGTGAGTGGGGTGAGAAGAGTCCAGGAAAGGGACACAGAGAAGTGACAAATACAAACTTCAACTACTTTGCAAATACAAACTCTAACTACTGATTAAAGTGCTGGCTACCCCAACTGCTTACTGAATACTTCTGAGCTGAATCATCTCCTTTGGGTTGCCAATGCCTGATCTGTTACACAGTGATTCAACAATTAAGTGGATACTTGCCCCAAATGAGAGTGACTCTCTCTCCTTCTGGCACCACTTAAAGTACCTTTTACAACACTGAAAAAAAATAGCTATGCTCTCAATGCATACAAAACAAAAATCAACCAACTGAGCCCTCAAAAAGTAACCTCATCTACTTCAGGGATAATGTCTAGCACAACTGGAATGGTTATAATATATGAGTCAGGCTCTAGGCTGGGGAGGAAGCAAGATCCTCATAGAGAGGGGAGAGTGCTGGGCAAATAATAAAATCCACCTGTGGATAAGGTGCCAGGAGAGGTGGAGCTGGCCAATATGGATATTTACACCATCTAGTCACAGTTCACACCATCTATTCACACTTCCAGTCACACCATCATGGGCACTTCCTGGTGTCCCTTTCTGAGTGTTATTTGCCAGGGAAAGACACTACCATGGGCGGGTTGACACAAGTGGTTGTTTAAGTCTCTTTTTAAGTCTTAAGGATTGGGGGGAAATCTATGGACTCTCTTAATAGCATATTTTATAGGTTTAAGGCCTTCACAATACTCTAACACTTTATATGCAAACAATTTCACTCTTCTGTAAACATAAGCCCATTTCTTCAAATCCTTACAAATAAATAACTGAGAACTATTGGTTGTATCTTTTGCATTAACTTTTGCAATAACCCAGGATTATGATCAAGACAAGTGTCACAGGGAGATGAACACTGAAGCTATTTTAAAAGACACCCCGAGATGATGAGATTTGACTGCCTCTGCTATCATGGTAATGCTTAACACCTCTTCCCTGTTATTTATTTTTTTAACATTTTTTGTTGCCTTAAATTCAGATGAAACTCCAAGTCCCCAGTACCAGGATTTATATTTTCCAAAATAACCACTGTAAAATATATCTGAGAAACTGACAGGTTTGGATGAAATTACAAATACAGGTTTATTCCATTAATTACTTAATGAAAAAAATTTGACACGTTAAAATTAATCTCTGCAATGGAATTATGCCTTCTGTAGGGAGATTAAAACTTTCAAAGATGCTATCAACTTCTCAATAACGTTACAATTTTGCCAAATTTCCAGAATCCAGTCTACTCAACAGAGATCTATGGACCACAAATGCTCAACAGCTAGTCCTCCCAGTTGCACATGACCAGTCACAGAGGAGAGGCCACATTTATGTCTCATTCCAAAGCCTAAAATCTAAGCAGAAGTTTTATTTTGTCCCCAGCCCCTGTTCTGAGCACCCTCTCTTTTAAATTGACATTTCACTAAAAATAGGCTTGGGCCAGGTTAACACCTAGCAAATAAGTGGGAATACTGCAAGACACGTGGATCCCAGCATCCTAACAGTAGAATTTCACTGCCAATCCCCAAAGCTAAGAGAATTTCAAAAGAATGTTGGCTGAATAGATAAGGTTTCATTCTGAAACTACAACTCTCATAAACTCTGCTTGCACTCATGGTATTCCTTCAACCCAAAATGCTGTTCTGTTTCAACTCTTTCTCTGGCTACTGAAATCTTACTTTTCCTTTAAGGTCAAGCTCGAATGTCAACCAGGCTGTGAACAATTCCCTATTCTGCAATTCTGCACTCCCATATTCCTTGGTTTATACCAGGACACCAATCATTTTCGTTACAGAACAGTCTTACGAATGAGGGAAAGCAGAGTTTGCCACCCCCAAATATGCCTTTTTTTAGATATTATTTTAAGCTGGTTATTTTTTAAAAATGAGAGTAAGGAGAAACCTTTCCCTAACTGCCTAAAAGAATTTTGACAGAGGACTTACTCCAGGAAGGGAGCTATCATCATAGATAACTATAGTTAAAATGCACTAAATGTGAGAGACACGGAAGAACCAAGCAAAGCCCATTTGGTCAAAGTCCTCTCTGTACCCCACTGTTTGTTGCCTCATACCCCAGCAAACATTTATTTACCAAAGATGGGCTTTTCAAGTCTCAAACTACAACCCTCCCCACCCATTCGCATTAGCTCCATGGTATATAGCCTTAAATGCCCACCTGTCCTTCATTCTCACATTCTTATGGAACCCCTGTATGTACATACGTAACAAATTTGGTCATTTTCTCCTGTTAATCTGTCTTATGTTAATTTTGTCATTACTCTAGCCAGCAGAACTTAAAAGAGTGGGAGGAAAATCATTCCCCCCCCCAGACATGTTCATGATATACATAATAAGTCCCTTAAAAGGGCAGAGCCCTGTCTTAAGTTCTCATTGTAAATGCCTTATGCTTTGTAAAGTGCCTTTTAGACAGTAGATATTCAAAGAAGGTTTCTTCAATAAATAAAAGATTAATCAGCTGCACTTTGCCTGTGACCTTAGCCATGCCCCCAGCGGTGGGCCCTTGAGTGCCTGCTGAGTTATGGGGAAAAAGAGAAACTCAGGAAACAGATTCAAGGAGCCACTTCCTAGTAAGGAGTTTGTCTTTGCCCCTACGGCCCACTATGACATCTATGAGAGATAGTACCTGGATTAATGTCCTATCACACAGGTGTAGCTAAATAAATACCACTGAATTGCTAACACAGAGAGGTGATATGTCCATTTCTGCATGCCAAATATTCTAAATATTTCCCCTTATCCGTCTATACTAGTCTAATAAATGACTGACAGGAACATGTTCAGATAAATCCAATTTCAAGACTTAATAAACATAAAAACAAAATATTTTCAATAAAAATAGGCATATAGATTAATGAAACAGAATATAGAATAAGAGATAGACCCACACAATTACGGACAACTGGTTTTTGACAAAAGAACAAAGGCAATCCGGTAGAGAAAGGCTAGCCCCTTCAACAAATGGTGCTGCGAAACTGAATATCTACATGCAAAAGGACTCATGTGAATTTCCTCCAAATGAATCAGAGACCTACTGTAAGAGCTAAAACTATACAATTGTTAGATGAAAACAGAGGAGTAAATCTTTGTCACATTGGGTTAGGCAAATATATCGTATATATGACACCAAAAGCATAAGTGATAAAAGAAAACTCAATAATAAGAGGCCATATAACCCAATTTAAAAATAGGTGAAGATATAAATAGACATATCACCAAAGAAGACACACAAATGACCAATAAGCACCTAAAAAGAGGCTCAAAATCGTTTATCATTTGAGAAATACAAAGCAAAATCACAATGAGGTAGCATTTCACACACACTAGGACAGCTACACTCAAAAAGATAGACAATAACAAGTACTAGCAAGAATTTAAAGAAAGTGGAACCCTCACATGGTGCTAGTGGAAATATAATACAGTGCAACCACTTTGGAAAACAGTTTGGCAGTTTCTTAAAATGTTAAACTGGATTTACCATATGACCCTGCAATTCTACTCCTAGATAAATACCCAAAACAAATGAAAGCATATGTTCATACAAAGACTTGTATGTTTATTTTTATAGCAGCATTGTTCATAATAGCAGAAAAACGTGGAAACAACCCAAATGCCAATCAACTACTAAGTGGATGAACAAAATGTGATCTAGCTATAGAATGAAATACTACTTGGCAATAAAAAGGAATGAAGATACGTGCCACAACATGGATGAACCCCAAAAACATTATGCTAAGTGGAAGAAGTCAGACACAAAAGAATAACATTATATAATTCCATTTACATGAAATATCCAGAAAAGGCAAATCTATTGAGATAGAAAGTTTATCAGTGGTTGGCTAGCACCGGAGGGAGTAAGGGAAATGGCAAATAGGTACAAGGTTTCTATTGGGGGTGATAGAAATATTGTAAAATTAGACTGTGGTTGACAGCTGCACAATTCTGAAAATTTACTAAAAATTGTTCAATTATACACTTAAAACAAGTGAATTTTACCATGTTCAAAACATATCTCAATAAAGCTTTTCTTAAAAATATTTCAATCACACTCACTTGGAGATAGAATGGCAGCAATTTTTGCATATGGGAAATGTTTATACTCATCACAATTCAACAAGAATTAATAAAAGTGCCCAGAATATAGGATATTAGACTGTCCTAATGTGGGTCAGTAGACACATTTAATACATTTAGAAGGATGTGTGATTTGTATCTATTAAAAAATAGTTCCAAAGATAATAAATTGATACTTAATTAAACAAATGGACTGATCGTACTACTAATAAAGCTTGAAAAGCTGGCAATGCCAACCACTATAAAAACTTCAAGCTAGACCAAAATGGAGGTATATTAAAAGGGTGAAAAGCAGGGGTGGCCGGTTAGCTGAGTAGGTTACAGCGTAGTGCTGATAACACCAAGGTTGCTAGTTCTGTCCCCGCATGGGCCACTGTGAGCTGCACCCTCACTAAAAAAAAAAGGAACAAAGAAAAAAAAGTGAAAAGCAAATGGAATAGTCATATTTAAAGGATTACCAAGATATCTAGCTAGGAAACAGATCCAATGTGAGTGATTATTTAAAGAAATATTTCCTCAGCTTTACATCAAAATTACTTACTGAATTCTTACTTGAAGTGGCACTTGCAATGGGCATATCTTTCGCGACCACATCTTGACTCAGAGGATTATCACAGAAATAAAATTTTGCCTAAGTAGTAAAGCAATGTACTGAACTGGCCTTTTCAAATATTTTAATAAATAAATCAAAGAGGGAAGCTCATTTAGAAAAGCAGCTATGATATAAAATTATATTCATAGAACTATAGCTGATCTTACATATAGGAAAAGAAAGCCAGTTTCATGAATGAATTCAGGGAAACACAAAAGGTTATTCCTCAGCACTAAAGTGAATACACGCAAAACTTTAATCCTAAATACATATAAAACCTTCCCCTCAGACAAAGGTAGGCAAATTTTTACTGTAAAGAGCCAGAGTAAAGATTTTTGGCTTTAAGGGTCCAATGGTGTGACAGTTGATAAGTGAATGAGAGTGGGTGGGTTCGAAACAATTTTATTTATGGACACTGAATTTTGAATTTCATATAATTTTCAGGTGTCCCAAAACATTCTTCTTTGGTCTTCAATTCTTTAAAAATGTAAAACCAAATCTTAGCTCATGGGTTATAAGTACCAAAAGACATGCTGTGACAAGAGTTGGCCCTCAGGCCATAGTCAGTGTGCAGGACCTCCCCCTCAAAAAAAAAAAAAAAAAAACAGGAGTTCTTGGTTGAAACGCAAATACCTTAGTAGCAGCACTTTAGTCATAGGTATACGTTCTTCTCTCCTGGAAAGGAGATGAACTATCCAATTGCTTTCCCTTGCTATAGCAAATTGAGAGTGGAAAAGACTAAGTTTTTACAAAATAACATTACCTTATTTTCTGATAATAAAAGTAATACATGTTCCCTGTAGAAAAACTGGAAAATAGTTCAAATTAAAGGACTTATCCAACAACGCAGGAAAAAGAAAACCATTGTAAAAGTAAGTAAATAGGTAAATAACTCAACACATACAAAGGTAGGGAGGTAAAAGGTAGGTAGATATTATAAATAGAATTGTGATCACACTATTGATAGCTATTGCCACGTTCTTGTTGTATAGCTCTGATTACCTGGTAGACTGTCGTTCAACTCATTTTCTGCCTTCAATTCAATAGTTTTTAAAACTTCAAATGTAAAAAAAAATGAAAGAAAACATGCTAGAAAAAGAAGTGCATGATATTAAGATACTATCACGTGAAAATGAAATAAAGGAAATGGAAGTATGTGAATGACAAGACAAGTTTTAAAGAAGAGACAAAATAGTTTCTTAAGATATATAAGAGCTGCTACATATGTCATATCAAGATGAGTGGGTGGGAGTTACAGTAAACAAATTCTAGATCATGAGAAAAATAGGCTGTTACAACTCAAATAGACCGAAAAGCATTAAGTTGTCCATAAATTAGAAAAGCAATGACCCACAAGAAAGGCTGTGAGAAAACATTCCTTCAATGACAACCAAATTAACTAGATTCTGTCTAAATCTGTAACTGGAATTAACACAAAATTAATTACATTTGCTTAAAAACAGTCACTTTAAAACTCTCCTGTAGGATTTCCCAAAAGGGATGTTAATAGGTATTCTTTGATAAAAGGAATGCATGACCAAGTGAATTTGTGGAACACTGGATCAAACAGGGTTCTTTACCAAGTTCTCAGCCTTTGATATGCTAATATGAACCTTAAATCTCTTGAACCAGGAAGGCTGCTTTCCAAAGTTCTTTGGCAATTGAAACGCTTTTTTTTTTTGTCCAGGGCATCTCACAACACTGGGGTTCCTGGGAACCTGATTTGAAAAATGCTGCTCCTCCACAGAAAAATGTTTTTATTTGATCTTATCAACCATGGAAAATTAATTTCAGAATTCAGCAACAAAGCATTAATCAAAAATTAAATTTACCAGACAAAACTTTGGTATTTAACAACCCAAAAGAAACAGTAAAATGGCTCTATTATGTACGCTGCTCAGTAAAATCAAAGTGTCTGCAAATATGGTTTCTTGAGCTTTTTAAGTTTATGTAAAATAAAAGTTAGATATCTAAAACATTTGGGAACAGTAACAAATTGCAAGATAAAAGAAGGGTCACATTAAAACTCATTAACTCACACAATAAATCCATAGGAAAAATTTCTATTTTTACAATTTGTCAGGATACTTACACTGTATCTTTCTGATATAACTGTACATAAATCTAAGAAATAGAATTTTTATATTAGTTTTCAAAAAAATTCAGTAAGTAGTACTGTTTTTTTGGAAATCTTAAAGTATCTGTTTTTGGGGGAGTTTTGTTTTTTGAAAAAAATTGGAAGGATGCTCTTGTAGAAAAGATACATGTCTGATTTTCTGCTCAGGCCCGAGGCTGAAATGCTTCGTCATGGTTGTGGCTGTACTGGGCTATTGCTCTGTGAATTATCTTAGCTAGGCTAAATCCTACCAGTGATGTGACAGCTCACAAATAATCCAAACAGCCGGCTGCCAATGCTCACAGCAGCTTCTCACCTCAAAGAGTCATACCCATGGGAGGAAAAATTAAGGTGCTAGTGTAGGTCTGGGCCCAGGCTGTGAAAATCACGTTCCTTAGTGAGGGTTCACCATTTAACTGACATCCATCACTGTCATATTATTATAAAACCACTATAGCTGTGCGCTCCGAGCAGCCTCCTTCTTTTCATTACATAGGCAATATTATGACCAAAACCCAATATGCAAACATCAGGATCACAGCTGCCACTGTTATGGAAGATAGGAGGACAAAACCTGAAGCTTTGTGATGATCTTAAAGGTGTACAGATATAAGGAGGGCATTATTCATACCACGGTTTTAAAGATGAGAAAACAAAGGCTTACAAAGGTTCACAGTCACATCTCTAGTAATAAATATCCTGGGAAAATGTGAGTCCAAGCAGCTCAGTCTGTGCTCTTCAACACCACACTATACCACCTTCCTTGGGTTCCAAAGTACAGTGAGGGGAGATGCTCCAAAACGTAGCAACATCTTAGAAAATCTAGCCACCTGGCCAGACTCCTAGCTTCCTTCTATGCTGGCCTTCCTATACACAGCTGACTCTTCCTGAATCTGTCTGAAATTCCACAGAGATTGATTTTCCAGCAGAGTGGTGAGAGTGCATTATCATTTACGGACTGCAGTGAATTAGGTTCCCATTGGGCTTTACTTCTGACTCTACTGGAGACCAGCTGCCCTGGGAGCCCAAAATGGAACACGAACACTCTGAAAAAGAGAGTCTTAGGAGGATACACACATACCCTGGGCCCCTGGGGAAGAAAAGGAGGGTGAGTCTAAGGAACAGACAGAGAAATGGAGTGAAGTTTGAAACTTAAAACCTACTTGGGGATAGGGAAAGGGAGCCACTCTTTCTCCTCTAGGAGAAACTTAACATCTGTAAAATAGGATATGCATCAAATAAGATATAGTGCACTAGCCTGAGAACAAGACCAGCATTATAACATATTGCAACCATATTGGGAAAAGCAGGCCTCTAAAAATGACTTACAAAAGTCCCCATTCATATGTTAAGGACTCTGTACATATGTAGTAGCAAAAATTGATCTTATAATAAATGCCATGGAATCCTTATTTGAAAAATGGTAGTATATTTCCATGAGAGCTTAAAAAAACAAGAGTACTTGAACAATTTTGATAAATTCTTTAAGCAAACATCAGTATCAGAACATGTTAGCAATGAAAATCAGACAATGCCATCAGGCAGTATACTATTTCAGCATTTTTAGACGTATGCAATAGTTTTCCCAGCTTCAACAGCTTCCCTTTGAAGTTTTCTCTTTGTCTTTTTCACAACACAAAATTTCTTCTCTATTATATTAAGATCAAATGGCGCTATATTATATGAGCATCAGTGTCCAAACTCCTAGGTAAGTACAGCTGGATCCACGGCCCCCTTTGACACCTTGATCACAGGTTCTCCCTGCAGAGCATGGTCTCTCACCCCTCTGATCACTGGCTTCCTCATCCTTTGCTACTTGTCTTCCTCTGTCAGCCCCCCTTTAACACTAGTTTCTGAATTCTACCTCAGATTTGCAATACAGCATACTCTGACTTGGACCTGGAAACGGGGCTTTCTATTTGCTTCTATGGAAAAAAGTATCGTACAAAGTATCTTCAAAGAAACCTAACTACATCCTCATGACATGCTTCAGGACGTGCTACCCCAAAATATGGCACCTTAGCACATTAAATATGTTAAGCTGAAGGAATTTGGGAAATAGCAGGTGTTAGGACTCTCTGAACCCCTACCTCCATCTCCCCTGAAGCAGGTCAGACATAGGAACCTCTTGTGAGAGGTATCCTTCCTGAACCTGGTGAAAAGGAGCGTCCTTATCTCTGAAGGCGGAAAGACACTGAAGAGAGTCTGAACAAATAGGCCTTGCTGAGTTTCCCCCAATTCACTCTACTCTTTATCAAATCAAGTGTAAAAGCACTCAGGTTTAACATTTCTTCTGGTCTTCATTTTCTTATGAAGGTTCCCATATCACACACAAAAATATTATTAAATATATTTGTATGTTTTTCTGTTATCTCTCTTTTGTTATAGAACCTAGAAGGGTAGAAGCAAAGTATTTTTTTTTCATTCCCTACCTGCAATAAGACTGCAGAGAATCTGCTGATTTTATCAATATATTATTGGAGAATTTCCAAGTGAGAAGACTCTAACTGTAGCCAATATTCTTCTAAATTCTGAACTGATGAAAATAGTGGATAAGTATAGCAAAGCAAATTAGTAACCTTAGATTAAATAAATTAATCTCGTCTATGAATGTGAGTAAACTTTCTACGACCTACCCGCAAATGGAGAAACTAAATTATGTAATGGAAAGAACATGGAAAGGAGTCAGGAGACTGGCTCCTAAGTCCGACCCTGCCAATTATGACCTGTTTGACTTGGGGCCTCAGTCTCTATACCTATGAAATAGATCTTTCCAGCTTTAAAAGAAGGAAGTTGTCAGAAATTTATTTTTCCTCCAGACAAACTTTTATCTCATTCCTATCAAAGCAACACTTTCAGTTCCCCCATCATAGCGGTTATAGTTCTACCTCATAAACTAGGGACGGGGGAGTTTTATTTGGTTTCACATCCATTCATTAAGCAACAAATTCCTTAGTATGGTCTGAGGTAAACAGCATTGCATCTGCTTCAGTGCTGGGGATGCAACTCTTTAATAAGACAGACACATGCCCATGCAGCTTAGAGTCTGATATGAAATAACAAACCAGTCTTCTGCTTTAATCTCCCTAATTACAGAAAGCAGACACTTCTGATGGAAAGGCTCTACAACACAATGTAGAATGTTAGCACCACCAATCAAAGAGCAATTTTTTTCTCCTTTGAAAATACTTTAGTCAGTACCTTTCTTCAGCTAACGCAATGACCTTCAGGAATGCTGCTTGGCTTCTTCATATACTTTTACCTTTATCTCTAAGTTCTTATAAAGTACATTGATTAGAAGAGAATGTAAATTCTCTGCATAAAGAGGCCAAGCCATAACAGCAAAGACTTAAAGTATATAGAAAAATACTGAGAGAAACCAGACCTCAGTAAAGTGACAATGCATCCTGGCACATTGCTTTTTTCCCCCTAATTCTCTGTCTTCCTTTTGATCACTCCTTAACTCTGAGTGATCTTTCTGAAAGTGGGTCTTTCTGTTGTGGCATGAGGTGATGGTATGACAGTTTTCCTGTAGAGCCAGAAGGATCAAGGACTAAATGTCAGCCCCGCCATGTTCTAAGTATTTCATGCTGGGCAGATTAACTCATCCTCCCTGAGCCTCCATTTCCTCACTGGTAAAAGGAGGATTAAATCACATATGTTATGCACCTAATTCAGGATCTAGCACATAGTAAGCATCCAGTAAATGGTAGCAGTGGTGAAGAAAGCAAGAATGATAATAATGAATAAGGAGATCAAAAAGAAGAAAAGTTATAACTGACCACAAGATAAAACTACAGTTATTTGATGAAATTACTGAGTAAAATTGTGATGTTCTTAGTTTAGAAAGGTAGATCACTATTTTATCCACAAACACTGAAATCAGTTGTAATTGTTGAAACAACAATTAAAACCGATTTTAATGTTTGTGGATAAAAACAAGAAAAAGTTCATCTCATAAAATAACTTTAAATTCAAAATAAATTTTGCTATTAATTCATCTCCCATTCTTTATTATAAACTCCTCCTCTGTATTCTTCAAATAGTCATATCATAAAAGTTTATAAAAAGGCTATGAAACTGTTATTGATTAAAGCAGGATAAAGAAACATGACAACTAAATGCAATACCTGACCCCAAACTGGATCCTGCCCCGGGGGGGTAGGGAGGGTATAATATAAAAGATCAATCAACAAAGCTGCAATATGGACAACAAAGTACAATACAATGTTAATTTATGAAGTTGATAATTTTATGGCTATGAAAGAGAACATCCTTTGTCTTAGGAAATACATACTAAAGCATCTAGGGATAAAGGGCCATGATGTATATAACTTACTCTCCAATGTTTCAGATAAAAAAAGTATACATAATATATAGACATACATATGTATATGTACACATACACACACACATACACACACACATACACACACACAAACACAAACACAGCATTTGACCTCAAAATTAAATGAGGTAAATGTTAACAGAGGTTAATCTGCTGTTAATCAGAGTGTTCCTTGTATTATTTTTATATTAAAACTTTTTAAGTTTTAAAATTATTTCCAAAAAATTGCGTCTATCCCTATTAATAAATCATATATCTAGCTGAGTCACCTGGTTATACAATTTTGGTCTTGGAAAATATCTTAGACACCACCTAGCTCCCCTTCCTACCAACGCACTAATCATTTCTATTCCATCTCTGATAGACTCTAAATAAAGAACCAAAACACTGCATTATACTTTCAGAAGAGGTATTTTTCATTAGCCCTTTATAAAGTCAATGCTTCAAAAATTCTCCTACTTCATCTATGCCCACGGATGTAAAACACTCGATAAAAATGCAATGGTCAAGCAAACAGAGCAATTTTTTCTATTCCCTAAAATTTATCACTGTGTTCTCAGCTTGGGGAATTTACATTTCCTTCCAGCCACCAAATCAGAAAATAAAGAATAGCATGATTGATTCAGTGGAGCCACAAAGTTACTGACTTTAAAATGTGGGCAAAGGACATCTATGCCATGAGTAAATTAAGCTTCCCAAAGACGTGATGGAACAGAGATAAAATTGCTAAGTCAGTTGGGTGGTAACCAAGCAGGTTACTAACAAACAGGTGTTGTTCAAAATTGGAATCCAGGGCCTCTTCCTCTCCAAATGCATTTATATATCAAGATTTTAAAATTTAGGCAAATTATCCTATTACAATGTTAAGGAATAAATTTACAGTATAGCTAACCAGTGCGAAAGCATATACTCTCATTATAAAATCCCAGTTAGATGGATCCAATGCAAGGAAAGCACATTATATGGAATTCTTCCGACTCCAATCTCCTAAAAATCAATTATTACCTTCAATTATTCCTTTTGAATACAGCCTCTAGGCCACGGCTCAAGTTCTCATTCTGGGTCCAAGTAAACAGTTAAAAAGGAATCTTCTAATCTGCTTCAAAACAGTTTTCTGCTTTCTTATTTCCCCTCAGAACAACGCAAAAGCTAAGTGACATCTCTTATATTACTGTCTTATCAATTTTAGACAGCAAGACAGAACTGCATGTAACCAGTAATCACAAAAACTAAATAGTGATATAAGACCCTCTAGTTTATAAAGTGCATTACATAGAATGGGCATAAATAAATATTGTAAATAATAAAAAGTATATATCAATTTTATATTTTAGAACAATTATCTGGGTAGAATTGAGCTAACTGAAGTCACAGGAATTTTCAAAAACAACCAGTTCAGGTTTTGGTACAATAATGAAAATTATGCTAAAGAATAATACATGTTACTGACACCAATGGTTTACCTAGCAACCATAATTTGCAAGGTAAACAATTGGTCTACTCAGTGTGATAAGAGACTTGTAGAGGCAGCAGACTTGAGCATGTTAACTGAACTTATTCTTAAAAGTACTCTGAAGAATGATGAATCAAAAAGAAAACATCTTGCCAGAACAATCAGTTTAAGGACAGGCTTAGTCAAACAACTCAAATACCAGAACACCAAAATTTAAATACATTTGGAAAAAAGCCAGAGACATCTGCTCACCAACAAAAATAAGTTTTAATTGAGCAATCTTTTCACTTTAAACAAATGTAATTTTAGCTCTGGTAAATATAAAATACGACTATATCAATTTTTTTTCTGGAGAAAAATGCATTTTAAAAAAGTCCTAAGCAAATATTTTAAGGAACCAATGTTTACACATATGGACAGAATACTAACTTAAGCAATCATTTAAAAGCTCCACAATGTTTACTTTTCTCAGTCATCTAAACCTTTAAAAATCGACCATGCCAGAATCATCCCCCAGGCACTGGCTATATGCTCTTTTACAGCTGTATAAATCATAACTTCCTAAATCAAGGGGTTTAATTAGCGAATAGCTGAACCGATGAGGTAGAGAAAAGTAAACACAATCTCATAGCCAAAGGGAACCTGCTGGCAGATCTGCAACCTACCACAGTGCAGAGAAGCCAAACCCCACACAATCCCTCATTCTAATTCATTTTCTCATTCTATGACTTCTGGTGCAACTCGGCCAGTGAGTAGCTGGGGAGAGTCTCCCCTTCTGTTAAATGAGGGAAGCCAACCAGAGGATTTGGAAGGTGCCCTCCCAGTGTAGATCTAAGTGAAATGAGAACTGAGGACCAAAAGCTGCCAACCTTTCAGAACCTGATCAGAATCTTCAGAGTCTTCTTTGACTCCCTTCCTGTGAGGAGAGTGTGGGGGGGAAGAGGAGTAAAAAACAGCTTTTGGGCCCCATAACGACGAGGCAGGGGTGTGTAGGGAGGGAGGAAACTATAGCTAACAGGATTACCTCAACAGGACAATCTATCTCCTTAGGAGGTTCTGATCCCCAAACCCCAGCTTTTTCTAAAATGAATAAACTAAAAGGGATAATACTTAAGGTAAAGAACAGGGATTTAGATAAGACAGGCAAGCAGGCCACCAAAGGTGACTTCCATTCACTTTACTATTTTGTCTGAAGCCATCCAAGTCAATCTACTCTTTATACCGTAAGTTCTCATTTATTGAGAGCTTACAATATGCAAAATACCATGCTTTATGCTTTGATAGATTATCTCATTTAAACCCTCACACTACCCTATCATTACCATTTTAGAGGTGAGGGCCTAAGAAGGTTAAAGTCACACAAATAATAAACTGCAAAGCCTGGACACAACTCCCTGTCTTCCTGACCCCTTGCTGCCTCCCATCTTTGGGTTACACATCACAGACTGATAACTGTAGGAGACAACCTTCTTTCAAAGATGATTTGCTCTGCGTTAGCAGACTATACAATTATAAAGTGAAAAGAAAAAGCCAGTGAAGAAAAGTCTGTTCTGGGACTAACCTCTCAATCACTTCACTGACCAAAGGAACAGAACTACCAAAAACAGTTTTCCATAGAGCCTTAATTACTAGGGCTTAACTACTAGAACAGGAACAATGAAAGAATATTAAATGACAATAAAATAATAATTTAGAAAGGGCAACATTTTTAAGAATTATTTCAAATGGTGGGGAACACATGCCTAGCCTGAGTCAGCACTCCCAGACAGCTAAGCCGAGGACAGAGTCTCCAGACCCTGGCCCCTTAGGGCCGTCCCAATACATGACCCCAGGGCTGCAAGGAAAGTGCCCTCACTGCACAAAGGCAGCCATTCATCTCCTCTCTCCCCGCTTTAACCTCCTCCCTCACCCCTTTTCTCTTTTCTCTAATTTCAGTGCATAATTCTTAAGATTATAAGGAAAGACTAGAGCTGATCCCAGAACAAAATAGAACAAGAATGTAAGCAGCTAACAGTGGGAGTTAGCCAGGACTATACTGTTTAACTTTCCCCTTCCCTAAAACAGCTCTTCATTTAGTAAGAGCTAATCTTACATTCTGACTTCAAAGAAACAAGCTAATTTGACTGTACCCCTAATCAGCTGGCCTGGCATCTACCCATTGGCTGTTGTGCCTAAAATATTTGTTTTCCCAATGCTTACTCTGTGGCAGCAAAATTAAAATTTACATCTTTGATATTTGTCATTTTATCAAATAAAGTTGCACATTCTAGGTAAATCACGATTTCAACCCTTGCTATCTGACTCTGAAGGCTACGTGTGTGTAACCACTAAATTAAACCACCTTGGCAGGTTGCTGGAACAATTAAATGTGTGCAATGAGTATTACACACAGTTAAAATATTCATGCCAGGCACTGGATGGGCCCTAGGAGTAATACAGCCTTTGTCCTCAACTGCATTAGTCAGAAATAATGTTCTAACATTTTTAGCAAAGGCAGTCAGTCTCCTTATACTCAATCATCCAATTTAGGAGCTACTCGTAAGATGAATGGTCAAGTCCAACGTGCCTGACACATGACAGGCTCCCAATAGATATCTGTTCAGTGCCAGTACTACGGTTCCCATGGCAGCCATCCTCGTTTGTGCTTCTGCTTCTCTCTGATGTCCCCTGCCAATAGTTGTGACTTGATTACCTACCTGAAACCATAACAGTTACACTCGACAAGACATGAGACAACTCTGTGTCCCCATATGCGCACCCCTAGATACCCAGCCACCACAGGGGCACCTCTTCATCAAAACTCTTGCTCCCCTGGATTCCCCTCAGAAATAGGAAAATCCTGTCAGAGCCTTCAGCTCCAAAGGTTCATGTCCTGATGCTCACGTCAGCCTGTATCTACCCTAGTCTATGGGAAATAGTCCCACTCAAACCGTGTGCATGGTACATGTAGGATGAGACCAAAGCTTGGACGAGAGGAGGTAAACTGCTGGTATCCTTCATTAGAATTCACAACATATTTCCTCACAAAAGGATCATAAAGCAAAGGATTTCAACCTTTTATCTCTTGCCAACACACCAGAGGAGTTAGCTCCCAGTAGTAACAGAAGCTCCCTTACAGAACTGATTCTCAGTTGGGGAGTGGGTGACATGGCCTCCCTGAAGGATCTATCAGAATTGGGGGAAAGGACTTTGTCAGTAGGCGATGAGAGAGAGAAAACTAAAATGCCTCTCAGGTAATTCTGATATGCCCCCTGAAATAAAAATCACTTTTATAGAAGGTTATTAGATGTTATTACATTACTGGTAACACTCCAATGCTACATGATGGTTTAAATAGGAATTGTAGGATAGCTTAAAAATATAACCACATTTTAAATAATGTTTCTGTGTGAGAAAACTCTTTCTAAGTCCCGAACATTAGACTTAAAACATTATCTATTTCCAATATATAATTGTCCATAAAAGTGTAAAAAAGTGACTAATAGTTCACTGTGAATTCCTATGGGTTCTTTAGCTGAGATTTACAGATGGGCTTCAATGTGATCAAATAACCAAGAAATTGGATGCAAATTTTGTGTACATGTGTATTTTTCTGGAGAGCTTATATCAGATTCCCAAAGTGAATTGTGACACACAAAAAAATATTATTTTAAGAACCACAATTATTAAGTGCTTCACAGGCAGAGAAATGTATACGTGAGTACCAATTTCTGGGTCGTACATAGTACAAAAAATAAAATGACTCTAGACTTCTGTCTCTACAATACACCTTTATTCTCATCTAACCCTTTGCCATCCACATAAATCTGATGCCAGAACTTGGTTTGAATCTTGAAAGAAAACAATCTTACCAAGAATTATAGTTTTTCCATGTCCTAACATGTAAATATTTACATATTTCTTAAACTGCTGAGACTTTTTACAGTTCAATAATAATAGGTTTTACTAATGTCACAGAATACACTGTAATCACTTGGTACTTATCTTCCCACCCCCATTCTTACCCACAGGCCACACACCAAATAATTATAGATGCCTAAAATGCAGGTGAAATGCTCTAGAATTTAAATTTTCAAGTTGATATTGAAAATCTGTGCTTCAGAGATATACAATCAATTACTGCACAATAAATTATGTAAAACAATTCCAAGATGTGAAAGAAATATAAACTGACCTTCATGAGATGCTGATTTATCCATTTTGTAAACGTTTTCTTTTGAACTTTGTCCCGTTCATCTAGAAGAGAGAAAAAAAGATATAAAGTTGATATAATCTATGAATAGACTTTAATTGGATTATGCATATAAACAAAAAATAAAGTATTCAAAAAATACTGCTTAGTGCATTCAAATTTTCTTGTTAGATTTTGGCAACTTTAGGCTATCTGTAAGAAAGTGTTAAAGAACTATCTGTCAGACTGGTTTCTTCCCAGTGTTGCATTTGCCAACATTACTCCACTAAACAAATGTCCTCTGTACATTCTGTAACATAAACCCCCATCACCACCACCACCACCATGAAAATGTCTAACCTAAACTTTACAACTTCAAGTGAGCCCTGGCACTGAACTTCCCAAAGCACTTTACCACATATGACGTCCCTTTTGATCTTCACAACCGTAAGAGGGAGGGTAGGTAGTTTCATTCCCATTTTACAGAAAAGGAGACCAAGACTTAAAGAGGTTAAAAAACTTGTCCACAATTATTCAGCAAATAGTTTATTTTTTGCTTTTCCTTTTTTTCTTAGCAAATAGTTTAAAGTTGTGATAATAGGCAGGACTTATATTCAGTTCTTTGGTTTGAAGTGGACTCTTGTTTAATTACTAACCATACTGCTTCTCTCCTAGATTCCCTGTTTTAAATTCTCTGGTAAAAAAGAAAACACCCCAACTAGATCCTTACTATTGAGAGTGATACTGCCCTTGTGGTTTCTACTACAGACACAACGCAAAGAAAGGTGAGGGAGGCTTCTTAGGATTTAAGGAGAAAAAGTCTTGGAAGGTTCTGGTTCACCAAGTTATTATTTTAAAATAGAATCATGATCTTCCCATGTCTAAAGCTAACATTCAGAGCTACGCTTTCTTCCTCCCTGTTTCTAGGCAGCAATTCCCTACTTTCCTGTTTCCTTCCTCCTTTCTCTCTGCATATGGGGAGACCTTTTTCTTTTTCATTGGTGGTCTTCTATCCTTCTCCACAATTGAGATGCTCTCCATCCTTTCCCTTGGGGTGAAACATGTCTTGCTCTCTTCCTTTTCTTTCTCATTCTTTATCCCTAAACCCTCTTAAACTATTTCAATGGGACTAAAATTTCTTTGAAATGCTTGTCTTACTGATTAAAAGTATTAATGCAATTTACAATAACTTAAATACAAACAAAAAATATTATTAAAATAAATCAGCTGGGAAAAAGATCTGTGAGACAAGGTTACTAATTTTTTACCAAATTTTTGGGGGTGACATCAGTTAATGAAATTATATAGGTTTCAAGTATACAACTCTATAATACATCATCTATATACTGCATTGTGTATTCATCATATATTTGACCCCCTTTACCCTCTCATACCTCTATATTCTATTGTATATATGTACCACATCTTGTTTATCTAATCATCTGTCAAAGGACACTTAAGTTGTTTTCATGTCTTGGCTACCATGAATAATACTGCAATGAACACAGGGGTACATATATCTTTCTGAATAAACTTTTTCACATTTTTTTGAATAGATATCCAGAAGAGGGATTGCTGGGTCATATGGTAATTCTATTCTTAACTTTTTGAGGAACCTCCATACTGTTTTCCATAGTGGCTGTACCAATTTACATTCCCACCAGCAGTGTATGAGGGTTCCTTTTCCTCTACAACCTCTCCAACACTTGTTATTACTTGTCTTATTGATAACAGCCATTCTAACAGATGTGAGGTGGTAAAAGAAAGAAAAAGATGAACTTCTTAATATATGCACACAGGAAATCCATGGAAAAAAATTAATTCCCACAGGTACTGAAACTCACTAGCAAATAATGTTAATATAAAATAACAAATCAAGCTTTTTAACCTATCAAATTGCCAAAATTTTATGAAAAAACATACTGATACTGACAAGGACACAGGGAACATTCCTATATCACTAGTGCAAAAGTAATTTGGTTTAAATCTTCTAGACCTTCACTATTAAATACTGTCATATGTGGCTAGTCACAAAGTTTAATCAAAATTAACCAAAACAAAATAAAATTTAAAATTAATTTTCTTGTTTACACTACTCACAATTCAAGTGCTCACCAATCACATGTAACTAATGGCTAAGATATTAGAAAGTGCAGATATAGAATGTTCGCATCATCACAAAAATTTATCTTGGACAGCACTGCTCTAAAAGTTCTCCTAGACAGCACTGCTCTAGAACAATTTGCCAATAAATATCAAAAGGCTTAAAAATACACATACTGTGGTGATTTCTAGTCAAAATGGCAGAGTAGGTAAATCCTGTACTTACATCTTCTCACAACCACATCAAAATTACAACTAAACGACAAAACAACCATCACTAGGAATGGCCTAAAGTGTAGCTGAACTGAAGTCCTACAACTAAGGACAAAAAGAAGAATCCACCTTGAGACTGGCAAGAAGGGCAAAGACACAGAATGGACTGGTCCCAACCCACATGCTATGATTGAAAATCAGGAGGTATATCTCAGCTGCAAAGGTCACACCCAGAGGAACAAGGGGTCCCAGCCCCACACTCGGCTCCCCAGCCCAGGTTTCCCGTGCCTGGTAGAGAAGTCCCAATAACTTTTGGCCGTGAAAATCAGCCAAGATTGTGGCTGAGTTAGACCATGGCAGTTCCAGTCCCAAGCACTCCTCTTAAAGGGTCTGTGCATGGAATTACTCACTGATGGATGCGCTCGCTCTGAGCTCCAGCACTGGGGCAGCAACTTGAAAGGTGCCAGGGACATACAAGTAGGAACTAAATTGTCTGGCTTCAGGGCAAGGCCTGGTGGAGCAGCTTTCTCCTGGACAGAGGAGCTGGAGGAAGCCATTGTTTCTTTGTTGAGCCCTCCCACTCCTGGGTATACAGATGCCAGCAGCTGCCATATCTGAATCTCCATCAACTTGACGAATACTGTTCCTTCCCCTGTCCTGGATATTCCCTGAGACCCTGTCCCACCCAACTTTCAGGCACACCCAAGCTGCTTCCAGTGGCTTTTCCCTGTCTTAGGTTATGTGTCAGACTTTCCTAAAATGTCTCAAATGTTCACAAAACCCAAACAAGCAACATTTGGCTTTGGCATGTCCTGTACTGGTGGCTGAGCAGCCCTAAGCCTGGCACTAGTGACAGCCAGCCTCTGTTTGTGGCTTGGCCTCTTGAGGCATCTCCAAGCCCAGCACAGGCAGTGACCATCTGTGGATTGCTTTGTGGCTCATGCCAGGTGACCCCAGGGAGGACACAGGCTGCAGCTGAACTTGGCTGCAGCGGGTCTCCTCCCAGGAGGCCCTGGGACTGGCACACCAAGTGGCCAGCTTCAGACGAGCTGGAACATCACCTGGCTGCCTTCGAGGAGGATGCACCCAAAGGGTACATTGGGCAGCCACCAGAGCCTTCTAAAGTGAATCATGCTCTGTAGGGTCAGCCCCTGCACCCAACTCCTCCACTGTAGCCAAGGCCACTCCTCACAACCAATCAGTCTGAGGGTCAATCCCTCCCAATGGCTTGCAAACAGCAACCAAAGCTCAACTACAACAGAAGGATACACACAACCCACACAAGGGACACACCTGGAGCACCCAGCTCTGGTAATCAGGGTCTCTAGCCCCATAGGACACCTACTAAGTAAGATAACTTTACTAAGACTGGGAGGCATAGCAGCCCTACCTAATACATAGAAACAAACACAAGGAGGCAGCGAAAATGTGAAGACAAAGAAAACATGCCCCAAATAAAAGAACAAAACAAAGCTCCAGAAAAAGAACTAAACAAAATGGAGACAAGTAATCTATCAGATGCAGAGTTCAAAATACTGGTAGTAGGATGCTCAGTGACCTAAAGGAGAACTTCAACAGAAATAGGAAACATAAAAATAGAAATAGAAAACATAAAAAAGAACCAGACAGAAATAAAGAATACAATAACTGAAATGAAGAATACATTAGAGGAAATCAACAGTACATTAGAGGAAATCAACAGTATATTAGATGAAGCAGAGGTCCGAATCAGCAATTTAGAAGATAAGGTAGCAGAAAACACCCAAAAAGAACAGTAAGAAGAAAAAAGAATCCCAAACATAGGGATAGTGTAAGGGGCCTGTGGTACAACATCAAGTGTACCAACATTTTCATTATAGGGATACCAGAAGGAGAAGAGAGAGAGCAAGGAATTGAATACCTAGTTGAAGAAATAATAACAGAAAACTTCCCTAACCTGATGAAGGAAATACATGTACAAGTCCAGGAAGCACAGAGGGTCCCAAACAAGATGAGCCCAAAAGAGGCCAACACCAAGACACATCATAATTAAAATGTCAAAGGTTAAGACAAAGAAAGAATCTTAAAAGTAGCAAAAGAAAAGCGGTTAGTTACCTACAACAGAGTTACCATAAGATTATCAGCTGATTTCTCAACAGAAACTTTGTAGGACAGAAGGCATTGGCAGGAAATATTCAAAGTGATGAAAATCAAGGACCTACAACCAAGATTATTCTATCAGCAAAGCTATCATTTAGAATCAAAGGGCAAAATAAAGAGCTTCCCCGACAAGAAAAGGCTAAAGGAGTTCATTCCCACCAAACCAGTATTACAAGAAATGTTAGAGGGACTTATTTAAGATGAAAACAAAATTTTAAAAATCAAAAATATGAATAAAATGGCAAGAACTATACAGCTATCAACAATTACTTTAAATATAAATGGATTAAATGTTCCAATGAAAAGAGAGCAGGGCTGAATGGATGAGAAAACAAGACCCTTACATATGCTGCCTACAAGAAATTCACTTCAGATCCAAAGACACACACAGACTGAAAGGAAAGGGATGGGAAAAAGATATTTCATGAAAATGAAAATGAAAAAAAGTAACTAGGGTATCAATACTTATGCCAAACAAAACAGACTTTAAAACAATGGCTATATAACAAGAGACAAAGAAGGACTCAGTAATCCCACTTGTGGGTATATAGCCAAAGAAACCCAAAATGCTACTTCAAGGGGACATATGCATCCATATGTTCATTGCAGCATGTTTATAACGGCCAAGATGTGGATGCAGCCAGGCTGTCCATCAGTGGAAGAATGAATAAAGAGGAGATGGTACATATATACAATGGAATATTGCTCGGCCATGGAAGGGAATGGTTTCTTGTCATCTGCAGTGGCATGGATAGGCCTGGAGACTATTTTGCTAAGTGGAGTATGTCCGACAGAGAAAGACTGATGCCGTGTAATTTCGCCAATCTGTTTGTTCATTTATCTAAAAAAACAAGATAAATGCACAAACAAAACAGAAAAAACAAAAAAAAACAAAAACAGAAACAGAACATTCTGATGGTTGCCAGATGGGAGGGGGGATGAAGGTGGGTGAAAAAGGAGAAGGGATTAAGAAGTACAAATCGGTCATTACACAGTAGTCATGGAGGTATAGGGGATAGCATAAGGAATGTACAATATAGCATAGGGACTATAGTCAATAATATTGTAATAACTATGTATAGTGCCAGGTGGGTACTAGGCTAGTTAGGCAGATCACTAGATATTTACATTATATAAATATCTAACCACTATGTTGTACACCTGAAATTAATACAAAATAATAACGAATGTCAACTGTAATTGAAAAATTAAAAAGGGGAAGGTGAAGGGGAATAAGGGGTCCAAGTTTCCAGGTATAAAACAAATAAATCATAGGGTTATAATGTATAGCATAGGGAATATAGTCAACAACATGTGACAGTGTGGTACGGTGTCAGATGGTTGCTGGACTTATCATGGTGATCACTTCTTTAGGTATTAATATATAAATGTTGGACAAATATGGTGTACACCTGAAACTAATATGATATTGTATGTTACCTATATTTTCATCTCCAGCAAGTCTACTTGTAAAATTTATCCAAAAGCTATAATCATGGTTGTGTACAAAATTTTTCTATGAGAATATAAATCAGACTGTTTACAACAGCGAAATAAGTTTTGCAAAAAAAAAAAGTGCTCAATGATACAAAAACAGTTAAATTTTAGTAAAGCCATCCAAAGGTTTGTTCACATTCAATTCCTTGCAAAGCTACTCAGTGAGGCCATATTACTTAGAGCTCTTCTACACTTTAATGCTAACATGAAAGAGCAGGGGGAGGGACCATACATCCTAGTTTGTATTTCATTTCTTCTCCAAAGTACTTCCTCAAAACCCTTTACATTTCCTACCATCATCAGGGAGAAACAAATGAACAACAACAACAAAAAAAAACAACCTAAACATAGCCTATTATTTGGTCTGTCCGTAACAGATTCCTTTTCAATGCCCCAAACTTCTAGTCTATTTCTTGACTTAACATTGAATATTAAAAAATTGAAGAAGAGATTGCAGATAGCAGACCCAGAAGATAGAGGCTTGTTGAATCTGAACATAAATACTTAGAATTTATGCTAAAATTGTTAAATTTCCCAATGGAAAGTCCCCAGACACATTGCTTATAAATACTCTGCCAAGAACAATAACATCAACAATTGTCAACCAACATTATCATCCACAAAATATTTATTAATTCCTCTGTTGGCCTCTTTGGGGCATCATCTGCACCTCACTTATCTTTGTCTACCCCATAGCAGACAGCATAATGCTTTTATGCATTCAACAAATAAATGTCATGATGTGAAATTATGTTTCAAAAAGGATAATCCAAGTCAGAATAGCAATGTATAATTACTCATATACTTACACAGAGTGGATACACCACTGTATCTCTTAAAGCAATATATGGTGTCTTAAATATCTCTCAGCTTTCCTGTTCCTAAAGAGTTCAGAATGAACCTAAGGCTAGAACAAGAAAGAGAGGCAACCTACTAGTCCTTCTTACCGATCAAATGCAGATTCTATACTTTCCTCATGTATTCACTCATTCATTCCAGCATCTATCAGGTCCTTTGATGAGCATAGTGACACATGGAGCTGGGATCACTCAGCTGGACAGAAAAAGCACTGGCTCTTGCTCTCTGGAGCTCATTATCCAGAGAGGGCAACTGACAAGAAAGCAGTGTGATAGGCAGGTCAACTGAACAAAGGATGTGGCACTCACCATGTAAGCGAACACAAATGAGAGAAAGACCAACTTTGCCCAGGTCAGTCAGGTGGAGCTTAAAGGACGTTGAGGTAGAGGAGCAAGACAGAAGCCAACCATGCACAGAATTCTCCAAAGAGAAACCCTGATTTAATAATTTCGGATTGAAAGAGCTGTAGTTAGAACCCATAACTGTGATTCCCTCCAGAGTTGCTTCCACTACCACAAGATACCATCATCTTTCAAAAGGAAGTGCTGAACACACCTCCATCACAGACAGGGGCTTGGGAAATGGGCCCTGCTGTGTGATGTGAACTTTGGACAAGTAAACGCAAACAATGGAACCTCTGTGCCAAAGTCTGCTACTCATACCACATCTGCAGCAGTGCTTTTCTACGCGTCCAGCAAAAAGAAAACAGAATGGGGGGTGGTGGGGGGAAGAGCACTTCCTAGGCAACACTCATATATTCGCATCTAATTAATAATCTAGGAACCTAATGTAAAATTGTCAAGAAAAAATGTTAAAATGTGTTAATATTCAACAATCTTTCTAATTCAAGAATAGACAGCTTCTGTATCAAGTTTATTAACTTACTGAATCAATCACAAAATAATATGAACTCTAACAAATTTACTCTTGTTAAATTTAACTTGTTATGTGTATTATATAAAATCCTCTCCTCTTGGCATATAACAGTTAATAAAATCTATTTCTTATTTTCTAAATTAATAGAAACTGGTCCCATATTTTAAGGAACATGAAGTAGAACATATATTCTAAAGGCCAATCACTTTGTTAATTTCTTGCTCAGGTGGTAAGTATCGAGAAAAGCTGATTTAATCAAATAATTTACCTCCAAGTACCAATGCGACATTCAACTTAAATAATACAATTATAAAAAGATTATTTTGATTACCGAAGTTTCGTTTGTGGTGGTGACTGCTAGAAGCTCAAAAGCAGTGCTGAAAATGTAAGATGGGTGCTAAATATTTGACAAGTAATACTGAGGTAATATCCAGGGATTATGATCTACAGCTAAAGTACTTAAGTAAGGCACAAAGACTAAAGCCAATTAAATAACACACATAATTCATAAATTCTGATATCATTTTCTAATGATAACAGCCCTAATCTGTTCTTTTAAACCATGATAAACCCTGATGAGTCCCATTGAAGTACAACAAGGGAAGTTCTTTAACACTAGAAGATTCCCACAATGAGAAAAGAGTTAAAGTGGTCTTTAAAGTCCACACCTTGCTTCAGGAAAGTAACTTATCATCGGAATAATTTAAGTCTGGGGAGACTATGATTTACCACTTTCCATACACATTATTTCAAAAGGGTGTCTTCCAGATTACACCATCTAATTTTCCAATTACATGTCTCATAATGGTTCTTTATTTCATTTCAGTCAGAGCTGTCTAACGCTGAGATTTATGTATTTAGGGCAAGTAGCTATGACAACAAGAAGGGGAAATCATTCTTGAGATTTACACTGATTCTATTGGTTTTACAGACTATCCAGTTATTTTTCTGAATAAGATTTTAAAACACTCCTCTACTGGAAAGTTATTTCTAGAGTAAGTTTTAAATGAAAATATATACTTATGATCAACTTATGTACCACGTGGCTGAAAACACGTAACGACATAGAATGCAAAGAATAACAATTTGGAACAAACAAACGTGTAAAAAGATACTGATTATTACAACCTACAGTGACAGGTTTTCAATATAATCCAATCAAAGCTAAAACCCCTTATCATCACATCACGCACATAGTTAAATATTGAAATTATTTAAACACAACAACAGGGGGACGTTCTCTCCAGGGAGCCTCCGAAGTTGTTGTGCGAGGCTGTCTAAGATTTCTGAAAGGTGCCCTACCGTCTGCCTGCTAAGCTCCCACGAAGCAAGCGAACACTGATAGTGCGACTTTCCTTTCTCAGTTCTGAAAACATGAAAGTGGTAGCGCAGGTGATACTACTAACCCATGCAGCACATCAGCCCCACCAGCTTTGCGTTCCAGTCGGGATCATATTTTATCAGATGCCCCATCATTCTGTGGGAAATCTGTCCAATATTTCCCTCCACTCTTTCCGTAGAAACTCTGATGTGTCAGAGTCTTGTTAACTTTCTATGTAGAAAGGAAAACACTGACTAGACACTCCCACTTACAAACTGAAAACCTGTCAACTCCCCCTTTTAAACAAACATTAGCAAAGCCCGCCTCCTCCATTATTTTGTAGGGGACACATACCGCTATGACTAAAAAAATACTAAATTATCTATTTCTCCTTTTAATCTTAAAGTTCATAGGAAGTTCCTTAACAAGGGAGTTTTGAGTCTCTAACTTTTTTGGCAGTGAGGCAAACCAGTAGGATGTTAGATTCCACTGCTGCACTAACTCATGCATTCTCTCTTCTAACACCCCAGGCGGAATTCCCCTGGAAAAGAGAACAATACCCAGCCTAACTTGTTGAACTCATTCTGATATGCCTGCTAAGAAAGTGATATGGAAAGCTCAATTTTATAGGCTAAACACATATCCTTCAGGGGGAATACCACTATCAAGCATTCCTTTCCATGCAACGTATTTTCACTTGAATCTCACAGAAATTCTTTAAGTTGCATGGTACATCTTCATCTTAAAGATGCTAAAACCAAGGTTTCAAGAGATTAAGAAACTAGATTTCACAGCCAGCCTAAGTGGGATCTTAAATCTGATTCCAAAACCCACTTCCTTTCTCTGTCATCAAACAATAGAACCCCTAATCTAATAATACAGGAAAAGCAAGGAGTCTCTATAAGAATGTCACTTTTAAGCATGAAGAAATGAAAAAAATGTTAAGAAATGAGAACCCTTATTCTATAGAAGCAACAGACCAAGACTCTTCAATATTCCTATGTTTGTCCAAAACATCGGACAAATGGACCTGCCTGAACAGAAACTGTATACGCAGTAAGTCCAAAATAACAAACAACAAACAAAAAATGATCACTACTTATTTTCAGCATTAGGAAGTCAGCAAATTTGATGTCAAGGGAAAAGACACTGCTAGGTTAATTATTACAAATATGCTTTGAAGCATCCATATGACTTCTAACTCTATTGTAAATACACCATAAATTAAAATACTGTATCAACTTCTGTTGAGAAGTTTAAAGTCTGTATCTGCTTAGTGAGTAAGTATCCCTTCACTTCCTTTCTCTTCCTTTCTGATTTTATTTGTTTTTATTTGTCTGTGGTTTAGAGCCCTTGCCTCCACTACAGGAAAGCCTGGACCCACATATTTCAAGGAAAGAGGATTATAACAATAATAGCAAACACTTAGGGACCACTTACTATGTGCCAGATATTATTCTTAGTTACACACACATAACATACATATACTGCATATTATCCTCAACAGCCCTGTGAGATTATGCTCATTTACAAAAGAAGAAACTGGGATACTTAGAGGTTAAATAACTTGCCCACGCAGCTAAGGGCAGGAGGTGGAGAAAGGATGTACGTAGCTTGCAAAAAGCATGTTCAACATTATAATTTCATACTTGGAAAACAAAATGTTAACTTTTTAAAACTAAGTTAAACAAAAAGTAAAAAGTGAGGCTTGGCCACATCTTCCGTGGTGGGTCTACACAAAAGATGGAACTCACCTTCTGTAAATTAGTGATTCTAAAGAATAAGGAAGGGTAACCACAATGCTTTACTAGGAGGTCACATCAGAATTTAGGGCAAGGATGAGATTTCTGTGTATTATTAATAGGTATCAGATACAAATTTTGCAAAACGCTCTATTTATCTTAAAAAAACAAAAAAACAAAAAAGAAAATATGAACTGTTGGAGTTGTGTGGAAAAAAGATGGGAGGAAAGAGAAGAAGGGAATCTAGTCAGTTTCTCTACCACTTCCCGGAAACAGTTCTGTAGTACAATACAGTAAAAACAGCAAGGGAAAAGTTGTAATGTTTCTATCATTATAGAAGAAAGCAAACTGCCTGGATAAAATAGTTGGGCTTACTGAAAAGAGCAGCTCCTAAAACTCATGGACAATATAAGCTGGTGACCAGTTAGCAGGGTAAGAATGGATCGGGTCAGCTGCACACCATCCCTCCCCCACCCAGTCCCACCTCCACCCTCACCCAACCATCACCTAGGGGCTCTGCCTCTCATCCTAGTAACAACTCCATCACCCACTGGGGCCTCAGCCAACATCACTTGTGACTGGAGGTGAAATGGGTAAGAAAACAAAAACAATTTAATTAAAAAATATTACCAAATATTCCCAGAGAAGCCTCATTATGGTCTATTTCTGTGAGTACAGAGCTACAACTGATGTTCATTTTCCAGTTAATCCATCTTTCCCCCACTGGTGTTTGTGACCTACCCATGTGGGACTACAGACCTAGAGGAAGGTACTTAGTATCTCTGAGCCTTAACCAAGACCTCCTCCCTCTCTCCTGTTCTGTTAAAAAAAAAAAAGATTATTATTAGGATAATTACACCGAAGTAACGCTATTAAATTACCCATCATTAAAAATAAAGTTTGCAAAATATTTTAGGACTCCATCGAGGAAAGTATACCAATGATATAGCCGAGTAATTTCTTAGCTTAGTCATTACTGCAAAGCCTATGGCTGATCTTCCAATAGAGTATTATTCTGCCTCTGCTGTAATTTGTTTTGGTAACAGCAGATTCTCATGCTATTGAATGATGCAAAGAAATCCTTTAAAACTTTGGTTGAGAGAGGCTTTCTTCTTTCATTTTCAAAGTTCAATTCTTCATGACTTAAACAGAATTCATCCTCTTCTACAAGAACTGACAGCACAAAAAGGTTCTGGGGTTGTCCCTTTCTTATTACTGGCTTCACCAATTTAAATTCCCGATGATTTTCTGAGCTTTTTGATTTTGTATACCTATTATCTGTTAGGATTTGAATCTAAATTAAATGGACATTGATTTCTGCTGCAGTCCTCCTTGACCAGAGTATATCAATCTACAGCTTCTGTGCTAGATACTAAGCATGGTTAAAACCCACATTTAAAAAGGAGTTAATGGCATATCTGAATTATAATCTTCATAATGAAACTCTTTTCAGTTTCAAAAACTCGGAATCTTTCTTCCAAGGAAATGAAGATAGCTTAAAAAGGAGATATCTCAAGATAAGCATGGAACTAGGAATGCATCTCAGACATACAGTTACAATAAAATCTTCAGGTTTATACTACCTGGCAGTACATGAGGAAATAATACAGTATTAGAAATGAGAATAAAATAAACAAAACCATTAGAAGAAAATACAGAAAACTATGTTTTTAAAAAAAGTTGCATAGTAAAATTGTTTCAAAACAAGTTATAGAAAAAAAACAGAAGAAACTGAACATATAAAGGCTGACAAATTTGACAATGCCCTGATGTAATAGTAGATCCTAGAAATAAAGTTAAAAAATGACTGACTGAAAAAAATACCTGCTACCTATATAATACCTACCAAGAATATCCAAAATAGATGAATAACTCCTACTATTAATGATTAAGAAAAAAAAGACAGCCCCTCCTCAGTTACAAATGATGCGAGCATACAATTCACAAAAGGAATGCAAATGGCCAATAAAGATACGGGGAAATGTTCAAGCACCCTTCTAATCAGGAATTGCAAGCAAATGATTTAATAGTGGCATAAATAAATTTATCTGAATGATAATAACTAATGCAGAGAAACAGGTAGTCCTGAACAACACTGGTGAATGCATACAATGACAAAAACTTTTCTGAGGACAATTTGGCAGAACCCATTACATATTAAAATGCATTTATTTTTCGAACCAATTCCACTTGAAGGAAATACTTGCATATGTATGACTAGCATAGAAGGCTGTTTGCTGTAACAAAATATTTGTAGCCATTGAAATGTCAGTCAATATGACACTAGATGAATGAATTGTAATTCACCCATCCTATAGAATACTAATAAGGGAAAACGTGCACATGGTGACACAAAAAGATTCCAAGATATAGTTAAGTGAAAAAAATGCAAAATAATAAATATATATTACATAAAGGATGCACATCAAATTGAGAAAGAACAGTTTCATCAGAAGAGACAGAAGCTAGAAGGAGAGGGGACTGGTATAATATAGCTCATACTCTGCATATTTCTAGATAGTTTGAATCTTTTACAAAGAAAATGTATTTGTGTTGAAGGGGTTCTAAACAGGCCTCCCCAAGAGCTGCCACTTTGGCATGTGAATTATTTTGAGCTGAAGGCAATGGAGACTCTGCAGCCTCAGGAGAAACTTTCACCTCGCCTTTAAAGAATTTAAATTAGGGGCCCTGGCCATAATAATTATTCCCAGAAATAACTTTTTATGACCTATCTATAGGGCAGGGAAAACTTCTACTTACGAAACACCTGCTCTTTTTGTCCTGAGAATGACCTTCCTCTCCTCTTGAAGCCCCAGGCGTCTTACCTTATCCTTAGCTCAGAATGTCATGTATACTTCATTTTAACATGCTGTCTTTGAACCTGTCATGTATGTGGGGTCTCTGGCTCTTTCTAATAGGCAGGGTTACTACATGTATGCATGTAATTAATTTGGTCATTTTCTCTTTTTAATATCTGTCTTGAGTCTACTTGATTATTAGACCTGCTAGAAGAATCTAGAAAATTAAAGTTTCTTCCTCCCCTACAGAGTATTACTTTTACTAATAACTGTGAGAATAAACATGTTTCAAGTTCTTTTATGTATTCAATGCTCTGGTACTCTACAGATGATATAGGAAAAAAAAAAAAAAACTAAGACACAGGCCAGAGTAACCCCACTCAGATCTGAAAACAGAGCTAAAAACTTCAGGTATGATTAGGTTTACTCTTTTTTTCTTTTTCTTTTTTTAAATTAGTTTAGGCTGCTGACTACAGAGGTGAAGGGAAAAGGAAGGGGGGGGGGGGAGAAACAAGGGGAGGAGAAAGAGAACAGAGAGGTAGGGAGAAGAGGTGGAGCCACAGCTGGTGAAACCTTTTCAGAAACTGGTTGCCCAGGCTGGGATACAAAATTATGAGGCTGTAGAAAGTCTCCGAAAGGAGAATCAATAATAGAATATGTTCAGAATTTACCCTGCTTGGAGGGTATCCTTATTTGAAGTTTAACTGCCACAGAACAAACTGCAGCATGGTTTTACCTTCACTTGTCAGGAATCCAGAAATAAGACAAGGATAGAATGTGCTAAGTAAGCTGAGGCACAAATGGTGTAGAACAATAGACGCCATAAATCTCTCCGCACAAATGCTTTTTTGTCTATCTACTCCCCTGCTTGCATCCCTCCTCCCCCAATCAATTATCAGATCCCATGCTTTACTGTAGTGCAGTGGCTGTGTGGCTGTGGATAACCAGTATCGGATCAACAGTATCGGTTGGGAGCAAAGAGGTATTGGGTTCTGCTCTGAAGAGGAATTTACTGGTATCTGTCCTCACGATTGGCCAAGAATTGAAAATAAAACTCCTAGAATCTGCTTTGAACCTACTTTCTCCTACCAGAGCCTCTGATACCATGAACATAAAGAACCTTCCAATTTTAGTTACCCTGCTAAAACATTTAAATATTCTATATAACCTAACTGCTGCCATTCTGAGTCACTGTTATGGGCAGAAAGTTTCTGCAATTACTTTTTCTGTGCTACACTAACTTAAAGAAATTAGAGTTCTTTTCAAGTTTTCAATCTTAGCCTTTCTTTCCAGATTCAGAAGTCTGGTTAAGAATCCATCCCAAAGCACACAGCTACCATATAAATTGATGAAAACAAATTAAATAAATATCATTTCCATATTATTTATATATGAGATAATTCAATTATGCTTATGAATACCTTAGATAATTTGGGTTTTAAAGTCTTTGGTTTTGAACGCTTTTCTTTTACAATGATCACTATTACTGTGTTTCCCCAAAAATATGACCTAGTTGGACAATCAGCTCTAATGCATCTTTTGGAGCAAAAATTAATATAAGACCCAGTCTTATTTTACTATAAGACCCGGTATAATATAATATAATATAATATAATAAATATAATATAATATAATATAATATAATATAAAATAATATAATACAATATAATATGATACCTGGTCTAATATAACATAACATAGCATAACATAATATATAATATAATACCCGGTCTTATATAATATAATAAGACCGGGTCTTATATAAATTTTTGCTCCAAAAGACACATTAGAGCTGATTGTCCAGCTAAGTCATATTTTTGGGGAAACACAGTAGCAATTTCAGCTGGGGAAAATGATTTCACTTCCGTGAAACTCAAGTTTCCTCATCTGTCAAATAGAGTTACCCTCTTCAGACACCTTACTGGATACCTACCATGTAGAAGTATGATAAGCATTAAATATTATTGTATAAATATGCTAGAGTAGGCCCTCAACAAACACTCTTGGCTTCCTACTCACTTTAATTCAATTAGCAAATACGTATGTATTGAGTACCTACTAGGAAGGTCAGTCGCCTCAAAGTTACCACACTATGCACAACAGAATTTCACATCATCTCATAACAATCTTACAACTGTATTTACATATCATCATCCTCGTTTTACTGATTAAAGATAAATAAATTTCAAAGAACTTAATCTAGCCCAAAGCGTCTCTAAGCAAGGAAGCAGCAGAACTAGAGTCTAACCCAGATTGTCTAACGTCCTTTTTAATATATAGGAACAAAACACAAGGGTGAATCAAATCCACATACCCTCCAAAATCAAGGAACCTAAGAAGGGAGAGACATAAGATAAGTAGGTGCTCTAATTTCTTACCATATCAATTCCAGAAAAAGAAAAACCAAAATAAAATGTCCTCAGCTACTGAGGAAACAATCCCTTCATTAAATAAATTGCATAAAATTCCTATATATTGTAAATTAGGAAAAGGTACAGAGAAACTCTTCATTCTGCTAAGGGGACAGAGTAAATCATTACAAGGGCAAACATAAGAACTTAGGAGTTATTGCCTCGGTCTGGTACTAGAATGTAGGTTACCACACAATGGAACATTCTTATTCCTTTTACCTTGAATATAATCAGTCTTTCCTGATAAGTATTGACTGGTACCATGAATTTGTCACCGTGACTCAAGGAACAAAGTCAAATACACCTTTATACACAGTCTAATATTCACCTAACAAATTTGATTTTTTGATGAAAGACAGTGACCTAGAATTCCTTTTTTTTTTAATTGAGGTATAATTGACATCTAGAATTCTTAGTAACTCCTTTCATGCAGTTGTGGTCTCTTTTATTTTGACCAAGAATTTAAGTTTAAGAGTATTTTTTCAGGTTGTGAGGCTCCACTTCTCAAGTCAATGGGAATTATAGGGTGATTCACCAGCACAACACCTTTCACTCCTATAATACAATAAGGCCAGTCACAGAGTGAGTCAGTAGCAGGATGAAAGGGTGGAGAACACCACAGATAACTACTCTGAACCACCCGGGGGGGAAAATTCAGCCTGGGCTCATTTCACAATGAGATTACCTCCCACCCAAAGTTTTTTAATTTAAATGTAGTTTACAGCTTGTGGGGCAACTGCTTTAGTTATAGGATCACCATGCATGCCCCAGTGGGCTTCAGAAGTCACACACGAGGCGACCCAACCCCATCCCAGAAAGGTTCTGCCTCTACCACCACTGCACCCCCTTTCCGAAGCCGCACCCATGAGTACTGATGAGCAACAGGAAAGGCACACATCCTAGTAAGCGTCTGGGGTGCCAGGAGACTTCTACCTGAGGCTCAGTTCCTACTGGGGGAAAAAAATCTTCACACTTGCTTTAGCCAACGGTGCATTCTCCCAACCCACCCAGCTTCCCCAGATCATAACAGAACAGATGGAGATAAAATAGCTCTGACTGAAGTCAGAAGAGAAAAAGAGCTTCTCCCTGAGTTACCACTAGAGAATATCACTTTGGGTTTGTTATTTCCTCACCTCAACTTTCTGTAGAATTCTTGGCTTGTTCACTTGCTTTTTTATTTTCTTGAAAACCAAAGGCAAATTTTGAAAAAGTGGATACTTTTCTCAGATATCCTTCCACTCATTTTAAAAACATTCTATGTATCTTTATTGTCTACTATTAGAATACTGGTCTCAAACTTTCAAATTACATGACCCCTCCTACTATTTATCTTTATAAGAAAATCACATGTCATATTCTAGCCCCTAAAAAAATTATATATATAGATATAGATATATAAAGAACAGTCAATGCATTTTTGTTATTTGGCTATTGCTTCTACACTTTTATTAATGAGTAGATAAATTATATACTAAAATCAGGACTAGTAGAGCAAAGAAGAGAAAATGATTGATGATGTGCCAATAACAATAGACGCATATGAGGGTTTTTTGTTAATAGCTAATTCTTTGTTGTAAAAACAGGCATCCTGAGGTAGTGCTGATGGGAGACTCCACTAGTATAACCTTTTGGAAATTTGGCAATACTGATAAGGAAGCTTTTAAAATATTTATAATATTCATGTGTTCTGACATAGTAATACAATGCTTGACATTTATATAGCACAAACTGTGACCCAGGCCTGTCTTAAGCATGTCATGTTATCACAGTGGAGATCTTTTATTATTCTTAATTTATAAATGCAGACACTGAGGCATTGAGAAGTTAAATAATTTCTTCAAGGTCAGAAAATTGTTAAGTGGAGAATCTGGGACCAAGGCAGTTGGCCCCACAGTCCACACTCTTAACCCCTTCAGCTATACTGCTTGTGGAATAGTCTATAAAAAATCCAAAATCCAGACTATAATTTATATAAGAAATATTTCATTTAAACATTAAATAGAATTTTGTCTGATAACAAATATTTAATATTTATAAAGGTATTATTAATTACTTATTAATAAAAATTGTGAAATAATCTAAATACCCAAGGATAGAAAAATGATCAAGTCAGTCATGGCACAGCCATAATAATGATTATACATTCATTAAATAAATGCTGAAAAGTGTCAGTGACATGGAAAATGCCTATTATAGTACCAATATTTCATTCCAATTTTCTTCATGGAATGTATATAATTATTTTTTACAGCTGGAAGGGAGGGTTACATGGTGGGCATTCTTGTTTTGAGAACCTCTCAATTTATGTAAAACTATTTTTCTTTCTTTTTTTTTAATTAAAGTTTATTGGGGTGACAATGGTTAGTAAAGTTACATAGATTTCAGGTATACAATTCTGTAATGCATCATCTATAAATCACACTGTTAATACTTTTTAAAAAATGTATTACTTCCCTGGCTGCTACTGGTATTACCTTGAACATGTGCAGCTAACACTGAAATACCAGACTCAGGCAGTTATTTAAAATGCTGAGGAATTGTCCCAAGAGACAAGCTACTGGGTTCAGATAACCGGGCACCACCATGTGGCCCACTAGCTATAAGTCATCTGAGCATCCAGCCACCTATGCTTGACTACTTAAATGGCATTTGTAAACTAAAATTTATTTCAATAATGAAGTACTTTCAAGGCCCCTAAGGCTAGAGGTGTGATTCAGGATCTGCTCCTGCCTAAATCTATTCCAAAGGAAAAAGTGAGAGGATGGTGAGGGAAATGATGTTAGTTTAAACTTCAGATGACACCTGACACCTCGTGACTAAAAAATGCAAAGTAAACCACTAAAAATATAGAAACTCAGTCTCAATTATTCTTTGTACACAAATCCCTGTAACTAACTAAATTAATAATGGCTTATATTGCATTTCCTATGAAGTGTAGATTTACACGCTCCTAAAAACCACATTAAACACTTTACTGGGGCCCCCGCTATTTCCAAACACTTTTTTTAAATGGGTCAGGATTTTCAGAAAGCGGCTTTCCATTCATTTAACAAGCATCTCTTGAGAACCTACTAAGTGCCAGGCGAGTGCTAAACACTGGCAGTACACAAAGGAATGAGTCACACAGCCTGCCTCAAGCCAGCAGAAAAGAGACTTGCAAGCCAGAATTTGCAAAACTGCGTGATTCGTCTATGAGAGAAGTAAGCAAAAGGAGCTTCACCTGATTTTAATTTTTTTTATTGGGGAATATTGGGGAACAGTGTGTTTCTTCAGGGCCCATCAGCTCCAAGTCATTGACCTTCAATCTAGTTGTGGAGGGCGCAGCTCAGCTCCAAGTCCAGCCACGGTTTTCAATATTTAGTTTCGGGGGGCACAGCCCACCATCATCCCATGCAGGAATTGAACCAGCAACCTTGTTGCTGAGAGCTCGCACTCTAACCAACTGAGCCATCCAGCCACCTCTGATTTTATTAAATCGATGTTTAGCTAACAAAACAAAGCAAATACTAAGTGTTCAGTTGAAACAGTTTTGACAATTGTTTGCATAGTATACCCAGAATCCAAAACAAGATATAAAACATTTCCACCCCCCTTGTACCTCTTTGCAGTCCATCCCCACACCCCTCCCATAGGCAAAACTATAAATTAGTTTCACTTGTTCTAATATTTCACATAAATAAGAATCTATCTGAGTCTAGCCTCTTTCACTAAGCATGTTTTTCAGAATCATCCATGTTGTTGCGTGTATCAGTGATTTGTTCCTTGTGATTACTGAGAGGTATTTCATTGTATTGATACAGTAAGTTTGTTTATTCATTAACCTACTAATGGATTTTGGGCACTTTCCAATGTAATAGCAACTTATGCTACTGTGAACAAGGTTGAATTTAATCTGTTTTGTTTCATATCTTTGAATTTGTATTTCCATGCTTTTAATGTAGTGCTCAGGGATGATGAAGAGTATAAGGTATGAATGAATAAGGTGTGCAAAGAAAATGGATAAAGGAAGGAGGCAAAATCAAGAGAGAATTGACATGGAAACAACCAAAATGTCCTTTGATAGATGAATAGATACAGAAGTTGTGGTACACATACACAATGGAATACTATTCGGTGGTAAGAAAAGATGAAATAGGACCATTTGTGACAACATGGATGGATTTTGACATTGTAATGCTAAGCAAAATAAGTCAGACAGAAAAAGTAGAGAACCATATGATTTCACTGATATGTGGGATATAAAACTGAAAACAACAAAGAACAAGAAAAGCAAATGAAGAAACAAAACTCAGACAATAATTTAGTGGTTGCCAGAGGGTAAGGGAGGAGGGGGTGGTAGATGATGGTAAAGGGGTCAAATACATGGTGATGGACGGAGAACTGACTCTGGGTGGTGAACACACAATGTGATATATAATGATGTAATACAGAATTGTACACCTTAACGCTACGTAACTTTGCTAACAACTGTCACCCCAATAAACTTCGAGAGAGAGAGAGAGAGAGAGAGAGAGAGAGAATTGGAGAATTGAAGGTGATTAAGCATGGATGAAGTGTGGGATGCACATAGAAGAATTGCACATGGTTAGGCAGAATGAAAGGCCTATAAAGGTATGCCATGCCAAGGAGCTGGGATTCTACCAGGAAGGCAACAGAGAGCACTGAACAGAACTTTCCAACAGCTGCACAAAGGCACTTTCCTTACAACCTCAGTGAGGCAGTTTAGAGCGCGCCAATTTGGAAAGCACAAAGACCTGGCCTCAAATCCCCACTCTGCTACCAACCCTGTGGGCTGCAGCAAGGTAGTAAAGCTCCCTAAAATTTATTTTCTTCATTTCTAAAATGGAAAAAATACCACCCATTTCCAAGACTTGTAGAAAGGCTGAAATCATGAATATTACACATCTAAGAGAATGCTTAGCATAAAATGGTAGCTCCTCTTAATGCTGTTTGATGGATTTAAATGCACTCATTTAAAATATTTCCTGGAATCTAAGTAAGCTTCTACTATTCTCACACTACTTCGGTAACTGTTAATTTATCAACGGGACCTCTAGGAACCAATTTTTGAATTAAGTTAACCAATTTCCTTTGGGGAAGATTTTTATGAAAATATGAAGAATGAGCCAAGTTAGCAAGATGAGGATTGGAAGTAGCAACAGGACATTTATTGTGGTTACACATTCAACTAGACACGTGTTCATAGGTTACTGCTACCCTAGAAAAGCAAGGTGATTATCCAGTTACAGTAATAGTGCAATAGCATAGCCAGTTAAATGCCCATAGCTCCAAAATGCAGCCGAGGGCAAAGAATACAGTAACCCTTTTCTTAAAACATAACTTTTGGTTTATGTGAACAATGTTAGAAATTCACTTAAATACTATTAATAATGAAATTTTCAATTTTAAAAGAAATAAGACTTTCTGTTTCTTTTAGCAATAGTAATGAGAAAGAAACTGAAGTATAATATGATATATGCCACTCCAAGTGCCCTCTAGTGGAAGCACAATAACTTTATAAAGTGAAAAATTTTATTTAAAGGAATTTTAATTAATTCAACAGAAGGAATTTATAGCTTTTTTGTAGGTGCTGACCTTTTAAAAAGTATAAGCAAAATACGCTGACATTCAAAATCAAGGTAGATTTTTATCTGGCTCTGTACATTTTTTTTTGCAGATGGGGTCTGCATGATTCATTTTTGGGGGGGGATTCTGCGTTCTTAACTGAGAGATCCAGACTTAAGGTACTCTAGCATGTCACCTCCCATAGTGCCTCTAGAGTAAACGTGCTCAATTGATTCTGAATACAGGCCATCTCCTTTATCACTAGTTTCACTCTCCTGGCAAGCATTTCAAATGTAACAGCGGAAATAAATAAATAAATAAATAAATAAATAAATAAATAAATAAATAAATAAATAAGATATTTGACACAAAATGGGAAGCCTGTTGACCACAGGCAGAATAGGAACTAAGAGTAGCATGACCAGTGTATCCTGAGTACTCATGACAGACTGCTGTGCATGCAGGAGGTGCAAACTCTACGAAGAAGGAACAACAGCAGACGATACACATCTGTAAATGAGCATGTCAGACGGGCGAACTAGTATTTAATAAAATCGCATGGCACTCCAGAGTTAGCAGAATGTCTTCACATAATCACCCTACTGTATATTCACATGTATTTCGTGAGGTAGATCCTTACTCACATTTAAAGATGAAAAATTGGAGGCACTAATCCATGAGAGTGATTTTATCCAGTATCATCTAGCTGGTAACCAGGACTTAAACACAGGTCTTTGGATTATAAAGTCCTACATTCTTGCTAAACCCTACCAGCAGAGACTGATTTAGAGGATGTAAAGTTTAAGACTAAAATTTCCGCGCATCTTAAAAGCAAGTGTCATGGGACAATATTTTGAAAATCACTCATATGTTCTTTTTGCCTTTAAGTACACAAAGTGTTCATCAGCCTTAAAAAAAAATGCTACAAAAAGACTATAAAAATGCTACAAAAAGATGGATAATCACTTCTGACTCGCAAAATTGGATTATTCAACAAGACTGTATAACTTTACTAACCATCCTGTCTAAAGAGAATTTTACAAATTGCTTTATTCCTTTCCCTCCTCCCTGCCTCATTTTATGCAGGGACCTGATGTAGCTCATATAATTCTCCTCCAGCGTAAAAAAGAATACCTCTTATGAATCACAGCGCTAGCTAAATATGATATAGGGCTATATGGGATATGAAACAGGTAGATTGTGGGAGAAAAGAGAGAGTCAAGAGGCGAGACCGATTTCCCCTGTCCAGGCTTTGGTCCTGAGAGGAGATGCATTTAGTGACTGAGGAATGATGGGGGAGGCAGAAGGGGACTCTTGGCCCTTCTCCCTATTTGGGACCCTGGGAAGGAGGCCATCCTTGGTTCTACTTGATATGGACGAGACAGAGAAGTATCTGTGACTCTGGCTGGGGCACTGGCCAAAGGGGTCATCCTGGCAGAAAGAAAGGGTTTTGTAGCAAGGGCTGCAGAGCAGAGCACACGTGCCAGGAAAAACTGAGAATCCCAGCCAGACCTCTCAGAGGGCCTTGTAGCAGGATCCAAGGTGAAGTCAAGTAAATAAAGGGCGTGGCTGGAACCCCGAGAATGGGCCCGAAGTTAACTGGATGCTGACTTGGGACTCGGTGGCCAACAGAGCATCAGACAGAAACAGGATATCACCTGGGAGAGAAAGATACTGAAAAGGAGGATAAAGACACTGCTAGGTGCAAGCACCTAGCTTCCCCAGGAAGGCAGGGTTGCAGAGGCCACCTCTGTCCCCCTAGATGCCCAGAGAAAAGAGAGGGAGGGAGGTTACCTACCAGAACTGAGCATTTTTGTCCAGAAGAGCAAAAACAGAGACTATTCAAATTGCCACATCAGGCTAAGCTTTAAAACAAAATCAACTGTAGCACATTTTCTCTACTAATCAGAAGATAGAACTCATGAAGACAACCAGAGAAGCTATAAAATGAAAGAAAATATTTTCTTTGCATTTCCAAGTTTAATTGTGAATTAAATCTTTCAACCCTACTACATAAGTCAGAAAAGTTGCTTTATACAGAGCACAAGGAAGAGTCATGGCATTTTCTCAAGAGAGGTATTATCAAGACAAAAGCGCTATAGCAACCGTATGTGGTACAGGGAAGAATCAGTGCCTCGCAACTAGTTCAGTCTTGCATCAGAAATGACTAAAATATTAATTCAGACTATTTTAACTCTAATACAAAGAGGAAAAAAATCCTTCCACGGAGCAAGAAAGAAAAACAAAGAGTATAGTTTTAGAAAAGCCAAACCTCAAACAATGCAGCTTTGGACTACTGAGAAATGATGACAGATGGCCCTATTATGTATACACTAGAAATAGGATTGTTCTTTTTCAGGAAAGGCTTTGAGAGTTGAGGCTAAAACAGTAACAGCCTGTACACAGCCGTGTGTAGTCTGCCAGTAAACATCAGATGTCCCTACAAACTCATGTGTTTATAATAATGGGAAAAGAATGGCTGAAAGTCTTCTGTGAACACAAATGTACGCGTGAATCCAAGGATTCTTAAACTTACTATGCATTTTCTAACCATCTTCTATCTATGCTGCAATACATAACGTGGCCCGTTCTGGCAAATCAAATCATTCTTTTCAAACTGACAATGTGTAGCTGAGTCTGCTGATGACTCACATGATATTGCTTAGTAACAGAAACCCGATGTTGATGGGGTCACATGGTTGCCCAGAATAAGCACTGCACTTCCCCAGACTTACTTTCAGCAGGCAGGGCCAAATGACAAAGTTCTGCTCAATGAAACGAAAGCAGAAGTGTCACACGGCAACTTCTAGGGATTTTCTATGAAAGACACTAAATGCGCCCCTTGTCCCTTCTTCCCTCTTCCTTTCTACTGGCTGGGAAGCCCACCTGATGGATGAAGTTCAAGCAGCCATCTTATCTTGGACCACAAGGCAGTACCTTACGGCTACAGGACAAGATAAAAACCGCCTGGTTGCTGATGATGGTGCTATTAACCAGTATTTGTACAACCATTCTTAGCCAGCCCTGGACTGCCTCCTGCTGGTCTTCTTTCCCATGAGGGAGAAGTCAACTTCATTCTCTTTAAGTCATTGTTGTTTTAATTTGCAAAACAGGATTATTACTGATTCAAATCCTAACCAAAATGCAGTGTTTCCCAGCCAATCTGCTACTGAGAGCTCTTTGAAATGAAATATTTCCTAGGAGGGAAATCAATGCCATTTACAAACTACGAGGTTGAGAGTTTAGTATTTCAAACCAATGCCACTGTAGCAGGAATTATGACTTCTCCCCATATTTACGCGTCCTTCTCTCTCAAATAAACAGATGCCCTAAGTTTTGGCTAGATGCGTGGTCACCAGGAATAAATACACATTTCCCAGTCTTCCTTCCGTTAGGTGTGGCCATGTTCTGGCCAATGAGATGCGAACACACGCAACTGTGCTACTTCTGGGTAGTGTCCTTAGAGAAGGGCAGTGCCCTTTTCTGTACTTCCTCAGTCCGCATGGCTGGCATACAGATGTGGTGGCCAAACACCTAAGAACCATTTGAGGGCAACAACCTAGGATAGCAAAGCAATATGGCAAAAGGAACTTCCATCTCTTCTTTTTTTTTTTTTTTTTTTTTTTTTTTAAGGAGGGCGCAGCTTACAGTGGCCCATGCGGGGATCGATCCACGCTCTAACCAACTGAGCTAACTGGCCGCCCCTCTTTGCTAGTTACTATTGCTGTGTAACAAACCACCCTAAAACTTAACTGTGTAAAACAATTTTATTATGCTCATAAATTCTATAGGTCAGAAATTCAAACCAGGCCCAAGTTGGGGACAGCTTACCCCAAAGGCTTCAGCTGGTAAAACGCAAAAGTTAAAAGGGTGGAGGCTGGAATCACATTAAGGTACTTTCACTCATATGTCTAGTGAATGACGCTAGCTATTATCTGGGACCTCATTTGGAAGAGTCAGCCAGAACACTCACAGGTGGCCTTTACATATGGCAGGACAGAATGGCAACCAACCTCAGGTTAGTCAAACTTCTTTTGTAGTAATTTAGGGTTCCAAAAGCAAGGTCCCTGCAAACAAGGCAGAAGCGGCATCATTTTTCTTGACCTAACCTTGAAAGTCATGTAGCATCACTAACCCCACATCCTTCTGGTTACAATGGAGCCAAGTGCCCAATCAGATTCAAGGGGAGAAGACAAAGACTGACTTTTCAATAGGAAAAGCAGCAAAGAAACTGCACACATGTTTTAAAACCACTGCGGTCTGTGGTCCCGAGTGTCATACCAGCCCTAGCCGAACTCAAGGAACTGAGCTGCATGCCACTCTGGACTCTCCTCCTCTGGACTACTACCAGAATAGAAATAAAAGGGAGCATTTTTAAGCCACTGTTACTGTGGGTCTTTGTAGAAAAAAGTTTTTAAATACATATACACCCCAATACTGCTTAATCATCAAACACAAGTAACAACAATGACTACCTCAAGAAACTAATTTTATAACTACTACAATGAACTTGTAGTTATAATTTATTCTATATTATCAGCTGTTGACATATTTTCTTCATTCAAAATTATTAATGAATGTCACAAATCCCTATTACAGTTTAATCGTCTTGTCACTTGCACGCTGCCAATTTCCCTTCCCGGTTTGGTATACTAAGAAGTTTCTGAGCCCAGACAATAAAGATGCTGACACAGCCAGGAAACTGTAGCCTGAAAAACAAAGAGTTCCAGATGTACCATGCGAGGGTGACTGAGCTCTAACGCCTCACATATCATAACTATCCTCCCACAGACCCTACTCTAGGCTGAGCCAAGCCCTCATTCTACCTGCCCTTTTATTCAACTATTTATAACCAAGAAAAGCGAATCCTTGAAGAATCTATTAGTTTCACAAAATAATTTCATAGTCTAATCATCTAATATGTCCTGGATATATCATTGCCTTTATAGTTTTTAATTAACGAGCAGTAGGATTTCTACCTCCTCATACCCACTCAAAACAAAGCATGTAAAACGATCATTGGTTTCTGCATGTCCCCTCAAAGCAAAAAAGAAAACACACTTGGAGAGCACACTAATACAAAACTGTGAAAGTCTGAACATGTCAAAATCCATGTAAAACCATGTATCTTACTTTCAAATATGTACCTAGAGGAGAATACTTTAGTAGGAAAACCTATGAATGTAGAATTCAGAAAAATAAGGGCTTTTGAAATAGATTAAGTTAAAATTCAAGTTCCACCACTTACCAGCTGCAAGACCTAAAGGAAGATACCCTCCCTGAGCCTTAGTTCACACAGGGAAATAAAATGGAACCAAGCGCAGTATGGTGATGAAATGCCACAAGGGTTAAATACAGTACCTGGCACAGAGCAGATACTCAGTATGTGTTAGCTCCTCTTCAATTCAGGGACTACTAATTCACTAGGTTACTGTGCTTACCCCTGAATCTCTCCAGTTTTATTTCCAGGTCACAAAACATCCAAAAGGTGGTATAAAACTGTGCTGGGGTTTTAACAAACAGAGAACACAGACAATATTGACTTAAACAGAAAAACCACATGTTCTCTTTCATAGAATGGCACTATAATTGGACCATTTCACGAGCTGCTGCTGCTGCTGCCGGATGACACAGAATATATCCTTAAGAGAAGGCTCCCAGATCTGTACTCTCTTCCCTGTCCTTATTTATCAATCACAGTCAGGACCAACAGAATGCTGTTTCATTTGCAGACTGGCATGATCCCTGAGGCTCCATGCCATATTGTCTTTTGCAGCAGGCCGATGGCAGTATGGTGATCAGGTAATTGCCAGCAGTGCTTCTTCCAACAGGGCTTTGAGGTTCATCTTTCTCACAGGTTTCCTATATTTAGCAATTGAGATTATGAGCTGTGTTTGTGATCGGGTGAAAGGTACAGACTTCCAGGTATAAGTTCAGGGGAGGTGATGTCCAGCATGATGACTGTAGCTAACAACGTTGTTTTGTATATTTGACAATTGCTAAGACAGTAGATCTTACAGTTCTCATCACAAAGAAAAAACTTATAATTATGCGAGGTGAAAGATGTTAACTACAATTATCGTGGTAATTATTTCACAATATGTACATGTATCAAATCATGCTATACACCTCAAACTTGTACAATGATATATGTCAATTATATCTCAATAAATGGAAAGAAAAAGAGTTGTGTTTGTGGTTTGTGAAACATACAGTTATCACTTAATTTAAAGGAGACCTTGCCTGTGAGGTGTTAACTCTAAATATTTAGCTCCCTAGGAAAAGCCTGAACATTACTTTTTTAAAGAACTTATTATTATGGGAAAATTCTTTTGAAAAAAGACTATTAAGGAGAGTATAATGAGCTGCCATATATCCATCACCTAGCTTCAACAATTATCAACTCACAACCTTATTCCTTCCCACCATGAACTATTCTGAAGTAAACTTCAGACAGCATACAATTTCAACCATGAATATTTCAGCATGTGTCTCTACACAGTACAAACTTCCTGAGTATCATGAAATAAAGTGTTCAAATTTTCCCAGTAGTTTGTTAATTTCTTTTTACAGTGTCTTTGTCTGAGTCAGGATCCCAACTGACTAATATATCTCCTTAGTCTCTTTCAATCTAGAAGATCCCCCATTCTTTTTCTCTCTTTATTTCCTTTATTTGTTGAAGTTAACAGGATCATTTGTCCTGTAGTTTCCCAGTTTGAATTTTAGTGATTGCATCCCCATGGTGCCATTTCACCTGGTCCTAATGCTGCCTGTAAATTGGAAGTTAGACCTAAATGGTTGATGAGATTCAAGCACATAAAGGCTGGTTGAGTCTCTTTTCTAAGTTAGCAGTCATTAGTGATCATTGCATGAGGTGCTGTAAAATAGTAGCACTCTATCATTCATTCTTCATTTAAAATCTAAATTATTTCCATAAAGAGATTCTTCCTTTCAATAAATATTTTTACCTTGAGGTACACGTACAGTTCATACAGGTAAATGCTTGATTCTTTCCCTTTATTTCCAGTTTCAAAATAATGAGTTGGTTCCCTAGACTCTTCCAGAATTAGGTGGCTGATAGACAAACGAGGGAGGGAATGAGGAAGAATGTTTTATATTCCCAAATTTCTAGATTTTCATGAGCCATGTTCTGAGTTAGAGAAAACACTAAGCCTCAAAGGAAGAACTGACTCTCTTTTTATGAAGACAATATGCCCTATATATCAAAAAGGTATGCACCATGGCTTTGAAATTTTTCCATTTGCTTTATTAACTAATATTACAATGATTTAAATTGTTTGGTATTTAAACAAGAAATTTATTTTTTTTTAATAAATAAAGCAATTGTGGCTATTTTATCTCAATGGCTCCACCAGAAAGCTACCATAATGGCTTTGAATCGCTGAAGGAGTTAGAGAAGGTTAAGGAAAAGATGACATAAGGAGCCAGAAGACATGCTGCAAGAGAGGTCATACTAGCTCCTAGCCACACTCCCGGCTCAGCATCTAGAAGGTGGGAAATGACTAAAGACCACAGCCTTGGGGTCTTCCTTTCAATTGTAAGAGAATGGATTCAAAAGGACCTTTATTCTAACAGAAAAAAAATCAAGTGAATATTAATTCTGAACCTTGAAACATGAAAATTTGAAATGAAAATGAACCACATAAAGCCTTCCAATGCAAACATAGCCTGCAGAAATAGAATTCAGATAAAGATTAATCTAAAATCTATCTACCAGGTAAATAAACACCAGGATAGTACAAACTATAACTACCTTTCTAAGGAAAAAAGAATCAAATAACTGTAATGATTACAAGATGACTAATGAAATCAAAGGATGGTTCTCCTACATGCAGGAAGCACCATCTCAGGTATTATCTGTAAGTTATGCCCTTCCTGGATCCCTGGTCTTTCCATCATAGCAATATTCATTCACTGAAGAACCAACCCTTCTAGAAGCCACAGGTGTAACAGTAGGGTTCTAAGGATGAATCTCCCCTTTTCCATAGAAAATAAAGATAGAAAAAATATAGAAGCCAGTTACACAAGGCCACATACAGAATTCCATTTACATGAAATGTCCAGAATACGCAAATCTATGCAGACAGAAAGTAGATTAGTGGTTTCCTAGGGCTGGGGCAGATGGGGAGAATGCTAACGGGTGTGAGGTTTCTTTTGGGGGGTGATAAAAATGTCCTAAATTTGATTACACGAATAATTGCAGAATTCTGTGAATATTCTAAAACCCATTTAATCATACATGTTATATCGTATACTTTAAATGAGTGAATTGCATGGTATGTGAACTACATCTCAATAAAATTCATAGCAAAAAAAATAGGGTAGTCAGCTTTCTATGAACGTGTTCCTCACATCCTTACAGAAATTAAGATATAGAATAATTTATGCTTAAAATGAGATTTTCACCATAGAAAGAAGATACTTCCAAACAAGACTGCAGAAAAAGAACTTAATTGATGAGTTTAGTACATACAGAAAAGCCAACTCTGTCTTAATTTCTTATATAGGAAAAGTGACAGACTCATTTTTAAACTACAAACGAGAATAACAGTCCCTAAATTCAAGTAAAATCCATCATAATCCACAAAGATGTACAACCATCATATATTACAAATCTACTTGTAAATACATTTGCAATTTTTATTTTTTAACTTTTTATTTTGAAATAATTTCAGACTTACTAAAAAGTCACAAAAATAGTGCAAAGAATTCCCATATACCCCTTCATCCACATTCTCCAAATGTTAAGATCTCTCTCCATCATAACATTAGCAACTTACTCCTACCTAAAATGACATTACAGAAAAAAAAAAGATAAAGAAATACTCCATTTCCATAAATTACAACCTTTCTTAGAGGCAGGGGGAGATTAAGAAGTTGGCATGGTCCTTAATGGTAATATACACTTTTAATGGTTTCTCCCTGGCTAATTAGTAAATGGGATCTTCCAACTGCACATGTATATCTAATGTAGTGTCAGATATTGATCAGCAGAGACCTTGGAAGCTGGTATTGCAATCTAGGGAATTAGATTTCACTGCTGCCTTATAGACAAGAGCTGGTGACCAATATAACACTCCCTTGTTTACATAATCACTCTGGCATCAAATGCCTTAAACCATGCAATATATGTGTATTGAATCAACACATTGTGCACCTTAAACTTAATGTCATGTGTCAATTATATCTCAAGAAAGCTGGAAAAAATCATTTGTGCAACTTTTTAAAAATACATATGCTAGGCTTCACCCTCCAAGTCATGTAAACCTGGGGTAGGTTCCTGGCATCTTAACCCCAGGTTAAAAACCTGTGAAAAAACTAAGCTTGAACTCTCACTATTGTGTTAAAACTTCCTTCTGACAATTCAGAAAAGAGTTAATCAGGCTTTTACTTACTGACATTTCAAATCAAACAATAAGATCTTACATCCCAATCACTTTTTACTAAATGATTATGTACAGAAACTTCACTTACAAACCTGAATACAACTTACGCTTTCAGCACTCATTAACTATTATTTAATGTACCTTACAGCTGAGCATTTAAACCCCAATAGCAATTTATATTAACTAGTCTTCTGCCTAGTTATGGCACAGGTATCAACCTTAAGCACCACTGTGGAAACAGACTCACATAACTTTAAAGTGAGAAGGGTTTTAGAAACCATCTTATGTGGCCGGCTTGCCTTGTTCCAGCCTCAGCAAAGACTTCACAGCAGAGGTAAGCTTTAAAAGCAGCTCCCCCAGACTCTAGGAGCAGAGTTGCTCTCTGCAAAGCTTTAATTTTGCTTCCACTGACAATTAGTACTGCATCCCTTAACACTACGTGTGCACTTCTGTCTCCATCTCTTGATTACTTCTTTAAAGACAGGAATCCCACCTTAAGTCCTTTGTATTCCCCTTCTTTCAGTGTCATTCAGAGTTTCACTTAAGAGTCACCCAATAAATGTTGCTTAACAAAACATTGTAAACTACTTGCTCAACTATTTTCCCCTTAATCTCTTTTTTTAACCACTATACATATTTCGGTAAAAACAAAGTGATTTTTTTTTCTTGATTAGTTTATTGCATTCATTCAACAAGCACTTATTCTAACACTTAACTACCGTGTTTCCCCGAAAATAATACCTAGCCAGACAATCAGCTTTAATGTGTCTTTTGGAGCAAAAATTAATATAAGACCTGGTATTATATTATATTATTTGTATTATTTATATATATTATATTGTATTATATATTATATTATATTATATTATATTATATTATATTATATTATATTATATTATATTATATTAATTACATAAGACCCAGTCTTATACTATAGTAAAATAAGACCAAGTCTTATATTAATTTTTGCTCCAAAAGACACATTAGAGCAGATTGTCCAGCTAGGTCTTATTTTCGGGGAAACACGGTATATGCTACACTATGGGTAAATCAGATTTATGAGAATAACACCTTTACAGAAAGTAGCTCTTCCTTGTTTATCCTCAGGGATTTGGCATGTGTGACCATGTGTTCTGATTTTCTCCTTATATATTCGAGACATATTCACATGGGTATTAATTCATGCCCCATCTTCCTGATCCCTTACCTAATATGTCAAAGTGTATCTCTCTACCTGGATCAAGTCAACATGTCCTGGGTTTTATCTTTGATTAATTAATTGAGAGAGAGAGAGAGCAAGAATGCACTAACACTAAAGGATTCACCTAATAAATTACCATTTACCTCAAGAAATACTGGTCCAATCTCACAAGGAACTCTGGTACTATATCACCTACATTTTTTACTGTTCAAGAATGTAGTTAGATTAAGTACACAATTACCTAAGGTTTATAAATATTTTTGTTATCTAGTACGTAAGTTTTCCTCTAATGTAATTGATCACAATAGATTGGTGCAAAAGTAATTGCGGTTAAAAGGTTAAAAATAATTGCAAAAATCGCAATTACTTTTGCACCAACCTAATATATAGCTTAATGATAATCCAACCTAACAGTAAAGTCCAATAATAAGAAGTCTCCAGCCAGTCTAACTACCTGTCCCTGAGTACCCTTCCTCATAGCCAAAACCTTTCCTCAGAAAGCACACACACACACACACATACACACACACACACACACTCGCACAGTCCCAGATGTCTTGAAAAGAAATACCAGCCCTGAATACCCAGAAATACCCAGAACTTAAACCTAGACAATAGCCTCTGTGAATGTCACTGCTAAGGTTTCCTGCGCTCCCCAGTGGTTAACCTGAAAAATGCAAGTCACCAACAAGCAAAGTAACAAGCACATTTTCCAAGACTATTTTTGGTCAAACCACTTTAATAAATAGCAAATAACATTTGCTATTCTGCTTGGCCGGCAGCCTTTTCCTCTGCCTCCTCTGGTCACCATCAATATTCTGTAACTTCTGATGCCCCATCACATGCTCCTTGGCCCTCTATGCTCCCCCAGCACTAGTGGCTGGGATCCCCAAGCTGCAGGGTCAGGTCTCTGTTCACGAGTCCAGCTCCCTCACTACTCACGGTACAATTTGAGAGTGTGACCTTGTTTCATTTATCTTTGTATTCTCAGCAACGAGAGCCCTGCCTAGCAAAGAACAGACATTCAAATATTTGTGTAAAGAAAGTTAGGGGGGAAAAAAGGAGTTAGGAAGAAAACTAGGATGGAAGGATGTTAGAAAGGCAGTAGGCAAATAAAGAGGCAAAAAACACTAAATTCGGGCTCAGCAAATATGCATATGATTGCTTGCCACTAGCTAGCTATTAATAAATGAGCAAGGACACTAATTCTTTAGAACCAGTTTTGTTATCTGTAAGATAACTGGACTACTGTCCATGATCTCAGAGGCTCTGTAACCTGTATATTCTAATACCTTACTGTCTTATTCAAACATACACCATGCTTGTAAAGGTGACCACAGGAAACACCCGTTTTTTAGTGAGATTTTTGAAAGCAAAGCCTTGCTTTCTTTACACTTTACATCTCTGTGGCTATCATTTTCCCCCTAATTTTATGTTTCAAAATATTTTCAGTTTCACAATGGATATGGACACTGAAATGCAATAATTTAGAACTTATGAGTGTTACCCTCAAATCACCATTCTAGGATTACGGGAAGAAATCACTGCAGGAAGAAGTTAGGTAGGAACTATAACTACCAACAAAGAGAATGAACTCCAACCAACCATTTGGCAGGAATAATATAGGTAACATGTGCATGCCAGGACATCATAAAGGGCAAGTTTACAGAATAAAGGTAGCCGCAGAAGTCAGATATGCAAGACAGATTTCAGGTCTGAATCTTGAGGCAGAGGTGATGAGAGTCAGCAGAAACCAATCTGTTTAGAGAACGGAGATGTAGTGATGTGGTGATGGAGAAGTAGGAATTATGAGCTCTGACAGAGAGCTTGAGATGCTGCCAGACAGACCCAAGTTAAAGGAATTACTACTGTCCAGGAAGGAAGACACAACAGCCTCCTCCAGCCTGCTCTTCAATCTTCCTAAGCATGAAACAAGGCATCATTTCAAAAAACATCTAAAACTCTGAACATTCTAAAAACACGTGAATAACATTTCCTCTCAGGACTCACTTAGCAAATTCGATTTGGAGTTTGCTGTGTTTGTGTGAACAGCCTTGTTGGCAAAGAAAATCTAAGTGAAGTTATTTGTCCTACTCAATGATGCACATGTACAACTTAGCACTCTCACACTACGATTTCCTGGGACTGAAAGCCCAATCCATCCACGCTAACTGTGAAAGATGAACCTTGTTTCCCAAAGAGTCGCTAACTGAAGTATGGCTGCACATTCTGTGAAAGCTCACTTGCCTGAGACTTTAAGTCAAAGACAACTTACTTCTTGCAATTTCTACGATAAAGTATAAAAAGGATTTTCTTTACAAAACGAAAGTGTATGGTATAATCACCCCCATGTTCCATGACATTTCGAAATCATGAATGTCGCGGTGATTCAATGACTGCACTGTCTCTAATAATATTAATTCTTTCAACAAGCACTTACAGAGAGCATACTACATGCCGGGTAGCAACCAGGCTAGGTACTGGATACAATGTGGGTAAAACAGGACCGGATTTGTAATTCTGGTCATGTTGTTTTGGAATATAACATTGCCAGCTTTCTAACGCTTGTAGTTTCTCATCTTAGAAGTACAAGGCCTTTCTCTATAATTGTGGCAGCACCTTTAATAGTCCTGATTACACAGTAAAATCCCAATTCTCTTATCTGAGAAACATACATGGACAACTTGTGTTTTAAAAACCTTATGTGCCAATTTCCAGTCAGGATGGCGCAGTAGGTTGCAAACATTTAAAAGCAGCATAGCAGCAAATTTTCAGTTTTGCAACAAATATGACAAAGAGACTAAAGCATGAATATACTATGATAATTATGCACTTCCTGGTCTTGACCTTAACCTAGGTGTCCTTAATGGACACTTAAATTTTATTGTGATACTTAATAACTTCAGGAGAAAAAAAAAATCTGTGAGACACTATTGATGCATTTACTTCCAAAATATATTGCATTTTGATAAAGTTTTTTTTTTTTTAATCCCAAACTTGTCGTTTAAATTTACGCTTGTGAAATAAAATTCTGAGTTTCAGGAAGTGAAAAAATAAATAAATAAACAAACAAACATCTGATATGTCAGTGATTTTTCTTGTATTTTGACTTGGCTGGTGCCCTTAAGCTACTCATAAATAACACAGTAAGGAAAACCTACTATTACCACCAAAAGTAGCTGCAGCTTGGCAGAAATCAATGAACTTGCTAAAGCATTAGCTTGGTTTGGTTTCAATTTTGACTTCATCGTATAAGGTCCTGAACTTAGGGACCAGGTAAGATCAAAGGAGCAGGCACACAGCACCTTTTCACACAACTAATGCACTATTAGTCACCGTATCATTCATTCGTTCATTTTTGAAAATTAATATTTATTGAAAACATATTGTTTTACACATGGGCCAACAAAACAAAGAGCCCTGTCATTTGGAATTAAATTCTAGGAGAAAGACAGAGACTATAAGCAAGGATAGTAAACATAACAATTAAGTTTATAGGATGTGAAAGGTGATGATGGCTATGAAAAAAGTAGAGCATGATAAGAGACTGAGAGTGTAGAGACTGAAGGGGAGGAGGGAAGCAGGCTGGAATTTCAACTGAAATGACCAGAGTCTGCCTCATTGGGAAGGCAGTATCTGAATAAGATTTGAACGAGATGAAGGAGTTAGCCACGCAGCTATCTGGGACATTCAAGGCAGAGGCAACAGCCATTCCTAAGGCCCTAGGGAAGGGTATGCCTGGTGTGTTCAAGCAAGATTAAGGAGGCCATTGTGTCTACAAGGAAGAGACTGAGGGAGAGAGTATTAAGAGATGAGATCAGAGAGGTAACAGAGAAGTCGGGTACTGGAGGAACACATAAGATATTTCAAGGACCTTCAATTTGACTCTCACTGAAATGGAAAGCCATTGGAAGGATTTGGGGCAGAAAAATAACAGATTTGACTTATGTTTTTAAATATTACTATGGCTGCTATATTAAAAAAAAAAGAAAGAAAAGAAAACTCAACACAAAATATGTACCAAGTGCCTATTCTTAACATTTTTTATTAGCATGGTACATTGATTATAATGAACCAATATTGATATATTATCCTTAGCCCAGAACAGTCAACACAATGTTGAAAAATCAAGTTAAATGACTGACAGTACTCAACTTCAAGACTTACTGTGCAGCTTCAGTAATCAAGACAGTGTGGTGTTGGTGAAAGAACAGAAAAATGGATGAATGGAACAGAGCAGAGAGCCCAAAAATAGACCAATACAAATATAATCAACCAATCTTTGAGAAACAAGCAAAGGCAATTCAACAGAGAAAAAATAATCTTTTAAACAAATGGTGCTAGAACAACTGGACGTTCACACACAAACACATAAAAAAAATGCATCTAGTCACAGACCTTTCACAAAAAATTAACTCAGAATGGATCATAGTCCTAAATGTAAACCGCAAAACTATAAAACTTCTAGAAGATAACATAGGAGAAAACCTAGGTGACCCTAAATTTGATGATGACTTTTTAAAATACAATACCAATAACATGGTACATGAAAGAGAAAAGTGGTAAGTTGGACTTCATTAAACCTAAAAACTGCCCTGCAAAAGACACTCTTCAAAAAAAACAAAAAGGCACAGGCTGAGAGAAAATATTTGCAAAACACATATCTGAAAAAGGACTAGTATCCAAAATATGAGAAGAACACTTAAAGCTCAACAATAAGAAAACAAACAACCCAATTTAAAAAATGGGTAAAAGATCTGAATAGACACCTCACCAAAGGAGATACACAAATGACAAATAATCATATGAAAAGATACTCCACATCATATGTCATTAGGGAATTGCAAATTATGATAACAATGAAATACCACTACAACAATGAAATACACCATTAGAATGGCTAACATCTAAAACACTTGACAGCACCACATGCTGACAAGGATGTGGAGCAACAGAAACTCATTCACTGTTGACAGAAATGCAAAATAGTGCAGCTATTTGAAAGATAGTTTAATAGTTTCTTATGAAGCTAAATACAGTCTCACCAAAAGATCACACTCATAGGTATTGACTCCAATGAACTGAAAACTTATGTCAACACAACAATCAGCACATGAATGTTTATAGCAGCTTATTCATAATTAACAAAACTTGAAAGCAACCAAGGTATCCTTCAATAGGTGAGTGGGTAAACAAACTGTGGTACATCCATACAATGAAATTCGACAATAAGAATAAATGAGCTATCAAGTCACAAGAAGAAATGGAAGAAACTTAATAGCATATTGCTAAGTGAAAAAAGCCTTTCTGAAAAGGTTACATGCAGTATGATTCCAGCTATAGGACATTCTGCAAACGGCAAAACTACAGAGACAGCAAAGATCAATGGTTTCCAGGGGTTGGGGTGAGGGAAGAAGAGAGGAATAAACAGGTAAAGTACAGAGGAATTTTAGAGCAAGTAAAATTCATCTGTAGCATACTTTAATGGTAGATACTAGACATTACACATTTGTCAAAGAACTATACGTAACCTAAGAACTACCCATACCCATAGAACTGTAGCAGCCTAATGTTAACTATGGATTTTAATTCATGATAATGTATCAATGTGGCTTCATCAATTATAATCAATGTATCACACTAATACAAAATGTTAGTAAGGAAAACTATGGGGAAATGGGGAGATCTGGGAACTCTCTTCACTTTCTTCCCAATTTTTCTGGAAACCTAAAACTGCTCTAAAAGTCTATTAATAAAAAAGTTATTCCTGTCTTCAAAAAACTTATACTTATAGGAGGTTGGGCAATTAAGTTCGTGAAGTCATCCTATAAAAAGTACTACACATCTCATTGCTGAGTATCACTATGGTCACCTTCCAAGTACTCCCCTTGGGAAGCTATGCACTGATGCCAGCACCTAGTCCACCCATCAAAGCAATTTTGGAACTCTCTTTCTGGAATAGCCTTCAGAGCTGTTGTCATATTTCCCTTGATGTCCTGAATGTCATCAAAATATCTTCCTTTCAATATTTCCTTTATCTTCGGGTAAAGAAAGAAGTCATTGGGGCCAGATCAGGTGAGTAGGGAGGGTGTTCCAATACAGTTACCTGTTTATTGGCTAAAAACTCCCTCACAGACAGTGCCGTGTGAGCTGGTGCATTGTTGTGATGCAACAGCCATGAATTGTTAGCAAAAAGTTCAGGTCGTCTAACTTTTTCACGCAGCCTTTTCAGCACTTCCAAATAGTAAACTTGGTTACCTGTTTGTCCAGTTGGTATAAATTTATAATGAATAATCCCTCTGATATCAAAAAAAAAAAGGTTAGCAACATCATTGCAACAAGTTTGCAAACCTAATTGTCAGACATCGTATTACTTTATCATCCATATCCTGCCCATTTTTAAAAGACAAGATGACACATAGTAAAAGGATAGTAAAAGTAGAAATAAAATATCAAAAATCATGTGTAAGGAGGGCAATACAACTGCACCAAAAATGTAAGATAAAGAGTTACTGCTCAATATTCTTTTGCTGACTTCCCTCTGTCAAATCTCAATACAGTTGGCCCTCCATATCTGCAGATTCCATATCCAATGAGAAATAATGTTATGTTGTCATTGACGTGTATTATATAATTAGGCCTACAATGGTTCCATCTGTACTGAACATGTACAGTCATTTTTCTTGTCATTATTCCCTAAACAATACAGTATAACAACTGTTATACAGCATTTACATTGTATTAGCTATTATAAGTAATCTAGAGATGATTTAAAGCATACGGAGAAAACTGCATAGGTTATGTGCAAACAGTATGCCACTTTACACATAGGACTTAAGTATCCTTGGATTTTAATATCCGAGGGGTGTCCTGGAACTAATGCCCAGGAGATACCAAGAGATGACTGTATATTCTCTCATTGCTCTGGGAACCTGCTCTTCAGTCACCTATTCCAGATACGTATGTGTGTGGTGATTTAATCAACGTATGTTCCCCCCACCCCATTAGATTCCTTAAAAGCAGACAAAGGAGTTTAATGATACAACAGTAACCAGGAAACCATAAACTGGTAAGGAAACTAAGGTACAGAGATGTTAAATAAGAAAAGGCCCCCCATTAAAAATGGAATAGCTAGGATTTCAACACCTGGTCTGTTTGGCTCCAAGGCCTCAAGGTCTTGGCATACACCATAAAATATGATATAATTTTTGTACTATATGTTATCTTCAAGCTGTCAAAGGTAGTGGTTCAAGAAATATAACTTTGTGGTTAAGCTGGAAATCAGCCTAACTTAATCAAAAAATATCATAATTGCTCCTAATTTTAAACCCTGTCAACGAATTAAAATCCAGTGTGAAATGCTCTATTTTATTCCATACATCTGCCCAGAGCTGGGAGCTCAGGTCTCCCACTGGTAGAACATAACTCTGCCATGCTCAATTTATTCAAGTCTTGTAAAGTAATAAGGTTGGCAAAGATGAACTAGAATTTTCCCCAGACCAGGTTTTGCTACACCCTTAAGATGTGAATCTCAGTAAAACCTGCTGCCTTTAAAAATGTAAGCAAAGAAACAACCAGTCAGGCAACTAAATTATCACGGGATAAGGTAGGAATTGGAGAAAAGGAAAGCTATATTTATAAAAGTGTCTCTTCTGGACAATATATACACAGTCTTAGAGCAACCACATCCCAGAATAACTTATCTTTTAAAATAACTCTGACCATAAAATTATCAGGAGATATCTTAATTACATTCCTGCTAGATAATAGCATCTCTTCAAAAGGGAATAGAATGACAAACATTACCTAAGAAAACCGGGTATTACTTTAGAAGTTCATAAATTCTTTTACACAATTGAGGCTAATGCTAATCCTCACACTGGTATGTGACTAAAATTGTCTGCAAAGAGCAGTTGCCCAACTGACATTCTGGCTCTGACTGTAATGTAATAGTTAAAGAATGTGGTGTCGTTTAAGGAGAGAGACACTATAATTTCCTGTATTGAATGCAGAGGATTAAAATGTTTATAAAACATTAAAACTGTCAAATTATTATTTCTAACAATTCTAAATATATAATCATCAAGCAAGTACAGAAACCCTGGGTCAAAGTATTCAGGTGTGTGTTTTGTTTTTAAGTGTTTATGCGCAAAATGTTGAGAATCCACATTCCTATCCAAAAAACTGGAATCTGTACGCCGTTGGCCATGAATACACACTGCACATACATAAGAGCAAAATTAATCCCAACTACAGACAAAATCGCACCAAACGCTAGGGGTTATTAACAGTTTTGAACCGTAGGTCCCTTCAAGAAGCTGATGAAACCTACAGGATTTATTTCAAATGCGCATACTACATGTACATGAATGTAAAATTTTATTTACAAATCTAGGGAGTGCCTGACCTTTAACCTCAGCTTAAAAATTTCTAACCTGGAGGGGAAAAAACCCATTGCAAAATTATATGACTAGACTTGTGCTCTGACCTGTAAAACACTGGGATAGTGACAAACATATCAAGTGTTAATACTCCGGTGAGAAATCCTAAATAAACTATGAAGACCAAAAAAATCAGACAAACCCCAATTGAAGGACATTCTACAAAACACCCAACCAGTACCCTGTCAAGGTCATCAAAAACAAGGAAAGTCTAAGAAAATGTCACAGGCCCGAGGAGAAGAACGAAACATCACAACTAAATGTAATGGGGTATCCCAGATGAGATCCTGAAATAGAAAATGTGTGGGTGTCAAGGAAAAATTAATCCAGGTCAAATATGGAGTTTAATTAAAGGTAATATGCCAAAGTCGGTGCATTAGCTGTGACAAACAGACGTACTAATGTAAGATATTAACAACAGAGAAAATTGGCCATGGGGTATTCAGGAACTATCTATGTACCATCTTTGCAATTTTTCTTCAAATTCACAACTATTCTAAAATAAAAAACTCATTTAAATTTTTTAAAATTTCAAAGGGGTTATGTATTTCGAAACATTTCTTGAGTGAAAAGGAAGACTCTGGACTTAAGCTTTATACTAAAAATATTTTTTAATTTGTTTTTTTAAAAAAGACATATGTTATACCTAAATTATTCATTTTTATTTTTTAAATCTTTAAAAATGTCTTGCTCATTAAACCTCCTCTATCACATCTAGAGGTTGTATTTTCAATAGCATTACAAAAGCAAATTGTCTATTTAAAAATCAAAGTCCAATCAAAACTTAAAAGGTTTTGTACATACAAGGGAGGAAGTGAACTTTGAAGAGACAGACAAGTGACATCTTAATCTGAAATTTTAACATTTATCGTAGTGGAGTACAAATGCAAATACTGTTCAGGTGCCCTAACAGGGCCCAATACACTTTACAAATTAATTTGCTAGAAATTAAGAATGAATGCTGTTCATCTTCATGCAAAGATGAGAATGCCTGTGTTTATTGCTGATTGTTCTTCACTTGGCAGTGGCTCCTAATACTTTACTTCAATTAACCCTGGTTTCTTTACACAAATAATAAATGGCATGTAATTAAATTCAGAAATTCAAGGCATAAGGAAGCATAAGGCATTTATGTCTGAAGGAGATCCAACAGATAGGAAGCCCTGTTTTCTGCCCAAACTCTGAACCAATTTGGAAATGAGATAAAATAGATGAGAGATAACAGAAATAATTTAGATAGCTGGATAAGATAGGAGAAATAAGACAGCAAACAGAAGACCAAAATGTCACCTTTACTCCCAAAAAAAACCTATTGGAGAACATTGCTTACTACAGACAAGAGGTGGTTTCCACATACTGAACCCCATAATTGAACAGATGTCCCCTCCCAGTCACAGGCAGCCTGATGCCCTGGGGTGGGACGGCCTAAAACTCACAGCATGGAGGAACAGACTAAGCTATGGGCAGCCTGTTCACAAGCAACACAGGGAAAAGTAGTGGGGCACATATGCCTACTTTCTCATTTCAGACTCATCAATCAGATTAAGACACTTCCACTCCCTTGAAAGCAGACAGGAAGGCATACCTACTACACTAATGGAATCTCCACCACAGGAAGCAAAACACTGGGAAGAAGGAAGAAGCATTTCCCCCACAAGGAAGCAGTAAAACAATCATTATTTCATTGCATCATTTATTTCATTGCATAATATAGGTACTACAAGAATTTTTTTTAATTTTTTTTTTATTGGGGAATATTGGGGAGCAGTGTGTTTCTCCAGGGCCCATCAGCTCCAAGTGGTTGTCCTTCAATCTAGTGTGGAGGGCGCAGCTCAGCTCCAAATCCAATGACTGTTTTCAATCTTTAGTTTCAGGGGGCACAGCCCACCATCCCATGTGGGAATTGAACCAACAACCTTGTTGTTGAGAGCTCGCTCTCTAACCAATTGAGCCATTTGGCCATCCTGAAAGAATATTTTTAAATGCAAAAGACAGCCTAACAATTTAAATATGGATGTTCCTTAGCTCCGTAATTTCACTGTTGCAAATTTATTCTATGAATGTAAAAGTACAAAGATTAAGTAAATCTAAGAAATACTTGGAGGCCAAGGAATTGGGAGCCTTTCATTCATCTGTCTCCCCTAAGCAACACCATGAATTAGGATCAAAATAGAACAAAATTGTCCAAGGTATCACTGTGCAGAACTGAGGCAGGAATATAACAGAAGGATAACAGAGCTGAGGGCCTACTGGTACTCAGAGTTTTCCTTATTTTTCATTTTGTTCTTAACCGTGTTTCCTTACACTTGAAGGAAGCTGAGCAGCTATGGACCCTTTCATCCATCTTTACTGACACATAAACAGTATCATTCCATATCACTATCATTGTAGTACAGTCAACTCTCTGAGGAATCATCTTCTCATCCTCAGCACTTACCTCAGTGACTATTACATGAGTTAAAATAGTGTGCTTGTATCTTAAATTTTGTAAAAACAAATCAAGAGTCTGTTCCCCAGACAGGCTCCATTCCCCTACCTCCAAAACTTTCAGGTTCATCCCATTTCTTAGAGATCCCTTGCATTTGATAAATGTGTCTTTGTTCCACTAGCAGATGGTAAGCCTGAGTTCTTCAGATTTTAATACTAACCTTGTCTGACCTTGTTCCAATGTTTGAGTTCCTGATCAGCCCATAACGAGAGCCAAAGACATTCTGGCTGACTTCTGTGGTTTTATAACCAAGCTCTGTATAGTTCCTGATCATTCCTCCCCTTGATATCATGTTCCTAACAACCCAAACCTAGTACATTTTTAACCCAGATGTACCTAAGAATAGCCAGATAGCCTACACACTGATACCAAGGGTCCATCAATGTTGGGACAGAAAATCACTCACCACCTAAATGTGGCCGTGGGCTGCCTTTTAAAATTCATGCACAAGAGGATCAGACAGTAGTTTCCATACCTACAAATGGCTGAGAAAATGGGTTCAGGAACACTTCATGGATAACAGAATATTTTCAGAAGAAAATAGCCTAAATTCTCAACTCTAAGGTCAGAAAGAATTCCGATCATTAGGGATCTTCTGCTTCTTCTGATTTTAGTCTGCTACAATGGAAATTAGTTCCCTGAAAAAGCAGAATCTACTTTGATCACTAGGAGAAGTACAATTTCCTTGAAACCATGATTTTTTTACTGCATAGTAACAAATATCTACCAAACAGTAAGTTCTCACGTATTGAAATATTAAAAAGTTTAGGTTATAAAATGCTATCACAAACTTTGAACTAAGATAATCCTAAGGCATAAGGATGTTCAAACTATCGAGACATGGGATGATAGAACAAACTCTGCGTCTGGGCGTGTAATAGTAAAACTTGCCTAAGGTAAATGAGCCTCGAGTGAATAATATTCTCGTCGCAAAAAATTAAGTATATGTCTACTATCATCTCTGTGTTTATTTCAGATGACTAAACTGCTGCTGAGAAAGATCAATTAGTTTAACCTAAGCCACTTAAACTGAGACTTGACCTGGAAGCTCAGCATCTCTTAAACAAACTGGACCAAATGTTTTGCATTCCTAGACACCTACCAAATGTTACAAAATAGCTTTTACAAGCTGTTACAAAATAGCATTTTCTAAGACTGTCTGCAATTCTCACCAGGGTTACTAAGGAAAAATATGAAACATTGTGACATATACCACAAAAGACAACATGAAGATTTTCATCACTTCAGAATTAAAATCAAAGCTGACAGAGAAGCATACCAATTACCCATGGATATTTCTTGAACACCATATTTGGTGATTATTAATGACCAAATAAATGTTAGATTGGGTAAGCTTTGCATTATTTAAAAAAAAAAAGAAAGAAATACGGCTATTAAGAGATTCTAACATGGATTAATTTAGTAACTTTCTCTGTCAAAATGAGCATTGCAATGTTAACTTGATAAAATGAGTATTAGGAAAGAAGATACAACTTTCATGCAATATACATTCCCTTAAAAACTAGACTACGAAAAAACATTTAAATTTACTCATGACAGTTATAAAGAAAAATGCTCCATTAAATTCTTCCCTGTCAAATAGTTTGGGTAGCAAAAGCTTATGAAACATTTAATTGTACAAGTTATACTTCTATTATACTTAATTATATAAGAGATAGCTTCTGCAAAAAGCTCTAGGTTAATTCTCACAAGTCAGCGAAACCCTCTGTTATAATGGCTGTAGTATAATATGTAGGACTAAGAAACTTTAGCTTTGCCATTTATACATGGAATCTACATTTTTTCAAGCATTAACAGTCAAGGTATTTTTTAATGTCAAGATATATTTCTGCAATACTATTCCAGCAAAATGATGGATGCACCATAATCTAGCCAATTCCCCAATATTGAGCAATGTTTGCTTCCATCTTTTCACTGTTATTATAGTGCTGTAATCAATGCCCTCGATAAACCTTTGTGCATATTTATCTTTCCCTTGTAATAAGTTCTTAAAAGTGAAATTTGAGTCAATGCGAATATGTACTTTGTCCTGCAGAAAGACTGTATCATTTTCAGTCTTAGCAGAAATACTGTTTTAAATAGCACGGCATGAAATACATGTCTATACTAATTTTTAAATATTTGTATTTTATAACCACACACACTCTATTATGCAGACAGTACCTTTCAAAACGCTGTGCTTATTTTTAAAATATTTTAATGTAGTAATAATATAAGACATAAAATTTACCATCTTAACTATTTTTAAGTGTACAGTCCATCTGTGTTAAAGTATATTCACACTGTTGTACAACCAATCTCCAGAACATTTTCATCTTACAAAATTGAAACTCTGTGCCCATTAAGCAACACCTCCTCCATTCCTGCTCCCTCATGCCACTTCCCTGGTAATTACTATTATACTAATACTTTTTGCTTCTATAAATTTAACTAAGCTAGATACCATACATAAGCGGAATCATGCAGCATTTGTCTTTTAGAGACTGCATTATTTCACTTAGCCTAAGGTCTTCAAGGTCTACCCATGTTGTAGCATGTGTCAGAATCTCCTTCCATTTCAGGCTCAATAATATTCCAGCATGTATAGACCCCATTTTGTCCATTCATCCATTGATGGACACTTGGGTTGCTTCCACCTCTTGGCTATTGTGAATAGTGCTACTAAGTAGAATACTGTGCTTATTTACAAATATATTCATAAACACGGTAAAACCTTATGTTAGAATCCCTGGCACAAAGAACTCTATTTCATTAAGGAGAGGATAATTCCACTTTATATGGTTTATAACTTCACTCTACTGTCTATACCAGAACTTGGCACTATGAGCACATTTTGGAAAGAAATCACACACCAGTCAAGAAAAATCAATAAACATTACCTCCACTTTTCGGAGTATGGGGAAGTCCCCCTCCACCTCTCAACCCCTGGAGCCCCCATGTGAGCACGGAATCACTCAGTCACTCATGGGAGCAGGAACTCTGCATAGTCTCACCTCAGGAGGTATCAGGCTCCAGCCTCTACCACACAAAACCCCAGTAGCCCACTCAGCCAGGATACCCTCATCTCTCTTCATGCACAGGCTGCTCCCTGAGTGTTCAGATCACAACACTTGGAGACAGTGCTTCTGTTACTCTTCCTGTCCATATTTTCACTTGCTAACTGTGGGGACTTTTCTATTATTGCTGCAGAGCTGGGATTTCTGACTTGCCGGAAAGCAGTTAGAAAAAAGAAAATATTTTGTCCAATCCTGTATGATTTCTCACTTATAATTACTATTCACTATGATAGGTAATAGGTGTTATGATGCCCATTTTACAAAACAGAAAACTGAGGCCCGGGCTGCATTAGTAATTTACCCAATGTCACAAAGTTTGAATGAGCCAAGCCAAATTTGGAACTTAAGTCTGGAAGATTTAAAAATTATGGTCTCGTCACTACTTTATGCAACCTTTTACAATTTCTCTTGTTAATTCTCAGTCACTAACACCTATGGCAAATAAAACCCACGATTCGTCTCAGAACATCAGGTTTATTTATGTTAGGAACTTACTTTCTCTTTCTCATTCAAAAACCTAGAAAGAAGACAGACCTTTGTTCCTTCTTTGGGACTCCCTCTAAGAATATGTCATCAATAACTAAATATAGCTGCCTGTGTACTGACTTTCATTTGTTCAGAAAGAGACTATAGTTGCTAGCTGGGAAGCTGGAAACTAAACATGTTTGATTACCTTATTTTCTAAATTACTCATGAGCTTGAAATACACCAAATTAACCACACTTCTAAGTGGAAGAAGCTACAACTATACTAAAAATAAAAAATAAAGCCAGTTTGTACCAGTCCACGAAACCTGAAAGTGCCTTATGATAAACAGTAATCAAAGAAAAGAAAGCAGCCAGATGCTTCCAACAAAAGACATCCCCACTGCCCTCCCTGTCCTTGGCCAGTGGTATCAAGGTAATTTGATCAGGAGCTGCCCAACAAGAATGTTACTTATTAGAAGGAAATAATCAACCTAATAAATGCCTCCACATTTGGGAAGACTTAAGGTGAGAGATGAGAAGCAGAGATACCTGGGATGGGGGGAAAAAAAAAAAAAAAAGCCAATCAAGGCCAAGAGGGCAGATGGATAGAAACAGTTAGTGCCAAAAGCTGCCTTAGATCCAGCCTTCTGTATAGCCTTACACTAAATCCTTTATTCTTTTATCCTTTTTCAGTAGCCTGAGTGAATCTCTGTACCTTGAAACCAAATACGACTGGTAAGGATATGGGGTGTAGGAACTGAGAAATTATTTTATATACAGAGTAGGACAGAGCAATTGGACGAATATATTAATGCTGTTGAGAACCAGGGGAGATATAGAATGGGAAAAGGTAAAGAAGAACACTAGGGTATCAGATTTGAATAGGGAATATCAGTTATAAACTCAGAATTTAAAAAATAAATATCTACCTCCCAGCTATTTTAATCAAAAGGGCCTAGAAGCAGCAACTACCAGGTAGCAATAAGCACATCTAGGCCCAGATCTTGACTTCTGAATACAAATCCCCACTGAAATAAACTGGGACTCCTTAGAGAAATAACTGATTCCAGATCTGGGGCAGGGAAAGTACAAAGTGAGCTTAAAACATCTTGTGCCAGAAGCAAAGAAATACTTAAAGATTAATAACATAGTAAGAAGACATGGAAGCCAGCTTCAAGGGGCTCCCAGTAGCCAAACTTGGGACAATTAAGCACCAAGAATAGCAATGGTAATGGATTTTAACATACTAAATAATAAAAAAAAGAATCCATGAGTCAACAGTACTATTTAAAAAAAGAAACGGGGGGAGGAGTGAAGGAAAGTTCTTCTATACAGAAGAATGCCAGCTAACAAATGAGAAAGAAATGATCACCATTTTTACAATAATTGAATCAAGCAAGGATCAAGGAAAATTCATCACTGGGTAAAAGGATATTAGGAAACGGGATATGCACAAATTACTCACAAATAACACATTAATTACAAGAGAGAAAAAGTACCCAGAAAGGTACTCAGGAGATCTAACAGATATCACCGTATTGAAGCAATTAAGAGTTAACACCACCATTAATGGGATGCACTGACATGTGCCTCCTGATACCATGCAATATCACACCATCACCTTGATAATATTTTTGCCCAAAAAATGTTTAACCTAAATCCAATCATGAGGAAATTAATAAGAGAGATCCAGATTGTGGGACATTCTCTAAAACAACTGGGGAGGAGGGGGCTTTTACAGAATAAATGAGATTAAAGAAATACACCATCCACATGCAATCTATGATCATTACTTGGATCTTGGAGTCCTGGGGAGTGCTGGAAAGCTCGGGGCTAAAAGCTGGGGGAAAATAAGGAAAGAATACGTATTATGTATTAGATGGTATAGAATTGTTTCTTAGGGATGAAATGGTATCACGATTATTATGTAAGAGAATGTCCTTATTCTGAAGACATACATGCTTAATGAATTGGGGACATAGTGTCATGATGCGTACACTTAATTTCCAATGGTTCAGTAAAAATGTAAAATAGAAACAGCACAAAATATTAACAATCAGTGAACCTGGGTGAAGGGTATACAGTGTTCATTTAACTATTCTTTCAACTTTTCTGCAGATTTTAAGGCTTCCAAAATAAAACAATGGAGGGAAAGCAAACTACCCACAGAGAAATCACAGAACAAAAGAGGTTCTGAGATAAACAAGAACACTGTGCTTTTGAAGAAGAGACAAATATTTACCCCCAAAGAATGTAGTTTCTTGTTAGCATAAACATTAAAAATCTAGCTGTTTCATAGTCTAGCAAACATACCTTAATTTCAGACTGGCTTTCTAAATTTAAATGAATATATAGTGAAGAAAGTACACTTTGACCCTGACATATGAGTAATAACAATCAACTTATCAAAAAATAGTATTTTTATTAAAATTCCCTTAGATGTTATGTTATCAATTCCCTTAGAGAAAGAAAAAGGTTTTAAAATGAAAGATTACATTATAGGGTTTATATTTTAAAAGTAAAATAAAAAAATAGAAATGACTTGTAATTTCTAAATTTTCTGTGTGATTTCTGGTTTAGGTATACATGGTATTGAGAAAACAGAATGCTTAAAATATATAGTCAGTGATGGATTTAAGGAGAAAATTAGAGCTCTTTTGGTTGAAACCAACAACCAGTTTTTAGGGTTTCTAAACATTTTATTTTAACACAGGCTGTCAACCTGCATTGCAGCAGAGTCTAAACTCTTCCAAATTTAACTCTGAGTCCAACTAATTGCAGCATGATCCACTACCAAAGAACACCAAACCTGAGCTGTTGCCAGGTCTCTGCGGGTATTATATATACCAAGTAATTTGACTGCAATTCAGGACTGACATGCAAAATGGAATCACGACAATCTGAGGACTGTGCCCTCTCTTTATATTTCACTTATTATTATAATCAAATCGTTTGGTTCTGATTAAATAGAGCAGCTTGAACTCACCTCACAGCTTACCTCTACTCTCCCCTGGAAACATATTATATTGACAGAAATGGGATTTGGTTTTAGGATGCACCCTTACAAACAAGAGAAAAGAAAAGGAGTTGTTATGAACAACATCTGGGGCTAAAATCAAAAGAACAAGTGGTGCCTGGCCTAACAGACAGAGCTGAATCCTAAACCAGTAGTGGGGAAAGCTGAGAGAAGCAATCTGACCCATACCTTGAAAGCCCCCAAATCCCCACCAGAAACTGATGGTAACCATTAGCTCTGAAAGTTGGGGTGGGCCCTAAGACAGAAGAGAAAAGATTTCCCTCCCTCAAATGACTGCCTAACCCCAGGAAGGCTGGAGGTTTACTCTCTGAAGAGAGTAAAAGAGATGGGTCTCTAATCTGCATGACAAGAGGCACAGGTGAGAAATATGATTAAGTGTCAATTTATATACTAAAACTGAAAATTTTTCGACCATCTGCCCACTCAGCCCTCTCAGCTGGAGCTGAAAACAGAATTCTTGGAGGAATCTGACCAGTCCAAGAGAAAAGACCTTAAGACAGAGAAAGCAAGGGTTCCCCTATTCCAGTCAGGTTCCCAGGCAGGAATTCTCGCCGTTTCTCAGGAATTTTTTTTTGCTTTCCCGCTCGCAAATCCCGAGATACAAACTGTTTTCTGTTCTCCACGATGAATCACTTCCACAAAGTGATGGCCAATACTACCAACCACCTGGGTTCAGGGAGCTGATTTTCCCGATTTCTGGACCAACTTTTCTCTGGATTCGGGAATGGAAAAGTGAAAAGAAATCCCAAGAACGAGCGGGAATTCCCGCCCGTAAAACCTAGCGATAAAATAGAAAAAATATCTAAGAGATACATTGTGAGTAGTACATTTATTTCCCATTGTGGGTATTACTGGGTTCAAGGAGCTGATTTCCCGACCAACTTTTCTCAGGATTCGGGAACAGGAAAGTGAAAAAACTTCCTGAGAATGGGCAGGAATTCCCGCCTGAAAACCCTAATTCCAGGGGCCCAGGCAGATCCTCCCGCAGCAAATGCTAAAGTTAACAAGTCCACCACATAGACAGAGCTTCCACAATCAGCTTTTCTTTAAACATGAGTAAGTGGGCAGCCACGGAAGACCTCTGAGGAAAGCCTCTAATATAAAAGGAGGGGACTAAACACATGATAGAATTTTTTAAAGTAATTTAGAAGAATCAGAGATGGGAAACAAGATAAAAACTTCAAAAATTTATTAATATCCTTAGAGAGAAGGAAGATAATGCATCCATAAAATAAAGAATAATTATTATTGAGGCTATGACAACAAGTACATAAAAAGGGGCTCAACATCATTAATTATCAGGGAAATACAAATTAAAACTACAATAAACTATCACCTCACACCTTAGGATGGCTATTATCAAAAAGAAAAGAGATACGGTCGGCTGGATGGCTCAGTTGGTTAGAGCATGAGCTCTGGACAATAGCATTGCAGGTTCGATTCCCACATGGGCCAGTGAGCTGCGCCCACCACAACTAGATTGAAGACAGTGAGCTGCCCCTGAGCTACCGGAGAGGCGGCCAGATGGCTCAGTTGGTTAGAGCGTGAGCTCGCAAGGTCACCAGTTCAATTCCCACATGGGATGGTGGGCTGTGTCCCCTGCAGCTAATGATTAAAGTGACTGGACTTGGAGCTGAGCTGTGCCCTCCACAACTAGATTGAAAGACAATGACTTGGAGCTGATGGCCCTGGAGAAACACACTGTTCCCTAATATTCCCCAGTAAAAATTGAAAAAAAGAGATAAAAAGTATTGGCAGGGTGTGGAAAAGGACACTTGTACATTACTAGAGGGAATAAATTAGTACAGCCATTATGGAAAAAGTTTAGGGTCTCTAAACTAAAGTATATTTTTTAGTGGAAAAAAATAGTTTTAATTTTATCTTTTAACTTTTAACTTTAAAAAAATTAATTAAAAATAGAACTCCTATGAGGTCCAACAATCCCACTTCTGGTTATAGATCTGAAAGAAATGAAATCAGTATTTTCAAGAGATATCTACACTCCAGTATTCATTGCAGCATTATTCACAATAACCAAGACATGGAAATGACCTAAGTGTCTGCAGATGGATAATTGGATAAAGACAATGTGTTGTGTATTGATATAATGGAATATTATTCAGCCATGAGAAAGAAGGAAATCCTGCCATTTGTAACAACATGGATGGACCTGGAGGGCATTATGCTAAGTGAAATGTCAGACACAGAAAGACAATACTGCCTATCACTTATATGTGAAATCTGAAAAAAAAAACCCAGACTCTTAGAAGTAGAGAATACAGTGGTGGTTACCAAAAACTGGGGGCTGGGGGAAATAGGGAGATGTTGGTCAAAAGGTCCAAACTTCTAGTTATAAGATGAATAAGTTCTGAGGATCTAATGGTAACTATAGTTAATAATACTGTATTATACACTTGAAAGTTACTAAGAGATCTTAAATGTCCTCACCACAAAGAAGAAATGTAATTATGTGACATGACAGAAGTGTTAGCTAATGCTATCATGATAATCATTTTGCAATGCATATGTGTATCAAATCAACTAGTTGTAGACATTAAACTTATATAATAGTATGTGTTAATTGTATCTCAATAAATGTAGTGGTAAGAAAGTAGTCCATAAAAACAGAATAATCAGAGCACAAAAAAATGAATTCTTGGAAAATAAAAATATGGTAATAGAAAAGAAAAATTCAGTGGAATGGTAGAAAGAGCAAACTGAGGAAATGAACTAGAAACCAAAACAAAAGGAAAATGTTGTAGAAAACAGAAGAGACAAGCAGAGGGCCTACAAATAACAAAACAGGAGAATTTGAGGCAAGGAAATAAAAAACTTCCCAAAATTAAAGGACATAAATTTGCACATTAATGGATTAATAAATTTCCTAGAATGATGGATGAAAAGAGCACATCATCATGAATTTTCAGGGTTTTGGAGACAAAGAAGGGATTCTAAAATAGTGGTTCTCAACTTTGGCTGCATATTAGAATTACCTAGGGAGCTTTTTGGAAATACCTATGTTTGGGTTCCACTCAAAACCAATTATTTCAAAGTCTCCAATCCTAGGATTTGGACAAAGTTCCCAGATGATTCTAAAGTAATGCCAGGACTGTGAATCATTGTCCTAAAACTACCCAGAAAGAAAGGGAAAAAAAGAGAGAGAAGGAGGGAGAATGATTTTGAGATTTCTTAACAGCAACAGTGAAAGTCCAGAAAACAACAGATCTGCACTTTCAAAATTCCGAAAAGAAAAAAAAAAACTTATTTTCAACCTAGATATTATCAATTAAGTGTAAGTGCATAATAAAAACATTTCCACAATACTGAGGTCTCACAAAATTTATCTTCCCTGCACCTTTCCTCAAGGCACTCCTTGAGAAGGTTGATGACCAAAACAAGGTAGTAAACCAAGGAAGAGGAAGACATGGGATCCAGCAAACAGGGATGTAACATAGCAACAGGCAAACGGAATCCCCAGGATGGTGGTTACGGGGCCCCAGGATACATGGCAACCAAGCCAGAATGGAACCGCTCAAAAGGTTCCATGAGAATAGTGTCCAAAAAAAAACACACAAAATACCTGATATCTTTGAATGTACTGAAAGAAATTCTTGACAACTGGGAGACAATCTGGCGATGGATTTGTGATAAGTACATAGAAATCTAAGCAAAGAAGCAAGACAATTATTAAATTCAGAGAACACAAAAAATTGTACAGAAAGGAAAAGTCATCATATTTCATTCCATGTCTCCGCTGTGAATAGCATTTACTAAATCACAGTAATGTAAACACAGAACACGGATCTAGACAAATGATATAACTACACTAGGAGGACAGAGGATGGCGAGTGTGACATATCTGGTGATAGAAGAGGGGAGAGTGGACTCAATGCTCACCTTCCAGAGAAAGAATCCAATAGACAATGCATAAAACAGAAAATCAAGAAGTCAATCTAAAACTCTGTTGTTTAATGATACTGAAACAATTTCAATACCAAAGAATAAATATGGAAATAACCTAAGTGCCCACTGAAGGATGACTGGACACAGAAGATGCAGTATCCACAATGGAATACCTCTCAGCCATAAAAAAGAATGAACTCTGCCATTTGCAAACAACATGGATGGTTCTTAAGGGTATTACGCTAAGTGAAATTAATTCAGACAAAGGCAAATACATAATTTTATTCATATGTGGAATCTAAAAAACAAACCAACAAACAAAACAAAACTCACAGATACAGAGACAGACTGGTGGTTGCCAAAGGGGAGGGGGTTGCAGGGTAAGCAAAATGGGTGAACGGGAGGGATCTAGAGGTACAGACTTCCAGTTATAAAACAAATAAGGCATGGGGATGTAATATACAAAACAAAGTACTAGGGATGTAATGTACAACATGATGACTATATTAACACTGCTGTATGTTACATAGCAAATTTATTAAGAAAGTAGACCCTAAGAGTTCTCATCACAAGGAGAAATTATTTTGTCTTATTTTTATTGTATCTACATGTATGAGATGCTAGATGCTAATTAAACCTATTGTAGTAATCATTTCACAATGTAAGTAAATCAAACCATCATGGTGCACACCTTAAACTTATAAAGTGATGTATGTCAATTATGTCTCATTTAAACAGAAAAAAAAAAAACACCCAAAAGTCTGAAGTACTTGTCTCTGAGTGCAAGCAATAGTTGGGATTGGTGGGAGTAAATGGTTACAGAAGGAACTGCTGATTTTTGTAATAAGCTTTGTAGAACTATTTCACTCTTAAACTACGCATATGAACAATTTTGATAAAAATTAAAACCAAATTACAAAGGGGACAGATGGGTGGCTCAGCTGGTTGGAGCGCATGCTCTCAATCACAAGGTTGCCGGTTCGACTCCCACAAGGGACGGTGGGCTGCGCCCCCTACAACTATGATTGAACAACAGCAACTGGATTTGGAGCTGAGCTGCACCCTCCATAACTAAGATTGAAAGGACAACAACTTGACTTGACATTGATGGGTCCTGGGAAAAACACACTGTTGCCCAATAAAGTCCTGGAAATATACACACTATTCACCAATAAAGTCCTGGTCCCCTTCACCAGTAAAATCTTTAAAAAAAAATAACAACAAAAAACTAAATTACAAAAGCATTCCATAAGCAAGGTAAATCTTCATCTATCATAACAGGAATTAATAGGAAATGTCTATGCTTAGTATATTTTTTAAAGTAGCAATGTAAACATTTTATTTAGAGACATGGAAGTAGCCACCAGAAAAACTAAAACATGATTCCAAATGGCTTTTAGGGGCAGGATAGGAAAAGGCAGTAAGTGGAATTGAAACTACTCCTTTTCATTATAAATCCTTCTGCACTGCTTGATTTTTGTAACCATGTACAGAGAGCATAATATTTAAATAAGGTATATAAAAATCAATAGATTTTATTTGATAAAAATTATTCATAGAAGGCTTTTGTCTTCCTTCTTTGCTTAGTTTTCTATGTACTTTTATTTGATAATTTGCTTTATTTTTAAAGTTAATTCTTGATATTAGTTCATTTTTAACTTATATGTAGTACAGTATGTTTTTGAGTAACATTTTGTTATAACATTGATGAGATGCCATAAGAACTTAATTCTTGCTTATACTAATTAGCCTACAGTAAAATTGGTTTTGTTACACATTGTTTTGCTTAAAGTTGCAGAACCTATTGGCAACGGTAAATGAGGACTTACTACACTTACTGCCCAATTATACAACCACTTAATTATCCATTATCTTGTCATTTCGGGTTATTTCCAAAGTTTCTCTAGTAAAAGCAACAGTATGATAAAAAAAAAAAAAAAGATCTCTCTATTTGCACACATGCAAGGCTTCATATATTCAATTGTCTTCAAGCTTTTTGTCTTATGTTCTCCAAAGAATGTTTAACTTCTTACACATTTTTTAAAAACTAAACTGTAGATTTTATTTGGATTTCACCATTTTTTTTTCTATTAATGTCCTCTTTTTGTTCCATCTAGAGCACAGCAATATATTTATTTAGTTGTCAGGTCCTTCCAGTTTCAAGGACTATTTTTCACTTATACTCAGGAGAAACTTGTTTAAGCAATGTCAATCGTTAAAGTTAAGCAAATTATTTTAACCTCTCTGAGCCTCAGGTCCCTTTGCTGTAAAATGAGAAAATGCCATTATTTGAGAATACCTAATTGATATGAAAGGACCCTATAAACCTTGTTTTCCATATTCAGAGTACATATTTGCTTAGAATGCATTATTCACAATCTAGACAAGGATCAAAAATGTCTTTTCATAAAATGTCGAGAAGAGAATTAAAACCCTCCTCCCCCAGAATACAGAGGGTGCCAATAAATGTATACACATTTTAAGGAAAAACATGTATTAATATATACTGATAACAAAAGATGAATACAAGTCACTTTTGACTTCTGCAATTACAAGAGGTGTTCAAAGTGGTTACCATCAGCGTCCAGACACATCTGATTATGGTGAACTACTGCTTGAGCAACGTTGATCAGAATGTTAACATCTCTTAAAATGTGTATACATTTTTTTGGCACTCCCGGTATGCCAAACTTCATCTTTATAATTAAATGGATAAACCAAAGACTCTTGACATGTTCATATAGGATTTGTTCATAATAAAATTTTTGAGAAACTCTAGGGGAAAAAACCATAATGACAAGTCCATAGAAATGAGAATATAAAATTTACTACATGTTCTAGTTTTATTGATACATGTCACATAATAAATCTTAAGGGAGAAACTAAACCTGATTTCTAATTTCTTAATATCTACTTTTTGATTATTTGTTTTCTTCATCAATCTATTTATCAAATCATCAGAAAAAGACTTGAAAATTGTGTGTTATAAGTAGAATGAATTATAAATTAAATGACAATGAGAAATACACTTAAATTTTAGAATGTAATTCTATAAATAATTAGAATTTCATTTTCTGACAGTACATTTATGGACAGAGCAGAAAAAATTTCCTAACTTTATGGATTCAAGTACCACTTATCTTAAAACTCTTGGTAAAACATTTAAGACTATGTTTTAAATTTATTAACAAGAATAAACTCTGTAGCAAATATCACCTTACACAAAGTACAGCATGTAAAATTTTAATAAATATTTTGGTTTGGGCTTTGATACCGCTAGTTTTTTGACAAACTAAGAACATCCTAGTAACATTCAACCACTGAGAATTAGATCAAATATTGACGCTTTACTGCTAGCTGGACTCTAACAGAACCTCAAGACAAAGACATCTTTTAGGATAAACATGAGCTCATGGGAACATACTAATTGATCCCATCTAGCACATTGCCCCACTTTTTAGTAGCAAGACCTTTCGCTTGCTCTACACACATAACACGCATTTGTGTCCATGGGAGCCTGATGCAGGAAAGGCGCACCATATGGCCTTTTGTAAAGGGAAAAATTTATGTCTGCTTTTGAATGCTGTTTGCCACCTGGCTCCTGGCCAATCCAATATAAGCATCACCATTCATGAAGTGTTAAGATAATTCCTTGTCTTCAGTGAATTCCAGACTTTTGAAAAGGTCAAAATTCAATTTGAAAAGAAAAAAATCATTATACTTAAGAAGGCCCAGAACATAGAAAGAATACCACAGTACAATACTGACAAATGATCAAAACTACTGTAGCTGCCATGAAAAATCTATGCAACAACACTTGCCATTCGGGATATTCACTGTGTGGTAAACACTAAGCTACATGCTTTACCTATATCATCAGTGGATAGTATCCATATTTTGTAGGTGAGGAGAGTGAAACTTAGAGATGTAAACCAGAAAAGCCACGATGATAAAACCATTGTGCTCTTAAAATACTATGGTTTATCTACCATTAACTCCACAGCCTGACCAACCACATCAACTAAATTCTTGGAAATAGCCTATTCCTTTGGAAATTATTTTGAAAGTTATGCTACCATCTTATTTGATACTTCGTTTTCCAGGGGAGGGTTTTTGTTTTCCTTCCTCAATCTCTAGAGCAGTGACACTACTGCTTAAATAAACCTTCAGCCTCTTAAGTGTTCAGGAGACTGCAAAACAATAACAAATATGTATAGCATAGACCTGAATTGAACAATCTGAGTGCGAGCATCTTCTATTTAAACTCATCACTGCCATTTTCTTTTGCTATAATTATTCAATGTCCACGAACCATTTTCCCGACTGCCAGAGGCAGAACTCCCTTTCAAAGAGAAAGCTATGCTATTTCATCTCCCACGGGCCCTAATATGAACGTTTCATGCAGACCAAGCTGGCCAGCATGTCCCCACCCATCCTAAGAGAGCAAGAGCTCAAACACTGTTTCACAGTGTGGTGACCCAGACCTTCAGTATTTTCCAAGATGTTCTTCTGGTCCTCTTGTTAAAGCTTTAAGACAGCTCCCTAGGATGTAGTCCACAGGACCGGTGGTTGATGGGGACTCTGGAGAGCAGACACGATTTCTTTGTAACCCACTCTCCTAAACTGGAAATCATGGTGCTAGAAACCAAGGCGGTTTTCCCACTACACAAATGCAAAGGACAGAGATGGAGGGCCATGATCCCATTTCACGGAATCCCCTAAAGGCTTAAATCCCAAAACATGACCAAATTCAGTCTTCCAAATTATTACAGTGTAGAGCTGGTTTTCTTTATGGCGTGAATTTGAACATATCATTAAATCACAGATTTCATTCATGAAATCAAGCTATCAAGATATAGGCTACACTAATTGTAGCCTGTATCTTGATACCTTGCATAATTGTGAATAATTAAGCAGCAACATTCCAAAGGCTCTAACTACAATTAGTTTTTACCTTAAAGATTCAATGGATGACAATCAGACAGATCAATTGCGACTCTGCAATCTGAAGGATTTAGACCCTTTCCCAATTCTGAACACCAGGTTATTGTAGTTACTTTGAAATCCAGTTCTGGGAAAAGGTGTCATTAAGTAAGGTAAAAACTAAATGTTAAAAAAAAAATGTAAGGTAGCTGTAAGGCAGTTATAGCCCTAGTTATACAGAGATAAATGTTTTAACACCCCTTCAATTTCTCATCGACACACTAGTTTAAAGAAAAGGAAGACAAGTGAAATATTATATTGCTTACTCCAAAGAAATTGTCAGTATCATGTGGCTTTTCAATATATATCCGTCTCTTTTGACAAATGAAATCTGAAAAGGTAAAATACAGATTTTCCTGAAATTCCACTAATTTACATACATACATTTCTTGAGGACTAAATCACAGGCGTGTCCAAGTGACCACCCTGAAGTAGCCCCATTAAACACATTTTCAGAGGAGATGAGCACAAACGGATCCTCCACACATCTTGCTAGAGCAAGCCTTTTAATCTGGTGATAATAACGATCAGTGTCATCCCTTACGACTAAGAACACTTTTCCCCATGACTATATTTCATAAAAAGTAGATTGGCAAGTTTTACTACTGTATTTTTTGCATGTGAAAAATTGAAGTTTGGTTTCTACTTCAATGTGCTCTAGATCCCCTTTGAACTTTCTCTTCGTGGGATATTTTTCCCCCGGCATGTTAACTTTTTTTCAAGTGCTGTGATCCTAAAGGAACGTCTTATCACCGTGTCGAACTGACATTCGTGGGGTTGTCGTTAAGACTTTAAGTTAAGCCAGCACTATTATTTCAAGCTGAAACTACTTAATTGATTTGTGAATTCATTGTATAAAAATGTAGAAATTATATTGATACCTTTGAATGCTGAAATTTTTTTCATCAAATTTCCTTCCGGTTACAAAATTTGGACGGTTTTGATGATATAAAGATAATTGCCCCATTTTAATCTTGTATTTTAATTTTAAATCTTTAAATAAATGTACACTTATTCATAAGTGAGCATTTATTCATTAAAATTACTCAGATTATCTTTTAAGTGTTTAAAACAAATTTCAAACAATTGAGGGAGTTCTTAAGCTAAGTTGATATATAATTCATAAACCATATGTATAGTTCAGTTTCTAAGGAAAATGAATCATCTGGGGCTGGGAAAACAAACTAGGAGCCAAGAGTTCTGATTTCCTATGTGATTTAGCAAAGCAAATACCTTCCTTGTGACTCAGTTAGTTTATGTAGAAACAAGGTAAAACACAGGATCTTTGGAAAATCAGATTTAATATTTCAAGATAAAATTTCCATGTTATTTAAAAAAAATAAAACTGAACATGCTGTTGCCTCTTATTTGAAAATAATATCACCATGGAGTCAAAATACTATCCCTGAGCTACTACAGTAGTACCAGCTAGTAAGGAAAAACAAGCACATTCACGTAAAACAAAACACACACACACAAAAAACACCTCGTTATTTCCTGTTTAAGCAGGATGATTAAAAAATGATACAACAGGTTAAACCATCAATTATGGCTAAATGATTTTTATTGAACATAATAATTAAGTCCAGGATTCCACTCTTCAAAGAACTAGAATAAAACAGACTGCTAACAATTATTGAGTACCTACTGTGTTTCACACATTATTCTGAGAGTTTAACTTAATTTAATCCTCAAACTACTGCAGATAAGCACAATTTCCCATTTTAGAAAGAAGGAAACTGATGCACAGATGGGATACATACCTGGCCCAGAATTACATGGTTAGGAAGTGGCATATTTTGTTCTAAAACCAATAATGAATAAAATGTAATAATATTTGATGGTTCAGAAAAGAGTAGACTATTTAGTGTCAAATACAGAATATTCTTTTTAAAGCTAAATCATGACTGTACAAAAATGCAAACACCATGTAGACGTAGAATAGAAATCCCAAAGCTTCCCATGAGAACCTACTCTCATTTCCCTGATGATTCCTGAGAGGGAAAGTGCCAACCAGCAAACCTTGTGCGGATAGGGGTAAGAGGAAAGATTCTAATTTCCAAACAAAGGACTTTCTGAATTCATAAGACTAATAGTACAGCTACAAGCTGATTTAGACAATTATCAAATTATTTTCTACTACAACACTCACATATTTCAAACATTTTAAAATTAAAAATAGAAATCTCATCCTGTTTTTTCCCCACTTTCCAATAAATGAGGCAAAATTTACAAACACAGATCCTGTGTAAACACTTAAAATATGATATCCTGATAAATGTATTGCACAATCTACAAAATATTCAAATAAAAACTGGGGTGACTGTAAGTGAGGCAGCCCCAAAACTCTAAAAGTTAAACTCACTAAACGAATACCTAATAGAAGAGTTCACTAGCACGCTTAGGACAGGACACTTAAGATGAAATCTTCCAGGTAAAAAGCAGAATGCAAGATTGGAAAATCAGAAGAAGACTGGACAGAACGCAAAGGAAAGCTGTGGAAAGGAAAGCTCATCAACGGTACTAACATAACCCAAAGAAAGAATCTGTAACAGCTCCAGCTGGAGAATTTCAGTGTGGCATAGAGAAAAGAGAAGCCCAAAGAGCAAGAGTGTGGCAGTCAGTGTTCATTAGCCATGCTGACAAAAACGGGAGCCCTGAGCAGCTGCTACAAACCGTCTGGTGGCTGGGCAAGAACAACTATTTGGCAGAGATGGCTGTACCAGGCTATCATTTCTTGATGGCAAAGACAACAATGATGATAACGATGGCAACAACGAACTTTTATTGTGCACTTAACTTTTTGCCAGCCGCGATGTTAGGTCCTTTACACACATTATTTCATTTAACCCTTACACAAAGCCCATGAGGTACTAGCCCTATTTTATAAATGAGGAAACAGGTTCGCGGACAAGCTTAGTAACTTGCCTCAGTTCACATACACAGTAATTGGCAGAGCCATGATTTGAACCGAGATCTGAGTCCACAGTCTATGCTCTACTAATCATCAAAATAATATACCTATGAAGATCGCTGAGAGAAATTTAAAGAGATCAAAATAAATACTGTGTTCAGGAACTGAAAGATGCAATATTGTTAACATTCAATTTTCCACAACTGGTCTATAGATTCAATAACAATCAAAATCACAGCAAACTATTTTTATAGAAATTAGTAAACTGATAAAAAAAATGTATATGGAAATACAAAAGAACTGAAAAGCCAAAACAACTTTGTAAGAAAACAAAATTGTAACACTTGCACTACCTAATTTCATCACTTAAATCTATAGTCATCAAAATGGTGTGCTGGTGGCATAAAATTACACACATGGACCACTGGAACAGAACAGGGCAGCCAGACCCCACCATGTACCCTTGACAAAGGTGTCAAGTTAATTCAATTGGGAAGATAGTCTTTTCAACAAATGGTGCTGGAACAACTAGATGTTCATTGCAACTAGCATATGTACCTAACAGCATATAGAAAAATTAATTCAAAATGGACCATGGTCCTAAATGTAAGAGACAAAATTATAAAACTTTTAGAGGAAAATACAGGTGAAAATCTTTATGACCTTGGGTTAGGCAACAACTTCTTAAATATGACATCAAAAGCATGCACCACAAAAGAAAAAAATGATAAATTGGACTTCATCAAAATAAAAACTTTTCATCTTCCAAATGCTCTGTGCAACCCCCACTTTCACGCACACGATGTCTTCTCCTACAGCTTTTCTGATGGGAAGAATGCACCAGTCTTCTATTCCAGCACAACATCCAATCCACTTGGCAGCTGCATTCTTTTCACTGTATGTTAATAAACTGACATTGTAATCTACACACCAATGTCCTGAGAGTTCATTTACCTAGAATGGGTCAGTTTCCGTGAGTGCGGTGCATTAACAAGAGTCACTTTCTACACCTACGAAACTAAAAACCAGACCCTGGGCTATAATAACTTCATCCAAGTTAACATCCCAATGACTGCTACACCATCCACCCAAACTCTAGGAAAGTCTCTCTCCCTCTACCTATTTTTTAACTATTACAAACAGTATTTTTGAAAACCAGTACTCTGTTTAAGACACCAATTGAAATTTCCCACACTGATTTTTTTTCAAAGACACAAGAAGTTTGCTTCGGTCTACTGAAATAGTTAACATTTGCTACTAAATGCTCCAGCAAGTCTGAGAATAAAAAGAGGAAAAAAGAAATGAATGGTTGAAAATGAAAACAAAGAAAACCAGTCAAGAGTTAACAAAATCTGATACAGTAAGGGAAAAAAAAAAAAAGGAAACCCTTAAAATGCATGTTTTTCATTATTATAAAGAAAAAAATAATGGACAAGAAGAAAAAATGGTCTATTATTTACCTAATACCTTGAGATCATTTCCTAAATTAAAATAATGAAATTAGACTTGCTTGAGTCTAACCAACATTTCTTAAATAAGGAAAACTATGGACATGGCTACTGAGAATCAGCATGGAATATCATTCTATTTACTAACTGCTTTTCAAACTAAACTGATTTCATATAACCAGTAAGAAATATTCTATAGTATGTTTGCCTTAGTAAGCTTCAATTAAGAGGTTAAAAAAAAAATGAACCAGTGACATTTTCATAGTTAGCTGGTGGAGCACAATCTAATAATAGAACACTTTCTACCACCTGCTGGTAATCTGTGTTTATTAGTCAGTAATGAGAATTTCAGTAATTTCTGAATAATGGTTAGGTGGCAAATTTGTTGCACGGGGGCTTAACGTGATGGCAGATGCTGGACTGTGGCATGGCTGCCATGGAGCTGCGTGGCCTCCCGATCCCGCCGCACCCTCCCTGACTGCCTGCAATGTCACGTCACTCAGCATCTGAAGGCAAGGAGAACAGCTGGGAGGCAGGATTGTGTGAGAACTACCTACAGCATCGCCCATGCCTCCCAAATCTCCCCACCCTCTCTTAAAAGGTCACTAATCCCTCTTTGCCCATGATTTGCTTCTTTAGCTCTCCTGTAAGTCTCCATACCACCCCACCCCAAATTCCTTCAATCTCACCCCTCCCAAGTCACCCCCACCAAGTCAGCCTCATCAGCCACAAGTATTCAAGGAATGGGGCTGGCCTTGCGGAGCAGACCTCAAGGTCGCTCCCTGAGTGAGGCCTAACTTCTGAATGGCTCCTAGCATCTTTTTCCAATGGGATGTCAGGGTGCTATCTGAAAAGGAGTATACAGACCTTTCAGTGCTATGTTAAATAACCTAGTTTCACAACCTAGGCATTTGGGTAATAGCATAAATTACATTTTAAAATATTGCCACCCTATAATTAATCATTATGTAGTCAAACATTACAAACCCAACAAAATAGGGCCTCCGAAATACAATCCCTACAAGCTCTACTTAAAAAAAAAAATGCAAATAATATATAAATTGATTGTTGGTTGGTGTTAGCACATATTTAGTTTAACCTCCCACCTTCCACATGGACAGCTGGTAAAATCACAGCAAATGCTCCCACGGATGACTCTTTCTGTGGCAACACACTTCAGGCTTCAGTTATGTCTACCACTTGAACTAGGACCAGAAAAGAGACTGATGTATTTGAGAGAGATTTTCAATCACAAGACTGTAACTTTTTTAAATCTTTTTTCCTGCTTCACCTTCACATAAAAAATTCCATGAACCATTTCAATTTTGTAAACTTTTAGAAATTTTAAATATGACATTTTTATTTTTCAGCATTACTTTACTTTCTCGTATATTTGCCTCCCAGTAGCACTCAATGTGTCAGGTTACAGTAAATACAAGAATGACAACCTCTACTTTCAGGAAACAGCCAAAAAGCACATTATAGGTATAACGTTAATATCATATTTCTGTACATTATATCAGCCCCACCAGACATTGTGGCATTTCACTGGTAATGCACTGAGCTTATAATGTCAACTATTGATAATATACTCAACTGTAAACATTCTAATTCTAAGGAGTTTCTTATTCAACCATGGGTAAAACTTTTGTATTTGATGTAAAAAAAGAAAATCCTGGGTGGCGGGATGGCTCAGTTGGTTACAGCGTGAGCTCTCAACGACAAGATTGTCAATTCGATTCCCACACGGATGGTGGGCTGTGCCTCCTGCAACTAAAGACTGAAAACGGTGACTGGACTTGGAGCTGAGCTGCACCCTCCACAACTAGATTGAAAGATGACTTGGAGCTGATGGGCCCTGGAGAAACACACTGTTCCCCAAGATTCTCCAATTAAAAAAAAAAAAAATTAAAAAGAAAAAATCCTGTTTTCCTGTCTTTTAAGAACCTAATCATTTGTCAACCCCGTTCTGAAATATGTGACCATTTCATACAATGTTAAAGCAGGAAGGAACATTAGAGGAAACCTAATGCTACCTATTCACCAGATAGACTAAACTACCACCACCAAAGAAAAAAAAAATTGAAGAAGAAAAGTAAGGTACTTTGAGCAAGGTCTCACAGTAAGAAAACAACAGCATCAGGCTAACTCCAGGTATCCTGACTCCATGTGTTTTATTCCTCCTGCTACATCATATTGTCATCATTAAATAGAAAAAGAGGAACCCCTACCCCAGGGCTGAAAAGCCTCAGGTTTACAAGGGACCCTGCCCAGCAAGATGCCCTGCCTCCCTGCACCTGCTGGTGACATGGCAGAGCTGCCTGCCTGCAGGAAAGCAGGATCGGGAGTTCATCCCCAGTCGCAACCTGACAGAGGCATCAGGAAGCACTGGGCCCCTTGACAGAATATAAAGGAGAAAGCCAAAAAAGCCTCAGGTGACACCAGGGAGGAATCCAGAGAGAAGCCAGCTCTTCTCCCCACGCTACCAGAAGGAAATGCACCCAGGCGTCTGATTTTCTGAAAGGAACTGAGGGATGTACTTTTCCCATAGGTACCACCTGATGTTGTAGTACCATCAAGATGCTAACAGAGTAAGGTAAGGAAAGGAGCTATGAGGTCCAGAAAACCAATTTAAAAAGAAACTTTGAAACAAATCCATTTGTTAATTAGATACTGACTGTTCTTTTAAAATGGAGGAGAGAAAATGTGATCTGCAAGCTATTGATTAAACTGTGTCAACTTCATTTTCCCATTGGGAGGCAAACACAGTGACCTGTCAAAGGTCTTCCTTATTGTCAGCAAGCCAGAATCTGATACGTCAAAGTCAAGGCTGTGTTGAAAACAAAAGACTGCACTGGTTCCTAATAGACAATGTGATTAGGAATACGAATTCCTTGGTAATAAAACAAATGTTGTACTTCTTAATAATTGCGATAATTGATATGTCTAACCAAAATTCTCAGCAGATACGGTCATGTGGGAGATGTCTTTTAAGCAGTTTACTTAACTTTAAATTGGGCTTTTCTTTTTAATGCTTGTTTGAAACTAAAATTCCTCTATTAAAAACAAATTCAATTTTTTTATCTGCTTGAAAATAAAGGAGATCACAACTAATTCTAATTAAGATGAGAATTTACTGAGTCTAAATTTTTTTCACAAAAAGTCTAAAAATAGAACAAAATGTAAACCTGAAACATAAATTATATTCCACGAAAGGAGAAAATATCCTGAGGTAAATACTATTAGGGACAAAATTTTTCAAAAGGTAGATCTAAACTAAAATCTATTTGCCGGAAAAATAACTTTTAATCTTCCAAAACATTTATGCTAAATAAAGTGGACTAATATTTTAAATGTAGGACATTATCAAAAGTCTCAAATTCTGCCATCACATACTGGACTGAAACAGTGACAACATATTTGATTACCTTCAAAACCTCAGAATAATACAAAATATATTTAAACAACCCTTGATGCAACTATACTCATTTCATTTGAGCTGTTCCCCTATGAAGCAAATATTTTTAAATTATATTTTCATATATTTAATTTTTGTGCTACTTAATACATATTTACTGCAGTGAACTACAAATACTAAAAATATTCCAGCTCTTTCATCCCTCAATAGACAATCTTTACTAAATTACAAATAAATGAAATCAGTATCTTTCACTACTCATTTTTTAAAAAATTACTGAGCCTATATATGCTTTTTGTATGACTAACTTGAAATACATTGATTACCAAGGAGAAAATAACTGAGAGTATGAATGCAACAATTGTGATGGTACCAACATACAAACAAAATTACTCATTATCATTTATTATTACATTTATTATACAAACACAGGTTAAAATAAGGAAGGTGGGCTTCATTTTTATTTTTTTTAATATTTTTATAGTAGTTTCAGGTGTACAAATATGACTTCATTTTTAAAGCACAAAAATTCATGTATATGAAAATTGAGCAAAGAAAATACGCTATTTTACTTTGTTAAATTTTATTTTTACCATACACAAGGCATTTCTATATGAAATATGATGCTGTGTCTCAATAAATAAGAAACCAAGAGCATTCTTTGATCAAAGTCCTTCCACAAATGGAAGGATTGAGAGAATGACAGAATGCTTCTATTTGGGGATGTCACTGCATTAAAAATTAGCAGAGACCATCCTGGTGACAGAAATAGCACCTGCCACAAACAGTCCATCAGAGCAGAATTTGACCTCCCATTAAGTCCGTGACAGACCAAAGAAAACACTTAATTGAAGCGTATCTCTTCACTCCTGCTCACAATGCAACAGTTTCCTCCCACAGCATTTGTCACAGCGACAGTTACAGCTGTGCTTTCAGAGTAAGAAAACCTAATTGCACCACACGACAGAATTATCAAAAGCAAATCGTGAAAAATAGAAAACAAATTCTTTACTCTTCAGACATTTGCCAGAATATGAGACGACTCCAAAGCTGATTCTAGGATATATTTTGGTCAAGGTTTTTCATGGTATCTTAGAAGCTAACTGCTCCAGAAGTTTAATTCCTCAATCAATATATTATTGAACAAAAACAGAGGCAAAATATATGCTGAAGGGTTTTATCTATTTGTTTATTGGTACTCTCCAGATGTTCCAAAAATGATGTGAAGTTACTTACAAAATGACAAGCAGGACGTTATAAATTAGAAGTGGGACTGTGGTAGATACAGCACAGTGTAGGCAGGAGACCAGGGTGGACAGGCTGCAGAACCCAACAGCCTGGGTTGGAATCACAGCTCTGCCACTCACCTGTGTGACCTTGGGTGATCTTAGGCAAGTCACTCTCCTCTCTCTATACCCATGTCCTCATCATGAAATGGGATGATGGGACGTACATCATAGGGCTGTATGCAGATTAATTTCACATATGTAAAACATTTAAAACAGTACCTGGCAAGTAGGAAATTTTGTAGAAATTTCAGCCTAAGAGGGAAAGGTGAGGACTGGAATAGGATAGGAATAGAATATGGATCCATAAAAAAGGCCACTGAACACAGCGCTCTAGAGTGTGCTATATAAACAAGACTTGTTTTTATTTTATCCATGTTACCCATCACACCAACGTAAAAAAATTCAAATTTTAAACTGTGGGCATTTATACCATTCTATTTTTACAGAACAAGACAGCTTTAGTGTATGATGTCTACACTAACCAAATTAATTAAGCACTGTATTTAGCTGACATGAGTTTGCCACATCTTTCCAAAAAGGAATATGACCGATTCAGGCAATTTTTACAGCATGGTAGAAGTGTTCCACTTTTAGAACTGGGTGAAAGGTCTGGGCACATGCCCTTTAAAGATGATCCCCACAAAGGGGAATGAAGATACCTCTGAAGCCCAAATCCCAGCACCTCTGCCTCTCATAAATTTAGGGCTTGAGGCCATTTCAGAGGACACAGGAGTGCAAATGAGGTTAAACTGGAATAGCTAACCCTGAAAGTAAATTATGAAATCGGTAAACATCTGATTTCCCCTTCTTTCTAATTTAAATATTTCAGCCAATAAGGACTCAAACAATATTATCAACTATATTTAAATGAAAAGTATTGCAAAATCATATTAAATGTATTTTAATCTAATTAACAAATGATTATTCCATATGGTTCAGGTATCTGATAACAAAATGATGAAAGTGTATGCCCTCATGCCCCAACTCTGAACAAAATTAGAATTGAGAAATTTATTTTGCTTTTCTTTCTTCCTCTGCTTTCCATGAAAACTTACAGTAGTAATAATAAAATGTCTGTACAGGGCTTTCCTGAATTCTGATCAAAAGGGCAACCTTTGGGTAGAAAAATAAATGCTCTAACAGGAGGACTCTCTCTTGTTGTCACAGTCCCACTCTTATCTCCCTAAAACTGCCTGCTGACTTAGCTCCAGTTTTTTATCCCCACGTAATGAATTCAGTTCCATAACATGAGGTGAACCCAAAGTCACAGGGAGTGAGGTGTTAATGAACTGATGAAAATTTATCAACCTTGAGAAACTTCTTACCTGATTTTTTTTAAGCTCCCTATAAAACAAAACAAATGCAAAAAGTTGCTTGCTTAATACTCCTTCAGCAGAACAGGGAGACCTATGTTTCTACAACCCCTTAAACATATCCCGCTTTGCATAGAGAAGAGGCTACATCCGCTTAACAGACTCAGGCAAGTAGAGAGGGTTAGCAGAGCACCCAAGATCTACGGCATGTGTGAGAACACTTATTTTTGTCCCTGATGTATTATTATAGACCTATGGTTCAACTGCATAGCAACAGCACTCATTGTAATCACTCTGGTCGCCCATTATAAGTATTCTGGCAGTTTATTAACAGGCCTTATCTATGAAACAAAGAGTACCAAAGGAATCCCCCATCTACGTGCAGGGCTCAGGTAGGTGTTGGTAATTAGCAGGAAACACTCAACAAGCCTCAAAGTTTCCAGTCTGATTAGTCTGCCTCCCTTAATCTCAAATTTCATATATTCGGAAATATATTCTAAGTAGAAGAAATAGTTTTAAACATTTTTTGTTGTTTTTTATATACTTTTCAGGGTCTATATAAACTATATGAAGTATAGCTTATTAGCAATAATGTTCATATGTAGTTTTAAAATTCTCTCCTACCAAAGATCTTTATAGTTGCTGCTCAATTTTAATTTTTCGCTGTTCAAAAATCCAAGTACAAATGCAGCCTTGTGAGATCCTTGGCAGAGAACTCACTGACTAAGTATTATCCAGAGGCCTGACCCATGGAAATTGTGAGATAATGAGTGTTGTTCTAAGCCCCTTAAAAAAAAAATACAACGAATTAAATAGATATTGGAGAGAGAGAAAAGAGAGAGAAAAAAAGAGGCCTTAAAAAACATGAGGATTAAAAAAACTTAAATGAGGACTATCACGTTTCACTTTGGTATCTCCCTTTCTAAAGATAGCCTCTCTTCAGGTAGCCTGCCTGAGCTAATCGTTTTCTTGGATGAATAAGAATTTAAATAGTTCTAAAGGAAATTTCACAACATAAACCAACTAAGAAAATAGCACAGCCTTTCCAAGAAAAATCTAAGGGCCATTTGATTTTATTTCCCTTTTCAAGATGAAGACAAAATACATTATTTATATTAAATAGGTTGGGTATGTGAAAAGCACTTTGTGACAATAAGACTTGATGGGATACAGGTTTTATTTTTTTCAATGGTATTTTATCTGTTTCCTTAGTATTTTATCACTGAACTCTGATGGCAAAATATCGTTATATTTCCTTTGAATAGTTCCCCCACTTTAACTCAAAACAAGTGTAGGGGTTTGGAATGAGTTGCCCCAAGATGTGCCACTCTGGCATGTAGATTTAAGGCTGAAAACAGTCAATGCTCAAGAAGAAAGTCGGACCATTCCCTTTACTGCCTAAAAGAATTTAACCTGGAGAACCAGCCCCAGGAACGGACATACCATCATAGATAACTATAGTTGAATCTGGACTAGGTGTGGGAGACAGGAAGAAACCTAGCAAAGCCCATTTTGACTGAAGTCCTCCCTATGCCCCTACTTTCAAGATGGCCCAGCAAACATTTGTTTACTAAACATTAACTCTTTGCATCTCTTTGTAAATTTCCCTTCCTTCCCTTTGTAGCCTCAGACCCCCTCCTCCCCCTCCTTAGTCCAGAATGACATATATACCACATTTTGCCTTACAGTCATTGGAATTTTCATGCTTATGTGAATTCCCCATGCACACATATAAAAACTTGATTTTCTCCTGTTAATCTGCCTTATGTGATTTTAATAATTCTACCAGCCAGAAGAACTAACGGAAAATTTCCCCATCCCCAACACAGCATAATACAAATTAGCCAAACTTGTCATCCTTTATTTTTTATTAACTTATGCATTAAAGGAAACCATGATAATTTTTCCAAAGGTTAGTGGGCACCATCTCTGATCGCCATTATGATCAACTAATATAGAAAAAAGTTGTGCTACCTGGTATTTTATCAGCAAAGCCAAACACTGAACATTGAGGTTTGCCATGGAGAAATTAAGGGGCCAAGCAAGGAGAACAGGAAGCTATAGCTTAAAACCTAAACTCCCCAATGGCTTTTAAAGACAAAGACTGAAGGTTAAAGGTTAGGGGCGACAGATACACAGAAGCGCTGGTGGGGCAAGTTTTAACTGGAGGGCCCTGGAACTTGGTTGGCCACTTATGGCAAAGGGGCTTTTGTACAGATCTTCCTGGACAAGGGATGCTTTGCTTCGGAAAGGGTTCCGGTGTTCAAGTTTGTTTGTCCTGGGCCTTTGGTTCCATGCGGGGTGGGGTAAGACTTTGATTCCAGGTGCAGCTGGAAGTCAAAGTTCTCTCCCTTGCACCTGCTTCAGCTGCATGGCTTGTGGTTTGGGTCTGTTGTCTCCGAAAAGCAACTCAGTATCTTGACAGAAACAGGACAGACTAGAGCTGGTTCTGCCCTTACATTATCTGTTAGTGAACTGAATATTTTCTAAAGGAATCACCAGTTCCCTACCACCTCCCCCAACCTCTGTTTCCCAGTAGTTGAATAAGCAATCTTTCACTTTAATTATAATGCATGTACACACGTAGCCCTGGATCTGACCCCAGGTCATCGTTCTATCAGTTTGTCCCTTTTTCCCTTCTCCCTTTCCCTTACTGCCTTTCCATCTTCAGAAGGAAATACTAAAGCAAATCTCCCAGATTATCCAAACCAAGAGATAACAAGTTTATTAACAAAACCAAAACACTCCTTTCAAACCAAACATCTCTAATTCCTAATCTCCAAAATTCAGCTGTCAACACCAAAAACATTCTGATATACAAGTATTTCATCATTTCTCAAAGTAATTCACAACATCCTTCAGAACTGTATGTGAGCTCTGAGGTGACCAAAATAACATCTACCAGAAAGAAGAAAGAAATGGAAAACCAGAAAAAGACACAAAGTGGAATATCAGTCTCTAAAAAGATTCAGGATACATTGTACATTCCTCAAAAAGATTGGTAAATAAATAGCTCTGTGCATTAAAACATCAGCCCTTGGGACTTAAAGGTTCTAAAAATTACATAGCAATTTCTTATTAATTGTATTAGGTCTCTTAAATTTAGAAATATAAATTTTACATGCTAAAATGATATAAAACCGCTTATATTGATTATTAATTATAATTAAAAATAATTTATTAGGCCTCTTCATCCTTATTTGAACTCAGGGTTTTTTAATAATAAAATATCTCCAACAATACAATCACAAGTACTTTTTTAAAATTTTTCAATTCTTTAATTAAGGCAACATTAGAAAATAGCCTTATATACCGCAAAACGTCAAGAAATCTTATATATGCTTCATTAACAAGCAAAACATTAACAGATACTAAAATATTTGTGGAGCCCTGTTATGTGTCAGGTGCTCTGCAAGAGTTGGCTTAATATCACAATGAACAAAAAGGACACTGTCCTTGCCTTCAACGTTCACAGGTCATTTTCAGTTTTTATGAAATGAAGTCTATTGAAATCTCTGGTCTGTTTTTCCACAAAAGAGAATGTCACTTTTCTTGCCAATGTATATAAATATTTCATGTATTAAGGATAGTTAACACTTCATCATAAATAAAAATTCACATAAATTAAAAATCTAAACAATTACTGAAACAAGTCATAAAATAATTCTGAAGCACGGGTAATTTACTTAAAATTTATCATAGCTACTACTGCCACATATTCAAGAATATCTTTAACCTCAAGAGCCAGTATTGCAAAGTGGTGAAGAGTCCAGGCTTTAGGGACAGGTGCTCTGGTTTTGAACCCCAGCTCAGCCACTTCCAAACTGTGATCTGGGCAAGTTATTTAACCTCTGTGTGCCTCAGCTTTATCACTGAAAAACATAGCTAATTTAAGCACCTACTTCATAGGACTGCTTTGAGAATAACGTAATTCATGCAAAACACTTAGACTGTGCCTGGCAGATAGTATGTGCTCAGTAAGTGTTATCTATTTTCAGTGGTATGCTAGTGCCAGCTCAGAACAGCTTGAGTGAGCTGATTGCTGAATTTTCAGAATTTGTCAGCCAGTTGTTAAACACAGCCAACATTAAAAATTAAGTTACATAAAGGTGCAACTACATTACATTAAAAACAAAGATAAAATTAAATATCCAAATATCATGTTCATTGCAGCTTTATTTACGGTGGCCAAGACATGGAAACAACCAAAGTGTCCTTCAATAGATGAATGGATAAAGAAGTTGTGGTATATATACACAATGGAATACTATTCGGTGGTAAGAAAAGATGAAATAGGACCATTTGTGACAACATAGATGGATCTTGAGATTATTATGCTAAGCGAAATAAGTCAGACAGAAATAGTTGAGAACCATATGATTTCACTAAAATGTGGGATATAAAACTGAAAGCAACAAAGGAACATGACAAACAAAGAAACAAAAACTGATAGATACAGACAATAGTTTAGTGGTTACCAGAGGGTAAAGGGGGAAGGAGGTGGTAGATGAGGGTAAATGGGGTCAAATACATGGTGCTGAAAGGAGAACTGACTCTGGGTGGTGAGTACACAATGTGAAATACATATTACAGAATTGTACACTTGAAATCTATGTAACTTTACTAACCAATGTCACCCAAAAAAATTTTAATTAAAAAATATATATATCCAAATCTTATCACTTATTATGTTACTACTTTTTACTATTATATACTCTTGAGTTTATTTACATCTACTGCATCTGTATGGTACAAATACCCTATAACGGTGTGCCACTGTGCATCTCTTTCCATATCTGCATTCAGTGAAGTCAAGTTGGTAGCTTGAAATCGGCCATGGTGAAAGTATTTACATCACGGAAAAGACCAAATGCTATATGTAAATCAAGACTTTTATCCCAAATGAACTGGTTGTCAAATATTTATCTGCACACTGACTCTTATTATAGTGAGTTATAATAAATCATCTTTATTTTCTCTTCACAGGAAAAAAGAACGGGTGGCAATTCAAAATGTTAGTTATCTGTAGTCCACCTCTTGTCCCTACATGATACTATATATACAAAATTGACTGCCAATCTCAGGTTCCTTTTCAAAAATGTGTCCCTAAAGGACTATATACTTTGTCTGTAACTGCAACAAGCAGGGGCCTTGCCTTTTCTATACTGCCAAAGCCAGAGAGATTCAGTATTCTTTAAAAGTAACAAGGCTGGGCCGGCCCGGTGGCTCAGGCAGTTAAGAGCCCTGTGCTCCTAACTCCGAAGGCTGCCGGTTCGATTCTACATGGCCCAGTGGGCTCTCAACCACAAGTTGCAGATTCATTTCCTCGAGTCCCACAAGGGATAGTGGACAGCGCCCCCTGCAACTAAGATTGAACACGGCACCTTGAGCTGAGCCCTTGAGCTGAGCTGCCGCTGAGCTCCCGGATGGCTCAGTTGGTTGGAGCACGTCCTCTCAACCACAAGGGCAGTTTGACTCCCGCAAGGGATGGTGGGCTGTGCCCCCTGCAACTAGAAACGGCAACTGGACCTGGAGCTGAGCTGCGCCCTCCACAACTGAGACTGAAAGGACAACAACTTGAAGCTGAACAGCACCCTCCACAACTAAGATTGACACTGTTCCCCAATAAAGTCCTGTTCCCCTTCCCCAATAAAATCTTTAAAAAATAAAATAAAAATAACAAGGCTAATCTACCGTGGTTCAATATGGAGGCCACCTTAAGGAAGTAAAAGCTAAATGCCAAACTGTCATCTGATATAGTCCACACATCTCTTAAAAGTTTTTTGACCTCTGGCATTACTTAGCAACTCAAGTCAATATCAAACAATCAAACAGGCCCACAGTCATTTTTGCTGAAACACAAATATTAACTTCCAAAATAATGGTCAAGTACTCAACTGCTTTCCAATTGCTCAGTGCAGGACATGTGTTAGGAACTAATGCAATACATACATAAATAATGTATTCAAAGGGACCAACTAAGTGTTTTGATTCACATCAAAAGTGTGGCAATGTTCACACAACACAGAATGAAGCTTGCCAGGAAACAGGAGGCTGTGCTCTCAAGACTTACCCTACTTGGTCAGGACCAGGAGGAAGAGGAAGGACAGTACATGCATCCGGGTGCTTAAGGAGCATAAGGTCTTTCTTAGGTCATCATGATTAAGAAACAGCATTAAACTAGAATTAAAACACTTGGGCTCCAGTTCCAACACTGGTTCTAACTAGTTCTGTGAGCTTAATATCTCTGAGCCTAGTTCTTCTCAGACATAAAATGCAGGAGCTAAATTACATAATCTCAGCTCTACAGTTCTGCTCTATTTTTCAGAATAAATGTGCTGCCGCTCCAAAAAGAGTGTTTCCTCACTGCCTGCCCTATGATAACATTGTTTTATTAAACTAACTCAATTTTAAATATCATATAAATAGAAACATTTATGTTCATGTGAAAATATACAAATCTTATGTGTCATGTCTTAATTCTCCAGCTACACAACAACTTTTACATGTCTAGGGTCATATTAACACAAAGACAAATGCAAATGAACAAGGACCATACTGTTTTCCTCTCCGTACTGTCACCAAGCTGAGTCCAGGACTTCCATCAAAGAAAGAATTTAATAAACATGTGGATAAACTGAAGATTTTAAGTCTACCACATTGCTACAGTCTATCTAATTATAACAACAGAAAAGTAATGCAAAATTTTATGTACATGAGTCTTATTTACAAAGAAAAGGAGGACCTCCCACCTCTGGGCATGATGGAGTAATAGACTGGATTTACTCTTCAGCTTTACAACAACTATTTTTGTCTCCAAAAAGAAAGGCAAAATTTATGAAACCATAGTTTCTGTCTATGTTGGACAATGGACAGAACAGATGACAATTATCTCTGAGCAAAGGGAAACACTACAAGGAAGCCGTGCTATCACACCAGCTTACTGCCTGGAGTGAATTTCTAGGCTACAGTGCAGGGGTATGGAGGACTGGGGACAAGAAAGGGGGGTGAGGGCAGCAGTCTCCCTCAGTTGAAGAGACAGAGTTAATCTGAGGAGGTCAAGACAATTAGAATTTGCAGGGCACAGAACCAGCAAGAGCTGCACGAGAGCCAACTTTAGAGATCTGCAAAGGGTTGCATCCTTATCTGTGTACTGTGTACATATGTGCAAGGAAATTACCAGAAGCCAAGTAAAGAACCACGAGAAAGAAGCAGGCAGGTTATTATGCCCTACAAAAGGCACTGCCTCAGTAGGTGGGGAAAAAGTCGTAGGTTAAAGCCTGATCTGGTCCTGCCAGACAAAGCTTAAAAAGCAAATCTTGAAAGGATCAATCTATGCTAAGTACTTAACTGCAGTTCAAGTCCAAATTCAAAAACACTTAAAAGAACACATTTAAAGAATTCAGCACCCAACTAAATAAAATTAAGAATGCCTGACATCTATATAAAAAATTACCAGGCATGCAAAATAAAGTTAAAAAATCTGACCCATAATAAGGAGAAAAAGTAATCAAAGGAACAGACTCAGAAATGACACAGATAATAGAAGTAGTAAACAGATATTTAAACAGCTATTATTAACATACGCCATATGTTCAAAAAGATAGAGAAACACATTGGTATGTTAAGGAGAGACACAGAAGAAATTTAGAGACACAAAAGACCCAAACTGAACTTCTAGAGATGAAAAATATAGTGGATGGGATTAACAGCAGGTCAGACAGACACTGCAAAAGAAAATATTAGTGAACCTTAGAATAACTCCGCTTGGCTTGGTTAAGAAAATTAATTTGGAAAATCCTAAAGCTCAAAACCCTCAGTAGAAATTCATTCATTCAGTCATTTTAAAAACAAAATAGTTGGAGCATCTACAATATGCCAAGTACTGTGACAGGCACTGGAAATAGTTAAAAGACTTAAATAAAAAGTATTTTCTATAGTTTCACAACTTGGTTTTGCAAACTTCAAAAACTATTCCATATTCCCTGATTTGATGATTCAATAAGCAAGTATGCAATTTGTTTTTCTCAATCGCTCTACTGTATTTCCGTATCCCCTCAGTATTAGGTACTCCCTGGGGTTAATCCTGGGGTTATATTATATTCTACTCCACATAAAAAGAAATTGTACCATAATAGGGCTCTACTATAATTTCTTGATTCCTACTTGTCAGAGACATAAAACTTCATGAAACATGCGAAGGAATACAGGACACATTGGCCTCACCGGGGAAAGGGTGTAAGAACGTTACTCCTGGGATACTTTATTCATACTGAGTGTACCACGTCCATCGTGCCATGATGGTTTTCTCCAACAGACTGAGATCTCCTAAAGGAAAGTAACATTATCTTTTTCATCTTTGTGCATGCCATGGGCACCCAATATAATTCTATATAATTTGTTAAACAAATGAATTAAAAAAATGAAGTCCGATGAGTCACCAAACAAACAGGAACTCTGGTTAAAGACAGCACTCCTCAGAGACCATGATTCCCTTCATTTGTCTGACCTATTCAAGTCAGTGCCTTCTCACCCCCACTGGATTCTGCCTGAGAAGACAGCCTGTGAGTATATGATCAAGTCCGATGCTGAAAATGATAGCTGAGGTCATAATGAACCACCTCAGCCATAAACGACCACACAAAACATAAGTCTGTAAATTGTTTATGAAAGTGCCAGATGGTCTATTAAGTCAACGTCACTTAATACCCACAATGCTGCTTATAAATTATACCCATCAGAATCACATGGAGGAAGTTTCTCTCAAAAACCAGCAGTGTTTCTTCATTTACATTCAAATACTTAATAATTTTCTTCTTTTAAACTTTCTACTTTATTTGTGGTGGTATTTGTATTTATCACAGAAGTAATAGATACCTTTTTAAAATGTCGAACACTGAGACTGAAAAAAATAATTTCATCTTCTGGAGTTACCCATTATTAACAGTTTGGTTTCTATCTTTCATTTCTCTCTCTATGTTTCAATATAGATTTAAAAAAAAAAAAAAAGGCCATAAACATTAGTCCTCATCCTTTTTTTTTTTTTAATTTATTGGGGTGACAATTGTTAGTAAAATTACATAGATTTCAGGTGTACAATTCTGTATTACGTCATCTATAGATCCCATTGTGTGTTCACCACCCAGAGTCAGTTCTCCTTCCATCACCATATAATTGATCCCCAGTCCTCTTCCTTTTAATTTTCCTTAATAATACTTCAGGGAAACGTTATAGGTCAATACGTAGAGTTCTAACTCATATCTTTTATTAGTTGTTTAACATTCCATGGTAGGGAGGTATCAAATTTATTCAGCCATCCCCTACTGATAGTCATTCAGGTTATTTCCAGTGTTTTGTAATTATAAACAACGTCACAATAAATATCCTGAATTCCACCTGTAGGAAAGATTCTGAAATTTTGGTGGATCAAAGTGTTGATGTGCCTTCAGTAGCAACCTCCTTTCCCCAAAGATGGTAACAAACCACACGTCCCAGGCAATGCATGAGAGTAACTGGATTTTATGCTAAATGGTTTTGGGAAAGGATAAGAATAAAAGTGGCTACAAAATTTTTAAAAATACTACCATGTTTCCCCAAAAATAAGACCTGGCCGGACCATCAGCTCTAATGCAGCTTTTGGAGCAAAAATTAATATAAGACCCAAGAAATTTTCTTGTTAAGTTCCAAACAGTAAATTTATAACACATTCTCTCTTTAAAATGCTGTTTAAACGAAGATTAGATAATCCAGACTAATGCAAGGCTATATTTTTTTATTTTAAAAATGGTTAAAAAAAATATTGATATACAATATACAGTGACATTTTGTAATCAATCCAGAATAATAATTAAAATATGTACTATTGGGCCTATTGAAAAAAAGTTTAACACATACATATAACAGGCATGTTCCTATTGGAATAATACTTTCCAAATCACATCTTTCCCAACCATATACTTACCTTCTGCTTCCATAGACAAAACTAAGGAGATGTACCAGCCAGAAGAAACATAACTGAGCAAGGAAGGCGAGGGGAGGTAAAACGTTATGTACGGAGACCCAAAAGTTGAGGAATGGCATCAGTCCACCATTCGCCTGTATCTCCCAGCTTCCCAGAAACACTGGGAGATAAGCTCCCTCTCCTCTTTCCCATGCCTTTCCTTCTCCACACTCTCCACACACATATACGCACATGTTTTATGTCTATGTGCAGTGTGAGCAAATCCAAACTTTCCGTCCCTTCCACTGCCGCTCCTATTCTCTAAGTGTATTACAATTGAGGATACAAAGCATCGCATTTTCCTCTAATCACAGCAGAAGAAAACGCTCCAGATTCCAACAGATCCTGAGAAGGGCCATGGGTAGAGGTGAAGTATAGGGTGGTGAGTGGCCCAGAGCCACCTGCCCGGACCCTGCCTGTATCTTGTGGTTAACTAGGAAACAGCCAGATATCCACATGCTAACACAAACACTGCAGCCAAATTGTCACTGAAGCTTTCAAGGGGGAGGAATATTTTAATTGCATGTTATAACTCCAATTTCTATGAAGCCTAATCTATTTCTTTAAGCCTCAGAACACTGATGAGCCTGCCACATGCAATTTATCATCACGGACATAATGCTGGTACCTAAAATCCATAAACATCAAATGCAGCACTGAAAATTCAGCATTCCTCACACTGCATGTCTAGGAAAGCAGTCTAGATAGCAAGCATACTGCCATCTGCTATTGCTTCAGTTTTCCCCTCATGTCTTCTATATTATGGTCCTTACTAACTCTTTAGTAAACCATGGCCTTTTCACTAAATGACTTAGACACAGCCAATGAAAGCATCTCTTCTATCCCAGCAAGTAGTAGACTGAGCATGTGGAGAACCAGAAATCAGGAGACCTCAGTTCAGATCTTGCTTTCCCCTTTGCTGACCCTATTTCTCTGGGATTGTCTAATATTCATTTAAACACACTTCAGTTTTCTCAAGTATAAAAGCAAAGTCTAAAAATCAGCACACTCAATGTTTCTATCTTTCCCCTATAACAACCACAAACAATGGCAATTCTCAGATGGGCAGGTAGGAGAGCAGAATCAGGGTTAGATGCAGAAGTATAATACTGTTAATTTGGGGGATGGGGAGAGAAGGGAAGGGAAAAACAAACTGAGACAGTTTAAGCAATCCGCCAGAATGAAATCACTTCAAAACTGAAGACCACAATCTCTAGTCATGATTCTGTAGCTGCCTCTCAGACTCAAAGAATGGCCCACCGGGAATTTTTTGTTCATATTCATTCCCAAAGTAAAGAATTAAAAATACCGTGAAAGAAATCTTCCACTTAACCAGAGATGGAAGAAGGCTTGGAAGGAATGACATTTAGGCCTTTCCTCATGATGCATATGGTCATCATTTAACTAAACACAACAGAAACACAAACCTAGACATACCAGAACAATACACAGTGATTAAGACAGATAATTTGAAACTTCCAAAAAGAGATCATTTGCACACACTGGAACGCACCAAGTTTACATATCATTAAGGTAGGTGATGAGGTTGGAAAAACTTTTAAAATTATTAATTTCTTCCCAAGTTCTACTTCCATGTTACAGGTAAACTTAATCCCTCAACGTATTTCTTAGCTCAGGATCATTAATCAATAATACAGTCTTGAAGACTAAACAACTAATAAAAAAACAAATGCAGTCAATTATTACAACCTATATCAAAAGGCCCAAAGGCATTTTTTAAAGGTTTCCAAAAGAAACCAATTATAGTTTCTGGAAAAAAAAAATAAAACCCACAAATATGGTTACCATTCCAAAAATTAAAAATGAGGTATATGCCGTAACTAATAAATGGAAAGTATGTCAGAAAGTGATGTCAAGAAAAACCGACATACCACAAAGCAGTTATGTTCACAACTCAACAAAAAACATAAAGGACCATACCCACTGTCTTATGTCTGTCACCCTAAGGATCTAACATACTTGCTGGCATACAGGCAACACTCAATACGTGTTTTTTAAAAGAATAAATGATGAATTTAATTCACTAAGGCAAGTACTATATGATGAGAAGGAACCTTGGCAATCATTCACTTTCATTTATAAGTCCATCCAAGCCTAGTTAGCGGACGAACCAGGAATGGAAAACAGATCTCCTGATTATTAGTCATTACTTCCTTTTTTGTTGAGTTTCTAAAATTCAGTGATTAGAATTTTTACATTGGACGTATAACTCAAGAATCTACTCAATCAGGAATTAGGTAGTACCTTATAAAAAGTTAACTGTTCAGTGGCTTATATAACCCATATTATTTTTTTTCTTATCTTGAAAACTGATATTTTTGAAGTTTGTAATTAGATTTAAAGACACCAATGTGATATTATTAACCAGAACCCATCAGGATCCAAAATTGCTTAAATGATTTCAAGATAGTGTTTCACACCACTACATAACAGAACACATGCATCAGTCATTAAAAATGTTTTGAAATAATACTTAATAGCATCATAAAATACCATATGTAGTGAATAAGCAGGATACAGAACTTTATACAGGGCAGACAGGTGGCTCAGTTGGTTAGAGCATGAGCTCTGGGCAACGGGCTGCCGGTTCGATTCCCCCATGCGCCAGCGAGCTGCACCCTTCGCAACTAGAATGAAGTCAATGAGCTGCTGCTCAGCTCCAGGCGGCCAGATGGCTCACTTTGTTGGAGCACGGGCTCTCAACCACAAGGTTGCCGGTTCGACTTTCACAAGGGATGGTGGGCTGTGCCCTCTACAACTAACAATGGCAACTGGACCTGGAGCTGAGCTGCGCCCTCCACTACTAAGATTGAAAGAACAACAACTTGACTTGGAAAAGTCCTGGAAGTACACACTGTTCCCCAATAAAGTCCTGTTCCCCTTAAAAAAAAAAAAAAAAAAAAGAACTTTATACAAAGTGTCCCAAATTTTTAAAATGTTATATATTAAGGAAAAGGAAATATGTAAAATATTAATATATTTGAATAAAACTAAAGATTACTTTTATTCATATTTTGTACATTTCTTTATTTTCCAAAAATGTTAGCAAGTTTATGCCATAGATTTTTCTTCCCACGTTCCACCAAGTATTTACATAGTTCCACCTTTTCAACTGAATAATACAGAAATTAAATCTTTAGCCAATGGGATAGTTTTTCTGCTTAAATGCGAAACCCTATCATTTTAAAAGCTACTTCAATTAACAATGGAGATAAAAGATAATGAAGTTTTTCCCTCAAGTAACTAAATCCTCAACAACCAGCAACAGAATTCTCCACTGACGTGTATAGATCAAGGGGAGCCCAAAACCACGTTAAACAAAAAGTAAACCATACTTCTCTCCTTCCTACATGGGTCTCGACCAGTAATTCCAGAACATATTCAATGGCTATTTACTTAAACTGAGACTATTTGCCTCTCACCATATACATTACTTAATCTATACTGTTAATAATAACTTTGAATGTATGTAAAAAAGGGCCACAATTTTCTACAATAGTTTCCAGCCAGCCAACAGCCAATGCAATCATGAGAGCCTGGTTTCCTTAGTTATAAAATAAGGGCACTGGCTCTTATGTTACTTCTCTCAGAGTGGGTATAAGAATCTAATTACATCATATATGTAAAAATATAGGTTATGCATGGTGCTATTATTATTATGATCATAAATCTAATAAGTTTTCTATACCATGTTAAGAGTGTCTCACTCAATCTACAAATTGGCTGAGTGATGCCTACAAGATTTTTCACTACAAAATCCTGAGATTTGACAATATAATTATGGCATTTGCAGAGTTCTTAAAAAGGGAGGATAAAGTTTTCAAGTGAACACTGATTACCTATAAACAAAATGTGTCTGGTTTCCACTGAAGTGTGGATTAAGTCATTACGATAATACTTTTCCTACAAAGGAAAGAGTGAAATACAAGGTCAGATGATCCAGATGAAATGGTATGGTCACAAAAGCCCTCTGCCCACACCATCCACCCCCACAACACAGAGCCTTCTCCTTTCATGGAAATTCTGCCTTCCTTCAGATGCCAACCCTGCTTGTGAAATCTTGGATGCTCAGATTACTCCTCTTTTGAAGCACTCACTTATAGTAAGTGGAAATGGCCCACCTTCCTCACCCAACTGTGCTCTCAGGAGGCTACAGTCCTGTAGCCCTGGGTCCCCTCTCCCTTCCCTAGACTCTAGTTCCTTTACACAATATATAGGATCAATAACTGTTTCGAATTAAACTACATATTGCAATTTGGTGAGGATGAATTTCTTCTGGCCCCAAGTACTTTCTCTCTTCCTTGTTTTTCTAGGGAAATAGTACAAAATGTGATGGAGGCTGGGGGTGGGAGTGGGTGGGGGATAATACATGGTAACTTGTTCACTTGAAGCAGGTGATCAATTAAGTTCTGATGAAAAATATAAGAAATGTGAGGTTAGGAACAATGCTGCTGGAATGTGTCAAAGACATGCTCATTATAAAAGTATTTCATACTGTTTTTCATTTTAATTCTACTGAAGCACAAATTTACATTTCTATGTCATTTTCTAAATGTAAAAGCACGGAGGTTAAGTACATCTCTGTTTTTCCACCAGAAAACTAAAGCATCCTTGCATTTTGCTTTCTGCAACTTAGAATTCTTCAATCCTGTAGACCCTCCAAAACTTTTCAAAGGAAAAAAGTATAAATGCTACAAATTATCTATAGTAACTAGTAACAGCTCCTGATATAGCTTAAATCGCACATTTAATGACACCACAAACGCCCTTAACCATAATTGTAAGCACTTGCTTAAGGAAATAATAAAATTCACACTACATGCAAAATTAAACTCTGAATTTCAATGACTCAGCTTTTTGTCTACTCAGTATTTTCAGTATTCTCTAGTTTCTGTTATGTAGATAAAGTTACCACAAAAATGACAAAATGAACAACCGACTACCCCTTTAATCATTCACATTTTTTTTCTAGCAAAGGCAGTCAATGGTGTTCCAGCATTCATAAATATTTACAGGTTGTGGCTTTCCTAAAAATATTCTAAAAGAAAATTCAGGTAATCTTGCTCTACCTCTTAACACATATGCTTTTAAAACTCAAACATGATCATTTACATAAAAGCAATGTCTTTACTCTAAGGGACAAGAGTAAAACTCTGTGTTATTTTATGTATATACAGCATTACACTCAGGCTACAATCATATCGCTGTTACAAAAACTTTCTAAAAAATTGAAACAAACTACTTTCTACCTAATCCTACTTCTGATTACATTTTAAAAGAAGTAATTCGATATCCTAAGAGTTTAACTTTCATATGTTTTGCAGGACGTGGACTACTAATTTCAGTCTATATTTAAAATAGAACAGTTCAACTAATTTTAGACTCGTGTTACAAATCATAGCTGCCAACCAACTGGATACCTGATTGCAGCAACATATGTAGATATACTAAAGCAAACTGTCAGATTGCTGAACTCTGAGACATGCCATGTAATTAGTGTCTGTGAAGTAGGTACAATACACAACGTAAGTGCCCAAAACAAAATACCCTGTTTCCCTGAAAATAAGACCTAGCCGGACAATCAGCTCTAATGCATCTTTTGGAGCAAAAATTAATGTAAGACCCAGCATTGTATTATATTATATTATATTATATTACATTATAATATATATTATATAAGACCCAGTCTTATAGTATATTAAAATAAGACCCGGTATTATATTGTTATGTTATATTACATTACATTACATTACATTACATTACATTATATTATATTATATTATATTATATTATATTATATTATATTATAAGACCCGATCTTATATTATAGTAAAATAAGACCAGGTCTTACATTAATTTTTGCTCCAAAAGATGCATTAGAGCTGATTGTCTGGCTAGGCCTTATTTTCAGGGAAACACAACAAGATGACCATATGAAAGGAAATAATGAGGGCCTTACTTATTTAAATAGTATCTTTAATATGCAATGGTTTAAAAGTGTTAAAAGGAAATAACAGTATAAAGTTTTACTAGGTAATCATTTAACCCTCAAACATCCCGATTTAGAAGGGGGCAAAAGATCTGAACAAACAGCTCACCAAAGGAGACATACAGATTGCAAATAAACATATGAAAAGATACTCCACATCACATGTCGTTAAGAAATTGCAAATTAATTCAATACCACTATAATCTATCAGAATGGCTAAAATCCAAAACACTGACAAAACCAAATGCTGGTGAGAATGTGGAACGATAAGAACTCGCATTCACTGCTGCTGGAAATGAAAAACAGTACAGCCTTTTTGGGAGATAGCAGTTTATAACAAGGTAAATACAACCTTACCATACGATCCAGGAGTCATACTCCTAGGTATTTATCCAAATGAGTTGGAAACTTATGTCCACACAACAACCTGCACACAAATCTTTATAGAAGCTTTATTCAGAGTTGACAAAAATTGAAAGCATCGAGATGTCCCCTTCAATACTTGAGTAGATAAACTGTGGTACATCTAGACAATGAAATATCATTCAGCAACAAAAAGAGATGAGCTATCAAGCCATGAAAAGACATGGAGAGACCTTAAATGCACATTACTAAGTGAAAGTGAAGCAGGGCCGGGTTGGAACCCCCATAGTAGAGGCCTTGCCACGTCCCCAGCATCACCTTTTCTTGACCTAAAGCTTAGTAATAGATTATTCTTCTGCAGCTTGAGCTCGAGATGTCACCTGTCCCCATTCCGTTTTAGAAAATCACGCTGAAACTTATAATAAATACCCCCATGCATACTGATCACAATCTTTATGGCCTAGCATTCTTTCCAAGTTACTGTCATCACTGCTCCTAGGTTGATGACCATGTTGGAGGGCCACATCGCCAGAAGGAAGGCTCCATGCAGACCCCCGGAACCATCACGCAGCCTCTGGAGGAATGCCCAGAGTTTCCCTTAAATATCCATGCTGGTGTGAGAATGTCAAGGCAGTGTTTGCAGGTGTTAACCTGCTGCCTTCTCAGACCACCAGTGCTCTAATAATAAACGCTTCTTCTACTACTCAACTCCTGTGTCAATCTATTGGCTGAGCAGCGCAGGCAGCACGAGCCCCTGGACTCGTTTGGCCTCTGGTTTCAAAGGAACCAGTCTGAAAAGGATACATACTGTATGATTCCAACTATGACATTCTGGAAAAGGAAAACCTATGACAGGCAATAGAAAGATCAGTGGTTGCCAGAGGTGGTGGGAAGAAAGGAGTGAATAGGTAAAACACAGAGGATTTGGGGGGCAGTAAAACTATTGTGTATGATCATGTAATTGTAGACAGATGATATGCCTTTCAAATCCCAAAGAACTGCACAACACAGTGAACGCTAATGTAAACTATGGATCTTAATTAACAATAACCTATTAATATTTGTTCATCAATCATAACAAATGTACCACTCCAATACAAGATTTCAAAAGGGGAAACTGGGTGGGGGTGGGGAGAAGGAAGTTTAGAGGAACGTTGTCCAATTTTTCTGTAAACCTAAAACTGCTCTAGAAAAATAATGTATTGATTTTTTTTTTTTTTTTAAGGCTCCTAGCCTAGGAAGAGCCAGAGTACTTGAGTTCTTAGGTCTGCCTCATTCGTTAACTGTCTATGTCATCTCTTCTGCTCAAAATACTTCATATGCTCCTCTTTTATTCTACCTTTATTAACCCAGTGAGGTAGACAGTAGGCAGATATGCTGCATCTAACTCACTGGCTTAAAAAAGGTAGGATAAAATGCGCCACAAGCAGTACCATTTCATGCCAAAAATCATGACTACAAATTGTCACACTTGCATGGCCAGCATGGAGAACTGTAACACTGAATATTGGGTCATTTTTTAATTCACTGAAACAATAATATCATTGTATAATGTCTTCAATACCAGGATTCAATGGGAAATATTTTCACCCACTAGAGAAAAATCAAGACTTTGTCAACTCCCTTTGTGATTCCTTCCAGGAAACATTTCAGGCATGTATCAAAGCAGCCACATTCACTGGTGACATTTACAAAACTTAATTCTTTTCAAAATCTCGTCAACCTAAATATACACTGGAAATGCTTATATTAAAATTTTATTTTCCTTTCATGGATAGTTAATTAGAAATTATAATCCAGTTAAAATACAGCAGTTTAAGCTCCCAAATCTGTTTAATATTTGAATTGATATAAATCTCTACGAATTTTTAAACGATTAATTTTGATTTCATGCATCCGTTTAACACATGTCAGAAAGTTCTAGTATTAATCAAAATCATAATCATAATAAAAAAATTCTCCTAAAAACTATTTCTGCAACATTTTCTAGTCAATGTAATGAAACTCAAAATATACATATATAGTTTATGTTAAATGTTCATGTTCAAATAGCACTTGATGTTCAAATGCTATTGCTACCACTTATAGTTGTATGATTTCAGGAAAATTAACTTCTCTAAGCCTCAATTTCCATATTGGTAAAATGGCAGTAGCCATAGTCAAGATAAGGAGTTATGAGAGTTACAAATTATATATATAATTCATGTAAACTACTCAGCACTGTGCCTGGCATATAAGTTGGCAGGCATATGTATAGTAGCTATTATTTTTACCATTTTAAGCTAAAAATTAAGGGATTAACAGATAAATTCAAGGATCATTTAGAACTTACATTAAATGATCACATAGCCATGAACTTCTTATATACCAAACGAAACTGACTACAAATCTGCTGAAGCTTATGTAGAAATAAAAAAACAATTAAAAAATGAAAAAAAATTGTTGAAATATATTGCAAGATTTGTTTTTCAATCATTTATAGGTAGTTACTTCTAAAAAGGATCTGAAACCAATAACTTTATTTGCTTATAGAAAACAGATTCACTACTGGAATATAATACAAATCATACAAAGAGGATCCCCAGCAAGAGGACTGATAAGGTATTACTTATGAAGCTCCACATTCAATAGAACATTCTAGTTTTCTATAGATCACATTATTTGCTGTATTTCCAAGGTCAAACAAAATAGTATTAACTTCATTTCACTCCATTTCACCAAAAAAGGTCTAATAATGATTAATACTAAAATTTTGTTTCAAAAATATATTTTTCCAGTGAGCCTTTTTTTAACAAATGAAAAATAATTTTTTTATGAATTAGAAAAAAGAAAAACTCCAGGCTTCTTCAAATATAACTTCAACAACAGAAGTTGGACTCCTCCTGTCCGCATATGACAGAACCAACCAGTCAGACAAGCTGTCAATTTCTGAAATTTAATTTGAATCCAAGCTTCTATTCCAAACACCGGGATTTTACAGACCCATATCCATGCTTCTGAGTCTTTCCTTCCACTCAGTCTGCTACAGTTACTAGAGTTCTCTCTCTAAAACCTATTTCACTGGTAACATCCTGAAGAAGAGCATCAAGGTTCTCTTCCCTACCTACAGAATAAAGCCCAAACTCAGTCTTGGGTGATTCACTAACAGTATCTAATAACTGGTTTCATCCCTGAACTGATACGTTTCTTACAGAGTGAAGCAATGAACAAGTTCTTTGGCCAATTTAAATCCTAGTTATTTGGTGTAGAAATTACTTCTCAAATCCATGTTGTAACATTACACAACATTCAAGTGTGTCATTTTGAAACTCCTCAGAGATTCTGATGGCTCTTTCAGTCTCTCAAACTTTAGCGAAGTCAAATGCATTGTGTTATGGATGTTGATGTGCCCAAACTTTCCAATTTCAAGATAGACACTCACCCTCTGCATGCCAGACACTGCAGGTTGCAAACCCAATATCTATTCTTCCCTTATTCTTTACAAACAGAACTTCAATTTTGGGGGTTTAAGTGGGGCCAGCTGAAAAATCTGTATTTTCCTAATCCACCTTGCAGAGAGCGGTGGCCCCTGGGACAGTTCTGGCCAATGAGATACAAGTGAAAGTTCCTAAATGGGCTTCTACAAAAGCTCCTTAAAAAGAGGTCGAATCAACTAGGTTGCATCTTTTGTCCTTTGCCCTCGCACTTCCACTTCTTCCCATCTGGAAGAGGAGCAGCCATCTTGTGATGATGGAACCACCACATGACACACTACAAGCAGCTACACAGAAATATAGGAGTTTGGGTTCCATTGGCAAATAGAGACACCCCACAGCCCTGTCCTGTCTACCTTGGGCCTTTCATTACCTTAGAAAAAGAAAACATCTATTTGGTTAAGTACTATCATCTGTTACAACCAAACACACTCAACTAATCCTCATTACCAAATTAAGCCTATTTCATTTTTTAAACAAAATTAAAAACCCAGACTAATTCTGTTTTAACTAGCTACAAAATAGCACCGTCACGATGCAACACAGTGAAAGTTCACTTATTACACAACTATCTATTAAGCCATGAGCAAACAAAATTTGAAATCAAATTTTTGTAGAATCCTGGAAACTAACTGAAAACCACTGAGCCAGGTCATCAAAGACCACACTATATGACGGGGGGGGGGGGGGGCTAGTCCTGGAAACCTTTATACAGTTGTCCTCCATTTATCCATGATTTCACTTTCCGCAGTTTCAGTTACCCGCGGTCCATCACTGTCCGAAAATATTACATGGAAAATTCCAGAAATAAACAATTCTTAAGTTTTAAATTGCATGTCATTCTAAATAGTAGGATGAAATCTCTCCCATCAGGCTGTCCTGCCTGGAATGTGAATCCTCATTTTTCCATCATATCCACACTATACATGCTACCCACCTGTTAGTCACTTAGTAGCCATCTTGGTAATCAGATCAACTGTCAAAGTATCACAGTGCTTATGTTCAAGTAACCCTTATTTTACTTAATAGTAGCCCCAAAGCATAAGACTGGTGATGCTGACAATTCTGATATGCCAAAAAGAAGCTGTAAAACATACGTATTAACATATACATATGTATAGGAAAAAAACATAGTATATACAGAGTTCAGTGCTAGCCGTGGTTTTGGGCATCCAATGGGGGTCTTGGGATTATCCACTTGGGGATCAGTTGATAAAGGGGGACTGCAATACTCCAACTTTCAACTCAACTGGCACCAGAGTTGGTTTATGCAGTAAAAAGGCAGGATTTTTACCAATCACAAATTTAGTAGGCCATAAAACTAAACTGAAAATGAAACTACAGTTGGAGTAGTTCTCAGTTCCTTTTGTCACCATGCACATGGCCGAATTCTATAGCCCTACTGAGAGAAGGGACTAAAGGAATTACTCAAAAGTTTTCATGAAAACCAGAAAATATTGTTTCTCAAAATAATCAAAGAGGGTTTTTTAGTGATATTAGAGACAAGCGACAAATCTGCCATTCAACTTTCATAGAGAATAATAATGAAACACATTTTACAGTTGTCTGGGGACAACTAACTTCCAGGTCAATGGAAAAATATCCATTTTGTTCGACCAAAATAATTTAATGTCTTTTTAAATTAAGTCTAAAAATATAGAATAAAATCTATTGGGTTTACATTAATGATTTCATTTTTACACTTAACATATTTTTAAAAGTAATGTGTTGAGAATATAAAATCTTCTAATGACAGACTCAAACAGCAGAATTTCATAAAGTAACATCTAATTAATTTTAATAACATAATATAAAGTAGTTAGTTATAATAACAGTATATAGCTTAGTTTACTTATACTGACAAGAAAAACAAGAGGGACTATTCTGTATCTTTCAGGCTAATCGACAACAATGTTTTGTATTCCATGAAAAATACACTGGGTAATTTACTATAGATATAAAAGAAAGCCACTAAACATGAGTATTTCTAATACAAACAATAATAAAGAAATATATTTTATTCATAAATAAATACCTTTATTCGCCCTAACTGTGGTATCAGCTGAATATGATGTCTTTTAAATCAGATGCCCTGAATATTCTATTTATGAATAGATTTTATAAGTAAAAAGATTAGAAGATGAATCAGTATAGTGTACCCTTCTCTGTAGCACATAGCTCTTTCTGTTATTCTAATTCAACAAACAGTTGCCTATTTTCACTCAGAAGTAAAGGACCAAAGCAAGACACAAGAATAGACCACACCATAAATAATTAAGTCTCACTCGCCACTATTCTTATATTTGAAGTCCTTCCAAGGCCATCTGAGGACTAAGTCTAACAAAACTCCCAACCTCCGAACCTAATAATCCTAAATGCTAACATTATAGATTATTATAATTCTACACTTCTGACAACAGACAGATTTTGAATTTGTTCCAGCTGACTCTACCACTTACACTATTCAACAGCTGGGGCATATGATAACTTGGCAACCTGATAATACTGTAGCTGAATGCAAACTCATTCTGTAACCAAGAAACTCTGTCAGAAACAAAAAAATCAAAATAACCTTTCTTAAGTTCAAATGGGAATGTATAATGTTTTGAACAACGCGTAATTTCAGAAAATGAGCAACTGTACTTTGAAAGTTTAGTGAACTGACACTCCCTATTCAAAGCCTACAATTCTTTTCTGATTAGATCAGCCCCCATAGCAAGTCATCAGGATAATAAGCACTGTAGTGAAGTCATCGTACTGGATGGATACTGATGGGAAATCATAACTGACTTCAAAACACATCAGGAAACAATGAGTTTTCCAGGTCTCCAGCTTTTCATGTGATACACTGGCCAATACTTTTATTTTCCTTTCCAAGACTAAATGAAACATAGAACATCTATAAAGCCAAGTATAAGTTGATGACCTAAGCATTTTAAAACTACAAAGAAAATGAAGGAAAGAACCATCACTTTTTCAGCAAAATTTTGGACAGTAAGTACAATACTGGCCATTAGGTTATAATTAAAATGAAATGTAGTGAGACCTGCAATAGCCTGCACATCTTTAATTCCCTTTTATTTCTAAAAACAAATAAAGAAAAGCTATTAAATAACATCTGCCTCCTCAAGACCAGTCAAATCAGCACTTTAGTTATTTCTGTTTTCAAAGTCACCTGAAATCACCCATCTGTCACTGAAGTAAAATTTTATGGAATATAAATTCATACCACTATAATTTTTTTAAAGTATAAAATGTATATACTTTAGAACTTTCAGACTTTTTTTCTTTTTGACTATAAAGAGCATAGGTATATGGCTTCAAAAAGATTTAGAAGTCTTTATTGATATTTCTCATTTGTAAAGTTCTGGAGACAATTGACTAAGAACCTTATTTTAAAATGGAGAGATAGATGTAAACATGTAAACATGAGTGTATTACAAACACAAACACACACACACGCTACAAATGTGCTTTCACCTCAAATATCACTGTACTTGCTCAGTGGCAGTATTATACACAAAAAGGTCTTGGCACAAAGGACTTCTGATTGTGCTGTTTACAAAATTCTACACGGAGTAAGAGTGTCAGTAATAAATTAATAGGTTCTAGAAAGAGATAAAACATGTTTGTGAGTGAATTCTGAGCTTTTTGGAGATTTGGAATTTAATTATTCAGTTCAGGATTTTATATTTCTACTTTCTAATAATAGAAAACTACATGCATTTTTAACCATATAATCCTCATTTAGTTTACAGAAACTGAGTTTCTTAAACCCATAGCAAACATGTGAGATGCAAAACCATTTTAATCCAACCTATGAAATAGGCCCCTCTTCACTATTAATATATTAAGGCACTGCGAGCTACCCTTGGGTGTGAGGTGTTTTAGGAGCCACAGTAAGGAGATCATCTGTACACACTGAAAAATAATGTCCAGAGACAAGAAGACCCTTTAAGATGAGAAGGCGCAGCTTGTCTAATACCATATTTAACCATAAAGCCAAAGTAAACATTATACTAAAATACCAATATTTATTAGTTTGGCATAGATTTTCCACAGCACAAAGGATAGGGAGAAAAACATCTCATAATATACTCCTTTACATTTAAATTTACAACAGATTCACTGACTAAAGTCTTACATCCATCACACTATCAAATAGTCTTTGATACATAAGAATATATACATATATACATATATATACACACAATATATACATATATGTGTGTGTGTGTGTGTGTGTGTGTGTGTGTGTGCTCACAATCCATTAACTTTTCCAAATAAGATAATTTTAAGAAAAATGATTTGGTAATGCGCTCAGTGGTGAAACCGGCCATTTATTTAAGAACCCAAGAACATTTTCTATAGGGTTAACCTCTACCTCATGCCAATTGACAGCAGCAATGCTTTAGTAATCCCATGCAGAATTAATCAGTATCCACCCTCCCAGGAAGAATTATGATTATGCGTAGTGCTTAAGAGCTTTTACAAGCGAGAGAAAACACAATGTGCTTCTTGGAAACCAAACCCCTGCCCCCCCACTCTACCATCCATCCAAGGGCGTCTCCGGACCGCCGCCTACCCCACCACCCGTCCAGCGTTGGGGGTACTGAATCCCACCCAAAAAGACCTGGTCCATTCCCAAGACTGGTCCAGACACCTGTTTACTTGCGCCCAAGCAGTGGTGGCTCTGATTAAGCAAAGGTAACAGTTACCCCGCTGGTCCCTGCCAAGCCCCGCAACCAGAGCGAGCGTGGGGAACCACATACCTTTGTACCTCTCCAGGACATCCTCGTAGGCCTGGAGGTACTCCTGCTCCTCCATGTACAGGTAAGCGGCTGGGGAGAGGTACCCCGCCATGCCAAAGTTTATCTAAGCGATGACTGGCCAATTCCCCTCTCCCCCTCGGAACCCGGGACAGTATCGTAGTCAGCAAGACGCAGCCTCTATAACTGGGAAAGCGGAAGGAGCAGCAGGCTGGGGGAGAGCGCTGAAGCCGGAGATGCAGAGTTGGGGGCGCCAGGGGGCGGTGGGCGCTGGAGCAGGCAGAGGAAACGCCCAGGCCCCCTGGCTGGCCGCGGGTGCTGGGCCGCCAAGGCTCCCGTGGAGCCAGAGTCCCTCTCGGGTTTCAGGAGCAGCAAATCTCGGCGATCCTGGGGGCGGCGACCAGCAGCGTCACCCCAAGCGGCGGAGCCAGGAGCACGGTGGAGATGGGCGAGGGGCAGCTGGCACCGGGACCCTCTGGGGCCAATGCAGCTGCCACCCCGGCCCTGCACTAGGCGCCTGCTCCGGGCCGCGCCGAGACCGCGGCGGCCTTGCGGGAGGATGGGCGTGCTGCCTCCGCCCGGGATGCTGCACGGCGCATCTGCGGCATTTCCTGGCCGCCGCACCGCAGACACTCGCCTGCGCCCCGGGAGAGAGGGAGGGAGGAGGGAGGAGGGCGGAAGGGAGGGGGCGAGCACGGCGGTCAGCGCCCCAGCTGGCTCCGCTCCGACCCCGGCTGGCTGGGCTCCGACCCCGGCGCCGCTGGGCCCCTCCCTTCTAGGCAGAGCCGCGGTGCCCCAGGCCCTCTCCCCCGTCCTCCCACCCGGGTTGACCCCACTGCCAAGCACGCCCACCCCCGGACATGACCGGCTGGCCCTGGATCGCCAAGGACAAGGTTTCTATTTGGGACCCACAACAGGTGCCTGGGAAACAAAGCCGCAGATCTCGGCCACAGACGTGCGTAGCCCCCTGCTGAGGGGCCGGCATCTCTCCAGGGTGAGGGAGCGGTGGGGGGCAGAATGGGAAATACTTTTTAACCCAGCTGATGGCACAGAAGGACATTGGTAACCCTGTGGCAGTGCGTGCAGAGCGGGAAGGGTACAGGGGTCCACGACCAGGGCACATCTCAGGGGCAGGGCGGGCGGCCTCTGCAGGTGGCCCGGCGCATCAGGGCCTGACAGCCTGGGAGTCTGTGCGCCTGCGCGCCCCGCCACCCTGCGCTGGCCAGAAGACTGGCCCACGGTCCCTCCCTTCCGCCCCCCAGAGCCGGCCTGAGAATCTGCCGCTGCGCTCTGCAATCGGCACAGGCCCAGCCCATTCTCAACTCTCCAACTTACTTTGTCACCTCCCTTCTCTCTACCCATTATTCATTCCCCACAATACCGGTATCCTATGAACCTAAGTAAAAATGGGAACATTTCCCTTAATTTGTCATATTATATACTAAAGTGGGTGAGTTTAGAGGTCCACTAATAGAACTAGATGGTACCCAGGCATGTAATTGGATGTGTTCAAAAGTCCTGACTGAAGTCAAACTGCCTTGGACGAATTCCTGGCTCCTTCCTGTGTGATACAGGCAAGCTAACCTCTCTCTCTGAGCCTCTCTGCATCAGTAAAATGGGAATAACAGTGCCTCCCTCATAAAGTTGCAATATTAAATAGCTTTATAAGTGTTAGCTATTATTATTAGATAAACCAGCCCACTGTTGACTATCTGCATATGACAACTTCACCTCTTGCCCACTTCTTTCCTCCCTATTTCCTCCTTTCAAGTATACTGACCTTTTGTCCTTGATTTTGTTTTTTCTTTCTTTTTCAGTGTTGTGAATCTGGACCATTTTCCTTCCATTAACTCTTAGATGGGGATGAGTATACTTGAAAAAACTGTATACTCTTAAAAAATACTTAACTTTGAATTGGAAAGCTTTACTTCTCAGCAATTTGGCCTATTCCTAAAAAGGAAAACTACATCTCTCTTTTTTATTATGACCACTGTCTTATAACCTGATTTTGATTCCACGTCCCATTGTGCCTTTAGCATCACTGGAGTTTTCTTGCATCTTGGTAGGCATTTATGTAAACATTAGTTTATGAAGTAACAAACACATATCACATGGGACACCTTCTTGAAATGAAAGAGTTAGGAATTAGATTCCTAAGAGTCAGTCCATCTACAGATCATACATGTACAGGCATAGATTCTCAAAAGTGTCTTTTCTCCCTCACAATAACTAAGGTCATTGAGAGCACAGTCTGAGTCTTCATCAGAGACTGACACCCAGTAGTACCCAGTTCTATTAATATAATCAATGTACACTTAAGTGATTGTAACTGTCCATTTAAGGAGCCAGTCAAAATGAACAAAAGCAGCAAAATAACCTTTGTCCCATGCATTCTTGTAATGATAATATAGGGTCAATCTGCTGATAATAATAGTGTATTTCACAGACAATAGTTTAGTGGTTACCAGAGAGTAAGGGCGGGGTTGGTAGATGAAGGTAAAGGGAATCAAATATATGGTGATGGAAGGAGACCTGAACACACAATGTGATTTATAGAGGATGTAATACAGAATTGTATACCTGAAAATTTATGTAACTTTACTAAAAATTGTCATTAAAAATAATAATAATAATAATAGTGTATTTCATAAGGAAGCAGCAAAAGCACAGCAGTTACAAGGTGTGGTCTCTGGAGTCAAGACTGCCTGAATTCAGATCCTACCTCTACCACTTCCTAGTTGGATTACCTTGGGAAGAGTCCCTGTCTCAGAAGATTTCTAGATTGAAAAATGGAGAAAATAATAGTACCTACTTCACAAGGTTGTTGGGAGGCCTAAATTAAATAATGTTAAGTGCTTATAAGAACATCTGGCCATCAGTAAAACTATTATTTATAGAGCATTTTACGTGTGCGAGGAATTTACAAAATGTTTTACATTCACTACTTTATTTAATAACCTCAACCAGGCCCTTTGATAGAGAAAATGAAGCTGAGAAAAGTTCAGTAAATTATCCATGAAAACACAATTGGTTAGTGATAGAGGGGGAATTAAAATCCAAGCTTTCCTAAGTCCAGAGTCTGACCCTGCTTAGAACCTTCTGTTCCAACTTCAGAGAATTCACATGGGACAAAAATCTATATTTTAATATAGTATTATCACTGACAAACCATGTTCCTTTACAGGTACTTCAAGACTGAAAAACCCAACTTACAGTATCCTGTAGCTAAGAATAGCAGATCTGTCTTGTTCTTATGTAAAGGGCATTAGGATGGGTATTACAAAGCCCCTTTCCTTACATTCTTTTACCGTATTCTCGCACTGACTCTTCTAAGAGACAGGAACAGCATATGTTATAGTATAAGATTTTAAAATGAAGAAACCATAATAAGTGCAAAAGCACTTTGGAAAATATAAAATGTCAGACATGTGACGCCATCACCAATATGACTTTCTGAAATTTAAACCTGATTATGTCACTGCACAGTTTAGAAATCTTTCAGCCTAGTATAATCTCTTCAGTATTGTACACAAGCACTTTTACAGTTTCTGCTATTCCCTACCAAATCCCATGCTTTACCTACCCATATTACTTCAAGTTTCCATTGAAAAACATCTCCCTACCTTTGTCCTCACAGTTCCAGCCCTCTGAAATGGTGTTCCCTTTCACCCTAATTCCATCAAGCTCTTTAAATCTCACCTTAAGTGACACTATCCCTCAGAAACCTTTCAGGAACCCCTCATGCCTCCCCTCTCCATCCAAATTAATTAAACTCTCCTCTGGGTTCTTTTAACATTAGGTGCTGATGGCCATTACAACTAATGTCTCGCACCATGTTGTACTAACAACACATCTATTTATCATATTAAACTATGACTTCTTTAAAGGCAGAACTGTGTGCTTTTCTTCATTTTATTCCAGGGGCTCAATAAATATTTATTAAATGTGAGTGAATTAAGGTATCCCACAGACTGTGTGGTCTTGTTGGCTCTAGACATTCTCATATTCAATTATATTGTTTATGACCTTAATAACAAATAAAGATATTGAACTTTCAATTCTTTTATTACTAAGTAATGAACACTATGGACATCGTCATACCATTTCGGAACCTCACCCCATCTCTTACTGGAAAGAATTTCCAAGATGGGGTGAGTTTCAAGCAGACTGTGAAAATGTCTCATAAAATTAGAAGTTAAAATCTCAATAGTATGTTTTCAAACAATACACAGCACCAAATTCTATCAGATTCCTTGTTACCCCGTCCTCACAGTGGGTGATCAGTGGCAAATATAACACACGATATATCTGAATTTCATATTTTAGCCACATTATGATTAAACAGATACTTGTGAATTGGCCTCCAAGTCTATGCTCCACGTATGATTACTGATTGATTATGATTTGTGTAGCAAACAGCCAATTTACCATTTATTTTAAACACAACAATACACTTTCATACGAGGCTGCTTATTCTGTTTGTTGTGTAATGCTGTTGTGTTCTGTTTTTGATTAATATTATAATCTCAAAAGTATGTAAATTTTAGGTCTAAAGTGCATTAACTGCCAGTAACTTGCCACTAACAAATCATTTAAGGAACATTTTACAAAAAATACGACGTGGGCCCCACTTCATGGAGTCTGCAGCCCACTAGCAATATGGGCATCTGCTTGTCCACTGCATCCTGTAAGCACTCCAGTTCTGCCAGTTCTTCCCCACCTTGAGTGTACACTTAGGGGTGGTTACCTCCACCAACTTCTCATGACTTTCTGCCTATTCGTCTTCCTCAGATTATATCACCTTATTTTCCCTGACAAACATCTGCCCTGTCCTTCTCTCATAACCCCTTCCTTCACTACCAAAAACAAAATATCTACCTCTGCCACCATTATCAAAACTCTCAAGCTAGAAGCACCTTCTACCTTCTATAAAAATGCACAGAATACTGGCATCCTCTTCTGATGCCCCAGGCTTTCCACAAAGCCCCATCAACTTCCCTCACACACCTTCCTTTCACCAATCTTCCCTTTCTGCTGAACCAAATATCTGATACCAGCACAGTCTCCTCCCTCCCAGTGCCTCAGACCTGCTGAGGGGCAAGGGTGGGAGGTGTCTCAACAGGGCAAGGAGTCAGGCTTCAGTGACTAAACACTTTCTGGTGCTCCGGGAGTGCAATGAGAGCCAGGTCTGCCCCCAGCTCTCCCAAGCCACCCCTGCTCACTCTCTTGGCTCCCAAACAGTCTCTCTATCCTCCATCCTCCCTCCTCTTCCTCTTTCCCCACTCCACCCAGCCTCTTCAAAAGGCCAGGGTGAAGCCAGCCAGCATCTCACAACGGAAGCCAGAAGAAGCTCAAGGCTGTTGCCCCAGAAACCCAGACCAGAGAATGGCTGGCTGAGCGCTGTTTGTTTTTCCCGTAATCAGAAAATCCCATAAGGGGGACTCTAGGGGGACTCTCAGCTGCCAGGGTGACTGAGATCCTGGCTAGTCCCCTTCAGTTCCCTCAGAGGAAGATAAAAGTACCAACTTTGCATTATAGCTGGAGGCAAAAGAAACTGAGCGCTAGGGGTCCCAGAGTTGAGAGTGGGGGAGGAGGGAAGAAAGGAGGCGGGACCCACTGGCTGCAGAAGCTAACTTGGAAAAACACCTGACCTTTGGCTTCTACAAGAGAGCCCCAAAGACATACTCCATCCTACCCTACCATTTCCAAGAGAGAAAAAAAATGATTGAAGGGATGAAGGAAAAACTACCCCAGGAAGCAACTTTGATGCACAGAACATACACACAAAGCACATAGGCACTGCAGAGTTGGAGGATTGATTTCCAAGGAGTTCTCAGCTTTCAGTTGGGTAAAACAAGCCATCACTTCTGGTTCAACTGTTACAGCCAATGCAAGGGAACACCACCGGGTAACACAGAACAGAAACATTGGCACCTCCCATATATTAATTAATCAGGAATGCACCATGGCTAAACCCTCAAAAGTGCTAGGGATAGAAAGCTGCTATAGGTATTTGATGCTGAGAGATGCTACACTTAAAAAAAAAAAAAAAACAGAAATGGCATCCTCGTTGCTAGAATACCTTCTGCAATCCCGGGTACCAAAACCCAGGAATCTACCCCAGTTAAATCTGCGTAGCTCAGTGCTCCTGGACAAAGATGGAAATGAAGGCTCTCACAGCTTCCAGCAAATGCACTATGAATCACTGGAGTTAATACTGTACTTTCAAATTGTAATGGTGGCTACTGCATATAAATAGGAAAGTTTAATACAGAGGTCTGTAAATATCTCCCTGCATATCAAAGGTATCTATTTATCCAAACGGAAGACAGGGCCAAACAAACAGCTTAGTCACCAGCAGGCAAGCAAATCGCTCTATCGATAAACGGGGGCATAAAGTAAACATGGTCATCGTCCTCCCCAACCTTGACCACAAATCTGTGCCCAGTGCATCAGCTCCCAGATATGCCCCCCTCCCGCCCCGCAGCCCCAGGAGAGCAGATGGGTGAATTTCCGCAACTGTCGTCTGGGCTCCATCCCCTCCCCGGATGCTCTTACCTGCTATCCTAAGCACTGCCCTCTCAGCAGGGTCCAGCACCGAGCCCCCATGAATCTTTCTTTTCGATCTCTCATGTTTAGGCAAATTCCAGGGTAAGGTGTCTCCAGGAGCCGGAGATGCTGAGCCAGATTTTTGGCTGAAATCATCCTCATCGGAAAAATCCGCAGAGGAAGACATAGAGCAGCGATAGGACGCGTTCCCAGAACTCTACAGAGGATGACACAGAAAAAAGCATTAACAGCAAAACACTCACATATGCTCATCGATTTCAACAGTCTCCCTCCCTGCCCCCAAACTCAGTCGGACATCCTGCATCTTCCTCAGCGCTGAGGGGATACACAAACAAGAAATGAAACCCGGGGCTCACCATCTTTTTTTGGCTGTGTCTCCGACTGTAGCAACAATACCCAGGCAGTTCCAATACATGGAAGATTTGCACAGAAGTGTGTGGCCTGCGGTCCGGCCACCAGCTCACAAATGACTGGCCCAACAATGAAGCCAGAAATCAACAGCCTCCCTGTTACAAATCTATAGTATTTGGCTCCCCCACCAGGACAGGAGAAACATTTTCCATTACTAACTGCTGGTTAATTCATTAATGCAACTACCTCTAAGTTTCGAAAACAAAACACAAATGCAGGATGTTAAGCCCCTATTCCTTTCCGTTTCAAGTCTCCTCACCACCGGAGTCTCTTTTCTGACCAGTCTTGAGCCCCGTGTCCTCTTTCTTTAATTTTCTTTATGAGAGTGAAGCAGGTTCCCAGAAAAGAGCAAGGAGGGAGGAAGGGCTGATTCTGAGAAGAGCCTTTTCTTAAGACTGGGAGAACACAAAAGACTGTTTTCAGAAGGCTAAGGCAGCTCCAATAAACAAACATCTGAACTCAGTTTAGAGTTCTTGAGATAATTTAAACTTCTAGCAAAGTAACAGCTGCCAATAATGCAAATGAGAATGATGCAGTGCAGTGACAGGAAACAGAGCTCTTCTCAGCTCCTGGTCATTACACAGTGAAATGGGAAACATGATGCTTTTACCAAAGCACTTTGCCTGAAGGTTAGCCATCTCTTCATCTAGCAGGAGCAAATCTTCAGGGTCATACCTTGCATAAAAGGGTTCCATCTTTCATTCAGAGAACAGGCACACGGTGTTATTCCTTCCTTCTTTACTGGTTTAAGTTTGTGATTATCTAGAGACCCACCAGCTTACAATAGAAACAAGGACGCTGACTACCTGTGCTATAAACAAGGTTATAAATAAAATAAAGTATCAAACGGAAATCTCCACTTTTCCATTTAGAATTCCACTTTGCTGAGAGACTCATGGTGGAGATGCAAAACTGGTATAACTTGAATTCCTGAAATATAACTTGCAGCCACAGATTCCTAAGACGCAAGTTACAGACAGAAATCAGTGAGGCATGCTCCAATTTGAGCAAAAACACTGAGCTGCTCACAAAAGCAATGGTAACTACAGCAAAAATAAAAGGGGGGGGGGGGCTGTGTGAGCAACATCCCTAAGCATTCACCCAAGGCATATGAAATAAATTATAAGTGAATCAAGACTATTGACCTTACCTTGGTCTATTCAGGCATGTTGCTACAAGTGGTCAACACCATCATTTTCAAAGTACACATAATATTTTTTCAGCAAAGCAAAGCATCAAAGATTTATCTGAAGCTGTATTCTTTCCTAAAAAAGCAGCCTTCCATTTTATTGTGCATGAAATTTCACACCTTGGCTAATTTATTTATTTATTTACATTTTGTATGTTTTCCTAGTGGCAATATGTAGTAGGCACACTTGAGGCAAATAAATAAATAAAATTGATTTTCCTTATTGTAGCTAGAGTCCACAGAGAGTTGTAAGTGGCATTAAGTCAGTCATGGAATGCTATCATAAACCTAATTTATTTCCCATGCTTTTCTGGAAATTCATCTTGAGTTCTCTGTGGTTGTGTTGTTGGCTGGATCCGTGAAAAAGGGCAACATTCTTAAAGACTTTCAAAAGGGTATTGGGTTTCTTTGGTTGCCTTCTGTCTTCCTTAAAATGGCTTCCTACCTGTCCTTACTTAAGGTCATCCTTTATCTGTGAGATTATATTTCTTATTGTTGCCTGTACTATTTTCAATGAGTATAGTAATTTGATTGTTTATCTTTACAAACACATTTAGGAAATAACTGTTAAAGAACTGCTCCTTTCCAAAAACCACTGGTTATTGATTTTTGTAGAGGAAAATTTTTAATGGCCAGAGTCTCAGCTGATTGAACAGCAAAATGTTATTTATGCCATGACATAAACACCATTAATCACACGTAGCCAGATGGGAACAGTTACAACCCCTGGACCCAAGGGTGTTCACTGGTGCAGCTTCTATTCTGGTAGTGTCATTGGTAAACAGATAAAAGAAAACAGAAAGAAAAGATAATCAGCAACACCTCTTTCAACAATATATCACAGAAAAATACAGTCACACAGAGAGACTGAGAGAAATTATAAGTATTTTATATATGGTAAAGTCTCTCCCAGGCTACACGATTCAAGCGATTTAACAATTAAAGTATTAGATTTCTTTCCACAATAATTTTCATAAATACCTTTAAAAATATAAGGTAAACGATATAAAATTAGGCCCCTTGGAACTTTAAAAATTGAAAATGGATTTAAATAAAGCTGCTTTGAAGTCAACTGATCCACTAAAACTATTATACTCTTTATTAATTAGAAACGACTGGCCAATTCACGTCACTAACTTGGAGGTTAGAGTATAAGAGTACAGTTCTCTTTTCTTTTGGAAAAAGAAAGTGTTCTCTGACCCAAAGTCCAGAGCCTAACCTTTGATGTGGGGCTTGGAAGGGTAAAACAAAGGAAAAGGGCTCTGTGACAGGCAAAAGCCCCAAGTTCCTATCTCTTCTTCTACTCTTGGTTTGATTCCCATTAAAAATACAAATATCTGTGCCCATCAATAAGAGATTGGTTAAATAAATTACAATATATTCATACAATGGACTCCTGTGCAGCAATTAAACAAAATGTTATTGATCTACATTTAGCAAAGTGGAAATAATTCATATAGAATAATTCCTGAAAAATATCTGTGCATGTGTGTGTGTGTGTACGTAAGTGGACAAACAGAAATGACTGATAGCCTAATAGGTAGATAGATAATTATGTAGCAATATGCAAACAATGGTTATCTCTGGGTGATGACTAATATTATAAATGGATTTTATTTTATTCCTTGTAATTTTTTAATCTAAAACAAATACACAAAAAAGATTACTAAAAAGTAAAAGATACTATGTCAACTATGTCATGGGTTAGAGAACATAGCAAAGCCCTAATAAGAAGTAACTATTTAAGCCAGTGCTTTTAACCACTTGGGGCCCACAGACACCCCTGAAAATTTGATGACATCTGTGGACACCTCTCTCCAAAATAACGCACATAAGCAAATACACACAAATTTTGCATACTGTTTTAAGAGGTTCATTGACCCAGTGACCCCAGGTTAAGACCCCAATTTACACCATCATCTGTCATCACCATGTGGCATGCGTGTTGAGAACAAGAGAATTGGGAAAGAGCTGTAGAGTACAAACGAGGAAAGAGGAGAAAGGTTAATTAAGATAGTAAAGACAAAGTTAGCCTAGGTCATATTTTTAACATTTTGTCTTTTTTAAAAATGAAAGACCGTGAGCCACCTCTGTACTAATTAATGTTGGCTCTCTACAACAACAACAACAAAAAAAAAAGAAAAAAGAAAAACCAAAATACTAGCTCGTGAGAAACCAAAAAACCCTACATTGTGTCCTATTACAACTTAGTTATTAAAGCATTAGTTTTAACAATTGAATTAGATCACCAAAAGCTTTAAAATGACTTTCCTAATAGCCAATTCATTCACATAGTATAAAAACAACCCAAATCTCCTAAGCCAGGATAATTACATAATGCAACATTTTTAGAAGGGGAACTAAACAATAACTTCTTTAATTGAAACCCCGGTGGGAGATCTGAGGTAAGTACAATGGAACTGCCTAAATTGGAAGTCACCCAGCCTTAGCACCCACGTCTGGAGGAAAGTGCCAGGAAATTGTCTCTGCACTAGGCATTCTCTAAATGCAAGAGAAACAAGTGCAGAGATAAGGGTTTGTAACATAGCCAGACTGTTAGGATCCCAGAGGCTGGAAAGTTAACTGTCACAAGCCCTCATACTTAGGATTTATGCACATTTCTGTTACGCATATGTCTGAAAATTTACAAAAAAATTAAAAAATTAAAAAACAAAAAGCACATGAGGAAACAATTAGGCAAATTCAGATTGTGGGGCATTCTACAAATTGACTGTCATGCATGCTTCAAAAAAGTCCATGTCATGAAACATATACACCCAACAGGCAGGGATTATTCTAAATTTAAAAAGACAACAGAAGCATAACTACAAATTTGTAAACCTTGATTGGATTCTGGTTTGTTTTGTTTTGTTTTTTAAACTAAAATGATATGTTAGGGACAATTGGGAAAATCTGAACATGGACCGTGGATTGTTTAATTAGAAAATACTGGGAAATTATTGTTAATTTTCTAAAGTGTGATAATGGTATTGAGGTTATGTAGGAAAGTGTTTTTAACCTAGAAGATGCAGGGTGAAAGAACGCATGATGTGTGCACTTATTTTCAAGTGTTTCAATAAAAACAATTGGGGGATTGTTCAAGAGGGAATCAGTAAATGTGGCAATAGTAGTACAGTAAGTATTCATTGTACTACTCTTTAGCTTTTCTGTAAATTTGAATATTTTCAGAATGAAAAGTTCAGGCAACACACATAAGAAGGCCTTCTTCACTTGGTTATTTTCCTTAAGTGTTGCTTAGTTTAGGCCTGTTCACACAAGACCCCCGGGTTGCAAGTACACAGTGACAGTGTCCATCTAAGTAATTATGCATAGCATTTCTTCACATCCACTTAGAGAAGCCCTGAAGCTGAGGCCTAAGTCAACAAGATACCAGAGGAAAGCCATCTGCTGGCCTCAGTCCTAAGTATATGTTTAGACGGAAGCACAAAGAAGAAGCTTCTCTGTTATTCACTTAAAATATAGTCTGGTTCAATATCATACAATTTTTCATATTTTACGAGGTCTGACAATTAAGTTCATGGATTCATCCTATAAAAAATGCTACATACCTCATTGCTGAATATCATTATGGTCACCTTCAGAGTACTCCCCTGGGGAAGCTATGCACTAACACCAGTGCCTAGTCCACTCTTCAAAGCAATTTTGGAAATCTTTCTGAAATGGCCATCAGAGCTGTCGTCGTATTACCCTTAATGTCCTGAATGTGATCAAAATGTCTTCCTTTCAATATTTTCTTTATCTTCGGGTAAAGAAATAAGTCATTGGGGGCCAGATCAGGTGGGTAGGGAGGGTGTTCCAATACAGTTATTTGTTTACTGGCTAAAAACTCCCTCGCAGACAGTGCTGTATGAACTGGTACATTGTCGTGACGCAAGGGCCATGAATTGTTGGCAAAAATTTGAGGTTGTCTAACTTTTTCACGCAGCTTTTTCAGCACTTCCAAATAGTAAACTTGGTTAACTGTTTGTCCATTTGGTACAAATTCATAATGAATAATCCCTCTGATATCAAAAGAGCTTAGCAACATCGTTGCAACAAGTTTGCGAACTTAATTGTCCGAACTCATATATATAAACAAAATAAAACGACATGAAAATTTAGAAAAAGGAAGATCCAATTTTGTTTATAATCTCTTTGATTAGGTAAATAGCAACACTAATTTCTTACGGATAATATAAAAACACAGGGCATGGCCAAGACTATCCTTACATACTAGGTTTTTATTTGGAAGTAAGTCAAACAGCAAGGGCACATTATCTGATTTTAGAGATTTCAGGGAAAACAATCTCTACCACAAATAAATATAGAAGAAAACAATTACGGAAAATGTAAGAAAGTATGTTTAACCCCTTGACAAATAAATGAGTGATGGTAAACTCTGGGGACTGGGTGCTTGTTTTAGTTTAAAATTTTTTCAAAACTAGTCAAACAATTCAAGTGCCTTCTCATCAAATAAATAGCTCTTAATTAGCCCCTCAACTGGAAACTACCTTTAAATAAGAGGGAGTGGAGCCTCTAGCTTGGTGAGGACTCAGCTGGCTGTCACGGTCTCCTTTTAGGGAAGATTGTGGGAGCTTTTAACTCAGAAAGGAAGAGGAGCCTGGGTGGAGTGGGAGAGGAAAAGGAGATCAGAGGGAGGGGAAGCTGGGAGGTTCTTGACTCTGACTCAAGGGAGGAGGCTTTGGGCAAATACTTAAAGAAGTCAAAGGTTTCTTTCTAGGTGCAGAAGCCCAATTCATCAGCCAATGACAAAAGACCCCTGGAATTCAGGACACAAACTCTTTCTAGGGTATGAAGATTGTGCATCGGGTAGAGTGTTCCTTGGTATTATACTTCTGGGGAAACTGAGCTCGCTGATGGGATAAAGGAGGGAGGAAATTTCCAAAATCATTTTCCTCTAGCTGTGTAAGAAGCTCTCCAAGGTAAGTTTCAAAGACTCATTTCCGTGAGGAACATGGCTTCAGATCCTAGGCAGCCTTGGATTAGCACTAAGACATTTACAAGATTCCTTTCCTTTCCATTTAATCAGCATGTTCTAACTATAAGCATCATTTACGGAGTGACTATAGTCAGGGAGCATACTACAAAGCATTTTGGCTCACTATCTGATTTAATACTCAGTGTAATCCAATAAGTAAACATGCTTAGGGAGGTTAAGTAACTTTTCCACAATTACCCTGTCAGTACAAGGTGGAGCCAGGATTTCCATCTGGGTCCATGTGCCCCAAAGCCTGTGCTCTCAACCTTATGTGTTATTAAGTGCCCTAAAATGTGGCCTCAGGCACTGGGAAGAACATATAATCATAGCCCTCAAAGATCTTACTATATATTTGGGGAGCCCAAAAGGATTAGACTTGTTCTGTGCTCAGAACTACTAGGCCCAAAGCATGGAAATGAGCAGACACAGGTGTCCATTCACAATCAAGAAAACCCATCCAAAAATATAAAACTACTCAAAAGTGGAAAGGACTGTGGTAGAGAGCATCTTCCTACTCCAACCAAGCCTTCACTGAGTGGAATGTTGAATTTACACCACGGTCTCTTCCAACCCTAAGATTCTTCGGTCCTATGGACTCCTACCCCTCCACAAATCCTCTCCCCAAATAGATAACAAATAAAAGGAAAACTATGTTAAGTATCAAAATACCAAATTTTTCTAAAATTGTAAAAATCTCTCCAAAATACCATAGACATCTATATTTTTTTGCAAGTCATCCTTAATTCAATCATATTAATATCAAAGAAATGGTGACATCAAGAACTAGTTTTCATTTAAATATCTGCAAATAGCCTTTCTAAACTGAGGAAGAAATTTTCAATCATTTTCCTAAAAGAAAAGCAAACATAACTCTGAAAATAGCCCCACAAAAAAGAAACTCATTAGAAAGACAAACTCAAATACTGAAAACATATCTTTAACCAGAGAATACTTAATCTTATATTTTATGTTCATATTTTATATTTATAATCTTAACCTTATATTTATATTAATCAATTATAAATATGTCTTAAGCACCCATAGGCTTCTCTACCTTGGAGGAGCTTAAAATCTAACTGAGAGAGCAAAGGTGATAAATAGTCAACTTATTATTAAATATTATCATCTTTACATATTAGGCTGAAACATGTCTTTCAGTGGAATAATATAAATATAAACATAAAATATGGTTTATAGTATAAAGTAAATTAGGAGAGAGAAATAAACTGGAATATCTGTAGTCCCTTTAGAAGCCAGGATGGAGATGTAGGTATTTCCCCACGTCCTTTACTTCTCCAACAGTATCATATCCAAAACTGCTGACTGCTGATAAAGACATCCTGTAGATGCTTTGTGGCTGGCCTGCCCATTAAAAAATCGAATTAATGGCAAACATTTAAAAACTGGGAATTTTGCATAAAAATTCAGATGTAGAACAATGGGCCTAGTAATTGTTTCCCCTTATTAAAAAGGACATACACTTTCTAGTCTGCCACAATCCTTACCTGACCCACTATATTCATATGATACCTGAGCCCTGCAGACATATGGGTTTGGGACCTCTGGCATAAATTAAGAGATGGGTGACATTGTTGCATTCAGAGAATAAAGGAACAAGAGAGGGGAGAAAAGTAGGGATAATGGTAATCAATAAAAGGGGATGACAGTTTTAAAAATAAGAAGAAAACTAGAGGAAAGAGAACAAAACAAAACAAAAAGAGGGCTGCCCAAAGATCTGTTAAATTAGTGTCAAATTAGTGTAGACTACGTTCACTCATGTGGTGCCCCAAGGCATAAGAACTGGATGTTTGCAGAGACCAAACCCCAACTACCACCTATGCTGTCTAGTCATAAAGTTAAAGATCTGTGCACGCCATGCCAAGGATTGAATGTTGGGTAAAAGCCATATGACCTTGGAAAACTGCTCAGCCTCTCTGGGCTTTGGTTTGCTCATTTGAAAAACGGGAAGCACAACTACATAATACATAGGGTCATAGTGGCAGAATAAACAATACTTGAAAAGTACTAAGAGCAATGCCCAATATTTAGAAAGCATTAAGTAAATTTTAGTATTAAGTGATGTTACCTATTAACACTTGTGTGAGCCAGGGGTAGATGACTAACTCCAGTTGAGCCTATATGATCGTCACTCCAAGAAACTTGAAACAACAAACGGAGACACAGAGACTGGAAGTTATTGGAATTAAGTCAGGAGAAAAAGCCAGTGTAATTCCCGTATCTATCCTTCCCAAGCTTGGTTATCAAAACTTCGATTCTTTGGGACACCCTGTGTCTTTCCCATACGTTCCTAATTTTTTTCTTTTAAATTTAGGGGGTTTTTTTTGTTTTAAATTCATTGTCTCCATTGTTGGAAACAACAACAGAAACCTAGACAAACACATTATCTTAAATAGCAATTATATTCAAGTCTTCCCTGTTGAAACATAAGCAGGCTTGTGTCTTTCTTTATACCTTCATTTTCATTACCAACTTCATTAATGAGACTTCAGAAAATCACTCTTGATAATAGCTTTTACATGGTTATTCTCTCACTTCAGTTATTATTTCAATCAAGTGGAAAAATTACTTTTTCATTTAACAAACAAACAAAGCTTTTAATATTGTACTGAAGCTAAGTCCATGAAACTAAGTTCCTGGCACTTCCACCGCCCCTTTCTGTGGAAAACAGGGCTTGTTTCATGTGTGTTAAGTGACTGTTACCCCACTGTCAGAAGCCATACATAATTGTGACCAGGGAGCAGTTCCTAGACACAAGGACGTCCACTGCCTCTGAGCTGACTTCGTGGAAAACACTACCCAGCGGGAGGCTTCATGCTGGAGGATGGTAGCCCAGGCCAATCGCAGCCTCCCGCTCTGGGGAATAAATGCTACATGCACATGCACTACAAGTGTTCTTAATTAATATTTGGGTTTTCCCTAAGATCTGCTCTACATTCCAGTCTTGGAGCTCCTGAGATCCATCCAGAACAATGATGTGGCCCAGAGCCTGCCTGCCTCGCTCTCGCACTCGCGCTTGCTCTCTCGCTCTCTCTCTCTCCACACACACACACACACACACGTATATATATAAAGGGCTACTTCAGGTTTCATTTTTGTCTTTGTAACAGATCTCTCTTTCAGAAGGCAATCTGGCCCTGTCCCTTCCTTGCTTTATTCCTAGGGGAAGCTATGTGTCATGGCAGGAAGCAGGAACAGCCTGCAAACATGCCTAGCTTTTATTTTCCACAAACCTAAAGCTGTTGAGGATAAGTTACAGAAAAGGGCAGAGGGCTCTGGAAAAAAAGACTTTCCGCAGCCTACAAAGAGGCCCCTTTGGGCTAGAGGGAGCATCTAGATCCTAGAGCAGGGGACTTCTTGAATTCAAGAAGAAGACCCAGAGAGAGATGAATGCATCGAGGTGTGTCTAGGGCGACAGACCGCATGTACAACCTTTCAAAGGTTACCTGTGTCCTGAGAGAAACCCAGAAGCTGCCTGAAGGGCCCAGAACCTTAACACAATTCTGAGGTGGAGGAAGTGAAAAGCACCAGGCCTGGCAAAAGGGGAAACTGGGAGTCAGAACCTAATTTGAGATTTAAAAAAAGAAAGAGAGAAAGAGAGAAAGAGAGAAAGAGAGAGAGAGAGAGAGAGAGAGAGAGAGAGAGAGAGAGAGAGAGAGAGAGAGAGAGAGAGGAGAGAAAGAAAGAAAGAAAGAAAGAAAGAAAGAAAGAAAGAAAGAAAGAAAGAGAAAGAAAGAAAAAGAAAGAAAGAAAGAAAGAAAGAAAGAAAGAAAGAAAGAAAGAAAGAAAGAGAAACAGAAAGAAAGAAAGAAAGAAAGAAAGAAAGAAAGAAAGAAAGAAAGAAAGAAAGAAAGAAAAAGAAAGAAAGAAAATATTGTACACCAGAGTTAATAGACTGCAATTTAGACTCACTGTGTGGGCAGTGTCTGTTTACATTCTTTAGAATCCCAATTTCTGGGAATGTACCCCAATGGCTGTCTGTTGAATGAATCCACTGGCTTGGCATCTTGGCTTCAGCAGCTGGATCTCATGTAAGTGGAGACTGAGAAAAGAAGTTCTGCCAGCTAGAGCCAGAAATGCCAAGTATCTGTCTGTCCATGTCTGTCTGTCTGTCTGTCTGTCTCTCTCTCTCTCTCTCTCTCTCTCTCTCTCTCTCTTTCTGTCACACACACACACACACACACACACGATCACCACAGCAGCTGCCTCCTTCCCCAGCAACATTTCTCATTTTAAGGCTACTTTGAAATACTCTAGAACCAAACAAAGAAGGGAATGAATTTGCTTGCTTGCTTGCTTATCACCACCTTGTTCCAAAATGGGTATTAAGGTAACGAATAAGATAGTGGAGAGAGGGGAGAAGGATGTGGAGACCTACGAGTTATCTAACCCCAGAAAATCATAAGGTGCTTAGAAAGCATGAGGTGGAAGGGGCAGCAGATGAGGCTGGGCAAGCAGGTGGTTCGTGGAGACCGTGGAGGACCTGCGTGCAATGGTAGCGCTTGGACTTGATCTTGTAGGACCCAGATTGTTGCTGAAGGGTTAAAAGCAGTCTGCCTGATAGATGAGTGACTCTGACAGCCATGGAGAGAATGGACTGGAAAGGGCTCAGGCTGAGACAAGATTAGTTGGTAAGTTATTATAATAGTCCAGCAAATGATGACAGCCTGAACTAAATCACTGATATTAGCGATGGAAAGGAGAGGATGGACTGGAGAAATATTTGGAGTCTAGAAAAAGAGAAGGTGAAAAGAAGGCTAGGCGGTGACTGATAGAGTAAGCAGTTAAGGTAGTTTACCTAGAAAAAATGAGAAGGTCAGAAATGAGGCAGAAGTGTAACAATGGGGAGTCAGACAAGGGCAACAGAAAAATGAGTAGGTGCCAGATGAGTCATACAAAAAGGTTTGAAATGTCAAATCTTTCTGGTAAGCTACCAAGTGCATGGGGATACAAACTGGATTAAGGTAAAAGGCTGGCTAGATACCAACCTCCAAGGGACCCATATTTTCCTCCAACTCCAGCCCTGACCCCCAGCACTGTAGGGTATGGCTGGAAAACTGCCCCTTAGAAAAGCTGCAGCTGGTCGGTGTCAGGTGAAGGTCTGCTGAGATGGTAGCATGCCAGTACCAAAGCATCACTGAGCCACCTACTCTGTCATTTGTCTTTTTTCTCATACACATAAGGAACAAGAGGGTATAAACCGTCTTATTCTCCGTCCCTTTTCACACAGGAGTTGTACTAGAGAATATAACACACATTTCTTGTAACATTTTATGAGCCATGACATTATGCTACTTAAAAACACAAAAATCGCAATATCCATATTTTTCTGACTTCTAATCGTCTATAACAAGAAAACAGGTAAACTCTTCCCCCTGGGCGTATAAAGCAAATTCATTCATTCTTTCACAATGCCCAACATGGGGCTCTCTTATCAGTTATAATCCTGCAGCCCCACCCCTCTCCTCCTTAGTCACATTGTACTTGTACATTTACTTATTTGTGTGAATTCCAATCCCCTGACCTCCCTCCCCTTCCCAGCTGCACTCCTGGCCCTGAAATATTGTTTAAGTTTTTTTTTTTTCCTCCGCCCTTTCTCCACTGGTGCTTTCTCAGCCTGTCTGATAGCTTCCTCCATCAATAACATAAAACCAAGAAAAATTTTTAAAAATGTATATCCATGTCCACAAAACAATACGATGAATTCTACCAGAAACGCACACCATGGAATAAACAAATAGCTTGTTCCCTTGTGCCCAGCTTCATGTCCTTCTCAACTGGTCTTCTGTCTGTATCCACAGCATGGGAACCAGCTGGAAAGTTAGCAGGTAAAAAACCCAGGTACCTTCAAAAATCTATTCAATGAAAATCATTGTTTATTGGTATCATGTTATGCACCAAGTTGGCAAATCCACAAGCACCCAGTTTTTTGGCAAAACACCAATCTAGATGCTGTTGTAAACGTATTTTTTAGAGATGATTTCTAGTAAAGCAGATTACCCCCATAGCATCAGAAGCCTCACCCAAGCTGTTAAAGGCCTTGCAAGCAAAGACTAAGGTTTCTTGAAGATGGAGGAATTTTCGTCAGATTGCAACACAGAAACCCTTCCTGAGTTTCCAGCCTCTGCGGAATTCAGACTCAAGACTGCAACCTCTAATCTGATCTGAATTTCTAGCCTGCTGACTTGCCCTACAGATTTTGAATTTGCCAGCCCCACAATCATGTCAGCCAAATCCTTAAGTGTGTGTGTGTGTGTGTGTGTGTGTGTGTGTGGCCTATCGGTTCTGTTTCTCTGCAGAACCTTAACTAATACAGTTGGCTACAATATTATTTTATAAGGGTTTTATAACTCACCTTTACTCCATTTCAGAGAAGTAGAAACAACCGCTATAATCCACACACTATATAATGTAATGGAAAGAAAGACTATGCAGGACTTTTATGGGGCTGAGTTAGGCGGCCAGTATTTCCTCCAGCTCCATAACTCACCACCCATACTACCATAAGAAAGTTATTTAACTCTCTGACTTGCCCATATTCTAAATGTATAATCACATCTACATCATTGGATGTTATACAATATCAAAGTGATATAATGTATGTAAAGCATCTAATACGATACCTGCCTAGCACATAGTACTCAAAATATTTTATAGCATTTTATTCTAAGATGAAAAGATAAAATGAAAACCAGGTAAACAATACTTAAAATAGCAGTGATTATAGTTATAGTACCAAAAAGTATATCATTTTGAAGACTTGAAAATTTTTTTCACCTCCCTTCACATCACCTGCATACTGAAGATTAAAATTCCAATAAATAAAGCTTCTTTTGGTTTAAAGCTTTTTATCTCTAATCACGCATCTAATAGAAAACAGTAAGTGATATCAGTCATTTATACTTTAGTGCAAATAAGGTCATCAGACTACAGCCTAAACAAACATTTTGATAAAAGGAGGGAATGCTGAGGCTCCTAGAAGTAAAGCGAGATAAACTTTGTCTATCTCACAATTTTTCTTAGAGCCGGTTCTGACTATTACAGAGACAGGGATTCAAGGAGCTAAATGAGTCTCTGTACTACTAACAGAAACACAGCCTGGCCTTAATTCATAATACTGCTCAAGAGAAATACTGCCTGGGGTGCATGCTTTTAATTTAAATGTGACAATCTACTCCTCTTGTTTCCCTAGTTCAGAGGACAGGCTCATCATTACCACTCTGTTGAGTCATGGAAGCAGATGGCCTTATCTTCTCACCTGCCTTCCTGATTCTCCAGGGAGAACACAATCTTTCATGTGATCTGATGGAGTCAGAAGATCATACCAAAAACTGGTGCCACATGTCGGAAATTCTGCCATTAGAGATTCACTCTTCAATATTCCTCTCCCTGTGATAGGCTTGTAAAATGCACATATTTATAGGAGGGATAATAAACTATACAACGGCATCCTAAGCTATTAGTAACTCATCAGGCATTCCTCCCAAAATGATGGTGTGGATCCCCTGAAAGCAATCAAAGCCAAGGGGGGGGGAAGGCAGAAAGGTGAAGAAGAGTAAAATTGTTCACAATTTTATAAATTCTTTGCTTTACCATAATTAAGTAGGTGGTCCACAGATCAGAGCTTCAATTCCCAGTTCCGCCCCTTACTAGCTATGCGGCCTTGTTGCAAGTCAGTAAGTCGCAACTTCTGTGAACCTTGGATTCCTCGTCTACAAATGGGAATAGTACCTACCTCTCAGAGCTCTTGTATAAGTGTAATATATTCTAGGCTCTTAGGATCAAATATGGCATCCAGGAGGTTACCCTAACTGGCAGCTGTCATTTTAAAGAGCTGTGCCAAAATTATCAATTTGATAGAGTTCCGCCTACAGTCACAGCTGCATGGCCTTATGCAAATTTCTAAGCCACTAGGAGCTTTTCAGTCCTATCATCTGCTGCACAGGCCTAACCTAATTCAATTAGATTACTGAAAGGATTAGACATGATATACGTAAATTACATAGTGGGCATTGAATGAATGACAGTGGCTTCTTATTCTAAGTCACATTCTCTCCTTGTCCCTCAACAATCTATTCTCCAGAAAAGAAGTCAGGTTGTGTCTTTAAAAGCACAACACAGATTTTCAGATTTCAGATTTATCCGTAAAGATGTATGTACCCCTATGTTCATTGTAGCATTCATTATTCACAGCGGCCAAGACATGGAAACAACCAAAGTGTCCTTCAATAGATGGTTAGATAAAGAAGATGTGGTACATATACACAATGAAATACTACTCGGCCATAAGAAAAGATGAAATAGTGCCATTTGCGACAACATGGATGGATCTTGAGATTATCATGCTAAGTGAAATAAGTCAAACAGAAAAAGTCGAGAACCATACGACTTCACTCATATTTGGCATATAAAACTGAAAGCTATAAACAAGACAAAGAAACAAAAACTCAAGAGACACAGACAACAGTTTAATGGTTATCAGAGGGTAAGGGGTCAAATGGTGATGGAAGGAGAACTGACTCTGGGTGGTGAACACACAATATATAGATGATGTAGTATTGAATTGTACACTTGAAACCTATGTAATTTTACTAACCAATGTTACCCCAATAAATTTAATAAAGATAAAAATATATATGAGATTTGTTTCTAATTATTAAAAAAAAAAAAGCACAAGTGAGAGTATGTCATACCTGTGCTCAAAACCCTCCAGCAGCCTTACCCTTCACTCAAGGTGAAATCCAAAGCCTGTACCATAACCTACAAGGCCTCATAATCTTTAAATTTCTGTTCATATGTCATCTTTTTAAAGGTAGTTCTTTCTGAACAACCTTATATAATATTACCTTCCCTACCCACCTCATTGTATACCCCTTACCCTGCTTCAATTTTCCCCATAGCACTTACCACCACTGACACGTTATATATGTAAATGTCAATCTGTATGTTGCCTGTCTCCCTCATTGGATAATAAGCTCCGGGGGTATAGGGACTGTGCTTAGTTCATGGTTATATTCCCAGTTCCCAGCACAGCGACAAACCTAACAGGCACTCTGTAAATATTTGTAGAATGGAAGCATGAATAGTGAGTGACTTTTGCAAAAACATCCATACCACCTAACACACAGTTAAGTATTCAGTAAATACCAATTTCCTTCAATAAATATTAATTCCTTCTTCTTACCTTCCTTCTCCCACAATCATTGCTTGTTACAGTTGCCCTGAAACTTGTCTTGGAAAAAGAGGTTTAAAGCATAACACAGTCTCACAACCCAGAGTAAAACTTTCCTAACCATGCACCAGAAAGGGAACTGTTCTCAGCAAGCTAACTGGGGAGACAAAGGAGAACTGAGGTGAGATATGACCCTGGAGTCTGGCAGGTCAATGTGCTTCCTAGCCCAGCTTCCCCACTTATCAGCTACTTGACTGTGGACAAGCTACTTAAACTTTCTAAACTTTGCTGTTCTAATTTATAAAGAAAATCTACTTTCTAAGGTTGCTGTTAGGATTAAGTGAGCTAATGCTCATTGTCTAGCACAATGCCTGGCTCACAGGAAGTGTTTAAAAAAGGCTGGTTAGCATTATTAGTAGTAGTTAGCAACCATAAAAATGCTGTTGATATGAGATGCCTGTGTGTCTTTACAACTTCTTTTCTTGTACTGTTTTACTTAATTATGGTTATCGCTGGAGCTGCAAAGGGCTGATGATGTTTCAAAGTAGTTTTTAATAGTATTAAAAAACAGGAAATAATGATAGTCATTTGTTTATAAAAAGCAGTGTTCGCGTTTCAGAAGAAGCTATTTTTCACTTCCCCAGTATCCTGAAATGTCTGCATCTCAGACGTCCTGATTCTTTTGCTCTAAGAAACAGATGAGTTTGCCTGGAGTCATGGTGATTACACACATTATAGAAATAAACTTAAAGAAATCTGTGTTGCCTGCTTAATAGTCCCATAAATTCCAAAGATTATTATATACTTTTTTTAAAATGTAAACTTTCTGGGTTTCCTAAATTAATTTTAAACATGGGGGGAGAAAGGGGGTCAGTTCATTTTACAAAACATATAAATATATATATTTTACAATTTATAGATATAAAAAATTTGAAATGTTTGCTGAACATGGCATATAAAGAGGGAAACAACACAGCACAGAAAAAAAGTGTGCTTAACTAGGAGATACTATTTCCAGTTGTGACTCTGAAATTAAAAGCATATATGACATCTGGCATCTCAGGTCACTTTTCTGAGTAACAATCTAGGCTGGATGATTTTTGAAATTCTTAAATTGTCCACAAGTCCATCATGTCTAAAGTTCTTTTGATGCCCAAATTCCAATATCTTTAATGTTTTACTTCCAACTTACACAAAGCCTGTCTATATATTTATCTTGAACTAAGTTTAAAAGCTAATAAGATATCCTGTACTGAGTATCACATGTAAGATAGTAAACAGAAAATATCCCCTTCTAACCCCTAATTCGTCCTCCCCTCTAAAAAAAAAGTCTATTTTGGACTACAACATTCTTTTAGAAAGTTGCTGATTCCCAAAAACAACAAATAAAATAACTTGACAACCACAACTGCCATTTTTATAATTCATCTGGATTTTCTGTCATAAAAATATTGCATCAATATTTTCCCCATTTGAAGTTTTATGTTCAACTCCAAGTTATAACAAAACATTGTGCAATTAGAAAGTTGATTTGGCTTAACTAAAATAACAAATATGTACTGAAATTTGAGACTTAAAAATAAGTGAGTCACTCTACTACCCTATGTGAGCATGAACTCTACCATCTGGGGGAAATGAAAGTGCTGTGTCATCTGCTTTAATACAAAGAGATGAGAAGCAAAGGACCCAATGTACCACACAGCCCTAAGTACAAATGAAATTGTACTAGAAAGGAGAATTCAAAGTCATGTCTTGGCTCCCTGGCTGGGGAAGGGAGGGAGTATACTTTAGACAATGACATCCAGATTTTTTAACTCTCAGTGGCTCTAGGTATGGAAGATAAAACTTTGGGGTACGTGTAGCTCTGATCTGAGAGGATGCAGGTAAGGGAACATCTTTAGTCATACAGAAACAAGACAAGCGTTTCTCGATATACTGCAAAACTTGATATCCTAACAAGCCTTCCTACTACACAATACAATACCTAAAAATTCTGGATAAAATAACAATAATATATACACATTATTAATGTATCAGTGAGTTGGCAGGAAAATAGAGAAAATCCTCAAAAGCAAGAGAGATGGAGAAGCAAAGGCACACGTACAGACATGATACGCTGATCCCTGTGACCTAAAGCTTCCCCCTGGAAAGCCAAGCACCTGGTCGGGGAAAGAAGACACAGACAAGGAAGTCTGGAACATTTGCCAATAAAACCAGGGAAAGTATGAATTAGGAAAACAAAACAAAATACCCTGAGATAGCAAGGTAACTTTCTTGTCTCTAGCCAGAGGCTGGATTGAGTAGGAAAAACATTTGCATAACCACAAGCTGGTTCTCTGTGTGTTGTGGCCAATCACACGACCTACGCAGTAAGAAAAGCTCTGATGTTGATGATTTATTTATTTCCCACGGTTCATAAAGCCTGGCAGAAATAAAACAAGACCCTTTCTGGAGAAATGTACCTTTAATCCAAGCCTCAAAAATTACTACAAAGTTCCAGCAAACAAAAGATCATGATAAAAAGTTGCAAAACAAGGGTAAAGGGATGAGCGAAATGGGTAAAGGGAGTCAAAAGATATAAACTTCCAGTTATAAAATAAGTCATAGAGATGTGATGCACAACATAGCGACTATAGTTAATCATACTCCATTGCATATTTGAAAGTTGCTAAGAGTAAATCTTAAAAGTTCTCAAAACAATACAGAAAACAAATTGATGGTTGCTAGATGGGAGGGGGGTTGGCAGATGGGTGAGAAAGGTGAAGGGATTAGGAAGTACAAATTGGTAGTCACAAAATAGTCATGAGAATGTGAATTACAGTATGTGGAATATAATCAATAATGTTGTAAAAATTATGTAGGGTGTAAGATGGGTACTGGGGTGGAGATCACTTCATAGATTATATAAATGCCTAACCACTGTGCTGTACACCTGAACTAATATAAAATAATATTGAATGTCAACTATAATTATATATATGATATATATATATCATATATATATAAATATATATATATTTCGGGATGTAAAGTACAGCATAGGGAATATAGTCAATGGTATTGTAATAGCTATGTATGATATCAGAGAAGTAATAGACTTGGGGGAATTACCACTTTGTGAAGGGTGTAAATGTCTAATCATTATGTTGTTTTGCACACCTGAAATTAAAAAAAAAAAAAGGCTGAAAAAAAGTTCTCGGGGCGGCCGGATGGTTAGAGCACGAGCTCTGAACAACTTGAACCGGAATTGCCGGTTCAATTCCCACATGGGCCAGAGAGCTGTGTCCTACACAACTAGATTGAAGGACAATGACTTGGAGCTGATGGGCCCTGGAAAAACACACTATTCCCCCAATATTCCCCAATAAAATTTATTTAAAAAAAGTTCTCATCACAAGAAAAAAAATTCTATAACTATGTATGGTGACGATGTTAACTGAACTTATTGTGGTGCTCATTTCACAAAACATACAAATATCAAAGCATCATGTTGTACACCTGAAACTAATATAATGTTGTACATCAATTATAACTCTTTTTTTTTAAAAAAAGTTCAAAACATAATGAAACAAGGCCCCACAGGTGGAACTACAGAAACAACAAACAGACACAAGCCCATAGACAAAATACTTCATGTATATTAATTATTATCAGATATTAAACATAAAATAAACATACTTTATATGTTTAAAGAAAGGGGAAAAGGCATCAAAAGTAGGAGTTAGGGACAAAAGATTATCAAAAATAACCAATGAAAAATATCATAACTTAAATTAAAACCCAGTGAATACAAATACATAAAGAACTACAAATCAATAAGAAAAGCACAACCAACCAAATTAGGAAAAGGGCAACTGAAATGGACAGACATTTTGCAAGAATAGAAGCACATATAGCTAATTAACATATGAAAAGATGTTTGGCATCATTAGTGATCAGAGTAAAGTATATCAAACCTACAATGAGATAACATACTATATATACAATTGGTGAAAAAAAAAAAAATGGAGGTCTAACATTACTAGGTGCCTACAAGAACATGGCTCCATGCTTGCTCACACAGCTGATAGAACTATAAGTGATGCAAATATTTTGAAAAACAGTGTAAGTTAAAAACTAAAAATTTAAAATATAAACTTCATAGGAATACACAGAGATGTAATAAACTCTGTGAAAAGGGAAACTAGAATGATAAGGTGTTTCAGAATTATGGTTACGTTGAGTAGGGAGAGTCAGGTGGCTGGAATGGAGCGATCATGTGTTTAGACACAGGTGACTGCTAAGGTCCTAGCTTTTGTTTTGAATGGGAGGTTGTGGGTACTTATCAGATTAATTCATTAATTAATAACACCTGGCCTGCATGAGCCAGTGATGAGAGTGTGTCATGAATCAGCCATCTTACTTTCTTTTCATCCATCTTTATCACCATCATACCACCTAAAACCCCTGTCAGTCATAACCACATTTGTGGAGCATTTTATAGCTCAAAAAACCTTGTCAAAATATCTCATTTAATCCCTGCAAAAATCCTATTTTATATATATATATATGGCTATTAATCCCATTCTACCTCAAAGAAAACGATGGCTCAGAGAAATGAAGTTATTGCTCCAGTTTAAATCTAATCTTAAAACTCCAAATAGTATATTTTTCTTACATGAGCCTAAATACCTATCCCTTTTAGTCCTTCCCATCATCTACTTCAAAACATGTGATATTTAAGAAATTGTGAAGAAGTATTAAAATTATGCCTCGAAATCACCAAAGGCAAATGTGAAAACTAGAGAAGATCCCTCAGAGTATTAGTGGATCCCCTTCCCAGTCACCTGGAGAGGGTCAAATTGGAGGCCTGGTTATCTTTTCCTCACGCAATTTTCGACTGCACACTAACACTTTCTGAACAATTCCTCACTGAGGTTCTATTTGGAACCAAAGCCAGAGATGTTCTGAGATGTTTACAGGGTCCGAGGCACGCATGTACAGGCTCTATCCGTATCATCAGACATATGAGCAGACACGTACATTTTTCCATCACATGGTTGAAAGGGCTCTATCATTTCAATAAACTTTAAAACATGTTTGTAATTTTAAATTGCATTTATATACAATTATATAAAAGTTGAATTGCAACTGTCTAGTTGAAATAATATGCTTTATAGTCATTTAATTAAGATCATTTTTAAAGTTCAAGTACCAAAGTTCTTATTTTGGAATCAATAATACATTTAGGTCTCAGTCAATCCAAAAGGCCTTTGGAGAACTCACACTCTAAGCAGTGTCTACTGGACACACAACCTGGCCAGAAGCAAAGGCTACTGGTTTGGGTGGCAGAGGATGCCTGTGGCTTCCCTGAGATCCATCCCCAGAACTGCTGGAATCTCAGTGCAGGTAAAATCACCCACCGCATGGCTCATCCCTGCCATCCTGGCTACTGACCCAAATTCAAGCCCCACGGGCAATTCTCCTCTCAAAGACTATCTATCATTCTCCTGCTATCTGTACCTCCTCCACCACTGCCCTTACGGCCAACTTTTCCTAGGTGTCCTGTGGAACCTTCATTTCACTGTCAACAAGCTGTACTTCCTCACAGAAAATGCCACCTTCACTGCTTGTCTTACCTTATTTATTGCTTGCTCTCTGCACCACTACACTGCTCGAGCAGAAGTTGCTCCTTCTTCCATGTAGCCCATCAAAAGCCTGTCCCCCTCTGAAGTCCAAAGTCATTATCCAACACCACTCTTCCCCTCTGTGAATTGTTTGACCTCTGGCCACACACCCTCATTCACTGAGAACTTGGGCATCTGACTCACCGCTTTTTCTCCACTTTGAGTGCTGCCATCACCTGGGAAGATTTTCACATCAGTTAGATAAGCCTCCAACACTTACAGCACAAAGGTTCCTAACCTCCTGAACTCAAATAATCTTCCCCTTCTCTCCTCTTCTGCCCCATGGCTCCTCTCTGGATGATGACATCACCTGGAACTGAGCCAACTCTGAAACCTCTCATTGTAATACAACAACAATGACTTCAAATTTCTGGTTCTCCAATTCTCTCACTCCTTTTCAAGCTCATCGGCCCTCCAATCCTCTTTGTTCCTGGTCGGATCCATTACTGGCCTTGTGATGTCCTGTTCTTCCCTATCTGGTCCCATGATGCATCATTTCAAGCATTCACTTGATATCAATATCCCAGCCACTTTCTCTAAAGCTACCAATTCCATCCTCCATCTTGAATCAGCTGAAACATTCACCTTAACTCCTAATCCTAAATTGCTGATACCTGCATTGAAAACATCCTTCAGCCAGGTAGTTTGATCCCTTGACAAATGTAAAAGAATCTAACATCAACTGGGCTCTCAGCAATGCACCTATTTAACAACCTCCATTGTCATGCAGGGTGTCATGCAGAGGTCTCTGGTTCTGCTCCCCACTTAAGAACACAGGATATGGTGAGGCCAAAAGGGAACACCCACGAAGCCATAGATAGGGGAGTCATACCACTATAGTCTCTCTGGCGGCTGGGTTGGAGACACAGGAAGCAGGAGCCACATGATCCGCAACCTTCTGCTTGCTTCTCTGCCAACCAACCTCACTTGCTAACTGCAATCCGCCTCTCTGCCATCTGCAATCCACAATCCACGCTTGCTAGTTTAGTCACGGTGGTTATATCAGTAGCTAATGGCTAACCAGTAACAGCTGATGGCCAACTAGTCACAGCTGATGGAAATTCTACTACCCTAGCCAGCACCTTTCCATGTGAGGCCGAGAGCCTGGAAACTGCTCTCTGGGGCTCTGTCCCCACAAGGATATTAAATTAGAACTTTTTTAGTCTGTTTTAGCTGATGACCCAAAAGCCAGGAATAATACAATAAGTGCCACTATCCGCCAATCCTACAGGAAAATGCTAGAACAGTATACCTCAAAATATGCCCATGGACTGTTGCCAGTCTGAGACCTATAGTTTTCTACAAGGTAAATGCAGAAATTGAGAGGACTTAGAAACTTTTAGAATAATTTGACATCGACTGAAAATGCAACCAGCCAGTAGATTCACCTTATTAAATAAACAGACCATTTCAGGTGCTTGCTGAACTCATGTGGTGAGTCACCTGTGACATCAGCTGAAGACCAGTCACCAAAGAACCATGTGTAGATCTTCAATGGATTAGAAATTGTTTTTAAAAGTCCTACCCACAAATGTGCAAAAGGAACTGTGCTAGACAATCTATGAAGGCCGTGTTAAATGACTACAGTACCGATTAGAGAAACAAAAACCCATCACCCATCCCAAGAGAGGTCGATGAAACCAGAAAGAGAAACATTGCTTTGGAGAAAGCTACTGAGGCCTAGAGCATTTTCGCCTGGAAGAGGGGTTGGGGTGCTTACCCTGTACCTTAAACCAAAGAAGAGGCTTTCAAAGAGACCTCTTGAAAGACTTCTCACCGGAGATTAGGGAACATATGCCTGGAATACCACTCTCACTATGAGAATCTAAAGGTGAAGACTGAGGCTGGAGTAAAAGGGTTGCCCAGAATTGGGCAACAAAGGCACATGTGTTTGGGGACCTGATATGGGTTCCAAGAGAGAGGGAGCTAACTTAGACTTCTAGTAAAAGGGATCTTTTCCAAGAGGATTTTGTGGATGGAAGATGGCACCAAATAGAGGGGGCGAAACATCAGAAGTTCAGGGGAAAGGCAGGAATACACAAGCAAACGAAACACTTTTCCCACACAAAGGAAACTGCAATACATGCAGAGGGCACTGATGCTGGATCATAGCTGTCTGGGCTGTGCAAACCAGGCCTTTGTCCCCTGATCCCCTCTTCTCCTTGAACCAATTCTAGAGCAGTCAGAGGCAACAACTGGAGGGCAAAGGAGAAAACAAGGAAGGAAAAGGGAAGAAGCCAACCATGGCCTTTGGCACTTCAGCCTGAAATTGACTCAAGTTCAGGAAAGAGAAAAAATGTTAATTTTGAATATGGAGTTTTGATAATACACAAGACCAGACCAGAGTTATGTTATTACTAGACTAGGCTAAAACTATTTGAGGCTTGTAAGCAACCCAAGGACTTTTCCATTATCGAAGAGTGACTAGAAAAGCTGTGGGACCTGTCTTGAGTTTTTCCTTAGGAGCAGAAAGTGAGTTACATGGAGATTGGTGAATAAAAATAAATTTGATTTCTCTTTGCACCCTAATCAATAAACAGATTACGCATAAAACTCATGGCCTCTGGCTCTCTTCCCCCTCTTCCCAGATGCAACCACTTTCAACTAATTGGTTCTTATGACACTGATCTTTATAGTTCTGTATAATATAGTTCTATTATATAGTTCTATATAATAGAGATATCCCTAGATCCATTAATTTATCAATTGAGTTCCTATTATTGTAGACAAAGATTATACCTTTCTTGCATAACTTTTGCTTAAATCCATATTCAGTGATTTCATGATTAATGCCATGTTAATATTATTCAGTGCTCAGTCAAGTATTATATCATAATTACATTTTCTTCCTTACTCAAACTTTCACTTTTATGAGAAATAATAATTGCTTATTTCTATTTTCTTATTTTAATCTCTGACACCAACAGCTTTGTGAAACTCAATGCAAATTTTCCATTTGGTCACATTTGTTCCATTTTTATTCCTAGAGGAATCTCTCCTGAAGTCCTCCATCCTCCTGCTCCCATCGCAACTGGCATCTTCCTAAGTCTGCTGAACAGATATGATGTTGGGACCATCCATTGTCATCCTACAGATTGTCTTCATCTCTTTCCTGGGTTAGATCTCCAGTTTCTCGGGTCCCATGTCTTTCTCTTTCTCATTTTAGTATATCATTTGAGAGAACACATCTTTTATTAATCGAGTGAGAAAGGGTTCCCTTGAGATAAATTTTGTGAGTCCCTGCAAATACGAAAATGTTTATCCTCACACTTTATTGACAGCTTGGGTATAACATTCTGGGTTAGAAATCATTTTCCCTCAGAATTTCAAGGGCAATGCTACATTGTCTTAAAGCTTCCAGTATTGTTCTTAAATCCAATGACCTTTTTATGATCATTTGTGACTTTGTTTACATCAACTCTACTGAGTTGAATGCACCCATTTTAAGTCATTCTTTTTACTTGTTTTTTTTTTTCTTCCTCCTTCTTTCCTCCACCTTTCTCTCCTTTCCCTTTCCTCCCTTTCCTTACCCACCCCCTCTAAGCTTCTAGGATCATCTTATTATCCCGAGTGTCCTATAATTACATAATAATGTGCCTTGGGAAAGGTCTTTTTTTTAGCCATCGCATTAAGGACTTATTAGGTCTTTTCAATCTAAAGACTCATATCCCTCAGTTCTGAGAACTTGTTGTTGTTTTATTTCTTTGATAACTCTTCCTCACCATTTCTCTCTTCTCTCTTTTTTCCAGCTGTGGGAACTCCTGGATTCATTCTATAATGTTCTTATCTTTCCTTTCCAATTGTCTCTTTATCCATTTTCTGAAAAATTTCCTCAACCATAAACTTTGGAGGAAGGGAGGGGGTTGCTACCATCTTTAATTTCTAAAATTTCTGTTTTATTCTTTGTTCCTTATTATTTTTTTAATTCCATATTGTTTCTGATTCACAGATGTGTCAAGAAAAACTGCCCAGGACTTGGAAATGGGCAAAACAGACTATTAGGTGTTCTTTCAATGGAGAGCTGAGCACTATTGCATGAACTCTCTAATGGTTTTCCGATTCCACTGGGATGGGCACCTTCGTCTTCCTACTAAGTCAGTGGTTGTCCCACTTTCTCAGGTATCAATCAGCATCACCTGGAGGGCTTGTTAAAACACAGATGGCTACGGTCCACTCTCAAAATTTCTGATTCACTAGATCAGAACAAAGCACAAGTTCCCAGGCCATTTTGATTCTGCTAGAATAGGAACCATACCTTGAAAACCACAGGGCTTAGGCTATTTTACAACACTGTAAGAGTAAAGTTAACTTGTAATAAAACATAAGATTTTTGTCCATAGCAATGCAAATGAATTTTGTCCAGTGATCTAATTGGTTTAATTGATCTAATTGGTTTAATTTCCACCCAACAAAAGTGACAACCCCAATAATGCATATTATTCCCCTATGGGATATTCACCTGTTTTATATCTATCAGCAAATTCATTTCTGCATTCTTAACTGAATACATATGTCCTTCAGATTCTCCTTTGAATTGATCTTATTATCTAAGAGGATCTCCCATTAATTAATGAGTTAAATAAAATCTTTAACACATGCTCATTTTATATGTACAAAAGGGTCAAGCTTTTAATTTTTTGAAAATTACAGTTTAACAGATGCAATAGTTTCTCTTAACATTTTGGTAAGAATTTTTTTCATCTCCCTACATTGTCTACTTCCTCTGAGTTCCTCTTCTTTTCTCTTTGTTAGTCTGGGGTTTTCTGTTCTCTCTCCTTTATGTTGGAGGCTTTCTTCAGTAACTGGTGAAGGTTAGCCATCCATTCACATTCATGATTGAGATACTAAAAAGTTCACTGGAAACTCTGGAAACATGATTTAGGCTTGTCCAACAAGTGGTCTTCACCAGAGAATGATTGGATGAAGTTTGTCAACTTGTGAGATTCACTACCAGATGATTAGATGGCCGTTGGCTTTTTCCTAATACATATCTTTGTCTTCTTCGGTGGTTCAATTTCTTCAGAGAAGGCTCTTCTGATCTCTTGCATAGGAAGCATAAGCCTGGATGCTGGCATTCTGGAACCAGGGGTGTGGGTGTGGGGTTGGGGTATAGAGGTGTAGAAGACTTTCCAGATTTACCCATCCCCATACCTCACCTTCCGTGACACCATTCTCCCTTGGATTTCCTCTCTGATTGCTTATTCTGCTTCTTCCATCCTGATGGCTTTCTCTCCCACCATTTACCCTCAGATATTATTATCTGGAATCTCAGCATATTATCTGGGATCTCATTCTTCCTTTCTCACTCTGCAGGGTCTCCCTGACTAGTTTAATTCACTCTCACAGCTTTAACAACATTCTATGTGCTGATGACTACCAAATCTATCTTTCCAGCTTTGTCTTTTCCTGTGAATTCCATATTCTAATACCCAACTGCTTTCTAGACATCACTCCTTAGATGTCTCACAGACACTTCAAAATCAACACATACAAAATCCGACATATTTTCCCCCTCCCCTACACCACACCCATTTCCTCTTATCTTGTTTTATTCCCATTTTAGTGAAAGACTCTAGAATCTACCCATTAGCTAAAGGTAGAAGCCAAAAAATTAAAAATCAATTAAAAAAATATATATAAATATATATGATTTCTCCTTTTCCTCACCCTACATATTATCTGTTACCAAACTATACTTATTCTAATTCTTTATAGCTCTCAAATTAATTCCTCTCTTTTCACCTACCTTATCTTACGATCTTAATTCAGGCCCTAATCATTTCTTACTTGAACCAAAGCATAAGTCTCCCTGGCTCTACCCTTCTACCCTTCCAATTGAATTGCTACACTGGCACTAGACTAATCTTTCTAAACTGGACTTCTCATCCCAACCCTCACTTACTCACTATCCTTCAGGGCCCCACAATGCCAAAAGATAAAGTCCAAACTCTGGTATGGCAAACAGGGCCCTTTGTGACCGTACCCATCACCAGCCTCATATTCTGTACCAGCTTCATTAGGAACTACTTCTAGCTCCTTTAGGACCTCCTGCTCCCTCTGCCTGGAAGGCTCTTCCCTCTTTCTTCAATAATCCTTCAATACTCAGTTCAGCCACCCCTTCTTCCAGGAAGCCTTCTCTGAGCTTCCTATTTTGAGATAAGAGACTGTAATATTCCCTTAGAACACCCTCTATCACTACATTGTGACCGTCTGTTTATCCACTTCCACAAGACAGACTAGAAGATTCCTGAGACCGGAGACCTTATGTTATTTACCTCCATATCTCCAGTATATCCAGAACTCTAGCCCATACCTAGGTTGCTGATAAGTAATAATAGTAAACAGATATAGCATTCACTATATGCCAAGTACTGTTGTGAGTACTATACAAAGATGTCTTCACAATAACACTGTGAAATTATGACCCCCCATTCTATAATTGAGGTATCTGAGCCACAGTGAAGCTGAAAAACTCACAGTGCCCAAAGGCACTGAGCTACGTAATAAGTGCTAAAGGCCAAATTTGCGCTTACACAGGCTGCGTGGCTCCAGAATATACACTTAGTCACTCTATCATACTGCTTATGTTTACTGAAAGGTTTAAATCTCGGCTCAAGCAAAATAAAACTGGGCCGAGCCCATTAATAATACAGGTGTTCTTGTAGCCTACAACATAAAAAAATTTCTCATTTCTGTTCCCATGATGAATAGATAACTTTCAAAAGAGTATCAAGAAAAGTAGTTCTGGATATAAAATACAATCTAACTTTTCAGTTTGCCACAATACCTGAGCCTATAATTCTCTTTTTCTCCACTCCTCTTCACTCTGATTTCTCAACTTACAACTTTACCTTACTCCATGATGGCTAAGCAATAACTATTCAGAAAAGAAAAAAAAAAAAGTAGACCAGAGATTTATTATTAAAATTTATTGAAATCCCATAATTCCCTAGGGCTGAAATTTAGAACACAAAGCACAGTCTCTTTCTTCTACGGTGACATGATTCTTCTCATTAACGTCAGAACAAGAGACAGAACTACAATAAGAAATGATTCTGGAAAAACAGTTTTAGCATATTTCTAAGAAAGCAGTACTGTTTTGTTTTTCAACTTATCTAGTTCTACAATTAGGAAAAGAGATATTTTTAAATATCAACTAATGAAATACTTCTACAGTGCCTAGCAATATAAAATACTCTCTTACTCAAAGTTATATATACCTAGGAAAATAAAAAGAACCAGTAAAAATAACTAAGAATGTAAGCATACAGTAAGTAATTGCCAAAAGAATCAGACAATACCTGACATCCAACTGACTCATCTTCCCACTTCACCTTCCATCTTCAGACCAACAGTTTATTTTTATAATTAGAAAGGAACCATTCAGGTTTTTAGGAGCAGGCCACAGAATTCTAAACCTCTCCAACCATTCTCAGACTTGTACTACTGAGAAGAGACAATAACACAACTCAAAAGTAGATCAATAATTAGTTATTTAATCCAAATGGTTTTTCTTTATTGGTGAAACATCATAAATCTCTATAATTTGTCATCAGTTGAAGAAATCAAATCTGACTAACTCTAATTCACACTGTATTAAATGGGAGGCTAATCTTCTGTTTCACAGAGACAAAAACAAACAAACAACAACAACAACAAAAGATGGAAAAATTTGCCAAGAATCTTGGCTAATGACTTTTCTGACATCTCTTCTTTAAAACTCCTAAGAGCTGAAGGAGCACATGGAAGTCCACTTTAAAGTATATGCTCAGGTTGAACGTATAATTTTTGATGTTCTGAACTCTTTGGAAAAAGGTTTATGCTCAGTAATGTTTAACTTTCTTGGAATACAGAAGGAAAAGGCTGAAAGCGATATGTCACAACTGATTATAATCAAGGGAAATAGTTGCTCTGACAGCTAAGAAAAAGGAGCTCATTTTCAACACTTATTCTGGCTATTTAAAAATAATTATTTTTCTGCAGCTGTAAGTTATAAAAAATAATAGCATGACAGCACACATCCTGTAAGGACCCCATTGCTTCTTAAAGATCCATACCCAGCTATCTAATTTTAGTGAAAGTAAACTGATATATATATATATATATATATATATATATATATATATATATATATGGACACACACACACACACACACACATATGTATATCGCATTTGGCAAAGCAGCTCAAAATTATAATTCATTCTCAATTACTGATTCCCGTTTCTAATAGGGCTAATTGGTAAATAAAATTTTACAATAATTTTAAAATAATTTTAAAGTACCCTGAAACTAATGATAGTTTCAAGCTTTCTTAAGCTTTAAACAGAGCTAGAAATGCATAAATCATCAACTCACTTGCCTATTTAGCAAAAGAAAAAGTAGAAGTATGAGCAGCAAAATGCAAGTAAATAATCTACCTCTGGAAAACCATCTCCTGAATTAGAGTCACATAATGGGATGTGACGTCAGTATTAAAGATTAACTCAAATCGATTAGGCAACTATTCAATAGCTTGCATTTCAGCCATCATCAAAATTTCATGAGCTCTGTGAGAAGATATAAGTGTAATTTTCTGGAATAAAGTAACACTGGAATAGAAGAATTCTACTTACTATCAAAAAAATTGTTAAGACTAGGTATCAATTGAGTTTCAGCAAGACAACAATAAGCAATATGATGGTATGTTGCCTTTTGGGTCAGTTTTTTTCAATAATAATTCTATTTTCATAGCAATAAATCTACAAAGAATAAAAATAGCAATTTTAGGGAAAAATCCAATTTTAGATATTAAAATGGAAGACTATGCCTATATGATTATTTGTCTGTTTTACAGCATCTGTTTAAATTTTAAATAAAGTACATTTTTATACCATTCGCCAAAATGGTATTACAAAATGTTCTAAGTAAAAGAAGCTGAGAAATAAGCAAAGAGTCCTTTGTTAAAAGAAATAAAAAGCATCAAAAAATTGCCATGGGAATATTGCCCTCTTCTGCCTTTCTAAAAACTTTCTAATGGTTAGTATCTGATATCTGGAAATATTATTAACAAAAAGAATCGGCTCACCCTATGCAAACAAAAGCCGGAAGAGGGACTTGATGAAGCAAAGTGCTGATAATGTAAATTTCAAAAAAACAGATGTGTTTCCTTTTTTAATGTCTTAAACCTTTCATTATGGAAAATTTCAAGCTTATACAACAATAGAAAAGTATAAAGAAATACTATCACCCAGCTTCAAAAATCACCAAATCTTGGTCAGTACTGTGTGAACTGTATTCCTACCCACATTTCTCCTCCACATCACTGGATTATTTTGAAGCAAATCCCAGAGATATTATTATTCCATTACTAAGTATTTCAGTACATATCTCTAAAAGGTAAAGACTATTTTTAATAAGATCACAATACCATTACCAATCTAAAACATTAATACAAATTCTTAACATCATCAAATATCCAGTCAGTCCCCAATTTTCTCAAGAATTATTCTTTTACATTTGGTTTGTTCATCCAAACAAGGCATATGTTGGTTGATCTCCTAAATCCCTTTTAATCTACAGATTATCCCACTTACTTTTTTTTCTTACAATTTATTTTTCGAAGAAATTTGTTTGTTGAGTGTGCCAAAGTTTCCCACAGTCCAGATTTTGCTAACTGTTATCTTCAACATATTGTTTAACATATTCCTCTGTCCTCTGTATTTTGTGTAAATCTGTAATTAGAACTAGGAGTTTGATCTGATGCTCAATGTTTCTGGCAAGAATACATCTTAAAGTGGTATTGTGTATTTTCATCAGGAGGCACATAATGTGTGGTTGTCTCTTTTGTGGGTTGATGATTGATGATTACTGTGTAGGTTCATTATTTCATTAGGGTTTGCAAAATGGTGACATTCTAAGCTCATCATTCCTTCCTTCCTTCCTCAGCAACTATTTGATGACCTAGTAGAATAATTCTTACAGCAAAGACAGGGTAATGCTTGATTCTTTCCCTTTACCATTGTTCAGAAAGTGAGTTGGTTCGTTTAGCATTCTCCCAAAGTCACCAATGAGGTGTTTTTTTAAAAAAAATCATAAAGTCATGGATTTTAAATATACTGATGAGTTTCAATCCGCTGCGATCATTATTCTTATTGACTGAGCAGTAGGAACCTCTCCAAGTTTACTCCTGATCCTTCTTACAAAACCACAGTAATCAATGTTTCCTTGCTTTCTGGTTTCACAAGATGGACTAGGCTCCTTCTCCATCTCTTGTTGCAGATCCAGAATCAGCCATTTCTCCAAGGAGTCTGTGATGGCTGCTGAGGTGCCCCAACAGGACCCTCTCCACCCAAACAGTATCCTCCCAGCAGCTGTGACTGCTGACCACTAATGGCTCACAGCTGCCCCCCCTTCAAGGAACTCCCCTGGGCTAAACCAAGCTTCCTACACCCCCCACCTCAGTAGCCCAAGGCCAATGATTAACTGAGGTGGGGAGGGAGGGGGAAAGTCTTGCTGCAAGTTGAGATTAACTCTGGTGCAATTCATGCACCAGAGCCCAGTGTAGGACCAGGCTAAAGGTGGTCTCCAAGCAAGCCTGTATCTCTGCTTATTAATTTTTGCCTCCTACCCTATCCCACTTCCTTTACTCTCCTCCTGAGAGCTTGCCCTCAATAAATCAGTTTCACAAGAATGACCTCTCTCAGGCTCTGCATAAGGAACCCAACCAGTTCATTTCAGTTAGAAATGACACTAGGCTACTGTAATATGGGCATTACTACTGGACTTGTCATTGTTTCTAGACTTGTTTAGTGGACAGAGCCAGGAAGTACTTTTTTGAAATGGAAAAATTTGTTATGAGTTCAAACTGATATTTCCAATTCAATTTTAGGATTATAGGGGTTTACTTAAGTTCTTTGATTTTATACCTGCACCTCTTCTCTCTCCCACTAAAACTTCTGACGCCTAACAACACCAACATATGTATTTGCTAAATAAAGTTTCTGAAGTTTTTTGACCCAAGAACATAAGGTGATCATGAAATAATATAATCTTTTGAATTAATATGCAAGTTTATGTTGTGTTAGATCACTACTGTTCATTCCAGAGTATGTTTTAACTCATGCGCAAATACAATATACATATTCAATAGCCTTTAAAACCTCAACATTCTTAGCAGTTTATATTCTTAGTAGTTTCTCTTTTATAAGAATAATGATACCAACAGTCATTTCATTCCTATGAAATAACATGTCTTGCCATCTGATAGTCATTCAATCCACAGTCATGACTACACTCTGTGTATAAAGACATGTCCTCCAATAAGTAATTAATTACTTTTCTTAGCATTTGCTACTTGTAATTAATTGTCTCTTGTTTACCTTGTACCTCCCATACTTCATGGTAATTTTATTTAAAATAAGCTAAATGTATATCTTCTCTGATGTTCTTATCATTTGGGCCCTTATTCTATGAACCTTTATTGTTCTTCTGCCTCCTTGCCTGAAGTTTAAACTCAATTTCTTTTTAATTGTGGCAAAATACACAAAACATAAAATTTATCCTCTTAACCTTTTTCAAGTGTACAGTTCAGTAGTATTAAGTATATTCACATTGTTGTGCAACCAATCTCCATTACTCTTTTCATCTTGTGTAACTAAAATTCTACACTCGTTAAACAACTCCCCACTCCCCCCTCCATCAACCCCTGACAACCACCATTCTACCTTCTGTCTCTATGATTTTGGTACTCTAGGTACCTCAGAGAAGTAGAAGCATACAGTATTCATTTTTATTGTGACTGGCTTATTTCACTTAGGATAATGTCTTCAAGGTTCATCCATGTGGTGGCATGTGTCAGAAGTTCCTTCCTTTTTAAGGCTGAATAATATTCAATTGGATGCATATGTAACATTTTGTTTATTCATTCATTCGTCAATAGATACTTGGGTTGTTTCTACCCTTTGGTTTAGTGTGAATAATGTTACTATGACCATGGGTACACAAATATTTCTTCAAGATGCTACTTTCAATTGTTTCGGGTATCTATCCAGAAGTGGGATTGCTAGATCTTATGGTAAATCTATTTTGAATTTTTTGAAGAACTGCCATACTGTTTTCCATAGCAGCTGGACAATTTTACAGTCCTAGTAACAGTACAGGAGCGTACTTAAACCTAATTTTAACACCAGATTAAATTAGGTATCTGATCCTCATTCATCTTAGTGATGCTGCTCTGCACATAGTAGGGGGTCAACGCTGATAAGTCAGTGATATTCCCCAGCATCAGAGGTGATAACCTACTTTATATTTGGTAACTGAGCAGGATGTGTGGAGGCCATAGCATAGACTAGATAGTATTAGACCAAAGTGGATTTGCCAATGCACTGGCACTCTAGGGTAGCCAGTGTGTGAGCAGGTTCTCAAAGATAGATAGTTACTCCCTGGGAATGGCTCAGATTGAGAAACATGAATAATTCCTCCAGTCTACTGGAATCTAAATTCTCGTCCCTGAAATTTCTCACCCAATTTCCCATATGTTATCTGAGTTAGAGCTCTCCCAACTACAAGGGTGATGGGTGTCTGCCTCCATCTAGACTTACGACCTTGGCTCAGTCACTTACTCTCTAAGACTCAGTTTTGTCAAATTGGGTTAATAATATATGCCCTACCAATGCACAAGTTGGTTGTACAGATTACATGAGATAATGAATATGAGTATGCTTTTAAAAATACGAAAAGTACTACTTAACTATGAAGTACTACTGCAAAGCAGTAATTTTCCTGAAACATTACTGTCATTTCTAGAACTGACGGCTCCTCTCCCAAGGCACAAACTAAAATCTGTTTGGATACATTCAATTTCCATAGTTTGATATTCTTGAACCACATTCTTCATCTCAGAACTAAAAAAAAAGGGGCATTACTGAGAAAAATCAGATGGATTCTTGCCGCACAGGACATAGTTTAGAAGAATGCAGCAAAGGTGTTATTTGGAAAAACTGAGAATTAGATATAGGTGAAAAGATCCAGAGAGCCTAGCAAAGAAACAGCTTTTTGATTCACAGGTAGAATTAACTTGCTACTAATTAGAGCTATCTAACAATGGGAGAGCTTATCACTACAGTTGGAGAAAAGGAGAATCTAGCATTAAGAGAAAGTTGAGTCAGATAAACTCAAAGATCCCCTCAAACTTTAACATTTTGATTTCACAAAGACTGATAGCAACAGAGCAGCAGGTGGGCTAAACTTAACCCCCTTCACAAATGATACAACAGAAAATGGTCTTAAATTGTAACCCATGGGATTTAGGGCAAAGATCAATAATAAGTCATCCAAGGCAAAGATAGCTGTTAAATAGCAACCAGAATTCCAAGGGAAACTATGAGTATGTCCTTTAAAACAAAAGAATTTATCCCTATCTTTCTGGAACAATTTAAAGACTGTTCTGGTTAGAGGTAAGGTAATAAACTAGACCATCTTTGAAGGGCTTTCTTTTCAGTCCTTTGATCCACAGTTTTCAGTCCTTTGATCCACAGTTGTCCATGAAGTTTATATGCCCATATGAGATTTTTAAGTTTCCTTTGCTTGGATCTTAAAGAATTTAAGGTTTTTAAGACTATGGATGACCCTGAGTACAAGAAAGACAAAACGAATAGCACGCAGTCAAAATGCTGACTTTGAAGAGGATCAGGATTTAGAAACAGATGCTTACATTTCTCCGAGCAGAGCAGATGAATCCCTTCACCAAGTCAATCTTGGTTTCACGAACAGTTTGAGAAACTAAACAATATTAGCACTGCCCACGTAGTATAGTCCACCTACCTTTCATGCTCCTGTGCACCAAATATCCTTATCTCTATTGATAGCAAATTTATAATAAATGAAATCTTTTGTCAGAGTCCATAAAGGAGGCATAGCAATGGGTAGGAAAGACTCAGTAAGCTGAATGGGCATAATTCAATAAAATCTTTTTGAGGCAGTTAGAAAAGAAATTTGACTTTATTAACTCAGTTCACTCTCTTGGAATTCCAAAGAGGAAAAGGAAACAAACATTTCCTTTAGGAGTTTTGTATTTGCCCATTAATTACAACAAAGTAAGTTATGAGCTATATAGTCAAGCTTTCCACAGAAAGGGAAGTGTCCTGAGGTTATGCAAATATAGCTGTCTGGTCCTACATATTTGAAAAGGAAAAGGAAGACCTTATAATAATCTAAGCAGGAAAGGAACAGAGAAACATCCTACTATATTTTCAACAAGATCAAGAATATGTTGTCTTCTCTTATACTGCAGCAAGCTCCCAACTACAAAGATGACCTGAAATCCTATTGGTTAATTTAAAAAAATAAAAACTATGCAATGTTCCAAAATATCTCACAGCCTTACAGTGATCTAATCTGCAATCAGAATAGCAGAGAATTTCCCCAAAACTTGAAAACAAAATGCAAATAGAGAAGGAAAAGAAGGGAATGATCAAAAAAGTGGTTTAATAGGAGAAACACTGTGGTTTAATAGGAAAGGGAAGGAGTAATCAATATGTTGGGAAATCCTTTTCTGCTACTTTCTCTACTTTCTACCTGAGTTGCCTTTTCTTGGCCTAAGATGAATATCCTTAAATGAAAGTCAAGAGCCCTGGGCCCATCTCTGCATAAGGCAGCTGTACTTCTGAGGGAAGAGTTGGAAGTTATAAAGGAACCTCAGTCCTTTCTTCCCAAACTCTCAACACTGGAGGATCCAAGGCTCAATTCTCAACTCTCTTCTTCCTGGGTCATCCCATCCAGTGTCATGGATTTGATAATATCTATGTACTAATTATTCCCAACCCAGACTCATGTCTTCCATGAAATCCAGACACTAGCATATCTAAGAGATATTTCAGACTTAACATATCCAAATTGGAAAGCTGATATCCCGCCCCCAAACCGGCATCTTCTTCAGTGTTCCCATCTCAGAGAACAGGACCACAATCATCTGTGCTAAGCCTGTCCCAACCTCCAATTCCTAAGTCAAAATTATCAGGCTCAATAATTCACTTAACGTGTGCTGGGACACCCAGAGTGACAAGACAGAAGCTCATGGGCTGAGGTTTTGACAGAAAAAGGAGCAAACTGCAGCTTGGGCAATGACACAGGAGCGCTAGCAATTTTCAGTCAGATATTCTTTCACCTCCTTGAGAAAGACTGAGATTCTAAGTCATGAGAAAATGTACACGATGCTGTTGTAGTATGCAAAGAAACTGGCATCAGTAAAATGTAACAGGAAGAGAATCAGTGTGTCTGATTGTCTTCAAGTACTCTAAAATGTTTATTTCCCCTTATCCCACCCCCAATACCAAATACATAAATACTTCTTGGGCCTGAGAGTTGTTATACGTGAACAGGTTGGCATGAGTGGGCAACAGGGTGGAAAGACTTGCTACTTCTTAAGTGCTCTGCCACAAAAGGAAAGGATCGATAAAATGCATGGCAAAAGGGTTTGGGGTTTATCTCTGGTTTTCAATACCATTTAAAAATAGGTTTTGATCGATGTAATAGTTAAAAAAAAAAACCACAAAGATTTCACCTATATGTACCATCTATGTAGGTAGGAAAACTGAAATTCAGAGTCATTAAACTACGTTAGGAGGGTTGATTAGGTTAAACATCTAGCACCAGAAATGTGATGGTTTGCATTTCTCCATTCTCAGACTGCTCCAGTCAGAGTGCTGAGGTTTAAACCTTAGTTCCATCATCCACTAGCTGTGTGACCTTGACAAGTCTCCTCCTCGGGAGAGTGAGCACCTACCCCAGAGAATTGCTGGGAAGATGAAATGAGGGGGAAAAAAACAGAATACAATGAGCTACCAATGTAGTAAATGTGAGAGCTCTTAATACGATGATGATGTTTAAAAACTCTAGGATTCAGACACAAAAAAATGCTTTGTAATGCCAAAATGCTAAAGAACAAACGGAGATCTGGATCTAATTATCTTTTCTGCTACAAGATGGTTGAAAATTCCTGAGTGTTCCAGTGTCTTAATATATAGTATAAGTTCCAAGACATATTTACTAAGAAAAAAATCAGGGTAAATTTTTAGCTGATGCATCCTTAGAAACATTCCAAAGGAGTGAAATAAAAAGCATGCGTATTGTTAAGTTTATATTATGATCTCCATTACAAATTCTTGTAGACACATTTGAGTATAAATTAGGAATTCAGAAGAGGTAAATCAGTTAGAGCTGCAAAGATGCTAAAGTATAATACACTGCACATGGCATGCGGCCCACTTCGTCCAGGGGACAGGCCTCCTGAAAGGAGATAAAACTGCACTGTCACATTTCTGACGCATCTTCTTCACAGTTGCTTCCTGTTTCAGTCTTGCTCACTCATGGGCCTGTTTCTTATTCAGACTGCCACTAGAAATGCCTGGATTTCTTCATATAAAACTATTCAAATAATCCTGAGTCACCACAGCTGATTTATTTTGACGCCAAGCCACAGTCAGAGTTGCCGTCATGGCAACGTGTGTGCGACACTGATTTTCTGATTTAACTGATTTAACTCCACAGATAAGAACTAACTGTGGAGTTAGAGAAGGCACAGGCTTCAGGCACAGGTTGAATAGGGTGGCTCTAGCTGGCACTTCCTAACCAAATCCACAAGAGGACAAAAGGCCTCAGCTGAAGTCCACATAAAAACAAATGTCAGCTGAGGCCATAGGTTCCAGAAAGCTGAGCAGGAATCATGCGAGACAAGGAGCCAACGGCCTCCTCACTACCTACCAACTCTGACAATATCCAGCCTCCAACACAACCCCTAGGAGATGCAGACTGATGGAGAAGGTGAGCTTTACCTGCCCTGAAAACACACTCCCCTGAATCTTTTTATTGCCCTAAGCAAGAGTAGCCTACACTGCTATTTCCTGCTCTCTAATCTCACTCCTTTCCAACTGATCCTTCTAAAGAAGAGAGGGCAAAGGCCACCCTCAGATTCTCCATCAGCGCCCCTCTGACTTACCCTGTTCACATTTAATCGTTCTAAAATCGTGCTTTGATCATGCTACTCACATCTTCCAGTGTCTCCATGAATCACAGGAAATGAAGTTTAAATTCAGTGGAATAATTCTGGAATGTATTCCGGCCCCAATTTCTTTCCCAGCTCTGTCTCGTACTTCTTTCATATAAATCCCCATATCCAGCCAAACGGTGCTCAGTACTTTTGCTTACTCCACGTCTCAGACCTAACATCTGCTGTCTGTCCAGTTCCTACCCATATTTTAAAGTCCAACTCAATCCCAGCTCTTCTGTGAAGCAGTTATCCCTTGACTATCCTATTTGGGGGGTTTAAGAAACAAAAACCTCCATTCTCTGAATTCCTATAGTGCATAAGTATATGTCATTGATAAATAGCATTCATTCATTTACTCAATAAAATGCATCCAGATGCCATATGCCAGGAGTTATTTTAGACCAGATGGTATGACCCACAAAGAAGTCAAGGTCTAGGGGAGGAAAGGAAAGGAATAAATTACCATTTATTGAGTGTTTAATCAGGTGACCGTGCCATCTACTTCCATATATCAGCTCAGTTCATCTTCACAGTTCAATGAAGTAGCTATTACCACTTTACAAGAAGAAAGCTGAGTCTCAAAGGGTTGAATAACTTGGCAAAGACTACCACACATGTTTTTTATTCTCCGTTGTCCTCACCCACTCTCAGACACTCTGCCCATCTCGGCCCTGCTCTGTCTTGGGGACGCTGATCTCTATCACCTGCATCACACAAGCTCCTGTGCCCTCTGGCTTCCAGTTAGTTTGAGTGAATGGAAAGCACCAGCAATATGTATTTACTCCACCTGCTCCCTTGCTGACTCACCAGGTTCCGGTCGTAGCTGCACTTCACAGCCACAACTCCTGGGGAAGGGGTCTTCCATGGTTCCAGCTCCTCTTACCAGGGTCTGGTAAGACCACTGCCTTCTGCTGCCCCATCAGATTAGGAGCAGTTAGGTGAAGGTTGGTGAAGTACCTTAGCCCTTCCCACACCTCTGAAAAGACTCCTTTTATTAAACTCTCTTCGTATGTCAACTGTTTCCTGCCATGTACACAGAGCAGGATTTGAACCCATGCTTGTCTTACTACGGCACCGACCTTTTTCACTTGAGTCACTGCTGCATTGGAGATCTATATAAAGTGCTGAGGATCAGAATGAAAGGAACCTCACTCTGATAGGAAGGATCTGAAAAGAGTTTCCTGAACAGTTGCTTGATCATGAGTCAGTCTTCAGAGGTGAAGTGAAATTCACCAGGCAAACAAAGAGTGAGGATAGGCATTCAAGGCACGGTGAAGAGCAAGTTCAAAGTCACAGAGGCATAAGGAATACATCCTATTGCCTTGGCAGTATGTACAGAGCTCAGGAGAGAATAATGGTGGTTGAAGGTTTCTAAACTTTGGTGATCATCACTTACTTCTTCATTCTGGTCCTCATGGAAAGATTTGAAGAAGCAAAGAGTTAGCTAGATTCTGAACAACAGAACCAATGTGTCTTATATTCCCTACCTTCAATAGACCCCCATCACAGAAGATAAACCCAACTATTTAGCATAATATACAATCCTTTAATGACCTGGCCCTTCCTGACCCATCCAGTCTCAGCTACCAGCTCCATGTTAAGCTCTCCCCTGAGTATCACACCCTGTCACGCCTCTGTGCTCTGCTACATAACGTCTCATCAAAAATACCTACCTCCACTTTCTACCTGATACATTCCTTGTCTTCAGAACTCATCCCAGGTGTCTGCTGCTCTGTAAATAGTTCTAGCCTTCCAACATGCTTCCACAGGGCCCTGTGCATAACTCTACAATAGCACTTGCATAACAGACATGCATTATATTTTACTTGTTTGCATGTCTGTCCATCGACTCAACTGTGAGTTCCTAGAGACCAGGTACAATAAGAAGGTAGCAGATTGTAGAAGTAAGTGCTTAAGTGCTAAAAGCAGGCTGCTTAGATCCAAATCCTAGACTCTGAACCCAAACAACTAGGTAAACTCAGGCAAGTTATTTACCCTCTCTGGGCCTCAGATTCATCACCAATATCCACCTCATAGGGTTGTTAAGTGAGTCACATCAAATAATTCCTATTAGATAGTGTGGGGACAGCGGCAGGAGGGCAATTTCCAGGCTCTTGGCCTCACGTGGAAAGGTGTTGGCTCACGTAGTAAAGGGCCATCAACTGTGATTGGATGGCCATCAGCTGTGGCTAGTTGGCTGTCAGCTGTAACCAGTGAGCCATTGGCCACTAATATAACTGCTGTGGCTACGCTAGCAAGAAAATGGGGGCTAGCAAGAAGATGGTGGCTGGCAAGCGCAGATTGCAGTTAGGATGGTGGGTTGCAGACAGTGTGGCTCTTGCTTCCTGTGTCTTCAACACAGCCACCAGCAAGAATATAGTGGTATGACTCCCCTACCTATGGTTCCGTGGGTGTTCCTTTTTGGCCTCACCATGTCCTGCATTTTTATGTGGGGAGCGGAAGCTGGAACCCCGCGTGACTCCCTGCGTGACAGACAGTAAGCACTCAATAACTGTTAGGTATTGATATATACCTGTGTATCCCTTATTTCCTGTATAAAAAGGCTTATGTTTGTTGAATGAGTGTCGTGCGGGAAGGCCTGCAGGGTCTCTGCTCCCGCTCCCCATACAGGAACGCAGGATATGGTGAGGCCAAAAAGGAACACCCATGGAGCCATAGGTAGGGGAGTCATACCACTTTATTCTCTCTGGCGGCACTATACTCTCACTGGAGGCTGGATCCACACTGTCCGCAAACCGCCATCCACACTTGCCAGCCCAGCCGCCATCTTCTTGCTAGCCCCCATTCTTCTCTTTTCTTCTCCTCTCTCCCTCTCTAGCGTAGCCACAGCAGTTATATTGTGGCCAATGGCTCACTGGTTACAGCTGACGGCCAACTAGCCACAGCTGATGGCCATGCAATCACAGTTGGCCATTTACTACCTGAGCCAGCACCTGTCTATGTGAGGCCGAGAGCCTGGAAACTACTCCCTGGGGCTCTGCCCCCACAATGAGAAAATTTTCCTACCATTTCATATTGCTCCACATAAGTATTAAATTTTACTTAGCCTTTGTTTTACTAAATCATGAACAGAAGACTCTTATCTCTAAATGTATACTTATTTTACAATTGGTTAAAGATAAAAATTCCTTTTCTGTAAAGGAATTTAGCTTCTTGCCATTGTCGCTGGCCGGCTCCCTGAGTCAGATACACTTCTGGCTTTATAGCAAGCTCCACCTGCGCCTGCCATCCATTTACCCCACAGAACGGCAGTTCTGTGTTAATAATTTACAAAGACTTATTATCAAGTCAAATCTTGATGGCTCCCCGAGGTTGGCATGAGGAACAACAAAAATAGGCTCCCTACAGTATGGGAGCAAACCATAGGCAAACGTTTTTTCAATGCTAAAGGAATGCAAAATTATTGCAGTCCTGAAATGTTTTTTTAAAAGCCTTAAAGTGGCATTTTCTAAGCCCAAATCCTTAACTGTCACAACCTTCATCAAAAGTCATGTGTCAAAACCCCAACCAAGAATCAGAGCACAGAGAACAATGTACTCAGGAGGTGAGCAAGAGGTGGAGCCCAGCTCCCCGTGGAGCCCCGAATTTCACAAGTCAGCACTGCAGCCAACAGAGACACGGGGTACTTGGTTACAAAAGAAAAACGCTGCGGCCTTGAAACAATATAAAGGCCGCATGCATGAAGCCCAGTCTGCTTACAGAGTCACTCTGGCTGGCTGCAGAAGCCAGCACAGACCTCACTCGCCCAAAAGCCCCCTGGAGGGGTTCAGCTACCACACCAGACTCCAGGCCCACCTTTCACCCATGCTGCTCCCATCCTGACACTGGCTTTACTGTCACCTGTCCTCACCAGCATTGATCTCATCATCACCGTGCCTCAGCCTGCTGGCCCCTACCCTCAGTCTAGCTCTAATGGGATTCAGAATTCACCAGTTTTTAAATCGATGTCTGATAGTGACAAGCTCTGGCCTCTTTGACAACTCTCTGCCCAGCGCTATCTTTTTTTTTTCAATTATAGTTAACATTAAATTTTATTTTCATATTAGTTTCAGGTGTACAGCATAGCAGTTAGACATTTATATAATTTACCAAGTGATCCCCACCCCAATTAGTCTAGTACCCACCTGGCACTCTGCATGGTTATTACCATGTTATTGACTATATTCCCTATACTGTACATTATAGCCCCATGACTATTTTGTGACTACCAATTTGTACTTTCTAATCCCTTCACCTTCTCACCCATCCCCCCACCCCACTCCCATCCAGCAACCATCAGTTTATTCTCTGTATCTGAGTCTGTTTCTGTTTATTTGTTCTGTTTATTTTGATCTTTAGATACCACATATGGTATTTGTCTCTGTCTGATGGAAGCAATTGAAATGCCCATCAATAAACGATTGGATAAAGAAGATGTGGTACATGTATACAATGAAATATTACTCAGCCATCAAAAAGAATGAAATCTTACATTTGTGATAACATGGATGGACCTAGAGGGTATTGCGCTCAGCGCTTTCTGTGAAACCTGTGAAACCACATTCCTTGCTCGCACTCATATGAGTATACTGCCACTGATTGGGACTAACAGCAGGAAAACCTAATTATTGAAAATTGATCTGATATTTTTTTTAAACGAAGAGAATGATAACACCATTTGACAGTATATTTAATATTCTTATAAAAGTCAATTCTCTACTTACAGGCTTTCTGGTCACAGCACTTTGAACGGAGTGATAAAATTCTGGCTGGACTCGGCTGTTTTTCTTGATTCTTCGTTTCCTCACTGAACTTTCTTGCTCACTCTGATGGTGAACCTCCACCACAGGCTTGGCTTCTTCCAGGCGGGCAGCCGCAGCTGCTGCAGCTCGTCTTCTAATATGCCGAGGGCTTGCTCTGAATCCCTGTAGCAGAAAACACAGCCAGACTTGTATTGAGTTAGTTTGGAAATTCTCTAGGGCTAGTTATACAAAGAGCCCCAAACATCACCAAGCTCAATGAGATAGCTTACATTCCCAGTGCGAGCACACAGAAGGAGGTGCAAAATGCCAGCAAGATTTCCGCACCAGCGTTCTCAAAAACACCTCAGTGTTTCAGGGCCCAGAGTTATTCCAAATTAGGAAATGTTTTTAATCCCTTAGAACCATTTCCCCCACCCCCCCAAAAAAGAGCAGGTGAGCACATTGCTTTACTTGAGTCGACAGAAATCCGACTACCTGTGAAGAAGGGTATTTCCAGTTAGGCATGAAGCAGGGTACAGGGAGTGGGACTGAATGTTATTCCTGAGTATTACAAAGTACCACTCTACGTTCCTGAGAGCAGACTCTTTAAAAAAAAAAAAAAAAGAAAGAAAGCAGGAATACAAAGAATCATTCTAAATACCATAAAGTGAAGCTCTAAAACTAAATGGAGAAAATATGGTGGAGTGAAGAGTATGGGTTTTTGGGTGAGATGAGCCTGGGTCTGGTCATCATCTGTTAATTATAGCTACACATTTATTAAACTTTTATGAGTTTAACTTTTCTAAGCTAAGAAATGGATAACATTTGACTCACATGGATTTTAAGTTATAGATAAGATAATACATAAAATTCTAAGCACAGTAGCTGGCAAATACAGGTGCTCAATAAAATATTAATTGTCTTCCTCTTTTAGAGCAAGGTGAGTATAAGGACAACTTCCTAGACAATAGAAACAAGTTCAACTGGGCTACATTACACATTGGGGAATGGGAGAACGATTTGGGGAAATATCAAGGTATTATATAAAACAGTCTCTGTCTTACGCAGCTCCAATTTACCAGACAGCAGAAAAAGAAGTCTAACGCAGAATTCAAGAACACACTAGAATGTGAAATTAAGGGTTAAAGTGGGCAGTTGAAGACTGTGCTAACAGATCTCAGAGAAGGAATCAATAAACAAAGCTGAGAATAGTCTATATTTGGCTTAGTTGGAGGGAGGAGGGGGAGCACTTGAAGAATGAGTATAATTTATAGTCCAGGCCAGGGAAACAACACAAGGAATGAATGGATAAGTAAAATGATAGATGGATGGACAGAATATTAATGTAGCAATAAGAAAAATTATTTGATGTGCCAGAATGAGAGTACAAGCTACAGATGACGTATGGTGGGAAAGCAGAAGGGATGAAGTGTTAATGCTCCACGGAGGGCTTCTGAATTTTAAAAGATGTATAAAACCTTAAAGATTGCAGAAAAGGCATAAAGAATGGAGAGTAAGAATTTCACGGGTAGAAGCACAATGAGAAAAGGCTTGAGCATGATTCTGTGGGATACTGAGAGATCAATGTGTATAAGGGATTCTCATTGAGGAACATGGGAGAAGGTCTGGAGTCTGAGTATGGAGGCCCTGAATACCAGGCTGAAGGATATGAAGGAGACAAAAGTCAGGCGTGACCCACAGAGTCAAAAGTAGCACCGAGGTCAGCAGAAATAAGCAAGGAGGAAACGGAAACGGATTTTGCAAAACTAAGGTCGCAGTTTGGGTGCTTTCTTCTCATCCCCAAACACATAGCCTGTTCCCATCCCTCCCCTGTGTGAAAGCTCAGCTGGATCCTCGTCAACCCAAAATAATCCCAAATGACCCCATAATCCACGAGCTACTATAGCAGCTGCCATTGAAAAACATTAAGAAGAGAGAGCTGGGCCAATTGCAAAACTGTTCTAGAGTAGACTAAGGACCAAATACCTCACAACCAACAACCACACAGGCTGCTCTTTAAATATGCTGGTTCCTGGACAACACTTCCCCAACTCTCTCTCTTCCTCTCTCTCTCTCTCTCTCTCTCTCTCTCATTCTCTCTTTCTCTCTCATTCTCTCTCTCCTCCCTCCTTTTTTAAAAATTTATATTACATTTATTGTGATGACGTTAGTTAATAAAATTAAGTAAGTTTAAAGTGTACAACTCTATATAACACATAATCTATATATTGCATTGTGTGCTCACCACCCAAAGCCAAACCTCCTTCCATTACCATATATTTGACCCCCTTCAACCTCTTCTACCTCCTGCCCTCCCCCTTTACCCTCTAGTAACCACTAAACTGTTGTCTGTGTCTGAGAGTTTTTGCGTGCTTTTCTTGTTTGTTCGTTTTCAGTTTTATATCCCACATATGAGTGAAATCATATAGTTCTCGACTTTTTATGTCTGACTTATTTCACTTAGCATGATAATCTCAAGATATATCCATGTTATCGCAAATGACAGGATTTCACCTTTTCTTATAGCTGACTAATAGTCCATTGTATATATGTAACACATCTTCTTGATCCAACCATCTATTGAAGGACACTTCGTTTGTTTCCATGTCTTGGCCACCATGAATAATGCTGCAATGAACATAGGGGTACATATATTTTTATGAATAAATGTTTTCAGGTTTTGGGGGTAGATACCTACCCAGAAGAGGGATTGCTGGGTCATATGGTAACTCTATTCTTAATTTTTTGAGGAACCTCCATGCTGTTTTCCACAGTGGCTCCACCAATTTTCATTCCCATCAGCAGTGCATGAGGGTTCCTTTTTCTCCACAATCTCTCCAACACTTCTTCTTACTTGTTGATAATAGCCCTTCTAACAAGTCTGATTGTGGTTTTGATTTGCATTTCCCTAATAACTAGTGAAGTTGAGCATTTTTTCATGTATCTGTTAGCCGTTTGTATGTCTTCTTGGGAGAAGTGTTTCATCAGGTCCTCTGTCCATTTTTTAACTGAATTGTTTGTTTTTTTGTTGTTCAGTTGTATTAGTTCTTTATATATTATAGATGTTAGCCTCTTGTCAGAGGTGTTGTTTACAAATATCTTCTCCCATTTGCTTGGTTGCCTCTCTGTTTTGTTGATGGTTTCTTTTGCTGTGCAGAAGCTTTTTAGCTTAATACAGTCCCATTCATTTATTTCAGCTTTGACTTCCCTTGCCTTTGAGGTCAAATTCATAAAATCCTCTCTAAACCCAAGGTCCATAAGTGTAGTACTATGCTTCTATGCAGTTTATTGTTTCAGGTCTTATGTGTAGGTCTTTAATCCATTTAGAGTTAATTTTGGTACATGGTGACATATAGCAGTCTAGTTTCATTCTTTTACATGTGGCTTCCCAATTTTCCCAGCACCATTTATTAAAGAGGCTTTCTTTTCTCTATTGCATGCTTTTGGCTCCTTTGTCAAAAATTATCTGCTCATATTTATGTGGGTTTATTTCTGGGTTCTCAATTCTATTCCATTAGTCTGTGTGTCTGTTTTTCTGCCAATACCATGCTGTTTTTATTATTGTCACTTTGTAGTATAATTTGAAGTCAGGGAATGTGATTCCTCCAGTCTTGTTATTTCTTCTCAGAGTTCTTTGACTATTCGGGGTCTTTGGTGATTCCATACAAATCTGATGCATTTTTGTTCTATTTCTTTGAAACATGCCATTGAAATTTTGATGGGGATTGCATTAAATCTGTATATTGCTTTGAGTAATACGGCCATTTTAAATATGTTGATTCATCCAATCCATAAACATGGAATATCTTTCCATTTATTTGTGTCTTCTTCAATTTCTTTTAATAATATCTTATAGTTTTCAGTGTATAGGTCCTTCACATCCTTTGTTAAGTTTATTCCTAGGTATTTTACTATTTCTGTTGCAATTGCAAAAGGAATTGTTTTCTTTATTTCTTTTTCTGAAATTTCATTGTTAGTATACAGGAATGCAATGGAGTTTTGTAAATTGATTTTGTATCCTGCAACTGTGTTGCATTTATTTATTGTTTCTAATAGTTTTTTGGTGGAGTCTTCATGTTTTTCTATATAAAGAATCATGTCATCTGCAAAAAACGACAATTAGACTTCTTTATTCCTAATTTGGATGCCTTTTATTTCTTTCTCTAGCCTGATTGCTCTGGCTAGGACTTCCAATAGTATGTTGAATAACAGTGGTGAGAGAGGGTATCCTTGTCTTGTTCCTGATCTAAGAGGAAAAGCTTTCAGCTTTTCACCATTAAGTATGATATTAGCTGAGGGTTTGTCGTTTTGTCTTTTATTATGTTGAGGTACTTTCCTTCTATACCCATTTTATTAAGTGTGTTAATAAATGGATGTAGTATCTTGTCAAATACTTTTTCTGCATCTATTGATATGATTATATGATTTTTATCCTTTTTTTTGTTTGTTTATGTGGCATATCACATTGATCGATTTGTGTATGTTGAACCATTATTTTCACCCCTGGAATGAACTCCATTTCATCGTGATGTGTAATCTTTTTAATGTATTGTTGTATTTCATTTGGGCGTATTTTGTTTAGGATTTCTGCATCTGTATTCATCAGAGATATTGGTCTGTAGTTTTCTTTTATCATGTTATCCTTACCACATTTTGGAATCAGGGTAATGTTGGCCTCATAAAATGAGTAAGGAAGTATTGGCTCTTCTTAAATTTTTGGAAGAGTTTGAGGAGGACAGGTATTAAATCGCCTTTGAATGTTTGGTAGAATTCACTAGTGAAGCCATCTGGTCCTGGACTTTTGCTTTTGGGGAGGTTTTGGATGATTGTTTCAATTTCCTTATTGTTGATTGATCTATTTAGATTTTCCAGTTCTTTGTGATTCAGTCTAGGAAAGTTATATATTTGCAAGAACCTGTCTTTTTATTCTAGGTTGTTGAATTTGGTGGCACATAGTGCTTTACAGTACTCTTATATTAACCTTTGTATTTCTGTGGTAGCCATCGTTAACTTCTCCTCTTTCATTTCTGATTTTGTTTATTTGTGTCTTTTCTCTTTTTATTTAGTAAGGCTAGCCAGAGCTTTGTCTCTCCTTCCTTCTGAATTAGAATCACTAAGGGTGAGACCAAAATCTGATGTTTTAACAACATGCTCTGGTTAATTTTCAGCATTCTGAAGACTGAGAACATCTAGGATTAATCTAACCACTAGGTGGCACTAATTTCCACAGCCCTTGCACTCTGTAATTCAGCAAAGTGTACATTGGTAGAATTAAAGTATTTCATAACGTACTAGCTTGTCACAGTAGGATGAGTTGAGTACATGTGTTAGGTAAGAATGAAAATTCTCCTTATCTTATGTTCTAATGAGTAATAACCAACCAAATTTTGTTTAACTTGTATTATTACCAATAGTACTCAGTGGCTTATAAATTCTAGAAACACAGGAAAAAACTGCATAACACTTCCTTAAACTGAAAAAAATAAAATAACATGTTGGTACAGTCATTCTGTAGAGCAATAACCCAGTAAATCTACATCTATTCTTCAGAAAATCTACCAAATATATGCAACAAGATATTCAATCATTACTTACAATAAAAATTAGAAATAGTTAAATCAATCTTTCCAAAACTTCAGTCATTTTCATGCCTGACATTTTTTTTCAAGATACGACCACATGTAGGCTTCTGTGATTTCTCTAATATCTAAATACACTTGTACTATTTCTAAATAACGTTTTGTAAGTACTGTGGTATAGTACACAGACTGCAGCCAGACTGTCTGGGTTCAAGTACTACCTCTGTCACTTCCTCATCATGTGACCTTGGATAGTTATTTAACCATTACCTCATCTGTAAAATGGGGATTAAAACTAATACTTATTTCAGAGGGATATTGAGAAGAATAAATGAATTGAATGAATGATAATGAAGAATAAATGAATGAATAAAGTACTTAGAAGAGCATCTGGTACATTATGATACATACTTGTTGCCTATGATTATTATGTATGTTACTTGTGTGAATAAAAGATAGTCTTAACAGCAAAGTATGTTATTAATCAGATGTAAAAAGGAAAATGAATCTCATGTGCTGACAGACACACATGAGGGACTGCCAAGATACCAACCACCCCTGATTTTTAAGAAAGAGTTCTTTGCTCCAGAGAGACCCAGGTACTTACTCTCCTGTGAGTCAAACTATCTGGGCTCGAATGCCAGCTCTACCCCCTACTAGGTGTACAATCTACCTACTAGGACCCCCTACTAGGTGTCCAAGTTATTTCTCCGTGCCGCAGTTTCTTCATCTGTCAAATGCATATAATGATACCTCTCTCACAGACTTATGATGGTGTTTAAATGAGATAATCCACATTAGGTACTTAGAACAGTATGTGGATTACAATAAGTAGTCAATAAATTATCACCCTTTTTACTACTATTTCTCTTCCCAGATGTCACAGCAGCAATTCACATGCCAGCGGTTCAGAGCTATGACTACAAACAGTATAAACAACATGAAGTCATCAGTGGGTGGCCACCGTTTTTATTTCCCTAAACCACTGCATAGGATTATAGGTCCTTGGTTTATTACACTGGCTTGTCCTAACTACTATAAAACATAAGCCACTTTTGACAGACGGCAATTTTATGTTAAAACAGTAGGTGGTGCTATAAGCTCTTACAGGTGTTAACCAGATTTGACAGTGCAAATCTGAAGTCCATTTCTCTCTCTATTCATTTGATCTTGCCTTCATACCTTTTAACCAATAAGTGACAGACACTTGGCAGTCTCTTGGTAGTAGACTTCCACCATTTTTAGGTTAACCCATTTTATCAGCACCTTCTGGGTAATAACTTCTCAGAATGTGCAGTCTTGATACGTAGCTAAATCAGGGTGCTGCACAGCCTGCTCTGTATCATGCTTCTTTATAACCTCATACAGTTCATGGGCAGGCACATGGCCAAAGCTCAACCAGTCAAAGTCTCTCTGCTTGGATACTGATTATTACGTGGGAGACAGAAAGACTGAAAAAATCAAAGAATGCATTAGTTCCAGTGGCTGTACCAAAGACCTTCCAAAGCCGCCTCGTTCTGTCTGTTCTAACCAGACATTCAGTCTAGATTGTGAGTTCTGCCATAATTTGCAATAAATTTTCTTTTGGGTCTAAGTCAGACAAAATCAGATTCTGTTGCCTACAAACAAAAAATCCTGTTATGCTTTCAGATGGTTATCTGTTTTCCTCCGAGCCTGAATACTAAGACTTAACCAGGCTGTTTGACTGTGTAGACTGGCATAAAAAGGGAGGAGGTATTAATAGCAATCACATACTAAGCACCATTTAGGTGCTAAGCCTATTACATCCATTTCATAGACAAGCAAACTGAGGCTTATCAGTTAAATAATCTATCTAAAGCAAAAATTTGCAATTAGAAAAAGCTCGTATTAGAAATCAGATCTATCCAATGCCAAACCAGTGCCCTTTACACTCTGCTCTCAGACAGAGATTATAAGGCAGTAGTAATGCATTCAGAGCTAATCTTCTATATATAGTCACAGGCCCAGGCATTAAGCAAGTACTCAGTAATATATGTTGACTGATTAAAACAAGAAAAGGTCTATTAACAAAAATAAATAAGACAGAAATGGAAAACGTTAACATTTTCAGGTAAGAATTATTGTTTTATAAGATCAAACTACCATCCAGTTTACTGATGAAGTATCTGAACAAATAGAAACTTAATGTATTGAATTACAGAGTATTTATATAGAATTGCTCTTCTGTTATTTTTACACATGAAAAACTAAGGTTTATAAGTATATAAGATATAAATTTAGCACATAAAAATATTATGAATCTTAATAAGCTGATGTTTATAAAGCATATAATATCCTGTAAAAACTCCATGATTCTCCTCATCCAAGACTAGAAATAAACTGTAGAGCAGAAGTTCTTAGATCTATGAATAAAATTCAAGGCAGATGGGGGAGTAGTCAACGAACTTGGATGGGCAAAATTATGTCTATTTTTACTAACCTCTAAATTAGCATTATGAATTATGAATGTAGTCCATAAACCTGGTATTATTATCAGTACCTATTATTTTTGCCTCCAAAAGAAATCTTATATGTTTATATATTAAATTATAGTGGCTGCAGATACTCTGAAATATTATTTATATTCAGTGTTACTTCAAAATCACAGTACTTAGTAAATCGGCCACTACGTCTTATTATTGAATGCATTAATAAAGAAGTACATATACTGCTCTGTCAAAATTCTTTTTAATAATTTATAGTTATATTTCAATATAATTGGCCTCCTTTGTAATTCTATGTTTATGCATTTAGAAACATTCTGAGAATGAGTCCATGGGTTTCACCAGACTGTCAAAGGGGTTTATGGCATAAAATAGGTCCAGAATACAGAAACTCTCAGAAATTTCCATAAAGAGTTTATGACAGAGACTGCTAGATGCTCACCAAAATCCATGTTTGACTCTTTTTCTTGGGCAGAAACTCAACTACATTTCTCAGCCTCCCTTGCAGCTAGGTAAGACCATGTGACTGAGTTCCAGCCAATGAAATGTACATATACATAATGTATGCCTTTCTGGACCTAGCCCATAAGCACTTTCCACAGTCATTTCTTCATGCTTCTCTCTTTTGGCTAGCATGACCTTCAGAGCAACCTTGGAAATCACATATTAAAGATGGCAGTGCCTTCATCATTCTGGGTCCCTGAATAACTGCATGGAAGTGGCCATTCTGCCAATCTGTTCACCCACCTGTACCTTTAAATGAACAACAAATCTATTTTCATCTTGTTATACATTGAAGTGTATTTTTGCTGTAGGAGTTTGCATTAGCCTAATCAGTGGTTCTTAAACTTTATCAATCATGAGAGCCTCCAGCAAGGTTGATTAAAACACAGATTGCTGGGTTCTGCCCTCAGAGCTTCCAATTGAGTAAATCTACGATGGTGCTGAGAATTTGCATTTCTGACAAGTCCTCATGTGCAGCTGATGCTGCCATCCCATGACCACAGTATGAGAATTCCTGCTCTAACTAATAGCAGCTCCTGCCCCTTACCATGTGGTTAGTGAGTAATTTTGGTCATAATAACACTGTTCCCCATTGTGCTGTGTGCAGTGAGACCCTCAAGATTAAAGCAATGTTGCCCTTTGTGGTTTTAATAATCCTACATTAATAGAACGGCCATGGAAGCCACTCTGTCAGCTAGATAAGAAAATAATGCATCTAAAGCTACCTTTCTCTTTTCAGAGAGAATGTATTCCCTGACAAATACAGAATACTGGGATAAAATATTAGCTTTTTAAAGTCTTATTTTCTAATAATTAATCATTTTTTGGTATAGATCACTGGTTCCCGGAGATATGATAACAGCAAAAAGTCCATTTAGTCTTTGCAAAGACTTAGGAATTATACATTTATTTTAGATAAGGTTTCACAGGTTAGTAATGTAGTGTGTGTTTTATACTGACTCATGCTATGTCAACTGGTTATTAGTTCCTGCTGATCAGAAGCTCCGACTGGTAGAGAACCTTGACTTTTTTTTTTCAAATTGTAAATGAATTACAACTTAAATTCAGTTTTGTAAATAGAAATATTTTCCAGTCTCTTACTGATTTCAATCATTCTGTTTCTGGACATATGCCCCGCCCTGCCCCAGTCCCTGCTGCCTGAGGGAGTATGTTTTGTACAACAGCACTGCCCCTACCCCCAGCTCATGGTTACTGGGTCTGAATACTTGGGCAGAGTCTCTCCTTTGAGAGTTCCATAGAGAAATACCACAAGCCTGGGCCACTGGGCACAGAAGTTGAAACTGAAAAAAGAAAAATCATTCTATAGACCAGTGCTTCTCAATCTTTAATATGTATATGCATAGTCTAGGATTCTTATTAAAATGTAGATTCTGAATTTCTAACAAGCTCCCTGGGGATCCCAACGTTGCTCCTCTGCAGACCAAACTCTGGGTAACAAGGACATAGAAGGCATGAAGGAAACTGTGTGGCCCTTGTATACACTGAGGGTAACAGAGTATAGAAACCATGGGGAAGAGAGACGACCAACTGACAGCAAAAGGAAAAGCAGCAGTTAGGGGAGTAAATCTGAGTCATTCCTTTGGCATTTCACTGCAGCGAGGAGGCCTTAAATCCACAACCAACTCTCAACTCGTCTCTGTGAAGCCAGACCCCATTATGGGGCTTTTTCTTAAAGTTCATTAAATTACACGTATATCCTTACAGCATGTGCTAAATTACAGTCTTTGATTCTGCACCCAAATGAACCTAAGACACAAAATATGGCCTCCATGGTAGGAATGGGGAGAAGAATAAAAGGAGACTTTGAAGCTGAAATTCCTGGAGCTATAGCATCTTCTCCCTTAAGGCGCTTAAAGTACTTTTTAATTATAACTGTTAGATTAACCTAAGCAAGGATGATAGGGTACATTTAGAAAACTAACTGTATTTTCTCTCTTGGCTGTCCTTCAAACCCACGATAAGGGGTTAGTTTTCTCCCTATCCTACATAAAATTTAGGATAGATCCTATAATTTTTCTCGTCATTCTCAGATAATTAAAAACTCCTCTTGCCACTTCCAGTCACAAAAACAGTGCCATTCCGATGAGGTCTTATCACTCTTCTTGGCTTCCTCTTGGGCAGGGTTTAAAGTGACTCCAGGCTCTTTCTCCCAAGAGATCTGTAAGAAATACTCATGCGTCCTTTGCCCCAATACATTCTGGGACAGCAGGCTGTTCCCCATGTAGCCATGTCTGCTGACTTCACCATTAGATCAGCCAGCCAGACACTCACTGTCTCTGGTCCTTTGGAATTGTCACACGTGGTCTGGTCCAGCCTTGGTATGCAGACTCTAAGGATACATGTCAAGCTTTCCTTGTGGTTTCCTTAAAGTTGCTCTCACAAGGCTCAGGGCAGCTTGGGGTGAGACTCAGTGCACTCCTAAGAAATTTTCCAGTCTTTAACCCTGAGCTATCCAATAGGGTAGCCATTAGCCACTTGCATTTAAATTCTAATTATTAAAATTAAAATTCAGTTCTCCAGGCCTACTAGCCACATGTCAAGTGCTCAGTACTACATGTGATTAGTGGTTACTGTATTGGATGATGCAAATAAAATATTTCCGTTCTCACAGAAAGTTCTATTGAACAGCATTGCTCTAATTTTTCATAACTAGATCCTCAGCCTTTATCCATATATCCTAAAATTGGTGATGGATAACAATAAATGTCAGTGTAGGCTAACTGGTGTAGCAAGCAACAACAAAATCTCAGGATCTCTACACAACAAAAGTTTACGTCTCGCTCACGGCACAGTCACCCATGGATTAGCAAGTGGGATAGGTATTTCTGTTTCACACAGTCATTTAAGAAATCAGGCATCCCCATCTTGGGGCTTGTTAGGTCCTCAGTGTCCTCTCCACTCTGCTAGTTTGTGGAAAAGAGCCAGGATTGTGTGTGGATGGTTTCAATGGGCCAGGCTTGCAAATAGCACACATCACTTCTCCTTGCATCTCATTAACCAGAACTCAGTTACATGGCCATCACCTAACTGCTAAAAGACATGGTTAGCTCATGAAAGAAGAGAACACAGATACTGGTGAGCAACATTAGACTATGCCACAGAGCTAGTGGCAAAACCAATTTTATAGCCACCTCCTTTGCAAGTCCTGCACAGGGGTCTGGCTCTCTCTCTGACAATGTGATCCTCACCAGCCACAATTCTTGGGGCTTCAGACAAAACTAAGACAAAAAGAGTCCCATTTATATATTTTATTACATAGACAAACAGAATTTAAGCCCCATTTATATAACTCTTTTCAACATTGTTCAGCTGGGTAAGTATATCTCTCTAACTCTTTACAATTGCATAAAGAATGATCATTTCCAGTTATCAAGCACTTTCTATGTGCCAAACACTGTGTAAGCATCAGTTCTTTATATCTCATAGCATTTCTAGGAGGTAAATGCTATTTTAATGCCAATTTTATAGATTTAAAAAATTCTGCCCTGGGATTGAAACTCAGGCAACCTGACCTGTGCTCTCCATCGGGGATCAGCAAAATATAGCCCTCAGGCCAAATGTGACCCACTATCTATTTTTGCAAAGTTTTACTGGAATAGAGCTATGCCCATTCACCTAAATGTTGCCATGGCTATCTCTGTGCTACAAAAGCAGAGTGGAGTAGTAGCAACAGAATTCATCTGCACTGCAAGTCAAAAACGTTTAGTAGATGGCCCTTTACAGAAAAACTCTGCCCACCCCTGCCGTGCAGTATCCTGTAGGGCCTTGGGCAGTCTGCTTCTATCACAGACTGTAAAGTAAGCTAGACTCGACGTTTGGTTTGCTAATCTGTGCCCACTAGCAACAACCTGGTCTGTGAAATACAAGGTCAGTCTAATTTCGCTCTGGCAGCCATGTCTCCTCCATCTGTTTGCAGTTTCACAGGCAGATTAAACAACATCTGTTATGCTGTTTCGTCAAACGCACAGATGATACTACCAAATGACGCACTTGCATTATTTTTCTAATAATGATTATGCCTATTCCCTGATGGTTTTTGTATATTTGGACTGTCCTTACCAAGCAAAAGGTTTGTACAAGTTTCTCAGCTCTACTGTTTGAGGTACAACAGGTTTCATGCCTTCACCCTTCCCACCTCCTGCTTTGGTTTTAAGAGATAAAGCCATCAGCACAGAATGACAGTGAGTTGTATGGGCAGGGGCTGTCCAGTAAGACAAGGCTTATTCTGTTGGAACTAGCTTATGCTCTATTTTGTCATGATAGAATTCATCAACATCATGTTTTTTTCACCAAAATGAACCATAAAAAGAAAATAAATATGCTCGGCTTTGAAGCGACTCTCAGAGTATGGAACCCACATTGCATTCATATTAAAATCAAATTACAAGCAGCATAGAAATCTACTACATACAAAACTATACCAAGAACATTTTAATGAATGCTGTGGGGCACCACCCAAATCTCATTTTTCCAGCTGCTAAGACCAGTGGCAGGTCCTGGCTTTTAGCTGAAGCCCTATGTGGGAATTACCCTCAGCCAGAGAGCTAGCGACCTGGCCGGGGTCACACCCCCTCCCCAGTGGCCAATGCTGGTCAGTGGGAAAGGGGGAGTGCTTGCCTCAATTAGGAGCGACTCTTCCTTCGGAGCCTCTCAGCTCCAGAACTTTCATGGGATCAGCTTGAGGCCTCTGCTACATAGGCATCGCAGTTCAATTTCTCCCTCTGCCCAATCCTGCATCCCTCACTCACTTTAAGTCTTATTCCCAGGCACTCCCCAATCAATCTCCTGCACATAATCTCCAACTCACAGTTTATTTCCCCAGGAAGCTGACCTGCACCAAACATGAAGTCTGGTTTCCTACACAGTGCCATCGATAAATTCTGAGCCCTATCTGATCCATGACAGGAAAAAATCAGCAATAAAGACTTTCTAGAAGACAGCAAATCCATCAGTACAAAGAAATGAGAGTAACAGCAACAGTACTGGAGAGTGCATACGTCAAAAACAGGTAGCAACAGGATACAGAAGCAGCATCCATCTAGAGAAGTGAAGTGGGGAGGCGATAGTTGTAGAGGGAAGCGGAAGCTCTACTCAAAGCTAAGGAGGGCAAGTGAGGAAGGCTGCCTGGGAAACGGGCAGCAATCTGCTCTCACAGCAACCACAGCTCCCTCCGCGCCTCTCAGCAACAAGGCCCCCAGCCTCGGGCACAGGCAGCCGTGCACAATGACAGGCTCCTATAAATAGCAGAGCAACGAGCAAATCATAACCCAGCCTTCATAATTACAGACCGAGGGGTCTTAGAGATGATTCTGTAAATGTGAGTACAATCTGTTTGCATGCTACCGAGCTACCCACTCACAGACCGTATCACTAGCGACCATGTCTACAGATAAAAGTCACAGTCTAAAATATAAATATGTCAGAGACAATGTCCTTTTCAAGATAAAAAGCTAGGAAATACAAAATAAAGAAACATGTTTTATGGGGTGTTTACAACTTGCCAGTTGCGAATACTGCGAGCCAAATAGCACCCAAACTGCAAGATTTCTGAAATGGTAAATGGTTACACTATGCAAAGGCCATGAGTCACACGAAAAACAGGCCACAGAGGCTAGTCATGACAAAGAAGGCAGCATGGGGGTGGGGGTGGGAGGGCATGATGAGGGGGAAAAGAGCCACAGAAAGTGCACAGGGAGGAAAGGCAAGGGAGCTAGATAAGGCTGTATAGCCACTGAGTGTGCAGGAGAAAATGTGCGGGTAGGTACAAGATGGGAAAGAACAAAAGAATAGAAAACCAGAGGAAAATAAGAAAGGGAAAAACAACAACATGTTAATTGACAACAAGTCACAGGAAAATAATGATAAATGGAAACTAAGTCTTTTCCAAGGTCATCCTTAAGTGCCTTTCAATACCCATTATAAAATCAGCATCTTTAAGAGACTAAAGTCAATTTACCGGACAATGCATCAGAAACAACTCAAGACACAGGACAGCACAATGGACTAAGACCTAGAGGTCAAAACAAAGACTGAAACACACAGGCAAACTGAACTGCTAACACTGAACACAAAGGAAGAATGGGTGGTTAAAGGAGCCTTATAACTACAGCTATAGCAACAGCAACCCAACACGTTCTTCTCAATAGCTTAATCTTCAGGTCCAACATAATCCCTTATTGGTACAGTGTCTGTGAGAAACTCCTAAATTGAGTCCAAGCCTATCATGATTCAAGCAGCCTTGGCCACAAGGCAGATGGGGCCTCACTCGTTCAGGTGGCAGACAAGTGATGGGGCAAACAGCAAGCCAGGCCTGCTAAGGGTGACGTGTAAGTGCAGACAAGAGCCAATGAGTCAGCAGAGCCCTCAGAGGCTCCAGGCACCAACACTCAGTCAGGTGGGCAGGGCACTAGGTGATTAGTTCAGGGAAAGCAGGACCTGAATAGAAGCCCCAAGATGCCTGAGCATCCTCCCTGTTGCTCGCCTCCCCCCACTTCTGAACCTCCCACAGGATTTAGCAATGCAAAGGCATAAGCCCTTCATTTGACATCTGTTCAGATTGGTCAGTGTCCACTTTCAACTATTAGATTGGGGCAAAAGTAATTGCGGTTTTTGCAATTGTTTTTAACCTTTTAAACCGCGATTACTTTTGCACCAACCTAATCATTGCTAAATATTTTGAACACCACCCCTGCCACTGTACACAGTGAACAAAAGCTACTCAGACTTTTGAGCTGGAGTTCAGGGCAGGATTTCATGTCCCAAAGGTGAGCAACAGTATTAAAACAGGGAAGTGAGGTAATCATTTACTGAGCCCCGAGGCCAGGAGTTGGGGTGGGGGTGTGAGAGGAATGCTTGCAAAACTCACCATCCAGCCCCAGACACAATGCCTGTGAAGCACGCCTGAAAACACCATGGGCAGAGGTTTCCAGCACACAGTGCTCTGATGAGAAATGTCTCAGACACATGCCCCCCCCCCCCCCGACCTCCCCGGGGACGCACAGAGCAGGGCACAGAGCAGAAAAAACTGGCCATTCCTACACATACTAGGAGGCTGAACGTTTTGCCCCTAAAGAGGCTAATTGAATGTGTGTTTGGTCTGTGTTCAAGTCTTAAATGCTTTTCTGGCAGGCACATTCCCTTTCAAAATTTGCTTACTCTGAAGATATACTTATCAGCAAGAAAAAGAAAAATGTTCTCATGACCCAAAATCTTCCGGTAATTTATACTAAGTAAGAAGAGAGAGAAAAGGAGCAGGGTCCAAACAAAGATGGTAAATCAGAGGTTTGTGTGAAATGCTGGTGGCTAGTCTACTTTGACATCTTTTGTTGTTCATTTCTGCTCTTTGGTATACATCACATGGACATCAGGAAAAACTCGGCATTAGCAGTCACCTCGTACCCACTCTTTTCCCTAAGATAACGTTATTGAATAGTAGCTAAGAGCTTTAAAGATTTTGCTATCTTCTCTTGCAATTATTTGGGCAAAAGCTATGAACTTTTTAACCTAGATCATATGAGCCTATTGAGTTTTTCCAATAGCTTGATTTAAGTGGTGTTTATTTCACTGTGGCTTTTTTTACAGCATTTATCACAGTTTGATTTATCTAAAATTTATTTGTGGATATAAGGGCAGAGACATGTTTCTTTCTCCTTGGTATCCTTCATCGTTCTTACTTATATATGGCACAAAGTAGATTCTCAATACATTTTGGTTTTGCTTTTGCTTTTCTAAAGATCTATTTGCCTAAACATTTCAGAAAAGAATAAATTAGAAACTCAAACTCACCAAAAAGAGTATACCACACTCACCTTTTAAATTATATGAATAAGCTTTATATCTCCAAATACATCCTTCCAAGGCAATAACTGGAAAGTTAGTAAATATCATCCTGATTTCTTTCCTATGTTTATACAGATATTTCTAGATATATTAATATAACTTATTAACAAAAATAAGACCTTACTATACATATTGTTTTACATTTCACTCTTTTTATTTAATAATAATACAGACAGTATTTCAGATGTAAATTGTTCTTCACAACTGAATAATTTTCTAGTATATGGATATGCCATACTTTAGTTAACTATTCTCATACTGATTATAATTTGGGATATTTCATTTTTTTCTATTATAAACAGTGTAAATGAATAGATAGACAGATAGATAGATAGATGGATAGAGATAGATGATGATAGATAGATAGATAGATAGATAGATAGATAGATAGATGATAGATAGATGATAGATAGACAGATAGACAGATAGATAAAATCTTAAAATCTTTACTTAGGAATGGAGTTGCCAGGCCATAGAAAACTCACATTGTAAAGACACTGCTAAATTTGTCTCTAAAAATGTTGAACCGAATTACACGTCTCGCAACACTATGAAAGCACCTGTTTAATTACACCTTAAAAAACTAGCGAGAGAAGAACAACTGAAACCCAAAGTCAGCAGAAGGAAGGAAATAATAAAAATCAGAGCAAAACTAAATGAAACAGAGAACAAAAAGACAATAGAAAAAAATAATGCAGCAAAGAGCTGGTTCTTTGAAAAGATTAATAAAATTGACAAACCCTTAGCTAGACTCACAAAGATAAAGAGAGAAAAGACACAAATAAACAAAATCATAAATGAAAGAGAAGTTACCACGGTTACCAGAAAAATACAAAGGATCATACAATACTATGAAGGATTATATGCCACCAAATTCAATAACCTAGAAAAAATGGACAAGTTCTTAGAAACCTAAAGCCCTCCTAAAGTGAATAAAAAAGAACTGGAAATTCAAGTAGACCGATCAACAGTAAGGAAATTGAATCAGTCATCCAAAACCTTCCCAAAAGCAAAAGTCCGGGACCAGATGGCTTCACTAGTGAATTCTACCAAACAGTCAAAGAGGATCTAACACCTTTCCTTCTCAAACTCTTCCAAAAAATTGAAGAAGAGGCAATACTTCCTAACTCATTTTATGAGGCCAATATTACCAAAACCTGATACCAATACCTTATAAGGATAACACAAAAAAGGAAATTGCAGACCAATATCTCTGATGAAAACAGATACAAAAATCCTAAACAAAATACAACCAAATCGAATACAACAATGCATTTAAAAGATTATACATAATGATCAAGTGGGGTTCATCCCAGGGGCAGAAGAACGGTTCAACATACGCAAATCAATCAATGTGATACACCACATAAACAAAAATAAAAGATAAAAATCATATGATTATATCAATAGATACAGAAAAAGCATTTGACAAGATACAACATATATTCGTGATGAAAAAACTTAATAAAATGGGCATAGTAGGAAAATACCTTAACATAATAAGGCCGTATATGACATACCCTCAGCTAGTATCGTAATTAATGGTGAAAAACTGAAACCCTTCACTCTACGTTCAGGAACAAGACAGGGTTGTACCCTATCAACACTGTTACTCAGTATAGTATTGGAAGTCCTAGACATAGCAATTAGGCAAGAGAAAGAAATAAAAGGCATTCGAATTGGAATGAAGAAGTTAAATTGTCACTTTTTGCGGATGACATGATTCTTTATATAGAAAACCCTAAAGACTGCACCAAAAAGCTATTAGAAACAGTAAATAAATACACGATAGTTGTTAGCTACAAAATCAACATACAAAAATCCATTGTATTCCTATACACTAACAATGAAATTTCAGAAAAGAAAATTTAAAAAAAAAATTCTTTATGCAATTGCAAGAGAAAGAATAATAAAATACCTAGGAATAAACTGAACAAAGAATGTGAAGGACCTATACACTGATAAGACATTATTAAAAGAAACTGAAGAAGACACAAAGAAATGGACAGACTTTCCGTGTTCATGGATTGGAAGAATCAACATAATTAAAATGGCTATATTACCCAAAGCAATATACAGACTTAATGCAATCCCCATCAAAATCCCAATAGCATTTTTCTAAAGAAATAGAAAAGGGGCCGGCCCAGTGGCTCAGGCGGTTGGAGCTCCGTGCTCCTAACTCTGAATGCTGCCGGTTCGATTCCCACATGAGCCAGTGGGCTCTCTACCACAAGGTTGCCAGTTCAACAACTTGAGTCCCGCAAGGGATGGTGGGCTCCGCCCCCTGCAACTAAGATTGAACACAGCACCTTGAGCTGAGCTGCCGCTGAACTCCCAGATGGCTCAGTCAGTTGGAGCACGTGCTTTCAACCACAAGGTTGCCGGTTCCACTCCTGCAATGGATGGTGGGCTGCGCCCCCTGCAACTAGCAACAGCAACTGGACCTGGAGCTGAACACCCTCCACAACTAAGATTGAAAGGACAATAATTTGACTTGGAAAAAAGTCCTGGAAGTACACACTGTTCCCCAATAAATTCCTGTTCCCCTTCTCCAATAAAAAATAAATAAATAAACAAAATAAAATAATTTACCTCTTTAAAAAAAAAAGAAAAACAAAAAAATCATCAGATGTGTATGGAATCACAAAAGACCCCCAAATAGCCAAAGCAATCCTAAGAAAAAAGAACAAGGCTGGAGGTATCACACTCCCTGACTTCAGCTTGTACTACAGACCAACAATAATCAAAACAGTATGGCATTGACAGAAAAACAGACACACAGACCAATGTAATAGAATTGAAAACACAGAAATAAAACCCACATGAATATGGGCAGATAATTTTTTACAAAGGAACCAAAAACATACAATGGAGAAAAGAGAGCCTCTCAATATATGGTGCTGGGAAAACTGTAAAGCCACATGCAAAAGAATGAAACAGACTGCCATCTGTCACCATATATCAAAATTAACTCAAAATGGATCAAAGACCAAAACATAAGACCTGAAAAAACAAACCGCATAAAAGAAAGCATAGGTACTAAACTTGACCTTGAGTCTAGAGAGGATTTTATGAATTTGACCTCAAAGGCAAGGAAAGTAAAAGCAAAAATAAATAAATGGGACTATATAAAAATTTTTAAAAAGGTTCTGCACAGCAAAAGAAACCATCAACAAAACAAAGAGGCAACCAACTGAATGGGTAAGATATTTGTCAACATGCCTCCAATAAGGGGCTAATATCCAAAATATGTAAGGAACGCATACAACTCAACAACAAAAAGTCAAACAATCCGATTAAAAATGGGCAGAGGACATGAACAGAAACTTCACCCAATCAGACATATAAATGGCCAACAGATATATGAAAAAATGCTCAACTTCACTAGCTATTAGGGAAATGCAGATCAAAACCACAATGAGATATCACCTCACAACGGATTAGAACGGCTATCATCAACAAGACAAATAATAAGTGTTGGAGAGGCTATGGAGAAAACGGAACGTGATACACTGTTGGTGTGAATGAAAATTGGTACAGCCACTATAGAAAACAGTATGGAGGTTCCTTAAAAAAATTAAGAATGGGGGCGGCTGGATGGCTAGGTTGGTTGGAGTGCCAGCTCTGAACAACGGGATTGCTGGTTGGATTCCCACATGAGCCAGTGAGCTGCGCCCTCCACAACGAGATTGAAGACAATGAGCTGCCGCTGAGCTTCCAGAGGGGCAGCTGGATGGCTCAGTTGGTTAGAGCGTGAGCTCTTAACAGCAAGATTGATGGTTCAATTCTCACATGGGATGGTAGGCTGTGCCTCCTGCAACTAAAGATTGAAAACGGCAACTGGACTTGGAGCAGAGCTGCGCCCTCCACAACTAGATTGAAGGACAACTGGAGAAACACACTGTCCCCCAATATAAATAAATAAATAAATAAATAAATAAATAAATAAGAATAGAATTACCATATAATCCAGCAATCCCTCTTCTGGGTATCTACCCAAACAATCTGAAAACATTTATCCGTAAAGATATATGTACTTAGATATATGTACTATGATGTTCATTGCAGCATATTTACAGTGGCCAAGACATGGAAACAGCCAAAGTGTCCTTTGATAGAAGGTTGGATAAAGAAGATGTGGTACATATACACAATGAAATACTACTCAGCCATAAGAAAAGATGAAATAGTGTCATTTTCAACAATATGAATGGATCTTGAGATTATCATGCTACTAAACAAAATAAGTCAGATAGAAAAAGTCAAGAACCGTATGATTTCACTAATATGTGGGATATAAAACTAAAAGCAACAAAGGAACAAGACAAACAAAGAAACAAAAATTCACAGACACAGACAACAGTTTAGCGGTTACAAGCAGGTAAGGGATGAGGGGGGATAGTAGAAGAGGGTAACGGGGGGTCAAATATATGGTGATGGAAGGAGAACTGACTCTTGGTGGTGAACACACAATGTGATATATAGAAGATGTATTATAGAATTGTACACTTGAAACCCATGTAATTTTACTAACCATTGTCAACCCAGTAAACTTAATTTAAAAAAAAAAAAAAAGAACAATATGCATGTGATAGATTTGCATTTGCACTATTAGAGGGGAAAAAAAACCCTCAAATCAGAAATAGTAAATTGAAACACACGGGAATTTTCTTTCTGGAGAGAACCTTGCCATGGCTTTATTATAATCACTTTGCTGCTAGTTCTATGTGGTAGCTTGTTTGCTAAGATGGATGCAACAAATCTTTTGTAATGTAACCTTGCCATTCCTTCCAACAAGAGGTGAAGTCTATTTCCCTTCCCCTTGACTCTTGGCTGGCATTGTGAATTGCATTGACCAACAGAATGTAGCAGAAATAAAGGTACATGATTTGCAAACCTTTGCATCAAGATGCCTTGCCGCTTCTTCTTTTTCCCCCTTGAGTCCCTGAGACCTTCATATATAAAGACTTGGATAGCCTTTCTGAGGATGAAAGACCACATAGGGAGAGAGACCTGGCCGACAGCTAGTACCAGCCGCCAGGCAGTGAGACTACTGTGGGGAACCCACATGCAGTCCAGTGCCATATGACTCTATGAATAGATGACCCCAGTGAGACCAGCAGCAGAACAATCTCCCAGCTGAGCTCAGCCCAAATTACTGACCTACAGAATTATTATCAAGTAGCTTCTTTAAACTACAAAACTGGGGTATTTAAAAAAAGAAAGAAAGTGCCTGTTTAATCCTAAACCCATCAACGCCTGGATAGTATCAGTCTTATTTCTTGCCAGTTTGATGGGCAAAGAACTAGTTTTAATTTGCATTTTTTATTAGTAAGGTTGGAAATATTTTCATATTTTTATAAGCCATTTTTTTTGTTTTCTTCTTTGAACTGTCTGTTCATATCCTATGTTTATTTTCATACAAATTATATGTATTTGCTATACTCATTTTGTAATATGAATACAATTATTTGCCATACATGCAGCAAGAATGTTTGCCTAGGTTGCAACCTGTCTCTTAATATTATTGTACAGAAATTTATAATTCGTTTATTCAAAATTGCCAGTCTTTTCCTTTATTACTTCTAAATTTTGCTTTTTCATAGAATGTTTCTCCGAACTTCAAGATTATAAAACGGTCTCCTATATCTTCTTCTATTCTTTAAGTCCTTTAAGTGTACATTTATAATCCATCTGAAATAATCACATACATATTTTTAATCCATCTGAAACTAGTTTTCTAATTTTCTCCCAAGTGGGTAATATCATCCACTGAAGTAGCTATTCTTTCTCCAAATAATTTATTTTCTTCATTTTTTTAACTGTTTATTTTTTTATTATAGAAAAATCTCAAAATATCAAAAAGATAAAAGAGTATAAAGAACTAAGTACCCATCACCTGCCTTCAACAACTGTCAATCCATCCCTATTGATTTAAAATGTCATTTTTATCATTTACTAAACCTCTATATATACTTGGATATATATCTGAACACTCTGCTCTGTTCTACTTGAATCAATATGGTTACTTTCATAACAATATATAAACACTTAAAAACTTTTTATAAAAACAATAGAAATATACTCTATTTCTGCATTAGAATGAGATGAAAAGCACAGTGAAATATTGGCCAACTATTACAATAAATAGATCCAAAACTACAGTGCTTTGAACAAGATAGAAATTCATTTTTCTTGGCCAGTTTGCAGTTCATAGGTGGCTCTGATCCATGAAGTCATAAAGGACCCAGGATATCCTACTCTGTCACTGCTCTACCTTCCCCTCAGGTATTACTCATCCACATTGTTGAAACTGGCTCACCACCACAATTCCTTTCCAGTTGGGAAGAAAGAGACTATGGGAGACAAGAAGCTCCTTTAAGAACTTAACCTAGAATGTGCATACATCACTTCCACTTAGATGAAACTGTCCAAAACTTAACATAACTGCAAGAGAGGCTGAGAAACGCAGGCTGTAGCTGGTGCACCATATGTCCAATTATAATTAGGGTATTTATATTACAAAAATAAGAGAAGAATGAATTTTGAGAGAAAATTCATACTTTTTACTATAAAAGTGAATGTAAAAAATTTCTGTATTACAGAGTTTTATTGATTACCTTTAAAGGCACTTAAAAGAGTTGTCAAATTTAAAAGTAAACTATGCTGTCTTGTATTATAGAAACACAAGAATTCCAAAATTGCTAACTTTCAGTGATAAGAGGCCATCGGTAGCAGATATTTTCAAACAACTCAAATAAATAAAAGTGACATTTGAACAATGAAAGAGAAAGTAACTGCTCTTTTACATTTGTGGAATAAAAAGAGTGTATTGAAAATGGGTATTTAAATACATTTCTACTAATACATGATTTTGTTCCCCCCAAAAAGGTAAGTTCATTGATCTATAAAAGCTCTAATTTTATACTTTAAAATTTGAAAATAGAGTTCTTTAATCTGTTTTAAAACCACCATCTGTTTTAAATGAAGAATTTCAGTAAGTTTTAGAATTATTTGTTAAAAACATAAAACTCATTTCCTTCAGACTAGTTTATAAGAAAACCTATTGACATCAGGAAAAATTTAAATTTACTAGTAAATTTTATTTTAAAATAATTTTGCATAATCCATGGATAAAATTGAAAAATGAATGCCATAGTAAGGGGAGTTATCAATGTACTTTTTCCATTTGAATCTTCTTTTTTAGTTCTTTTCCAACTATAACAATGGCTATGACCAAATATCAAAAGAAATTGAGCTTAAAATAATTGACTTTTGAATTACTAGATCACAGTTTTAAGAAAAAAAAAATTTTAAATAAGCATGAGTGACTAATTTTCTCAGAATGAAATTTGTTATTACATAGACAATACATTAATATAGGAATATATGTATATAATTTATAAATAACTACATACATATTGAGTGTGCATGCTAATATTCTACTGGTGGGGTATACAATCAAAACTGTGAGGACTACTGGTAGAAAAAGACACTTCCATTACTTTATATATTTATCTTTATCATATAAGCCAAAGGTACTTTCACAATTATTTTAAAATTTTTAGGAGGCTATAGCTAATAGAATAGGACAGAAAAAAATAAGCAGTATTCAGGGAAAAAGTCAAAGTTATCATTTACAAATGTGACTGAATATCTAGAAAATCTAAGCAATTAATTAAAATACTGTCAGAAATCATCGAATTTGGTAAGATAAAGAGATACAAATAAACATACAAAAATCATTTGTATGTATACATTTGATATACACATTTGACTGAAATATTAACTGGCTTATTGGTTACAGTCCTGTTTTCTATAACCAGTCTTGTAAATAGTAAGTGCTTATTTAGGAATCTTTGATTTTTTTCCCTAGAGTAGATGGAGACAGTGAGCTCTTGGTAAATGGGGGGTGCGGGGGAGCACTGTGATAAGCATTTGCCAGTTAGTTTCTATAGTATAAATATTTCCATCATGGCCATGATGTCATTGAATGCAAAACTGGAAAAAGATGCAAACAACTCTGGCTCCTCCAGCTGATAGAAGCCAGCTCCGGACCACAACTGGATGAAGACTGATCTTATATATTTTATATTTATATTTATATTTTTATGTAAATGTATACATACATATACAATTCTAGTTTTACTGTGTTCAAGGAAAGCTTGAGGCCATTCTTAACATACATAAACAAGAAAATCTGAGGAGATGGTGTCTTGCTGACAATTTATATTGTTTCTTCTCAGCATTGGTCATCTTAGGTTTCTACTAATATTCTTTTATGGGGGAGGAAATTTAACAAAGGCAGTAAATTTATCATACCTAGAGAGCTAGACATTTTAGCATTGAAAATGTACAAAGTCATGTTTCCAGTTTTCAAATATATATGTTGCTTATTTTAATTTAATCATCAGAAATATGGGCTACATCCACAGTGCAAGATGGTTTCTCGTGTCACCATATGTTATGTACTCTAAAAAGTTCCTAAATAACTTCTTACTCAGAGTAAAAAAAAAGGAAAAAAAATTAAGGTAGGCTAGCTAACATGAGAGGCTATGTTCTTCCAGGATGGAAATGGACTTGATTCTGCTTACCCCTTTTATGATTAGAACACCTCCAACAAAGGAGTGTGAAAACTACATTTCTATGAGCATTGCAGGAAACATGCAATGGGACTACCAAGTTCTATAGGTGGCCATTTGAGTTTAAAGGAAAATCTAAAGTACAAAAATGCTTCCTCAAAAAACAAAACAAAAAACTATTTAATTTTATGAGGTAGGAAAAGGGGCACCATAACAATTCCATTTCATGCCAAACTTTGATTGAATTGGCTTACATTATATTTGTGTCTGCTTTTTTCCATGGCAATTAAGGATAACTGACTTGGGCATCTAAATGATTGGCAAATTTAAAAAGCTTTCTTAGCATAGTACTGCTGGACCAACAGGTCGCAAAAAATATATAGCCAAAATAGCATTAAATAGGAAGAGTGTTACTTTCTTATTAAACCCTGCAGAGACTGACAAAGCCAGCAGTCACATCACGAATCAGAGTTTATCTTACCCCTCTCAGGATGGCGGAAGATGATAAAAAGGAGAAAAGCACCGACCTTCACTGGATGCCTGATGATAGGGGATGGGGAGGGAGGAAGGTGCAAAGTCGAGGACAGAGGAACAAGAAGAGAAAACGCCAAGAAAAGACAGAAGATTTAAAGAATAAAAGAACTCTAAAGGCCTGGGCTGTGACCGCCCTGGACAGAACCTTGGCTCTCCCGCCATACCACCCCCCGAGTATCAGAGCATTCAGCTAAACCGTATAGTGCTAGAACTCTTACTGGGATCCAGGTGCATTTATTTCCAGGAAAGGAGGCAGTAGTGGTTGGTCATCACACTGTGTACCCTTTGGAGAGGAGGAGCATCTCCCTGGGAGGGACGCTCTAGCTGGAGAGAGAAACCGTAAGATCTATTTCCCTTGGTTTCTATCCTGCACCTACATTCCCCACTCCCTAAAGGAAGACAAATGAGCTCTGTGGGACAGAAATGAAGGCACTCAGATTGATTTACAAGTAAGAGCCTTTTTATGTCACAACTGATAAAAACCAAACTGTCTTATCAAAAGGAATAACATTTCTGAAGTAAGGTCATAAAGTCAGCAAATTTACACTGCCACTGTCAAACAATTTGTCCTCATTTGGAGGTAATCCTAAACTCTTTAAAAAGATTAATTTTAACTGTTAATGCAATTCAATAGTAAGCATAGATATGTAGGTAAGTCTTCTCCAAAACTGTCCCTACACAATTCAGCATGACTAAAAATAGTTTAATACATCGATATGAAGAAAAAAGTAGAACATATAATACCTAGAGAGCACAGAATAAAGAATACATTAAGATGTACTTTGGACAGGTAACATCAGTGGAGCCGTAAAATAAGGATAACAATGTTTATATGTTCCTGCATAATTTCAGTAGCTAAAGTGGGTCCAAAAAATCCTAAATCCTCACTTTATCATCGAAACACAGATTGCCAATTAAAAATTTTCCAGCAGCTCAAGAAGGGAAAAAAATTCAAGCTAAACATAATCCTATGCTCCAGTTATTTTTATACTTTCCAGGTGGAGGCATGGAAAGAGCTTTTATTTCCCTCAAACCCTTCAATTTAATCCTCCACTTTCAGGTCATCTCATCTCCCAACAGATCTATTTTTAGCACCCCTTATTACTCCCTTTCATTCTCTTATTTCTACTGTCATCATTTCCTGAAGCAGGACAAATTTTCCTGATGCATGAAGGATAAACACAAATTTCCTGATACAAAAGGTGAATTATTACAAAGCTACCACAGGATTTTAGACTTTCACAGCCTTGGAAACTGCCTTTCTGACTTATTCTGATAATATCTTCTGAGTAAGCAGATTCAGAAAGTGTGTTGCCAGGAAAGCCTATGCAATATAAATATAATCAAATATAAATTAAATTCACTCAGAATGAAAACATTGTTTACCTTCATACAGCACAAGTGGATTATTAAAACCCACCTTTTAGCATTTGGCTCATGGTATTGAAGTCCCTTCAGAATCTATTTATCCATTTGCCATTCATCTTTCTTTTTTTCCACTTTTACTTGGGTTTCATTTATTCAGTAATTCAACTAATATTTTTTTGAGGCCTCCTATGTGTTTAGCACTGTACCAAGCATAGGAAACAAAATTGAATACACACAGAACATACCCTTAGGAGCAACCAATCCAGAGGAGAATGCAGACTAAAAAGCAAGTAATGTAATGAAGGTAACATAAGGAGATATTACTGGGCAATTGAGGTGGTCAGTTCATGGCGGCAAGAGGTACCACTGTGTGAGAGAAGCCAGTGCCATGGCTTCAAACAGGGTCAAGGGCAAGGAAAGTTCTGCTAGTCAGAGAAAAGAAGATATGTAAAGGCATTGAAAATAAATGATAAGCTACGAGACTAGAGATGAGGTTAGAAATTTGAACAACATGATTCATCTTTTCCTTTACTCACTCCAAGGTAGTTAGGTGGTGACCCTGATGTTTCATTTTATTTTGTTTTTTAGGAGGCTGGAGACCCTCTAATGTTCCTGAGTGGAAAGTATATTAAATTTATTTAACTGAGCCAATGGAGATAATACAGTTTCCTCAACCTGGTATCCTTATACCTTGGCTTAGACATAAGTATACTCAAAGAACTTAAAAAAGAAAACAGAGGGGACATAAAACATAAAGCACCAGGACCCAAGATTCTTTCATAACCATATACATGATTCTGCTATTAAAATGTAAATATTTCTAAGTAAGGACATATCTCAAAAACTATATCAGTTAGTAATAGGTAACCTCAGCAGGGACTGGCTTCAGAATAGGACAGAAAAGAGGAACAAGTAAGAGGGAGAATTACTTAGAGACATAAGTACAATAATTAAGGGATAAAAAGGGCACCAGAGACACACTGCCTATTGCACAATTTGGTTTGGACCAGCCCCGGTACTCACAAAAGTTTTTCTTTACTAGCCCAGCTAATGCAGCATCAAACATCATTTTTTGTGTTCGTCTTTCTGGATTTATTTAATGAAACAGAGCTCCCATTATCTGATACCAAACCAGCACCAGTCCCAAAGAATCTCATAAAGGAATGTCGCCAAACCTTGAGAAACAAAAATAAGATAAAACAACAGCAGAAACCTGGGAAGTTTAATTTTAAATGCTATTTGAACTGTTCCAAAGCTTAGAAAAACAGTGAACCACATTTTTATAAAGTAAATACAGCACTGAAATAAAAACCTGACATAGATTACCCCAAAAGAGAAAACTTCAGATCAATCTCATGTGTAAATATTAATGCAAAAATCCTAATGAAAATATCAGGAAGAAGAATCAGCAACCCATTAAAAGAATACAATATGATAAAGGAAGATTTATTACAGAAATTCAAGAAGAGTCCAGTATTAGAAAATCCATTATTGTATTTCATTTGGTCTACAGATGAAAACCACACAATCATTCCCACTGGCACAGAAAAAGCACTGGGGGAAAAAAATTCAGAAAACAACCCTTTAAAAAAGCATTCAATAAAATAGGGATAAATGAGTCATCAGACTGGGTCCTTTCAGGGAAACAGAAATATCATCAGGTATTTCTACAGAGGGGATTTAATAAAGGGAATTGGTGAAGCAACTGTTGGAAGACTAGAACAGCAAAAAGAAGACACTGAGGTAACTAGAGATAATAAATGCAGGAAGCAGCTACAGAACTAGGGGAACAAAAGGAGAGCTCAAAGAAGAGGCCCCACATAGTTGGAGCTCAGACCTGTGAGAAGGGCACACTGCTCTGGGGCTGTTAGTTCCTCAGGAGCTCAGAGAAGGAAGGTTCCTCTGAGCTGGGCATCATACCTCTGAAGGGGCACTGCTTGGTTACTGCTGGTACATATGAGGAGGCTGGTTCTGGTATGCCAGAGAAAAGCTGGAGGCTGAGGTGAGATAGTTCAATGGGGCACCTCTGACAGGAACAGCAAGAGGCAGGAAGTGCTTCTCCCTCCTCCCACTTCCCAGGCTCCATCTAGCGCCCTCTATTGACAGATCCCAAACATGAATCGGCTGTCAAAGGCATCTGGAAAATGCAGTGTACAGAGTCCCAGTCCCAACACCAAAGAGTATACATAGTATGTAAGGGAGAGGTGAAGCTGAGAGACCAGCACAGTGGGATATTTCTGAAACATAATAAAATGTATTTATCTCAACTCAAAAGTCAGCTTTTGCTTAACAGGGAAACACCACAGACATTCTCAGTTAAGTCAGGAACAGGAAAAGAATACCTACTCTTATAAGTATTTTTTAACATTTTGCTGGATGCCCTAACCAACAAAACATACAAATGAAATAAATATGAAATGCAAAAGTTGGAAAGGAGGATGAACAATAATCACCAGTTACAAATGATATGTTTGTATACCTGCAAAACCCAAGAGATTCCACTGAAAAGTACTATAAACAGTAAATAATTAAGTAAATTAGCAGATTACAAGATTAAGAAAATAAAACCAATAATTTGCATATATACAACCTACAAACTAACAAAAAGATACAGTAGGAAAAAAGAACCACTGTTAATAGCAACTAAAAAGATAAAATACTTGAAATAACCTTAACAAGAAATGTGGAAAAACTACAAGAAAAAGACTCTTCCACAAAAGAAGACTTGAACTAACAGAAAAGTTCTAATACTAAAAGTCATAGAACTAATATCAACTATTAGATAGAAATCCAAATCATAAAGATTCAATTCTGCTTTAACAAAAATCACATTTAATATAGTCTCAATAATTTTTTCTGAGAATTCTAATATTCATAAAAAAAAAAAAAGAATAGCCCAGCAAAAAAGCATCCCAATAGAGGGGACTACAACATATTATGAAGCCTCAATAATTAAAATAGACCTCTATGGAAGACCATATGATAACATTTATCAAAACTGAAACATATACATGTTTGACCCCATACTTCTTCTGAGAATTCATACTAAAGATAATATTTGCACACATGTGAAATGACTAAGGTCTTATATTTAAGCATTGTTTATAGTAATAAAAGATTAGAAAATTCCCAAATATTATTAATAGGGGGATGGTTAACTAAATTATATTCATGCATCCAATGGAATATTATGCAGCCATAAGAAGTAGAGCACTCTCGGGCCGGCCTGGTGGCTCAGGCGGTTAGAGCTCCATGCTCCTAACTCCGAAGGCTGCTGGTTCGATTCCCACATGGGCCAGTGGGTTCTCAACCACAAGGTTGCTAGTTCAATTCCTCGAGTCCCGCAAGGGATGGTGGGCTCCGCCCCCTGCAACTAAGATTGAACACGGCACCTTGAGCTGAGCTGCCTCCTGAATGGCTCAGTTGGTTGGAGTGTAGGCTCTTCAACCACAAGGTTGCCAGTTCAATTCCTTGACTCCTGCAAGGGATGGTGGGCAGCGTCCCCTGCAAATAAAATTGAACATGGCACCTTGAGCTGAGCTGCCGCTGAGCTCCCGGATAGCTCAGTTGGTTGGAGTGCAGGCTGTCAACCACAAGGTTGCCGGTTCGACTCCCACCAAGGGATGGTGGGCTGTGCCCCCTGCAACTAGAAAATGGCAACTGGACCTGGAGCTGAGCTGCGCCCTCCACAACTAAGACTGAAATGACAACAGCTTGAAGTTGAATGGCACCCTCCACAACTAAGATTGAAAGGACAACAACTTGACTTGGACAAAAAAAAAAGGCCTGGAAGTACACACTGTTCCCCAATAAAGTCCTGTTCCCCTTCCCCAATAAAATCTTTAAAAAAATAAATAAATAAAAAGTGGAGCACTCTCTAAGGAAAGCTCTCCAAGAAACACTAAGTGATGAAAACAAGGTGCAAAACAGTTTATACAGGATGTTATTATCCATATTAAAAAAACAGAAAAATAAAATATTTTTATTTCCTTGTATATAGAAAAAATAATTAATGAAAGGATTCACCAGAAACTAAGAATGGGTATAGAGCTGAGGGGGAGGGGGAATAATAATAATAATAATAATAACAAACCTAATTTACCCTTTCATTCTACACACAAGACACAGAAATTCTCAGGAAAATGCCGGTATAGCCAAAGAAGAGAAGATAGGAAGCATCCATACTAACTTCAATGAATAACAAATTTCTTATATGATCATACATCACTGCGAGTTGAAAAAGAGAGTTCTTCAAAGGTAGGAGCAGGTTTTACTCAACTTGATTTTATTTTTTTTAAGCTTCTAACTAAATGGCCTCTCTCAGTTGGTTGGGATCATTCTTCTCATGAGACCAAACCCTTCAGAACTAATGGCCCAGGGTAAGCTGCCCTCCAGGCCTTGGTATTCCTGGACGGGTTAAGAAAAACAGGTAAAGAAATTGGTAGTGGTTTGCAGAGCCTCTGTCCTCGCCTTGTAGGTCTCAGTACACAGCCCAAGGGCCTATACCATATCCTGGTTTTACAGGGCCCTGATCTTGGGATCTACTAAAATAGTTGCAGCAAAAGTACTAACTAGATTTCAGCTGCTAGAAGGATTTAAAGCAAGAATTAATAACATTGAGGAGGGGGGCAGCTTGAAGGAATCCCAGGCGTAACTTCCTTACCTTTTACAGGTGTGCCATGCCCCATGTTTTAGTGAAAACACAAAAGAAATGAAATGTGCAGAACTCAAATGAGAGACTTAGGTTTCAGGCTCAGAAACTAAAATGTGAGATTAAAAAAAGTCACTAGTCACAGGTCCTCTTTTGTATACCATCTTCAAGAACAGAGTTCCAGAATTCAATACATGTTCCTTATTTTTGCTTTCCCCCCCCCCCCTAAATAATAAAAGACTTATAGATGGGCTTAAATTCAGGGAGCATCCATTTAAGGCTAAGAATTGACTCTTTTTCCTCACCTGATAATTCTTTCTGTATCTTTGTCTATAGTGCATTAGCTGTATGAGACCTAATTTCCTTATCACCAGCATTAGCGGTCATTTTTCCAATGTTCATTCATTTATATAAAAAAAAGATACATAAAAGCAATAAAATATTCAAATAATGACACGAATGCTATTGAACAAAGACAGTAATGTTGCTGAAGCTAGTTACAGGAAGGCAGCTCTCAAAATATTCCTTTGTCATAACAGAATGACATAATCCAAAATCCTGGCATGAAAACCTTTTTAGAGATGGCATTAGTATACCATATGAAAGGGAAGGTTATGTACACAGTCAGAAATCTGAACAGGCAAGCAACCCCTTATATTGTGGAATTCAAATTTCAGACACTTCCTGTTGCCTCCCTGTCAGTCTTTTATAATCTAGAATGAATTAGGTTGAAGTGGTTATCCTCTAATTATATCTTCAGTATGGAAATGGCATTCTGATTGGAGTGGAGGGTAGAAGTTTGGGGAAGAAATGTAAAGGGTATTTTAGAAGCTGAGGGGTACTTAGCGGTAGGGCAAGCCTAGGCAAGACCCTGCAGAAGGTGTTCTGCGAAGCCAAATATCGGGCATGAGAGCTGTGGGTACCTAGAAGAGAGCAGCAGAGTGAGAGAAAGGGGGAGAAGGGCAAACAGCAGAACCAAATTTCAACTACAGGTACTTTGTGTTTTCTCAGATACGCCCTAGTGACTCCAATTATTTCACCCACTTTATCCCATTCATCCATTCATCAAATATTTACCAACATCAAATATTCAACAAATAGTGAGTAAGTACTCTTTCCATACCAAATACCACACAAGGCTATGGAGACAAGATAAAAACTACACAGCACCTGCCTTCAGAAGACAGATGTGTAAATCCTCACATCTGGTGCTCTCATCCAGTCCCAGAGGGGAGAATGTTTGAGAGAAATAAGGGAGGACGGTGAGACAAAGGGAAGAAATAGGTGATGTTTAATCCTCATTTTGAAGTATGAGTAGGAGTTTTACACACACACACACACACACACACACACACACACACACACACACACAAAGAGTAGAGGAATTCCAGCACTGGCAATAGTGTGAAAATACAGAAGGACAGTGAACAGGAACAGCTCAGCCTTGTTTGAGTAATGTATGCGTAAGAGGTAGGCTGTATCTGAGACTGAGAAAGGGTGTATTAATCCTGTAAGCAAGTGGAAGCCATTAAGCAAAAGGAATGGAAGGTCAGATCTGATTATAGACAGATAACTCTGCCAACAGTTTAATAAAGCTGACCTGGGAGCCAGAGCCAGGGAGACTGGATAACAGACTATTATTGTAAGAGCCAGTTTCTACATGGTCTCTGGCTTATGAGCTTTACATTTGGAACTATTACATTTTATGTCGCTAGATGCTATTTATCTTTCCAGCTATTGCCCCTACCATTTATCCTCCAAACAGGTATGTTTTTAAGTGTGAAGGGATGCACTAATCAAACAGGATGGTAAAACAATAGGCATAAACTCAAATTCTTCCAGGCAAAGGGGTTGATAAAATCTCTCCATCACTGGGGTTGCTAGCATAACACATTTATTGATCTAAGAAAAATGGCAACTCTTGCTTTTCCATTTGGTTTTTGGTTTTTAAATTATTTTTTGGCATGCTCTGAGTTTATAAATTCTAGCACACTGGCTGTAAATGGTTCAGCTCAAGAGGGGAACAGTTTACTAATTTGTTGATCATCAGCCCCCTTCCCCAGTGCGTTTTACTGGGGCATATGCATGGTCTCCGTTATCAAAATGGAAAGATCACCCATTTTGTGTTTATCCCAAGATGGCTGCCCTCTGAAATTGAGGATGCCTCCAGGATGGTCTTTCCAACTGTCAGGTAATGTGTACTCAGGAAACATAAATTAATTTGAATACTAACCTTAAAAAAAAATAATTAGGAAACTACATTTTCTTTAAAAAATATTATATTCCAAAGCCAAATATTGATATTCATTAAAAGTTTCCTGTTTCTTTGACAATATAGATAATAAAACTACCAAATATATCTAAAAAGAAATCTTTTTTTAGTTTCTAGATTATTCCCGTATACTCTCCTTATCAGTTGGCAGTATCTGTTTTTCTAAGCTACACACACTACTTCAGCTTTAATTAAAAGACCCGTTGCCATAGTTTCTCAGAGAATAGCTCATGGCATGCTTGAGTCCATTATTTTCTTGAGGTTTCTAGAGAAATTGTATATACTAGCACTAGTCAGCCAAAATTTCCCAATTTTACCTCCCACCCAGTACAGCATATGATTCAGACATGTAGCTAGGTATTCTAAATATTTTAAGAGAATCTAAACAATGAGGAATGTTATTTAAAATTTAGCCTTTGGTTTCTTCTGTTCTGCCACATCAGTAGGTAATGTAACCAGCAGACTGGAGCTTAGGCAAAGACAGCAGACCGAGAAGGAATTCAGCCTAAAAGACACACCACATCTGTGGAAAACACCAGCACATTTCTCTTTCTAATAATAACAAAGAAAATGCAGTGTATTTACATGTTACAATAATCATATTGCTTCATATTTTCTAATAAGTCGGAAATGTAAATTCCAAAATGCTTGAAAATGGTACTCTCAGAAAATAGATTAAATAATGGAAATTCATTTCTTTAAGGATATCAAATATGAAAAAAGTGGAGCTTAGAGAACCTTATTTCTTAAAGCTAAAACTTGATTCCATCTGAGTCCCTACCCTGCTTTCAGGTGGCAATTACCACTATCTCTAAGTCCTGAAAAGCAAGCTCAAAGGTTATTCTGAGCTTTCAAGGTTAAAGAATGTAAATTAACACTGATCCCTGTGAACTTTAGAAAAGGTAAATGCCAGTTCAGCTCATTGTAATTCAGCCCCCCTTTTCTGCTTCTAGGTAGCTAGGAGCATGGACTGTGCAGGTGAAAGGACCAGGGTTGAAATTTCAGCTCTGAGAGCCATGAGACCTTGGGCGAGTGATGATTAAATGAGATAGAACATATGTAAAGATAGGAAAGTTCTCAGAAAATGGCAGCTATTATCACTTCTCCATAATTAGGTCATCTCCAGGACAGGATGTGGGGCAGGATGAGATCTCACTATTTTCAGAAGAGCCTAAATCATCCAGCTCCCTTTGACTATCATTTTAAGAGCTAATACAAACTACCCCATTATACTGATTTTTTCCAACTTAAATCGTACAAATTATGTGACTTTCTCATTCTGTATCACTAAACTTCCTTTTATTCTCTTTTCTTTACAAGGTGAAGAGATTCTAAAAAGTATTGGAGCGATAAAAGAGCCATATTTCCCAACTAAAAGCGTAGGGAAATTAAAGATGCCCTGCGCATATTAGATTATAGGTATTTACTAATGAATAAATGCATGGTGAAAGAATGAAGGTTCCATTCTGTCATAGCTATTATGCTATGTCTCCCTTTATCTTTCAGTTCAATAGGCTTATATATTTTTAAAGATCACATACATATGTTATTTTCACTGATTCTCACAATGACCTGTAAAGAGATGCAACCGGTATTGCTATTTCTAGTTTACCAAAAGGAAAAGTGAACTTTGGGAATATTAAATGACTTACCACTCCACTTGGTCACGATCCTCTCCACTATACCATTCAGCTTCTCACAAGACTCTACCACAGCTGCATGGTGGGGTGGGAGGGCAGGGGGGCTGAAAAACGCCTCCCCAGGAAGTTTCTGTAGCCCCATATATTCCTGAATATGCACTTCTTCTCTGTGAAACAAATGAACTTGGAGCACATCAGCCTCCTACTGTCTGTTGCAGGAAAAAGATCTGAGCTGGAATTTCCAGTTGTAGACTGTGGACTGGGGACGGCTTTGTGAATTACTGTACTTCCAAGTATCACAAGTAATATACAGAATGTTATCTATGTCTCACACCAGAACCATGGTAAGAACTAAAGCTCAACCTGCCCTCCCAAAGGCTTTACCCAAGACAAATCACCTGGGAGAGATTTTCAAAAATGATCCCAATCTGTAGACAAAGATATCTGGTCATCTTACTGCAGGAATGCTAAACTGGAGTCTATCTCTGCCCTACACTCCACATCTATCCACAGATGAGCAAGCAGTAAGAGGGCCCCTGCAGGCGCTTAAAATATACGCAAAAGTATACATCCTATGTATCTTAACTTTTCTAGAGATGTAGACCATAGCTTTCATCAGATTCTCAGAATGCCCCCCAAAGGTTAAGAACCTGCAAGGAGACTTCAGAACAGTAGGAATTAGACCTCATCATTATTCAATTTTTAAAAAAATTTAAATTTGTCCTGCAAATTTTTCTTACACTGCATCACTTTTTAAAAGCTAGAAAATTTCACCAAACACATTTGTGATTCCTTTTGGATACCCTACAGTACCCTTCAAAACAAGAGGTAGTTTACACCCTAGATCAGTCTGAAATGTTTGAAAATGCCTGCTGGCTCCTTCATGCAGCTCACTGCAGAGTGGGAAGCGGCAGGAATTTACTTATTTAATGTTTGTTAATGATTCTCCAGAGTTGGCCTGTTAGTTATTTAAAACTTGTTAATCGGCTGCTTCTTAATGTGAGAGTTCTACTCTTTGTAAATAACATCAAGTATGATTAAATGTATATTATGTTCCATAAAATCCGCAGATAGTTCCGTAATCTCAATCTATTTGGTTTTCGGAAACCGGAGTAAAACCCAGAAAATCTGGTGAATTATGAGATTGGACAAAAAGAAAAGAAAAAAAGTTCTTCAAATGAAAATGTATTGAGATACATTCCTAAAAGTTCTGTATAATAATGAAATAAATGGAATCTTCAGTATTGCATGAGTTGTGTGTAGCAATAACATGTCTATCAGTATCATCTTACTATTAATAGATGGCAAAATGCTACAAGATTTTCCAAACAGTAAATAAGTAAAAAGAGAAAAGCAATGGACTTAAAGGGGGGTGGGGGGGTGAAGGATAGACTAATTAAAAACAGATCATGGTTCTAGTTATAATAAAATTACAATAAAGTACAATGTCTCCCACTGAATACAACCACACAACTGAACAAAATGCACTAAGCAGCCATTTGAGGATTCTGAAAAGTAAATAGTAGCAATTAACCAAGTTTTTAAAAAGGCCAGAATCTGAAGTATCACTAAACCAGTGGCAAGTTTGTCATTTTTACCTCTCGTATCCCCCACATGAATGAAACGCAGCAGTGTAGCCTGAAACCCAGAGCTGGATACTGAGGCTCAGACAGAGAAAGTTCCAGAAGCCCCCTTATTCCGTCTTGAGGAGTGAAAAAGGGAATGCTTAAGACTCAGAGTGCAGAATCCCCCATTTTTTTCTTGTCTGAGTTCTCTTAAGCCCCAGCCTTCAAGCAATCCCACAGGCAATGACATCAGAAGCCCCAGTAAAAAGGAACCAAAACCTTCCTCTTTGATCCCAAGAGATTAGGGCAAACTCCCATCACTTTACATGCTCTCTGTTCCTACCACTTGACCCTGGATACAAACATAGTCACAGAAGTATGCAGCAGAACAGGATAACAAAAACCCCAACTTTCTAGCTAGACAAACAAAAAGGAATCTGAAAGTCCTACCAACCATACAGAAATTAAAAGGAGTAAATGGGAATACTATTAGGCCAACAAATTAGATAATTTAGATGAAATGAACAAATACCTAGAAAAATACAAATTACCAAACTGACTCAAGAAGAAGGAGAAAATCTGAATAGGCATATAAAAAATAAAGAAATTGGATACTTAACTTTTAAATTGATAACTTAAAATATTCCCACAAAGAAAACATCAGCCTCAAATGACTTCACTGATGAACTCTATCAAATATTTAACAGAATTAATACCAATAATTCACAAACTCAGAAAATAGAGAAAAACTCAAAATGAGTCACAGACTAAATGTAAGAACCAGAACTATAAAATTTCTAGAAAAAACACGGAAAATTTTCATGACTTTGGATGAGGCAATGAGTTCTTGGATCTGACACCAAAAAATGCAATCTAAAAAGGAAAATATAAAGGAAAACTGAACTTAATAAAAATTTAAAACTTTTGCACTTAACAAGATACAATTATGTAAATGAAAAGACAAACATTATAAGAAAACCTTTGTAAATCACATGTCTGTTAAAGGACTTGTTTCCAGAATATATATTTAAAAAAGCAAAACAAAAAAAACTCTTACAACTCATTAAGAAGATGCAGTACCAAATGATTAGCCCTGGTGTGAGTGTTCTGTCCTGCGCAGCTGTTCTCTGGAACAGTAGTTGTTTATCTCCATCTGCCTTCTCTCCCACCTAAGCGTGCCACCACCCCATGGAAGAGTCAGTATACGTGGACTTGAGCTCACTGAGACCCCAAACCTAACTTTTTGGTTGTGAATTAAAGGCCAACAAAAATGATCACTTTGAGGTGCACAAGGATGAAAATGAGCAGCAGTTAAGAACGGTCAGTTAAGGGGCTGGTGCAATGGATAAACTGCACATTGTTGAACCAGAGGCAATGACTTATGAAGGCGGTCCAATTAAAGTAACACTGGAAACTTTGAAAATGTCTGTAAAGCCAATGGTTTCCCTTGGGGGCTTTGAAATAACATCTATGGTCTTACGGTTGTGTATGGTTCAGGGCCTGTGTGTATTAATGGACAGCACTTAGCAGCTGTGGAAAAAGATGCAGAGTCAGAAGATGAAGAGAAGAGGGATGTGAAACTCGTAAGTATTCCAGAAAGTAATCTGCCTCTGGAACTGGTCACAAGTTTCCACAGAAAAATAGCAAAACTTGCTGCTGCTGAAGATGATGATGAAGAAGATAAAGATGATGATTTCGAAAAGGAGGAAGCTAAAGAAAAAGCTCCAATAAAAAAATCGATGTGAGCTACTCCAGCCAAAAATGCACCACAATCAAACAAGAATGAAAGACTCAAAACCATCAACACCAAGATCAAAAGGTCAGGAATCTTTCAGTAACAGAAAAACATTCCTAAAACGCAGAAATGACCTGTTTCTATAAAAGACATTAAAACAAAAATGCAAACAAGTATAGAAAAAGATGGTTATCTTCCCAAAGGGGAAGCCAAGATCATCAATTATGTGAAGAATTGCTCCAGATGACTCTCCAGGAGGCTCTCAAAATCTCTGGCAGTAGAAGAAGTCTCTTTAAGAAAATAATTTAAACTGTTAAAATTTTCCATCTTATTTCATTTCTGTAACAATTGATATCTGGTTGTCCTATTTATAATACAGAGTGAGAACTTTTCCTACTGTATCTGATAAATGTTGTCTAGGTTCCATTGTTGTCCAAATGCCTGTTTAGCTTTTAAAGATGGGACCCCAACCTTTCCTTGGTATGTATAGAATGTTATGATAGGACATAGTAGTAATGGTGGTCAGACAAATGGAAATGGTGGGGAGACAAAAATATACATGTGAAATAAACTCAGTATTTTAATAAAGTAAAAATATAAAATTAAACTAAAATAAAAATGGGCAAAGATTTGAACACTTCACCAAAAAAAAATCTATGAACTGCTAAAAAGCACATGAAAAAATTCTCAGAATCATTAGTCATTAGGGAAATGCAAATTAAAACTACAGAGATACCACTTCAGACCCACTAGAATAGCTATAATCAAAAAGATAGACACGTATTGCCGAGGATGAGGAGAAACTAGAATTCTCATATATTGCCGGTGAGAATGTTAAATTGATAGCCACTCTGGAAAACAGTTTTGACAATTTCTTTAAAAATTAAACGTAAACTTACAATGCAAGCTGCAGTTCCACTCTGGATATCTGCCCAAGATAAATGAAACCATATCTCCTCATAATGATTTTAAGCAAATATTCATAGCAGCATTACTTATAAGAGCTAAAAATTGGAGTAGAAAGCCAGTGTCCTATCGCTTCTCGGCCTTTTGGCTAAGATCAAGTGAAAGCCAGTGTCCATTAACTGGTGAATGGAAGACCAAAGTGCAGTGTACTCATAGAATGGAATACTATCCAGCAATAAAAATGAACAAAATACTGATACATGCTATAACACGACACGTTACAACATGGATGAACCTCAAAACATTAACCCACATAACAGAAGCCAGATGCAAAAGACTACATATTTTATGATTCCACTTATAGGCAATGTCCAGAAAAGGCAAATCTACACATACTAAAAATCGATTAGTGGTTTTGAGGGGGTAAAGGGTAGGAACAAGGATTGACTGCAAACAAATATGAGAAATCAATCTGGGGTGATGGGAACTACTCTAAAACTGGAAATTAGACCTCACAAAATTGTTCAAAAATTAAATCAGGTGTAGAAATTTCAGGTGAAAGTAATTTCCATATATATGAAAACCAAGGTATTGGCAAAGACTGTCCAGGGAAAACAACAGAAAAAGTTTAAAATAAGTTCTCTGAGGACAGTAGACAGCAGCAAACTTGAGACAAAAATTATGACAGATTGCAAAAGTGCCCACAATACTATGTAATTCCTCCCATCAGGACGCTACTTCCCCCAGTCTCTGAGACTTGCTTTGGCAACACCATTGTGTGAGCAGAGGTACTATAAGAGTTCAGAGCCTAGACCTCTGGAGGCCTCACGCCCTTCCACCCTTGCTGCTGTGGGAACTGAAGTCTAACCACATGTGAACCAACATGGGTTGGCTTACTGAAGAGGAAAGACCAAGGACAGGAAAACTATGAGTCAGCCAGAAGCTGACCAAAGCTGTGATGAGCCAAGCCTGACTCAGACCAGAACAACTGCCCATCGGGGCACAGCCCAAATTGCCAGTCCCCAGAGTTGTGAGCTAAATGGTTAATGTTGTAAGTGGTTTGTTTGCAAAGCAGAAGCTCACTGATACACTAAAAAGGAACAGATATGACTGCTGCATAACACAACAAACTAAATGTCTGGGATTTAAGGATAAGCCTCCTAGGCACAAGAACAGAAAAGGAGTCAATGAGTTTTAGTCAGGTCTGGGAATTGTCAAAGTCCCTGTAACAGACGAACTGTGTGAGTAAAGCGAGTATAACAGTGAAAACTTCTCATACAGTTGTTAAGGGTCTACACTTAGCAGAAAGGCAAGTGGAGTTAAGTCAGAAAGTATCAACAGGCTGAAACCTAAGGAACATTGAAGACTGAAGGTCCTGATGAGGAAAGGAAGAAACTCACCAAGACCTGGGAGTTAGAGCAGTTCTAAGACATGGAATATGCACAACTGTTTTGTTCCTTTGTTCCTTTACTCCTTCCTTCTTTGGAATATTTGGATATTTTTTAGAATTTAATTTGAATTTAGCTATTATGTGTTATTTGTATTGGTTGCTCTGGGAATGAAAATAGGCATCCTTAACTTTTCATTCTACTTAGAGTTAATATACTACTTCATCTAAAATGTAGAAATTTTGCAGGCATATAGGGAGTTTATTTATTCCCCTATACTTTTCTACACAATAGTTGTCAAATATCTATATACAGAGGGTGCCAAAAAAAATGTATACACATTTTAAGAAAGGAAAAAACTGTTTTAAAATTGTATTAATAATACTCAATATATACTGATAACAAAAGATGAATACAAGTCACATTTGACTTCTGCAATTACAAGAAGTGCTCAAAGTGGTTACCATCAGCATAACTTTAATACAGATTTTTCCTTTCTTAAAATGTGTATATATATATATATTTTTGGCACCCTCTATATACATTATAAATTCCACAAGACAATGTTATAATTTGTACTTTAAATAATTATATGCATTTTTTTAATTAAGAGGAATGAAATAGTATTTTCTATTTATATTGATAGCTGGCATTTCTAATGCTCTTTATTCAAATTCACTGCAATATTTCTCAAACCTAATTGAACAAAGATTATCAAACACATCATTTGGCCCTCACCAGACATGAATGCAAAAATTGCACATTAAAATTGCCCCTGATCTTTTATTTTACGATCATGACAGTTAAAGAAATACCACTTGGCACCAATGTGATTATAAACATAAATTCAAGCACTGGAATTGGGTGACAATACTGGTGATAAGGTAAATTGGTTACAAGATAATTCAGAATATACTTGTATTGATTTTTCAAATTACAAATTGAAATGAAACCATTAAATATTAAAACTTTTGTTCAAAACTCTTACATCAAAGTATTAAAATCTCTTCAATAGTGAATAAAAATGTCAGAGAATATTTTCAACTCATTTTTACAAGTGCCTGAATCTGTGTATTTTCAAAGTAAACACAGGATGTTAACTAAGGCATAACTATATGTCTGAAATTTAGAAAATGAGAAGCATCTGTCTCTTTCCCTTTAAGTAAAAGAGGGATACAGAAATATTTGGACAGTTACAGAATCCATGAGAATTGAGAATTAAACTAACTTATAGAAAATGTCAAATATTCATTCATTTAGCAAACATTTACTGCGCTTCACTCTGTTCCAGACACTGAGCTAAAAACTAGAGATTTAGACTACTTTCAAGATACAATGTTGTAGGAAAGACAAACAAAAAACTCAATTATGATTATGAGGAGGGAGTTAAGAAAGTTTCCTGGAAGGGACGACCCTCTAGGAACTTCAAACGGAGTTTTGAAGGAAGAGCAGGAGTTAGCCTTTTGTGCCGAAGTATTTTTTGTGTTCTTGTTGGAGGCGGGTGGGCAAAGAGAGGAAAGGAAGAGAAAGAGAAGCTTTCTCAGTTGGAGATGTGATGGACAAAAACAATAATCCTAAAAGGTCACGGTCCATTTGAAGAATTACAAGCAGTGTGGACAAATGGTTAGCGTAGAACTATCACAAGGGCATCAGCATAGAGATCCCTCCGATGTTGTAGTAAGAAGGTTGAACTCCGTTACCTTGAAGGAAGTAGGAAACCACTGAGAGATTTTAAGTAGGAGAGCAATACGGTTTACCCAATCCTTCTTCCTTGCCTACCTCTACTGCAGGAGCTAGGAAAAATAACAGTTCGTATCCCAAGCTTCCCTTGGTGTGAGAGATGGCCTTGTGATACAGTTCTGACCTATCATTGTAAGAAGAATCTAACTGGAAAGGCTTCTGGCAAAGATTCTTATTTCCCGATGAATATCCTTCCTTGGTTGGCTCTGCTGTTACCCCTCTTTCCTTTCCTGAATTTGGGCATATCTGGAGCTGTGCCAGCCATCCTGCCACCATGAGGGAAAGACAAGGGTTATCATCCCAAATACACTACCTAGCAGTGACACAAGCAAAGCCTGCAACATCTTGCTATCAGAGAATATATATCCTTGTTTATTAATAACCCATTTTATGTTGAAATTACTTGAATCTAAATGTCTCCATGACTGATACAAGTTTTAATAGTCAATTTCTATTTTAGAATGATCTTTATTATATTAGTGAATATGGATTGGGGATGGGGAAGCAAGGAAACTTGTCTGGAGTTTTATTGTGGGGCCTGAGCCAAAATAACCTCAATGGGGATAGTAAAGAAGGCAGACCCCAGAGATATTTAAAAGAGAAGACAGATAGGGCAGGGTGGATAAGGAAGTTGTCTATCATATCTTTTAGATTTCTCGTTTGAGCAACTGCAGCAGGGTGGGAGCTAGTACCATTCTCCAAAACAGGGGCAAATATGGTGAGGGGTTGATGAGTTCAACATTTAGTTTCTCATGGTACATCATGAGAAAATGAGGAAAAACCAGTTGGCTCTCTGTATCTGGAGGTCATAATAAAGTCTGAATTTGAGATACAGATTTCAGAGTAACCATTATACAGGGTAACCTAAAACAGTAAGTATGATATGATCCCACAAGTAAAGTTTGAATAGTGTGAGCAAAAATGAGACCCAGCAAATCTATTAAGACAAAAAGTAGATTAGCGGTTGCTTAGAGTTGTGGGGTAGGGGTGGGAGGGGAGTGGGGAGTGACTGATATGGGTATGGGGTTTCTTTTGGGGGTAATTAAAGTGTTCTAAAATTAAATTATGTGATGGTTGCACAACTTTGTGAACACACTAAAAACCACGGAGTTGCACACTTTAAATGGGTGAAGTGTATAGTATGAGAATTATACCTCAATAAAATTGTTAAAAAATATATATTAGGCCCAAGGCAGTATCTTGAGAATTTCAACATACAAGTAGGAAGAAGATCCAGTGAAGATCTCTCAACAGAGAGAGCCATGGCCAGAAAAGGGGGGGGGGAATTAAGAGAGTATCGTCCAGAAAACTGGACGAATTTCAAGCAAGCAGTGGCCAACAGTGTCAAATATAAGATAGGTTGGTTCAGTTAAAGACTGAAGTACTTGTATTTGATTTAGCAATTTGGAAATCACCGGTGACCTTAATGTGAGTGATTTTAAGTAGTAGCGGCAGAAGCCAGATTATACTAAGTGGAAGAATAAATGAGAGGTGACAAATAAACTTTTCAGGAAACTTCTCTTGACAAGAGAAGAACTGGTGATACAAAGAGGTTTGTATTGTTGTTTTCAAACAGAAGCATATATGATGTTTATATGCAAGGAAAAGGAGCCAGCAGAGAGCATGCAATAGAAGATAAAAGAGGAGGGAAGGACTAATAGACCAACATCTCCCAAGAGATGGGAAAAAAAGAAATATGCAACATAAGCATAAAATATTAGCATGCAGGACAGATGAATTTTCCATTGGACTGGGAGGGAAGTTTAAGATGCCACTTAGTTTGTAGGGACACGAAGTTTGAGGTGTTATTACTTGATGGCACTGATGTTCTCTGTGAGTTAAGAGACAAAGTCACTGGCTAAGGATGAACAAATAGGATTGAGGATTTCAGGAGGGCATGAACATCTCAGGAGGGAGTAATTATCATGGGAGAGGAAAATTTTCAAGGAAGAAGTTTAAATGCAGATGCCCACATTCCAAATAATTTAAAAAACTGTAATATATTTCTAAGCTGATAAAAAATGGCCTTGTACATAATGAAATACCTGCAAATTTATTATACTTTGCATGAGGACTTGTAATGGCTATCCTGACCACACGGGCAGGTTGTCACAAATCCCCGAACATATGGTGTCTGCAGTCAAAATATAACCCAGTGATGCTTGTGCATTAGACCTGAAAAACATGGTACCTTACAAAAGCGCAGAATCAAGTGACTAGAAAGACCCACAGTGAGTCATTTTCCCAGGCCCTTTATAGCAGAGGCCACGACTTTTCATTGTCCTTCACACTGAAAATAGCGTGATCAGGCTGTTTTGCTATAGTTGCTAAGAAAGAAATCAAAAGGCAATTTTTTCTCTTGAGGGCTCATAGCAGTTGCCCTCCTAAGGTATTCAAATAAAACAATGATATGTCAAAGGCTTTTGTCAACTCTCAAGTAATATACAAACATTATTTTTATTGTAGCAGTTACCCACTTATGTTTCCAGTTCTATATTTCTTTATGCAATCTCAAGAATCCTTCATTCTAATCATATTAGTGTATTCTGAGCTTTGAAAACAAGCATGCGCCTTCCTAAATCTTTGCCTATTTTCATGCCATTCTGCTGGCCTGGGGGTTTGCTTTCATTTCCTCTTTGTCTAGCCAGGTACTACCCAATCACATGCTTCAACATAAATATTACCTCCTTTTGGAAGGCTTCTCCGATCACCCCAGATAGAAGTAATCAGAACTATTCCAACCATCCCTTTCCTATATATATTTTGTTATTTGGTACTTATTTGGTGCTAATTATATTATCTTTGCCTACATTAAGCTCCTAGAAAGCAGGAATCATGTTTTACATAATACCTTTTTAGCATGATGCTTTGCACATAGCAGAAACATGGCCTGTTACTTCTGGAAGAGGCCTCAGAGGTCATCTTCAGATTGCCAGTGAGAACACCAAGTGTTAAGTCTTGGAGACACTAAGAAACTTGACCAATATCACAGTTAGTTAATAGCAGAGCTGGAACCCAAAATTGGATTTTGAACTCATTCCTGTATTATTTTCATTAAATCAATACTTGTTATTGTTAGCCTGGTTCTATTTTGTAATCCAAATCTCAAAAAGAGTCATTCTTGAACCTAAAGGTTAGACAAAGATTCAAACTTCTCTGGAAAAGCTTTTGTTCAACTTTCATCTAGATTGCATTTAATTAGCTCTGATGCATGGGGGGGAAAAAAGTGGTGTTTTGTTTTTTTCTCTCTCTTCCTTTTTTCCCCCAACATTCTGTTTTGTTGCCATGCAGCTAAAGTAAGGGTGAATTATATGGTAGTGGTGACTCTGGTGTAATAAACTTCTGTGAATAGAGTAAATTTTTTTACAAATGTATTGGCTGTACTTGTACACCTCAGCCTCTAATGCTCTCAGCACACTTGTGATTTACAGTTGGAAACAGCACAGCAGTTCAGTTTACAGTAACAGAAGAAACCAGTAACTATAAAATTTCAGCACTGATATTGGGAGTGACCTAGAACTAATCGTCAAAGGCAAGGGCTATACCTCAGACCCTTTGTTAGCTCTAGTAGCTAACATCATACTTCATGCATAATGAAAAAATAAATGTGTTTATTTTTAAAATAATTAGGTGAAGCTAAATGAACACCAAATCATGTGTAGAGTTCAAATTAAAACTGCTTTCATGAGTACACATTAATTTAGACCTGGAATTGAACTGTATGCAAAGCATTTACTTATAAAGATAACCTAATTGTAAAAGATAGTTAAGTAATAAAACTATCATTTAATCTATTAAACTGAGTAATTCTGAATGAAAGATGCAAATTTAATAAGAAGCTGTGAAATGTGGTTATTTTACTGACCATTCTTCCACCGTTTGTTACAGGGACACCCTGGGAATATAATGAGGCCAAGAGGGTTTATATTGACCATACTTTCATCTAGGATAACAGATTATCACTGGAAAAACCTGAAAGTTTTGTCTATTCCATTTTATAACAAACGTCCGCTAAAAATTCACTCAACCTAGCTTCTTTCATTGAGAATTTAGGCATATTATTCTCTGAGCTGTGAGTGACACAGTTAAATATCACAGGGCAGACAAAATGTAGCCAGAGAGTTCTTGTCTTACTCAGTCCTTATCTTGCTATGTGACTCTTCAGGAACTGCTTAACTTGAGTTAACTCTTTTGGTTCCTTTACCTAAAACGGGAAGTGAGGATATTTGCTCAAATCCTGATAGACATAAAACACACTTTCCCCCCTCCTTTTACCAAACAAGGCTTCCCTTATTCCACTGAGCTGATGAATAGGGATCACTTACCACTGTTCACTCTGGGTATTCTCAAAGGGCATTATAATTGTCTTCAGTCTACTGAAGTACTCCCAAGACTCTTTCTTGTAACCTAATGGTACCTCAATTACCCATATCACTTTCTGAAATTTCCTTAAAATCAGGATTGTCACTGCCTGATTTTCACCACAGGAATCTAGGGTAACAGTTAAACACTACATAAAGTCACAGTATAAAACATTATAAATCCTCAGGAAAAGTACACTTTTTAGACACTCGGAATGAACACTTGGTTTCTACACTGTGTCCTGTCCTACATCAGTGTGAAATCACTTCACTTCAATTAGCTGTTTAGGACCCAAAAAAAACCCAACAAACAAACAAAAAAACCATACAAGTTCTTTATCTGCATACACAGAACACATAAGTCTCTTTATTTAATTGGGCCCTTTTATCTGTCAGTGAATTGGGGTTATTACTGTTCAGCTCTTGCTGGATGGATTAATAATTTCACATTCTTATATGCTAATTATTAAAATTTAGAGGACGATTAAAAAGCTAGTAAAGACAAGTTTGCAAGTAAGTGAAAATAAAAAGGGTTTGTAGTGGTTACGGCTCCAAAACATCTCATAAACATCTACATTATTTGTAGCTTCAGGAGGAAGAAACTGAGTTGGAGAAATGTATCTATTATATACATAGTGAAGAGAAAAAGCTGGAGCTCCTCAGATGAGAGAAATGTGGCTTTCTTCCCGGCTACAAAACTTCCCCAAAGCAAACCGGGTCCTGAGGCCATGGTTTTCCTCCCTGGAGAAGTATTTCTCTACCTAGATAGGAACATCCTGAAATTTCCTGTCCAACTGGACTCCATGCTGGGCGTGTGGGTAGCAAAAGCAATAGCCTCTGCCAAGTAAAGCAGCAAAGTCCTAACGGAACTTCTTGTGTTCAAGGGCTTTTCCAAAACTCTTTCAGATTTCAAAGTGAGTCAGCGGATCCTAAAGTCATTTTCCTCATTTCACCACTATGGAAATGCTGAAGGTGAATTATCTACTTTCTGAGACTGGAATGAAGAACAGGAAAACATTAACTTCGTTCAATAAGATAATGACTTGTCAGAAAATGAAAACATTTTCTTTGATAATTATCCTGCAGCAGCTATTAATAAAAAGCAACAACAAGAATAATCCATTATGCTACTCAAATTCTAATTCTTTTAATATGCTAGAATCCAAAAATTTCAGAGATATTCCTCAAGGAGAAAATCCTGCAGGAAATGGCATTTCGATAGAAAGCGAATAGAAAAACAATTCCCTATGATGTTATCCTGAAGGGAAAATGTTTTATTTGTGGTAAACATAAAACAATGAAATGTTTTATGACATTCTCATGTAAGACAGGTGTTTCACTTATAAATTCATATTCTTTGAGTAGTTTATCCAAGGAACTTGGTACAAAAAGGAACACGGGTAGCCCACCAACAAATTAATTTTACATTTGATTTTCTGACGGAAAAAAAAAATCTAACCAAATCCATTTTGTTCTAACCAGTGACTTACATTTTTAATACATATTTCAGGGCAATTTTTAAAAGCCTAGAGAGTTAAAATAAGACTTGAGATTCAGCTAATGCTCAATTCTGAGAATGCACAGTTTTCTTTTCTGCCCAACTCTGACTTCTATTTGCCCGGTTATGGGAACTGTCACCCACCAAAGAATTTTTCATTCATTCAGTAAATATTTATGAAGAACCCACTATACTGTGCAGTGGGGAACCCACTATCCCTAAACAAGATACGGTCCTTGCCCTCAAGGAGCTCACAGTCTAGCAGATGAGGCAAATGTGAAGTACAAACAAATGTCAAACTGTACCAGGAATCTTGTGAAATGCGTTAAGGCCTTACACAACTGCTCCCAGCTTTCCTAACCAAATGCAAGCTCAGGACAAAATCTTAACTGAGAGATAATTAAACAAAACATAGTTCTATGTCATTTTTTCTGTTTGTGCTTTAGCTAAAATACCTGACGGCAAATAAAGTAATCCGTAACAAGATTATTATTCTGGTTCTATCATTTACGTGTATGGAACTGGTAATCTCTTTTTAAAAATCGAAATCCTTAACTGAGAAATCTCTCAGTTAAGAATATTTCGAATTTAAAAATCGAAATATTGATGTTTGCACCCTGACCATTACTTATTTTTTGTCACATCTATATGGGTTATTTTATTAAATTAATTATATATTCAAAAAGTGTTGCTTCACACTAGACACAGTTTATGTTGTTTCCCATTAACTTGAATCAATTTAATAAAGACTAAAATTTGCACACACATCTTTTATTTTTACACATTTTTAATTTTTTTTTACATAATTACTTAGAAACCTGCAATAAACCTCCCCTTACAACCCTCCCAGGACCTATTGGTCCTATTATACAGAAAGGGAAACTGAGGTACTGAGAAGTTAAGCATTTCCCAGCACCAAACAGCTAGTTAGTGTAAAGCCTGGAACGGAACCTCTGCTTACCTGACTGGTTAATTTATTCTCTTAAGTATCCTAAATTGAGCTCAGAATTCTCACCCTCCAGGGATACATACAGTAGAATTACTCTGTGTGCCACATTGTAATAATGTTATAATAATGCAGTTAAAGCTTTCAAGCAGCCAGAGCCCAATAAAACATCTAGGGTGCAATAAAACATTTGATCAATGTGAAATGAAATGTGAAATAACTTCTCAGGTATATGTCAAGTAAATGGAGGGTATCTAACTGTGAAGGCAGCTAAGATGGGTAAACCACAACAAGCATTGGACCAGTAACCTCCAAGCCTGGCTGTGTGAAACGCTCTCAAAATTATTTCACGTTAAGTGGGGTTGGCCTGGAAAGAAATGCGGGTCGGGGAAAAATTATGTTTTTGTCGTGTTTTGTTTTGTTCTATCTTCAGTGGAGCTGGTCATACAGCAATCCCACCCTATCTCTGCACCGCCCCACCTGCTCGTGGAAGGATGGTCCACCTTTTGAGAATAGAGGCTAGCACACATAATCAGATAAAGCCAGATCAATAACACCATCACTTTGCAAAAATCATCAGATGGCCGTAATAAAAACGTGAAGAGCTTTATGAGTGATAGAAATGTAAACTCGAAAGTCTAAAATGAAATGCATATTGGATCAATGAAATGCAAACTGCTCTGTTCTAACTTCCTAAAAGCTCCTCTCTGCCTTTGGATATTCAACTGAACAACTCCATTCAGCACCCAGAAAGCTTCCATCAGCAAATTACAGATTGTAAGCGAAGCTGAGATCCACCCCAGGGCTTAGTTTTCTAAGGTCTGTAGTGCTTTTAGAGGCTGTTCCCCCCCCCCCACCCCCGCCTCTTTTACAGCGGCTCCACTACACAAGAAATTTGCTAAAACTGCTGGGCACTAGTTCGGGTGTGGGCAGCATGCTCGCCATTCAATTCCCTACAGTTTTCTTAATACGCATATGATTAATACTGGTACTCAGGAAAGAGAACTTCTTCTGACCTTGAGCGTGCGCGCTAAATAAATTACCTCAGAACGAAAGTGGTGAGATCTCATAACAGCATCTGGAGAGAAAAGAGAAAAACGAAACTTCATTTAATTCCCTGTTATTCATCTGCCGAGTTACTGAGGACTTAACCTAGGGGGGTGGGGGGTGGACAAGGGTCGGGAAGACACATTCCAGATGCCTCGAATTCAGTGGGGACATCCTGTAGGGCGGGGAGGTTACTAGGTCATCGGTCTCTAGGTGATTTCTCCAGGAGAAGTTTCAGGGAAAGTTCTAGGGGAGTTCGGGAGCCCCAAACTCTCCATGCCTTACTTTCTTACCCCTGAGCTACAGGGATGGGTGAGTGAAGGAAGGCTGCCGCAGCCCCGGACACCGCTCGGATTACCCTTAAGGGCTTTAACCAACTGACAGTAAGAATTTGCGTCCGTTCCTCTCCTCCCAGCTCCCCGCATCGCTGTGTTTATCCCAAGCCGGGAGACTGGAGGAAGGGGGTTAGGAGCGAGGGACGTCAAATACATAAGCGTACTCAGCTTGGGGAGTGGGCAATGATGGAGATAGTGGCAGCAGCGCAGAAGGGAGCGAGCCGCGCTTCACTCTTCAAATAGACTTAAATGTTCCTCCCAGCCCGAAGAAACCTGTCGCAGCGTGTCTTACCTCGGCTCCTTGAACGACCCGAAAAGACCGATTTCATCGGATGCCTCCCTTTCTGGAGCTTGCGATGCCAGCAGCAGAAGAAGACGATGGTGGCGATGGTGCCCAGCAGAAGCAACAAGAGGAAGAGGGCACATTGGATGCTGTAGGGTCTCAATAAGACCAGGAAAGCCGCGGCGATCATGGTGCGGGCTAGGCGGAGGCAGCAGGGTGGCGGGGCTGGAGTGCGGCGGTGCAAGCACCCGCGCTGGGCGCAAGCCGAAGCGGCGGGCACGGGCGAGCGCGGCTCAACGCGTCATGCCCGGCGCACGCGGCCCCGCGCCCAGCCCAATGGCTGCGCACCGCGCGCCAGCCTCGCTATGCGAGCGATCCAGGGCTGCGGGGAGCGCTTGCCATGACTCAGCAGACGACGACGAGGCAGGGACTTTGCGGTGGGGAGCCTCTCCCCTCCCTCCCCAGGCACCCCCGCCCCCGTCCGTGCGCAGCCCCCGGGCGCAACCCAGCCGGGGAGGCGGCCGGCGGGGAGGAGCAGCGCTGCTGCCGCGGCCACCCGGGCCCTGTGCATCGTCTTGCGGCCGCAGCCGGCCTCGGCATCCCGAAGACGGGCGCACGTGGGTCGGGGCGGGGACTCGGCGCCTGGGCTGCGGCCGCGGCAGCCCACGGGGGGCGGGTATGGGGCGCCGCGGCGGGGGCTCGGCTGATGACATCACGGCCGGGCTGCGGCAACGCGGGCGCGCGGACATGGCTGCGGCGGCTGCGGCTGCGGCGGCCGCGGGCTGCGCTCGGGCTTGAGCGCCCAGCGCCCTCCCGCGGGGCCATCCGCCAGTCAGTGCTGTCCTCGGATTCACGGACCAGGTGCCTCGGCTCCCCCACGCTTGGGGCTTCCACCTATCCAGCTTCCCCTGGCCGAATTGCTGGGGAGCCCGGCGTCAGGGGGCGCCAAGGAGCCAAGGGGAAAAAGGCGCTGAGGGAGCCTCCAAGCGGTGCTACCCCCAACTTCCCACCTCCCGCTCCCCGCCCGGAGGTTGGGGCTTTGGAAGATGCAGCCGGGTGAGCTATTGCTTGCAGGGGGGTACCTCGCACGCTGAAGCGTGAACACTGGGAAGGGCCTTCCCTGGGAATTGGGGTCCTCCAGGAAGGGGAGGCCCACACGTCTCCAAGCCGCTCTAAACTGGGAGCGCTCCCCAATAGAACGCTCCGGTCTGCAGACGTGAACTGTTCCCACCCCTAAACTTGGTGCTATTTCGCAGGGGAGAAATTTCGCAGAGGAGAAATTGATCGAAAGTGCCAATTTCTCTTATATCCATGCGTTTACCGTAAAACCTGACTCATTTAGTGCATTTGAAGGGAGAGGCAATTTCAGATGTAGAGAACTGACAGATGAAGGAAGTTGGGGATTGGCTGGTAAATATTTTAAGAAGAAAAATTTTTAGCTAGTGTGAACAAATAATGATCTGGCACACTTAAAATGCACACAATCCCTCTTCTCTCCCTCTTACCCCCTCCCATTTCTTCTTAACCAGCAAAAAGTATATTGTAGTTCATGACCGGGAGATTTTACAGTGGTCGCTGGGGCAATGCCAACGCAGAAGGTATGGCAGGAGCGCTGCCGTGCGCCTTTCAATGGACTGCCACCGCCACCTGGCCAGGAAGCCGCCGCTGCTGCAGTCTGCGGCATCTTGCGGCCTTGGCCCGCCGGCCAGGTGCGGTACTGCGTTATGCTGCTCCCAAGACAATGCTGTGTGAGGCTGTTTTTGCTTGTTTGTTTTATTTACTCTCATAAGGAAACTGCAGTTATAAACGCAAGGTAACGCATTACTGCATGTGTGTGGGGTTTCTAATAACTACTAAGGTGGACTCTTTGGAATATTTAAGAGACTGAAGAAATTGTGTCATGAAAAGTAATTTGTAAAATTCTGAAAAGCAAAGAACCCATGACAATCCTCAAGTTTTGTGATTTACTTGAAGGATCTCAAAATCAGTGTTGTTTTCCAACGGTGCAAAATCACCTGTCCAGCTCTGCATAAAAGCTTAACCATTGATGTTCTTTAACATATTACCATGTGCAAGCATTAACGGAAACTCCAAAAGGCATTGCCTGATGCATTTCTTAAATGCCAGATTCGTAAACGTGGGAAACAATGGATTAAGTTTTCCTATGCACAACTCATTTCCTAAAACAAAATAAACATTCAAGTTGCTGACATGTTGCATCTTATTCAGTTGTGGTTGAAGATGGAAGGACCTTGCTGGCAGATGCTGTATAAGGTGGCAATGTTGAATGTCAGTTTAGGTACTACAAGGCAGGAGAGGTTTCATAGGTCCTGGCACTCAGAGGCTGACAGGTAGCACTGCATCATGTGCACATTGCTTAAAGGTTTCCTGGATACCGCAGCCCACTGCAGTGAGAGACTATTCCTGTCCATTGTGCAGGGGTTATTGAAGAGAATCCTGAGAGCATGCAATGTGTGGCAGGCACATTAAGAAAGGAAAAATTCTTTACCGCATGGACTCAACAGTGGCACAGTGAAGTAATTTAAAGCAACAACAAAACTGACTTAACCTGCAAACATTGGGAGAAATAACTAACAGAATTTTGGAAGGTCATCTTTATACTTATTGTCTAAAATTCGTGAGTGAGCTGAAATGGTCTAAATATCCTTGAAACATGTCTAAGACCACAAACAGCATAGTAACCAATTTGCCCCAAATTCTGCATTTTTAACAACAAAAAGCAACTAAATAGCAATTACGAGTTTCTGAGTTATTACATTAGCACAATTGTTATCATCCTGAGTTTTGCTGCAGCCATTTATAAGTTTCGAGTGCACACGAGAGCATTATTTATCTCTCTTGGCAAGCAAATGCTTAACTGCCATGCAGTAGGATTATAGATATTTCTTTTAGATGCATTCATCTCTGTTCTTTGCATCAGTTATCTCAAGGATACTAATAATAAGCAAACCAAATCATTGAAAAAATTTAGTATTTAGGTTCCATTGCTATTTTCTGATTTGTTGCTAAGTTATGATTTCTTTCTCCAAATAATGGCATGTTATTAATTGCTTCTTTCTGTGTGTTTCAGTGATGCCTAATGCATTGTGGAATTCAATAAATATTAAATCAGGCAATCAATCCTTTTTGGAAGTTAATTTAGTAGAAGTAATACCTTTTCTCTCTGCTAGATTTTCATTTAAAAAGAGTAATTGACATTGTATCAAAATCAGAAAAATTTAAAGTTTGGGGGTAAGAATGGAGGAGGTACACTCTTGGGCAAATCTTTGATGCCATGAAATGAAAATTTTAAATGGAAATTTAAATAATTTTTTGACTTTTTATGATAGTGAGTTAACACTGTCACCCAAGAGAAGACAAATAAGTTGAGGAAAATAGCTAAGAGAGTTTTGTATCAGGTATATAGAAGATGATCCATCATGCAGCCCATCTTCCCTTTGGATTTTCAACCAAATTGAGAACACACACAAGGAACCAAAAGGAAATTAATATATTAACTTTATTCAGGGTAAAGTCAGATTGAAGAACATAGTATATAATACATACAACATACAAAATCTGAGTTAATCGACTTTATGTTGTCAGTAAGGCTTCCAGTCAACAGTAGGCAATTAGTACTTAAGTTTTGGGGGATTCAGAGTTGTATGTGGATTTTCAACTGGGCGGGGAGTCGGTGCCCTTAACCCCCTTGGTGTTCAAGGGTCAACTATATAGTCCTTCCCACCTAGGGCAGGAAGGAACCCTACCTATACTCTTTCTTACCTGGAGACCAGAAGCTAAGAAGAACCCGACACCCTCCATTGGAGGAGGCATTCTGCATGAGTGAGCAAGAGATAGGACCATGGATGAGAAGGGACCTTTCATATATCAGCCCTGTCCATTCGTAGCTAGCAGGCCTTCCCCCATTTCCCTCATCACTGACTCATTCTACTGCCTCAAGATAAGAGTAGGGAGCTTTAATAGAATGGCAGAAATATTGACAGGAGTTCCCTAGAGATACAAAGTTGTAGCTCAGATACCTAATTTATGGATAGGAAGAAGAAGAGGCTCCACCATAGGCTATGTAATGACCAATTGAGGGAAAGGAAGGAATCGCAGATGACCCAAGTTTTGAGCTAGCAGGAAGGAACAGTTTTGAAAGGAAAAATGACCAACTGAGTTTTAGACCCATTGAAGTGGAGGTATCAGAAGGGCATCAATGTGAAATTATCTTGCAAGCTCATGGAAAATCGGGTGGAGAAGTCAGAACCGGAGACAGGCAGGAGTCATCAACATAAATTGTAGTTGAAGTCATGGAAATGGATGAAATGACTAAGGAAGGGAAACTATGAGAAAGAATTGGAATCAGAACTTTGGAGACAGCTTCCATTTGGGGATTGGAGAAGTGAGCAGAAGGCAAGCCTGTGAAAGCCAAGTAGGAAGTGTTCCACGTTAGTGGCTTACTACACCAGATGCTCAAATGGGAAGTTAAGGAAGATAAGGACTGCGGACTGGTGACTAGAAGACCTCTGGACACAGTCCAGAGAACTGATTCATTGTAATGGAAAAGGCTAAAGCCAGACCAATGGGTGGAAGAGGGTGAGGTACGTGAAGAAGAGGAGAGCCGCTGTCCACAATCTTTGGAGAAATCCAGCTCTAAAAGGGATGAGTAGAAATGCAATTAAAGCCTGAATAAAGGCCAATATAAAGGTCCTTTTGCTAGAATAGGACTACGTGAACAAGTCCTGTGAAACTCAGAGATGAAACAAGAAGTGGGAAAGAAATTAAGAGATAAAGAGAGGGGAGCAGAGGGCATTCCCCTGGGCATTTGTGATTTAGCTATTCATTCTAACATACCATGAGTCCGACAGCCTGGTTCTTTCTGCTCTCAGGCTGCTTCTGACTCTATAGAGTTAAAAATGATCCTAACTAGTTATGATGGCTCCCTGCCCATGGCCTCCTCCTCCCTCTCCCTGGCTACTAATACTCAGGCTAGAAGAATGTTTGGGGGGAAAAGATAAGGAATACCTTGGAATGTAGCCCAGGCTGTCTGTAAGCTTTTATTACAGACCTATATGGATGTGAGTAAATTACCCAACTAGTTATCACACAAGGACATTACATTGAAATATTACCCCCTTGAAAACAGAAAGTTTAGATGCAAATGGCTCTAGCAATAATGTACTAGAAATAAATCATACTGATTTTGGACTGGTAACCTAGTGTTCCTGGGTGAAGTTTTTACTCTCAGAATTAAGTGACATGAAAGGAATTGAGAGGAATCTGAAGAAATGTGCTATATGGCCTGTTTATTCCCAAATGGTCTTTCATGACAGAGACCAGGACCTGTGTCAACAATATACTCATACATGTTCTTTATAGGGAAGTAAAGAAGCCACATCATGTGGAAGAACCTACATCATCTAATCTTAGAGGCAATTTCTAACCACCAGACTCATGGGAGCCATCATGTGGATGGATAGCGATTGTCTTTTTTAAAACTTTAGTTTTTGAAGGAAAAACAATTGTTATTTGCAGTAATATCAAGTACTATTTTCAGCAAATATTCCCTGGGAAAGGACTTTATATTCATTTTACCATTAAAAAACTTTAAAAATAACTTAAAGACATCATTGTAAGAGAACATAATTTAAATGGAATCATTCCAAATTGTTCTATTAACATTTTAGAAATTTTAGAGCCAAATTTAGGATTATTTGTCCTATAGGTTATGGAATCCATGATAATGGGGTGTGTGTTGGGGGCAGGGGGGAATGTTGTGTGTGGTTTTTTTTGTGTGGGTGGGAGTTGTGCAAGCATTACAGATTTCTCAAAAAAGTCTAGTTTGAGAGTTTAAAATGTCAATATAATTGAATTCATCTACTCTATAATGCTTTACAGACAGGTTTCAGAAAGTAGTCATTTATTATCTACGTTAAAAGCAAATAGAATTCATTTATATAGTTTCCACATTGAGTGTGGGATTAGTCATGCAGCAAAATACTGAGTCATTTGACCAGAAAATTTACTCATAGTTGTATGAGCTGCCAGTGGAAAATTTGAGAGCTGTTCATAAATCAAATTATAAAGCTCTTAGAGTTATAAATCACAGAGCAGCATTGTTCATTATTATTCAGATAGTGTAAAATATTTCCACCATTTCTAAGAATGAGCAATTTATAAAGCAAGTTTGAAATCTGAAGTTATTGCCTTCTAGATCCAAGATAAGAGTTGCCATATAAGCCACAAGCATTCTACGTTCTTAAGGGAAAAAAGAAAAAAAGTAAGGTAGAGGGTTAACGTAGCATAGCTTTTATATTGCGAGATGAATAAAATCTTGACTAACTAATGTTTATGAATTAAATTCCAGATTGTCTTAATAAAATGACAACATTTAGTAGCTAAATCTCCTCTACTTCTTATAATATTTTTTGTAGGAGTTTTGCATTACATATTCTGTGCTAATCGATTTGTATGCTAATGCATCAGTGTGTTGATAGCCTGAAAGAATAATGTCACTAAGACGCTAAGAGGTAGCAAGTGTACCGAGGAGAACAGAGAATTTCGATGAGTAACTGATGATTAGTAAAAGATGTTTCAATAACATACAGTTCCAGAAGTTATTGAAATTATCCAAATGTAATGATAGCCTGCAAATCTGGGAACAGAAAGAAAAGTACATCTTAAAATGTATTTGTAACTCCAAAATACTTTTTGGAGTAAATCAAGGAAACAAATAGCAAACACACTATATTGAAATATAGGAAAGTTTATAATTCAAAAAAGAAAGCCAAAAACCTAAAGCCTATTCTTGCTGATCCTATCTCTGCCGTAGGAATTCTTAACCTGCAATGCATTGACAGGCTTCTAGGGATCTAAAGTTACATGTAAAAATGTGGATTTCTTTGGGGGGTACATGATCCATAGTTTGAATCAGGTTCTGAGAGATAGAGATAGAGAGATAGAGAGAGAACAGAACCATACAAATCCACACAGATACTAAGGCTTCTGCAGTTTCAAATCATTCTCTCAGTCCATCAACATTAGCATCACCTGGGTACCTCCCCTGAGACTGGGAGAAGTGCCTTGAGCACTGTCAATCTAGGATGAACAGAGGAAGCTGTCGACTTGTCACCTTTACAAGTTCAGGGACTTCTCCCAAATGCAGGTGAATGCCACCCATCCTAAGACTAAGTGGAGATATGCTGTGTGTTTGTCCTCTTGCAACTTTAAACAGATTGGAAGAGAGACAAATAAATTACAGGTAACTTTCATTGGGACGTTGGTTCTAACCCTAAGAAGGAAGACTGTGCTAACTACCATGTTTCCCCAAAAATAAGACCTAGCTGGACCATCAGCTCTAATGCACCTTTTGGAGCAAAAAATAATATAAGACCCGGTATTATATTATATTATATTATATTATATTATATTATATTATATTACATTATATTATATTATATCAAGTCTTACGTTACAGTAAAATAAGACCCAGTCTTAATAGTAAAATAAGGCTGGGTCTTATATTAATTTCTGCTCCAAAAGACACATTAGAGCTAAGGGTCCAGCTAGGTCTTATTTTTGAGGAAACACATTATCTAAGACCATTTCCACAGAATTCTGTCACAGGAAGAAGGGTTAACTTGATTCCCGAGCTCCCTTCAGGCCAGTTAAGTATCCTGATTTATATCTAGATTTTTAAATGGGTAAGCCCATTCTGAGCCCAAAACACTGGTCGTAAAATTTAGTCTTGTGTCAGACTAAGGAACTCCATAACCTGAAGGCTTAAAAGAGAAGTAGAAGGACTGGGTATCAAGCTCCTGGAAACTATTTGTAGACATCCTGGTGGCCTACCCTTCCTAAAGCCTGCCCCAAGCTGTAGTTGATGAGGCTTTGCAACATTCAGTCTTCTATAGTTACCAGGTAAGCGGGGCCCTCAATCCAGCCAGGAAAATCCTGCATTGGTATGGAATACTGCCCATCCATACCAAGTGCTCAGCTCCATCTACCTGTTATCTCCAGTTTCCCATGCTCGCCAAACTTGTGAACCTTGACTATCCTACCACCATCGTGTTCTCAGGACACTAGGTCCCAGTGTCCCATCGCTATGCTCACATTCTGTCACATCATGCGGCTGGTTATTTCATCACGTGAATTTCTCACTCCAGGGGATGGGTGCAGTTTCCAGGGATGTCCTGATCTCTCAGTCTGATTTGTTTCATGTTTATCAAATTCCATTCTGACCCTCTAGGCTGTACAGGGTTTCGTGGCATAACATTCATGCATTCCCCACATAGAGACAGACTTTGAACCAATGCCATTCCCTAAGTGCCTCAAATCCCTCTGGTCTAGCGGGCACTGTTATTTCCACATTTTCGTTTTGTGGCCATTTGTAATGAGGCAGGAATCCACCTTGTAAAGATATTGCAGGACTGCAGTTGGTGTACCAGACCCCCTGCCATCTGGTGAGCTGTTGAAGTCTAGTCTTGATGACTTCATTCAGGGGCACCAGGGACACACTGGGAGTTGGTTGGTATGATCATTATTCACCTCACCTTTCCCCCTCACTCAAAGATGTGGGACAACACACCTTTGTTTCCTCCTTACTTAGTGGCTACCTTGGTAAGGACTACCAAGTTGTTTTTAGTAGTAAGTAACTAACACTTACTGAGTATCTACTCTTTGCTAAGCTTCTGCTAAATGCTTTACAGACATTCACTCATTTAATCCTTACAGCAACCATGGGTGAGTACTACTAATATCCCTATTTTATAGATGAGGATCCTGGGCTTCAAGATGTAAGGAGTTTCCCCAAGATCACATAGCCAACAAGTGGTATAAAGGTTCTCCAGCACTGCAAAAACTGCAGTTTCTGTTGCATGTTTTCATTTGCACCGCCTCCCCTCCTACCGAAGCCTTCTCTGTAGGAATTCCTCCCAGTTGGAGTTTGCTGAGCAGCTACACTTCCTCTCTTCTTACTGTCCTTCAGCTACACCTATCCAGGTGAATGAAGCCCAACCCGATGCTCCAGCAGTATATCAGGTGTCTGCTGGCACATGAGCTCTGGTCCTCTCCTTTAGCTTGTGAGAAATTTGCCTAGACCACCTCCTCTAATGCTTCAGTCTAATAAGACACCTTTTACTAAAAAAATTATAGATCCACTCTTACCATTTATTGTCATGTCCCCATCAGTATCACTTAGGTAAATTTGATGCAGCACCTCCAAGAAGCTAAACAAGCCTGGGAGGCCAGGCAGATGCCCACTTTGGAAAAAAACCTCTATCGCAGACCACCTGGCTGTCCTTCATAAAAGGGATAACTCTAATAAATTATTTTCTTTATATTTTTAAGTAAGGTAGAAGTAGGCTATTCTAGAATCAGGTTATATTATAGAATAGGCATCCAGATTAAGTAAATATATTTCTTGATACCACCCCTCTCTACTGTGGCTTATAAACCCCCCCTCCCACCTTGCATGTTTGATCTAAGCTTGTATGAGGGTGATATGGGTCTTTTTCCTTCAGTTAATAATAAAAATACTACTATTAATAAGCTAACATGCTATTAACATACATCACATATCAACTCATAATAGAGTACCGTTATTATCACCATATCACACATGGGAAAACTGGCACAGAAATATTACATAGGTAGTAAGTATTGGTTCTACAGTTATGGATCCAGACAGTGGTTCTAGAGCCTGTGTTTGTAAACACTTATGTGACCCTGATTCATCATCTAATATAGTATTTGGAAGAGATTCAGACTGAAAGACTATCTTGAACTATCTACATAGCAAGACTTTACTTTTACCACAAAAAAAAAGTATTTCACTAAGCTTTCTATCCTTTGGTACAAGGTGAAGTTTAGCCTTCCCCTTTTCCTATGAATAGGATGTGCGTTTGCCTGAGGTTCTGTCTCACTCTGGCTGTTTGAGCAACTTCTCTATAAAATCACGAGCTCACAACATTGTCCCAAATGCCATCGCCACTGAGTCCCCTGTTCCTCGCAGTCTTTGACACTCCTGAACCTTGAGGTTGGCGTCTGTACAGTGAGCTCAAAGTATTCTTCCTTGCTTTTATATAACTTCCTGGGTCTCAGCTGGATTAAATAGATCCATTCCATCTCTGTGGGCTTCCTTCTTTGATCAGTACTTTCATTCTCCACCCTAAACTAGTTTCCTCGAACTAACTTGCCCTACAGCTGCCCATACCCAATATAGATAACAGAGAGAAGATGGCCTCTTACATTCCCTTCCATTTTATTATTCTATGTATTTATTGATAGGCAAATATTGCCACTCACAAATATATACTAATGTATTTTTCTAATGACTTATACATAGGAGGTAGAGAAATGATACAAATCTGAAATGTATCTGATCGTTCTTTTTTTTTTTAAATGTTGCTTCAACATGGTCTGAAAGAATATTAAAGAAGAGAAAATTATTGATAATAGGTGAGAGGGCAAACCACTTAAGATGATTTATTAAGTAAATTATCTGAAGTATGTGACTTAGCACATTAATTATGTTTAGACCTAAACTTTTGAGACTGTGAAAGTACAAAATTAATGGAGACATTGGTAAATGGTAACCAGTCATTTCATTAATATATGATATTAATATAGTGTATAATGGGGTAAATATTTCAAAGAGAAATTAACTTGTCATTTCATGTTATAATTGTAAGATAAATTAATATTTGAAAGTTGAATCAATCCTGATTTTTATGCATAGGGATTGATTCTTGCATCAAAATTATTACATTTTGTGAATTTAAAAAATTGGCCTAAAACATTAATATTTTAGAATATGACTACTTAAAGCAAAAATCATAATGGTCTCGTCTTGCTATCAGCTTTTAAGATGAATAGAATGTTCTACATTAATCCAAAAAATGTGCAGTGGAAGATGATTTACATGACTTATAATTATCCTAAAATAGAACTTTGAATTGAATCTTACTCCCCTTTACTCTTAACTCTGCACCTGTGTGTCTGGTAAATGAGGAAAGACATGTAAATATAGGGGGTGGAAAGACAGGTAGGAAAATAAGGATAGCCAAGGAGAAAATATTCACAAAAATTAGTATCTTTTAGAAAAGATTTTGGAGCCTCTAGAATGATAGAACTTGTCCAGAGTCCCTCTAAGTTTTGCATATACTTTCTTGTGTAAACTTTCAGATGGTTCCACTCTTGGCTGCTGGCTTTTCGCAGACAATTGATGGGGATAGGTGACATTTTGGAGCAGGAGAATATTGTCTTCCACTGTCCCCAGCCTCTGATTTCTGCACTATTACCTCTCTACCCCAGAAGTCTTCTTCCTGAACACATCAAGATGAAAGTAAGTCAGTCACATTGTCTAATTACAGATAAGACAGAGGCTGGGTCATGTAGCACCTGGCTCTCTTGTCAGGTCAGGAGAAGAAGAGAAACACGGTACAGGTGATAAAGCTAAGCTGTGTGACTGGTGTCTTAGTCTCTTCAGGCTGCTATAACAAAATACCCGAGACTGGGTAGCTTATAAACAACAGACATTTATTTCTCACTGGGCTAGAGGCTGGACATCCAAGATCAAGGTGTCAGGTTCTGGTGAAGCCTCTTTTCTGGGCTGCAGACTGCTGACTTCTCGCCATGTCCTCACGTGATAGACGGGGCTAAGGATCTCTCTGAAGCCTCTTTTATGAGAGCACTCATCCCGTTCACCAGGGCTCCCCCATCATGACCTAATCATCTCCTAAAAACCCCATTAACTTAAATACTATCACCTTTGAGAGTTAGGCTATCAACGTATGAATTGGGGGGGGGGGGCACATTCAGAGCATAGCAGCTGGGTATAGGGAAACCAGGAAAAATAGGGCTGTATCTCAGGGCTAGTCACAGTGAAGTGTTACCAGCCCTAGACCCACAGGGAGAGAGGAAAAGGAACCAGGAGTATAAATTCTCCTAACTCACTGTCCTCCCTCCCTCCAATATCCTGGCTGGACACCCCACTGGCTGAACCCAACTGGGAAAAGGGTGAAGGAGCCCAAACAGGTCAACCTCCAGGCTTAGGGAACAAAATAGAGATGCCTGGAGACGGGGTCTGGAGGGGGCAAGGAGAAGATCTCCAGAACTCGTTTTGGAGCAGGGCTACAATCTTAAGAAGCCCTTGATGATCAAGTCAGGACTCAGTCTCTGAAACTAAGGGACTATGAGGCAGAAACTTAGGCAAGGAGGGTCCTATAAGGGACTTAGTAAAGCGAAGAAAGCAAAAACCTAGGTACTGGAATTGACAGAATCTGTTGCAAAGCTGATTTGATGATTAGTTTCTAAGTTCTGGCTCTAGAGCCCTTTAGCCTGCTTAAGGGTTAGCAACAGGGAGTGGTGGCCAGATCCCTCATCTGTAATAATTGTACCTACTCCAGAGAGCCTCTGTGAGAATTAAACCAGTATAGGTTAAATGCTTAGAACAGTACCTTACGTATAGTAAGCACTCAGTAAAATTAGCCACGTTGTTCTTCTTATTAAGTGAAAGAGACAGGATTGGAAAGATCTGAGGATGTCACATAGGACCATATAGGGAGCTAAATGAATTTCTTTTCTAGGTAGTGGTTCCATACCTGACAAGGCATCATATCACTGCTTATTAGTTAAATTAGCTCCAGTAAAATTGCATCCACAAACTCTGGATGTTTTTCCAGATAAGGATATTTTTCCAGATAAACATCCAGATAAGGATGTTCTTCTTTCATTTCTTATCATGAAAAATTGAAAATGATTCAGGTCCATAGCCCCTCAAACATACTTAACCTAACATAAGAAAGCTTGGGCTCATGCTTATGCTCCAGTCAAGTCTGAGTAATGCAATCATAGTTTGGCAGCACAGTTGAACCATCCTAAAGTTGTCTTTTTAATTGGAATATTGTTGGAACAACTTGGAAATTAAAAATGCGTTTGACGTCATTTGGAATGGAGGGAGTAAAAAGAGTGAGTTGAAATGTTCTCTGATGGACATTAGTAAAATCTATTAATTTCTATCCAGAAGTCAAGAACACTTTGATGAGAAAGCCATCCCAGCACTTGTTTTGCTCAGTAGAGTGCTGTGGGTACTGCAGGAAAAGGCACCCAATCATTTAGAGCACCCAATGATCTTGATTTCTCTTCCTCTAGTATATGCATAATTTTTAAAAAATAATATGGATGCATTCCTCACCCATGTCACCCCATAAATAAAGAGGGGCAGATTACTACATGGTGAGTTGTTTTACTATCGGGAACTAGTAGTGTTTAAATTATAGCCATATTCATAATACCCCTTCTGAATTTGCTGACAGGTAATATAAACATTAAATCACCTGTCTGTGGATGTTATAACAGAATATTGGCCTGAAATCTACTCAAAAGTCATCATTCTAAGAGAGATCTGATACATGCTTTCTGTTTGGTCCTAAACAAAGAAACCTGAGGATTTGCTCTTTAAATCACATCATCAGGAGAAAATTTTGTACATTATGGATATGACAAAAACTATATATTTGTAAACTAATTTCCAATGTTTTTAATTATGGTAAAAACACATGCCATAAAACTTACCCTTTTAACTATTTTTAAGTGTACAGTTCAGAGACATAAAGTATGGCCACACTGTTGTGCAATCATCACCACAACTCTTTTCATCTTGCAAAGCTGAAGCTCTGTACTCATTAAACAATAACTCCCCATTCCCTCTTCCACCCACCCTCAACCCCAGTGAAGCAGGACTCTGGCATCTGTCACAGTCACTAAAGAATATGTAACAGGCCCCTATCAGTTAAATCTGGCAAAATTCAGTTTTATCAAATAAAAACAATTTGCTTTAGAATCTTACAGGCTATATATTGTGTCTTTCGAATACTGTTCTTCATTTGTTAGTAATAATATGCCATGAAGTAAGGTGCTGGGGAGGAAGAAGTTAAAACAGCTGGCCTGCTTTCCAGGAAAAGAAATAAAGATGAAAGAAAAGAAAGCAGGTGATACAGTTTAAACTCCTTTTAACTATAACTGAGCTCGTAGGTCAGGGTTCAGCAAACTATTGTTCATCTGCCCACCACCTGTTTTTGTGTGGCCTGTAAACTGATCATGGTTTTTACAGTTTTAAATAGTTGGGAAAAAATCAATGTAAGAATAACATATGTGAAAGTTACATAAAATTCAAGTTTCAGTGTCCATCAATAAAGATTTATTGGAACACATCCACACTTTTGTGTTTACATATTGCCTGTGGCTGCATTCATGCTATGAGGACAGATTTGAGTAGTTGTGACAGAGACCATATGGGGCAGTCACATCACTACATATTACTGCTCAGGGTACCACAAACCACAGTGATGCAGTTATAATAACCTGACAGTGTTGTAGTGTCATGCATGTTGTCATAGCATAGCATTTTATTATTTTTTTTACCAGTGCATGGTAATCACGTCAAAACAAGATAAAAAGAGAAAACTAGACTTATGCTTTAAAGCTGAGTAAAGTATGGATTATTTTGTTATCAAATTAGATGGCAAAGCATTGTGTTAATTATACAGTGACGCCATAGCTAAAAGAACATGATATATGTCAACATTACCAAACTAAGCACTCATTACAATATTTCCAACTTACCAGACAGCAACAGTCAGAAAAATTAGAAAATTTTAAATGAAATATACCGTCACAGCAGAATTTCTTCACAAAAATGAAAATAAGTCTGCGACCAAAATAAGTTCCTCAGTGGTTCATTTGTTAACCAAGCAAGGAACGCCATCTATCGATAGAGAGTTAATTAAATTATGTTTGATTGCAGCAGCTGAAGAAAATGTTGTGGAAATGTATTTATTTATTTTTTTTGCTATATAACTATCTACATAATATCCTTGATTTTACCTCTTGGCTTGTAAAGCCTAAAATATTTATTACCTGACCCTTTACAGAAAATATTTGTTGACCTTGCTCTGGGTTAATAGACTAATGATATTTACCATCTCAAATATTATTTTATGCTTGTGGTAGAGAATAATGCATTTCTCTTAAAATAGATTAAAAAAACCATATTGTCTAAAAGAATTACTTAGTGTAATTTGGTAAGGAGCTGTTGTGCGGGAGACCCTGCTCGCTGCGCCATTTGTCGTGGAGGGCGTCCTGCAGGGTCTCTGCTCCCACTCCCCACACAAGAACGCAGGATATGGTGAGGCCAAAAAGGAACACCCACGGAGCCATAAGTAGGGGAGTCATACCACTATATTCTCTCTGGCGGCACTATACTCTCACTGGAGGCTGGATCCACACTGTCCGCAAACCGCCATCCACGCTTGCCAGCCCAGCCGCCATCGTCTTGCTAGCCCCCATTTTTTTCTCTCCTTCTCTGCTAGCGTAGCCACAGCAGTTATATTAGTGGCCAATGGCTCACTGGTTACAGCTGACGGCCAACTAGCCACAGCTGATGGCCATGCAATCACAGTTGATGGCCATTTACTACCTGAGCCAGCACCTGTCTATGTGAGGCCGAGAGCCTGGAAACTTCTTTCTGGGGCTCTGCCCCCACAGGAGCACATGTTACTTTCTGCTCAACAGTCCCTGTATTTCTTGAGGTCCCTTTAAGCTCAGTCCCTTCTATAGTTAAAAGTTTTATTATTTATCATTAAATATATTTCCATGAACACAAACCAATATATGCAAGTAATAAGGATGCTAAGACCAAATGTGCTGTATCATCTGTAGCAAAAGTTAAACTTAATCATTTCAACCCTATTCGACCTAAGAACTATCATCTGCTTTATTGGGTTTTGAAAAATTATTATCCCTTAAAATTTTAATGAAAAGTATTATTGCCTTTGAGATGTTTTCCCCATTCTTTATGGTACAAGTTTTAAGTTTATACCAAGGAAACCTTCTGTCTCAAAACTTTAGAGTTTTCAGAAAAAAATAAATAAAACAAACTTCTGAGTAATTCTTATTGCTCTCCCTTGGAATATTTTGGTCCTGATAAAATCTGCTGATACTATTAATGTCTTTTTCCTAAAGATATAGAACGTCAGTCTTCTGAAATACTGTTTGGATACATTTATGTTTCTACTTTGATTTTAGACCTCTCATAACTGATTGACAAGAAAAACTTGTAAATACGAAAAAATTTCATACTAATTTTATAAGTGACAACTCACTGCATATCATATCATGGAAAGATGATGTCATGATGATGGTGTGATGAAAGTGAAAAAGGTTTAATTCACATGAAAATGTATACAAAATTGGTCAGTGGAAGAAAGAATGACAGGAAGCATTTAGTAAAAGTAGTTTACTTCAGTGGCTAGTGCCATTATGAGACATACATATGAGACATATTTACAACTGTAAATATATTACATATCCTCTGTTTGTTTTTGTTTTTAAGGAAAAACATTAAATTTGGGGCCACATCAAGAATAGTATCATCTACGTGGGCATTCCCTCCTACAATTTGTGAAAACTTTTGATAACTAATTGATAAAATGCAGACGATCTTGCAAACAGATGAAGTTACCAATCCCCAAGCTCTTAGAAAAGGAAAGAGGAAAAGGACGAAGACAATGGACTCAGAGAATGCAAATAGTGACGTGGATAAAGGACAGGTTGGTGTTCTGATACAATTTGATTATCTAGCTCCACCATAATTTCATAATTCCGCTCACGATTTATTAGTACTTTCACCTATTTTACTAATTTATTCTTCCCTTTCGTTCTTTATTCAACCGAGGGAATAAAATTGCATGTTCTCTTTTTAATGTTGAATAAGTTGAATTAGAACATACTCAAAAGACATTTTACCTGCTTCTATTTAAGAATGGCCAATTGTGCCATTGTTCAAACTTTCCTTGATATTCTGGGAAATTAAAGATCAGTAAACTGTCAGATAGTATTTTTTTTCCTCTCAAAAAACACTGGAGAAATTGGAAAGCCTCTTCTGTTTCGTTTTTTGTTTGTTTGTTTACTCCATTTTGTGGCCCATCTTCCTCACTGGTTTAGTCATGGCTTCTTTCTTATTTTTATTTATGCATTGATTCCTTTTTGATCTGAATTCCCCACTCTCATTCTCCTCCTACTCTTTAGACAACCTATCGATGTGTTTACTCTGTACCTTTTTCTTTGTGTGTCTTTGTAATACATGTACTTGTGTATGTCTCCATAATACTTGTAGTGTTTTATGTGCATGTATGCTTATTTAATTTTTAAAATATATACTATTAATTTCCAAGGTTTAAAATATTTTTAGTCTTCCTGGAATAGTGTCTTGAGGTCTTCAGAACGGCCCAGCACTTGACACACCATCATCGGCTATCCTATAATACAACCTCCAACAAAGCTAGGCTATCCTGAATCCCTGGTAACAGAATTATTTACCTTTACACCAAGCAGGTTGGGAAGCACTAAAATTTACATGTCACATGTGCCCAGGCCAACTATAAGAGGTTCATGCTGTGAGATCTAAATTCTTATGAGGTTATCTAAAATGAAAAATTGTGTCAGCTGAACCTATGGTGATTCCATGCGTGTGAAATGTGTCCACGACAGGATCAAGTGTGCTTTTCTAGTTGAGGAGCACAAAATCATTGTGAAACTGTTAAAGGCACAAGCACAGAATCAGAAAGCTAAATAACAAAAAGTAATGAAGCTTTTTGAGTAATAAAATAAGAATATATTTGTAATATATGTATGTGTATATATATCTATATATACATATGTTAAATCTAAACAGTAGAAATATTAATATATACATATATTAATATATACATACATTAAATGTAAACAGTGGAAAGTCTCTTTCACATCCCTGTCTCCCATCCACCCTGTTTCCACCTCCTAACCTCCTACTACAGGTAACCACATTTATTGTTTTTTTGTTTATCCTTCTGGTGTTTCTTTGTTCAAATAAGGTAAATATGAATATAGATATTTGTATCCTCTATTTTGCACAAAAAGTAACTTACAAAATATGCTGCTTCGTACTTTCTTTTTCACTTAATATGTTTTAAAGATCTTTCCACTAGTATATAAAGAACTTTCTCTTTTTTACAGCTACATATTATTCTGCTGTGTGTACGTACCATTCTTTATTTAACCAGTCCCCTATGATGGATATGGCTTGTTTCCAATCCTTCTTCATTTTAAAAGTCATGCTGCACTGTACAACCTTATGGATACATCATTTGGTACATCATTTAATAGTACGTTGGTATTATAATATACACCTCAATCTGTTTCTGATTTTTCAATCAACACTGTTTGTAACATCTGTATTGCTATTATACAGTTGATCCATTGTGTCTAACTACTACATAGCACCATATTTTACTTATCCTATCCTCCGAAGATGAACACCTAGATTTCCTCCAACATCTTACTTCTACGAACAGTGACAAAATAAATATCATCATACATGTTCTTTTAATAAACAGTGTGAGAATTTCTCTGGAATAAATATGCAGGAGGGTAATTTATGGCTTATAAGTTATATGTTTATTTCTAGTTCATTTGAATAGATACTATTAAATTGTTTTCCAAAATGTCCACATCAGTCTACAACGCCCAGCAGCACAGCATGAGGGATTCCTATGTTTGCACTTAGTATTTATATCTATATTTCATATTTTTGGCAATTGATGACAGAAAATGATATCTTGTTTCAATTTGCTCAGGCAGGTCTGGGGGGGCCCTTGGTTCCTTGAAGAGTAAAATAGTTACGTGCTCTTGCAGGCTAGTATTATGATTTCTTTAGCAATTTATTTTTTTCTCAAAAGTTAATAGTTTTCCAAACTATTTCACTTTGGTTTCATTGCAAGGAACTACAGCCAGAGATCTTATTGGGTCAAAACTAAGCCTCAAACTCTCCTCTTGTTATGACATCTATGTTTAGCCTCTTCTCTCTCCAACGTATGTAAGTTAACTAAAGGCCAAATGAAACAAAAAGCTTGACGGTAACACACTGCATCTGATACTTCCCATGGGATGGATCTCAATGTCTAGCAGAGAACACTTAAAGAAAAGGTCTTGAGAAAGCCTTGAGGTGACAGTCTTAGGTCCAGCTATTTAGGTGTAGAAGTAATTGGCTTTTTCAAACTTTGAAGATTTAACATTACTGGACTCTCAGTCATTTTAGATGGCAGGCTGCATTCTAAATGCAGATGGAAGGAGAAAACCTTCCATCTCTGCAAACTGACCAGCAACAACAAGAAGTCACTGATACACACCAACATTCTTTCTTTTCCCAGACTCAGTAAGCACATGGTCTGCCTTCCAAGGTATTCCAGGTGACAGTTTTACCAAATATGTCACCAGGGTCTAACAAGAGTCAACAACTTTCCAGCATGTTATACCTGTGCTCCCGTTGCGCACAATCTGACCTCTAAGTAATTCTAACATGTGTCAGGTTTGGGGTGTCCTACTTCTAGGTATGAAAATCTGGATTAGTTATCATGTATGTTGCAAAGTCTGTAACAAAGACCCAGATATAACAGTGCCTCAGAGAAGATAGAAGTGCATTTCCCTAGCACATAATAGGAAAAGCGGTCCAGGGTTGCTATGGCAGCTCCATGATGTTGAGTATCCCTCTAATCCTGTTGATTGCCTTCCTCCACACACAGCCTCTATCTCTGGGTCTAAGGTGACCGCTCCAGCTGCCACCACCATGCCTTCCTCTCTACCAACAGAAAAAGGAGAATACAAGAGGAGAAGGCATCCGCGTTCCTTTTAAGGTCATGAAGCAGTAGTGGTATACACGGCTTCTACTCATATTTTATTGCAGAAATTTAGTCACATAGCTGCACTAAGCTGCTGCACAGGAGTCTGGGAAATGTAATCTGGCTGACAGCTACCTGCCCAGCTAAAAACCTATTACGGTAGAGAATGGGAGAGCAAATACCTGGAGAAAGCTAACAGTCTCTGCCACTGTCCATTTTTCTATTGGGTTCTTATCTTTTCTGTTTGGTTTTAGTCTATTCTAGTGGGTTTCCTACTCTATTCTGATTGATTTGCACAAATACCTTCTTATTGTAGAAATTAGTCTCTTGTGGTTTTAGATTTTAAAAATGTCTTCTTTCAATCTGATATTGTCTATTAACTTTGTCTTCCACTGATGCTTACAAATGGATTAGCTTTTGTTTTATTTCATTTCTTTCTTATAGGAACTTGCGAAAAATGGTAAGACCAGACCATACATTCTAATTTTTTAAAATTACAGCAGGTCCCCAAATAACATCATTTCGTCCAGCAGCAACATTTCATTAAATGTTGATGAGATGCCATAGGAACTCAACTCTTGTTTCTATCAATTAGCCTACGGTAAAATTGGTTTCGTTATATGTTATTTTGCTTAAAGTTGCAGAACCTACTGACAATGTTAAGTGAGGACTTACTGTACTTGCTATAGAACTATGGTCTCAATAGGCATCCTTCAGCTTAAAATAAAATCTTTCATTTCTATTTAATCAAATCCATTATTTTTCTCTATAGGATTTATATATCTAGTGTCAGTATATTACCACTTACCCACGTATGATAATAGTCATTTTCATTACCATTATGTATATATGTCACCTACACACATATATGTAATCGTGAATATATGAAACACATATTTGTATATTTATAAAATAAGGAGTGATGTTAAATATGTTCATTATAAATCATTCAAAATTGTACTTGTATTTTCTATAACTGATCTCACCTGGCTTTCAATTCTCCATCCCTGCTCCATAAGAAAGGGGAAAAAAGCTTAAACTTGTCCATTCACAAGTTTATGGCAGAGTGTTGTAGTTTTTAGAAGTCCCTCTGAGCTATTAGTATAATTTCAATCACTCAGGATTTAAGCCTTAATGGAGTCTAGATTCTTATCTTCCTCCACTTTCTTTTTTTTTTCCCCTTGGAAATGATTCAAGTCTTCCGGAGTCTTTCATATCATCCCAGCATTTGGGGAGGGATAGCTGGTCTTCTGCCCAGGTTCTAACCTTTCTGCCTGCTTCGTAGGTGTGTAGTAGTGTTACTATTGAGGTACAGCCAATCCTTCCAGGTCTTTTGGGAATTCTATTGGCACCAACTGCGGAAGTTTGCCATCCTGGCACCAACTGCCATCTCACATAAGGTTCTGGCATCCTGTGGCCTCTCTGTCAACATACTATTTCTGCTTCATCAGTTTCGCCAGCACCTATCTACTTCCTTACCAGGATGCAGCAACTGCTTGGATTCTCGAGCTGCTCTGCATAATCTCTGTGAAGTCTGGATGCGATCTCTGGTCCATTTGTCCAGACACTGATTTGGGCCATTTCTAATCTATGGCCCAGAGAGGGATCAAGATGCCCTGACATTATGCTGGACACGGCGCCTCTTTAGGGAGTTTATAATGGACTGAGAAGCAAGGAGGCAGCCCCACTGCTCTGGAATTGCCCCTTATTTATCTGGATGTTTCTATCATATACCCCTACCCCTGTGATCCTTCTCCATTCCCCCCAAGGGGCGAGGGCAGGAAGATCAAAGATGCTTAAATTGGATGTCCTGTCACTCCAGTTCCTGATTCCCCAGGCTCCTCCCCTGACACCAGCCTGGCTTTTCCCTTCCTGTGTGGCAGGAACTTCCTTTAGATCATGCCTTTATCTCTTCTACTCTAAAGCTCTTTTTTAAAAACTTTATACTCCAAGCTTCTGGGTTTTGGCACTTTATAAATTCCACTCTGTGCTCCCATTTTCCAGGTTTGGAGGTACACGAGATGTGATTAAAAAAAAAAAAATACAGTGAATGTTTCAATTTTTAAAAAGGTATTACAGTAAAAGACACATGGCCATTAATCCCCCTCAAAATACTCCCCTTCACTTCAAACACTTAGCCCATCGTTCTTGCCACTTTCTGAAGTAGTTCTGGAAGTCCTCTTTCATGAGTATCTTTATATCATCCTCCATCATGACAATGCTATGTGTCAAACATCGCTTCTGGTACAGCAATTTCTGTCAAATAAGAACATTACGGTGTGTCCTCATCCACCTTATTTACCAGCTCTGGCACGGCACGATTTCTAGCTGTTCCCCAAAGTCAAAATGACCGTGAAAGGAAAACGTTTTGAATCAATTCAGGACACCGAGGCAGCCACAAGAATGCAACTAAAGATACTTTATATATACATATATATAAAGCTGATCAATATCTATATCTATATATAGATATAGATATATAAAGATCAGCTTGGTAATTTGAGAAATTTCTTTTCTGCCTCAACACAACCTGAGTTTTATAACTCAAATGCATGTGTTTTCAGATTATTGTCTTCCTACTGACCTTAAAAACTATTTTTGAAACTATTGTTCTAGGTGAATCTTCTGTCTCCTTTCTCTGATGCAAAAAAAAAACCCCAAAATTGACCTCATGGCATCGGTGTCATCTCAATAGACAGGCTGTGAATGAGGAACAAGGTAGAAATGGAGGGTGGGATGAGTTACAGAGCTCTGAATGGTAGTCTCGCTGATTCTACTCTCTTACGCTCTTTTTCTACTTTGTGTTTCTCACTGAAGTTAGGCAGAAAGTCAGAATCCTGATTTCTACTTTTCGTAAAACACCTGTGTGAAACTTTGATGTTCTTCCTTATTCCAAGTTCCCCGGGATAGTGGAAGACAAAGCTGAAGGCCCAGCTCCTCTCCTGGAGAGGAAGTGCCTGAGAGAACAGGAATTCATAGGTCTGGTTACGTCCCTTCAGCATACAGAACATGGAATAAAGCATGAAAGTCACTTTGAAGCTTTTCTTGTTGTGCACGCCTTATGTTCTAGAGAGACCCCTATTCGGGAAATGCCTTTCTGCCTGGTGAGAGCTCCAGCGAGGATGAACAGCCTTTAGAAGAATTGTCAAAGGAGGAATTGTGCACAAAAATAAAAAGCCTGAAACAAAAATTAACGAACACCCGGAAAGAAAACAGCCGACTTCGGCAGTCTTTGGTCATGCTTCAAGGTAAACTTTGAGAAAATTGACATTTTTAGATGAAAGGGAAAATACATAATGAGTGAAAAGTATTGCAAATCAGCTGTATGAAAAAGGAAATCAGGGCCTTAGAGAAAAAAAATCAAAGGTCACATTTTAAGAAAATCTATGATTACATAATTTAATACAGAAACACTCTATTGAAGCCTCTACTTTATTGCATAGAAAATTTTAGATCTCCCTACAAAATACCAAATGTTGTGTTCATTTAACAATGTTTAATGGACATTTATTGAGCATTTAATATAGACCACTCATCGGTAGGCCCAGGAGAAAAAAGATTAGTAAAACAAAACAAATATGTTAAGGTGTTCATGATATACTTATCTCAAGCCCCTCTGCTAAGGAAAGCACTAGAAAATGGGGCCTGTTCTAGTCCATTATAGACCCACTAGAATTAAAGATTCCATATATTAAATTTTAATTTTGAGGTTAGAAGGAGTGGTTTGGGAAAACAATCATTTTACTAAAGACTTATAAGGAGAAAGGTCAGCCTAAGCAAATTAAAAACCACTTGGCACAATGCCTTTTTGTAGGATTCTATATTGTTTAAAGTGTTTATTTTTCAAAAATAATGTTTTCCACTTGTAGTTAAGCACCCTGCACTATTTTATACAGCCCTATATTTGGCAATTATACCCTAAGTTGGGCAGCATTCGCAAATACGCAGAACACTTGGAAATAAATCGCTCTGGCTGCTGTGTGCAGAATGAGTACAAGTAACACAAGAAAGGAAGTGGGGAAGAACTTGAAAGGTACTGCAGTCATCCATGCTTAACATGATGGCAGCCTAGGGCAATGGTGATGGAAATAAACAGGACAGTTCTGATATTTCTCGAGGCAGAAATGATAGGAGACAGATGGAACATGATGTTGAGCGAGGCTGACAGAGTAATGGTTTACATGCTTTTCTTAGACTATTTGTTAAATTGAAGGCTTCATAACTGTAAGTAGAAACAGCTGCATGTGAATGGAAATAAGATGTTTATAACAAGCCATTATCTCTTTATTTTTTCAAATTTAAATATTGCCTTTTTATAACTCATGGCTATCTCCTGTGAGGTTTTTGTGAATTTTTAAAAAAAACAGATAATTCTCATTTTTATATCATCTGTTCCAGAACTTAGAATAAGCTGAAAAGCTAGTTTATAAAGTTAACATAAATTGCTGGTTAAAAGTACTGATTTTGGAGTTACAGACCTTGCTTTGAATCCCACTTATTAGCTAGTTATAAAACTTTGACCACAAGGGCACAATAAAATGTCGTGCCCTCAGCCCCAGCTTCAATTTTCTCATCTGTATAATGGGGGCAATATATCATTTCTTTGTTGTTATGAGGATTGAACGAGATAAACGAAACAAGTTACCAGTGCCTGGTACATGATAGGTGCTCAGGAATGGTAGTTATTGTTATTGTCTGTTTTTATTGACAGCACTTAACATATCACCACCCCAAAAAAATTTATAGACCAATTTTTTTTATAAATATACGTGAAAAAAATCTAAATGAAAGAGTAGTCAATCAGTTTCAATAGTATATGAAAAGAATCCCTTGCTATGAGCAGTTTCTTCTCTTCCTACACTCCTGGATTACCAATTAATTTTCTCCTCTCCGGCCAACTTCCCACACCTCCTCCCTTATTCTCACTCTCACTTGATGACTTCACTTCCTACTTCATTGAGAAATTGGAGGATATAAAGAGACTGTCATCTCCCTACACCTGTGTTTATATGTTCCACTTTCTCTCCTGTCTCTCACAAATGACATACTCTCTTGTCCAGCCAAAGGCAATAACTCCATCTATGCACCAGATCCCATCCCATCTAATCTAGAACATAGCTCCAATGATTCTCGCCCCTCTCTCCTGCACCATCAAGTTTTTCTTCTCTAATGAATCATTTCCTTTAGCATCAGACGTACTATTCTTTCTCCCATTAAAAAACAAAAACCGGGGTGCGGGGTGGGAGATGAGGGTAAAGGGGATGAAATATATGGTGATGGAAGGAGAACTGACTCTGGGTGGTGAACACACAATGGGATTTATAGATGATGTAATACAGAATTGTACACCTGAAATCTATGTAATTTTACTAACAATTGTCACCCCAATAAATTTTTAAAAAAACAAAAAACCCTCTTTCAAACCATTTGCTTCTCCGAAGACTTCCACCCTATTTCTCTCCTTCCGTTTGTAGGAAAACTACTTAAGTGATTTGACTCTACACATTGTGTTCAATTTTTCCCCTTTTATTCTCTTTGAATTTTAAAGGAAAGGAATTGTGAATAATATTTACATCACTAAAATAATGTAAGCACCATATTTATTGAACTAACAATTGTGTTAGCACTATACTGGGATGACAGAAAAAGGAGAAGACTGCGCATATGTTTTCATTTGAGTACTATGTGTAAGTGCCCGTGTGGCTGGGGGAAAAGAATAAAAGGAGCTACATAGTTACATTATATAGTTGAACATCAATAAATAAGTATATGGATCTGAAAAATTCAATAAATCCCGAGGGTGCCTTAAAAATTTTAAGAAAGGAAAAAACTGTATTAAAATTGTAATATTCAATATATATCGATAACAAAAGATGAATACAAGACACGTTTGACTTAAGCAATTACAAAAGGTGCTCAAAATGGTTACCAACAGCATAATTTTAATACAGTTTTTTCCTTTCTTAAAGTGTGTATACATTTTTTGGCACCCTCTATAGCTGCATGTGTATATTATTATTTAAGACTAGAATGGTAACTAGCAGAAGAAACAGTTAAATGGATTGGAAGTGGTAGCCTCAAGGAGTGATAATCAAGGGGGTTAGTGATAAGGCAAAGGACTACTGTTTTTCATTATAAGTCTTATTTTATTTTAAAAATAACAAGTGCTCGGTACATAATAGGTGCTCCAAATCTGCTAGCTGCCATTTTTTTTAAATCAGTAATTTCCTTACATGTAGATCAAAAATTGCTGGTTACATTCCTCAAAGAAAGACAAAAGAATCGATTCATATTAATTACAAACTATACAATATCTAGTAATTATCCTAACAAAAATGGTGTGGGATCTATGTAGAAAAATTTAAAACTGAGCAGAGAAATATACAAATCTAAATAAATGGAGAGACATTTCACATCCCAAAATAACTAATAGTTTGAATGGAATCCCAATCAAAATACCAATGATTGTTTTGTTCGTTTGTTTGTTGTAATTTGACAATAATTCGTCTAAACTTAACCTGAAAAATAAATAGGCAAAATCAATTAAGAACAATTTGAAAAAGAATATGAGGACATAACTTGTCAACATTAAATCATATAAAGTTCTAAAAATTCAAACCCTGCCTCTACCACCTACTAGCTGTGTAATCTTGTGCAAGTTGTTTAACCATTCGGTGCCTCAGTGACCTCATCTCAAAAATGGAAATAATAAAAGTAATTACCTGGGTGACTTGTAAAGCATTCAGAACAGAGCCTAGTGATAGCAAATGCTATATAAGTTTTGCTGTTATGGTGTTCACTATCACAAGTCATCATGGCCAGCTTCATGGTGTGTCACTTGTGAAGTTACATAGGATCCTGCTCTTAGGAAGGCCCCACAAAATGGTTAACAGCTCTGCTGCTACCATATTAAAACTCTTAAGACATTTTGGACAAGGAGTCCTGCATTTTCATTTAGCAATGGGCCTGGTAATTTATGTAGCAAGTCCTGCAAGTCAGTTAGTAAAAGGATGACTGTGGGGACAGAGCCCCAGAGAGCAGTTTCCAGGCTCTCAGCCTCACGTGGAAAGGTGCTGGCTCAGGTAGTAGATGGCCATCAGCTGTGTCTACTTGGCCGTCAGCTGTAACCAGTGAGCCATTGGCCACTAATATAACTGCTGTGGCTACGCTAGCAGAAAATGGGGGCTAGCAAGAAGATGGTGTCTGGCAAGCGCGTAGTGTGGTGGAGTGTGGATAGCGGATCATGTGGCTCCTGCCTCCTATGTCTCCAACCCAGCCGCCAGCGAGACTATAGTGGTATGACTGTCGTGGGGGGCGTCCAGCGGGGTCTCTGTTCCCGCTCCCTACATAAGAACTCAGGATATGGTGAGGCCAAAAAGGAACACCCACGGAGCCATAGATAGGAGAGTCATATTACTATATTCTTACTGGCGGCTGGGCCGGAGACACAGGAAGCAGGATCCACACTGTCCACAACCTGCCATCCTAACTGCAATCCGCACTTGCCAGCCAGCCACCATCTTCTTGCTAGTCCCCATTTTCTGCTAGCATAGCCACAGCAGTTATATTAGTGGCCAATGGCTCACTGGTTACAGCTGACGGCCAACTAGCCACAGCTGATGGCCATCCAATCACAGTTGATGGCCATTTACTACCTGAGCCAGCACCTTTCTATGTGAGGCCGAGAGCCTGGAAACTGCTTTCTGGGGCTCTGTCCCCACAGACTCCCCTACCTATGGCTCCATGGGTGTCCCATTTTGGCCTCACCATATCCTGCGTTCTTATGTGGGGAGCGGGAGCAGAGACCCCGTGTGACTCCCTGCATGACAATGACTTATTAAACAAATAATTTCCTGGGGGGTGGGGGGAGGTGGCCAGTTCAAGTTAGGTTCTCATTTCACCCCATGTGGCATACCAAAAACATAACTATAGTTTAAATGGAAACTCTGTGTTCTGAATTTAAATGGAAAACACCTGTTTAAACACATGATGAATTTTATCTTTAAAAATTAATAATAAATATTTTCTAATATTGTTCACTAATTAAGCCTACAAACAAGAACCCAGTAGCGAAGAGCACTCCTAGCACCTAAATATGGCCATGTAATACCATTGTGCAACCCTTTATGGCATAGTGAATCGAAGCAGTGATCATCAGTGATTGCTAATATCACACAAAAGTAGCCATGCATTAAATGCCACCTTGTGGAGGTCAAAACACTACCTAAATCTGATCAAGCCTTTACACCTAACTACTAATTTAGAACTAATACAGGGAAACTGAGAATATGTTAAACACCACTTAAGGGCCAGGCCATGGGAAACCTGCAGGACAAATGAGCCAGTTTCTTCAACTAATAAATTGCAAGGAAAAACTAGGAGAGGAGAGGAAACTTACAGTTTCGATGAGAGACAACAACCAATTGTAATGTACGGTCCTTATTTGAATCCTGATTCCGACTTTAACAAAATCAGATATTTGGAGAAATTCAAACATTTACTAGGTGTTTTTAATGTTATTAAGGAGCTATTGTTAAGTATTTCTGGCTGTGACAATGGTGTTACAGTTATACTTTTAAAATTTCTTACCTTTTAGAGATACATATGGAAGTAGTTATAGATGAAATGAGATAATGCCTGTCATTTGGTTCAAGTAATCTTAAGGGTGGGGAGGAAGTGGATGGGAGTATAGCTGCAACAAGATGGCTGTGAGTTGGAACTGGCGGATGGGTATAAGAGTGTTTACTATTTTTGTGTTTAAAGTTTTTCATTAGAAGTTCAAAATATATCTCTGGGGGAAAACACTATAAAAAGATGTTTAAACTATACAAACTATATGGGGAAATAGTTAACTGATCTGAATGATGAATGACTTTTTGCACATAAAATAAATGGATAATATACTAAAGAAAAGACTGCTACTTTACCTAAAATTAAAAATGCATGTGGGTGTGCTTCAAAAAGAAGGTTTAAAATTAACATTCTAAGAACAATACTTGCAACTTATAACAAATAAAAGGTTAGAATGCTTAATATGTAAGGGAGCTAATAATAGCTAACATATTGTGTCTATAATGCACTAGCCACTCTTATAAGCACTTTACAAAAATCTTTTAAGTTCTTATAAAATAGAAGAAGTACTAATATTCCATGGTCCAATAGATAATTCATGGAAGTTCAAATAATCATAAACAAATAAATATTTATTTGTTTATGTATAATTATTTATCAAATAATTGCAATTTAAATTGTACCAAGATTTTAACCTATCAAAATAGTGAAGATTGTTGTTAGTGATTACTACCTGTTGTTGATAGTACAATGAAATATCCCATTTCTTACGTTGCTGGTGGGAGTGTAAGTTGGAAGAATCATTCCGGAGAGTAATTCAACAATATTGAGTCTTGAAAACATTTATATCTGTGACCATATTATTATCCTTTCAGGAATTTATAGCGTTGAGGTGATCAGAGATATATATGAAGACATATGGGCTAAGCAGTTCATCAGTTTTGTTTGTAATAAAGAAAAACTGGAAGCAAACTAAATTCCAAAAAGATTTTTTTTAGTAAAAAGCATTTAAGTAAATTATGTAATATCAATACCTTGGAATATTAGGGAACCATTAAAGTCATGTTTTCAAATGGCAAATAACCTATCAACAGGTGAATGGACACATTCATTGTGGAGTATCCATATAATTGAACGTTATTCAACAACAAAAACTAAAAATGAATAACTGAGCAGCATGAATGAATCTCAAAACATTACGCAGAGAAAAAAAAAGTCAGATAAAAAGAGGAGAATGTATACTGTTTGAATCCATTTATATGGAATTCAAGAACAGGTAAAACTTACCTCTGGTAAAGAAAGATGTCAGATCAGACTCTGAAGCAAGTCCAGGGACTGAGAAGGGACATGAGGCCACTTTCTGAGAGGATGGAAATGTTCTATATTTTCATGGGTGTTCATTAACCAAGTGTATCCTTTTGTCAGACTCATTTCCCTTTACCTACTTAAGTTCCACTAAGACTTGGACGCTATGTAAATTAGACCTCAAAACTCATATTTTCCAAGAAGATTTGATAAAACAGGAAAGATATTCACTTTACAGTCCTAATTGGAAAACAGAACCATAATACAATGCTGTATATACAGTATGGTCCTAATTGTGTAAAAGAAAATACATGCATATAGACAGATACAAAGATAGAAATGACAAGAAGGATATATTCCAATGAACTGGTACAAATTTCATTATTAGAAAACACAGTAAACAGCCTTGAAACGTCACTTTATACCTAATTCCCCTTTTCTCTTTGCATTCTAGCTTTGGCCTTCCTGCAGTTTTTCAAATACAGAACTTGTGTTTCCTAGTGTGTCTCTGATGACCTCCTTCTTCTCTCCAGCTATTTAATTCCTTCGCAACCTTCCGCTCTCAGATCAGTCCTGACCTCCCCAAAAAAGCCTTCCATGCCTCTCCCCTCCCCAGGATGGGTCAAGCCCATTACACTTTCCTTGGTGGCACTTGTTAACCTAAAAATAAAAGACCAAAGTGAGAGACAACAAGCATTTACTTGAGATCCAAAAACACAGCTATTCAGGAAGCACTGATTCAGGCAGAAACCCAAATAGTGTTCCAATTGAAAGGTGAAGGCAAAGGGTGTTTATGAAAAAGCGAATGGGTACAATTACATGCATAGAAGGAAGGAAATTTTACACATGCAAATAAGCTAAAATAGTGATGCTAATTTTAAGAATATTTTTCATTTTCAGTCTGGTGATCATAAAATCTGCTATCTTGTTATCTTTGCAAACAGTTGTTCGGGATCTATACTGCTTTAAGCCAGTCCAAAGGTTATTTTTTCCAGTCTTAACATTCCACAAGTTTGAGGAGTAAGATGTGCAAAGGCGGTGATTCTAGGATGGTGGCTCTCGCTCATTTGAAAGTGGCTCCATTTATGTTATTTTTACATGCTTTACAACTAAAATTTTTCATTTCTTTCCATGGACCTTGAGTTAGCCAAACAGCACTGTCCTCCAGACTGCCAAGTCTGCCTCAGACTTCTGATGCCAACCCCAAGTTCAGGGGTTTTCCAAAACCATCCTCTGGTTCAGTAATTTACTAAAGACACTCACAACGCACTGAAATCTATTATACTCATGGTTCATTTATGACCAGGAAAGAATACAAATTAGAACCAGCCAAAGGTAGAAGAGACATAGGGCAGAGTCTGGGCAGTTTCCAAATGTGAGGCTTCTGCTGTCCTCAGGATACATTACCCTCCTAGCATTTATGTGTGACAATATGCATGGAGTATTATCTCTCCAGGAGCTCACCTGAGCTCTGGTGTTCAAAGTTTTTAGTAAGGATTCATTATGTAGACGTAACTGACTGACTGATTGATTGATTGCCTATGTGGTTGAACTCAGTCTCTAAATCTTTCTGGCTTTCTTGCTATGGCCAGCTTCTACCCTAAGGCTATTGGGTGTGATTGTTCCCACCCCAAGAAACAGCTTAGCATAAACTATAAGGTGGGGTCTGAGGGCCTCACCAAGACTAAGAAAGACACTCCTGTCCTTGGAAATTTCCAAGGGTTCAGAGATTACTTTATAGGAATTTGGGGGCCAGGAGGGTTAGGATAGAGACCTCAGTTTGAGCAGGCCAAATTCTTACTATACAGCATGCTTATGTAAATAATGCCTTCCACCCCCTCTCAGTTCCAAAAAGCTAGAATCACACCTGGTTTTGCTCTCAGTTTCATCCCTAGCACCTAACATAGTGGTTGGCAAATGTTGAGAGTCTGCATAATATAGTACAGTTGACCCTTGAACAATGCAGGGTTTAGGGGTACTGAACCTCCCCCCATGCAGTCAAAAATCAACATATAACATTTGACTCCCCCAAAAACTGAACTACTAATAGCCTACCATTGACTGGGAGCCTTACTGATAACATAAACAGTCGATGAACACATATTTTGAATATTACATGTATTATATGCATTCATGACATACCTAACTTTTTCTGAATGTTTCTAGGCTACATGGTTCGAGTTTTTTCAAATTGTAACAAATCTCCAAAATAGGTTCCAATATATTTATTGAAAAAAATCCTCATGTAAGTGGACTTGTGTAATTCAAACTCGTGTTGTTCAAGGGTCAACTGTAGTTTATAGCATGAAATTGGCAGTCTGAATTTGAATCTTTGTCTCTCTTTTCACTGAGTCAAGCCTATACGGGTGATTAAAACTTTCATTGCCTAATTGTCCTCATCAATCGGGGATGATGATTATACCTGCCTCAGAGAGTTACAATGAGGATTAAATAAATGAACATGAGTAAAGTCACCAGAATAGTGCCTGGCACAGAGCAAAAGCTAGATAAGTGCTTAATATTATTAAATGCTCAATAAATAATCGCTGCTTGAATAAGTGTCTGGCACATGAGAGATGCTTAATATTAATTGAGAGAATATAAAATAAGATTTTCTTTAGTAGATTTTCTTCTTTTTCTACTAATATAGTACCAGATGTATTGATTTGGACATGTCATCAATATGTGATTTTTCAGCTCTCAAATCAAATATTATTCTAAAGGTTATAGTTCAATAATATGCTTAAGATAAGTACAAAAAAAGTTTCAGAGTCTTTTTGCCTGCCCCCCCTCCCCCCAGTAGGCATTACCCTCAACCATAGAGTGAGGAGTTGCATTAGATAGGGTTCGAGGTGACTTCCAACTCCAACAAAATGTTATTTGTCCTTAGGAAACAAACTAAATATAACATCAGAGAAGACCATTTTACATGGAGGCATGAAACCTTTGAATGTGTAAGTTTCCATTTAAAAAAGGAACAAAGAGAACATGCAGTTGACTACTAAAATTTACCTTCAATATGTGAAAACATAGGTTTGAATTGTGGCAATGACTTTTTATTAATTTGATAAAATTTGACTCCCTGGAAAACGACACACAAAGGTCATAGAAAATTTATTTTAATATGTGAGAAATGGTTAATTTTATCTTATCATTTAAGCTGGCCTAATGTAAGTATCTGGAAGGTGATTGATCATATATTAAGTAATGTCTACAACGAAGAGATTAAATACCTTCAGATAATATTATTAGCAGTTAGAAAAAAGAATCAACTTTTTAAAACACTGATTTTAGTTATGATGTAATGTATATACATTTAAATGCAATCACCAAATGTTTTAAAATTGATTTTTTATTATGAAGCAATTATTAAATTATTTAATAATAAAAAGTAAATGTATTCCAACCACTCCTCCTACCACGTTTATTTTTCAAAGGTAGCAAATGTTACCAATTTGTTCCATGTATTTCTATGCATATCTACCCAATAAAAATAAATATATATGCCCATTGTTAAAAGTATTTCTAAAGTGTTACCTTTTTTTGCCATTCTAGTGTTACCACAGGCAGTTACCCAATTTGAAGAATTGGTTGGTATGGCGGAGGCCGTCCTCAAGGGTGGAGGAACCATGTCTACACCTGCATCCACTCTCTGGAGAGCAACAAACAACTCCTCACCAGAATCATTTGCCTCAATGTGCAGTAATTCTGATTCTAATTCCAGTTCACCAATTTCCTTGAAACCTGAAGAAGAGCATCATACTGATGATAAGCAGGTCAGTTGGAATACCTGCCTTATCTTTCACTGGGATACAGTTAAATACAAAAATTAAAATAAGAGTACAAAATGACCATTGTTTCATCAGATAACTTTAGGTCACAACCATAACATTCCAATTGCTTTAAACAGTTTTATTTGGGTGTGTGTGTTTTTTACAATAAATTAATATTTGTGAAACAAATATCCAGTTTAAAAAACTAGTCAAATTGTGGATAATGATGAAGTTTTTAAACTAGAAAATTCTTAATCCAATGATAGAAGGATAACGATGCGCTAAGGGGTGTTTAAGTAAAATTATGTCATTGAAAGAATGTAAATTTCAGCGTCTACATGCTGGCTGGACACAATTCTCTTTCTACTTTTTCAATTTCTCTTAATCAAGAAACAGAAGCTAAAAAGGCAAGCGTTTTGTTAGACTCAGGTATTAGCCTGGAAAAAGATGCCTTCAAGAGCAATCATTAAATATGAAAAAGCTAACATTCAGAATATTTGAATCTTAGTATAATTTCCTTTTGCTGTATAATAGATTACCAAAAAAATAGTGATTTATAATAACACAAATGGACTTTCTCCAAGTTCTGTAGATCAGAAGTGTGGTAACATCAAGCTGTTGGCAGGTGCACACCTTTCTGGAGGGTCTATAGAAAAATCTATGTCCTGTTCATGTGAGTTGTTGTAGAATTCAGTTGCTTGTGGTTGTAGAACTGAGGTCCCCGTTTTCTTGCTGGCTATAAACTTGAAAACCATTCCTGCTTTTTGAAGCAACCACATTCCCTGGCTTGAGGCACACTTCCAGCATCCTCACAGCCAGCCATGCAAGCAAAATCCCTCTTACTCTTCGAATCTCTGCTCCATCTGTTTCTTTTTTCTGACCCATTCTTCTGCCTCCCTCTTCTGCATTTAAGGGCTCCTGTGATTAGATTGGGCCCACGTGCATAATCCAAGATAATCTCCCCATCTCAAGATCCTTAATTTTAATCACACCTGCAAAGTCGTTTTTCCCATATAAGGCAACCATATACACAAATTCCAGGAAATAGGATGTGGATGTCTTCAGTGGACCATTATTCTGCCTATCACCCTTAGTAGGAAGTGAAGAGGAGGGGACTAATCCTTAAAGTACCAAATCCAGATTCCATGACAAGAATTTGTATATACTCTGGAACAAATACTTCACAGATATGGGGAATTATCTCAAAGATAACATTTAACTCTAACCTGAAATGTAACATATATATTAAAAGTATAATACCTCACTTTAAAGTATGTTGATTTTTTTGTTCTGGCATGTCTTAATTAAAGGTATATTTCTCCAGATATTACTTTCTTTTTTTTTTCCAATTTCATTTATTATTTTTTAGTTCAAGATTGAAAAATGGCAGATTGCCCGTTGTAACAAAAGCAAGCCTCAGAAGTTTATTAATGATTTAATGCAAGTACTTTACACAAATGAATACATGGCCACACACAGCCTGACGGGTGCAAAATCCTCTACTTCGAGGGACAAAGCTGTAAAACCAGCTATGAATCAGAATGAAGTTCAAGAAATCATAGGTGATAATATGATTGTATTTTACTGTCACATGAATTTGAAATAGTTTACCATTCAAGGTTAAATTTTTCTTTCATGGTCTTTCTTTTCCAAGTTTATTTTTCTATGAGAGAATCTCAAAATAAATCTCATTTATTAAACATGGGAAATTTTGTAGAAAAACTTTACATTAAAAGCAGTTATTAAATTATATATCACTGAAAAGTTTGGATTCATAAAATTCATAGTTTTAAAATAAATTTTCAAAATCCTTTCAAACATAATTTCAGTTTTGTTTTTCTGTCTCACCTTGGTTCTATCCCTTATCTTTTATTCTAGAAAAATAGAGGTTAATTTGACTATCCTTTTTATGGTTTTCAAATTAATGAATCTCCTTAAATATAATAATCTAGATTATCAGATTTTTTTTTTTTTTTTTTTTGCAAATATCCAACAAATTTAGGGAATCACGGAATCCCAACTCTTTACATTTGAACAGTATGTGATTTCTTACTTGGAAAAGGGTCAGTCAGACTCTAGTTGTTTCAGCTGATGTTGGGATGGATAAAATTAAATTCCCAACATTTTTGAGCAAGGGGAACTTAGAGTGCAGAGTAAGTAGCAAGGTTAAAATTGAGTGGTACTATAAGAAGACAAATACGTATGCTCTCAGTTTAAAATATAGACCTTCATTATCTCTTGCTTTGCTTTGTAAAACTGTAAAACTTGTTTATATACTCATCTATTTAAATATCTCAAGTGTGTTTGGATTGCTTTTGCAAAATAGAAAACTATAATGTGGATTGTGTGATGTTTTATCTCAGTTCAGACCTTAAGATGCAAAGGCCTTATAAAGTGTTTTTGTGTATTCTTATTGTTGTTTTTTACAGGAGTCACAAAACAGTTATTTCCCAACTCAGATGATGTTTCAATCAGGAGAATGATAGGGCAAAAGCTGAATAACTGTACCAAGAAGCCAAATTTAAGTAAAAATATGAACTCTCAGGATATTAAGTAGATCCTTTTGGTAAGTCTTTTAAATCTTCGCAATCCTTTCAACACGGCAAAAAGATGTAATACTTTTATCCCTGGAATACCATTTTCTGAACACTCTACTAGAGAATACTAGTGGCTTGTGAAATGCTAATAGTTATTCCTGGGAGTGAAGGTGGCGACAGGGAAGGGAAAGGTATTATACTAAGTGGAAAAATTCAGACAGAGAAAGACAAATACCATATGATCTCACTTATATATGGAATCTAAAGAACAACACAAAGAAGCAAAACAGAAACAGACTCAGATGCAAGGAACAAGCTGATGGTAGCCAGATGGGAGGGGGATTGGGAGGGAGCAGGGTGAAAAAGGTAAAGGGATTAAGTACAAATTGGTAGTTATGAAATAGTAAGGGGGATGTAAAGTATAGCATAAGGATTATAGTCAATAATATGGTAATAACTATGTATAGTGCCAGATGGATACTAGACTAGTCAGGTGGATCACTTTGTAAATTACATAAAATGTCTAACCATTATGCTATACACCTGAAACTAATATAAAATAATATCAAATGTCAACTGTAATTGGAAAATTTTTAAAAGGCGGGGGGGGGGAAAGGTGAAGGGGAGTAAGAGATCCACATTTCCACATATAAAATAAATAAGTCATGGGGACGTAATGTACAGCATAGGGAATATAGTCAATAATATTGTGACAGTGTGGTACAGTGTCAGATGGTTGCTGGACTTATCACAGTGACCACTTCTTTAGGTATATAAATAAATGTTGGACAACTATGGTGTACTCCTGAAACTAATATAATATTGTTTGTTAGTTATATTTCAATGAAAACCTTTCTAAAAATAAAAAATATTACAAAATAGTCACAGGGATGTAAAGCATAGGGAATATTGTCAATAATATGGTAATAACTATGCATAGTGCCAAATGGGTACTAGACTAATTGGGGGGGATCACTTGGTAAGTTATATAGATGTCTAACAAGTATGCTGTACATCTGAAACTAATATAAAATAATATTGAATGTCAAATGTAATTGAAAAATTAAAATAGAATAAAAGATAAAAACAATGAAATACAAAAAAATAAGTAAAATAAATTTGGGATATCAGTTCAGTTACACAGATTTTCCTTTCCCAGAACCCCTCAGATATTTTGATACCCTTTAATATGCCCAGTGTACCAGAAATTTCTAAGAAGGGGGTATATAGTAGCATGTTGTGTTTTCCAAATATATATTTTACTGAGAAATTTTTTTCTTCACAGAACATGTGTTAAGTTGTAGGTAGGGGTAGAAAGGAACCAAAGGAGGACAATTTAGGAAGTGCCTCTCTAGAACAAGAGAGATACAGACGCTTGGGAAATCTCTGAGGTGCATTACTGGGACTGAACTTAAAACTTGAAAACAGTGGTTTGACGGATACACTGGCTGGAAGTATTGAGGAGTCTCCCCCACCATCCTCCCTCTGCTTCTAATTGTCTTTAAATCTTTAAATAGTTGTTATACTTTGTTTGATAAGGATTTTTACCAAGATATTTGTATTACACTGGAAAAAGAATTATTTGTTTTTAGTGAGTTCTGGAGGAAATACACGTTGTAGTCAGGCCCTGCCCTATGCAAAACTGTGAAGTGGAATTTTGTTTGCTTTAGCAACCCAATGTCCTGGTGTTTGGCTTGTGCTCATCCTTCCTCTGCATTATTTTGATGGAAAATATGTGAAAAATATGCATTACTGTGTTAATATTCTAGTTGATAAACAGAGATATATGGTAACCATATGAGGGCAGGTTTTTCATCCTTTTTTTTTTCACTTCAATCTTTAACTTCCACTTTACCTGTTCTCCACCCAACTCTAGTCACTTTTGAGACCATTTTACTTGTCTTTTTCTTCTGACCGTATTTTAAATGGGATATGGAATTGCCTATAATGCAGTAATTCCCCCCGACACCCTCCACCCATTGCTGACTCCCACCCCCATCCTCCCTGAGAGTCCCTTACTATTTTGCTATACAAGTAAGTTTACTGATGAGGGTCAACAATATTCTCTCTTCCTTAAAAACAAACGAGACTACTTATGACAACTGCAGAGGAATTCTTTCTCTTGGCTTCTATACACTGGTAGATTGACTTGAAATTTTATAAAAGATAAGGATATTTGTAACCTTTTTCTCCCCCAAGTGATTAAAATTTTCAGTAGATTGTGAACCTTACACCTTCCCAGTTAGGAAATAATTGCTTAAATGAGCCCTTATAATTCTCTTTTTGACGTGAGCCTATCCTGTTATCCTGGTGTAGAATGGCCAAGTTCCCTTTCTAATGGCCATGCAGTTAGCTCCCAAGTCATAGAGCTATCTTTTGTAGCACATTATTGTATTTCAGAGCTCTGCAAAAAATTTTAATATCCTAACTTCTGCCTTTTTTAATATCTCAGACTGCCAAGGATAAACACAAAACTCATCTGACAATATCAGTCAGCAAAGTGTTGAAGAAATTAAAGTTAAAAGATTTTTATATCAGTTTTGCTTGCACTTGCCGGTAGTAGTGTTGTTACATCACCTGGCTATGACATTAATTAAAATTTGTAAAGGGAACAGTCTTTTGCTATGAACACAATATGTTCTTGTGCATTCTGAGCCTGAGCCTTGCTTTGTTGCCCAATTGCTTGGAATACAAATGCATATATTTTGAATCAGAAGTAGGTAGAGATTAACAAGGTGTCAGAAGTAAATATGTTCTGAGCGGAAAATAAAATTTTTTAATTGACAGGTATGTTTCATTTGAAGTAGCGCTAAATCAAAATTATTTCAAAGGACTGAGAAAATATGCTGGGAAGAACAGGGTCACATAAAACTTAATTTATCTGTGCTTGATGAGTTAGTCAGATATAGCACCATCTAGTGGAATGCTGCTGATTTTTCTTCTTGGTCATTTAACAGGAGCCTAAAGGTAATTACACTTATTGAGGCAAACCATACCCCCTCCCTAACCTCCCACCAAAAAATATATTCTTTGAAAAAATACCTTTCCTTGCATTAATATTAGCAAGGCAATATGAATTAAGAAATCATGTAGACTTATACGAATTTCTATACATCCAAGAAGCCTAGCCACCCCAACACATGTGTCATGTGGCGGACTGTGCCCTCCACCCACTACTGAGCTCAGAGTTGTCACTGGTGGCTTGGATTTGAAAGGACAATCATTTCCCAGCTAAGACTCATTTATTTGAAGATAAATGCTAAAGTCCATCCTTCCACCTTTTTCATCTATTCTCTCTCACTCCTTGACTGCTGTTAACCTAAAACTAAAAGGCCTGAGAGGCCACAAGCATTTATTTGAGATCCAAAAGAACAGCTCTTCAAGAAGCACTGAGTCAGACAGGAACCCAAATAGTGTTCCAATTAGGAGGCAAAGGTAAGGGGTCCTTATGAGAAAAGGAAGGGGAATAATTACCTGAATAGAAGGAAAGAATTGCTATCGTGCAGAGAAGTTAACACAGTGATGCTAATTCTAAAGAATGTTTTTAATTTTCAGTCTGATACTCATAATACCTATTTTCTTATTATCTTTGCAAATAGTTGTTTTGGATAAATGCTGCTTTAGGTTCAGTACAAAGGTTATTTTGCCCTATTTTAACTTTCCAGTGGGTTGAGGAATAAAACATGCAAAGGCACTTCCTCTGGGATGGCAGCTCCAATTCCATTTTAAAGTGGCTACGTTTATGATATTTTTCACTGCCCTTAAGTGGCCTGTAGCTCGCACTTGGCCAAGAGCTTGATTTGCCAATATTTCTGGACTTTTCCATTTTTTGCTTCTTTCTTATAAGTGCTGAAGAAAGTTATATTTATAAGAATTACAGAATATTAAAATATCACCTCTATAAAATCCCAAGTGGTCAAATAGCTTTCTCCCGAAATTTCCAAAGCTGCCTCAGTATATATAATCTCTACTATAATATTACATATGCCTATATTATAATTTAAAGATGATCTAATAATACAGCAGTGCTCAAATAGGATGGGAGGGCTTTTGTCCCCTGCCCTTCAACTGGAGGATATTTGAAAATGTCTGGAGATGTTTTGGGTTATTCACAACGGGGTGATACTACTGGCATCTAGTGGACAGCCAGGGATGTTGCTAAACATCCTACAATGTGTAGGAGAGCCCCCACACAACAAAGAATTACCCAGCCAAAAATATCAATTGTGCCAAGGTTGAAAACTCCTGGTCTGAAATGATTTCCTTGTTTTGGAGATAATGAAACTAAAGCCTAAAGAGGTTAAGTGAACTGACAAGGTCATATGATTAGTAACTACTGTATTCCCCCGAAAATAAGACCGGGTCTTGTGTTAATTTTTGCTCCAAAAGACGCATTAGGGCTTATTTTCAGGGGGTGTCTTATTTTTTCATGTACAACAATCTACATTTATTCGTGTACAAAAATATACACTTATTCAAATACAGTCATGTCATCTTCTTCTGGAACATCATCATAACTCTCCAAACCCCGAATTCCAGCTTGAATTTCTTGCGACTCCATTTCCTGTAGAATCATTGGCCCCAATCTCTTATGTCCAGCAATCTCTTATGTCCAGCGATAGATGTAGTGCATTGGCAACACAGCTGTCAGTGATTTTATTCCATGAATTCTTCACCCAAGTCACAACCTCTTGCAGGCTAGGCTTCGCAAAGTTTCCAACGCTGATTTCTCTCCATTCTATTTTCAATGTAATCATTGATTTCCGTGCTCAAATGGTCCTTGAACAACTTGTTTATTGCAATATCAACAGTCTAGAGCTAGGCAGTCATTCCTGCGGGAATCATTATTTAATCTATTCTTCTCTCTGCAAGATTCTTCATGTCTTTAGCGTGGTGAGTGCTGGCTGAATCCCAGACTAGCAGACCTCTTTGGCCACCTTGCAAAAACAAGTGGCAGCGTTAAATTGACCCACTTCCTTATAACTGCTTTTGTGTGGCTTTTTTGGTTTCAAGAACATAAATGCCTGAAACACGTTCAACCTTATCTTTCTTGCTCTTAGTGATGATGAAAGGTGAGGCTTTCTTTCCTTCCAGATGAATTGCCAAAATACAAGTATCGTGCACTTTTGTAACCAGTGGAGGGAATGTAGATTGACAAGGCACACCCCTGATCAATTGTCATTTGAGATCCTTAGCCCATAAACACTGCAGTTTCATCCATAGCAATCATGTCGCAGAGTTTGTATTTAGAAAAGTCGATGTCATCAACAAAGGACTTGAATGCAAGTGCACGTTTAATAACTTTAGTATCTTCCAGCTTGAACAGTGTTGTCAATCTTAGAGATAGTTCATATTGCTGAAGGTAGTCATCCAGCCAGTGTTGTGATGCTTTGAATTTTTCTGGGGATATTTCTAACTGTGGTGCCATTGCAAGAGCAAATGCTTGAATATCAGCCCTGCGCACAACCAAAGTTTTGCTCTCCTGTCAGCAATCCATTCACAGGAGATGTCTTCCAGCTCAGGAAATAATGGTTGCCGACCTGATCCACACTTGCATTTCTTAGCATATCCCTCGTCCACCTGTTGACTGAGGTTATTGTACCCTGCTAGTCATTTTTGGACCATTTGGAAATCCAACTTATTTTCTTTGCAGAAAGACATAAGATTCTTGCCCCGGGAGTCCTCCACAATTCCTTTCTTGTACTCGATGGAATAGCTCTTTCTTTTTGCACTCATGTTATCTGGGGGTCAAAATATTATTCCCTTTAAGTCTACCATTAACTCAGGTGTTAATTGAAGACTTACGAGACAGGATGGCAACAAAAATGATGACAGTTAAGAATGATAGTCCACACAAAAGCGACGAAAAATTTCAGGCACCAAAATTCAGAAAACGTTTCTTTATTTCACACAAGTGCATTAAGTACATCCATTACAACACATGACATATTGAATTATGAAGATTCATATTAGACACAACCACGTCCGTTCATTAAGTGTGCATGTTATTTGTGTGTTGTGTCTGTACTCTGATTGGTCATTTAGCAATAAGTCTCGAGTTCATCTGTTTACATAGGCATTTACCTCTCCTCCAAAGGTGCCTGCTTGGGTATTTACAAATACTTCATTATAATTTATATTATCATTTATTTCCAGTGTCAATGTCAATAATATTATTTATTTATATTTAATTGTATAGTAATATGACTATTTTATAACTCAATACGTCCCTCGTGTGTTGCAACGGATGTACTAAATGCATCCGTCTGGCTGACTATCTTAACTGGGGCTTATTTTGGGGGTAGGGCTTATATTACGAGCATCCTGAAAAATCATGCTAGGGCTTATTTTCCAGTTAGGTCTTATTTGGGGGGCAATATGGTATTAGCCAAAACTAGCATATAGTTCTTTGTATTTCTTTTTGCATTAGTCATAGTTCTCCAGAGAAACAGAAGCAATAGGATATATATAGAGAGATATATAGATATATATATATGTATATATGAAATTTATTTTAAGGAATTGGCACACACAATTATGGAAACTGAAAAGTCTGAAATCTGCAGGGCAGGCTCACAGGCTGCAACCTAGGGAAGAGTTGACATTGCAGTCTTGAGTCCAATAGTAGTCTAGAAACAGAATTCCTCCTTCCTCAGAGGACCTCAGTCTTTGCTCTTAAGGCCTTCGAAGAACTTATTGGGTGAGACCCACCCATATTATGGAGAGTAATCTGCTTTACTGAAAATGTACTGATTTAAATGTTAATCTCATTTTAAAAATACCGGTACAGCAACATCTAGACTAGTGTCTGACCAAATAACTGGGTACCATAGCCTAGCCTAGTTGACATATAAAATTAAATATTTTAGGATCAGAAAATCTAGTTTTGAAGCCTGCTCTATGTCTTAATAAATGTATGGCCTTTGGAAAGTACTGGACCTCTCTGAATTTTAATTTAAACAGGGATAATAATAATACCTACCTCATGGATGGATCCAGGATTTGTGGAACCTGAAGCTTATAGAATTTGGAAAGCTCTCTTTAAGAAAAGAAACACAAAAATATGAATACACAATTAGTTACAACTCTGTATATTAATTTGGAATAAATTATTAAAACTACATAATGTTTAAAAGTTAACAACTATCTCAACTTCACATCATGTAGAGGAAATTGTATAATATTTTTATTAACGTCTGTATAATACTTTTATCCTACTTTTTTAGAGTTGCATACATATTGGCTACCTCTTCATTTGACAACAATTTTGTAATAGCTGTGTCTACAGAAAGAATAGATAAACAATTTAAACTATCCTCTAGCATAGTTGATGGAAAATTGCTTTTTTTCTTTTTGACAGTTTACAGAGGTTTCTTGCAAATTCTCAACTCTTTATTAGCAATGTAATTTTTAGGATTGCTGTTAAATTTGGGAAACCTCTATTGAGTTTGAGATAGCTGAGCTATAAGATTTCAGGGCATTTCAAGTTTTCTATGGAGTGAGTACTTTGAATTTACCTAGAAGTACTTTGAATTTACCATGATATTCCTAGAAGACATTACAAACTGGAATGACCAGCAATAATGTAATTATACATGGAAGAGATTTGCAAAGTGCAAAAACACATCGCAGTGAATCCTTAATAAAATCTCAGGAATACCCACTGCCACTCCATGGTTACAATCAGAGGAGAAAATATGACTGAAAGGCAGTTGAAATGGAAAGAGACAGTGGTCTTAACTAATTATGGTTGAAATAACTAACTTTGGTAAATTTAACAAAAATATATAAACATGTAAAGATATTACTAGGACCCCTTTTTTGGAAGGTACCTATGAAAGTAAGGTTTATTAGCTTCATAATAGTTCTGCCTCTGACCTAGCTCATTTGGTTTTCTTGAGTTTTGAAAGAGGTGAAGTAGATTTGGAAAATTGCCTGATACTTAAACAATCAGTAAATGTTGCGAAAGAATGACAAACAGAATCACTGATAATTTTTTTAAGATGGTTGATGGGTATGTGAGGATGGTTCATTTTACTTTGTATGTTTTAAATGTTACCTAAGAAAAAGTTTCTTTTAAAGTCGTTTGAGATATACATATATCTTTTAAAGTCATTTGAGATAGATATATATATAATATTTTAACTGTTATTTATGTTGGACTTCCTCTGACTAGATCATAAAAGAGTTCTTAAGTCACTTTAATAGTAATAGTTCTTATTAACAATTTGTTTTTAAGCAAAAATTTATAGTAGATGCAAAAATAATTCATACCACAGTTACAAATACTATAAGAATTGTAAAATAAATCTGTTCTATTTTTTGAAATTTGTTTCTTATCGGTACTATAGGTATCTGAAACTAAGCACCTCCAGTTCTAAATCTAAAATTGGATTTTGTTGGAGAATCTGCAACCTCCCTGGCAGTGAGCACAGACAGACATGTGCAGTGACAGGCTGGGAGACATCTGTAATATCGCGGGCTCTCCTGACGGAGCAACAAGCTTGCTGAAGAAGCTGCATGTAGATTCCACCCTAAGTATCCACGACACATCAAAGTAGAGAATTTCTAGCAGTCAAATAAGCATGCATTATAGTTTCTTGGAAATATGCATTTTTCCATCCCAAAATGCTTCTCTGTACAGCTAACTTAACAGGCTAGTCAGAGTTCTCATAACAACAAAAACTTCAACCCCTAAGATTTGTCACTGTTCTAATTAATTGCTGTACATTTATTATTACCAATGACACCGTTTTGGTTTTTGGATCTTTAGCATAAGCACATGTGTGGAAAAGTATAGTGAAATGATCAGTGTTCAAAAACGTGAATGAGAGCAGCAAAGTCAGCCTGAAATCTGGTAATCATATCTAACCAAGTAATAGTGCTTTAGCAATAAAGTTACAGGATAATTCTGTTACTTAAAATGTATAGCATAGAAATAAAAAAATCAGAGCAGCAAGACCTTTCTATTTTAATACGAAATTATTCTACTGTACTCCTGAAAAGGAAATAAACCCAGGTTTTTGTGATTGTTAAAACAATGCATCAACTTTCAGAAAAATCTTTTTTATGTTTGTGTATATGCTTCTAACTTTTTACTGCCCTACATATAAATACAGATATATAATATAAAACATCAGTGTCATCTAAAACATCCTATATAAGATGTAATATCCCACGTATTTGGTTGGTTATATTGCTACACTGCTTAGCTTTAACTGTTTTGTTTTCAGAATATCAGAAGAAAAAAATAAATGAAAACAAAATCATGTGGGGCTGATAATCACACAAAAAAGAAAAATTCCATTTTGTGAATGAATGAAAGATAAAACATTCTCATCAAGAGGTTTCTCCTTGATGTCAGGTTGTCACATGGGAAAACTCTGCACTGCCAAGCCATGCTTCTTCAGTGCACAAGGCTATGTTTAAACTTGGAAAAGAGGATGCATATAACAGTTGGAAAATTCAATAATATGGAGCCAGGGAATATTCCATAAATGTTTGATAACAATGTGGTTGTACCAAATAAATATTCTTAAGGAAATAACTTATGTTAATATTTGCTACTTTTACTTAAATATAAATAAATCCCATTGAAAACATAAAAAGTATTTGCTTGTTTCTTATTAATGTATAAAATCCAGGGGGAAAATCCTTTTCAAGAGTGATGGCTTCTTCATCCACACACTGAGGTGTTACCATTATAATTGGGCTATGTGGCTCTGGCTTATTTGTCTTCTAAAGAGCCATGCTCTGTAGGATGTATAGACAATATCCACGGTCAATTTCCATTCTATGTAGGATATAGTCACAATGTCCAGGGTGCTTATATTTTTATTGAAAAAGGATAATCTTACTAAGATGTTTAAAAATACTTTGTAATATAAATTTTTCCTACTAAATGTAAATAAAATTTCCTTTGCAAAATATATCTGTATTATTCAACTGGAATGTCTATGGTCCTTCCTTATTTTGTGATATGTTGATATTTTTATAGATAATAGATGTATTGTTTTTAATTCAGCTTCATAGATTGAATCTAAATGAGTTACAAATTAAGAAAACTAATGGAGATATATGTGATTATATGTAATATATAATATAATATAATATATATTATCACCTATACAAGAATTTAGAATATGATCAAAGTAGAACTTTTAATAGTGGGCAAAGGAGGTTTATTCAATAAATAATACTGAGACAATTGATGAATAAAAAATAATTATATTCCTACTTCAAATCATATTTTATAAAGAATTTCAAATTAATAAAAAGTAAAAATTGAACTGAGATTTTAAAAACATGAATAGTTTTATATTCTCTGAAGGGGAAGGACTTTCTCAGTCTACAATAAGTGCAGCGAAGTGTCAAAGAAAAATTTACTGATTTGAGTTCCAGCATGTGTGTTCTGTGGTCTTCCTACATAGAGATGGTAGTTTGTTAAGATTTTTACCCCGTGGTGGAATGTGTGGTCGGCATTTTCATCTGTTCTGTGACAGCATTTTCCTGTGAATGTCTTTCATGCATTTGAAAATTTTGCAGCTCTTTTCACATTTTTACTTATAAAATCTTCTACTGATGCTGTGCCATAGCCTTTCTTGAACACATTTTTTTATTATTAGTTTCAGGTGTACAAAACAATGTAATAGTTAGACATTTATCATGTATATCCCTCACGGAGTGACAACCCCCGTCCCCGATCCACTACCCCTCTGACATCACATACAGCCATTATATTTCCACTGTCTCTATTCCTTATGCCATACTCCACTTCTTGTAAATATATATATATATATATATATAGACGTATATATGTATATATATACGTCTATATATGTATATTTATTATAGTTGACATTATTTTTCACCTTCAGCTTCAGGTGTACAGTGCAGTGATCAGGCATCCACACCATCCCTGAAGTGGTCTCCCTAATGAGATAAGTGTCCATAGGATAGCCTACAAACTCTTTACATTATTGATTATATTCCCCAAATTGACTTTCATATCCCTGTGGCAATCTTGTGGTTACCAATAGTGCTTTCTTATCCCCTCACCTTCTCCCTCATCCCCACCCCCCCTCCCATCTAGCAACCCTCAGTTTTTCCTCTATATCTCTGAGACTGTTTCTGATTAATTCATTCATTTATTCTATTCTTTACGTTCCACATATAAGTGAGATCATATGGTATTTGTCTTTCTCCGTCTGACTTATTTCACTTAGCATAATGTTCTCTAGGTCCATCCATATTGTTGCAAATGGTAAGATTTCATTCTTCCTTATGGCTGAGTAATAAATACTCTATTGTGTAAATGTACCACAGTTTCTTAATCCAGTCATCTACCGATGGGCATTTTGGTTGTTTCCATGTCTTGGCTATTGTGTATAGTGCTGCAATAAACATAGGGGTACATAAATTTTTTCATATTATTGTTTTGAATTTTTCTGCATAGATACCTAGGAGTGGAATTGCTGGGTCATAAGGTAGTTCCATTTCCAGTTTTTTGAGATACCTCCATACTGATTTCCATAGTGGCTGCACCAATCTGCACATTTTTTAATGATATGTTTCTTCCTGGTCCAGCTATTTTCATATAGGTTCATGAATGGTGGTAGGGGCCAGGGTTCCTTTCTAGGCTTCAAACCTTTCAAAGGCCCTCTCCTTGCTGTCACAGAGACCACTGATTCTTTTTTTTTTTTTTTTAATTAAAGTTTATTGGGGTGACAATTGTTAGTAAAGTTACATAGATTTCAGGTGTACAATTCTGTATTACATCATCTGTAAATCCCATTGTGTGTTCACCACCCAGAGTCAGTTCTCCTTCCATCACCGTATATTTGATCCCCTTTAGAGACCATTGGTTCTGACCGATATGAATCCTCTGAGAAATTTTTTGTGTAGCCCTGCTCCCTCTGGTTCTGTGACCTAAGCTGTCTAGAAGGATTTCTGGCACTAGCCCTCATCCCCAGGTCCGTCACTGGCAGCAGCAAACAGGACAGAGCTCCTGCCCTTCCAGATGAGCCCTTCACCTTCAGGGAGTACGATTTTGCTGGATCTTTCTGAGATCTGCTGCTAGGAGCCCTCTAGACTCTCTCTGTGCCCTTTGTTTCTGCATCCCAGCCTCATGACTTCTGCGGAAGCTCAGCTTACCTCCCCCCACAGTTGTTAGATTTATGGGGTTTAGATTTTACATTTCTGGGTGAATTCCTCCTTTTGAGGAGGTTTACTTTTGCTGGTACTTTTCTGAGATCTGCCAGTCATGAGGCCTCTAGGTGTTCTCTTTGCATTTTCTGTTTAATGTTAATGACATTCTTTTGGGTTCTGCTGATTTTGTCTGTCACCTTATTTGCTGAAAAAGTGGGGCAATAGTTTTTTGATCTTTGTTTTCGTGTTTCTATTTTTTCCCTTGTTGCTTTGTTTGCTTTCTCAGAGGAGAAGGAAAAAGATAGTAACGTAACCAATTTGTTCACACCAGAGTTATATCCAATGTTGCTATTCAGAAGCATAATGCGACTCTGATCCTCATTCTTTTAATCAGAATCTGTGTCCTCATACTCCTTGAGGCTCTTTTTAATCTTCTTTGCTCTGATATACTAGAATTGGATGAAAATGTGCCTGTTTATCTTTTGTTTACTCATTGTGCTGGGTACATGATGGACCTTTCGATCTGGATAGTCGCATCCTTGAATTCTGGGAAAATATATTTTATTACTATTTGTATAATTTCTATGTAACAGTCTCCTCCCCATTCTTCATTTTATCTCCTGTAATTCCAATTATCTTGGGAATCCAATGATCATGTACTGAGGAATGTATCTTTTCTCTACATTTTTTTTTTTAAGTCTCTGGGCTTCTTTTCTGTTTCTGAAAGATTTTCTTAGCTATATAACTTCCAATTATCTATTGAATTTTTAATTTCAACTGTCAAAATTCTAGTTTCCAGGACCGGTTTCTTGTGCTCTGATTGTTTTCCTTATTAAAACACTGTGCTTATTTCTAGATGCCTTTATTTATTCCTCTGGGAAAAATTTTTTTTTAAATATTTCTGGGCATATTTGTTTCACCCAAGATCCCTTTTTCTCATTATCTTAAATTTTCTTTTCCTCTCCAAGGCCTATTTTATAGATGTTCTTTTATATTTATTCTATTACCTGGGGAGCTTCACCTGTGAGTCACTGAGTAGAATATCATTTGTTTTTTGGGAAGAAACCTATATATCAGTCTGGTACTGAGTCTTTTGGTTGCTGCTGAATTGCTCTCCAGAAGATCCCTTTGTTCTCTTGGCTGGTAATATTTTGCATACAGGACAGGAAAAAGGGGCTAAAAGTGACAATGTTCCAAAAACACTTTCAATGAATTCTTTTTTGAGCTCTCACTCATTCCTACAACTACACTTGGTGTCCTGGGCCCTGGATATCTCCTTTTAACTTAATGCAACGAATGTCATGTGAGTAGATATGTGGAGATTTAAGAGGAAGGATTTACAGTTCCTGTGTGCAGTCTTTCAACCTCTCTCTCTTATGTGGATAGAACCTTATCTCCATCATCCATTGTACCTGGTGTCAATTCTTAGCCTCTTCTGGGTTTTCTGTGGCAAACTGATTTGCTTCCTCTGCCCATGAAATCTCCATCTATTACTACTCCATCTATTTTCTGTCTCCTAAAGTTTTCTCAATTATCTAATGGAAATAATACCAAATGAATACCTCATAAAGTTGTTCTATGGATCAAATGAAGTTATATATGTAATATGCATAGCATAGCATGTGGCATGTAATAATCATTCTATAAATGGTAGTTATTTATGTTATAGAAACTGTCAAAATCCCCGACAGTCCTAGTCATATTAATTCCCTAGTGATGATGCCCCAAAAATCTCCTCTCTTATTGTCTTTGTGAACATCAATTTCTTTATATTCATCTTTAGAAAAAAAAAAAATGGGAGAGATGAAACTCATCCTTTAATTCTGCCATTTCAATATCTTCATTACTAGAGATTTGTAAACTATAACATAGCTAATTATAAAGTAATATTCTTTTTAAAGATCATTTTTACTATTCATAAATTTATTAGTCCAGATGAGTTTTACAATCATTTTGATTACTCTTCCCCAATCCCCCTTTACCTCAAAATACCCTTGAAATTTTTATTGGAATTACACTTAAGTGATTTTTAATCTGGGAAGAAGTTATATCTTTACAAAACTGATTCTTCCAATTCAGAAAAAAGGTCAGCTTATGTTATAATTTTTCTTTTCCTCAGTAAATTTTTTCATTTTTTCATAAAGGTCTTACACACTTCTGAATTTGATTCTTATGAAAGTTTTCATATTTTATATGTTGCTACTCTAAATAGAACATTTTTGCTTTTATAATTGGTCATTGCTGTATAGAGAAATAGTGATTTATGTTTTCCTTCTAAGGCTCCACATTATTCTTTTGAGCTGGTTTTCTGGGTAGGAGGAAAAAAACCTATTGTCTTCAAATAACGATCATTTTATCTAGTCTTTCTAATACTTTTTGGTACTTTGCTGTCCTTATCTCATAGCATTGCTTATGATTTCCAGAGATAAGAGTAGTATTTACAGACATATTCATTTTATTCCTCACTTGAATTGGAATGTCTATAGTGTTGTTATGTCTGATTTTTTTTTTGGTTAGAGATAGGACATTCTTTAACAAGTGTCCCAATGATTTGTATTTTGCTTTTGCTATGTTAAGCAAGAATGTATCAGAAAGTGTGTGCACACACGCACACATACACACGTCACACATATACTAACAATAGGAACAATTATTTGGGGCTCTAATATCTGGGAACTTTGTGGTAGATAATCAAACTATATCCTCAGCAGAAAAAAAATGGACCATTTAGTATTGAGAGTGGCAGGAGTATTTGACCCAGAGGCAAAAAGGAGGGGAAAAGGAAGGAAAGGAACTCTAACTCCTTGGAGAACTAGCTCTATCTGCTACTCAATCCTGTTACCACTTCCAGGGTCATTTGCTTCCCACACAGTTCCATTTTATGATCACACTAACTGTGTGTGAACACTATACCTCATGATTTTAAAGGTAATCCATCTATTTGGCATTATTTTATTTTATCATGAATTAAACTGAACATGTGCACAGCAATCATGCTATCAATTGACACAGAAAAAGCACTTGACAAAATTCAGCACTCATTCGTGATAAACACAAAAAACTACAGCAAACGTATAGGTGACATCGTCTTTAATGGTGTAAGAGTGAAAGCTTTCCCCAAAGATCAGGAACAAGGCAAAGATGTCCAATCTACTACTGTTATTCTACATCATGCTGAACCTTCTAACCAGTACATGAAGGCAAGCAAAGTAAATTACAGGCATACAGTTTGGAAAGGAAGAAAGAAAAACTGTCCCTATTTGCAGATAAAATTAACTACATAGATAATTCTAAAGAATTGTAAGGGAAAAATTTGGTGATCAATAATGTAATTAAACTTGGCTACATAGTTTGCGGTTTGATCCATCCTCATATTCAGCTGTTTCTTCTTTGTTTCTCCTCTCACTGGTTAACTGAAGAACTCTGTTTGCTCCCTTTTTCAAGGCTACCCATACCTTGTTAATTAACGAACACTAACTTGAAAAGAGCAGCTTCTTTAATCCTCAGGTGCCTGGAGTCAGGACCCAACATCACAGCTCCCTAGCAGTTTTTCACAACTCCTTAAGGTAGCAGTTTTTCTGCAGATGGCTATGGACAATAAGATTTAAGAGAACAATGAGGCAAACCTGAGACCTCAGAAGACCCCAGGAGGCGACTTCTCAGCTATGAGCCCTGAGGCCTGCTTTCCTGTGTTCTTTCCCGTTTACCTGCCTATAAAACCTCTTCATCATTTTGGCTCCAGGAAGGTGGTTTTTCAGACATGAGTCTGCCATCTTCCCTAGCTGTCAACCTCTAGAATAAAGGACACTTTTCTCCTCACTGACCCTTGTCACTCTAGTGTTTTGGACTCTTCGGGCAGCAGTCAACACGGAACCTGAGTTTGGTAACAGAATCTACAATAAGAAAATCCTGCTAAGAGTGGTAAGTGAGTTCAGCCAGGTCACAAGATAATGAGATCAATGTAAAAAACTCAGCTGTATTTCTGTATACTGTCAATGATCATATGGACACCAAAGTTAAAAATACACTACTATTTTTAACCATCACTCCAAAAAATATATATATACTGAAGAATAAATCTAGCAAAACATGTACAGAATTGTATGCTGAAAACTACACAATGCTGATGAAAAAAATCACAGGAGATAAATGGAGAAATGTGCTGCATTCATGGCTTGAAATACTCAGCATAGTAAAAATTTTAATTCTCCTGAAACTGATACACAGCCACACTGTCTAGATTACTTCAGTGAAGCCTACTGCCCACCTCTTCCCCAGTGGGGGAGCCTTTGTGTTGCTGCTCAGTGAGGTGCAGCATCCCACAGGCACACGTGGTTTGGGTAGGGCTCTCTGCCTTTTTCCCTGAGCACACCCAACAGTTAAAATGCACTGATTCCTGCTGGTTGCTCACTTGTTTTCAATGCTATGGGGGATAAATCGCTCTAAAAGCAATCCAATCAACTTCTGTCTCTGAAGGAATAGATTCTGAGATCAGCGTTTGATCTTTATTTTTTTTCCCAAGAGGACTCCTTTTAGCTATCTTATTCCATGGTTCTCAAGAAAACTACACAGCCTCCAGTTAGTTTGTATCTTGAGTGTCCTCTCAATGGCCTTGCACCACAATAAGGTTCTTGAGAGTATCTATAGAGTTGAACTTCACTATCTGTTGCAAATGAAGTCAGCTTTTTTGTGAGGAGATTAGGAGCGAGTATCTCTTTTACAGCCTGCTTTTCCTCCCAGGCAGAATCTCTAAACCTTGGCTTTGGGACTGAGGGTGGAGAGACAAAGGCCAAAGATTCTTTTTTAGTGATCTCCCATTCTTGGAGCTGAAAACTTGGTGGAGGAATAGTGGCATCAGCCCGACGTCCTCTGGTCTTGTCTTTCCTGGCACAGAACCATCGCCTTGCCAGGTTGGACAAGGGTGATAAAGGCCCCAGTATTCTCGGTGTTCAAAGTAGAACTTCTGGTCCATGAAAAGAAGAACCCCTACCTCTCAACTGCATTCTCCCAAGACAGCCTCATCAACAGTTTTTTTTTTGTTTGTTTGTTTTTATAAATGCATGTGAATGTAGGATTACCTCAAAAGAAAAAACTAATCAGAACATAAATATATAGTGGTTAAACTACAGCTAAGGGAAATGTTGTAAGTTTCATTGTAGAATAAGTAGACCTACAAGGAAAATTGTTAATCCTCTCTGATATTTGGAATGGAACCCCTAATATCTATAAAATGACGACGAAGTAACATGCAATGAAGGCTCTTGATGTGATTCTGAGTATTTATACTCTGTGCAAACATCAAAAAATCATGTAATGAAAGGTTACAAAAAGGAAACCAATGAATTCATACTTACAATAAAAATTTTTTAAAGAGAGAAGGTGAGACTCTTTCTTACAAAAAAAAAGCCAATAAAAAACATTGAGAGAACGGTAGAATTATAATATTACCATTTTGTAACCATTATAATAAAGGTTGCTACAGGCAAAAGTCATCAGAATATGCTATATAAAAAGGAATAAGTTTCAGGAAGAGCATCATGTTTGCATGGTGTGAGAGTATATCCCCACAGATTGCTTACTAGTTGTAAGGGGGAAAGACAGTGGTGATACTGGATGACACCTTGATCAGATAATTAAAATTAACATCCTCAGTGCGGGGCAGATAGCTATCACGTGCCTCTAGATGTGATTACCTAAAACACTTCAACATCACTTCTAGTATTTTGTCTGGTGATGCATAACTTGAATCTAATGAGAAAAGATCTGACAAACCAAAATTGAGGGACATATTATAAAATAATTGGCCTTAATACTTCAAAAACATCAATATAATGAAAGACAAAGGCTTAAAAACTTGAAATTAAAGAGGAATAAAGAGACATACAACTCAATGCATTATGGGATCCTGGAATGGACAATTGACAAAATGTGTCAAGGTCTGTAGATTACAAAAAAGCATATCAATGTTAAATTTCCAGATTTTGATAACAGTACTGTTATGGATTGCATGTGTGTGTTCCCCCACAAAGTCATATGTTGAAACACTAATCCCCAGTGGGATGGTATTTGGAGTTGGGGCCTTTGGGAGGTAATTAGGTCATGAGGTTGGAGCCCTCACGATGGGATGAATGTCCTTATAAGAAAGACACAAGATAGCTTGCTTCTCTGCTGTCTGCTATGTGAAGATACGATAAGACTGCAAACTAGGAAGAGTGTTCTCACCAAGAATCGATTCTGCTGGCACCCTGATCTTGGACTTCCCAGCCTCCAGAATGTGAGAAATCAACTGTTATTTAAGCCACTCGGTCTACGGTAAATTGTTATAGCAGCCCAAGTAGACTAAACAAGTACTATGTTATGTCAAAGAAAATCCTGATTCTTAGGAAATATACACTGAATATTAAGGGATGAGGAGGGATGATATATACATCCTATTCTCCAATGATTCAGAAAAAAATACATGTATATATTTCTGTATATGTATATATGTGTATGTATATAAAAAGTGTATATATGTGTGTGTGGAGAGAGAACATGATAGAAACAAATGTTATTCTTGCAATTTTTCTGTGTCTTTTTTCTGTAAGAGATGTCTTTTGTTTAGGATTTCACACTCTCCTTCAGCTTGGGGGAAGAAACAAATATTAGTTGTATGTGTCTTAAATTCCTCCACAGTTGCTCTTCAGTAACTAGATTTTGACAACTATTCTAACATGTAGATCATAAAAGAGGTTAAATAGATCTAATATTTATAACCTGCCAGCAAGATTGTTACAATTACACCTACACTTACACTGTGCAACAGACCAATTCCTTTCATAAATACTAACCACTTCTAATACTTTTGGTTGTCCAGGTTATTTTCAAAATCCTCTTGACCCACTACAAGCTGAACCACCGGAAGTCTTGTTCAGGAGCCTTACATAGAAGAATAGTATTACTATGATGCAAATACAGTGAACAATGATCCTCCAAATATTTCTAGAAAGGGAGTAGGAAGTTTTGCAAATTATTCAAAATGTCTAATGATAGCAGGAAAAATTACTGTTTTCAGTTTATTCCTAAGGGCAAATACATTATTGCTTGAAAGGGAGAATGTCCATATTCTAAAGTAAATACTGTTTCCCCGAAAATGAGACCTAGCCAGGCAATCAGCTCTAATGTGTCTTTTGGAACAAAAATTAATATAAGACCCGGTATTTATATTATATTATATTATATTATATTATATTATATTATATTATACCCTGTCTTATATTAAAATAAGACCAGGTCTTATATTAATTTTTGCTCCAAAAGACGCATTAGAGCTGATTGTCCGGTTAGGTTTTATTTTGGGGGAACAGGGTAATACAGCTTACTCTAATGAGAAAAGTGACTTGTATTTATGAATCAACCCCAGAAATGAGCCACCCTCTTTCATCCTGCATTCCAGCAGGCTTATTTTTCTTATGCACAACACTTGTACAGAATAGTAGACTGGAGAGGAACAAAGAAATTGCACCACAGACCTACAGGGCTGTTTTTTTATATTCTTACAGAATCAAATGCTCTGTTCTGATCCCATAACTCCCAGGAAATGACAATGACAACTGGTTCAATAGTATCCAAAGAGCTATCTTCTCTCCTGAAGAATATTCTGTTGGGATAATTGCCTGTAAATCTTTTTATAAAAACTTTATTAGAAATTGTTAAAGAGACCATTCAAGTTGCCAGGTTTTAAAACAAGAGTGTTTAATCCAAACCAAACATGGTTCTTAACAATATAATTGCCAGGTTTTTAAACAAGAACATTTAATCCAAACCAAATATGGTTCTTAATAATATAATTGCACTGGAAGTATTTCTGCTTTTACTAAACCATAATGAGATTTGGTGCTGTGTATACATGAACTCTCTTGCCCAAGTTAAATGATGTCTATGTAAGTTACAGGCTCATGCTAGCCAGACTTTCCTTTGAGTGTGTGTGTATGTGCACATGTGTGTGAGATTTATGAACATTGGATAATGATTCTTAATAAGGGTTTAAGCCCTATTGATGCATTTAATTTGCCTCTTGGTGGCATTCCCTTAGTCAAGAACCAGGTCACCAGAATCTTAAATGCTGCTGTGCAGTCAATGTTCAGACAGATGGTTCTATAAAGACTCATTCAACAAGAACAGCAAGAAAGCCAATAGAATACCGATGAAAATAAAACTAAAGTTGAAGCCTTTACTTGTTATAAATGAGTTGAATGGAGAATATCATCATAATGTCACTGATGTAGATCTGGAAATCTATTATGATGTTGCTTAGGACAAATCTAAGTGAGCTAAATTAGAGTGGTTGTCAAACCCAATGATGGGCTCCCTTCACGATCTTAACTGGTAAAGCAAAATAATGGATCTGCAGCCCAAGTGAAACATAAAAAATTTCCTAAGTCACACAAAAAGCATTTCCCCATAAGTAAAAGTTTCCATTTTGAATCTTGAACCAATCAGCAAACAACTCTGCTTCTCCCAATTCTAACTAGTTCCCTACTTCGCAGACTGGCCTGGTTTTAATCATCCAACGCAATCTCTTCTTAATTTCCTAGGACTGAGAGACTCCCAAGCTTTACCTGTTTTTTTTCTCCTTTGCTACACCAAGCTAAATAAATCTGGCTTTGTGGTAACTACAGGCAAGTCTCTAAAAAATCTGTTGGTGGGTTTCAAAAGATTTTCTTGTATACACATAGTCCAGCTACCCAGAGAAAATTACTATTAATATTTAGTAGGTTTCTCATTTCAGGCATGGTTTGCCTGGTTTTGATCATATTACATGTATCTTGAAGTTTTGAAAAATAAGCGTTTAATTTTTTTCCTCAACATTTTCAGTGGTGGTAAAAACACTCTCTAGTGTTATGTTGGTAGAGTATATGCCAAAGTTGAAACTTCCATTCCCCAATCATTAGACATTTAGATGTTTTCTAATTTTTGCTGCTACAAATAAACCTGTGATAAATATTTTGCATAAAGCTTTTCCTACAGATTAAATTATGTCCTCAGGATAAATCCTTGCAATGACAACTGAATTAAAGGGTATGAGCATTTGGGGGCTCTAGCCACATAATAATGCATGTTTTCCAAGAGTTTCACCCATTAACTCCTACCTGCAACCAGTCAAGTAAATGTTCCACTGAACTTATACCAGCACATTAGGCAAAACTTAAATACAAGTTTTAGAGATATTTACATACAGCTTTGAGGAATACAACAGGCAGGTCTCTCATTCTCAATTTGCCTCTAAATTTCTCAAACTTACTAAACAGAAAAGCAACTGAAGTCATAAAGCACATGGAGAAAATGCAGGAAATATCACATCACGTATTAGGCAATAATTACTACAGGCATAGGTACGTTTGTTAAGATGGCAGGTTTGTATATAGACAGACAAAAACAGGAACCTAAGATTTAAAAGAATTTTCTGACTTGAATTCTTTTCAAAACCTTTATTGAGAATTGTTGGTGTGTAAAAAAAGTTGTTTGGTATTGAGAAAAAATTAAAACACATAGTTGAACATGAGTGAACTATTTTATAGACTGCTTTTTGAGTATGAACATGGAAGGGCAACTATTGTTTTCCTAAGGTAATGTCCGAGAACATCTTGTAAAAAGGATAGTTTAGTATCATGGGTCTAGAGCTTGGTGATGAAGTTAGCTAGCCTTCGTCTTCCTGTCCTATTGGGCCCCGGACTCTAGTTTTCTCCAGGTTAACCTGGAGACAGGAGCTCTGATCCTCAATTTTCTTCCTCAGGTTTATTAATACATGCTGTAGCTGGAAGACTGAAGCTAGGGAACAAGTGAGTAATGTAAAGATACATCAGATTGCTTGCCTGATCTTAGAATTCAGCTAACCTGGCCCTCCGCAGAAAAGGAAAAAAAAGAAAACTGAGAAATTAGTCCCTATCACCCGCCTTTAACTTAGCTTCACTCCCACAACCACACAAAAATCCACTGCAAACCCTCCTCCACATCTTCGTCCCTGCGGCTCTATAAAACAGAACCGAGCCCGCCCACCGCTCCCCAGAACGGCAGCGACGTCACCCCGGTGCAACGCATGCGCTGCGCCTTGGGGCATTTTTCCGATCTTTTCCTCCGAGGCTTAGGGCGGTCTCGGGTGCGACAAAACTACAATTCCCATCATCCTGTGCCGTGCGGGGAAGGAAGGACGAGACTGCGAAAGAGGCTTCGGAGGACAGCGGCTAGAGCTGGCCGCTGCTCTTTCTGAAGCGGTTTTGCACCTCTTTTCGCCGGGGGCGTCGGTGGCGACGGCGGCGTCGGCGGCGTCGGCGCTCACGCAGGGGCGGGTCACGGCGGCGCGAAGCGGTGCTCGGCGGGAAGGGAGGTCGTGGCGGTGTCGGTGGTGGCGGCACGGGCTGCAGCGACGGCGGCGGCCGCAGGGACAGCAGGAGCAACGGTGCTGTCAGTTAAGCCGTCGGAGAAATGGGAGACCCAGGGTCCGAGGTGAGTCGTCGAGGGTTCTCAGGCGAACCGCGAAGGGTTTTGTGTTTTGTTGGGTCTGAGGCCTGGTGCTCGGCGGCAGCCATGGGGCGATCCCCTCGGCGTGTTGGGGCGATCCCCTCAGCGTGCTGGGCCGAGCCCAGCTTTCCGGGCTGGTGCAGGTCTGAGCGAGGAACCAGCAACAACAATGGCCGCTCGGCCGCCCCCGGCCCCCTGCACCGGCTCCGGAGTCCCTTGTTGTCGCTGCTCTGCCAGTGGGAGCGACATTTTGAGACACGCTTGCTCTTCATTAGTAAGCCTGCATCCCTCTTCCTTGAGCAGATAGGGGAATTCGAAGGGGCTAGTAACTCGTTTTCGCCGTCCGGTCCCTACAGCTCCACGTATGCAGAGGCATGACCCGACTTGTACTCAGTGAGGTTTCTTTTAAAGCTGTGCCGTTTTCATTCTTTTTGGGAAAATCTCTTCCTGCAAGTACGTTGCAGTATAATACGATAAGCGTGTTTTGGCTTATTTTTGTAGATAATAGACTCTGCCCCTCCAGCTGGGCCTGAGGCATCTGAGTCCACAGCGGATGAAAATGAAGATGACATTCAGTTTGTTAGTGTAAGTACCAACGATATTTGGGTTTTTCCCAAAGACTATTCGTGGTAAGCTCTTATGTGACTGTATCTCACTTGTTCATCATTCAACAAATACGGATGCATGTCCGATAGGTACTGGACAGTGTGGAGCCTGGCGTAGGATTAGGAAATTTACCAAAAGAGGTCTCTGAGCAACCACAGTAGCCATCCCAAAGTTGTGGCCTAAATTGCATACTGTACACTTAATCACTCTTCTCATGCTTTCGTGTAGAGCCATTTTATATTTATCTATGCACACTTTTGGTCTCTTAAGACTGTATTCTGAAATGGGGCAAGAGTATCTTCTAAAAGATGACCCACAGATAAGAGTGAAATGAAGGCTAAGGATGAGGAAGGAGATAGAAAACAGGAAGGGTGGCAAGAACTCAAAACCTGAGCACGTAGCTCCATCACATGAAGGCAGATAGCTTGAAGATGTCGCTAAGCTTGAGGTCATGATGTTACAGCATAGTACAATTGATGTTCATAATGAAGATCCCTGCATCACCAGGAACTTACTGTGTCTCTTGATTTTATTCCCTTAGAGACAGTAGTTTTCAAGCGTTAGTAAGTGTAGATTCCTGGTCCTCACTCTGAACCTATTGAATCAGAATTTGAAGGTGGGGCCTAGGAATCTTCATTATGGAAAAATGCAGGGACAGATGAAAATCTGGACTACACATTATAAAGCATTGGTTTAGGGAAAAAATCAGACATTCGGATGATTTTTACCCCAAACTGTTAAAGGATTACAAAGCCTCTGCCTAAAGTCATGTCCTAGTTAGCTAGAGAATACTTCCACTCTAACCGACTCTTTTTGAATACTGGAGTTAGTTGAGGTGTGCTATTAAAGGTGTATAATTTTTCTTTAATAGTGTCTTTCTGATGTGTATTTGTGTTTGTTGCTTTTGGGGGCAACTTTGTAAAACTGGTTTTTTTAACTATCCTTTAGTACCCCAACATTAGGGCCATTGTGGTGATCCATTGTTTATTGTAATGGGTTTGTTTAGGAGTCTTTCACAAGATCACTTCTGTGGCTTTTTCTCCAAGGCTAATGGATATGGTATATTCCGTCCTTTTCATTTTAAACTTTTAAGGGTTGTGGGGGGAGTAGAAGAATTGTGTGCTGCCCTTTCATTCACTGTGGACTGAAATATGTTTGATAACAGGATTCTGTGGCTCTTCAGGACAAATAACTTTCTTCCTTTATATTGATAATATTTGTGAATGGAGAATATTCATCTTGATATTGTGCAAATAAACATAAGACTGACACACTTCTTTATGAGGTATGGGCCTTGTTTTGAAAGTCAGAGATGGAATCTACTAAAATAGTATTCGAAAAAAATTTTTTTTGGTACTCTGGAATGAAGAATTGTGTAACTTGTGACTAATATAAACTTGTATTAAGTTGGTTTAAAAATCCTCTTAATTTAAGTTTTATTTTAAATATAAAGAATCTGTTATATCTTTTCATGTAGAATAAAAAATATACAATCAGTGTTTTGTGTATTCTACTTGATACAACATCTTGTATTTATTTCTGTTTCCAAATGTAGGTTCAAAGGTTGGATAGTTCCAAATGGAGAAATGAATTATATGTATTAAATGCAATTACAATACTAGAAGAAACCTATTAAAAACATTCCCTCTGCCTTTTTTAGGGATAACACTTAAATGACAATAGTACCTTAATTCTATTTTAAAGTACCTTTAAAGACAGAGTTTTATATTTCTTTCTCTGACCCAATCTTATAGTTGACACCGTGAGGTAATGCTTATCCAATAAAGATAATAAATACTTCTCTACTTAAGATTTGTTCGTACACAAAAACAACATTATGTCATTTCTTGATTTACTCTGGTTTGGATTTCTTAGTTCGCTGTTATTAACTTAATTTTCTCATCTTTAATCCACATGGTAGCACAGCAGTCCCTTTGTGGTTTGCAAAATACAGAGTCCAAAACTAAACATAGCATGCTGAAGGAAAGAGATAATATAGATGTGGAAGTGCAAAAATGACCCCTTTCATTTAAATTTTATTGAAACATGACATAGAACATAATTCATAAGTGTACTGTTTGATTTTTGCAATGCCAATGTACCCATGTAAACCATGCTCAAATCAAGAAACAATGTTACCATAATAAAAACTTTTCATTTAGGTCTTTTTCTCTCATTTTCTGTTTAGTTTATGACTTCAGCCATCATCTTTATGTCTTTTTTTTTTGAAACTGCGGATATTTTAGTGTACTCCCAGAAAGCTAACTGTTCTAAGAGCTGATGACGTGATTTTTCACAGTGCTAACTAGATAACAAAGGTATAAAAACTGCTGAGGTAACGTATCACAATCTTGAAGATAGCACATGAGATTTAGGTTTCAGCTGAGATTATCGGTATAATGTGGAATCATTGAACAGGTGGAAATAGGGAAGGAAATCAAGGTATAATTACATAAATAGAACTTCAGGAGCACATAGGTCAAATCATAATACTTTAACTGCAGTAGAAGGGGTCATAGGTAAAAAACTAGGCTATCTTTTGGCTGGGTGTTTTGGGACTATAATTAGCTTAATAAAAGTAATGTTGGAGCTCATATACAAAGTCATGAATTAAGTACCTTAGAGCTACAAAGATTAATTAGAAATACATCCTACTCATACGTATCAGCATTTCAGTGTGAGAAATGAGATAGATGAAAACTATATAAATAGTTGTAGTAGAAAGTTCTTTTACAACAAGTACGTGGTGTTAACAACAAAAAAGCCTTTCAATGTATTTGGTTAGGTAGCATTTAGTATTTTTATGTGTTTAAAAGGTCATTTTTGAGAAGAAATAAGGAAAAGCATAAACATTGGGAAAACATTTTACGTAATTCTGGAAGATTTTTTTTTTTTTGAGTGGGAGAGGGAAGGATGGATTAGATAGTATAGCTGTTGAGTTGTGAACCAAATGTGAACTTGGTTCCCAAGCAGTTGGGAACCATTTGAAATTTTTGAACTGGGCAAGACTATAGAAATAAATCGTATGTCTCTAACGTCTCTCTATGGAAAAAAACAAGAATTATTTACAGTTTTAGATCAGATTTTTCATCTGCTAAAATCTAGATTCCTTGTTTTAGACTGGGGTAAACTCTATGCCGTATCTTAGCATATTGACATCACTTTCCAGTTAGTAGGTAATTAGTGTTCTGGTTTTATAAGAATCATTTTTTTAATAACAGGAATGGAAGCTTTTTATATAATTTAAAAAATTCTAAACTTAGAATATTAATGCAACTCCTGTGTTCCTAATCTCTTTTGCTCGTGCCTATGTTCCTTCCCCTAAATTGTGTGGCCTTGGAAGTAGAATCCTTTGACTTTGTTACTGGTACAAAGCAGATGAGAGTGATAGTTTACTATTGATGAATGGAGCAAATTCAAATAAAATACCTTGTAAATGGAGGACCACATGCATTTATACTTGTTAAGGATACAAGCAGTCATTATAAATATTATAAAAAATTATTCTTTTATTTATTTATTTTTAAGGAGGGTGCAGCTTACAGTGGCCCATGCGGTGATTGAACCGGCAACCTTGGTGTTGTTCACACCATGTTCTAACCAACTAAGTTAACTGGCCACCCCCGAAATTATTTATTTATTTTTTTAAATTTATATTGGGGAACAGTGTGTTTCTCCAGGGCCCATCAGCTCCAAGTTGTTTTCCTTCAATCTAGTAGTGAGGGGCGCAGCTCAGCTCCAAGTCCAATCGCTGTTTTCAATCTTAGTTGCAGGGGGCGCAGCCCACCATCCCATGCTGGAAATGAACCGGGAAGCTTGTTGTTGAGGGCTCGCACTCTAACCAACTGAGCAATCTGGCCACCCCTCCGGAAGCTCAGCGGTAGCTCGTTGTCTTCAATCTAGTTGTGGAGGGTGCAGCTCACTGGCCCATGTGGGAATCAAACCAGCAACCCTGTTGCTCAGAGCTCGTGTTCTGACCAACTGAGCCAAGCAGCCGCCCCCAGAAATTATTCTTGATCTTTGTATTATAAATATTTTGTTTCTGGAGTTAGTAACTTATTTTTCGGTAAGTGTTATGAGTTATTTGGAGTGGGTATAATAACAGGTAGTCCTTTTTCTCTTACTGAAAATTATCTCAGAAACTTAGATAATAAGCATTGATTTAAAAATAGTACATATATTTTGAACTACCTCAGAGTTGCATTGACCACACAGCCAGTTACATGTTTAGAGAACCAGGTATACCTCAGGTAGTTTTCTTATTTGTTAAATGGGATAATAGTAATAATACAGTAGTATCTCACCTTGTGAAGTAATTGTGCGGATTAAATGAAATCATGTGCATGAATGAAAAGTTAGCTCAATCCCTATACAGGGCTGAATGACAAATGTTAACTGATTAACAGTAAAGTAAATGGAGTACTAAAATGTTTTGATTCCTTCATTATGGTACAATTTTTTCCATATCCACTGTGGAAATTACCTAAAATGTAAAGTATTTGTTTATAAGTAATCTTTTCCTGAGATACTTCTCTTTCCTTATTTTTCCACTCAGCCTCTTTGCTCTTTGCGGTCTCAGACACTTGCCTTCTTCTACTATTCTATCACTTATAACTCCGTAATCATTTGTTGCGTGAATGAATAACTATTCTAAATGACTCCTGCCTTTTCTTAACTTTTGGATTCCCTATCCTGATTCTTTTTATTCTTCGTAATTAATATGAATTCTATGAAGTTGTCATCGTTTAGTTGTTAAAAAATGGTTGCATATCAGTTTAATGGTTCACTCCAATAGTAAATTTTTGATAGTCTTACCTATTTTTACTCTTGCCTCTTCTATTTCTACATCTACTTTTAAATCCAATTTGTGACCATTGTTCTTATTCTGTTGTTCCCTGCCCATTCTACTTTTTATTTTGTACCCTATTACCATCTTTCACCTCCCTTGTTCCTTTACCTACTCTCTCTGTTCATGGAAGCTCTGCCTCTGTGTATTTCTGGTAACCTGGGGCTTTCTTGGTGTGCTATTGCTATGGGCATGTAATAAAATTTCCTAATGTACATTTCTTGAAGGGTGCAAACTCAGGTAATTATATGAACAGGAGAAGCTATTTTTATCTCCTCTACTTCTTAGATTCACCCTATGATTTTGATAATCTTAATACCAGTGGTAGGTATTAGTCTTATTAAAGTAGGGGGTGCAACTCTGCTGACCATACGTTGGGGGAATATCAGTCCCTCTTTTTCTCTTTTTTTAAACTTCCATTTTTACAGCTCAGGCAAAAATCCCAATTACTTTTTTACATGATTCCCGCCCAGAAGTTTTGCTCTCTGGTTTTATCTCAGTGGCTGGATCACCCACTACCTGCAAGGATAGCAATTTCCTGCTTGGGGAGAAATTGTAGTTTAGGGTGAGAAACAAGCTATCTTTGAGACTGGATGCTCCTTTCAGGAAGAGGATCTTTACTAGATCTTAGCTTCCTGACTCTAGGGTCTCTTTCTGTTAGTTTTTCCACTGAATTAATCACTTGACTTGCCAATAGTCAAATTTCTCTATCCTAAAAAAATCTCTCCTTCATCTATATTCTCCTGTGTTCCTTTCTTTTGTTTTGCATCTACTGGATTTTTTTTTAAAAAAAAATAATCTTATATCCTTTACTGCTACATATTCTACTTAATTTTTTTAGAGAACGGCATCTGTGCTCACTTCTTTCTTGAGAGTTGCTCTCTCAGAGGCATTTTAAAATCTTGTTGACAAATTCAGTGGCATTTTTTTGTTTGTTGTTTTGGCCATATTTAGCACCGATAACTTTTCATTGGGGTTTATTCTATCCAGCTTCTCTGAATTTATGCATTCCTGGTTCTTCTCCAATCTCTGATTACCTAGTTAGCTCTTTTCCTGAATCCTAAAATTCCAGCATTTCTTCAAAGACCTCCTTGAATCTCTCCTTTCTCTCCTTTGCTTTCTTCCTTGGCAACATCATAATTTCAATTTAAAGCTAAAGTTAATATCTTCTAGGGGAGCCACTCCCAAATCTCTATTCCCAATTATGTTCATATATCTAGATTACAAGCCTGCATTTCCAGCTGTCTGCCAAATAACCTCTGTGAACCACTGGCACATCAACCCATTATGTCCAAAAGAATGTCAGCTTTCTGTTTCTGTATTCCAAATTTATATTAATGGCATTAGTATTCTTTTAGTCACCCAAGCTTGAAACCTTAGGGACCACTTTGACTTCTTGTTATTGTTGGGGTTTTGTTTTTTTATAGCCAATATCTTTTTTTTTTCTATTATAGCCATGTATTCTCTTATATATATGCAACACTGTTTTCCTTGCCATCACTACTATTTTAGTTCTGCATTATTATGTGCCTGGACTGATTAATTATTCTTCTTTCCCCACTCTTCCTACTTCTTTATATGATTAATCTTAAAGCACAGCTCTCATAATGTAGTTCCCATCTTAGTATTTATTGATTCCATTTTGCCTATGAAATAAAATCTAGGCTTTTAAGTCTAGCATTCAAGGCCTGGTCCATGATGGAGTCAGTCTGGATGGAAGGAACGGATGTAGAAGAATCAGGTTTAATGTTTGATTATAGGAGTGGGAGATAAAACCAAGCTTTTAGTCAAAGAATCCCATGATTTTGAGCTTGGATATCTAACAAATCATTGATACCTGTCACATTTGAAAAACATTGGATCATAATGTCTCTGTCCTTGTAGACTATTTCTATATTAATAATCCTTTCTCCAAGGAATTGACATAGTCCTAATACTCTTACTGGGGTTTAGGTCCTTTTGTTTAGGTCTCATCAATTCTTATATGTACATACTCTAAATATTTTCTTCTGCATTTATTCTGATTATTTTCAGCCAGCCATAGGGGTCCTCTTCAGAGGAATTCCTGTCAGTCCCAATAATAACAACAAAAAAATGACTGTTTTAAATGCTAGTTTAGTTTGAGTAACTGTTCATAACTTGTTAATTTGCTCAATTCTTTCATAGGAAGGACCATTAAGACCTGTTCTTGAATACATTGATCTGGTCAGCAGTGATGATGAAGAGCCTAGCACCTCTCATAGTAATGTAAGTACATTATATTGACTTGCATTTCTTTATTTCTGTTATTTAAGAGGCGTTCTCTAAAGAGTTTTCAAGTCAATGATGGCTGTGTTTAGTGCTTTAGAGAATGGCCCATTGCTGTTAGAATGGGCCACAATAGCTAGTCCAAGGAATTCTTCACCCAGAACATACCTTACTTCTAGTTTTGTTCCTCTACTTTCAATGAGGATGTGGAAGGATAACATGACAAAGGAAAGTTCTAAGTCGTCGAGATGATATCTGATAAAAGGGTAATGGAATAAAATCTTCAAGTTTTCTGGCTGCTTGTCCCCTTCTTTCCTATCTCTCTTCAGATACCCTACAGAATTGGCCACAGAAAATTTGTTTTATCTTGGAAGAAAGGATATGTGAAGATCCTTTAGGAAATGGAATGTGGGGAAGGGTTACATGTGATATATTACTTCAGTCATCATTCCTTTTAACCTCCTTTATCCCACGTATATTTGGAGTTTTCTTTCTTTTCTATGATTTTTTTGTTGTGGGTTTGACCCTTAAACTAATACTTCCCTTACTTTGAGAATCAAATTAGCTGAGCCCTTTGTAACAATCTAGTCTTTTTTGTCTTAGCCCAAATGGCTACTAATGGGCTATTTTCTTGATGGATTTGAGAACTCCTGGTTCTTGTTCCAAGGCAGCCAGAAAGTTTCTTGGCTCTGTGATACAGGGGATTGAGACTTGGACTTGGAGTCAGAATGCCTAGGTTTTAGTCTCAGCTTCACTCCTTAGTAATTCTGTGACTTTGGATAAATTAAATAGCCTTTAACCTTAGATTCTTTATCGAATAAGAATAGTACCTACCTCACAGGGTTGTTGTGGGGATGAAATGAGGTAACAAACATATGTAAGCTCTTCTAAAGCTACAAATCGTAAAGTAGGACTATGCAACTGGAAAGTTTTGTTATTCATAGAGAGAATTTTTAAAGCGGTTTAAAAGTGATTCTGCAAGGCAGGACTTTTAGAAAAAAAATTTTTTTTCTGGAACTTTCTCCAAGTTTCCTCTGCAATTATTAGCTCCTACTTGTTGACTTACATATATTGAATGGGATTATCACCAGCAATCTCGCCACCTCTTACTGTAGAATGGGACGAAGCAGCAGGTTAGAGTGGCAGCACTTGAACTGGGCTTGTTTATACTTTCTTTTTTCCTAGACAGAGTACCGCATTAATGCCAGTATTTGATATTGGGCCTTTGGGGTAGTGAAACTTGGATTTGATTTCTGTGATCCACTTGCTGACCTGTAATGGATTGCATCTTTCATTGTTAATTATAGTAATTTAAAAAATTGAATTCTACTTACTGGACATGCATCTCTGCACTTAAAAGTTAACATATTAAAAGCATTTTTCTTTTTCCCTTGGTTTTCTTGTTCATATGGATAACCCAGAGAATGCCTGAGTCTAAGGTGCCATCCTCTGAGAATCATCGCCCAGAAATGTGCTCTAGCTGCAGTGTTCCTCTTCCCAATGGAGACAGCAGCTCCTCCTCTGGGAGTTGCACCAGCAGTCCACAAAGGATAGTTTCTCAACCTTCTTCTGTTGAGAACCCATTGGAGAACCAGAAAAATGATCAAAATAATTCAGATATTAAGATTTCTGAGGCAGAGACATTTAAACCATCACAAAATTGTCAGACTCTGTCTTCATCTCCACTTCTGGTCCCCCAAGAATCTTTGGCCTCTTCAGAGGTCAAGGAGGATTTACCTCCAGAGTCGTCAGCTTCACGGCATGGACAGGATGCCATCCTCTATCTCCAAACACAAGTGGCTGAGATGTCCCGAGTAATACGTGATCTGCAGTCCAGGAGCTGTTTCAGATTTCATCATTCTAGGCCAATTGAGAATTCCTCAGTTCCTTGGGACATCTCCACCTCCAAGGAAGAAAATTTATCCACAGTTGAAGAGGAGGCTGACTGCAAATCGCCCTCAGCTGATGACAAAGGGCAGCCAACTGACCCTAGTCAGTCTAGTTTTACAGGTCTTTTGAAGAGAATGGAACAAAGAGGTGTTATAAAGAGAGTAACGTTACAATCGGAAGCAGAATCATGTGATGGGAAACCTGATTATGTGACCTCTAAGAAGCGATTGGTTCCTCCTTTGCATCCTCTTCTGAGAATTGCCACCACTGAGGTTTTTAAAGACCCTGCTGATTGCCACCCTTCTTCCTTCATGGGACACAGGGTATATCCCGTGGCCAAGGATACTTCTCCTTTCCAACCGAATCCACCAGCTGAGGGCCCCATTGTAGAAGCGTTAGAGCATAGCAAAAGAGGAAGTACAACATCTCCTCTAGATTCTACCTCAAAAGAAATGGAGGTCATGGGTTGTAGGTTCTACCATGCTGCTTCCATTGCAGCCCGAGCTGCTAGCTACATGGCCTATATGACTCAGTATCAGCGTAAACTCTGGGAAGACATGGAAGATCTGGTCCATGACCCTGAGTTTGATCGTGGAAAAGCCAGATGTATAATATCTGATGGTATGGATGCGGGCCTTTGGCAGCTTTGTACTACTAGGGACATAATGGACTCTGTAGTCAGAGTTATGGCAATGGCAGTAGACTACAGAAGGCAAGCCTGGCTCCGACTTACATCTCTCACTAAGAAAACCCAGGAGAAGATCTCACATTTGCCCTTTGATGGTACTTCCCTCTTTGGACAAGATGTGAATGCTGTTGTTGCAGAAGAAAACAATATAAAAGAAAATGACTATAAAGACCACAACAAATACTATAACCAACATCGATACTTTTATAGTCATGATCAGAAAGCACATTATCACAATAGAGGATACTCCAAAGGGGATTGGTACAAATCCAGAAACCACCCCTATAGATACAGAAAAAAGGGAGAATCTCCAGAACGCCATGGGTACAAGAATTAATGGCCTGTTTTTGTTCAGCAGTGTAGCCATCCAACCTTCTAAGTATTTTTACTTCCACCTGACTCAAACAGGATCAACAGGTTGGAAGTCACCTCAAAAACTGAATGTATGTCTGGAATTGCCACCGCTGACATTTGAATTCTAGACTTTTGGAATGAAGTATATAATAAAGAGAACCATGCTTTATTGGCCACGGGAACAGTAGAGACTTTTCATCAGAGTAGGGTTGGACAAAGATTTACCCATTATTTCTGGTCCAGTAAAGTCCAGAGGAGGGTACTCAGGAATCTGAATCCTCTTGTGATTAAAGGAAAATATAAAGATTTGTTCCTCAGGAAAATCTTACTGGTAAATTGAGGACTAGCAGATTTGGGGTCTGGAAAAATAACTAGATCTCTGTTTACCATCAGAGGCAAATTCGTCGTTTTTAGGTCTTCAGTGCTTCCTTGTTCAGGCTTCAGCTTGTCAGATCTTCACAAAATGACAAACCTATTACATTCTCTTTATGTCAGAATGCTCAACTCACCAAGAGTCAGTCCATACTACTCTCAAGCTCTGTGAGACTTAAAAATCAACAGTGAAGCTGCATATCAAGAACTGGAATTCAAATCAAAATTTGCCAAATCCAGTTTGCTTCCAGTGGGATGGCTAGATGTCACAGGTCTACTGTGGACGGCAGCTGGAAAAAGACTTTTCTACCTGTAACATTCTGTAGAAATTTTCACAGTAACTGTGTTCACCAAGACTGATGGCTACCATAACATCACCACTCAAAGTTACACATGAGAGAATTATTAGTTGTCATCATTCATAAGTTTTCGACCTATCAAGCTCTCATATATAAAGCTGTGAGACCCAGTAATGGTGTTCTCTCAGGATAATCTAGGCCTTTCACCGAGATGACCTTTTAAAACAAACCTACCTTCTAAACAACTTTTTTGAGCTTGATCATCACACTAAATAAAAAAATATACGTACATTATAATGTGCCCTGAAAATAAAGGATGTTACACCATCCAGGCATGCAAATCTGAACTCTTGAAAGAGCAAGAATTCCAAACATGCCTGACAGTCTGGTCCTCTTATTGTAATAAAGAGGGATGGCCTCAATTGAGTTACTGAAAAATTCCTAAGATTTAGAGTATAACTGTGGATGTAGTAAAGAGAACGTCTCACACAGTTCTGTTTCTGGATAGCTGTTTAAATGATGTCCCTTAATGATTTCTTGAAAGTCTGAAATTAAGACTTCAGTGACATAGTCGTAGTTTATTGGTCCCTTAATCTAGTCAGACTCTTACCATGAGAGATGACTTACCTTTTTGCTCCTGATTGGTTCAATTAATAGTTCTCCACCATACTGGAACTGGCAGCAGATACCTCAGTTATGTGTCTCACAATACCTTTTTAATCTCAAGGCAGTGGCTGTCTGGTATACCAGCCCTTAGCTCCTTGTCTTCACAGCGTGACTTCAGAAATGGAGAAAATGCCAAGTTTGAGGGGTCTGAATATATCATCTAGTATTATTTGCTTGGCAGCCAAAACAAAATTTTTTTATCAACAGACTTAAAATTTTGTAACTTGCTTGTCAGACATCTTTATTTTTCTCATCTGCTTGATCATAATATTTTGGGTCTACTGTTAGTGGCATATAACACTGTTTTAGGGTTCATGTGTTTTCTGTTTCTTGCCATAGTTCTTACATAGTGGTGATTGACAGTTTCCCTGGTGCCCCACTTTTTAATGGTTTATTGGAAGTTCATTCTCCCCCTCCATCATAACCATATTCAGCACCCTTTTTATCTACTTTTCTTTACCTGTTTGTGCAATAGAGGTTGAAAAGGCATATATCCCTACTTGGAAGAAGTTACTTTGTTTTGTTAGATAATTTCAGGGTACCGTATTGGTCCTATTTATAGTTTAAGCCTAAACTACAGTCTTGATAGAAGAGATTATTTTGCAGATGATTGGTTAAGTCATATCTAGAGTTAACATTTACCTTTATTTTTCTATATTTTCCACAAAGTTTTACTTCTACTTTTTTATGTCTACAACAGTGTTCTAGGAACTCTCTAGTTGAACTCTTCAAATTGAATTCTAGAAGAGCCTAAGAAATCATACAAAGATTTTTGTAGTTCATGATACGTACTATACCAGGCAGTCTCATGTGCGCTTGACATGGCATTGTAGTTTCCTTTGAAAGGACTGGCCACTGGGGAACTCACTGGAGAGAGAAACCTTGGAACTGTTCTCTATGGCTACACAAAAGCGGTCCGAATTAGCTAAGGCTACTTCAGACTGCTGCTACTTTTCCATTTCTTCCCTTTCCTTCCCTAAAATAAAACCTGGTCACAAACTTAATTATTTTTGAGGTACTCTTATTTTCTGGAAACCAAACCAAAATAAATGATGCTTGAAGATAGGGTTCTCTGAAACTGCTTTTTCACTTCTGCTTATAAGCCCTTCCTTTTTAATTTTTCTATATTATAGTTAAAAAAGACAACATAAAGTTTACCATCTTAACTTTTGAAGTGTGCAGTTCAGTAGTGTTAACTATATTTACATTATTGTGTAGCTACTTCAATATTTTATAAAACAGCATTGCTATTCTCTTCCTCTTGTGTTACGCTGCTCAGTAATAAAGATGAATAACATTGCTTTATCACGCTAATTGATAGGCCCAAGCCTCTCCAGAGAATTTTCCTAAAAGTAACAGGTATTGAGAAATGAAATTATTGAATTGGTGATCAAGTAGGTAACTTTTGAAAGGATATGACAGTTGAGTGGGGATAGTAGGAGCAGAATGCTGTAGAGTAGGAACAGTTTTCAGCTACAGATTTAGTCTCTTAACTACAGAAGAAACAATATCCTTGACCTGTTGGTTTTTTATTTTAAAGTCTTTCTCTGGCATACTTGAATGATGATGGTGTTACAAAACTAAAAATTAGGGTTGGGACTTGGTTTAGAGCGACAACACCAATAGTGTATGAAATTCATAATTAGATAATAAATGTTCATATTGTGCCTGCCATGTGCAGAATCTGTGACAGAATTCTCCAGTAAGCCAACCTCTTATGTTTAAATACTTCCAGGTTTTCTATGAGGCTTTGGAATAATTGCAAGTTTAATGATTTGGTATTCTCAAAGGGGATGTGTCTAATGATCCTTTTTCTTCAAAATATTTTTTCTTGACTAGACATAGAATGTGGAGATAATATGATTTCTTGTAGTTACTGTGTACGGAGAAGTACTGTTTTCATTGTTATATGAAGTGCCTTTTAAAATTTCACACTATTGTTTAAAACTTAACATTCTGATGTCTTGCCTATGTTGCTGGTAATGTGTGAATTTTGTACATTGATTTTTAATTTGTAGTTTATTCATTTGTACAATTGCACTATCTAAATGTACTCTCCTTCTGAATGTTAGTTTTCTTTATAGCACTGTTGATCTATTTCAGAAGGTTGTAGATTATGTCCCTCCTTCATTTAAATAACTTGACAGTAGTTCATTTTAGTTATTAGTGATTGGCTCAGTTTCTGGGAATTAAGGCAGCTTTGTTTTCTACCTGTAGGTTCAAGGCTTTCTGAATGAGTCATTTGTCTCATATCTAGCCATGGTAACATAACTTATATTTGATAACTGGATGTGCTTACTTGGAAGAAGAGAAAAGGACATTAAGAAAAAGCAGTAAATTTGCTGACACTTTTATCTTTTTTTTTTAAGACTCTGAGACAGTTCTTATCAGTGTAATTGCATTTAAACTTTATATGACAGCTTCTTTATCAGTATAATTCCATTATTTACTTGGCCCTCAAAATGACATTTTGAGAGATAAACTCTTTCAGGCTACTTAGATGCTATTTAGTATATTACATTAGTACTATACTAATAACTTACTGAATGATGCCTAAAGTGACCTGATTGATAATGTTTTTAAGGTCCCAATACATCCAGGAAAACCGCTCAGGTACTATAAACATGGAGGTTGGAATAGGCACAATCCAGAATCCCTTCCAGCTATCAAGTTGAATAGAGTTAAGTGACATGGATGAACAGCATTCAGTGCCACATTTAGTATTCTTGAGGTTATAATTGGGATTCTAATGAAGGTTAGAAATAATGGATTAGATCTTTATTGAAAGAGATTTAAAAATTGCAATAACTGAAAACTTTTTTTTTTTAATGTGAGGCATATTTTGCCCGTGACTTGAACTGTTTAGGTTCCCTTGTCTTTTGAAATTTAGCATTCTTTACTGTGTTTCCCCGAAAATAAGACCTAGCTGGACTATCAGCTCTAATGAGTCTTTTGGAGCAAAATTTAATGTAAGATCTGGTCCTATTTTACTATAATATAAGACCAGGTCTTATATAACATAACATAACATAGCATAACACTGGGTCATATATTAATTTTTGCTCCAAAAGATGTATTAGAGCTGATGGTCCGGCTAGGTCTTATTTTCGGGGAAACGCAGTACTTAATGTTAGCAGCTAGTCCAATAATCGATTGTTGTATCTGTGCATCTTACGCATGTCATTCAGTTGGCCAGATCCATCCTATATAGTTTATCATTAATGGATATAGAGACAAATAAGTTCTTCATTTTTCACTTAAGAAAATATACAGATGCAAGTTATCAGGAAGCTGATGATGATGACTGTTGATGCAAATCTTTTCGTTATTTTTTTCAGATAGAACAAGTTTTGTAAGCCATTTAAATATTCTTTTAGGGAATTTCGCTTCTGGGCAAATGATAAAAATATTGTTTTATTAAATCTTTTTTCTCTTACTGATTAGTGGGATGATATTTTTGTACTACATTTTTTTGTTTGCTTTATAGCTTGACTTTATAGTAATGAAAACTTTTTTATAGTAGTATTTGTTACCATTGAGGCTTCTTATTACTGGAAACTATGTTTGCTTCCAGTTGGATCTATCTGGGAGTGATCACAGTCCAACCATGTCCTTTTGATGTTGGCATATCAGTTATTTCATTCTTTGTATTGATCTTTTCTTCCTCTTTATGTAACACCTCTTTCTAGAGGGATGTCTGATCTTCCCTTAATCTCTTTGATGTAGATAATATTTTTTATTCTACCAGTATAGACTAGCGAGGATTTTGATGTGGCTTTGTATTTGTGTATTTAAATACAATGCTTTCAGCATTATTGGAAGAGATTTTCTAGTTTTCTCTTATAATGTCCTAAAAAAAAAAGCCAATCCAGTCTCTCAAATTATGCTTTGGCTATTGAACTTTCATCAGTACCTTCTTGTTTAATGGTAGTATTATTTTCCCATTTCTACATATTCACACAAATGTTTTATGACATATAGTTTGTGGTCAATTGCATTTTTTCTCTGTATAAAGATTTTAGGCCCTTCACCTTGAATTTATAGTACAGCTCTGACATACTGTATCTTAAAATTAGCCAGCTTTCTCTAGGTCTTAAGGGCTTTACTGGTTTTGTTAAGGTAACTGTCCATTTCAAATGGTCTCTTAGATTTTCTGATGCCTTGTTAAGAGTTCAACAAGAGTTCTCAGGTTGTCTGTACTTACTTTTAGGACTTTGGTGATCTCTCAAGTTGTATTGAGTTGTCTAATATTTGTGAGTATATTCCTTTGTATAGGTGAACGTAAATGCTTTATATCAGGTGATAATTTAAAACGTTCTCTTTTGACCTTAAATACTTAAAGTATTATTATGTTATGAGTTCTGTTAGTAATCCCTTTATAAGACAGATTTTCATATGTTATTTACCCCCCACTCTCCCAGAAGCTATAATATGCTTTCTGTTTTTTTACCATTGCCCATAAGAGTGGTTTTGTCACAGCATTCAGTTTTAAGGGCTATGATTAGACCTCTTGTTAACTCCCACTTTTATTTGTGATGGCAGTGTTTCATACTACTTTGATTTATAATGTAGTAATGTACTAAAATAAATATCATGTTTGTGATCCCTTTATTTATACCCCCTTTTAATTAGTGATGCAACAAGGATGTGGATGATGCAGAAAAAAACATTTCCTGAATCACTAAACAGTTTCGAATTTTCAATTCTTTTTAAAACATTTACATTCAGCTTCCTGCTGTTAGGTGGGTAGCCCATTCTTTTCTGTCTTAGGTAGAATATAGTTAATTTGTAATTAGTTTCATTTAGAATCTTAGCACAGACCAATCATACATGTTGGTCTTTGTTTAATGGCTTCTAACAACACCTATTTTGTTTTACTTTTGGCAAAATATATTTTGACAGATCTTGGAAGCACCTTGATAGCCTTAGGTATAATTGTCTTCCTGCCCTGGAAAGAAGTAGAGGAGAAAACCTTCATTTACTTATATTTACTAGGCTCTAGGCCAGGGGTCTCCAAACTTTTCTCAATGTTTTTTCCAAGGGCCATATGCGGTAAAATACACAAATAGCCGGGCCACTCACTCAAGGTGAAGTACGTATTGCCTCACCTGTTTTATTTAAGTAAACTAAATATATTTTTGGAATTTGCTACAGGCCAATTAACAATGGATTGCGCACCGCAGTTGGCCCGCGGGCCGCAGTTTTGACACCCCTGCACTAGGCACTCTTGAGGCAGAAATTTCACCCTGATGTTGCAGATAGGAAATGAAATTCACCAGTAAGTAACTTTCTCAAGTGGTGGAAATGAGCTTTGAATATAGAGTCTCTTCCTTCAAAGTTTCAATTGAACATTGTGCTAGGCTGCCTCCATGTTTCTCAAGGCCCCACTCAAGTCTTACCTCTCTGATAAGCTAATTTTACATATACTAATCTTTGTCTTCCCTGAACTTTGTGTTTGTGTCTGCATTTTCATCCCTTAGTACTTGATGTCTTATATTAACTAATTCCCGGTTATTTCACTTTTCTTATCAAAAACCTAAACGCTTAGTTCTCCCATAAAGGTTTCACTATGCTGGACTAAGATCATTCTTAGTCACTGGCTTCTCTTTCATGTGTTGCTTATTTATATTCAGTGTATTTTTAGCACTGATTATTTTAGTCATGGTTCTTATTGCTGATATTTTCCTTCCACCTTTTTTGTTACACCTGTTTTATTTGAAATATACACTTAAATTTTTTTTTACTGGTAACTTGAGGATATTGGCTTAATGGAAGGAAGGTGGAATGATGCAAAGCAGATGGTATTTGAATTCCAAACACCTTTATCTGAGTGTTAGCAAGCCACTTAGTCTCTTAACCCTCCATTTTCCTACTCTCAAATAAGGTAATTCCCAGAAGTACTTTGAAAACTCAAAAGCCCAATATGAATTTCCTTTCTTTAGTAGTTGTGCTGTTTCTATCCATATTCACAGATTTCTTGTAGCTGTGGGATGGTATTAGATATAAACACAGACACATTTTAAGATGTATTTAATAGCATGTAATTTCATCTCATTAGTTCATGTTTCCCTTGTTTAGTTTTTTTAAGGCTGAATCACTAAACTATATTACAAGCCCAACAATGAACTAAGTCATTGAAAGACATTTTAAAAGTAAAATAGTCTTTTTTTCTCAAGTTCAAGCTAAGAAATGTTCATAATAAACAATAAAAGAAAATAATGTAGAACAAAGAGCTAGGATATGTAGGTATGTTTATAAAATTTTTGATGGATGGTATTTTGTCATTTTGTGTCAGTGTTGGAAACAATAATCTTTTCATTTGTCAAACATCTTTTTCAATACTTGCCATGTGCAGGCAGGTACTGAGGAAGGTCTGGGGATACTGGGCGTTCATAAGAGATAGTATATTCTCTTAAGAAGAGAAACAAATACCAATACAATGCAATTATTCTGTTTAGAGGAATGCCTGTGATGATGTTGTAACAAAAGAGAGATCCATCTAGAGTGGTCAGGGAAGCTTTTCTTACCAAATTTTTGAGGTGAGGTTTGGAAAATGATTAGAAAAGAGTTAGTTGGACTAGTGGAGAGACAGGATCCAGGCATTCAGGTGAAGGAATCAGTGTGTACAAGGGCATCGGGAAATTATGTTCCTGGTTTCAGAATTGAACAGCCTTTATGAAACCAGAATTGGAGGAACTTAAGGTGAAGAAAGAGGATACGTTATGAAAATGTATTGGTTCCTACCTATTCAAAGTGTACAGTTTGTGTAGCTTTTACTTGTAAGGTTATAGAAATAGTCTAGAGGTTGGTTTGTACCATAGTCCACTATAGACATCTAGAGCAATTATTTTTCTTCCGTGAACTGAGCCAAAGGAGAGCTCTCAGTCATTGGACCTCTAGCCCCGGGGACAGGCAGTTCAAGCATTGAGCTAGAACTCAGGCACCGGTAGAGAACAACTTTGAAGATGAACAGGATAATGTCACTGAAGTGGAATGTGACATCCCATCATTGGTGTATAGGACCACCTATTGGCAGTGTGTCCTCAGTGCAACTAAATGTGGGTAATTTCCCTGTGTGTTGGCTTACAGATAATTTGAGGGTGGACTTGGGGAAAATGAAGATATTTCTAAAAATATTGCTTCATTGGAGTTGGAGGTATTGTATTGAAGGACCTGTGACCTTGTGCCAGTGGTATCTCCAGCAGCATCCAAACCACGTTTTGTCAACTTCCTGTTTTTCGCTGGTTTGAGTTTCTTGTTCCCACTTTCAGCTTTTCTCTACATAATTCATCCTTTTTGTGCCAGAGGTAGAACAGTGGCACGCAGGGTTAAAACGTAGTAACTTTCCCTTTGCTTTGCTTTGTATTCAGAGATATTTAAAAATTCCTTTGATTTCCAAGGTTACATTTATTTATTTATTTTTGTCCTGTACTGAAGGAAAATCGGTCATTCTTCCTAGAAGGGGATTTTTATAAATACAGGTATCAGCGGTTTACCCAAAAGACAGTACAGGAAGAATCTTATTTAACAGACTTGGTGGTATTAGTCTTCTTAACTGAGTAGAGTACTTTATAGAATGGGGTATATCTGTATGTAAGTTTTAAAATTTGTTCATATAAATCAGTTCTGTGTACTTTGTATTTGTAAACAATAACCAGTAGGGGGTGGGAAGGAGATTGCTTTGTACAAAAAGAGTTGTTTCTTGGTTCCAAAGTTTTGCTGCTGGAGATGGTAAATAAATATTGTACTGCTTTGCTGTGTTTATCTCTTCTGTTCTATCTGTATTTGAATATAAAATTATTGAGTAAATTGCTGCTTTTCAAAACATTATTTGGGATGTGGTTTGAGTTATAAGTTGGGCAGAAGGAGCTTCTGGTAAACAGAACCTATGGGAATGCAAACTTCAGACCAGACTATGGACTCATGCTTTATTTAGGGTGGCCAATAATCAGGCTTTTAAATTTGACTTTATATTAAGTGATGCACTGTCTTAGGAATTCTGTTCAAGTGAAGTGCACTAGTCAGAAGGATAATATGATTTGCAAAGTTCATTCCACTTTACAGTTGGTTGCTCCTTTGAGCTTCTTTGAATCGGGATCCCTTACATAGAAGGTAAAGATGGTGGAGGGAATCATCCTCCAATTGGTTCCCCTCTGACTAATCAGTACCAGCTGACATTCAGAGAAAGAGATAACAATGAGTAAACCTCTGCCTTAGATTGTTCTATCTATATTCCCTCTCCCTTTTCACCTTCCCCCCACCTCTTAAAAATTTCGTTGTTTTTCTTTTTTTAACTGGCTTTTCCAGTAGCCAAAAAGTACCTTTGGTCAGTTAGATGGGGAACTGGGTGGTTTTCATCACTTCTCTGGAAAAAACCTTTTACAGAGTGCTGTCTCATAGATTATATCACCTTGTGTGATACATGGAGCAGAATTATTCTAGTTCACAGAAAGGATCAGTACTTATATCCATATATTCATTTAAAAAAGTAATTCTGTAGAAAATGCTGAATTGGTCATTTTTGTTAGTTATTCTAGAACTAAGTGCTTTTTTAGAGATTCTAATATTTTAAAATATGAGTCGGTTATCATAAAAAAGCCACAAAATGATACAGTGCCACAAGATACTGTAAAATGATAATTTCTTCTGTTAAGCCCTGCTTTTCAGTACTGTTTCTAGAAATTGCTTCAGAAAAGCAGAATTACTTTGATTCTACTTTTCCTTTGACTTAATCTTGGCAAATATTTCTAGAAAACTGATTTAGTTATTTATGGCAGTATGAAGTAGCTTAAGGGTTCAAATTTGGGGTGAGCAGATGAGTGAAAAGTAGTGAAAGATCTGCCTGTATTTAATATTTGGGAAAATTTGGATACAAAAATCTTCAACAAAATATTACCAAATCGAATTCAATAATATATTGAAAGGAAATGGGATTTATTCCAGGGATGCAAGGATGGTTCAACATCTGCAAATGCATAATACACCACATTAACAAAATGAAGGATAAAAATCATGTGATCATCTCATTTGACAAAATTCAAACTTCATGATAAAAATCCTGAAGAAAATGGGTGTAGAGTGAGTATACTTCAACATAATAAAGGCCATATATGACAAACCCATAGGTAACATAATGGAGTAAGGTTGGAAGCTTTTCCTCTAAGATCAGGAACAAGACAAAGATACCCACTTGCCTCTTATATTCAATGTAATATTGAAAGTCTTAGCCAAGGCATTTCAGCCGGCAAAAGAAAAGGTATCCAAATTGGAAAGAAGTAAAACTGTCACTATTTGCAGATGATGTGATACTATACAGATGATCCCTGACTTACAGTGGTTTGACTTAGGATTTTTTTTACTTTACAGTAGTGCAAAAGTGGTACGCATTCAGTAGAAACCAGCAAGGCTAAGCAATGATGTTTGGTAGGTTAGGCGTATTAAATGCATTTTTTACTTACAGTACTATGAACTTAAAATTTGTTTATTGGGATGTAAGCCCATCATAAGTCAAGGAACATCTGTATATAGAAAACCCTAAAGACACTAGCAAAAAACTGTTAGAATTAATAAGTTAATTCAGTAAAATCGCAGGATACAAAATCAATGTACAGAAGTCTGTTGTGGTTTTATACACTAATAATGAGCTATCAGAAAGAGAAATTAAAATCTCATTTACAATTGCATCAAAAAGAATAAAATACCTAAGAATAAATTTAACCGAGGAGATGAAAGACCTATGCACTGAAAACTATATAAGACATTGGTGAAAGCAATGAAGAAGACAAATGGAAAGACAGTTCATGCTCATGGATGGGAAGAATTAATATTGTTAAAATGTCCACATTCCCCAAAGCAATCTCCAGATTCAGTACAATCCCCATCAAAATTCAAATAGCATTTTTCACAGAACTAGAACAAACAATTCTAAAATTTGTATGGAACCACAAAATACTTCAGATAATCAAAGCAATCTTGAGAAAGAACAAAGTTGGCGATGCCACGCTTCCTGATTTCAGACTATATTATAAAGCTATAGTTAGTAATCAAAACAATAGTGTATTTGCATTAAAAACAGATACATAGATCAATGGAACTGAATAGAGAACCCAGAGATAACCCACACATATATGGTCAATTTATAACAAGACAGTCTCTTCAATAAATGGTGTTGGGAAAACTGGACAGCTGCATGCAATGGAATGAAACCAGACTACCACCATGTTTCCCCGAAAATAAGACCTAGCCAGACCATCAGCTCTAATGCGTCTTTTGGGTCAAAAATTAATATAAGACCCGGTCTTACTTTAATATATAATATAATTAATACAACAATATATAATATAATATATAATACTGGGTCTTATATAAGACTGGTCTTAATTTTTGCTCCGAAAAACACATTAGAGCTGATGGTCCGGGTAGGTCTTATTTTTGGGGAAACACGGTTTTTACTTCTTAGACTACACAAAACTCAAAATGTATTAAAGACTTGAATGTGATATCTGAAGCCATAGAATTCCTAGGAGGAAATATAGGCAGTAAACCACTTGATACTGATCTTGGCATTGAAATTTTTAGATCTAACTCCAAAGCAAAGGCAACAGAAGCAAAAATAAACAAGTGGGACTACATCAAACTAAAGAGCTGCACAGCAAAGTAAACCAGCAACAAGGCAATCTGCATGGGAGAAAATATTTGCAAATTATATATCCAATAAGGGAGTTAATATTCAAAATATATAAAGAACTTAATAAAAAATATCAGGTTAAAAATAAAAATGGGCAGAGGCTACAAGTAGATATTTTTCCAAAGACATACAGATGGCCAATGGGCACACAAAAAGATGCTCAACATCACTAAGTATCAGGGAAATGCAAATCAAAACCACAGTGAGGTAACACCTCACATCTGTTAGAATGGCTATTTTAAAAAAGACAAGAAATAACAAATGTTGAAGATGTGGAAAAAAGGGAATCCTTGTGCACTGTTGGTGGGAATATAAATTGATACAGCCACTATGGAAAATAGTATGGAGGTTCTTCAAAAAATTAAAAATAGAACTACCATATGATCCAGCTATTCCACTTCTGCGTCTTTACCTGAAAAACAAAACAAAACGAAACCTAAAAATACCAATTTGAAAAGATAAGGTGTCCCTATGATCATTGCAACATTATTTACAGTAGCCAAGATATGGAAACAACCTGTCTGTTGATGGATAAATGGATAAAGAAAATGTGTGTATACAGAGCATGCCAAAAAAAATGTATACACGTTTTAAGAAAGGAAAAAAATGTTAAAATTGTAATAATATATACTAATAACAAAAGATGAATACAAGTCACATTTGACTTCTGCAGTTACAAGAGGTGCTCAAAGTGGTTAGCATCAGCGTCCAGACACTTCTGATTACAGCGAACTATTGCTTTGAGCAACGTTTATCAGTGTCCACTTGTATACACTTTTTGGAATCCCCAGTATGTATACAAGGAAATCTTGTTATTTGCAACAACATGGATGGATCTTGAGGGTATTATACTAAGTGAAGTAAGTCAGAGAAACAAATACCATATGATTTCACTTATTTATGGAATCTAAAAAACCACAGATACAGAGAACAGATTGGTGGTTATCAAAGGGAAAAGAGGTTGGGCAAAATGGGTGAAGGGGGTCAATTATATCATGACCGATAGTAACTAGACTTACTGTGATTACTCTAGTGTATACAAAGATCAAATTACTGTGTTATACATCTGAAACTAATGTTATATACCAATTTTACCTCAAAAAATTAGGAGTATTTGAGAAAATGTATTCATGAGACCTTCTTAGAAAAGCTTCATAAAGCACTGTATAGCCAGTATTTTCAGCATTCAATACCCAGGCCAGTTTTTAACTACCAAAGTGGGGGTTGGCAAGCATGTGGCGCTTCGCTTCCTAAACCATAACGCGTTTCAGGATTGAGAGTGAATGTTTCAAGAAATAGGCATTTGTAGATGAATTAAAAAAAAAAAAAGTCAACCCCTGAAGTCATTTCAGTATGCATTCATCAAGACTAGTCAGAGGAACAGAAATTTAGGTTGTAGTAAAAATTTCCTTGTGGACATAATTAGCTTTCTTTTGAATAAATCTATTATTAAACATTGAGAAATTCCCTGTGTGACTGGAAGCTAAGAACCTTGCTTTCTATTTTTACAATCCGAACTGAAAAAGAGGAAGGTCAGGTCTAAGTGGAATAAACTAAACTAATATATTTAATTTTCCACTTTTAATTTGACTACGTGTACTTTTAGTACTTCAAATACATTTTAAAATACAAATCAGTATATATGTTTTGGATATTTTAAAAGCATATATGTAATCAAAATATAAGTTTATAAGTATGTGTTAGCTAAATGCTTTTTGCTTTAAAGTGGTAAGAGTATTTGACATCAAAACTGCAAAAATATTTTCCCAGTAGCCATTAAGCCTGTTGAACTGAAAATGACTTGCTCTAAATCTTGACTTGCTCTAAATACCTGTTTCTCTTAGGTTTGGAAAATAATGTAATCCAATAATTGCATTACTACAGACAAAAATCTGGAGGGAGAAAAGTATACAATTTACTATACTAATAGGTTATATGTTCTTTCTAGATAAAAAAATTTTGTCTATCTTTACGAAGGTTAGATATATTTTCGTAAGGCGTAAATTAGTGATTTAAACCAAATCCATTACATTCTGAAACAATCGAGTGAGATTCTCAACATTTTTTGTCTTTATACAATCTTATTCACTAATAATTGAAATTTTATTAAAAATTGTATTACATATGCTGATGGTAGAAATATTAGAAAATCAGAGATAAAGGGAAAAACTTCAGACAGAAATAACTACTATTAACATTTTTGTTTATAGCCTTGTGGATTTTACTTATATATTTTTACAAAAAATCATTTTCACTTAAAAACAAACTTAAGTGATGGGGGGAAGAAGACATTGAAACTTATAGAGATTGATGGCTTCATTGATTAGTGGGATTTTGTGTCATGTCATTAATTTGCCTATTTCATAATTTTGTATTCTTTATGGTTCACATAGCAGATCAAAGTTTCACAGCAATGTTAGAAATTTTAATAGTTTCCAGGAAATCATTTTTAGCTCATTAAACTTGATTAGTAAATGCAAGTGTTAATTAATTTGTTGAAAATTTTGTTTAAATCGTGGAATTCTCATTTGATGTGACTCCTGATGACATTTATACTCAGGATTGTGAGTATGTGGTCAGAACTGGTTTCAGGTTCTACTGAATTTATTTCAAGTTTGAAGTGGTTATTGGCATATAGCAAAAAGGAAATCAGGGCAGTGCAGCTAGTTTTTCATGAAGCTAAATTTCCTCAATATGAGATTGCTAAGGGAAACTTCGAAGTATTAGCTTGAAGATTGTCTTTTTAGTCTTATGAAATGATGGTGACCTTTCATATTAGTTCCTTTTTAAAAATGACCTTACTTCACAAAATGAGGAACTCGTTTCTCAGGCTCTCCTTTTGTTTTCTTTCCCAGTTATTTTACTGAATCCTACTATTCCAGATTAGACGTCATAAGAAAGCCCTCTTCCTTTCCTGCCCAAATTACACCTTATTTCTAGACTTGGAATTTTTGCCATAACTGTACCAAGCTACATTAAAAGATAAACCTAGTCCTCTAGAACAAAAAAATTCTTGCTTACTTTCCCCTGTATATACTTAACTTTCATGGATATGTGCACTCAGATTTAACCGGTATCCCTAATCTGACAGCCATTTCTAGGACACAACTCAAATTTGCCTTATACATGTTTGGCCTCAAGTTTTAAATAAAAATGTAGAGGATACTAGAGAATATAAGAATTCATAGTATTCAGGGGTGAGCACAGGTAGGATCGCAGGGAGAGGCCACATTAGGCTGCCTCCTGAGATTCTGGAACAGCTTTTCTTCCTATACCCAATATGACCCTCATTTTGTAACCTTCCAACTCCTTATCACCAAGGATTTTTTTGTGTTGGACTATGTCATTGTAACCATACCTCTGGTTCCTATTAATAATTTAGAAAACAACCCATCATTTTAGTTGAAATATAAAAATAATTTCATAGTGACTGAACTAGAATCCGCCTTTTAACCTTTTCTGGCTTTACAGCCTTATCCTTTATTCTGTTAAGAACCGCCCCCCCACACACACACACACACACAACTTCCCCAGTGGGAGGGGAATGGGTATAGAAGAAAAACTGATGCAGAGAGTGATCTAAAACATAGGCAAATAGAGACTCTGTCTTCCTCAGTATATTTCTTAAGACTTTCCTGTGTTTCTCCCAAAAAATAACTGAGTGTATAGCATTTTCTTATTGATCATTTGCTATCATTATGGACTCTTTAATATTACTCTTTAATAGTAATCTAATGTAGAAGTTAGTACAGGGTGACCACAGCAAGTGCTTTGAGAAGGATGACTCTGAACTTGCTATAGCTGCTAACATTGTAAATAAAACTGAAAGAAAGCTTATTATTACCATTGAAAGCCAGTTTCACTTCTAGCTTGAGAATATCTGAAAGCCTGACCTTTCTTGGAAAAGATCCAAGGACATAAATACTTGAGTTATAGACTTTGGGGGAGATTGGCAAATCTAGCCTAAGAACAGTCCTGAAATTTTGTGATATTACATTAAATTACAGTACAGCATTTTTAGCACTAAGGGAATGGTGGAACTTCCCAAACCTAAGACTACTTGTTCCCTTTTCATTTTAGTTCTATAGGAAACATTTAAGACACTTTCATCTATCCTGAAATCAGTTTACTTTCTGCCGGTGTTCCTGACAAATGCTATAGTTTTGGTTCTGCAGTTGGATCGGTAACGAGGTGGCCTTCAGTACGTTTTTTCGGCTTGCATTCTGATAAGTTAAAATTTGTTTCTGAACGTATCGATTGTTTGAATTACCTGTTATAGTTCTGTGCAAAATAGGGTCTTCTGCAACCTAATGGCTAAAATCCCTAACATGCATCTTAATATTAATGATCCCTCTGCTTTTCCCATGCCAATGTATTCTCCCAGAATCACAGAAGGGTATAATTCTGTAAGATCTATTGGCCACCCCTCATCTTGGATCACTGACAATGGAAATCCAAGAGAATTGGCTTTCTGGAGAGAGTGAGTGTTCATAGATAACATTACTACTCATGTCTGGTTTTCACCAGCAGCCTTGATCTCCAAACGCAAGTTTGTGATGGGAAAAAAATCATACAAATATGATACATACACCCTGCTTCATATACTTAATATTTCCCTAGTTTAAGGAAAAACATCTTTAAATACTTTAATTTTCTCATTTTTAAATGGTGAAGCTTTCAAAATTAAAGTTCTTCCTTTCTCTAACTACCATTCCTTTTCCTTTACTTCTAGCAGATTGTCTCCCAAATCTACTTATCTGCTTTCAATATAAGTAGCAGCCAGAGTTTTTTCTTTTCCTTAAGAAGAAAATAAAAATTTTCCCCTTAGAGGGGAAGGAGGAGGAGACCAAAAATTCTAAATATCTTTTGTTTTCAGCATTAGGGCTGTTACAGCTTTTGAGCTCTTCAAAGTCATGAAAGATAATAAACAGATCAGAATTAGTTGGAAATAACAGAAGTAATCTTTTTATTGACATAACTGTATAAAGGTAACAGGCTAATGATAGCTAAATATAAGAAAAATAATTTTAGCAAACAACTTAATACCAATAGGTTTTACTTATTTAACCTTCAAAAGGGCTTGAGATTAATTTTAGAATGAAGCTGAAAAGATCTAAGTATGTTTTAGGATCATACTTATATTTTGTGACTAAGTGGATTATTAAAAATTTTCCCCATTGGATATATAATCACTGTATTTCTGACTTTAATTTTCATTTAGCTTCAGGTACAGAGTATATTTTATAATGTAAATTAGAGAATCATTAATTGAACTTTAAATTTTAAGAAGAATAAATATGTAAAGTCTTCCTGAATGAGTATAACTTCAGAAGTAATTCAGAATGGTTATTTTGTTGTGGCCTAGGGAAAAGTAAAATAATAGTGGAATAATCAATTCAAGTGTAGCTCTTCAAAATTAGTTTTACCTAATTCAAAACATGCCCTTCTTCCTGTCCCCAGAATATTCATGTTGTGACACAACAGCATTTTTTGGTGAGTAAATGCTAATTTATACCTTGTCTACTTCCCTCGTGTTATTATAATATAACCTTGGTTTACCTGGCCTTCCAAGCATGACTTTTGCTAGAGTTATCTGTGTCAGGAAAACTAACACACTCTAGGCTTATGTTTAAACTTTAACTTCCTTCCTTCCTTAAATTAAAAAAAATTTTAGGATGTACTCTAAAGTTCATTCTCCTGGTAGTACCTACATTTTAAATAAAGAGATACTACTTTTTTTTTGTTTTCCTAAGGAGTAAATTTAATTTGCTTTTAAGAGAGAGAAATTGACCTCTACTAAAGATCATAGCTCAGATAAATTGCTTTTTGTGACTGTTATTTCTAATAAGCTATATTATCCTATGATTTGTAAAAGGATGTTTTGAAGTTAGTAGAATGTCACCTATTACCTGGTACAGTGGTGTAGACTTGTCAAGTGGTCAGAAACTTAGCTGGAACTACTGCCACCCAGAGTGATCCTGTGCACATTCCTTATTGCAAAGATGTAGCTCATGCTGAAAATACTTATTTGGCCTTTCTATATAAGCTTACATTAGTGTAACTTCTGTGTACTTGCAAAATCACACCTGCTGTTTGACTCGGTGATGCAACTCTGTCCCACTTTAAATAAAATTTGAGTTGTACACGTATAACTGATTTGCCTCAAGAATAATATTTCAGATAGTAACCCAATCTTTGTAGTAGAAAAAAATTTTAATAGACTTATTTTTTAGAGAAATTTTAGGTTCACAGCAAAATTTAGAGGAAGTTACAGAGATTTCCTATATACTACCTGCTCCCAGACGTTCACAGCCTCTCCCATTATCAACATCCCCTAACGCAGTGGTACATTTGTTATAATTGATGAACCTACACTGACATCATTATCACCCAAAGTCTGTAGTTCACTCTTGGTGGTGTAATTCTGTGGGTTTGGACAAATGTATAATGATAGGTATCTACCTTTATAGTATTGTACAGAATAGTTTTACTGCCCTAAAAATCCTCTGTACTGCCAATTCACCCCTTCCTACCCCTAGCCCCTGGCAACCACTGGTCTTTTTTTACTGTCATCATAGATTTGCCCTTTCCAGAATTCCATACGAGTTTAGTTAGAATCATACAGTATGTAGCCTTTTCAGATTGGTTTCTTTTATTTAATGATATATATTTAAGTTTCCTCCATGTCTTTTCATAGCTTGATAGCTTATTTCGTTTTAGCACTGAATAATATTTCCTCACCTGGATGTACCAGAGTTTATTTATCCATTCATCTACTAAGGGACAGCTAGATTGCTTTCAAGTTTTGGCAATTACTCATAAAGCTGCTATAAATATCTAATTATACAGTTTACTTCACCACTAACTACTGTTTATTTTATTTGCATGTTTTTTCTTAGGAAGATCATGTCACCTGTGAACAAAGGGTTTTCTTTCTTTCGTGACTTGTGGTTTTGTGTCTGGCATTGATTTGGGGGAAATTCACAGTCATTATTGCTTCAAATATTTCTTCTGTTCCTTTTTTCTTCTGGTATTCCCATTATGCATATGTTACATCTTTTATAATGGTTCTTAGATACTCTTGTTTTTTTGTATTTTTTTTCAGTCTTTTTTCTCTTTGCTTTTCAGTTTGGGAAGTTTCTGTTCACATATCCTCAAGCACAAAGATTCTTTCCTCAGCGGTGTGCAGTCTACTAGTGAGCCCATTAAAGGTGTTCTTCATTTCTGTTATAGTGTATTTGATCTCTAGCATTTCTCTTTGGATCTTTCTTAGGATTTCCATCTCTCTTACTTACATTACATAACTGTTCTTGTACAAGGTGTGATCAAAAAAATATAGTGAATGTTTAAATAAAAAAAAATATTACAGTAAAAGACACATTGCCATTAACTGCCTTCAAAATACCCCCCCTCACTTCAAACACATTTATCTCATTGTTCTTACCACTTCCTGAAGCCATTCTGGAAGTCTTCTTTCGTGAGTGTCTTTAGTTGCACTGTCGTGGTTGCCTCGATGTTCTGAATCAATTCAAAACATTTACCTTTCATGGTCATTTCGACTTTCGGGAACAGCCAGAAGTTGCACGGTGCCAGATCCGGTGAATAAGGTGGATGAGGACACACTGTAATGTTTTTATTTGATAGAAATTGCCATACTAGAAGTGATGTGTGACACAGAGCGTTGTCATGATGGAGGATGAAGTAAAGACACTCACGAAAGAGGACTTCCAGAACTGCTTCAGAAAGTGGCAAGAACGATAGGATGAGTGTGTTCGAAGCGAGGAGTATTTTGAGGGGGATTAATGGCAATATGTCTTTTACTGTAATAAATATTTTAAAATTTAAACATTCACCATAGTTTTCAATCACACCTCACACTAGTATGTTGCCAGTTTTTCATTAGAGCCCTATTAATCATAGTTGTTTTAAACTCCTGATCTGGTTGTTCCAACATCCCTGCCATATCTGCCATTCTGTGCTTGCTCTCTGACGCTTCAAACTGTGTTTTTTGCCTTTTAGTGTGCCTTGTAATTTTTTGTTGAAAGGTGGACATGATGTACTAGGTAAAAGAAACTGGTAAATAGGCCTTTAGTAATGTAGTGGTAAGGTATGTGAGAAGTGGTGTTCCGTGATTAGGTCTCTGCCTTGGTGATCCTACCTCCCTGCATTGTGAACTTCAGCAGTGCTTCTCAGTGCCTCCCCTCAAGTGGGAAAGACTAGCTAGAGGGGCCTGGAATTGGGTATTTCTCTTCCCCCGTGTGGAAGGCTAAAGGGAGTTGGAGTTGGGTATTTCCTTCTGCCAGGTCTGTGAAGCTCTGTAAAACCTGTAGCAGGTTAGGCTCTGGTAAACTAGTTTCTCTTGAGGGCAGACCTTGTTAAGAACAGAATGCTCTTATTTCAAAATTCTTACTTCTCTTCTGCCCCTGCTGGAAGCATGAGGGGATTTTTCTCCAGTCTTCACAGTGAGAACCTGGTAGAACTCCTGGAGGTAAACTCACAAAAGTGTGAGGGATGCCACGACTGGGTCCCCCACGAGTTTTTAACTCTTAGACTTGCCCACACTGAGCCTCCAGCAATTTGTCAATTACAGTTTGGATTTTCCTACCCAGTACTGGTTCCTGCTGATGTTTCTATTCATGGGTTTCTGCTCCACTAACTTGTGATTCTTTGTATTTGCCCTCCTCTCCCATCTCTCTCCTTTTGGGGGCAGCAGCTTATACTGTGACGTTACTTCTCTGGTGAATCTAAGAAGAGTTGTTGACTTCAATTTGTTCAGCTTTTTACTTGTTATGGAGTAGCAACGTCTAATCTCCTTACATGTTGGACTGGGAACTGGAAGTTAGATATATTTTTTAAATCAATAGTTTCTTTTAAGTAAATACTATCCTGGCATTGCTGAAAAACCAGAGCCAAGGATGTTTGTTTTGTTAGACTTTTTGGAGGGTGGACTAATGGCCTGTATTACTTTATAGACTGAGAGCAAAGCAATGCCAAACTTTTAAATATACAGATGATTGTAAAGTAAATAATGATGATAAGTGTTCTAGCAGCTAGTTTATCTAACTTTTTGAAAACAAGATGCTGGTGGATGATTGGCTGACCTACAAAATACCACATAAAGTATAAAATACACAGGTTCTTAGAAATTTGATAATGATAAAGGTAAATGGTTCTTTAATATATTAACTATTTTTTTAAATTGATATATGTTATCTCAAAGCTAATTTTGTTTGTTAAAAGTAATGAAAGTTGTTGTTTTTTCAAAATTTAGGATAATATTAAGCATAAAGACCATATTGACCATCAGAAGGATAAAGTTGCTTTAACTCTGGCTCGTCTAGCCCGACATGTTGAAGTGGAGAAACAGCAGAAAGAAGAGAAGAATAGAGCATTCAGGGTATGTGGCTCTTTTGTGTTTTACCAAATTATAGAATTGTTTATAATAAAGTTGTAAAGAGAAATTTGTAATTAAAAAATGTATATTTGAATCCATGTTCAGCACGGTCTCTATCTAGATTGCTTATCAATTTAGTAGTAATTCATGATGGCTTTTTACATCTCTGTTTTTAGTTTGTTGGATTCTGATCATATATGTATACAGGAAAAAAAATAGAATTACTTGAGTGGGCTCTTTTGAGGGGATTAAAATCATTGGATTTCTCAAGGCAAATGAGCAACTAAGGGTTTCTGGTTACTTTATCACAAGAGAGAAAAGAGTTTATCAGGTTTGTAGATATAAGCTGTTGAAAGGTTATTTTCTGCTAAATAGAGCAGATTACTTTCTCAAACTACAGCCTGTTCTCTCAGATTAAATTGTTACTGAAAGGAAGAAATTTGAATCAGGGTTATAGAAGAGCTGTTATATGATCATAGGTTAATTGATTTTTTTCTCAATATCTTTAGGAAAAAATTGATTTTCAGCATGCTCATGGGTTACAAGAATTGGAATTTATTCAAGGACATTCTGATACAGAAGCAGCAAGATTGTGTGTGGACCAGTGGCTAAAAATGCCAGGTATTCTTTAGAGATCAAAGTGGAACAATAAGGTTACTTAACTTCTCTAAAGCCCTAAGACATTATGTCCATTTTATCCAATTGCTAATGAATATATAAAGTATTTGAAATTTAGTTGCAGTGATAACTTAATAATGGCCTACTTTACCAATTGTCTTTCTACTTTGGTAAAAGTATATTTTGAGTATAAGTAACATAGTCTTTTATTCATTAGATGGTGCTCATTTATGCATTAATGATTTCATTGTTATTACATGAAGTAGTACATGTGTCTTTGGGAAGATATATAACAGGTTATTTGAGGTCAGGAGAGGCTTCTCTGAGGAAATGGAATTTAAGCTGAGATTTTAAAGGATTAGTGTTTCCTTTTTTATTTGTCAGTGCAGCCTATGTAGACATTTTGTAAGTAAGTGTACACATGGGAGTCGCATCTAAAGCACTGGATAGCTTCTTCATTAACTTTGCAGAGCTGAAATTCCTGGAAGAGCCACTGCAGAGCATTTTCCCCCTACCAGATAATTTGATGGAATTTTTAAGAGCCTGTAGGACTGTCCCACAATGGCAACTTTTATAGCCTTTCTTGCAGAAAACCCACTGAGCCCTTAAAGACTTGGGATATCCACAGAAACCTTAGCTGTGGATTTTAATCCAGAAAAAGATTTAAATTGCAAAAAGTCGTTAGAAATATCTATGCACGCAATACTCAACATTGAACCTAGATATCTTGTTCTGAAGTTAGTTTTTAGAGGGTTTTTATTTTATTAGAGTAAATCTACCACTTATAAAATAATTCCAATAATTTGTAGATATTTTGACACTTGGCCACTCCCTGAAACTATATTTACTTCTTATCTCCTAATCTATTTGTGCTTGACAAACTTCCCATCTTGCCCCATCCTCCCTTTTAAATACCTTTTCCTCCTCTTTCGTACTTGCCTGTGGGGTTAGCCCCACAGATAATAACACTCTGGGTTGCTAGGTTTATTTATTTTACATAAGTTTGCTCAGCCTTCTTTGATCCCAAAATGCTTTATTCATTTCTCTAATGTAGTTTTTACCTTGTTATGTTGGATTGATATATTTACATATCTCTTTTCTACCAGACTATATGCTCTGTGGCTTATTAATCCTATTTCGTGTCAGTGCCTAAAAACAATGTTCAGCATAGAGATGCTCATTAAATGTTGGTTGAATATTACACCAAAGGGAGCTATATACATAGTTGCACGTGAAAACAGAAAGAAAGCCTAGAATTTTTCTTCCAAATGTGACTTCATACAGCTAAATAAAAGAATTGTTTGACGTTCTAGGCCTTCTTTACGAAAAGATACTTAGAAATTGTGGTAAATGTTTTTGCCTCTTGGGGTATTCTTCTAAGGCTATAGTTATTTCAAAAATCCTTCTTGATACGCATTCACTTCTCAGTAGTCGTTATGACTAGCTTAGTAGCTTCACCTTAGCTGCATCAGAATCACCTGGGAGCTTTGAAATACATGCCTGGCCTTACCTCCAGAGATAATTAGGGCATCTGTAGTTTTGAGAAGATTTCTAGGGGATTTTGATGGGAAAATGGGGTGGAACTACAAGGCTTTATCTCTAAGGTCTCGTCTAAAAATTATTCACCTCAAATGAATCTAACACTTTCAAGTCCTGTCTGGAGTGTTTTAGGGCCAGGAGTATGCCCCTTTAGGCCTAATTCCTGGCCTCCAGATTGTCAAAATATTTTTTTCATTGTAAATTGAATTCATGAGCATCTGTTTGTGTATTTACCTGAACAGGCCAAGTGGGAACAAATGAGTCATTTAACTATGTCTTTATGACTCTTGGTAAGACTTGGTATTTTATATATCTTTGGGTCACACCGGGTTTATCGGTGACTGATAAGCTTGAGCCACTAGTCAAGGTCTTTAGTTTTGCTCTTTTTATGTGATGATTTCCTCTTTTTGCTTGGTCCCTGCAACACTAAAAAACTGAAGTTTGGCATCTATTGCTAGAACAGCTGCTGTAGCATTAGGCTCTATTTGGTATGGGTATTTACCTTCCATAAATGAGCTTGAGAGAGCAGTGACGTCTTTGAAGAGGGTATAGCTTGGGAAAACAGAGATGAGTCATTGTACACTTTAATTTTTAAAAAGTGAGATTCTAATTCTCAGTATCATTAAGGGACTCATTCAATCTATTCCAAAATATCTAGCTATTATTTTAATTACTCTAACTTTGGAAATCCATCTTCTATAAATCTTCACAGTTAAGCCAGTTTGCATACATTTGAATATTTAATAACTAAAAAAACTTCACTATACTATTTAAGAAAAAGAACTACTTAAAGCTTATTTCTTTCAGTTGATTGTTTTCTCTAATTTTATTTTTATCCAGTGCCTCTATTTGGCTAAGTAAAGGTCTTAATGGGTGACATCTGGAATGTGGATAGACAATAAATAAAAATTGTCATAATTCTGACTACATTAAAAAAATTAAAGATAAAAGGGTGTATTGTCATTTAATGCCGCTAATATTAAAATATGATTAATGCTATGCTATTCATTGTTTGTTAGAAGAACACATTTATGTAAACATTTTGGCAGCTTTTGGTAGTGGCATTTCTCCCATAAGGACTAAAACAGCAGAAAGGCAGTTGAAACTAAGCATATATAACCATTTGGAGATCATAAAATTAGGTGATGTGAAAGGAATAATATTTTACTCCAGTTAAATGCTTAGGGGCTTTGTAAAATCTGTCATCAGGATAAATACCCAGTTTTCTGTTGTATAAAATATTCAAGGCATTTGGTTAAAACAATCCACAAGAAATAGTAATAAAAGAGAGACAATAATCAAACTATCTGTATATTAGAATTCTCCTGGCAGTTTGATAATTCTTTATTTATACAATATAATTCAAATTTTCAGTTGTATATAACATGTAATGCGAGTTCCCTGGGAAAAAAATTTGGCTTAGGGTATTAGTCTACAAGAGTTGTGTGACCATAAAGTCAAGATAAAAAAGAAAGAAAAGAGATGAAGAATAGACCAGGATAAGAGAGAATTAAGAGAAGATATTGATGGGCAAACTATTTTCTAATTGGCTTTGAAATGAGAAAAAGAGAAGGGTCAAAATAAGGTAAGTAGAGAGGAGAGAGATAACAAGAAGTAAATCTCTGCTTTGTGTTCTATAAATTTGTTATTACTGACACTTGCATTACTTGATGTCCCGGTTGAAGCTGATTGGCCAGTAGCTGGATTCCTCAGAAATTATTGCTCTTACTCTCCTTGCCTGCCTCCCTGTCCTCTCCACTTCTCCCTGCCCTCCCAGTTACATTGTTTAACATAATTTTCATAGAACCCAGATCCTCTATAGTATAACTAAACTTTATAATGTGTTTAATACAGTTAAAAGGGAAAATCAGAGTTAAGAGAAAACATCTTTTCAAACTTATATAAATGAAAAGAAGGTAGGTAAGTGTTCTGTAGAACAACTGATTTTCAAATGTATTTGATCTTTGATATTTCTTGGCTGTTGAATTTAAGGAAACATTTATTTTTCCTCAACAGAATGCCACTTGGAGATGTTAACTGCTTTCCTATTTACTCTTAGGTTATTTTTTATATATATTTTAAAAAGCTTGTAAATATTTAATTACAATTAGTACCACTTAGTTGAAGATGTATCATAATTTTCATTGTCTTGTTACAATTTTGATTACCAGTCCAAAGGACAAATATCTGAAATAAGGACTTAAGAATTTATATTCCAATGATGCAGGACTCAAAACAGGCACAATTAATTCTGGAACAAAAAGTTCATTCCGAAGAGGAGGCCAAATGAGGGTGTCTGTGAAACCAATTTCATGTCCCATAATGCATTGTAACAAGGAATATGATAATGGGCACCTTCTCTTAGGACATTTGAAAAGGTAAGTATGATATTCAGAATAGTGGATGCTGAAGGTCAAATAAGTTACAAAGTGATTTTGCAAAATGAAAGCATGATGCACTTCTGCCATGGTGATTATAGCGTTATATTCCAAACTCAAATTATTTTGTGCTGTCATGATATAAATATTTTAAATTTACATTTCTTAGGTTTCCTAGAAGGCTGGGTAAAGTCAGCTTTTTCTAGTGATATTTTGTCTTTAAAGGCACATAGCCTTTAAAGACATATTTATTCCTAATATGTCTCATAAAATTCTGAACAGACTTTTTGCATTGATACACAGTTGGATCAGTTTTAGAGAAATCCAGCCCAGAAATGCAAATTTCAAGAGACATAAAGCACTTAGAGATATTTAGTTTAGCCTAAAGAAAGCTAATATGGCATTGCAAAGTAAATACTAAAGGCAAACCAAATGTAGCAAAATTTGCAATAAATACTCTATGAAACCCAACTTATTAATTTACTGAATTTGGAATAGTAGAGCTTGAGAAAAATAAATGTCAAGGAAGGCATTATTAAAGGCATTAAATATTCTTATCTTTACAATCCCCTTCTGATAGTTTAAAGATGGGAATTGAGAGTTTGGGGCTGTAAGCCATTATCTTATCCAGATGTTTCACTCTGCCTATGCTTTACCTTACCAAGAGAGGCTCCTAGGGGGAGCTTCAGCATACTGCAAAATAACTGGGTAGCATACTGTATCTTAACTATTTTTAAAAGTCTTAAAGGCAATTTACAATGACATAAATTTTTGTATGGTTAAAATGAACATTAAAAGAAGTAAAAGCCATTTTTAGGAAACAGGTATGCCAGAAATCTTAACATGAGATTATTATTCCAATGATTCATTGAAAATCATTTGTGAGTTTTGTGGTAAATAAGGCAAGAAGGAAAGACAATGGCTCTATAATTTTCAAACTGGAAGTTTACCAGTTTGGCAGGACACACGTAAATTTATTTTATTGGATCTTGAATACTTTTATGAAATCTCGAGCTGGTCACTGTCTGAAGGGATTGCTTGGCATATGGGAGGCACATGATATTTCCTGAATATGAAGAGCAATTATTTAATAGTTCAGGTAGATAAGTATAAAGTTCTGACTGTGTGTGTGTGTGTTTAGTTTAATAAAGAAAGCTAAATAATTCTCCCCCTAGAATGTGGGCTTTTTTCTAATGTTACCTCTCTTTTGCCGAGTAGGTTTGATCACTCCCCATGTGATCCAACAATTACACTACATGGACCTTTCTTCAATTCTTTTGCTTGTGTAGTATGTTATAAAAATTTTGTTACTCAACAACAATATAGGGATCACCTTTTTGCTAAGGTAAGAGCATGTCCTAAGTTAAGAGCAGGTATTCTTTTTCTAGAGAACCATGGAGTTTGATGTAGGTATTTTCTTGCTGCTCTTAAGCTTGCAATCACAAATGATACACAGAAGGATCAAACTTGTGATTGTCTATGGAGAGTAAAATGATTTAGAACATTAAATTATTGTGGGCAGGTAAATTTGATAGCTGAAAGCCAGAAGTCCTAAAGGTGATCATAGAAATCCTTTATTTTATGGTGTTGCTCTATGAAGTTAACTTACCTTATTTTAAGATGGTCTGTGAGTTAGTTACATGATGAGAACTAGAACCTTATTCTTAAGTCCACTGCCTTTCACTGCCTGTTGAAATGTTAGAGCCATATTGTAAATAACAATTATTTTATTAAGAAATAAATCTACTATTTAAAAGGTTGTCTTATGTAACTGTCATTAAGTGTTATGTCTCAAGGGACCTGAGTTGATGCATGGTATATACAAATCCATGTAATACAAAAGTCTGTAACGAGTGTTTACCATATTTGATATTAGATATAGCTCTCAGTAAGCGGTCCTTATTGCTTACTCTTTGGAGTGTGTCAGAAGGACTCTAAAGGAAACTAGCACGCATTAGGCTGTAATTGCCTATCTTTGATTAGCCAGAAGAGGTCGCTAGAAGATTGTATACCTATGAGTTGTTCTGTAAAGATGGCATTCTTCAATAAACGAGTGAAATTATCTTCAATTTGCATTGTTTGCCTTGCTTCCCTCCCCTTTTCCTTTCAGTTCCAATTTCTCCCATCTAGTGCTTTTTAAACTTTAATGTGCACATGAATCACTTGGGAATCTTGTTAAAAATGCAGATTCTGTCTCAGAAGATCTGAGGTGTAGGGCCTTAGAATCAAGGTTTCTAAACAACTTACTACGTGATGCCAGTGCTGCTGGTCCATGGGTCACCCTTTGAGTAGCAAGTGTCTAGTGTTTTTTGACATTAAAGTTACCTAATGGGTATATTACTAGATAGCTCCCTGCTTTTCTCCCTTTTCGGTGGTGGTGGATATATTGTAACTTCCAGTGTGCTTCAGTGTCACTTTGTGGGTCAGTAGGTACTACCACTGTTTTTCATTGTGTTCCTAGGGCCATTCTGTCATCAAAGGTTATTTTACCCCCTTCCTAGTCTAGCCTCCTCAGCCCTAGGAAACCAGTAAACTACTTTCTGCCTCTGTGGTTTTACCTTTTCTGGACATTCATAAGAATGGAATCATAGAATATGTGACCTTTTGTGACAAGATTCTTTCACTTACCATAATATTTTCAATGCTTAGCCATGTCGTAGTATGTATCAGTACTTCTTTCCTTTTCATTGCCAAATAATGTTCCATTGTATGGATATATGCCATATTTTATCAGGTTGATGAATACTTAGGTTCACTTTGGCTGTTGTGAATAATGCTATGGACAAGTGTTCAAGTCTTTGTGTGGATACATGTTTTCACTTTTCAGATGAGTTAAATTTTTGGTTCAAATGGTAATTATGTTTAATTATTTGAAGAACTGTCAAATTGTTATCCAACACACTATACCATTATACTTAACCATTGGCAATGTATGCGGGTACCAAGCAAGTTCTCCTTGCCAACACTTATTATTATCTGTCTTTTAAAATAGCCATCTTAGTGAGTATAAGTAGTATTTTATTTTTCTACTTGTTTGATATACAAATTTTTGCGGTGTATTTTATTTTAATGTAACCAGACATATAATGGTAAAAAGAAATCGAGTACTTTAACTTACCAGATATTCTATTTCCCATTCCTTCCCCCTATTTGTAGATGGTATTTGCAGATATGCTATACTTATGCAGTAGGTATATTCCAATAAAACTTTATGTAGAATTACATTTTTGATCTATTGAGCAAATAATTTAAATAAGCTTTATATTTAATTCATTTGTAATTCACAATTGTACTAAAAATTATTTTCCTAGTTTAAAGTTCTTCATTAGGGGATATTTGTATAAATTGGTTGTTAGTAAATACCTTTAGTGCTCTTATTTAGAACCTTCTAATTGACATGCAAAATATCTTTCTGGGTGTTAGTTTCTGTGGGGCACCCACCAATTTAAAATCTGACGGGGAATAGTGGAAAGAGTCTAGAATTTATAACCAAAGATATAAAACTGTGTTTGAATGGTAGTTTTGTCTCTTCCAAGGTTACACCTTGGTTGAGGGAACTGGTAATTTTGTTGACTTAACTAAATTTCAATTTTCTTATTTTTAATAATGAAAAGAGTACTCCGTGGGGTTTTTATAGGGATTAAATGGCAAAGCACATTTTGAACCCTAAATGGTGCTTGACATATCCTCAGTATAAATGTAAACTTGCTATCCATACTCTTCCTGTTGCATCTCGTAAGACTACACAAACTATTTTGATTTCCCTAATGTAAATTTAAGATAATAAATTTAAGAAGACACAACTCAGCTTTTAAAGCTATTGCTCTAAAGACCATTTACAGGTTAAATTATATTTATACACAAGGACACATACATATACAAATATACACTGGAAAAATGTTTCCAGTTTTGGAATAAAGGAGGCCCTTAACCAAGTTTGGAAACTTAGACACTAGAAAAGACATACCTGTTTGACAATATCAAAATTGTAAAGTGAGCATATGCAAAATTATCCAACAAGTGTTTGAAAAATATTTGCAAAATGGCAGATGAGACAGAGTTTCAATCTGAAGAATGATACAGTTGACCAGAAGGGGAGAAAACAAAAGTAATAAACATGAGGCTAAAGAATGTAAATAAACAGTCCACAGAATATGGAATACTCACAGAATTGTCTGAATAAATATTCAAACTCACTAGTAGACAGGAAATAAAAATTAAAGTAACAATGAATAACACAACCTCTGCCAGCCTACAAAACTGAAAAAAACAAATTCATAATAGCTTTTGCTACCAGGCTCATTGAGAGGTAGGAGATACTTGAATTGGTAGAGCTATTTTGAAAAGGAAGCATGCAATATCTTTTAATATTCAAATAATACACCTTTTAACCCAGCAGGGCCACTCCTGATGCAGAAAAGCAGCGATAAATAGGGATTTATATTCAAGGATGTTTACAATGTCGCTGTTTTTACAGTGGTAAGGTGGGGGCTGAAAATGAATACTTGACTAAATCTTAGTAGATCCACATCTTGGAGTAGTTTGCCACCATTAGGAAAAATGAATTAAAGCTATACCAGTTGATTTTTAGGGATTTCTATTAGGTATTGTGGAGTAAGAAGACTAAGAGGCTGTAAGTTGTCAATATTTGATAAAACAATGGCAATTCCGTTTTTATGTATGTATGTGTATATATACATATATTACATATATACACACACATATATGTGTATTATAAATTAAGCATGGAACGATTTATGGATAAATAAATATTTGTAAACATAGGTTATATTGCAGAGTAGAGTGAACAAAGCAAAACATTGGAAAAAGTATATGTGATGTGAAAACAGTTATGCATTTATATAATATTGCATATAGATGTGTATGTAAAAAATGAAAAATATATAGAAAGCAAATATACTTGTACACTTATTGTCACAGAAAGATGGTTATAATTTGTTTTCAAGAAAAAAAGTTAAAAATTTTATATATGGGACCTCATTTTTGATGGAAGTTCCACAGTTCACACTCAGAGGAGAAAAATTTTCATGTTAACTGTTAGATCCATACACGTGTTGGGAATATCATGCTAAGCGAAATAAGTCAGATGGAAGAAGTCGAAAACCACATGATATCAGTCATGTAGGATATAAAACTGAAAGCAATAAATGAAAAAAACAACAAAAATTCATAGACACAGTAGTTTAGTGATTATCAGAGGGAGAGGGGAAATGGGGAGGTAGAAAAGGGTAAAGGAGGTCAAATATATGGTGACGGAAGGAGACTTGACTGGGTGGTGAACACACAATGCAATATATAGATGATGTATTATAGAAATGTACACTTGAAACCTATATAATTTTATCAACAAATGTCATCCCAATAAATTTAATAGAAAAGAACTGATAGAGAACATTCCAAATAAGTAATAAATGTTTTGAAATTTTTGATTTTAAGAAGTTGAAGATAGATTGATTTTAGTTGTCACTAATACAGCTTTGCCTTATATTTCTAGGAAGCTGCAGATGATGGACATAAAAACAACCTTCTTCCTCAGGTTATTCAGTGTTTTGCATGTCCAACTTGCTACCTTCTTTTTAGGAGCAAGGATGAGTGTTTGAAGCATATGTCTGGAAGGAATCATTTCCATCAGCGTTTTAAACTGAGTGGTATGTTCGTACTCTGTTCTCTGAAAATTATTAAACTTCTTTAATTTTCGGTGATTTACCATACTTCAGAGATAATTCTTGAGGTTATTTATCCTCATATTAGTTTGAAAACCATGAAAGTGAAAGATTTTTCTTTTAATTTTTTTTTCAAAAAATATTCTCAGTAGTTATCTGTACCTAAGAGTAAGGTTTACTTACTTACTTGGAGCAATGAAGAGAAACTTGGGAAGAAAACATTTATTCAGAATAATTTTTTTGCATATCCATTATATCTGGGAAGTTCTGTGTTTTTCTGTATTTAAGACTCAAATTTTCATTTGAGCATGAGTTCAGCATCCTTTGCACTTGAGGCTAGAAAATGACTTCCTTTAGATTTTTATCACATAAATATTTTATTTTACTGACTCTGATGGATGTTGAGAAAGGCAAAGCGGGGAAGGTTGGGTCACTCTCTACTTAAATCTTTGCAAGTTATAGTTTATTCTGTCTTTCAGATGGCAAGGGAATAGCACATCCAATATCATTTCCATCTTTTGCAAAGAAAACTTTGATCTCTCTGTGCAAAGATGTTCCATTTCAAGTTAAGTGTGTAGCTTGCCACCAGACACTACGTTCCCACATGGAGCTCACTGCCCATTTCAGGTATGTACATATCTTCTCTTGGGCTGTAAGGGAAACCTGCCCAATAAGCTCTTCACCAGTAGGATTCAACAAATATTTTTCTAATCCGTGTTTCTCTTCTCTTCGAATGAAAATGTACATTCGCCTGGAAGTAACCAGATTAGCATAATGAGAGAAATTAGAGCTGTGGGAAAAGTGGATATATTGATTTTGGCTGTGAGTAAAACAAGCTAACAGTTGTAAGTTCTGTGTGTAATTTTCCTGTGTGTGTTCTGTGAGTGTAGGTATAGGGGAGGAGAGGGTTAAAATAGAATCCCCTGATTAAAATAGAATCTTGGCTTTAAGTCAGCCGGAATGGAAAGTATCATATACGTGTAGAAGATTAAATTTCAGTGAAAGGCCAAATTTATCAAATAATCAAAAAGATTTCAGTATGATTTTTTTTTTGGTCTTTACTTTGGAAATTATCAAGAAATATACGCAAGTAAGGAGATTAGTATAATGAACCCCTATATACCTTTCGCCCAATTTCAGTAGTTATCAACACATAGTAGTTAGTGGTGTTTCATTTATATTCTCACCCTGCAAGTTATTATTTTGAAGCAAATAATGTCGTTTTATCTGTAAATATTTCAATATGTATATATAAATGATAAGGATTCTTCTTTAAAAAAATTAATATTACTGTCACACCTTTAAAAACAAATACTTTTTTAATATCAAATAACTAATCAGTTATCAAGTTCCCCTGATTTTTTAAATTTGGTTTTTCGGAATCATGATTCAAACATAGTCTGCAATTTGCGTTTAGACACTTTGTCTCTTAGGTCTCTTTTTTCCTGTTATTTCCTTAAAATGCATTAAAAGTTTAGCTACAGTTGCATTTGTTTAAATAGAACAATTATTTTTACAAACCGTTAAGTAAAATATGTCTCGATAAAACTGAGGCTGCAGAGTCTAATTACTCTGAGTATGTATATACTCATTGTAATCACTGAGGTTAACAGTCCTGGTTCTGACTTACATTTCATGAGTTCAGATCCTGTTTCTGCTTTTATTTTTATTCTTAGATTTTTATTATGGAAATTTTTAACTATATGAATTTAATGTAGTATAATGAATCTCCTTTTACCCATCACCCAACTTGAATAATAATCAACACTGCCTTTTTGTTTTATTTATACATCTGTATGCTCCTTACTCCTCTTAGTTTTTAAAACTTATTTTTGAGATAGAATTTAAGTTTATTGAATGTACAAATCTTAACTTTCACAATTTTCACAAATGGGTGCTGCATCTGTTTAACCCACATTTTTATCATAATATACGAGGACTGACAATTAAGTTCGCAAACTCATCCTACAAAAAGTGCTACGTACCCCATTGCTGAATAGCACTATGGTCATTTTCAAAGTACTCCCCTTGGGAAGCTATGCACTGATGCCAGCGCCTAGTCCACCCTTTGAAGCAATTTTGGAACTCTTTATGGAATGGCCATCAGAGCTGTCATTGTATTACCCTTGATGTCCTGAATGTCATCAAAATGTCTTCCTTTCAATATTTCCTTTATCTTTGGGTAAAGAAAGAAGTCATTTGGGGCCAGATCAGGTGAGTAGGGAGGGTGTTCCAATACAGTTATTTGTTTACTGGCTAAAAACTCCCACACAGACAGTGCCGTGTGAGCTGGTGCATTGTCGTGATGCAAGAGCCAGGAATTGTTGGCAAAACGTTCAGGTCATCTAACTTTTTCACGGAGCCTTTTCCACACTTCGAAATAGTAAAGTTGGTTTTTTGTTTGTCAAGTTGGTACAAATTTGTAATAAATACTCCCTTTGATATCAAAAAAAGGTTACCAACATCGTTTTGACTTGATTTGGACTGACAGAACTTTTTAGGTCATGGAGAATTGGCTGTCTTCCATAGTGTACTTTGATGCTTCAAGATCGTATTGGTACACCCATGTTTCATCACCAGTGATAACAAGGCCCAAAACGTTATCTTGCCTCTCCAAAAGGTCATGGCAAACTTTGACTCTCCTTTGCTTTGTTCATCACTGAACTCCTTTGGGACCATTTTAGCACACACCTTTTTCATGCCAAGATTTTCAATTAAGATTTTCCTAACTATTTCTCTACCGATGTTTACTTGGTGTGCTATGCTTCTCAGTCAGCTGACAATTTAGATGCACAACTCGACGATTTTTGCAATGTTTTCGTCAGTTCTGCTTATACTGACCATCCTGACCTCTCTTCATCAGTGACACATTCTTTCCCCTCAGAAAAATGTTTAATCCATTTGTACACTGCTGTTTTCTTCATGGTATTATCCCCATAAACTTGGACTAACATGTCCCTGATTTCCCTTCTACTCTTGCCAAATTTAACAAGATATTTAATGTTTGTTCATTGCTCTAATTCAAGCTCAGACATTCTTGCAATGTCACACAAACATGCACAACAACAATAAAAAACGCCACTCAGGAAGACACCACCACACGTCCACATGAACACAGCTATGAGACACTGATATACCAAGGTTATGAAACCTTACTGAGCTGTTTGTACAGTGCTACCAATGTGCATGGTGGCAAGTTCTCTAACTTAATTGTCAGACCTCGTATTACCTTTCTGTGGAAAGTTCCATTATGTCCCTCCACAGTCATTTTCCACCCTTTCACCACCAGACATCTCTAATCTGGTATTTTTTCCACCTTATATTGGTTTTATCTCCTCTTGAACTTCATGTAAATGGCATCATATAATGTGTACTGTCTTGTGTTTGTCATAGTATCAGTCCATATTGTTTAGTACATTGTTCCTTTTTATTGATGAGTAGTAGTCTATTGTTTGAACATAGCACAATTTGTTTATTAATTCTCATGTTGATGGACAGTTAGATTTTTTACAGTTTTTAGCTATTGTGAATAAGCTTTTATGTACATTTTGTACAAGTCTTTTTATGGATATATATATATATATATATATATACGTGTGTGTGTGTGTGTGTGTGTGTGTATAATACATTTCTCTTGGATGAATACGTAGGAATGGAATGGCTGGGTCAAAGAGTAGTTGTGTATTTAGTTTTATAAGAGACTACAAAACATTTTTTCCAAAGTGTTTGTACTAGTATACATTTCTACTAGCAAGTTACTAGAGTTCCAGTCACTCTACATCCTTGCCGAGGCTTGGGGTTAGCAGTCCTTTTCATTTGTAGTTCTTCTTTCGAGTGCCTCACTATAGTTTTAATCTATATTGCTCTGATGAACAGTGATGTTGGGCACTTTTTCATGTGTTTAGGCACCATTCATTTATCTTTCTGAAATATGTGTTCAAGTCTTTTGCCTATTTTAAAAATTGGATTGTTTACCTTTAAATAGAGAGTTGGTGTTCTTTATATAGTCTACATACAAATCTTTAATCAGATGTATGTACTGTGAATATATTCTCTCCCAATCTAGTTGCATATTCATATTATTAATTATGGCTTTTAATGAGCAGAAGCTTTTAATCTCATTAAGTATAATTTATTGATTTTTTTCTTTTATAGTTATGCTTCTCTGTCTTGTCTGAGAAACCTTTGCTTATTCATGCTTCAGAAATACATTTTACTTCATTTTTTAAAGTAGTTTTAGCTTATTAAAGTATTTTTAACTTTTTATGTTTATTTTTTAACAAATTTTTTGTGATCTTTAAAACAACCAACATTTGATTTCATTGATGATTCTGTGTTGTTTGCCAATTTTTTACTTTAATTTCTACTCTAAACTTTGGGTTTAATTTGCGTATCTTTTTCTAGCTTCTTAAGGTAGAAGTTCAGATTGACTTGGGACCTTTTTTCCTATATAAACATTTAAGGTTACAAATTCTTCTATAAGCATTGCTTTAGCTGCATCCCTCAGATTTTGATAAGTTGTTTTCATTTTAATTAAGAAAAATATTTTCCCTTTTACCTTTTGATTTTTTTTCTTTCAGCCATAGATTTATTAGAAGTGCATTGTTTAACTTCTAGAGATTTAGGGATGTAATTTCCAAATATTTAGGGATTATTATTATTATTTCTTGTTTCCAACTTAATTACACTATAATTAAAGACCATATTTTATATAATTTCCCACTTTTAAGATATATTAAATATATGGAATAGTAGCAGGTTTGTTCTCATTAGAATTTAGTATTGAAAAGGAAAAGACAGTTGAAGCACAGTTCCATTTTTCTTTTCCCCTAGAGAAGTTAATTTACTTTCAGTTGATTTTTGGAATAGTGTGTCATTTTAACTGAAGCTAATTCTTTAGTGTAAAAGCAATCTGAGCATGGCATATTCCTGACATAAAGTAAACCAGTTCTTAAAGAATAGGTACCAGGTTATCGAGAATCTTACCATAGTGTTCCTCCACACAGTTTAATTGTCATAGAGAAATTAATGATTTGCTTGTCTGATAAGGTCCTCTATCAGTGCATTTGATACTGTTTTTATTTTTCTAAAGTTTGAATTTTTTTTTTAATATTTTCATTTCTAGTTTTACCCTTTTGTATATAGGCTAGGAAGAGACAAAACCTAGGTACAAGTTAGGTATTTTGAAAAGATAGAATATTATATCATCAATGATGATACAAGATCATTTATTGAAAAGTATCTTTTAGTGCTTATGTATATATTGTTTATTTTATAATTCTTTTAATAAAAGCAGAGATACTATATTTAGAAAATACTTACGAAAGAGTTTATTTTTCTTACCCACTTTAGAGTTCGTTGTCGAAATGCTGGTCCTGTAGCTATAGCTGAGAAAAGCATTGCCCAGGTTGCAGAGAAATTCATATTTAGAGGTTATTGCCCTGATTGCAACCAAGTCTTTGTGGACGAAACTGGTACCCGAAATCACAAGCAGAATTTAGGACACAAAGTCCGAGTCATTAACTCAATGGACGAATCAGTCTTACTTTATTGCCACAGCAGCGAAGGGAACAAACCTTCTGACTTGAATCTATTGCTAGATCAATCAAAATTTTCATCACTTAAAAGAACAATGTCTCTTCGAGAACCTAGCTCACAAGATTGCAGCACCATTCCAAAAAAGAAGATGAATTTAGAAGATAAAAGCCATGAGGGTATGGTTTGTGTCCAGAAAGAAAAGACAGTTATTAAAACCTGGTTTTGTGAATGCCAGCAACAATTCTCAAGTGAAGATTTAGTAGAAAAGCACGTTTTCTCAGCAAATACAATGTGTTATAAGTGTGTGGTCTGTGGAAAGGTATGTGAAGATTTAGGGGTCATCCGTTTACATATGAGCCGAATTCATGGAGGGGCACATTTAAATAACTTTCTTTTCTGGTGTCGGACATGCAAAACGGAGTTAACAAGGAAAGAGACTATCATGGCACACGTGACCGAATTTCATAATGGCCACAGATATTTTTATGAGACGGATGAGGTAGCAAGTGAAACTTTGCCGTCATCCTCTACTACAGTTGGGAGTGATTTGACTGCTAAGAATCCTTCTTCAACTATTACGATTATTGATTATTCCCCAGCAAACAGTCCTCCAAGGGGTAAATGGCAATGCCGAATCTGTGAAGATATGTTTGATTCCCAAGAATGTGTAAAACAGCACTGCATGTCTTTAGCAAGTCACCAATTTCATAGATATAGCTGTGCCCATTGCAAAAAGACCTTTCACAAGGTAGAAACACTATACCGGCATTGCCAAGATGAGCATGACAATGAGATAAAGATTAAGTACTTCTGTGGACTCTGCTATCTTACCTTTGATGTGGAAGAAGCATTTTTGAGTCATTACAAGGAGTACCACAGCATAGATTATATGTTTGTGTCAGAAAAAACTGTGACTTCAATTAAAACTGAGGAAGATTATCCATTAATAGAGACCAGTAGCCTGTTAACCTGTGGTTGCCGTGAGAGTTACATCTGTAAAATCAACAGAAAGGAAGATTATAGTAGATGTCTCCAGATCATGCTGGGTAAAGGAAAACTGTGGTTTCGCTGCAGTTTGTGTTCAGCAACAGCACAGAATGTTGCCGACATGAACACGCATATCCACCAAGTACACAGAGAAGAAAAGCCTGAGGAGGAGGAACAGCAATATGTCATCAAGTGTGGCACCTGCACCAAAGCCTTTCATGATCCTGAGAGTGCTCAGCAGCACTTCCACAGAAAGCACTGCCTCTTGCAGAAACCCAGTGGGGCTCATGTGGGATCTGAAAAAGCAAGCCGGCACAAGTGTCCTGCCAGTGCCTCACGTACAGAGAGAAAACTGAAACAGGCAGCAAGCTATCCAAAAAATTCAGACATGGAGAAAGGAGCCAGGAATGACGTAAGCTGTCAGAATATAGGTATGGCTTTACAACTCTAATGTCTGTGCAAATTCCACATATTAATATACAAACTTCTGTGTACTACAGCCATCATTTTTGTGAAAACTAATAATGGTTTAGTTTTGACACAAGAAACTGTATGGGATGATATGTTAGTTACTGTAGCCTATGCTTTTTAGGGATTTGTATTCTTACTACATTCAGCGAGCCATTCTCTAAACTTAAAGGGACAAAGAGTATATGTTAGCTTTAAATAATACGTATTTTGGATAACATTTTCTTTTATTATACAAAAGTGATGGGAATTTTGAGAGATGAAAGAAATTGACAGTGTTTCTGAAAGTAACATTTGAAAGTTATCCTGGACACATTATTATTTAGATTTTGGTTCATTCAAAAGATGGTATATCAAGTGAATTCTTTTTGTTTCTATTTTGGCCTTATTCTATAAGTGTGAGAAATCTTAAAAGTAACTTTAGAATTTGTATATTTTTGTTACGATTTTCTTGGAAGCAAAGCTTTTACTTACAGTTAAAATAGGAATTAGAAGTAGAATTACATACAAGTGGTAACAAGAAACCAGGAAGACAAATGAAGTATGAATTCCTGTTTGTACTTACTCCAGACTTTTCCTTCTTCCATCTGATAAGATTAAGTAAGTCTAGAAGAGTACAGTGTTTTGTTTTGTTTTTTAAGGAGGGCGCAGCTCACAGTGGCCCATGTGGGGATCGAACCAGCAACCTTGGTGCTACTACTAGTACCACGTTCTAACCAACTGAGTTAACCAGCCACCCTAGAGTAGTGTTTTTATTTTATTTAGAAGTATAATGTTTTTAGAGTATAATTTAAAGACTATATCCTTTTAAATAATGGGAGACTACGAGGATATGTGAAAATTTTGGCTAATGAAATATTTTTATGAAACATTGAAGTTTTACAGGCTTGTTCTGTAGGACATGTGGATTTCAACATTACCTTTAGTCATGGCATGTTTTATGTAAGAAATGATTAACATACTACAGACCCATTTAACTCTACTCCAAACAGTGAAACATTTTATGTTCTCTTGTGCTTTTCTTTAGCTTGTGTGATTACTTCTTGGGAATTTGTGTTGGTCTATGTTTGATAGAGGATGATTGTAGTGTCTAAATCTACAATTACTGAGAATTTTAAGAAGGGATACAAGATGATGGGTGCCTTGGAAATGGGAGGGGATGCAGTATATATTTGAGAGCCTCTGTTAGGTAGAGCAGAAGCTATTTATTTAAAAAATAATATTTTAAGGTTTTCATTGCTACCACTAGAAACTTTAAGGCCTTATCAAGGTAGAAAAGTATGATAGAAGGGAAAGGGAGGGAGAAAGAGACTTGGAGAATGGTGGAAGATGAAAGAACCTGAGAGAACCAAGAATGATGTGTTTGTGGTAAATGGTGCTGAAGTGACACCGGTACCTATTATGCACCACTTTCTGGTCACAGGGTTGTAGGTTATCTCATTTCTGCTCTATAAGGAATTTACCCACAGAGCCAGGGAGCTACTAATATATCAGTCTAGATTAGGAAAATAATGAAATTCTTGTGAGGAGAACGTTCATATCAAGTAACCTTGACATTTTATTTTGATTGGTGGTGCAAGATTTTGGTTATTCAGTGTTGACGCTGGTCTTCTAGTTCTAGTACATTAATTTTTTTTAATTCATTTTATAAATGATTTTTTTTAAAACACCTTAGGATCGATGAGCTATATTTTTAGGAAGGATATATAATCAAATTTCAGAAATACTCAGAATATGTTTAATCTGATTTAGATGTGCTGTGTCATATACAGGTTTGGACTTGACAAAAAGGTTTAGATAGAAATGAATAACATACAAGATTAAAATTTTGTGTATGCTCTAATATCTTTTAAACTTGAGAAATTAAAATGTTTGTAGCTAATTTTTACCAAATTCACATTACTGTTTCTCTTCTTAGATGAAGAAGTTGTTGAGCTTCCAGATTTGGATTACCTGCGAACCATGACTCATATAGTCTTTGTAGATTTTGATAACTGGTCAAACTTTTTTGGTCATCTACCGGGGCATCTTAACCAAGGAACATTTATTTGGGGCTTTCAAGGTATGGTTAATAAGGAAAACATTTGAGAAAAACCCCTTTTGTTTTCTCCTTTATTTTAAAGAATTCCTTAAACCTTCCTGAATAGAACATAGGAACATAATTGGAATATTGTCACTTTGCATTATAGTTACTAGAATATTTTTCTCTTTACATTTTTCTGTGGTAAATGTTAGTGCTATTTGATGACCCAAAGTTTGTGGATCTTTAGGTACAGATTAGAAAAGTCTTTATTCAGTACCTATTATACAGTGTGCCAAGTAACTATACTTGGTATTAATACATGCTTACTGATTATAATAGTTATCTCCCTTTTAAAAATATAAGGAAGCAGGCTGAGAAGTTTATTTTTTTAAAGGTATAAAACTAATAAATAGTGGAGTTAGCTTTTGAACGTGGGCCTCGTGGCAATTATGTTAAGTATGTTATTATTCACAAATCTGCAACTTCATCTAAATCTCTTTACAAACCCCTGACCAAATCTTAAAGATAGAGTTTGATTTACAGAAGTTTAGTATAATGAATACTTCATGTTTAATAGGAAACAGCATATAAAGAGGAGGTTTGGAATTTAAGATAGAAGCATATGGATCTGGATCAGTTAGCCAGTACAACATTTCAGTAAGTCTGATTTTACTGATTGCCCATCATGAGCATCCACTGAATAGCCTGGACATATCTGTACAAAACCACTAATGCTTACATTCATATAGCATGATACCATTTAGAGAATTTTCACTCATTACTTTTGGTTCTCCTTAACATCCCTGTGAGTTTTCAGGTGAATAGGCAGGTTCAGGGAAGTTGGTCTACTTTCTCAAGATTGTAAAGTAACAAGATGGTGATATCTGCACTAGAACTGGATTCTTCTGCATTCTAATCTGGTACTTTCCCTCTTGGAAAATTTTTTTTTTAGTACGTGTTTTTCCTTGATAGAATTTCCAATTGTATCTAGTATTCTGTTCTTTTTCTCCCATTTGACTGTCGTTTATGCCTTTTCTAAAAATTATAGGAGGAAACACCAACTGGAAGCCTCCACTCAATTGTAAGATCTATAATTACCTGAATAGGATTGGATGCTTCTTTCTTCATCCTCGCTGCAGTAAAAGAAAAGATGCTGCTGATTTTGCCATATGTATGCATGTGAGTCATTGTTTTATTCAAAATCTGATGTGAATCTAGGACCCATTTGGATTTTTTTTCTACTTTAATCGTAATGACACTGTAGATCATTCTTCAGTGCGATTTTTTTGTGTAAAATATTCTGCATTAGGTTCTTCTTTTGACTACTATGAGGGCAGCGGCCCATAGCATAACTGCTTTATCCCTAACTCCTAGCAGAATCTCAGCTACACATAGTAGGCCCTCCGCTATTTTTGGAATAAATGATCAAGAGATGACCCTGTACTTCAGATATACTAATACATGTTCATATTTTAACATCTCTGAAATTGTGAAGCAGGTTAACAATCACTGTTGGCTAGATGGGCGGGATTTGCATTTGCTTCTGTCTCTGCCAGTCATCTAGACAAACTATGAAACTGAGACCTTGTTTAAATTAAATTCTCTGCTTAAGGGTTTCTGTGTCAAACTTATAACATGAATTTACTCTACAAACTTGTTGACTAATGCTTATATTTTAAACCATAAGAGATTTCTTTTTCCACCTATCCAATGCCAAGATTGAGTGTGCAAATCACGTTGCTTACCTTTTCCCTATGATTGAGTCATAGTGTTTCAGCTTTATGAGGGGGCCTCCTACTAGACTTCTTTTGGCCTGTGTTTTTCCTCCCTCCCACCCTCTCACCCTCCCTCCCTTTCTAGTGGCACATAAGGTAGCTTATAATTGATAACATTTTATATTTGATTAAATGTGGTATATTTCATTTATGAAGGACATAGTTACTTTGGTGGAAGTTAGGGAAACAAGCTAAATATATCTTCCCAGGTGTGTGTTCATTCTGAAATATATGTAACTTGATTTGAAACTCAAATTCTAACTTTCATCAACATATGCCATTTGTTCCGACTTAGGCTGGCCGTCTAGATGAGCAGCTACCCAAGCAAATTCCTTTCACCATCCTCTCAGGAGATCAAGGTTTTCTGGAGCTAGAGAATCAGTTTAAGAAGACTCAGAGGCCAGCACATATACTAAACCCTCACCACTTAGAGGGAGATATGATGTGTGCCTTGCTAAATAGCATATCTGATACCACCAAAGGTATGCAGCTGCAGTCACAGTGCAAACCATCCAAACGAAGGAGACTTCACTGCTGAGAGAAATCAATAAACTGCTGTCCATTAGTGAACTGTTGCCTGCTCACTAAACCATCATGCTCTCATACTTCTATCTTGTTTATTTTTTCCTTATCTCACTTGCAGTCTTACTGTTTCAGAAGAGGATGAATTCATAATTTTCTGGAACCTTTTTAATCTAATAGATAAAATCATTATTCGTGCATATAACATATATTCATGGTATGAAATAATGTTTATACACTTTTGCAAAGCTCCGAATCCAGATCTTTACCTCGTTTCTGAAAGTCCAAATTTATCTTTAATTTTCAAAAAGCAAAGTTTCTTATAGGTCAAACCAGAAAGCGATAAATAATAATATGGCAATACCCCTCATACCCCCAAAAAAGACCATTTAAGAGGTTAACAGTGACAAAATGAAGCCCTAAAAGATCTTTAGTTCCTTGGAAGAGGTAGGTACTTCTTTTCCTATTCCTGGTACTTACACTCTTGTCTACCTTTCTGAGATTGTTCAAAGAAAGACAGTACTGATGCCCAATTTCAGTAACCAGTATTTTAAAAAGAATTAATTCTAGGGATTCAGATTTTTTCCCCATAATTTTTGAAATAAATGTATATAGAAGAAAATGAAACAATTTGTAAATACCTTAATGATGTACAGCCATGAATAAGATTTGGAGGTATTGATCAATGACCTCAATGAAAACCTGCCTACTTTTTTGGCATTTTTATTACATGCCTTTAAATTTCCAATTCTGCTTGCCTCCTAGTTAGTTTTTCCTTCAACTTAACTTGGAGCCACATTTTGATTAAAAACCCATTCTGTAGAATTTTCTTTTAATCACTCATTACAGTGAATCAATTCACGTTTGAAAAGTTAGGGATCATTAATCGAGCCTAACTATGCTCTTTAAAGGAAAATCAACTCTGTTTTGCATATTTCTGTTGTGCCTTAATATTGAATTTTATCTTTTTAATCTCTAATTTTTGTTTTCCTCCACTTGCTTTTTGTATCCTTGGCTTTTTTTAAACCTCTTTTTCTTCCATTCTTTTGCCATGCCTTTCCCGATCTTTAACATTTATTTAATATTCCTGTCAAATACTTAAATTTTTACCTTCACCAACCTTCTTTTCCTTCTCTTTTGCTCATGCTTTTGGGAGCATTTCTTTTGCAATTTAGAATGTGAAACCTGTATGAATTTACCTTTATTTCAACTTTATTTGGAATAAGAGCTGCCTGTGAGTAGGTCTGCATGGGTATTTAGGGTTGGAGGTAAGATATAGGTTATTATTATGTGCTGATTGTTCACTTTTAAATACCTCTTGTGCTCTAGGTGTTTGTTTTTTTACTCATTCATTCATAATCAGTACTCTTTTGAACTTACGGCTCTTTGCGGGCACATGTGTACCTTATTCTGAATTTTTGTGAAATGCAGAGATCGTGCAGTGCTTAAAGAAGGGCATGGCTTTGGTTCGAATGCTAACTTTGCTGCTTCCTAGCTGTTTGGTTTCAGGCAAGTTACTCAACTATTTTGAGTCTCACTTTTCATATCCTTAAGGTTGTAAGAATTAGTGATGTATATCAAGTGTCTAGCACAGCATATAAAGCACTGCATTGTGCTCAATAAATAGCAGCTATTTTTATTACTACTATAAAAATAAAATATGATGCCTAAGCACTAGATTTTTTTTTTTAAGTTTTTCTTGCCAACTTTTTTTATTGTGGAAAAATACACTTAAGATTTACCATCATAACCATTCTGAAGTGTACAGTTCAGTGGTATTAACTTCATTCACATTGTCGTATAGCTATCACCACCATCCATCCTCAGCATTCTTCTCATCTTGCAAAACAGAAACTCTACTCATTAAACAGTAACTCCCCATTCCCTTTTCCCTCCAGCCCCTGGCAGCCACCACTCTACTTTCTGGCTTCAGGTACAGTAGTACCTCGGTTTTTGAACGTCTCTGTTGACGAACACTTTGGTTTACGAACGCCATAAATTCGGAAGTAAATGCTTCAGTTTTCGAATATGCCTGGGAAGTCGAACATGTCATGCGGCTTCCGCTGAGTGCAAGATCCTGAAGCCTAACTGTCAGCTGTTTTCAAATGTTTCAGCACTCGAACCATCTTCAGGAACGGATTACGTTTGAAAACCGAGGTACCACTGTACTTCATATAAGTGAAATCGTACAAGATTTGTGTTTTTGTGGACTGGCTTATTTCACTTAGCATAATGTCCTCAAGTTTCATCCATGTTATAGCATATGTCAGAATTTCCTTTTTAATGCTGAATAATATTCCATTCTAGATATATACCCCATTTTGCTTGTCCACTTATCCATCAATGGGTACTTGGGTTGTACCCATGTTTTAGCTACTGTGAATAATGCTGCTTTGAACATGGATATACAAATACCTCTTTGAGACCCTGCTTTCAATCCTTTTGACTATATACTGAGAAGTGGAATTGTTGGATCATATGGTAATTCCATTTTTAATTTTTTGAGAAACCTCCACACTGATTTCCACAGGAACAGTACCATTTTACTTACACACCCACCAGTAGTGCACAAGGGTCCCCATTTCTGTGTATACTTGCCAGCATATGTTATTTTCTGGGTTTTGTTTGTTTGTTTGTTTGTGTTTGATAGTAGCCATCCTAATGGGTGTGAAGTGGTAGTTTTGATTTGCCTTTCCCTAATTAGTAGTGATGTTGAGCATCTTGTTATGTGCTGTGGCCACTACATTTTAAAAGTAATGAAAATTATTAAGTGGCTAAAGAAGTATAGAGTCTCTAAATCATGGTATTTTATTTAGATCTAGATTTGAAGATGCTTTTGTAATTCTAAAACTAAAAAGTTATGCTGAATCATAGTATATTCAGTATAGATTCAGTTATCTGATTTAAGACAAAAATTTTTTGTTCATGATAAGGAAGACTTAAACACATCAAATTGCCTTGTAGTACACTTTATATAGTAGTCCCCCCTTATTGCAGGAAATACATACTAACACTGCCAGTAGATGTCTGACACCACGGATAAGACTGGAGCTTATATATACTGTGATTTTTTCCTATACATACGTACCTTTTCACTTAGAGGAAGCACTTTACAGTTTCTCTTTGGCATATCTAAATAGTCAGCATTGCTACTCTTACACTTTGGGGCCATTATTAAGTAAAATAAGGGTTGAACACAGGCACTGTGGTATACCATGACAGTCAAGCTGATAACTAAGACAGCTACTAAGTGACTAACGAGCACGTAGCATATACAGTTGACCCTTGCACAACGTGTTGGGGTGCTGACCTCCCGCACAGTAGAAAATCTGCCTATAGTCAGTTGGCCCTCTGAATATACAGATTCCAAACCACGGATTTGACTCACAAGTTTGAACTGTACAGGGCAATTGAAAAATAAGTAAACCTGCACAATTTAAACCTGTGTTGCTCAAGGGTCAACTGTACAGCATGGTTACACTGGACAAAGGGATGATTCATGTGCTGGGCAGGTTGGAATTGGACAGCATGAGATTTCATCATGCTACTCAGAACAGTGCACAATTTAAAACTTAACCAATTGTTTATTTCTGGAATTTTCTACTTAATGTTTTTCGACCGTGGTTAACCATGTGTAACTGAAACCGTAGAAAGTGAACCACGGACAAAGGGGGACTACTGAAATGTAGTTAAAGTAATAAACCAAATATTAGGTCACTGATAATACCACGGTTCAAATCTTAAGTGACTTTTGCAATACCTAGTCAGTCATGTCATTTTTATAAAGCCTTAGGTCTCATTATGAATGCATATATGACATCAAGTGAGTTTGGGCCATGCAGAGGCATTGCTAATTTAATCCTGTGGTTTCTATACAGACAAATGCATATTAATTTTCAAAATACAGGAGAATTTTATCTATTATTTTTAAAATTTTAAGATGATTTCATGCAAATGAAACTTTGGAGTTTATTTGCTAGAGTCAAATAAACACTAGTTTTTTTAAGATTTCTAGTTTTTTTAAATACTAAAATTTTCTATTTCCTCAAAGTTACATTAAAAGAATTTTTCAAATATTTTTTTGAATATAGAGTTAAAATTTAATTGTCTATTTCATTAGTTTGTATTTTTTTCTCAGTTTAAGTAATGTAATTTGGTAATCACTTAAAGGAAAAAACTAAAGGGAATGTAGTGTACTACTAATGAATTATAATTAGTAAGTTTGGATATGCGAGAAGTCACTGAAAATACTGGCACAATAACTTTTTCAGAAATACATTTTCATTTATTGATTCTGCCTTACAGAATGTGACAGTGATGATAACCTGGGTGTAAAAAGTACTCCAATAGAAGAATTCAGATCTACAGAAGGTAACCTAATGGAATTAATCCTTTCCCTACTTGACTCTCTATTTTTTTTTCCCTCTCACCCATGGCATCCTCCCTATTCCCTCCTACCCCTGAGTTTTGAAAAAATTGTTTCCTCATTCAAAGGATTGTTTGCATATAAGATGATTTACAGATAATACTAGTTTAGGAGGCTAGATCAGGAATCAGCCAGTTATGGCCCTTGGACCAAATTTAGTCCATCACCTGGCTTTGTAAATAGTTTTATTAGAATATAGCCACACTCTTGTTTAAGTATTGACTGTGCTGTTGCTTTCACATTAACAGAAACAAGGTTGAGTAATTGTGACACACAGTACGGACTCTTCCACCTCCTCAAGCCTACGATAATTATTTTCTGAACCTTTGCAGAAAAAGTCTGCTAACCCCTGGGCTAGGAGAAGATTTTGGTTTCTTAATTTTTATTTATTTTGAGTAGTATTAAATTAAGAATATTAAAAGTTATGCAGTGAAGAAGTTGACATCATTACATTGGCACCTTTGACATAAAGGAGAACAGTAAGAGTCATAATATATATTCCAATATAGTATTTGTTGTCGGAGATTTGAGAATGGGAATGCGGAAAACAGAGAGTAGGGAGGGAAATGCGGCTAAACAAATATAAACAGAATGACCTAGTTGATTTGTTTTCTGTGCATTTGCTTGATCTTTCATATAATGCCATTAGTTTGACTAAGAGCATACTAGAGCTTTATGCTATTAGGAGTTTGGGAATTTGAGTCTAGCAGTGGAATTGATTTATCCATTCAATAAAGTAAAAACTCTAATCTTTCTCTCCGATAGCCAGCATTTATTGGTTAAACAAAGTTGGCAGTAACTCTACAGCCTGATTGGAAACAATTTTTTTGACCAACTTGTTTTTCCCAACATGGTCTTTCAGGATCTAGTTCAGTGCTTTGCAGCCACATAATAAGTTAAATAAATAAAAGAACTTTTGTGATTTTGAAACAAAAACTGCCAGCTAAGTTGTTTATCAAAGTCACTAAAAGGTAAACACCATTGAGCATCTAAGTAATTCAGACTTTGCAACCTTTATTTGCCACCCATGAGTAATCCCATGGAAAATGCCAGACAAAATTATAACTTTAAAATAACCACACTTGGGAAGCCTTCACAGTTTTGTGGGTTCCTAGCTAGCCCAGGAAATCTGAGATGTGTATAACTAAATATGTACCAGAATTTCTAGCATTTTATTATCTATGTAATAATGCATTTTATGGTTTGGATATTTGGAGAAGTTTTACACTTTTGTGATCCTTTAGTTTTGGAAAAAGGATTACTGTTAAAGGATTCAAGAACAGGTACTTTAAAGTCGTTGTCTTAGGAGGTATGGACATAATGTTTTAATTCCAAGAAAAATCAAAGAAGTGTTATGTGTGTGTGTTCTTTCATTTCCTGATGCTTTATATAAAATAAGAATGAGAAACACAGTGTTCCATATAAGTTAAGGAATCTGGTCTCCTCTGCACTTCCCTCTAATACTCTTTTGTTTTCTCCTCGTTTTTACCCAATAAGAACTAGCTCAAATATCGTTTCTTAGGTTGAATCATATTTTGCCTACAAAATTGCCATTTTTTGTAGGCAATTTTGTATGGTAAATGCCTCTCTGAGATTTTTCATCTTTAGAGAGAGCTAACCACTGCCTCCTCTAGGCTCTCTGTATACCATACCAAGTGGTTTTAAAAAAAAACTTGTCTGCATCTCTCATCTCCACTCGACTATGAGCTCCTCAAGGAGTAGGATCATGTTTTATTTATCTTTAACTTCAACAGTGTCTAACACAGTGTTGGGCATTAAATGACTGTTTATTGAATGAAATAAACTTATAACAAACTTAAAGCATGTTAGAGTTACCAAGACCCATCTTTCTGTAATTGGATATGGGAAATTAAGACAGAAGCCATTTGGCTGGGAGAATGTTGGGTGATTTTGTTGACCCTGCACCATGAAAGCAAAGTGATGTTCTATTCCAGACCTGATAGCAAAACTCAAAAAAGTTTAAATAACTTCTTAAGTCTCCTCCTTCCTTCCCTTCCCAGCATAACACTGTAAATGCCTGACCAATGGTGGTGAAAGTCAGGATATATTTATATGTGGCTTTTTCACCTTGGGGAAAGGTAGAGTCCCTTATCTGTCTGGCTTCCCCCCACCCCACCCCCTGCCATGATTTGTCTTATCTTTGTGTTTCTCTATAGACCATTATCAGACTCTGTGTACAGAGGCCAATCATAAAGATCCTATATAACCTATTTTGTATACCAGGCGGGAACTAGAGTCCATGTAGTGTAGTGGTGAAGAGTGTAGACTTTGGATTCAGCCTGCTCAGCTCTGCTGTTTATAAGTTATGTAATATTGGGCAAGTCATTTAACTTCACTGTGTGTCAATTTCCTCATTGTGAAAATGGGAATACTGGTATACCTCCTTTACTAGAATAACCTGGCACATGGTAAGCAGTGTATGTATTGGTTGCTGCTGCTGTTGTGATTATGATCATTATTATTATCATTATTCACTGTTACCTGCATCTGAGGTCTGCTCTAGAGGTATGCTGAGTTAACAGAGATATTCTGACTCAAATCACTGGAAAAGAGACAGCATTATGTGGATGGTTGCCAATGCAAGACCATCTTTCTGTAAATGTCAGCAATTTGCCTTAGAGTTCCTTCAATTAACAGCAGTCATTAATATAATTATTAATATTATAACAGTAAAACTCCATATTGTGGCCAGTTTAAAGAACAAAGAAAGGACAAGAGACTAGTGTGCTCATTTTTTAATTCAGTTAATGTTTATGAAAAATTTAATACTTTAAAAACTGCTCTTAATCTTAACTTGTGAAAGCTAGAATATTCTCTTCATTTTGCATAAAAACTTAGTCCTGTAAACATTAATTTGCCTTGATATTTACAGCCTCAAAATGATTGTGCCATGATTCATATATAGGTCTTTTAACTCCTGTTAAACTGGGTTCTTTCTTATTCTGCCATAATTATCTCTCTTTCAGAGAATGAAATGAAGGCAGAGACAAAGGAGAGTAAGACAAACATAGACTTAGCCATATAAAAGAAAAACAAAGACATACTTCCCACAAGTGTTCTTCATATAACTTTGAGTTAATGTCTAATGTTTTTTTCATTTCAACCTGAAAGCTTCCCTTTAACATTTCTTGTAGGGCAGATCTTCTAGTAACAAACTTCCTTACCTTTTGTTTATCTGGGAATGTTTTAATTTCTCCTCTATTCTTTAAGAATAGTGTTGCTGGATATTGACAGTTTTCTTTCCTTTCAGCACATTAAATATGTTATCTCACTGATTTCTGGCCTCCATGGTTTTTGATAAGAAATAACATTATGATTATTCTCTTATTGAGGATCTTTTATGTGTGAGAAGTTGCTTCTCTCTTCGTGTTTTTGTTGTTTTTGGCTTTTGACAATTTGACTATAATGTGTCTCAATGAATCTCTGAGTTTCTCCTGCTTGGAGTTTGTTGAGCTTCTTGAATGTGTAAATTTATATCTTTCAAATTTGGGACATTTTCAGCCATTATTTCTTCAAATATTCTTTCTGCCCTTTTCTTCTCCTTCTGGGACTCCCATAATGTGTATCTTAGTCCATTTGATGGTACCCCACAGGTCCCTAAGGCTTTACTTACTTTCCTTCATTTTTCTTTCTGTTCTTCAAACTGGATAAATTGTCCCATCTTCAAGTTTGCCGATTCTTTTTTCTTTCTGCTTAAATTTGTTAAACTCCTGTAATCAAGTTTTCATTTTAGTTGTACTTTTCAGCTCCAAAATTTCTATTTGGTGGTTTTCCTTAATTTTTCTTTTTTAATATTCTCATTTTGTTCATATTTTGTTTTCCTACTATCCTTCAGTTCTTTGTTCATGGTTTACTTTACCTCTTAGAACATATTTAAGACATTTGGTTTAAAGTCTTTTTCTAGTAAGCCCAGTGTCTATGCTTCCTCAGGAACAGTTTTCCCCCTTTGAATGGGCCATACTTTCCTGTTTCTTTGTATTCTTTGTGTTTTTATTGTTGTTGAAAACTATACATGCAATTCATATAATGTAGTACTTCTGGAAATCAGATTTTATGTAGTCCTGAGTTTGCTGTTTTTGATTGTTGAAGGCTGCAGTTGACTGTTTAATTACTTTTCTCAACTGGTTTTGCAAAGACAGTATTCCTTGTCATGTCTGGTCACTGAAGTCTCTGTCCCTTTAGCTTCTGTTCAGTTAGAGTTTTGACAAAGACTTCCTTGAATACCAGAAACTTAAAAAACCTTCCTCCCCCAATCTTTACAGATTGGCTCTGTACTGGGGCCCTCCAGCATTTAGCCAGGCTTGCACTGAGTGTACAACTCAGCTAGTGGTGAAAGGTTTGGGTCTGCTCAGGAATTTTTTGAGCATGCATCCTGTACTGGGCATCTGCTGGCTTCCTAAATTTCCCAGTACACATAAGTGCTTTTGAATGCCCTAATTTCTTGAAGAAATTCTCTTAATGGCTTTTCCTCCTAGATATTAGGCAGTCTCAACCATAATCTTTTGCCCTAGGCTGTGGGTTTTTTGTTCATCTTACAATGTTGGTGAGCAATGCCTGCTGCTTTTTGCCTTAAGTGGGTTCTGAACTAGGCAAAACAGAGATGAACGGACGCCTTGTATCAATCCTTCAGGTAGCCTCTACACAGATTAGAATACAAATACAATAATTTTTGAGTAAATACTTCGGTGCTCCATCTGGAACCAGGGACCAGGGTACAATAGGAATATGAGTTGCTGTCAAGACTGCTGCCAAGTCAGGGACATGGTGGGAAAAGCAAGTAAAAATACCACAAAGCTTTCCTACTATTTTTATGTTGTCTTTTTCTTGATTCAGTGTTTACTTGGTTGCTGTGAACCTTTGGTTGTTTTCCAGACTTTTGACAAAGTTGTTTCTAATGGTTTCTGCTTGTGTTTCAGTGTTTCTAGAAAGATGGGTGTTTGGAACTGCCACTGTACTGAACTTAATCCAAGACTGATTTTATTTCTTCTTTAAATGTTTCATAGAATTCACTGGTAAAAATATCTTGACCTGGAGCTTTCTTTCTTGGAAGTCTTTTCATAATAAATTCATTTTCTTTAATATATATGTGTGTTCAGATTTTGTTTCATTTTGTGTCAATTTTGCAGAATTGTATTTTTCAAGAAATTTGTCCATTTTACCTAAATTGTCAAATGTACCAGTGTAAAGTTGTTCATAATAATATTCTATTATATATATATATATATATATATATATATATATATATATATTTTTTTTTTTTTTTTTTTTTTTTTTTTTTTTTTTTTCCTGTAGGATCTCTGATACTTCCTTATTTGTTCCTACTATTGGTAATTTTTGTTTTCTCTCCTTCATCAGTCTAACTAAAATTTAATCCGTTTATTTCATCTTTTCAAAGAATGAGGTTTTAGCTAATAATTTCTCTCTTTTTAGTCTGCTTTTACCTTCAGTGATTTCTGCTCTTGTTTGATTACTTCCTTCTACTTTGGGTTTAATTTGACACAGAGATTGTTGACTTAAAACTTTGTTTCTTAATATAAACATTTGAAGGTATATATTTCTCTCCAGGGTCAGCAAGCCTTTTCTGTAAAACACCAGGTAGTAACTATTTTAGGCTTTGTGGGTCCTGTGGTCTCTGTTACAATTACTTTGCTGTTGTGGCATGAAAGCAGCCATACACAATTTATGAAACAATGAGTGTGGATATATCCAATAAAACTATTTACATAAATTATCAATGGACTGGATTTGGCCCGTAGACTGTATTTTGTCAGTCTTCTCCTAGTTTTGCAGTGCCCCACAAATTTTCATGTCTTGTATTTTTGCTATCAGTTTGAAATATTTTCTAATTTTCCTGTATTTACTTATTTGACTTATTGGCTCTTTAAGAAGTATATTGTTTAATTTCCAAATATTTAAGTGTCATATCATTCATTTTTAATTTAATCATGTTGTAGTAAGAGAATATACTCTGTAAAATTTAAATCTTTTGAAATGTATTAAGACTTATTTTATGGCCCAATGTGTGACCACTATCTTAGTGAACATTCCATATGCACTTGAAAAAATTGTGTTTTTTGTGTTTATTGTATAAAATGCTTTGTAAATGTCAATTAGATCAAGGTAGTTGATGATATCAGATCTTTTTTATCCTTAACTGATTTTTTATCTAGTTGGTCTATTACTGCATTAGAGACGATCAACTCTTCATCAGTGATTGTGGAGTTATTTTTTTCTCTTCAGTTCTGTTTATACCTTTGCATTTTGATGTTCTGTTTTTTGTTGCATATATATTTCTGATCTGTTTTCCTAAAGAACTGACCTATTTATATTATGAAATGTTCTTTATCTTTGGTAATACCTTTTATGAAATCTGATATTAATATAGCCACTCAAGCCTTTTATGCTTAATGTTTATATGGCATATATTTTTCCATCCTTTTATTTTTTATCTATTTGTGTCTTTATATTAAAAGTATATCTGTTATAAAGTTTGATCTTTTTGATTACTCTAACAATCTCTACTCTTTAATAATGGCTTGCTTAGTCTATTAACATTTAATGTAATTTCTTACATGGTTGTATTTCTGTCTGCCATTTTGTTTTCTCTTTGTCCCCTCTTTTTTGCCTCTTATTTCCTCCTTTCTTGCCTTCTTTCGGATTATATTTATAATATATATTTATATATAATAATTTTATATATAAAATATAATTTTTATAAATTATTTGTTTATTATTTTAATTTATCTATGGGCTTTTTGGCCCTTTGCATTAATTTTTATGGTTGCTATAAAGATTACAGTATGTATTTTTTGCTTTTATACTGAGTGCTACTATACTCTATCTAAAACGTAGAAACCTTCCAATACTGTAGGTCGGTTTACCTTCTGTCCCTAATTCTTTATGCTACATTTGTCTTTGTAGTACATCTACATGTCTTATCAACTCTATGGGAAATTGTTATTTTTCACTTTAAACAGTACTGTGAATTTTAAAGAAAGAGAATAAGAATTATATGACCTTTTTGTTTACCCACATAGTTATAGTTCCATTGACCTACATTCTCTCCAGTAGATTAGAGGTTTCGTCTGGTTTCATTTTTCTTTAGCCTAAAGAATTTCCTTTCGTTATATGTAATGCAGTTTTGCTAGTGATGAATATCCTGGTTTTGTTTATATGAAAACATATTTATTTTTCCTTTAATTTTGCAGGATATTTTCTCTGGCTTTAGGATGCTGATAGACGAATATTTTTCCCTTCAATACTTTAAAGATGTCATTCTGGCCTCCATTGTTTGTCATGATAAGTCACCATAATTTGCAATATTTTTCCCGTATATATAATATGTCATTTTTTCCCCTCTTGCTTGCTGCTTTCAACATTTCTTCTTTGTCCTTGGATTTTAGCAGTTTGGGATAATGTCTGTAGATGTAGTTATCTTTGTATTTATTCTGCTTGGGGTTTTCTTAGCTTTTTCTATCTGTAAGTTTGTAGGTTTCCCACAATTTTAGAAATTTCAGTCATTTTTCCACAGTTTTTTACCTCGTTGTCTGTCTCCTTTTCTTGTGGAACTCTAATTACACATGTGTTAGGCAGCTTAATTTTGTCCACACATTTGTTCATTTTCTTCCAATCTCTTTGCTCTCTGTTCTTTATATTGGATACTTTCCATTGTTCAACCTTCAAGTTTATTGATTTCTTTTCTACCACCTCCAATGTTAAACTCACTTGGTGAATTTTCCATTTCCAATACTGTATTTCAGTTCTAGAATTTCAGTTCTAGAATTTCTGTTTAATTTATATATATATATATATATATATATATATATATATATATATATATATATATATATATATATAGTTTTCATTTCTCTGTTGAGATTTCCTATGCATTCAACCTTAAGTCCTTGAAAATAACACTTTAAAAATCTTTTTCTGCTAATCCCACAGCTTGATTATCTTGAAGATTAGTCTCTGTTGACTGCTTTTTCTCTTAACTGTGGGTCACATTTCTTGTTTCTTTGCAAGTCAAGTGATTTTTGATGTATACTGGATATTGTGGATGTATATTACAGATTCTCTGGATTCTGTTATCTTCATCTGAGGGATGTTTCTTTTTTCTCTTGCAGAGACTCAAACTCCAAACTCTGCCTTTGCCATAGCAGGCAGTTGCTAAAATCACTTACTTCTTTTAGCTTTTCAACTGTTGGTTTTCACTGAGAATCTTTTTGATCCTATTCTGTAGGTGCACAGTTGAGAAGTCAACCAGGATTTGCAGATTAGGAGGATCTCCTGTCTGTCGCTTTCTCATTTCTGCTGGGATCCCCCTCTTTCTGCTGCTCCCTCCCCGACCCTCCCGGCCCCACTCCAGCTTCTCTGACAGACCCAGATTCCTTCTTTGACTCCTCAAGCCACAAAGAGTTTGGCTTTCTGGGTGAAGTTATGCCATCTTGTTCCACAAGGATTGAGGGATGCCCTAGGACAAAAAGAAAAACAAAAAAACAACCCATAAAGTTACAAATTTAACCCTGTGCAATTCATTTCAATGATCAGCTTCTGTTGTGTTTCTACCTGATTTTTGTTGCTTTGTAGTGCCTTAAAATAGTTTATAATTGTTATCAATGGCAAGATTAATCCAATATCAGCTATTTTACTATGGAAGTGGAACCATTAAGTTGATTTTTGTTTTTATCTAGTCTTTTATCTAGTCTTTTAACTGGAAAGTTTAATTCATATAAGTTCACTGTAGATACTGATATTTTTGTGTTTATTGCTGCTATTTCATTCTTAGCTGCCTCTTTTTTTTTATTGGTTTGTAAGTTACATAGTTTGTTTCCACTCTTGTGCTTACCTTGGCTTTTTAGCACATATACAGAGGGTGCCAAAAAAATGTATACACATTTTAAGAAAGGAAAAAACTATTAAAATTTTAATACTCAATATATACTGACAACAAAAGATGAATACAGGTCATGTGTATACATTTTTTTGGCACCCCCAGTATATGTAACTTAAAGACTGAAGTATACCTACATGTTGTCAGCCTCTATGCAACAATAAAAGGACTCTACAATACTTCAATTCTGATCCTCTCCCTGGGACTTAACATGATGATATTCTCCATTATTTTGATTCCATATATGTGTATATGTATAGTATAATGTACACAAAAATTGTACAAAACGTCTCACAAAGCAGACAAACATCCCTCAGGTTAAAAAAACAGAACATCTCTAATGTGTTAATTTCCTAGGGCTGTCATAACTAAGTACTACAAACTAGGTGGCTTAAAACAACATAAATTTATTCTCAGTTCTAGATGTTACACATCTAAAAACAAGCTGTTGGTAGGGCTATGGTCCCTCTCCTGGCTTCTGGTTGTTACTGGCAACTGTAGGAATTCCTTGGCATGTAGATGCATCACACCAATCTTCCTCTGTCATCATGTGGCCATCCCTGTGTGTATCTGTCTTCACGTGGTGTTTTGTTCCTATAAGGACACCAGACATACTAGATTGGGGCTCATTCTAATGACCTCGTATTAACTTGATTACACCTGCAAAGACCCTGTTTCCAATTTAGGTGACATTCACAGGTACCAGGGGTTAAGACATAGCTTTTGGGGGAACACAATTTAACCCGTAACAACCAGTACCCTAGAAGTGTCCCCTTCATTCCCTCTTCCAATCACTTCCCCTGCACTCCTTCCCAAAGGTTAGTAATCACTCTCAAGTTTTAAAACACTAGTTTAGAGATACTTGATTTTGAACTTTATCTAAATGGGATCATATAGACCATCACTGTCCAGTCGACTTTTCTTGATGATGAAAATGTTCGATATCTGCAGCAGTATGGTTGCTAATATTACATTGGCTACTAAGCACTTGAAATATGGCTTGACTATGGAACTGAATCTTAAATTTTCTTTAAATTAATTTAAATATAAATAGCCACATATAGTCAGTGTCCATCATATTGGACATGGTCAGTGTCATTTCCATTGGACAGCACAGGCATGATCTGTAGTCTTTTGTGTCTGGATGCTTTCAGTCAGCCTTGTTCTATAAGATTCATCCAGCAGTTAGCAGGTAGTTTTGATTTGTTCATTTCCAATACCTGTATAATATTCTACTTCATGTGTATATCACAATTCATTTATCATTGTAGATGTTTGGTTTGTACTTTTTGGCTATTACAGGTAATGTTCTTTTATGAACATTCTCATACATGTCTTGGTGCACATAAGTCCACATTTCTGGGAATGTATACCTAGGAGTTGCTTATGTTCAACTTTAGTAGCTAATGCCAAATTGTTTTTCTAAAGTGGTTGTTCCAATTTCTTTCATTACAGTAGGTATATATGAGTTCCCATTGATGCACATCTTTACTAATCATTGAAATTATTTAGTCTTTTTAATTTTAGCCAGTGATGGGTATGTACTGGTACTTCTTTGTGGTTTTAATTTACATTGTTCTGATAAGTAATACTCATTGACCATTTTGACACTCTTGTGTCGATGCCTTTTCAAATTTCTTGACATTTTTAGATCATCTTTTTATAGATTTTTCTGGGTTAAAATCTTTTACTTCTTTCTGGGTACAAGTTCCATGTATTGCAATATTTTCTCCCATTCTACAGCTTGCCTTTTTACTCATTTTAATGGTGTCTTTTGATGAATAAAAGTAATTTTAATATATTCCAAATTACCATTCTTTTCCATAATGTTGTTTGAATGTTTTTGACCCAACACCATTTACTAAATTAAAAAGACCATCTTTTCCCACCATGCTTTGGTGCCACCTTTGACCTAAATCAAGTTGCCACATATGCATGGGTCTGAGATTTCTATGCTGTTCCTTTGGTCTATTCATCTATTCTTGCACTAGTGCCATAGTCTAAATGACTGGAACTTTATAATACTTTTTCATCTTGTCACCTTATTCTTTGCTAAGTGTCTTGGCTTTTCTTTATACTTCATCCCTTTGAATTCATCTTAGGACAATTCACAGCCCTAGAATCTAGCTTTAACTTAACATACAATGTATACTAGGTTGTAGTATTTTAGATTACAGACAACATAGCACCAGTGCCCCAGCTCATAGGAAGGTACAATTGCATCGTAGAGGGATCACTGGTCCTATGAACTAAGTAGGCTCTGAGAGACTGTAGACTAAATGGGATGAGATAAATCTGGTGTAAGAAGCTAGTGAAGGCCAAGAAATTGAACTTAATTCCATGACCTCCTGGGCTTCAGTATCATTCTTAGAGAAGAAATGGAGAAAGACGTGAACCCAAGAATGTCGTGTTCACTATTGTATTTCTGTGCCTGATATACAATGGGCATTCAATAAATATTTGTTAAATGAATGCGTATGTGTATGTAATACATGCTTCTCAGAAGATATTATATAGCCATGAGTTTCAATCTTGCCTTAGATGCTAGAAAGCTTAAAACTAAAATTTTAATAGCCTGTGAGATTTTGCATTTTCATGGTTTTGCTTTTCTGTTTCTGTTTTTAAAGTTTTATGTGCATTACCTCACGTCTTTTTGGAAATAAGTGCATAGGTTTTTTTTAATGTTGAATTTAGTGATTACCTATCAGTGATTCTAGAAGTTTATTGACTTTCTACGTCCCTAAATGGAAATAACTCGCAAGTTCCTTAGCACATTATGTTCATATATGTTATAATTCAGTCTAAGATTATACCCAGATTTCCTTGTTTTGAAATATTCAAATTTTATTATGGAGAAACTGCCAAGTTATCCTGTTTCTCCATTTTGATTTTCCTTTGCTTTTTAAAAAGACATGTAATTGATGAGACTTACATAAAGCACATTTCTTAGTTTTCTGCCCTAAATATTAAAATTCTGTTTTTTAATGCAGATGTGGAATTAGAAGAAGCTATTAGAAGAAGCCTTGAGGAAATGTAATTAAAGATATTACCACACAACATCAAGTAGCCTTGAAGAGACTCAGGATAATGAATTCTTGAGTTTGTTTTCTAAGGGGGCCAGAATTCGACTAGTACAGATGTACAGATGTGTTTGAAAACATGCTTCTTTTAATTTTTCATGTTCAAATTTTGATATTTGCTTTGTATTTTTGTGCTGTTTTGCGAATATGTAGAGGAATAGAATACATGTCAATGCAAATGTAAATCATGTATTCCAATATAGGTATTAATTTACCAGTCAACTTTAAATTCATATATGTAAGTTAAAAGAATTAAAAAATACAAAAGCTCTCAACTATTGTTTATGTTTCCCAAATAGCATTAGTTCTTTATTTGTACTGTACAGATGATTCTAGTTTATTTTTTTTAGGAATGAAAATGAATATAAATAAAGCCTTCAAAGCTTAGATTTTCTTAAATTCTGCTTCTCATGTGATACTAATATATAGAATACCTTTGAGACCTTTGTGATTATTAAAAGAGAGTAATGAAAACTGATCATAGAAATAGATTAAAAGTTTTACCAGCAATGTTCTTTGTGGATTTCACTCGGATGTTTTTCCCTGCTTTAATTAGAGCTGCACATTGCTAGAATAAAAAAGAACACTCTAATTTCTTTAATATAAGTATAAAGAAACCTTTTCTATTCATTTTACCTGCTTAGACTTTTATGTGACTTATATTTACCTACTGTTTAAAGGGAATGGTGTCAAAATATTTGCATAGAATTATTTTTAATAATTAGTCCTTTTTTATATATTTGTGTAAACATAATCTTTAAAAAATAATGTTCAAGTCTTACTCAGGAATAATCTTCCTTAACCCTTTAAAATTTTTATTTCATATAAAAGTATCTTCCTTTTAGTTATTCATTAAGTTGTTGTCAGGTTTCTATATTTGGTGTTACATATTTAATTTTTAAATGTTGAGGCCCCATTGTGAAAAATAAAATATTACATAACTGGAAGACTAAGAAGGGCTTGTCATACTATATTTGTGTATACGCTTCATGTTATTGACCAGAAATGTCATCCCTAAAAATTTTGAATAGTAATTACCAAACTTAAAATTTTCTATAAATATAATTTTTTTAAGAATCATGACTAGAATTTTGTTCTTTCTCTGCAATTACATGTTTTATTGTGAAATAGCATTGCTGTTTTTTTATTAGTATAATCTTTTCAATACACATTAGAAATCAGTTTGTGTTTTTGTTTCTTAAGATGTCAGGTCAATGTACCTGCTTGCATTTTTTTTAAGTTGACATTGTAGAGTGAGAATTCACCAATTATTTTTCCAAATGACCACATTGTGCTTTTAATTTGTATGTTAAAGTGATCAAGCAGGGCTTTAAGAGGTAGTCACTGAATCAGACATTAAAGACATCCACAGGAGCTTGCTCAATAGTGAGGAGAAAGGACATTCCAGAAAGAAATGTGATTAAACAGACATGGGGGAGAGGAACCAATATTTCTCTGCCAGAGGTGCCACATACATATGTGATGTATACTGAGCTCTATTAAGAAGCTTTTGCTGGTAGAGTGTAACTGAATCTTTTCATCATGACCCTTAAAAAAAGATAATTGGGTTGTTTTAATTAATAATTGTCACTGATTGTATTTCTACTTGTTAGGTCATTAAAAATCATTTTTAAATTACTTCATAATTTGAATTTAATTAAGATACAAGGGAGATGTAATCATTGGGTGACATTAAAGTTATGTGGATTACTAAATTACCAAAGTAAATGTCTCTAACATTGACAAAGATCCTATCTTTTCCTTACATCATTCATTTATTCACTCATTCACGCACTCAAAATATTTATTGAGTACTTACCATGTGCCAGTGACTGCTCTAAGCACTTGAGATACACCAGTGAGCAAAACAAAGCCCTCATTGCTCCTCTATGGAGCACACTTTGGGAGAGAGGAGTTTGGATAGTGTTATCATAGATAATAAGTACGTATACCCAATGGTGATATGTCATGAAGGAAAATAGGGAAGGGAAGAAAAGTGTGGCGGGCAGAGGGCTTGCTATTTTTAATAGGGTGGTCAGGAAGGATCCTGACCAGGTGAACTTGAGCAAAGACCTGAATGAGCAAATATGTATGAGGAAGAGAGTGCCAGATGGAGGGTGAAAAGGTCTAGAGGTCAGCTTGATATACCCATGAAAAAGCAGGAATGCTAGTATGAGCTAAGAGAGTAATAGGTGAAGATGCTGAGGCCTTTCTATGGTCCTTGGCTTTTACTCTGAAATGAGCCATTTGAGCCAAATGAGCCTGAAATTAGTTTTCTGAGAATAAGTGGTGTGATCTGCCTTATTTAAAAGGATCACAGTAAACTATATTGAGAATATATATGAGAGGCAAGAGTAAATGCAGGAAGACCAGACAGGAGGATATTGCAGTACGATCCAGGTGAGAATTGATGGTGGCTGGGACCAGAGTGGTGGCAGTGGAATTGTGGGGACGAATTTGGACACAATCTGAAGGTAGAGCTGACGGGATTTACTTACAGATTGGGTCTAATATATAAGGGAAAAAAAGAGTCTAGGATGATTCTAAAATTACTTGATAGACTTTTAAACCATAAAATGTCTTCAGATTCCAAGTATGTGTCATGATATAACAAAATATATTTAATGAGGTCAAGTAATCCCCTACACCAATAGTGTATTAGTGTTTAGCTTGAGTTTAGAGGGAATTGGGATCCAGATTGAAGGGCCTCACCTCTGTTCAAGTATTTAAATGGCTTTGATCTCAGATTAAAGGTTGTGATTCAGCTTTAAACTGTTATCTATCATTTTATGTTCCTTGTTCATTTTCATCCTCACAATATGAAGCATAGCTATGAGATGGGAGCAAATCACCGGTTTTAAGTATATAAATCTTTGTACTCCCAGCTCTACCCCGCTTTTACTGACCTTTATATCTGACCTAGTGACCTATTGCATCTTTACATTCTTGACAGATTTACATAAATTGGGTATGAAATGGCCTTCATACCAAATTCACCCAAATTCCAACCGAAATCATTTTTAATAGGAAAAAACTCATTAAAAATTCCTTTGTTAGAATGGGTAGAAATGAAGTATTATAAATTCCCTTGCTTCCTACATCCAGCTGGAAAGAGAAAGATGAGGTCACTTTTTCTTTTTCCCCTTATACCTTCAGTGGTGTTACCAGGCTATCCTCATTTCTGGAAAGTGGTAACAGGGCAGGTCAAGCAAGTATGGACTGATGAGGAAATGTTCTTAAATGCCTTCTTTCCACAAAGGGACCTTTTCTCCACATATCCATGGACTTAATAACGTTTTTGTTTTTTCCTGTGAATTACGGGGGCTGGGAGAAATTAAGCGAAGCCTTCACCGAGTAATACATCCACAGCTTACCGTTAGGTCCCTTAGCGTGTAGGGAGGTGGTTTGGGGGGGGGGGGGGTGCACAGAGAACCGAGGCCTCACGGAGGTAGGGGTGGCGGGGATGAGGGCGGGGCGTTTTGTGATCCTCCGCATCGGTTTCGGTTCCAGGGTCCGCAGAGAAGGACCCGCGCGGATCACGGTAGGGCCTCCTCCTGGTGCGTCCGTCCTTCCAGGTGTCTCAGAGGCCGCCCGGTTTTGCTCCTCAGGCCCCCTGACCCTACGGGCCCGTCCTGGAGCCCCGGTGACAGCTAGTGCCCTCCCGCAGCCGCGGCAGCTGCCCCTAGCGGGCTCTGCAGCCCCCGAGCCCCGCGGGCGCGCGGCGCGCCTGTCCTTGTTTGGCCACGCGGCAGCGGCGGTGTTGGCGTCCGGTCGGGCCGCCCCCCGCGGGCGTCAGAGGGAGGCGGGCGCCCCGCGCGGTGACGGCGACGCCTGCGGCCGCGGGAGCTCTCCACTCCCAGCCACCGGAGAGCCCGGTGACCTCTCGGCCGCCCCGCCTCAGAGGCTCAGATGGCTCAAGCGAAGATCAACGCGAAAGCCAACGAGGGGCGCTTCTGCCGCTCCTCCTCCATGGCCGACCGCTCAAGCCGCCTGCTGGAGAGCCTGGACCAGCTGGAGCTCAGGTGAGGCGGCGGCGGGTTCGCTGGCCGGGGCCGTGCGCGGCGGGGCGGCGCGGGCACAGCCCCCGGGCAGGCTGCAGCAAGGGAGCTGCTTGCTTGGGACTTGTTTTCTATGGAGATGGTGCAGTTTTGTTTTCTTGGTGGATTTTCCTTTCCTCGCTTGAGAGGAAACGCATTCGACTTAAGCAAAATCTGTGAGCGCGTTATTGGCGGCCACATGTTCCTTGACAGACCTGAACGTTTGGGCGCGGAGAAAAATAAGGAAAGATAAAAGTTCAGTGACGTCATTTGAGATTAGGGACAGTGACACTCCGAGTCTACAGAACTTCTAGAACCTTCTGTGTGCCGGTATATGGTCTTCCCAAATGTTTCTAACTTACTTTCCTATTATGCATTTTTAAGAGAAGCAGTGGTTTAGCGGTCCCCTATGTGACTGATCAGTTTCTTTGCTCCAGAACACTTCAGAGCAAAAAAAAAAAAGTAAAAATATAGGAATCCATCTGATAGTAAGGATTAGAGAGGAGTAGGACAAATGGGCTGCTGGGTGAAGGATAGCTGCGTACTTTGTGGAATAAAGACACCGCAGCTTCCCTTTTCCCTATAACCCCACGTACTGTATTCAGCTCTAACTTTAGTCTCCTTACATAGTAGACACTGTGCTGACATCTTGAAAGTGCTAGTCATTGGCCTGAAAGCATAAGATAGTCAGTTTTTCCCTCTTAACTGATTAAGATTTTAGTAAATGATTAACATAGTGGTAGGCTTGTATAGAATTTCTAAATAGTTTATGTTAAATTTTGGAAGTACTGTTTTTCCTTTAACAGTGTATGAAAACTTTTATGTACTTCCTGTAAACTTTTGTGTCACTAAAGTTACTGTGTAAATTGTGTGCAGATGTAGTTAAATGAAAATCTTACAAACGCACCCACAACTCCCAGAAACTACACAGAATTTTCTTTCATAATTTTCTCCAGGTTCTGGGTGAGCAAAGGAGTATGTGAGCCAGAAATTTTAAGAAGCATTGCACTGTCTGTATCTCCATCGATTAATATAGCAAAACAAGAAGAGATGTCTATTTTCCAAGGAAGTGGATTAATAACCACAGTATATCTTAGCAAATGAGGCACTTATTCTTATTACTACCACAAGAAAGAAGTCAGAATATGAGAAATTCCACCCACAATGATTTCATGGATGGCAGCTGTTAGACAAACATGAGCCAAAACCACATTCTGGATTCTGCTCAGAGAGAGAAATGGAATGAGAGAAAAGTAATGTTTCCCCATTACTTTTAACATTAATATTTTTACATCAACTCCCCACCCCCTAGAGAAAGTGGAGCAAAACTAGAGATCAGTGCCCTCAGCTATGTATTGTCCCTCTGAAGAATATTTATTTTTATATAAAAGCATAACAAGCAACACACACATGTCCCCAGGTCTTTAGAACTTTGAGGGCATGTTCTCAACCATTTCGGTGTCTCTCTCCCCTAATCAGAAAGAAAGGATTTTTCTTTAAAGGAGTGAGGGTGTTGCCCCTCCGTCTTCAAGCTGAGTCATTGTCCTCAGACTTGAATAATTTGTGTGTGATAGGTACAAAAGCAGTCAGGTTTTCATCTCTAAAAGCCTCTGGTTTTGAGTATTATTATATTTTAATATTGATTAATATAAAGTAAATTCTGATTACTGTGTACAGGTTATTAAAATACAATGTTTTTAACCCTTGAGCTCAGGAGGAAAGACTGATTAATATGTTCATTTTAAGGACTTGTCTCCTAATTTTAAACTTTTGTAAGCTTTGCTTCCTTTAAGTAATATAGAGGGAAGGAAGTGGTAGATGAGGGTAAAAGGGATCAAATATATGGTGATGGAAGGAGAACTGACTCTGGGTGGTGAACACGCAATGTGATATATGGATGATGTATTACAGAATTGTACAGCTGAAATCTATGTAACTTGACTAACAATTGTCACCCCAATAAACTTTAATTAAAAAAAAAGTAAGTATTAATAATATTGACTGAAAAACTAAGGAACTGTTTCAGAAAGTAAGTAAAAATAGAGAAAAATGCGAATGCCCATCCACTGAAGTTTATTTGAAACCACATGGATACTGTAGCAGAGAACTACACTATTGAAAACTAGAGTAAGGGACAGTGTCACAAAGCACTACACTGTTAAAAACTAGAAAACTGTTAATTTCATATTAAGGATGATTAATAAAGCAGTGTATTAAGTACAGTGTTACCTCGGTTTTCCAATGTCTCCGTTGACGAACATTTTGGTTTATGAACGCTGTAAACCCGGAAGTAAATGCTTCGGTTTTTTATCACAACTCAGAAGTCGAACATGTCACACGGCTTCCGCTGAGTGCAAGATCTTGAGGCCTAGCTGTCGGCTGTTTTCGAACATTTCAGAACTCGTGGATTATGTTCGAAAACCGAGGTACCACTGTAGTTTAGACTTAGAGGCTTGCATTTACAGTTCCTTTTCAGTACTGATTTTGTCAATTTTGGTAGAAACTTTTTCTATATGAAACTGAAAACAGAATTATGCTAAATGCATTGTGTCATTGAGTTTGAACAGGTGTACATGATGTTTAAAATGCTTTAAGATGTTTGGCAGCATTCTACAAATTGTTAAAGAAATGCCATTTGTTTTCTAACATATTACCGTAACACTAGTCTGTTTTGATTCCTGCTAAAAAGATGATTCCTTTAGATCTCCTGGTTTTCATTAACCAATTCTGAATGATGTCTGATTTTTGCATTCATCAGTGGCTCAAAACACCTTATCATTGTTACTTTTTAGCAGTTATCGTAATTTATAAATAATACATGTCCACATTTATTCATTTAATGACACTGACTATATGCCAGTCCCCATGCCTTCGTGGAAGTTATTATTACTTCCATTTTCTTGATGAGAAATTGAGGGTTAGTAAGTTAAATGAGTTGTCCAATATCACATGGCTAGAACCCAGGAAGACTGGGCATAGAGCTTAATACTTTATTGTTGAATTTTCATAATGTTAAATATGTCATATTTAAAATGGGATAGTATATGGATGTATATATGATTTTAAAAGAAGAAGTGAAAGTTCATTTCAAATTGGTGTTTAATTTAGTAAATATTGAAAACCCACTGAGTTCCAGGTATTGAGTGGCTCCTAGAAGGCTCTGGATGGTAACGAAGATGGGACATAGGTTGTGGAGAATGGCAATGGGGGGAAAATGACTGAACGGGAGATTGGCTGTTCACAGATTTGCCCCAACTGATCGTATTGTGGCTCCCTCCCCCTCTTAGCAGCCATTTGCAATGGCTTACTTCCCAGCCAGGGGCTGAAGGGTTGGGGTAGGGGGTGATGGGGATCACGTGGCTGGCTGAAAGCTTCCTGTTGCTTAAAGTTTCTTAGGGTGTGCCAATGTCCCAGGAATCATAAAACAAGATGGCGTCATAGTTAATATTGTATAACAGCCTGTAATTTAAAAGAGCACTTTTCATAAACATTGTCCTTTGAAGCTTACACAATCCTTTGAGGTAGGAAGAAGGAAGATGTTATCTCTTTTAGAAATGAAGGAGCTGAGGTCCAGAGGGACCGTGTGGCTTGCCTAAGGCCACACTACTGATGAGTAGCTATTAACACTAAACACCAGTCCCACGTTTACACCAAAGGGTCTCAATGGTGAATGTAATTTAATATTTTGGTTATGATTAGGAAAAGCCTTCAAATCTTACAGTGCCTAAAATATAGGTAAGCACTGTTGTATCCTTTTGATACAAGAGTATTGAATAAGAGACAGGACTATGATTTTAAGAACCTGTTTTAGAAATTATTTCTTTCAAATAAATCCATGATAGGAGCATTTTCCATTTTACCTCTTTTTTATGAGAGCACAAATGCTTGTGATTGATAAGCCTGAGTCCCTAATGGTATGTATAGAATAAATATGAAGTTAACGTTTGCCACCACCAATTCTGGACATGTTACACGTATTAACTCATATAGATGTATAATATTTTTAGTCGATGTTGACAGTCATTGTGTTCAATTCTTTGCCTGCTTTGCTTCCTTCAATCACAACCACCATCTCATTATCCCTGTTTCATAGATGAGGAAGATGAAGGCGAGGAGAGTTTAAGTAACTACTCGAGGTCACACAGCAAGTAAGTGGCAGCGCTGGTTTGAACGGCTGGACTGAAAAGCCACTGCAGTTTACACTGTGCACTGTCAGCTGGTGCAGTAGAAGCCACAGTCTGGTGAAATCACTGTGGGGCCTCTCCTAAGTCTCCCAACAATTTGTCCTTTGATACCTAGGCTGCAGAGGTTTGTGAGGTGCCCGAGGCTGAGGACTAGCTGAGGATGAGTGCCTTCCGTTTTGTCTGCATGGGAGTATTCTGACTGTAATTTATTTTTGTTACAGCCGGCTTAGTTGTGAGTTCATGCAGAGAGTTTGCCAGGAGCACAGCCCAGGCCAGCCTTGATGTGCGGCTAAGTTCTTTCCCAATTTGGACTTGTAGCTGCTTCCAGGATCTGTTAATAAAAGCAGAATTGCCCCTCCCCACCAAGAAAAGTGTTTTCAAATGATGTTTGAAGGATAAAGTGAGATGGCTCAACGCTTGTCTATCCTGTGTTCCAGAAGAAAACAATGGAATGGGGAACGGGATATTCGAAGATTTAATGGCTCACAGTGAAACTAATGGACAAGTTGTAGACTAAAAGATTGTATGTGAGTTGAAGTTAAGAATACCAATGGCTGATAAACAGTACTAATATTACTTAAACATGTTAAGTAGAGATCTAGGTTCAGCTTTTTAAAAGAAAACATTTTAAATATGATGTAGTCCATACACTAGGCAGATGTACAATGCCAAGTTATTGATTGCCTCAAGGAAGAGGAAGGGGGAAGTTATCAAGGAACAGTTCCTGCCAAAAGGATTGGGTTTTCAAAAAGGATCACCCAGTAGACAAGGGTTAGGGATAAAGAATGTTGTAGAAGAGGGACTAGTAAATGAAAGGTCAAGGATGCAAAACAAAACAAAACAAAAAAACCGTTGGTTCTGAAGAATGACCATTTACCTTTGCTATGATATGAAAAAAGTGTACGTAAAAACATATATAAGAAGTTCTATAAAAATTGAAATCTTTTTTTCATAGGGAACATGCCCTCACTTCCTAGCCTTGTGGGAAAAAAACCCAAAACTTAGAAGTTACATCTAATTTCCTCCATATTTGGTCTCATTGAATGACAAAATACTTACTCATATGACAGATTATATTTTTCCTAGAGTGTCTCCTTTTAAACCATTTTTTGTTAACAACTCCATGAACCTACTATTGTAATTTAATTATTGTAAATGAAACCTTCCTTTTTAGAATTTAAGATTCAGTTTTTTATCATCTTACATTTGAATTCAAACTCGAGTATTGAAAAATTAATCTCTTCTTTCAGCATCTTCTCATTTACCAATCACATGGTTCATCTGTGTCATTTAAACACTAGAGTCATGGTTTGTGTTTTTAGCATAAATATTTCATATTAGTACCAACTCAATCTCTTTCATATGTACTTGGCCCTAGTTTATCTGAGAGTTTGCCAATGTAAAATGTAAAGTACATAATGAATGGTGCTGGAAGACGGCCTGACACTGTATTGTTACTATTTTACAGATTATTATTTTTTATTGTGTTTTCTAGCCAAATTTGTCACATAAGGTCCTTACCAGCTCTTTTCTTTTACTGCCTCTAATAAACACAAAATCCAACATATATTTAGTATCTTGATGAATAAAGAGACCACGTGACTCTGCTGCCTATCCGTTGTTATTTTGGAGTATAACAGGCGGGTGACTGTTGGGGAAAAGTCATATATGTAATGGACCGATGCTAAAACATTGGTGAAGCTGTTCCTTCCCACTGAAGGCAGCAATCAGGATTAGATCTTCGGTGATCTCATGTTTCTAAGACCATCTGAATCCAGGGGATAGGTCTGTCACTATTTATTTTGGAAAAGCTGGCAACTTATGTAGTTGCAGTGTAATATATAGCAAGAGAGTATACTGGAAACAGAGCACTTTACATGTCGAGGATATTTCTCTTGCTCTCACGATATCACAGCCTAGTTCTTTAGTGACTGGGTGTGTTCATGTGTGTGTGGTAAGTACACGAGCAAAGGATATCCCAAAGTTTATATATGATAGGATGGGAGAAGATGGTTGCATTGTCTGTACCCAACAAGGGGTTAATACCCTCAGTATGCAAACCAACAAGAGGACAGTAACACCTGTTCAAAAGAGAAAAACCAAAATAGGCAAAGGCTATGAACAGGCTAACAAGGATACAAAGAGATTTGCAAAATTATTCATGAAATAAATGCAAATTAAATACTGACATATCATTGTACACTTACTAGACTGGCAACAAGTAGAAAATTGGAAGATGCGGAGTATTTGTTGGTTTGTGGGGATACAGGGACTCCTGTGCTATGGCCTGGTACAGCCGTTCTAGAGAGCAGTCCTAGAACTGAGTCCGACTGAGGGTCTTGGGATCTATCCTAAGGAGATTCTCATTCAGGTCTCTAAGGGGACACATAGTCACTGAAATGTTGTTTGTGGTGATGAATAGCTGGGGAACAACGTAGTGTCTCCGCTGGGAGAGGAGGTGAAGTCAGGTGGGTATACACGCGGAGTCTTATGCAACTAGAAGCTACTGATTAGATGTACATCTAGGAACCTGGATGGTTCTTAATAAAATAATGCTGAGTGAAAAAAAGAAACAATGAGATACAAGTAAATTGAAAAAGATGAATAGATAAATACATATTTTGTAAGAACAAATAAACAGTATATAGAATGACTGCCCTGTGAGCAGGGAGGAAAATGGGAGTGGGGTAAGTGGAATAAAAAAGAATAGAAAACTGAAAGAATGAAAAATAAAAGGGAATAAAGACTTTTTGAAAAGTGTTCCTAATCTTTCGAGTTGGATTGAATGATAGTGAGATGAGGAAAACTAACCTTCCATACAGTAACTGTTGTGTTTTCCCAATTTATGCAGGGTGGAAGCTTTGAGAGAAGCAGCAAGTGCTGTTGAGCAAGAGAAAGAAATCCTCCTAGAAATGATCCACAGTATCCAAAATAGCCAGGACATGAGGCAGATCAGCGACGGTGAGAGCTGTTGCCACAGATGGGGGCTCGTCTTTTACGCCCTTTAAGGGGTTTACAATAAGTGTGGGTCAATTTTTGCTTGACGTGTGGTATGAGTACTCTAGGTTTCAGCATTTAATGTGCACAGAGGGCAGCAGCTGCAGCTGTCAGTTACCCAGAGATCTTTTTTCCCTTGTACTCTCTACCCTAAGTCCATGGCTGCGAGTGGTAGGGAAAAGCTCCTTTGGCAGAAGAGCGGGTCCCAAGCAGTGAGGCCAAGTATTGACCTCAGGTTCACACTCCTAACTTCAGTTCTACAGAAGTTACTGGAATGTAGATGTAAAAGCAGAGGGAAGAGATGAAATTGGAAGCAAAGGAGTAAAGACAAAAGGAGATGAACTGATGTGTAACTTAAAGAGAGGAAGGGGGGGAAATGCAGAGAAAATAAGTCATAGACCCAGTAAAACCCCATGAATGTAACAATGTGCTAGCCTTTTCATGTGAAAAGCATGACTGCCCATGGAGGAACAGACCACTTGTGATTTTCTTTCATTGGCAATGGGCTTCCTACTTTAGCTCCTTTGGTGCTTCACAGGGCAACCCAGTGGGCCAGGTAGCTGGTGCGGGAAGTGTGTGTCTAACGGCAGACCACAGCCAGGTCAGGATCTGGTCTGTTCTTCACTATCCAGACACAGACCCATGAATTAGGAAGGACGGGGCAGAACAGGACAAAGAGGAGATTGCTGACTTTTTCATATAAGGAATGAAATGGTGACAGAGCCCCTTTTCCCATAATTGCCTCTGTGCTGGTCGTCTTCAACCACTGGCCATCTTACATGTGTCTGGAGGGGCTGAAGTCATTGCCTACTTTGGAGGCCAGCTTTTTCTCCGCTGTCATGGCTATGTTTTTCTCAGTCAAAATTGGGGCATTGTTTTCTGACAAACATGCAGAATATGCCACCCCCAAATATGCCTCGGGCATAAGGATTATTTTGCTGATTATTTTTGAGAAACTGCAAACACAGAAGTTCTGAAAACAAAGTAGACCTTACCCTTTTGTAAGGGAAATTTACATTTATAAAGTAAATTTCCATTTGTAAGGGTGTCTCCCTCTCCGTACCAGGAAGACAGGACAGTAAATCACAAGAAACTCAACAATGGAGAAGGCACCTACTGTACTGAAGTCTTCCCCTTGTTTACTGTGCTTTTCCTCACCTCCCATAACTGGCTTCCCTCTCTTCCCAACATCTTTCTTTTGTCTTTAGCTGAAGATAGTATTTAAGGTGATATCTCAGGCCATCTCAGAGAGTTACTCAGTTTCTCATGTATGTGTGAGATATACACACTAATAAACTTCTGATTTTTCTTGTTAATCTGTCTTTTACGACAGGGGTTCTCAGACAAACACTCGCAAAGACAGAGGGAAACTATTTTTTCTCTTCTAATGTACATCCTTATGGAGAGATCCAGGATCTCGAACCAGCACAAAACCCTAGTTACGCTCACTATTCACTCTGTGTTAAGACTCGATCTCCATCCCAGTTACAAATGTATACCTGCCCAAACTTTTGCAAACATGACAACTAGAGAAGTCATCTGATATCCCATGTATGAAGACTTTCAGGGAAAGGTATTCAACAGCCTCTCTCTGTAATCTAATACACTCCATCAGTTAATCGTTTTTTTTTAACTGTTTTTTTTTTTAATTTATTTTAAGTGTGTTTTTCCAGGACCCATCAGCTCCAAGTCAAGTAGTGGTTTCAGTCTAGTTGTGGAGGGCGCGGCTCACAGTGGCGAATGTGGGGATGGAACCGGCAACCTTGGTGTTATCAGCACCACACTCTACCCAAAGGAGCTAACAGGCTGCCCCATATCAGTTAATCTAATATACTAGAGTTTGAAGTTTTACCCTTAAACAATTCATAGCAGAGGTGATTACAGAAAATAGATATAGCCACAAATGAATGCCTTACTGTTCTTGACATTGTTGAGGGAGGAAGACATTTTCTGTCTTTATAGATTCTTTCAGCTGGTCCAATAATTAAATTGACATGAGACAGATTAACAAGAGAAAAATAATCAAATTACACACGTACATATGGGAACCCCACATACATGAAAGAGTCAGAGACCCCACATACATAAGAGGTTTAGAGACAGAAAGGTTAAATGAGGTGTGTATAACAGTGTGAACTAAGGAATGAGACGAGGCACCTGGGGCTTCAGAGGGGAGGAGGGAGATTTGTAGGATAATAAAAGCAGATGTTCAGTAATTAGAAGTTTGCTTTGCCCTGTGGATAGGTTATAAAAAGCAATCTCTGGTAATAATGCTTATTATGAGCAAGACCCCTACTTTAAATTCTTTAAGGAACAGGTAAAAGTTTCTTGTGAGGCTGCAGGGTCTCAATTGTTCAAAATATTTCACATGCCAAAGTGGCACATCTTGGGGAGGCCTGTTCTGAACCCCTTCAACATAGACAAGTTTATGTCTCATATTGATTGATATTTCAAACTCTTATGTTTAGGAGAAAGAGAAGAATTAAATTTGACTGCAAACCGTTTGATGGGACGAACCCTCACTGTTGAAGTTTCAGTAGAAACAATCAGAAACCCTCAGCAGCAAGAATCCCTAAAGCATGCCACCAGGATTATCGATGAGGTGGTCAGTAAGTTTCTGGATGACTTGGCAAATGCCAAGAGTCATTTAATGTCACTGTATGGTGCGTGTTTGTCTGAGGTGCCACCTGGGCCAGTTGACCAGAAGTTTCAATCCATAGTAATTGGCTGTGCACTTGAAGATCAGAAGAAAATTAAGAGAAGATTAGAGACTCTGCTTAGAAATATTGAAAACTCTGACAAGGCCATCAAGCTGTTAGAGCATTCTAAAGGAGCTGGTTCCAAAACTCTGCAACAAAATGCTGAAAGCAGATTTAATTAGTGTTGAAACCTGAGAGCACTTACAAATAATGACATAAAAATGATAAACACTATTTTAAGTATTATCTAGTTCTTTATGTTAGGCGTAACCACTCATTTGATACTGAAAGTTGTTTCAGATGATGAAAATATTCCAGTGTCATCAGTTTTATGAGTAACAAAAGTAGAGATATTTTAATTGCTAGAAATTTTTGGATTGAATTGTCTTGTACTAGGATCTAGCACCTAATATGGAAATATTTTTTACTATTATGTGGATAAATACTTCATATGTGGGGGAAGGAAGTTCTCAGTGAGGGGCAAAGGCGTCACGTTTCTTTCCTGGACCTTGTCAGGCATGGAAACACCTGGGCACATAGGGCATCTGGTTGACTAGAAATTCTTTACCTTAAGCAGCACATACCCTTACACAACTAGTGTTAGCCAAGCAATGTGCTTAGCGGGATGAAAGGAATCACAGTAAGATCCTTTCCCTACATTCTCTTTCATTCAGCAGGTTTTTTTAGTTATCTGTACCAAATTATTTGGACTTAGAAGATTTACGCGTCTCATAATGTGAATGTATTTCTTGATGTATGAAAACATGACAAAATGAGAAAACAGACACCTGATTTTTCCACTGTGAACAACTATATATATTTTCATCTTTTCCCAAAAGCATCATTTCTCTAAAATTTTAATCATTGTATAAATACAATGTTGTAACTTGCTTTTTAAAAAAATAATTAAATGCTACTATAAAGTCTGCTGAATTGTCAACTTAAAAACCTCTGACCAACCCATTCCCTAACTGGACATTTAGGTTGATTCCTAATTTGTTGCTATTACTGCAGCATATTTATGTATATAGATCTTTTTCCCCCTTTGGTTTTTGATTTTTTTGGTGTAAATTCCCAGCAGTGAGATTTACTTGGTCAAAGGGTATATACATTTTCATAGCCTGACATAGTTCCTTTTTTTTTTTTGTATAAGAGGTATATCAATTTATACTGTCTTCAATAATTAAAATGTAGCTATTTCACTGAAAGCTCTCTAGCATTGAGCAGTTTTTTTCTAACATTAGATATGAAACACCTTTAGTTTGCATTCTGTTTACTAACAAGGTTGAGCAGTATATTGATTATTATCTGTGATAAATGAAGCAACTATAGAATATTTTTATTTATTGTTAATGTGATTGATACACAAAACCCTCAATTTTCCCAAACACCATTGCTAAATGAATATATCAAACTCATTTTTTTACTAGAACGTTAAGTATTCTTTCACACTGGGGAAAAGAAAATCCAGATTGGTTTTATATATTTATATTACGTATATCTCTCAATGCAGACAATATTGAGCTTTGTTTTCTGGACAAAAATGCCAAATTACTCTTTTCATAAAAAGCAATTACAATCTGAGGACATTTATGGTTGGTTGGATTGCCAGCCCCAAGTCTTTCATGGGAAACATTAATTCTCATTGATAACTGTGACAAAAGCCTCTTGATTTTTCAGCAGATTCTAATTTGCTGTTTTCAGGTTCATTGTCAGATAAAGATTTTCTGTGCTATTCTTTTCATCAGCTTTTTGAAAATTAAGAGACAGTCAAGTTCTCCAGCACTGTTAGTGTCTATAAATCTCTTCCACTCAGAAATACTCCCCCTTTGCATTTACTCCATGTCAACCCAGAACTTTTTCTACCACAAAATATCCCAGCTCTGCCTCCACCTTTGTATTCTTTGTATTGTTTCTGTCCCATTTTTTGCAGTGGAGTTTACTGGAGACCATCCCTGATCACAGATTTAAGAGCTGTGATCTGCCATCTCCAAGCTGCTTCAGCCCCTGGTCTCCAGCCTCCAGCCCTCTGGACCTCCAGCTTGATCCACATTCAAGGGCAGTGATCTCAAAGTATTGTTTCTGTTTTATTTTTAAGAATGGAAGTGTAATTTATTTTCAAATAGTAAAAGTCCCGAGTCAAATTTTTACTGTCATTTAGACTGTCATCTTTTACATAGGTAATAGATTTGGACTCCAAGGGAATTCAGAATATATGTTGTGTCTGTGTTGCATACTCCCTAACAAGCCTACCCCAATTCCACACCACGTGTAGAATGTAATGTACAACGTCCGACAGCCCTTTGCCGTCCCTCGTGAGAACTGCGTCCCAGCAGACCTCCCATCCCCACCCTAGCTCTTCCAGTGTAAAGCTGGCAGGACCTGCACAAGAGTTGACAGACCACAATGTTCATCGACTGAGGACAGAGTGACACTGCTGACCAGTTAAAAATTTGACAGATACAGAATTGACCCTCCTGGTATTATAATGTAGGAATCCCTGACATTGAAAGAGAAAAAATCCTAAAGCTTCAGCGAAAAGTTATTTTTACATATTTTGAAATCCTGTAAAAACCAGGTATATTGCAAGGGGTTAAAAACAAAGTCATTGATAAACGATGATCAGTGTTAAGAGTTCGAGCCATTGTCTTAGTTGGAAAGCTACTTTCAGAGGAATGGGGAGAACTAACAACAGTAATAAATGTGAACTGGTGGCTTCCAGCTGTGCTTCCCTCCCAGTGAATGGAGTCCTTTTCGCCTAATAAAACATTATTAGCCAAGTGAAGTATTATGCAGTGGGACAGAATGAGTGCAGGCATGGTGCTTTGTATTGGAGCTCACTAATACCCTGACTCAGAATACTCAGAATTTACCCCAAAGAGGTGATCAGCTAATGAGAGAACTCTGCTTCCATTTTAAAATTGGAAAGCGTGAACAGATTGAACTACTGAAAGTAGCAAAGTAAGGATCTGGCCAACTGAAATACATGCAATGATTTTTAACTAGGAAAACATCTGTGCATTTGTCCCTTTCAAATGATTGTGATAAATGCTAAAATACTTTTGGAGTGCATATATGTGAAAATGCTATTTTTGAAAGCTGGATTTTACAATTATTCAGAAACAAAAATGGAAAGTAAAAGAGCTGAGAATTTTGGAAAACGAAAGACGAGGACAGCAGTGAACTTGAACTTCTTTTTGTGTGTGTCTACTCATACAACAAACAAGCAAAATGAAATGGACTCTGCTTAGGGACCTGACCATATTAAGTTTTCAATCATGAACTAGGAGTAAACAACTTGAACTGAACACTAATTATCCACCTCAAACCAGCAAATATTGTAGCAAATATGCTTCCCTTGCATATAGCAATAGTGAGCTGTTCAAATCACTGTGGCATTCACTCACATGTTTGGGGAGGGTTGCTTTCAGTCTCTAGTCCAGCTTTAATATAACACATTCCAGAGGTGACCAGAACAGATTAAGTTGGGCACAGTTTGTGCAGGAATTTGACAAATGGCATCAGAAAAGATAGAAAAACCTGGCATTGGAAAACTGAGCTAGCATTGGATCCAGGGAGTATTATAAATTCATCTCTAAATGTAATCCTCAGACCACAGAAAAAAACACAGAACACACCCAGAGGCATTAAGCTTTGCTGCAGGAAGATCTGAGGGAGCTTCCAACCCCACCTCTTACCAGCAGAGGGTCCCCGACACATCCCTGCCCTCCCCAGCTGTAAAAAGGGGGCCGTGATGCCCCTGTGAATTAAATGAGATACTCTATGCAAGGTGCTTAGCATGGCGGTTACCAGTAAATGTATTATTGGGGAGGGGGGCAGGGGACTCAAAATAAGACAGAACAACTTTTTTTTAGAACAGACTGAGACTAATAGAAAAGAAACTCTGTTTCCAAGGCAAAATTGCTTAAATACAATGCTACTAAATTGTGTTAAATATCCACTATCAATAAAATGAGTATGCTAAATATTGGCAGAGTGAGTATCTGAAGTATAAACTATTTTTAAGTTGGTTTGATTTTTAAAGAAGTCACATTATATCTTTTATTATTCCAGAGGTGACCAGAACAGATTAAGTTGGGCACAGTTTGTGCAGGAATTTGACAAATGGCATCAGAAGAGATTGAAAAACCTGGCATTGGAAAACTGAGCTAGTGATACATATCACACAAAGTACTAGCTTTGAAATCCATTTATTTTTTTTATTATTAGAATTCTTCATGAATTTTTTATTACGTAGTATATTTTAAATTAAGCTCAAGGGCATAACTACAACCCAGCAGCAATACATACAAGTGGTTTTCCATTCAAATTTACAAAAGCATTATTTAATAGTAAAAATATAGAAGGGGTTCAGATTTCCTTTTAATTCAAAGGTTTTATTTTTAAGACCACTTACCAACATCCTACTATAGATATTTCGAGAGAGAGAAGAAAAGGAGCACTACCTAATAAAGGTTATTACACCCAAACCACCCAATTACCTGGGAGTTAAGTGATTGCATATTTCACAGTCCATTGTGGTTTTAAGTGTTTTCTGTTAGCAAATAAATTCACTTGTAGTATGATAGGCTTACATGTTTTCGGGTAAAAACCTAAAGAGTGAAAACAGTACATTTGATATTCATAACTTATAGTTAAAACTGAAGAAATCTACCTGTTCATTAGATTGACTGCAGTGTGGGACAAATTTTTACAGTTCATTTTGTTTTCAGAGAAACAAATACCCTAATGATACAGTAATGGGAGCACTTCAGCAAGTTACCAGTAACTGTTTCAAAGGTTTTGAACAGGATACTAACAATTAAGGATATTTTACATTAAAGTCGTTCACTCTAAGTTGGGACAAGTGTTCCAGAGACCAAGTCCCCATTCTAAGATCTTCAGAAAAGAGCCGAGTCCCTCAAGTCACAGGCACGATGCAGTACATTCATGAGTTCTTTCTTAGCACTGCACTGCCTGCCAGTTTCCCAACCAACCATCTAACGTCACACTGAGGAAGGTGTCCATGCACTTTTTGGTAGTGTTACTTTTACTTCATTTTGGAAAAGGACATGTGTGCTATCAACTTTGGGCAGATGAAAAGGAAACCATTTAGCCTGTTTTTATTTAACTATATTGCCTTATATGGGCTATTTTGCATGATATTTAATTCAATAGGCAGGATGTCAGAGGAAAAGGAGAAACCTTAGGAACTTTGAAATATGGCAATTATTCCACAGCTATATGTCTGTATGCTAAAAATTAGCTATAATGTAAAAAAATGCATTAGAGTACAAATGCACAACATTCTGGAGTCTTAGACAAGTTTTCCTTAGCAACTGTGGTTCATTAGAAATTAACAGTCAAGGTATTTAAAAGAATTAAGGGGAAAAAAATTCAGTGTCAATTTCGAAGGTTTTAGAATTAATTGAACTGGGAAAGTTTTTAACATTACTTGTGGCTAATTTTCAGGCCTACTTAATTATTAAAATGATTAATTATGGTTAGATTTAAAATACCAAGTGCAAATTAAAAATTCAAATGTGTAACAAAGATCTCTCTTCAGTTCTTATAAAAAGAAAAAAAAGACAAACCTAAATACATAAAATTGTATTACAAATATCAGGGGAACCACAACCACCATCAGAGATTACATGTTTTATATATAAAAGTAACAAACTTTTATCCACACACATTTAATTAATATGAACTAGAACTACAACATATATAATGTGATTTTTCTGCTAAAGACTGTAAGACTATTTGATGCAAAATAAATCTTGTGCAAAAATTAAAAAGACTATATTTCAAGAGAGTAGAAAAAGAAATATGCATCACTAACAGGTATCCATCGTTAGGAACTGAGTTTGTCACCAACACCTATCCCGCTGCCAGCAATGGGAGTGGTGACAACTGGTGACATAAAAATAAACATTTTATATTACTTTGAAATAGATAATGCCAGATTATTTCAGTATTATGAAAAGCAAACATCCACTCTTGACCACTTAATAAAGACATGCCCCAGAAAATTCTTTTAGGTTCTCAACATTCATCTGGACGGGGGATGAGAGTGGTACAGATGGAAGACTTAGGGAAAAAAAACAACATACAAAAGGAATATATAAAACATTATGCATTTAGTACAAATCATGAAAAAAGACTTTATGACACATTTTCCAAGAAAAGTTATTTTTACATATTTTGAAATCCTATAAAAACCAGGTATATTGCAAGGGGTTAAAAACAAAGTCATTGATAAACGAAGATCGGTTTTAACAGAGTTCATGCCATTGTCTTAATCGGAGAGCTACTGCCCCCAGTCACAAAATTTATGCTCTGCCACATGATGACATAGTAAAATCATTTCATAAAAGAAATTATTTTGTATTTGGTCCTGACAGAAGTCTTGAGAAAGTGCTCTATACAAACCGAAGGTTATAGAAATTTTTAAGTGATAATCTTAAAATACCATACAAAAATGTGTAAACAAAAAGATGCTTTACAGTTGCAGGACACTATAAAATCCATGTGGATTATGACAAAAGATCATCATGTGTGCATTTAAAAAAATTGTTAGCATAATCCTAAAAGGTCAAAATTGCATTTTCGGTCAGCAGCAAAAAGAGCGCGATGCCCCAGGGCACTTCACAGGTCCTGAGGGATAGCTGCGGAAGTGCCCTGTATCTGCTTAAGGCTTGGCCAGCACAAGCTCACCATGCTTAGGAATGGACATATGAAAACTATTCTGCAACAAGTCTCACCTGGGAGATGCTCGAGCATTAAAACATTTGTACTCCTCTTTTGTCTACCCTATCAGAGGAAAACTACTTTTAAAAGATTATAAACAATATAAATTCTGATAGTAAAGCACTGTAAAAATTAGGTATATTTTTGGCACAAAGCACTTTTTAAATCCAAGCTCTTTTGCAAAATATATCTTGAATTTCTTTGAAAACAAAAACTTAACATACACACAATGTGTAAATGGTTCTATGAATGAATTAATTAGATCCTATGTTTCTTAAATACTGTACACACCATCAGCTTAATTCAGTACCGGATTATCTGCATGTATACCTCCACATTCCACATTCTACAGCTATTGCACAAGTAACATTGCCAAAATACATACATGAATGCAATCTGACAAGGGTTTACCTTTCAATATTACTTTTTTGTAAGTATTTGGGTTCAATTATTTTTTCCAGAAAAGGTAGATGACCAATTTCAGAAAAAGAACGCTTGCTATCTTTCCTCCACCCATAGTATTAAAATCTGTAGCAATATATTTCATTTATGTTTTCCAGCATTTAAAATTCAGCAAAACCTGTTTTTGACATTTCTTACAGCATTTCATCAAAAACAGAAGCTTCGTCTAATGTAAAAAATTAAAATGAGTCCACAGGGCACTAATTTGTCCACCAAAGATCTCACTCCATTCTGAAGAGCACTGCGGAACAATATTTAAGTCTGTTCAACTTGCAGAGAACCGTTAGGTGCAAAGTCTGCTAAGAAACTTGTAACATATCACAACAGCTGGATGTTGTTCTTACTGAATTGCACAATATAATTCAAATTTTTCCCTTCCTAAAACATATTAGGGTATGCTGCAGCTGCTAAAAGGATTTCTGTTTTTCTTGGTCCTCTGTTTGTTGGGTCTAAGATTGATGACATCTCCACCATTAAGGGTACTTGAATTCTGACCCAAGTGACTTCCACCAGATGTATTAAAGACACCTGCATAAATTGAGGGAAAACACAGAGATTGACACTGATAATGCCTCAGGATTACCTACTGCAGACTGTGCATCCAGCTTCTTAGTAAGTCAGTAATATTTCCAAGTATTTACAATTTTACACTTTTGTTTTCATTGCATTTATTTTTTAATAGCCATTACCAATGGTTGAAAGTTCAAAGGGCACAAAAGGGGTCACAGTGAGGTCTCCCTTCCATCCTAATCCCCCCATTGCCAGTTTCCCTCCCCTAAAGCATACATGTTTTATCAGTTTTCCTATTCCTTCCAGAGATAGTTTATTCATATGTAGACAAAAATGCATATATATATATTTTTCCCTCCCTTTGCTACCCGAATAGTGACAAACTATTCTGCATCTTTTCACTAACCATCTATTTTTGAAATTTGGAATCCATAAACATGATTATTTTAATAATTTCACTCATTAACTTTACATTATATAACTGCCTCAAGAATACCTGATTTGTAGTTAACACTTTTTGTGAGACTTTATGTTAATAAAATATTGCATATGTAAAAGCTGGTAGTAATGTAGGATTTTCCTATCTAGGCTAAAATATGAACAAAATGATCTACAGATACTTAAATTCATGAGTAGATAAAAGGAATAAACTAAAGAAGACCCTTTAACTTACCGCTTCCATTTTGAACTGTGCTCGTCTTAAAGTGTAAAATCCAATTTATGAACTATTTATCACAAATTCTGGGCCAGAGACACTATTATCAATATAAAGATGACTGAGACCAATTCCTGCCCATAAGAAGTTTACAATCTAATAAGTGAGGTGAATTAGTATACAAAGAAGTAATGCTTTAAGACATTATATGTTAAGTGCCACAAAAGAGACACAAGATCTCACAGATGGTTCAGAAGAAAAACCAATTACATCTAATTCATAAGAAAGGATGAACTACATGAAGAAGGTGGAACCAGACACACGGCAAGGTCCTAGTTCCTTTAGAAGAAAAGCCTGAGGCTGTGGCTTCAGCCAGCTACATAGCTGAGAGAGCCTTCTAGATAGTCCCTGTGAAATGAATAGTTCTTTGACAGAGAATGGGATAGGGAGGTCATTCTTGATAGAAGAACCAAAATGAGCAAAAGTGAAGAAGACAGCACTGGGAATGCTCAAGAAAGAGCAAGACCTGGTGGAACTGGCAGACGGGATACATGTTTAATAGTGGGGCATGAGGCCTCACAGGAAGGATGGACGAAACTGTCTTTAAATGTTGGAATGAAGAGCCTGTATTTAATGTTTCCATAATGAGTCAATGTAACTTTAGTAAGAGACCATATACTCCTAAATTTAATAATCACTGATCTAACACTTTCTACTCACATTTCTTAAAGAAATGAGAATATTGTATAAAAAATAGTAAACACGATAATAATGAATGGAAAATAAATTTACCAGGTAAACATGGGTCTAAAATTTCCTGGGTACTTACCAATTTTGTTACTACTTGAATGCATTAATTCTGGATCCTCAGCTATTTGTTGTTTGAGTTTTTGAAGATATTTTTCAGCCAAATATTTAAAAACTAGAATAAAAACAAAAACAAAAACCCTACCAGGTCAGTATGATTTATGCATGTGAAAATCTGTTATTTCACATCACTTACTATTTTTATACTTACTAAACAAATTTTAAATTAAATTAGAAGTAGATATAATCTAAGTACTTAAGTACAATGGCAATACTAATAAATATACAGTAGCATTTTATTAGTAAAGAAGAAAAGAAAATAATATTTCTGGAAATTGGCTCTTTAGTTCTAAGTATCTGGATAGTGATTAATATTTAGCAATACTAAAGTACTCATCTAGAAAGGTTCTCCTTTCTTTAGGTGAGAAAACTACCCAGAGGACACAATTGAGTTACAATCCAATAAAATAAGTAGCAATTCTGGAATGAGAAAAATAATCATCATCTTTCCCTAATCTCACTTTCTTAAACTAGGAAATATTATTAAACAAATTCAGGTCATTGTAACTACCTAATAGAATATCCTCTACTGTGCAGTACTAACACAATTCAGTACTTTTAAGAGGAATTTATGAAAAACACATACATGCATACTCATTCACACATATAGTTATACTTTTAAAGATTCAGAAAAAAACCCAACAACGTTTTGCTGTAGATTAACAATTATTCCAAGACATTAGTAAATAATTAGACCGTACCTCAAAGAAGCATCATGTCTTTAAATTTTACTTAATGTAGGTGACAACAAGAAAATTCTATTCTTATTACAAATGTTTTCCAAATAACGGAATAGAAAAAGCATAAGAAGAATAAAACAAACTTCCTGTTAATTTTTTAAAGGTAGTTTACCTTCATTCACATTTAAATCTTCTTTCACGGATGTTCTGTAGAATCTTAGCTTTAGCTTTTTTGCCAGTGCTTCAGCTTCCTCACTATACATCAATTAAAAAAAAAAGGCTTATAAAGGTACGTTTTAGAAAATCACTTTTATTAAATTTAGTGAATACGGCTTGGTGTGTGTGTGTTGGGGGGTGAGTGGGAAAGCGGGGTGTAAGACCTTCCAGACCTATTAAAGCTATGTTCTTGGTACTTGAACAGGATTTTCAGTTTTCACTACTCTCGGGGGATAAACCCCAGCCATTATACTGTAACTGTAAACAGACACTTTTCTATCAAATCATTAAACTCGAGCATTAAAATAGCTACATATCACTTTTCTTTATATAATACTTTAATTTTCTCTTCCTGTTCTTAAAAACATTTGAATTTAATTGCACTCTGAAAATAATATATTGCATTACATATTTTACTTTTACTGGCTATGAAACGACTTTGCTGCCAAAGGCAAAGTCAGTACATTAAATATTTACTGTATCTACAAGAGTGGACTCCTAATTTTAGTTTTATTATGACTCCTGATTGTGGACAGCTAATTTTATTAAGACTGTCATAGCTATGCTCCAAAATGGTTCCCAGTGATTCCATCCCATCCCCCTACCCCTTCTCCTGGCCTTGTATAGTTTCCTCCTAAACTTAATCCAGGTTGGTTTGTGTGATCAGTAATATACAGAAATTATAGGATGTGACTTCTGAGACAAGGTCATAGGAGACATTGTGGCTTCTGCCTTGCTCTCTCTTGGATCACCTGCTGTGGGAAGCCAGCTGCCATGTTGTGAAAACACTCAAGCAGCTCTAGGGAGAGGTCCACATGGCCAGGAACTAAGGCCCCCTGCCAATGGCCAAGTGAGGGAACCATCCTGGAAGTAGATCCTCCAGCCCCAGTCAAGCCTTTACATGACTACAGGCCTAGATGACAGCTTGACTGCAACCTCATGAAAAACTGAACCAGAAACACCCCCAAATAACCCCAAATTTCTGACCCACAGAAACTGAAATGTTTGTTGTTTTAAGCCACTAAGTTTTGAACTAATTTGTTAACAGATAACTAACATAAGAACATAATAAGGTAAAAACCAAGCAAAGATTTTCAAAGCTAGCAAAGCGTTAATAATGCAGTGAGCAAATGCTTATAGAAAAAAATTATTGGATGCTTAACTCTTCACAAATTTAAGCATAATATGAATCTGAACTACATATCTATTTAAACTCATCAACATAGGATAGCTACGTACTCCAGATGTTAAAATATCTAGGGATGTTTTGCTTAATTTTTTTTTTTTTTTTAAAACAGGACTTTATTGGGGAACAGTGTGTACTTCCAGGACTTTTTTTCCAAGTCAAGTCGTCCTTTCAATCTTAGTTGTGGAGGGTGCTGTTCAGCTTCAAGTTGTTGTCCTTTCAGTCTTAGACTGAGGGCACAGCTCAGCTCCAGGTCCAGTTGCCGTTGCTAGTTGCAGGGGGGTACAGCCCACCATCCCTTCCCGGAGTTGAACCAGCAACCTTGTGGTTGAGAGGATGCGCTCCAACCAACTGAGCCATCCGGGAGGCAGCTCAGCTCAAGGTGCCGTGTTCAATCTTAGTTGCAGGGAGTGCTGCCCACCATTCCTTGCAGGACTCGAGGAATCGAACTGGCAACTTTGTGGTTGAGAGCCCACTGGCCCATGTGGGAATCGAACCGGCAGCCTTCGGAGTTAGGAGCACAGAGCTCCAACCTCCTGAGCCACTGGGCCAGCACCAACATTCTTACTATATCTAGATTTGACTTAATATGAAGAATTGGATTTGTGGTGCAAGGACTTATGACTAGAATTTTAAAAGGGCCTTTGAAATTTATTCCTTTACTTTTCTCTACTTGTGATTCAGTATGTACATTTTTTAAACCAAACCAATCACATAAAATAGCTCACAGATATTTTAAGTATAAGGCGATTTTTATAAATACTTCCCTAAATTTTTAAAGTCTGTGCAAAAATTAAAATAGGTTTTTAAAAATTTTATAGAATTATCACCACCCCCTCAAAAGTAGCCATCTTACTTCTTTATACAAGAATCATCCAAGAGATCAATCTTGTTTTGTACAAGTACAGTTGGTATATCTCCAACTTCAGCTACTACTTTCTCTCTCCAACTGGAAATTGCTTCAAAAGATTCCCTGTCTGTAGTGGAAAATACAAGCACACAAGCCTGGGCTCCTGTAAGGTCACAAAATAAAAACGTTATTTACATGAATGAAACAATCCTATGCAGGGTGAGGGCAACTTTAACCTATCAAAGCAATTTTTATGTAAATGAATGTTGAACTCATCTTTGTAGCACTTTGCTTATTTTTTTAACATACAAACTATTTTCTAATTCAAAGAACAAATTTTTACCAAGAAAAGCGGTTCTCAAACTTGTACAAGTGTTGCAGTATCCTCAAAACTATACACATTCTTTTTGGAACACCATGAGATAGTGATATATTTAATTACATCATGAGAGCTAGAGAGAATGGTAAACTAAACTTTGCTAAGTTCCTTGAGCATCCTTATAACCATTGTTTTAAACTCTGTATCTGATAGATTGCTTGCCTCCATTTTGTATAGTTCTGTTTCTGGAGCTTTCTTCTTTTTTTCATTTGGGACGTATTTCTTTGTTTCCTCATTTTTGCTGCCTCTCTATTTCTGCTCCGGGTGTTCCAGGTGTGTCCCTTGTGTGGGTTGTGGGTGCCCTCCTGTTATAGATAAGCCTTGATTGCTACTGGCACAGCAGTGGGGCGGACTGATCCTCAGGTTGAACGGCTGTGGGGTTTGACCACGTCCACAGCTTATGGGCTGCTGTGCGGGGTGGGGTTGGGGAGGTCTTACCCCATTAAGTGGGATTTGCCCCCGTGGACTCTGGTGCCTGTTGAGACCGCCCTTTGTGCTGCTTATGGGGCTAATTGGGTGGTGCTCTGCTGTGGTCTGAAGCCAATCTCCAGGCATGTTGGTTCTGGGACCTCTTGGGAGGGGCTTGTTGGTTCTGGGGCCTTTTGGGAGGGGCTTCGGTGCAGGCGCTGCTCACCCACTGCCTCTGACTGGTCAGGGGCTACTTGGTAGGAGCTACAAAGTGATCTGGGGTTGTTCGCTGCCTGTGCTAACCCTAACCCTGTGTGGGAGAGACCACGCTGCAAACTGAGGACAGCTGCTATCAGTACCGGGCCACGGGAAGCTCCGCAAAAAGCCAGGACACATCAGAGGCCTGATGCCACCTGTGGGCTCCCTTAAGGTTCAGCCACTGCTAAAGCCTCGTGCAGTTCCTGAGTTGGATGAGGCAGGGTCTCTGGGAGTCACTAGAGTGGGAAGAGTTGTGGTCACTAGGTTAAGGTAGACTCTGGTTTGGTGCCAGTGCTGAGCCTGGAGCTACTCAGCAAAAGTCTCAGAGCACACTGAGGCCAGCTGCCGCCCACCTGTGTCCTACAGATTCTGACAGTTTTTCAAGAAATAGTGCAACTCGGCAGTGCTGGATGCTCTTGGAGAAAGCACCTCCTGCATTGGGAGAGTTGGGTGGGATGGGGTCCCAGTGAGTCAGCAGAGCAGAGCAACAGAGCTCACCAGGCCAATTAGATTCAGATCTGTCCGTGAGGGGGAGGCCTCAACACAGGAAATATGGCTTCCGCCTGCCGGCTGTACAAGAGGACCCCACACAGGAAAAATGGCGACTGTCCTCCAACCCTGCCTTGAAGCCACAAACCTCAGTCTGGCCCCTGTATGATTCCGATGCCCCGCTTTGGGTCAGCGTCCCTCCACTGGAGCCCGAGGTGAGTGCCTGTGAGTGAGCGAGTCTGTGTGTGGGCTGTTTAAGAGGACGTCTGGGTTTCCTGCCGCCCTCCATCCCACCCAGGCAGTCAGAATCCTCACTGTTTTTCAAAGTCAGATGTTGTGAGGGCTCCTCCAGGCTGGGGAGACCGGTGTGGAGCTTGGGGTCTCCTGCTCCTGGGTGGGGCGGGGGGAACCTACATGGCCGAGATATCTCTCCTGGTTCTCAAATGCCACATGGAGGTTTGGGGCCGGCTCATTTCACGTCTCCACCCCGACCAGTTTCAACCTGGCTTCTTTATATCCTTAGTTATAAAACTTCTGGTCAGCCAGACTTCAGATGGTTTTCCAGGTTGATTGTTCTATAATTTAGTTGTAATTTTAGTGTGTTCATGGAAGGAAGCACACACAGTGTTTCTCTACACTGCCATCTTGGATCTCCTCTCCTTAAGATTACTAAGTTTTATTGTAAAACCCGATTTTTTAGATTTAATCCTAGGATTGTACATCTAATTAATTGTCATTTAAATTTAAGGGACCAACTGGGTATTTCTAGGTATGCACGATCTTAGATACACACACACACACACACACACACACACACACACACTCCCTTAGAGGAAGTATATAATTTTTAAAAAGGGACTTCCAGTCAAGATGGCAGAGTAAATAAACACTGTGCTTGCCTCCTCCCATGACAACATCAAAGTTATAGAACAATCACTCTGGAGAACCATCTGAAGATTAGCTGAATGGAACTCCTATGATTAAGAATATAAAGAAGCCACATCAAGACTGGAAGATAAACAATTATGAGGATTAAAAAACAAAACAAAACCACGCAGATAGTGCCAGAGGTTTGAGCAGCAAGAATGGTTAACTAAGAAAAACGCAATGTTGTTTTAAAGTCAAGGATCAAATGATAAAAGAAAATGTGTGTCTATAACAACCCCAGGGAGGAAGATATAATATTGGTATGTTTAAGTAATCAAGGGAGGTAAATAAACATAAATATGTGTAGCAAACACCTGAGGCCCTACTCTTGTCCCCTCAGACCCTGGTTTCACTACAGCTATGGAGGCCAGTTCCTGCCTCTTGCTAGTATCCTACCTCAAGCATAGGCTCTCTGCTTTCCCGCCTCAGGGTTTTTTCTGGTCTTTCAGCAGAGACCCTTGGTTTATCACATCCTCAAAGGGGAATTAATGCTTCTAGGGGTAAATACCTCAACTTCTTTCTGGTGGAAACATCCTGAGGAGTGTCTACATGGTTCTTCAGAAGAATTGGTCCCCATCTGCCTAAGTAATGTTTAGCTCATTAATACACTCTTTACGAGTTTTTCTCCCTCTTTCCCTAGTCTTTCACATCTACTTCCTAGGATCACCTCCCAAGTAAACCACTCCCACCCAGTTGTGCCAAGAACTGTTGTGTGTATGTAGTTGGGGGGTGAGGGGGCGAGGCTCAAACTAAGACAGCAAGTGTCTTTAAGTTAAATATAATCACCATAAGAATAAAGAGAATGTGTGACTATAAACTACAGAAGAGCAGAACTATCCAACATACAGGAGGAAAGAAAATAGAAAAAAAAAAAAGAAAAAGAAAAAAGAAAAGAACTACAGAAAATACAAAACCTAAAATAGATGAAAGAAATAAGTCATAACAAGAGTAATCAGTCTCCAGAAAGAATGGTACACAAGTCTCTGAAGAAGGATGATTCACCTGATACTAAGCCTTCAGATCAGATGCTGCAACCACCTCTTATTTAACCTAAATATATTACCAAAATGAAATAAAAAACAGACAACCTGGATTACTTTTGCAGTTATAATTCTGAAAAATAAAGACAAGTACTTGTCTTAATTTCACCTAACTGAGAAATTATCATCTATCCATAGAGAGAAAATATTCCATCAAATTGTGATGCATATGGTTCCTTTACATTTAGGAAAACCCTAAAAAGCCAAATAAATAAATAAAACGCTTCCTAATATATACTTTAAAAAGTTGATAGAGGACTCTGTGTTTTTTTGTTGTTGTTGTTGTTGTTTTTACTGAGCTACCAATAAAACAGATAACAAGTACCAGACTATAAAATATGTGTGAGAAGATCATTATTTGCAAAATTTACAAAGAAAATAGCTATAAATCCTACACAACTCTGGAAATTCCTCAAGTACCACAAGAATTTTTTTTTCTTTTTTTAAGAAAGGGAAAGGAGAAGAAAGGGAAAGGAAGAAGATTTATAAAGGACTTCTTTAGAGAAAGTGCTATCCACCCCAACCCTTCTCTCTCTTTCCAGAAGGTGGGGTAGATGGGGAGAGTACTATCATTACCTCCTTCATCTCAACCTAGAAAGAATGGACTTCAGGAAGTCCACTTCGGGTACTTGATCTGTGTTCCCAGCAATTGGGGGATACTCTGGACTCATCATGCCTGACAAAGATGCATTGGCTGGGAGCAAGAGAAACAGACAAAAAGAACAGAGCTTCATTTGGGAGTAACTGTGCTCCCACTGATGGCAAGACAGAATGCACAAGAATTTCCTATGGGTAGAGGTGAACCATGTCTAAGACATACGCAAGCATGGGGTCATTTTAAATCATGTCCAATAAGAACACTTACTAGGTGATGAGAGCTTATCATTAAGGAAGATAGGTGGAATTGTAATTCCCACAAAGGGGCAAAGCAACTGCCAGAATCAAGTATATATTCCCCTAGAAGAAACATCCCCAAGAATGAGAACCTTGGGAGGTATCCAGGACGATTACCTAAAGAATCATCTTTAAACATCTGTCATCCAGAGGGTCCCCATATCAGACATCAATAACACCTACCATAGTGCTCTTGTCTCCCGATTTCCTCCCCTCCTAGTCCTGACCCAGGAGAAAAAAGAAACATCTCTAGCAAGCTAGGAAGAAAGTGGGAGGAGGAAAGCAACCAACATTCCTTTCAGATACAGGCCTGCTAAAACCTCCATAAGGGTAAGACATTTAATGCTAAATTATGTGTGGAGTTTTGATTAATACACAGTACTGGCTATTCTAATTACCAAATTGAGATGATGTTCATGACTAGAAATATCTATGAGGCAGCTGAGAAAATTACTTAAGAGTGACCAAAAAAGACATGAGCTGAAGGGAGTTTTCACTGAAGGTCAATGAAAGGACTTCACCTCCTCCTACTGCCTAATCAAATACAAAGGGATGGTGGTGAAAGACAAAACAAAAGTTGCTTTTTGGTAACTTCATGAGCCGTGCCTGTTCAACATACCAACTACTATAATTCAAAAATGACCCTATACTGTTATCTTCTCTTTTTCTTCCTTTGACCTCAAGTTCTGTGTCAGTGCCAGTCATCTTTAGGACAGTTAATAACTGTTTTCATTTCTCTGCTGTAATCATTTGGACATACATACATCTTTGATATTTAAAAGCAGCAGGTGTTTTCTATCCATATATTTTACCAAGACCTTTATTTTCCTACTATTCAATTTTCCTTCTATACTACCGTGTTTCCCAAAAATAAGACCTAGCCAGACAATCAGCTCTAATGCAATCTAATCAGACTAATTAGCAAAAATTAATATAAGACCCGGTCTTATTTTACTGTAATATAAGACTGGGTCTTACGTAATAATATAGTAGAATGTAATACAATATATAATATAGTATAATATAATACCAGTTCTTATATTAATTTTTGCTCCAAAAGACGCATTAGAGCTGATTGTCCGGGTAGGTCTTATTTTCGGGGAAACATAGTACCTCCCTAACAATCACACTGTTGGAAAAGTTATTTCATCATCATAGGTAACAGTAATCCACCCACAAAGGAATCACTTCTAATAGGTAACAAACTACCCACTTATCCACACATCAGGAATATAGAGATCTGAATAAATTTTTGGTGTCAATTGTAAGATCACCAATAGCAAATGTTTATTCCTAATTAGTAAGGTCATTCAAAAAAGTCATTTCTAAATGCAATTCAGAAAATACTCGCCAAGACACATAATGTGTAGAGAGTAATTCTGTCCTTAAATCACTGAATGACCCTACAAGATGACCTAAAGACTTGTGTGAGTTTAGTTGAGGAGCAGCAATATCAGTGTCACCTGGGAGGCTGTAGAAATGCAGAATCTCAGAGCCACCCACAGACCTACTGAATTAAGAGTCTGCATTTTAATAAGCTCCCCAGAGTATTCATTTGCACATTAAAATTTAAGAAACACTTCTCTAAAGAACACAGCATAATATTTGACAACGTCAAACACCAATCAGAAACACAAGGCTTTTATATACTATTATAGGTATTAGTCTATATTTAAAATGCTTGTCCGTTATTCTCTTTGATTTAACACTCTATGTAATCTAAAGCATACAAATTATTCAATGAACCAATCTATCACAGATTACATGCTCAAAGAACTTCAAAACAAATCTGAAAGACTTGCATAGACTAATTCTGTTGTTCCTTAATTCTGGCATTTATTATAGCAATTAATATGCAGCTTCTTGGCCAGAGCTATTTCCATCAATTTATATGCATTTATGTTTATGAAAGTATGTTTTTTTTTAAAAATAAGGGTTTCCTTGTATGTATGTTCATAATCTCAGATAACAGGTCTCGAGTCTATAACCTCATTTCCATATATTGCTAGTCAGAAACATCTTTTTCTTAGAACCAATCCCATTAAAAAGAAAACTACAATGCAAATCTAATGTTTATGTCATATGTAACTTTCTACACTAAGTGTGGTTTCTACTGCCTAGGGAGGACTTTCTTAAGAGCTTAAGAAAAATAATTTGGGATCCCAAAAAGCGTTCTAATATGATCTGTGCTCTGTTCTAACCTGTTTACAAGGAGGTCGTTTCAACATGTGTCACTATACAATTAAGGCAGCATTCCAAGAACATAACAATGTCTTTAATTAATGGTCTTTGGTATAACAGGTCTTTTAAATGAACTATAATAAAAATTTTTAATGAAATTTACAAAATTTTTATGCATCTTGAATAATAAATTTCTAGTACATAAATCAGGACGTCATAATTTTATGAAGCATAGTGTTTCTATCACTAACTCCATTATCTTACTTAACTCATTCTTCTCAGCTCCTTCCTTTTCTTCCTAGTCTTTATTTCTATTTAATTACATCATCGTCTGAATCTATACTACCGTGTTTCCCCGAAAATAAGACCTAGCCAGACCATCAGTTCTAATGTGTCTTTTGGAGCAAAAATTAATATAAGACCCGGTATTATATATATTATATCACATTACATTATTATGTTATATTAGACCTGGTTTTACATTATATTACATTATATGAGACCCAGTCTTATATTAAATTAAGTCTTATTTTAATTTTTGCTCCAAAAGACACATTAAAGCTGATGGTCCGGCTAGGTCTTATTTTTGGTGAAACACGGTAGTAGCAGATATTGCCTGGTTGCCTAACTGCCATCCAATTCCTCTCCCTTCCTGAGACCTCCTCTTCCCCATTGTTTATTAGCCATCTGGTTTAGGCAAACTAAACCTACACTCTGCTCCAGGGGCAGGCCCTCAATTCACCAAGCCAATTAGGGTAATCACATTCCTCTGGCTACTTACTGTAATCTGGTCAAGAGTGGTCTAATCAGATTAAAAGCTCTCAGGATTTTTGATTCATTGTCATGGGGAGTAAGGCTCCTTCCCCAAGGATGTGAATAACGCAAGTAGCTTACTGCTGATGGTAGCAGTTTTGCAACCAAGAGGAAAATCAGTTTGAAGAGGAACCCCACAAAAGGAGGGAGGCAAGACAGGAGAATCAGTGAGGTTACAGTCAGAACACACTACAACTGAAAGCTATGCTACTTCCACTTTTCTATTAAACAAGTCAATAAACCTTTGTAGTTTAAGCCAGTTTGAAATTGCTTTTCTGTTGTCAGCAACCAAAATCTCTCTGGTGGAACCCTAAAGCATAAAAAAATGTTCAATATGCCATTTCTCAAATTTATGTATAATTGCCACTGTTTGTTCCTTAATTCAAATTGGGATGTGATACATGTTTATTCTTACTACTTAGAAAAAAAAGCTGAAACTTAAGACTTGTGTCAAGTATCCCACCTTCTTTGCTATTTTAACATAGTTGGGCTAAAAAAAGTTGTATTTTAAGGAAAGCTTTTAACAGATATCTACTTATACACTTAAGATAATTTTGTTATAATATTAAATATAGGGAAATCAAAGCCGTTTAAAGCCATTTAGTCCAATGAAACACAGTGGAAAGAAATTTAAACATCACCCATAGTAAATTAAGATGTAAATACTAATAATTATGGGCTCTCATTTTAGTTTCTGGCAAAGAATGGTTTTTGTAGATACATTAAAGAGAAACGGTATGATTTGTAGATACCTAAAAGTACCAAACAAGACATACACAACAAACTAGATGAGCCAAATTTTAAAAATTAAAAGATAATACTGTTGAACAGCCTTAGGGCAAAAACTGAAAAAAGCATTAACACCTAAACTACAGTGAAAATTAAAATATTTTTAACTACCAGCTCTTTTTTTTTTTTTAAATCGGGATCCCAAATGATCTACTTAACTGTACTGTTCCAACATTTTCTCCTTTTTATTTATATACAAATCAAATCGTTTTTGTCATTTGACCTGTTTTGCCTTTTTTTAAGTTAAACTTTATTTTGGAATAATTATAGACATACAGTTTTGCCTTTTTAAGTGAAAGATACCTAATGATAAATACATTCTCCAAAAATAAGCATACTGGTTAAAAAGTAATAGTACCTGTATCAAATTGTCAAAAGCTTAAAAAGAAATAAACCAACCTATTTTTTTTTTCCTCACCAAAAGAACATATATTTCATGCTGAGAATTTAGAGAAAAAAGCTAGGTGGGTAAAAAGAAAATAGTGAACATCTCATGCAATCCTCCTACTTTTTAGTGTTTCCACCTAGGGTTTTTGTTGATTTTTTTTCCTGTGTGTTTGCAAGGGGTGGGGGTTGTGGTGGTAATAACCCCACCAAAAAAAATACAAATAACCTTTATTCAAGAATAAACTGTATTTTTAAGACATCAATGATCATGAAATTCTTAATTTGAGAAGAATATCACCTATTCTAAGAAGAGCTTTGGGTACTAAGAACATAATTCCACCTCATACCATGATATAGGTGCTTGAGACCCAAACTGGCATCCACAGGAGGGCAATAATCAAAGCTGCTGTAGCTGAGCAGCCGTTAAGGACACAGTAAATAGAATGAGCAGTAAGGAGACATGGCACTATTAGGATGACACCTAGGAGGTGTACTGCTCTTATTTCCCAAGGAACCAAAATGTTTTCTTAGAGCACGCAGTGGGAGTCAAGTTTCCTTGGTACCAATTCAGAAAGGCAGCTGCTTTAATTGCTTACATTAGTGCAATTGTTTTTATTAGACCTCAGTTGCCATTATAATAAATTCCACATTTTCAAAAGTAGAAAAAACACAATATATATTCAAAAGCATCAACAGCCTCTAATGTTACATGGTACTAGATCAAGCTTTCAGTTATTTTGCTCTCATTACGATCTCCATTGGCAGTGAGTTACAGAAACACTCAAAATGCTGTTTGAATTACAAAATAGGTCAACATTTTATATGAACATGTTAATGGTAAACTTTTCTTGAGGAATTTAACCCCACATTTTAGAGTTTTAAATCCTATGGTTGTAGTTCTTTCCTTTTACATGTATCTCACACTTCTTTGAATTCCTATAGCACTAAAAAGGCTTTACCCATGCAACTCACGTGTCATAACAAAATGCCATCTTATTTGCAGGGGCTTCATGTTTTTATATGTTAGTTTCCAATCTCTGACTATATAGTAATTTCCTTGGGGTCAGAAGTACACATTTAATAGTTTTTGGCTGAGTAGATCTGGCAATGGCTATGTAAGTTATGTAATTTTAAAAGCAGAGACAAACTGTCTATATAGTACAAAGTATTACCAAAAGCAGAGACAAACTGTCTATATAGTACAAAGTATTACCACTCAACAAGATTTTTAGAAGAATAATGACCTGGGGTTTTAAATAGCACTATGAAATTAATGTTTCTTCAAGAGAAACCCTTCTATGGGAAACAAAAAAGCAAAGCTCTTTGTTTAGCCAAAAGAACATGCTCCAACAAACAAAAACACCCCACCATTTACCTCTATAGTAGGCCTTTGTTATTGCATCAAATTCCTCTTGACCTGCCGTATCCCATAACATTAGTCTGACATCTTCGTCATTAACTCTGAAACAAGAGATGACTTTATTTCATATGTAAAGGAAAAATCTTTAGTAATATGGCTTTGTGTATATATTTTTTTCACATCTGGAGGTACTAAAACTACATTGTCGGCTTCACTCTGAAAAAGTACTTTTAAATGTTGATACCATTACCAACAGCGAAAGTAAGGGTAAAAGACATTCCCCTAAAGCTATGACTTTACACATCATTTGGATTTACCCGGCATGTTTTTCCCGACAACAGTCACAGATAGTGGTGGCTCTAAGACTAGCAGTACTGGGAAAGTGGAGTTCCCTTAGGTCAGGGCTTGTTCTGTCCTCTCACTGTACCATTCCAGCGGGTTCTGGCACACAAGTGATTGAATAAGGAAGGAAGGAAGCAGTTTACCTGCTTGGTTGCTCTTTAACTCAAAAATTTACTCTATTTGTCATATGGTCCCATGTTTTATTCATGGCAGTTACATTCTTTAAAGTCACCGCAAACACTGAATTAGCAAATACTGAACCATTGCTCTTAGGGGAAATACAGGGTTAGATTCCCACAAGTCCCTGGTTACATTTTTGTCAACTGATCAATATATTAGCTTGGTGCAAAAGTAACTGAGGTTTTTGCAATTATTTTTAACCTTTTAAACCGCAATTACTTTTGCACCAACCTAATATAACCTCATTTTCCGCATGGTTCTGTTTAAAGACATCTTATTTAAGACATATTGTTAATTCATTAACATTGAATTCACTGCCTACAGCACTATAATTCATGTCTGAATGAAGCTTATCTAACACATATTTTCCTGTAAGGCTCAGGCTTCTTGCACTTAGGAACATCAGACAGCACTTCAGCACTAAGCTTACCTTAGAAAATAAGAAAAGTCTCAAATCAATACTCTTAAGCTCCCATCTCAAGAAAGCAGAAAAAGAGCAAAATAAACCCAAAATGAACAAAAGATGTGGCACAAAAACAGGACAGAAACTAAAAATCTGAAAGGACACTTGTTTATAGTATGAGAGATAAAACAAGAAGGAAGAGGGTCTCCTTTTTCCACCTAAACTAAGAATGTGTCTGAAGGGCGACTGAAATTTCTTGCTGCTCTGTTTACGTCAACAAATGACCACCGAAGCACTGGGATTACTGATTCTGGAGTTACAAATAAATTTTAGCAAGTAGGTGAATTTGCAAATGCAGAATCTACAAATAATGAGAATCAACTGTATACTTAAAATATAAATATGGAATCTATGAACAATGACAATCAACCCTATACTTAAAATGCTAATTAGGTTCAGAAAATAAGTACAAAAAACAAATATCATCAAGACTTAAAATGAATCTTCTTAAAATATCTAATAAAGGAAGCAAATACAAAAATATTTTTAAGAGGGTAGTATGTAGAAATTAGAAATTAGAAATTCAACAATCTTTAAAATACTGAACACAGTTATCTTTGATGCTAATGTCTGGACTAGTTAAGTCAGATTTGTTTAATGTTACTTATTTCTGTAAAACATTTTAGTTTGTTTCCTACCATTTAAAATAGCCTTAAAAGTTCTCAGAACTAATGATAAAAAATGTTACTTTGATATGTTTCAGAATCCAATTGGAGTTCCTGAAGTAAGATTTCCTTTTCATAGGAGTATTTAATCCTCTCAAATCTGCTTTCTTTATTTCTTTAAAGTAAAAACAAATTATTAATTTTTTAACTTCTGTATAGTCTTGTCCAGTTTTAAAAAGAGCCATTCTAAACAAAGGATCCCATAATATAAGAGATGAAAACTATTCTAAGAGACAGGTAACTTTACTTCCAAATAAATTAGTGGATGGAAATCTCATTAGAGTCAAGCATTAGTTTGTGCTTAAGAAATGCCCAAGGTGCCATCAATAAACATAAAACAGATACAGGATAAAAAATGAGGGAGGGAGGGGAATAGGAAAAAAAGAAAAAAATGGGAGAGGAAGGAAAAAGAGATGAAAAGGGGTAAATGATGGAAAGATAAAGATACACACAGAGGAAGTATATGAACCACTACCAACTGTCTCACGAACCACTGCCACTAGATGCCTAACCTTGGACTATACTGTAATTAGTTACTATTATTTTGATGAAAGTTTTGCACACAGTTCACAAATCAAAACCAAGGGGACAAAATGGCCATGTACATACTGGACTTGTCGCTCCAAAAAGTCTACTCCAATGGTTTTCTTGTAGTCTTTTGTAAAAATGCCTTTGCAATATCGCTGAATCATGCTTGATTTTCCAACGGCTCCATTCCCAACAACCACCATCTTGATGGCCACTTCCATATCTTCCTCCAACATTTTGGGAGTTTAAACCGTCTCTGTACCAACTTTAATTCCAGGTGATCAGATCTTCTTTCTCAAATCTGTGGTTAAAAATGAAATTATTTTTTCATGACACAAAAATTGTACAAACTAAAATAAACTATAAATGTTTTATCAAGAAATAATTATATTACATTGTAAGAATTTGTTTCCATGATGGAGGCCCCCTCCCCACTCTGTTTAGATAATGTAAATTCTTTGAAAGGAAGGATATCATCATTCATTTTTGAATCCTTATCAACAGCGCAATGTATGATATCCAAATGTCAATAAATGCCTAGGTTACGTAGTGTTACCGTTCATAGAGACTAAGACTATCGATGTTAGAGTTGAGACCTGATTTAAAGTTGTCATTTACTGTTCTGTACTCCTAGTGAAGTTATTGCTTAACCGCTTTGAGCTTCAGTTTTCTGAGGATGTTTACAGGATTGTTGATCAATGATACTTATAAAGCATCTAGCATAATGAAAGTTAAGCATTCAAAAAACGGTCATTTTATACAACATAATAAATCCTCCATAGTTACCACCAAATGGGCAACAAATACAAAATCCAAGGAAACTGCTTTTCAAACCCATAGGTAGTAGTAATTAATTACCTAGAAAAGCACCCAAAAGAGAGGTTTTGTATAATAATGTACAACTGTGTGATAGCATTGGGCTTTTAGTGTTTTAATGTTAAGGTGACAATGAGTCCTCTACAAATAATCTTATACCATGCATTCTTTCTTTAGAATTTAGTTCAGACTAGTTGTCACTCATATAATGAAAGTAACAGAATGTGTACCATTTGCATTTTAACTGAAAAGAAAAGAAAGTCAATTTCTTCATATTTTTTCTGAAAATTACTAGCTAAGTTCCTGCACACTACCTTAACTGAAAATCCATCTAAACAACCACTACACGAAGTCTGAAATGTGAAGAACATTCCTTTTTTTGTCCCTACTGGATTTTCAGTAATTGTCCCTAGTGCATGATCAGAGGAATCATCTACAAACGTCTGTTAAAAGTGTAGGTTCTAGGTCTCCATCTCAGATATAATTCAATGATTAAAAAGAAAACCACAACAACAACCCAAACTTGGAATATCAGAACAAAAGAAAGAATATGGTAGTTGCGAAAATATGGGTAAATACAACAGGCTTCACTTCTTGAGTGTTCTAAATTGTCTGACAGATGAAACAAAAATTATAACACTGTCCAATGTGGTTTTCAATATATGTAGAGAAAACATTTATGACACTTAATACAAATGGGAGCGAATAAAGGAATGTAAAGGGTGGTAAGATTTCTGTACTTCACTTGGACTGGTAAAATGTTGACACCAATAGATTTTGATAAATTATGTATACACACGCATAATGTAATACCCACAGCAACCACTAAAGAAGTTGCAGAAAGAGACATATTCAAAAACACCACAGAAAAAACAAAATGAAATTTTAAAAACAATAAAACTATCAGAATCTAATAGAACTGTCCACATGACAACAGAATATACTTCTTTTCAAGCACCCACTGGGCATATACCAAGACAGAACATTCTAGGACATAAACTTAAAATAATGGGACCACAATGGGATCAAACTAGAAATCAGTAACAGAAAGATAACAGGAAAATCTTCACACATTTGGAAGCTAAAAACACAGGCTTCTAAACAATTTCTGGGCAAAAAAAAAAAAAAAAACAAGGGAAATTTCAAAAAGTAATTGAATAGAATAAAATGAAAAGACAACAGGTCAAAATTTGTGGGACATAGCTTATGTAGTGCTGAGAGGGAAATTTTACAGCACTGAATGCTTACCTTCGAAGAGAAGTCTCAAATCAATAATCTAAGCTCCCATCACAAGAAAGCATAAAAAGAGCAAAATAAACCCAAAATGAACAAAAGGATGGAAATAATAAAGAGCAGAAATCAATTAAATTGATGAAATAAAAATCTAGTTTTTTGAGAACAAAATTGATAAACAAAATGAAACCACAAATGACCAATATCAGGAAAGAAATAGGCTTATCACGAGACTCTGCAGACTCAAAAGGATAATACATAAACAACTCTACATACACAAATCTGACAACTTAGATGAAATGGACCAATTCCCTGAAAAGAATTAACTACCACAACTCACCCAATATGAAATAGATCATTTGAATAGCCCCATACTATTAAGGAAATTGAATTTGTAACTTAAAAGCTCAAAAAGAAATCTCCAACCTTCGGTGATTTCATTGAAGAATTCTACCAAACTTTCCAAGAATTAACAGCAGTGATACACAATCTCTTCCAGAATATAGAGGAGGAGGAAACACTCCCCAACTTATTTTACAAAGCCAGCATTATCTTGTTACCAACACCACACAAAGACAGCACAAAAAAGAAAACTAGACAGCATCCCCTCATGAACCAGATGCAAAAATCCTCAACAAATGTTAGTAAATCAAATCCAGCAACACATAAAAAGAATAACCAGGACCAGTGGACTTTATTCTGGGAATGCAAGTCTGGTTCAGTACTCAAAACTCAATCAATATAATCTACCAGATTAACAGAGCAAAGAAGAAAAACCACATACCATATCAATTAATGTGGAGGAAATGATGGACAAAATTCAACATCCATTTGTGAGAAAAACTCAGCAAACTAGAACCAGAAGAGGACTTCAACCTGATAAAGGGCAGCTAACATCATAATTAATTCTGAAAGACTATTTCCCCCTTTAGGGGAAATGTCCACTCTTAACTTACATTCATCATACACAAAGTCCTAGCCAGGGAAATACGCAAAATAAATAAATAAATAAAATCCTTACAGATTAGGGAAAAAAAGAAATAAAACTGTGTCTATTAACAGATGCCGTGATTGTCATCTGTTTAGAAAATGCCAAGGAATAAAAAAAAAAAAAAAAAAAAAATCTTAGATCTAATAAGTGAGTTTGTTAAGGACACATGAGATAAGGGCAACACACAAAACTTGACTGTATTTCTATATCCTAACAATGTACAATTTTAAATCAAACTTTTAAAATGACATTTACAAGAGGTCCAAAAATATTAAGTACTTTGTTATAAATCTAACAAAACAGCTACAGGTTCTGTGTGCTGAAAACTACAAATGCTAATGAAACAAAGACCTAAATAAATGGAAAGACATATCATCATGTTCATAGATTAGAGAACTCAAAGTAAAAATAGCAATTCTCCCCAAATTATCTATGGTTTAATGTAATCCCAAAGTACCAGTAGGATTTTTTGTAGAGACAAGCTGATTCTAAACTTTATATGGAAAGGCAAAGGAACCAGAATAGCTAAAACAATTTTGAAAAAAGAATAAAATTGGAGATATCATGCTACTCGATTTTAAGACATTATAAAGCTACATTAATCAAGAAAGTGTGATACTTGCAAAGAGAAAGATACATAAATCAATGGAACAGTACAGAGGATCCAAAAATAGACCCACACAAATATAGCCAATTGATTTTTGACAAAGGTGCAAAAACAATTCAAAGGAGAAAACACAGTCTTTCAATAAAGGTGATGGAACAACTGCATTCATATACAAAAGAAGTTAACCTTCCCCTGTATCTCACACTTCATACAAATAATATCCAAAATGGATTAAATGTAAAAGATCTAAATGTAAAACAATAATTTTTAGAAAAAAACTTTTAAAAGGTGAAAATTTTCTTGATCTGGGGTTAGGCAGAGTTCTTAGACATGATACCAAAAGATCCACAAAAAGAAAAATTTGTAAATTAGACTTCGTAAAAATTAAAAACATTTGCTCTGTGAAAGACACTGTTAAAAGAGTGAAAAGACAGGCTACAGACTGGGAGAACATATTTGCAAAACACATATCTAACTAACAACTTGTATCCAGAACATATAAAGAACCCTCAAAACTCAACATAAGAAAGCAAACAACTCAATTTAAAAAGGGGCAAAACTCTTGGCCAGGTGCTCACCAAAGATTATATAGGCCAAATAAGCACATGAAAAAGATACTCATCTTTAGCCATTAGTTAAAGACACATTAAAACCACAAGATACTGCTATATATCTATTAGAATGGCTAAATTTAAAAATACTGACAATACCACATGCTAAAGAGGTACTTTCAAACATTGCTGGTGAAAATGCAAAATGATACACACACTCTGGCAATCAGTGTGGCAGTTTCTTATGAAGTTGAATATACTTTACATGACCCTGCAATCTCACTCCTAGCAATACCCTAGAGAAATGAAAACTTATGTTCACAAAAAACCTGTAACACAAAAGAGCTGTTTAGAATAACAGCTCTATTCATAATCATCAAAAGCTGGAAACAATCCACGTCCTTCAATCTGATGGAATATTACTTACTGTGTTTCCCCGAAAATAAGACCTAACTGGAAAACAAGCCCTAGCATGATTTTTCAGGATGACATCCCCTGAACATAAGCCCTAATGCGTCCTTTGGAGCAGAAATTAATATAAGACCTGCTCTTATTTTTGGGGAAACATGGTAGTAAAGCAATTGTTATGTGCAACAACTTGGAGGAATCTCAAAGGCATTATGCTGAAAGAAGTTAGCATCCAAAGGTTACATACTACATGATTCCATTTATATGGCATTCTAGAAAAGATCAATACAGATGGTCACAGACTTACGATGGGTTCGACTTATGATTTTTCAACTTTACGACAGTGTGAATGCAAGAGGAATTCAGTAGCAACTGTACTTCAATTTTGAATTTTGACCTTTTCCCAGGCTATTGCTATATGGTGTGATACTTTCTCATGATGTTGGATGGTGACAGCATCTCCCAATCAAGCCACGAAATCAGGAGGGTAAGCAAGTGATACTCTACAATGTGGTACCTATTAAATGCATTTTGACTTAAGATATTTCAACTTACCAGGGGTTTATTAGGACCTAACGCCACTCTAAGTCAAGGAGCCTCTGTGGTTGATGGATTAGGGGAAGGATATAAAAGGATAGCATAAATTTTGGGGGGTGGTGATAGAACTATTCTATATCCTGATTATCGTGGTGTTACATGAATCTAAAATTCATAAAGTGCACATCTCCAAAAAAGTTAATTTTACAATATGGTAATTTAAAAATAATAAAATTTAAAGAAAAAAGTGGAATCAGATTTTAATATAGTCAGTGTAATTGTGATTATCAGCCACTACTCCGTAGACTTAAAGCACTGTATCAAAACAACTAAGTTCTTAGAAAATGAGCATAATTCTGAGTGCAATAATTAAAGAGCTGGACAGCAATGCTTTATGTAAATATTATTTTCCCCAAATTTAATTTTAAAGATTTTTGCCAACTAATGCAATCTAATAAATTAGAAAAGGGAAGGAGGAGTTAAATCACTGATCAAAGGGGTTGTTTTTTCATCATAGCCTGTACTTAAGTACAGGTATGATTATATTTACAAAAATACTGAAAAACTTTTTAGGTTCAATGCAATTACCTAGGAGGTGTTAGGAGTTACATAAAACCTAGAGAAGTAACCGGCCCTTTTCAGAGTCTACACCTACTTGATAGTGAAGTTATTACTCTCTCACACACCCTCAGGTTCCTAAGCCTGCGAGCTGCCTTAGGCTCCACGGTACGAGTAAAGTGATTCTGTGGCAGCTAGCGTCAATGAAATAGCGCAGTCTGGCTCATTCATAGTCTAGCTGTCTCTCAGCGAGAAATTAGGGAAGGGTGGGGCCGGGGGAAGGAGGGAGGTGCCCCTCCGCACAGGGAGGAGAGGGGTCTAAAACCTGAGGAAAGAGCTTGGGAGCCTCTTCCCCATCACACCGGACCTAGGCACCTAATGTCCCGAGTTGGTGTCTCCCGGGACTGAGTCGCCCCTTCTCTATCTGGGGGCTGGGTCTGGGCAAGTAGCCCCGACGTCTGTCAGGCTGAAGGCGCGGCGCTCGCCTCCGCTCCACCTCGCTCCTTCCCGCCCCAGGGGCAATTCCAGGCACCCACACCCTGGCAGATCCGACCCTGGGAGCAGGGAGGGGGTGCCGGGCTGGCCCTGCCGCCCACCTCCTCCAGCTGGAACTTGGGTCACCGCACTAAGAGGTGGGGGAGCGGGCGCTCGGCGGCCAGGGCCGGGGGATGGGAGCCCGGGCCTGGAGGCCCCTGCCCCCTACACCCCTTGGCAGTCCCGGGAGTGAGGCACATTCCGGGACCCCGGGAGAGGCGGGTCCTTCCCCAGCTGAGCCAGAGGAGTCCTCAGCCCCTGGAGAGGGCGAGTGACTGCAGCGCCGCTGCCCGGGAGTGTGAGCCGCTACTCACCGTCCCCCGCCGGCCGCGGACCGGCCACCCGGTGCGACCGGCTCCTCTTGGTCGCGGCGCAACCGCTGCTGCCGTCACCTCCTCCTCCTAGCGATCCAGCTACCCCGGCGGTCCGCCCAGAAGTCTCGCACCCTTTTTCAGTCTTTTAGAAATAACTATGATTTTTTGACGAACTTTACTGGCAGTCAAGGCTCAGAACAAACGGTTCTGCGGCAGCTCCGCTAGGGATGTTGGGGCGCCGGAGACGACTCCCCTCTTCTGTGGACCCGCCGAGCTGCGGAGCATGCGCTGGGCTTGGTCTGCGCATGCTCCGCGGGAACCCTGTACCCCCCCCCCCCCCCTCCACCCCAGTTCTGGCTTGTTGCGGAGAGGGCAGTCGCTCAGAGATCCCGGTGCCTCCAGGGAACCGCCGTGTGCAGTGGGGAGACCGGAGGTGGGCAGGAGCTCCTAGGTCGTGGATTCTAGTAAAAATAAAATTGACCGAAGAAGGTCCGCAAAAGTTTTGCTTACACTGCTCAGACTTGCAGAGCCTAGTCGAAGGACTTGCCCCGCCTTGGATACATACCTTATTTTCTTGACCGGATGGGATCCAAGTGGCGGAGTGAGCAAAAATGTCGAGCGAAGTCTAGAACGCAAAGTCCGCACTCTGTGACGGGACAAAGTAGAACTCTGAAATGGTTAATTATTTAGAGAACCAAACCAAAAATTTAAAGGTCCCCTCAAAGGCAATCTAAACTTAGCTTCATTTTTTTGTATTTCAAAATAGAATAGGAAAAAAAAATACCAAGTGCTGGCAAGGATGTGGAGTAAATGAATTTTTCTAACCTGCTGCTGCAATGTATACTGGCACAACTCTTTTAAAACACAGTTTGGCACTGTCGACTTAAGGAACAGTCCCTATGACCCCCCCCCCCCCCAGTTGCACGTGCACCTATACAGCCGAAAGAAATGCGTATTTATGGTGCACCAGCAAACAGCTATCAGAATGTTCACAGCTGCATTTGTTTTAATTGCCCCGAAGTGGAAATAACCCAAAAGACCATCAACAATAGAAAAAATTAATAAACACACAGTTTTCAGGTAATGGAATACTACCCAACAATGAGAATTATCTGCAACTAGAGGCAACAGCAGAAACGCAAAGTTGAGCATAAAAAGTCAGACACAAAAGTACATACTAAATCCATTTCTACAAAGCACAAAAACAGGAAGAGTAATCTGCTAAAAGTTAGAATACTTGTGACTTTGGCAGAGAGAGGATGGTGATTGGGAAAGGGGCTTCCAAGGTGCTAATAAGGTTCTTTCTTGATATTGGCACTAATTACACGTGTGTCTATTTGTGAAAATTCACAGATCTGTACTGTTATGCACATTTTTCTGTTTGTGAATTATACTTCACGTGTAATAATCTTTTAAATTAAAATTTTTAATAAAAAATTTAGAAATTATTTTCTCTATAATTACAATAGTTTGTAAACATAATGATTATTCAAAAGATTATTCAAAAGAAATTTAATGTCAAGTAGCCAAAGGATTTATCTATAGGATTTGGTTGGTAGTGTCTTTTAAACTTGAGTAATGTCCTGATCCCCTTTAAAAGGAAAGAAAAAGAAAACCCAATTAAGAAATGGGCAAACAACTTGAATAGACATTTCTCCAAAGAAGATATAAGAATGGCTAATAAGTACTTGAAAACAGGCTCAATCATTAAGGAAATGCAAATCAAAAGCATAATGAGATACCACTTCACAGATATTAGGATGACTATTATAAAAAACAAAATAACAAATGTTGACAAGGACGTGGAGAACTTGTAACCCTTGTGCACTGCTAGTAGGAATACAAAGTAGTGCAACCACTATGGAAAACAGTATGACAGCTCCTCAAAAAAATTAAAAATAAAATTACCATATGATCCAGCAATTCCACTTCTGGGTATATACTCAAAAGAATTGAAAACAAAGACTCAAACAGGTATTTGTACCATCATTTCCATAGCAACATTATCCACAATAGCCAAAAAATGGAAGCTAGCCAAGTGTCCATCAACAGATAAATTGATAAACAAATATCATATATACATATAATGGAATATTATTCAGCGTTTAAAAGAAGAAATCTGACACATGTACCACGGATGAACGAACCCTAAAGACATTATGTTAGGTAAAATAAGCCAGTGACAATAGAACAACTATGGTACAATTCCACTTACTCGTATATAAGGTACGTAAAAAGTAATCAAATTCATATAGACACAAAATGGAATGGTGGTTGCCAGAGGCAGGGGGAGGCAAGAATGGGAAGTTAGTGTTTAATGGGTACAGAGTTTCAGTTTTACAAGATAAGCAGAGTTCTGGGGATGGATGGTGGTGATAGTAGCACAACAATATGAATGTTATTATGTCCCAAGTTGTATGCTAAAAATGGTTAGAATGGTAAATTTTATGTTAAAATATTACCACAATATTTTTAAATGGGGAGAAAAGAGAAAATCCTAGTGAATCTCAGAGAATAAATCTGAGAACTCAAATTTAAGAAAAACTTCTTGAAGAGCCCCCCCAAATTGTTACCCCTCCTTTCATTTTCAGGAGATTGTTAGACATTCTCAGAACAATTAAGTCCACCTTTTATTTGTCTCATAGCTGTACTCAAGAACACAGCAGAGATTCTTATGCTCCCTTCAGCGAGATAATGAAAGCCCACATGGAAACCTGGTCTTTTAAATCCTGCAGTTGTGCTGTAGCAAAAATGGCAATAGAATTAGCCTGAAGGGCTTTGAAAGAAATTTTAGCTGCTGTGACTAGAAATGAGTTGCACAAAATTATCCTAGGGAAAACGTTCTGAAAAGTTACATTTTTAAGTCATTTAATGACTGTTCGAATCAAATGATTGTTCACTGACCAGGCAGGAAAAATGTTCATTGTCCTTTGCTAGTTTTTTCACTGTGTTTGACCCTCATGAGCTAAATACGTTTTAGGATCATAAATTATAGATGAATGAAATGATGAAAAACATTAAAGAAAACTTAGAACATATTCTTAAGGAAGAAATCCTTGAAAATTTTCCACTTAGACCACAAATATGCAAACACATGTGAATGAATTCATAGACATGAGGAAAGCTTAGTAGAAACCATAATACAATAGCTCCCCCCATATCTGCAAGTTTGCTTTTCGTGATTTCAGTTACCCACAGTAAACTCTGGTCCATAAATATTAAATGGAAAATTATAGAAATAAACAATTCATACATTTTAAATTTTGAGCCATTCTCAGTAGCGTGATGAAATCTCTGCCTGCCTGGGACCTGAATCATTCCTTTGTGTAGTGTCTCAAGGCTGTATGCGCTCTCCACCTGTTAGTCGCTTGATAGCTATCTTGGTTATCAAATTGACTGTTGTGGTATCTCAGTGCTTGTATTCAGGTAACCCTTATTTTACTTAATAATAGCCCCAAAGTGCAAGAGTAGTGATGCTGATAATTTGGATATGCCAAACAGAAATTGTGAAGTGTTTTTTTGCAGTGAAAATGCGAGTATACGAGGACTGACAATTAAGTTTGCGAACTTGTTGCAATGATGTTGCTAACCTTCTTTTGATATCCGAGGGATTATTCATCATGAATTTGTACCAACTGGACAAACAGGTAACCAAGTTTACTATCTGGAAGTGATAAAAGGCTGCATGAAAGTTAGACAACCTGAAATCTTCGCCAACAATTCATGGCTCTTGCATCACTGCAATGCACCAGCTCACACGGCACTGTCTGTGAGAGAGTTTTTAGCCAGTAAACAAATAACTGTATTGGAACACCCTCACTGCTTACCTGATCTGGCCCCCAATGGCTTCTTTCTTTACCCAAAGGTAAAGGAAATATTGAAAGGCAAACATTTTGATGACATCATCAAAACGTTGAAAGGCAAACATTCAGGACGTCAAGGGTAATACGACCACAGCTCTGATGGCCATTCCAGAAAAAGAGTTCCAAAGTTGCTTTGAAGGGTGGACTAGGCACTAGTGTCGGTGCTTAGCTTCCCAAGGGGAGTACTTGAAAGGTGACCATTGTGAGATTCAGCAATGAGGTATGTAGCACTTTTTCTAGGATGAGTTCACAAGCTCAATTGTCTGACCTCGTGTGTGCACACGCGTGTATGTATATATATGTGGAAGATTATATAATACATACATGTATATGTAAGATATATATGTAAAAATATATATGTATATATATTCACAACTATATGAACTAAAATAACCAATGTAATGGAAGTATAGAACAGGGGGCCCTAATTTAAATTGGAGAGCAAGAGAGGTCTTTCTGACAAAGTGACATCTAATCTGTTACCTGAAGGATAAATGATTCAGCTAGGTGAGGCATAGTCAGACAAAGATTTTACAGTGGGAGCAACAAGTATGATGGCCTGAGACAGGAGATAATTTGGCGGGTTTGGGGAATTGAAGGAGCACTATTGTGTAGGAGTGAGGTGGAAAGTGGTATAAAATGAAGGAGTAAGGGAGGCAGTGGCCTGATCATGAAGACCTTGTAGGTCATGTAAACAATTTGGTTTGTATCCCAAATATATTGGAAAGCCTTTGAAAGAATTTTAGTGCAAAGATAAGGAGATTCACTTGAAAGATCTCCTTGGCTTCTGTCTAACAAGTGTATAGAGTAGAGGAAAATGGGAGACCAGTGGAAAGCTGGTCCAGGTGAGAGATGATGGAGGCTTAACTGAGATGGTAGCAGGAGTGTTACAGAAGAGTGGATGAATTTGTTTTTAACTTTGGAGGTGGAATCTATTGGACTTGGCCATGGAGCAGAAACAAGAGAGAATGTCAGAAATGACTCACAGGTTTCTTGAATGACCAGCTGAGATTCTGGCATCAAATTCTGATATGTAGATTTCCCCACACACACACTACCAAGCAATTCTTGGACACTATCTCCCTGAAATAGCATCAGATTTTACAGGTTAAGGGTTCAGTCCCACAGGACTGTCCCCCACCCCAATAGAAATGCCAATTGCAAGTCCAGGTGATTGATCACCTGTGTTTCTCACAGACCACCGGCCATAAATGGGAGGTTCCCAGGGCCCATTCCTTGGGTTTGATTAATTTGCTAAGTGGTCCACAGAACTCAGAGAGACATTTTACTTGCTAGATTACCATTTTATAATAAAAGGCCATAACTCAGGGACAGCCCGATGGAAGAGATGCATAGGACAAGCGGAAAGGGCTCAGGTCTTCTGTGCTCCCTCAGACCAGGTCACTGCCCCAGCACCTCCACATGTTCACCAACCAGGAAGCTCTCCAGGCTAGTCCTTTTGGACTTTTATGGGGGCTTCATTACATAGACGTGATTGATTGAATCATTAGTGATTGAACTCAATGTCCAGCCTCTTTCCCCCTCCTGGAAGTTAGGAGCTAGGACCGAAAGTTCCAACCCTCTAATCACATGGTAGGTTCCTTGGCAAGTAGCTCCCATCCTTAGGTGATTTATGGGCTTTCCAAAAGTCACCTCAATAACATAATAAAAAACATCTCTATGGCTTTCATCACTTAGGAAATTCCAAGAGTTTTAGGAGCTCTGTTTCATGAAGGAACAGAGGACAAAGACCAAATATGTATTTCTTAATTTAAATCACAATATCGCACCACCTTGCTGATATGGTCACTATAGAACTAGTTATAACTCTTACCTAGCCAGTGTGAGTCAGGGAATAGGCAATTCATTTTAGATTCTTTTTTGGTTTGTCACAGATTGTTTTTGTATCACGTGGGTTAGTCTGTACCGTCGTACACACTTCTGGATTTAGGGCACTTATCAATAAAGGAATTCTTAGAATATAACAATCTTTCTGTTTTTTCCTTCACTGCCCAAGTTTTCCTCATATATGCACTTGCATTTGTTGAAATAGCTTTAGTGTGCTGAGAGATCACCTCTCTGAAAGGGCTGGAATGTTTAGGCAACTCTGATGGTACATAAGAGTGCATCTGTGTGACGTTCTTCATAGTATATATATTGGAATATTTATTTATACATTGCTCCAATTATCTGGCATTTAATGCATTTTCAAAAGCTTATTCAGAATCACCATTTTATCATCCACTCTTTAAGTTCTTCTGAGTGCTGTCACAAAATAAGCAGGGGAATATTTGATTAACCCTATTTTTCGACACCTATGAAGTAAATAAAGGTCACATACCATGCAGGTAGATAGGTACAAAGAATCCAGTTCTGTTGATGGCCAATCATGAATCTAAACTCAGTCCATTGTCCATTCCCTGGACTTGCAATTATTAAGTCACATATGGTTATGGGAAAATGTTCTACTTACACTAACAATCAACTACTTGATGCCCACAGCAGAATTATTTTTTCCTCTCAAGTATAGTTCTTTCTACATTAATCAGTGATCAGGGTTTCATGCTTGAAGCAATTTTAAAAATTGAGTTGCTACGGAACAAAAACCAATGGACTGGTGGAGGGGGTTGTAGGAATGTACAGACAATTGATACAATGATGAGCTACACATGACAATGTTATACTGATACTTTGTGTGGTGTGGGAGGATCCTGGATAGGAGTAGTATTAGTATTTGAAAGCCACTATGGTGATGGTATGCATAGAAATATTTCCAAATGGACACATCTCCGGAAATGCCAATGGCATTGCCAATGATGTGTCTTTTTTTCTCTAGTTGCTTTTAAGAGTTTTTCTTCATTTTTACTGTTCTGCGATGTCTGAGTATAGATTGTTTTCATTTTGTGTAATGTATTTGGTGTGCTACTTCAATCATGTCTTTCCTCAACTCTGGAAAAATCTCAGCCACTATCTCCTCAAATCTTGCCTCTAAATTATTCTTTCTGTTTTCTTCTTCTGGAACTAAAATTAAGAGAAGTTGACCCTTTACCTCTATTATAGTTTTCATATCTTCATCTTTATGGATTCACTATGTATGATGACTTATTTTCCAGTTGACTAATTTCCTCTCCAATGGTTTTTATTCTACAGTTTAAATTTGTTCATTGAGCGACTACCTTTTAGGGTGTCACTAATTAGGGTGACTACCTTTTTTTAAATCTTCAGATAGGTGTTCACTGTTTTGTTAAAACCTCTATTCCTTTTTCTTGTAGTCAAATTATTTTATTCTTTATGCTTTTTAATCTTTCTTGCATTGTAGTAGTATTTTGAACATAATTATTTTAGTCCCTTTGGGTTGTTCCACTATTTCTAATTCTCTTTCTTTTCTTCATTTGATGACTCTCCCTCATCATGCTTTCTTGCGTGATTTATAATTTAGGAATGTGAACTCATCATCATCTTTACTGTGGCTGTGTTTTCTATGGGACTTCCAAGTGCTCAGCCCCTGTATAGTAGTTTGATATCTTCTTTTAATGTTTGATTTTTTCAAAGCCAGGGCTTGAGAATGGATCTAGGACCGGCATTTATGTTAAATTTTCACCTCATAATTCTCACATCATATGGATAGTATAAATTCAGAAACCATACCCACATCTGGTATAGGTTTTGGGGTTTGATTCTTCCCAGTAACTTTTTCTCCAGTCAGAACCCTAGGCTATGGCAAACTTCCCTGCTGCTTCTCTGTTCTACTGGCCAGAATTCTTCTAGCTTTTCATAGTTTTTGTTAGCTCTTCTAGTGTCTTGTCTTTATGTTAGTGTCTTACTTCCAGCTCCCTCTTTCATCTAGACCAACACACACCTTCAGTCCCTTGGGGATATTAAAACTTCTGCTTTGAGCCTCGGGTGTGGCATTTTCTTGAACTGTGAAGGTCCCTAGTGATTCTCTTTCTTTCTCTTGATTTAGGCTATGTATTTTGTTGTTGTTGTTGTTGTTGTTTGTATAGTTTATCCAACTGGATATATTTATCTAAGCTTGTCAAGTTTATGTCTATATAGTAGGAAGGTTAACATCAGCTCATATTTGTTGCAGGAGCAGGAAGTCTTGTTTTATTTTCTATGTCAAATTCTGGTCGGAGACCTCACTTGTTAGGGCTGTAAGATACCCAGTATCAGTCCCTTTCCCACAGCTGCAAAAGAGTTGTCAGAGGCTTGCATAGTTTAGAAAGCCTGGGGAAGGATGTCTGGCACTCAGTCAATTGTAATCATTCCTGAGATGAGCATTGCCTAAGTTCATTCAGTCTTTTTGAATAAATCAACATCCTTTATAACAGGTTTGGTCATAAGTACATTTTATCTCAACTTCCATCAATTTCTGGGAAGCTAATTCCATCTTTTCAATTCTAAGGACCGACTTTTTGGAGAGAATGGTAGGGACATTTGCAAATGCATAGGTGCATTTTTTGGTTATCTTAATGGCTAGGGTTTGCTAGTATTAACTGATGCTTAGAAACCAGGGATAAGCAACAAAGCTTGTGCAGAAAGGCTATCAGACTTCTCTTTGAGGAGCATTGTGTGTTCCGCCCACATCTTGGATGGTCCAATTTAATCCCCTTTGAAGGACTATACTTACATACATCTTTTTTTTTTTAAATTCTTTTCTAGGTGTCTTAGCTCAGGCTGCCATGTACCCTTGCCTGATTGCTATCCCACTCTCAGGAGTAACAGCTGTTAACATGTCTTATGTATCATATATATATACACACACACACATATATATGATATATACATATGTATATCATATACACACATATCATATGTATATTATATATCATATATATATATAATACTCTATCAAATACTGTAGACATTCATATAATGTTTGAAGGATAGCCTAAATTTTATTCAAACACAGATGAATGGTTCCTTAGGCTGTGGTGGGGAGAAGGGCTTGCTGGTCTAAGGTCTCCAATATATCCAAAGTCACAGAATTTTAATGATAGATGTTGAAAATTTATAAAAGGTAAAAACAATTTAAAAATTGGGATGTAAAGTTATATTTTCCTTCTCGTATAGACCTCCAGAAAGAACAATCCCTGCTGAATCTTGATTTTAGCCCAGTGAGACTGATTTTGGGTGTCTGACCTCTAGAATGGTAAGATAATACATTTGTGTTGTTTTAAAACATTACATTTGTGGTTATTGTTACAGCAACCATAGGAAACTAATTTTTTTAAGTCTTCTACAATAATGACTACTTCTATTGTTATTATTGCTATAAAAATAAAATTAGTTGCTATTAATTTAACGCTTACCTTATGATAGAAACTATAGCAAGTAGCTTACAAACAGTAATTTAATCTTTGCAAGAACTCTATGAAGGTGAGCATTATTATTCCCTCGCTCTCTTTTTTTTTTTAGTAGAAGAGGAAAATGAAAATTAGAGAGGTAAAGTAAATCTGTCAAGGTCACATACTAGTTAATGGTAAAGCCATTTTTCTATCACATTTTAGAATTAATATATTCATATATCCTAGACATAAGAAGATACACTAATTTCCATTACACTTTACAACCTAATATATATGAGTGGATTTCATTCTGTTTTACATACGTGGTTATTTCTTATAGAGGAATTACTGTTATGAACATTTTCAGCATATAAAATTCTAACATAATCTCATTGATTTTCTACTGATTTGATGCATTTGTTTCAAAAATAAAATTTAAATAATAGAGACTAGTTATTAAAGATATTCAAGTCTTATTTCTCATCTGAAATTATTGGGAGGGAGGTATCCTAATAGACTGGTTCAATCATGTTTTTAATGTATTCTTGTTTTATCTAAAAAAATTAAGGAATTTAGAAATGAGAAGAAAAGGTTTTGAATTGGGATTATGCATTTAGAAAGAAAAAAAATAAGTTAACCACCTTCAAGGACATTATAAATGGATTATATAAAGGGCATTCTTATCAGCCATTTTTAATTAAAGTCAATCAAAGTTGAAAGACTTAGCTTGGTTATGTTGTTTATTAAATGTTAAAATCATCTAATGAAGTAAATTGAGCATTCTCTGTAAATGAAAATATTAAATAAAAACTATTATCCATGCTGAATGCCAACTTGGATGCAGAAGTTGTCATAAAATTTCTTTTATTTTCCCAATTTCCTACATCTCATTCAGTTTTTCATGTATTTAAGTGACAGATTCAGTTAAGTATATTTTCATTATTTTTGATTGGTTAAGAGAAATCAAAGGCTTAATTTGCTTTTGCCTTGTTTTTTGTTTTGTACTGTGTGTAACTCTGCTGTAACTCTTATATTGTGTCTTTGTGCTATTATTAAATGTGTACATATTTCATCTCTTCTAATTATAAAATGTTATTCAAAATGTTCTACTTCTAAATCAACAATGAGGTTACTTTGCTCCTCTCTTAGATTGTAAGAGAAAATAAAAATCATAACATTTTGAAATTTCCTATTATAATGTTTACACAGATTACAGATTACACTGATTATAGAGTAGATTATAAACAAACATTTAAAATGAAAATATGTGATACTTATTGCTGAGAGAAATTAAAGAAGACTTAAACAAATGGAGAGATATGTTAGCTACATAATCGGAATGCTCAATATTGTTTCGTTGTCAGTTCTCTCCAAATTGATCTGTAGAGTCAATGCAATTCCAATCAAAATCCCAGTAGGCTTTTTTGTTGACAATTTCAAGCTGATCTAAAAGTTATGCAAAGAACCTAAGATAGCCAAAACAATTTTGTAAAAGGACAAAGCTGAAGAACCAAGACTCTGATTATAAGACTTTCGATAAAGCTACAATAAACAAGACACATAGACCATTGAAACAGAATGGAATCCGGAAATAGACTCACACAAATATGGTTGATTGATTTTCAACAAAATGCCAAAACAATTCAATGGAGAAAGGGAAAAGGTGCTGGAATAGCTGGATATCTAAATTAAACAAAAAATTTGTTTAGGTCTTACCTCATTCTGTACTAAAAAAGTCATCTGTGGTGGATTATTAACATAAATGTAAAAGCTAAAACTCTAAGACTTTTAGAAGAAAACAGAGGAGAATACCTTCATGACCTTAGGGTAAGGAAATATTTCTTAGGACCCAGAAAGTACTGACTGTAAAAGAAAATATTGATAAATTGGACATAATAAAAATTTTAAACTTCTACTCATCAAAAGACATGGTTAAAGAAATGAATAGATAGGATACAGACTGAGAGAAAAAGTTTATCACTTCTGATGAAGAAGTTATATCTGATGAAGGACTTACATATATAAAAAAACACCTAAAACTCATTTGTAAAAGAAAAAACAATCCAAATAAAAATGGGCAAAATACTTTAATGGACGCTTCACAGGAAAAGGTATATGAATAAGCAGTAAGTACATGAAAAAGTGCTCAATATCTCTTAGGGAAATTCAGATTAATACAACAATAAGTTGCCATCATACACTTCTAGGATAGCTAAAGTTAATGACTGTCAACATCAAATATTTGCATGAATGTGGGCAACTGGAATTCTGGTTCAACTATTTTGGAAAACTCTTTGGCAATTACTTGCAAAACTAGAAAGATGTTATCTCCATGACTCTGCAATTAACTTCTAGGTATTTACCCAAAAGAAATAAAACCTTATGTGTATGAAAAGACTTGTATGAGAATGTACATAGCAGCTTTATTTTAATTAACCCCAAACTGGGAAAAATCCACATGTTCACCAACAGATGAATAGTTATACAAACTGTAGTATATTCATAAAATGAAATACAACTCATAATTAAAAGGAACTAATTATTAATATACAAAACAACACGAATGAACTAAAAAATGTTATGCTGAACAAAAGAAGCCTGACACAAAAGAGCAGGTACTCTGTAATTTCATTTATATGTACATTCTGCGGTAAGCAAATCTAATCCAAGATGAAAAAAATCAGAATAGTGGTTGCCTCTGGGAGTATGCATTGACAGGTAAAAGGCACAGAAAATATTCTTAGGTGAGGGACATAGTCTACATCTTGAGATAGGTATGTATATTTGGCAAAATTCATTGAGTTATACATTTAAGATCTGTATATTTCACTGCATGTAAATTATACCTCACTAAAAAATTAGAAAAATAATGTATGCTTCTTTTCTGGGAAACACCACGTTTGTATCTGAGTTATAATTTAATTAATAATTATTTGGGACTACTTCTAAGATGGGTGATGGCTTCAGCACTGACATTTGTATATCCTTTATGGAACTGACCAAAATAGCCAATGGAATATAAAATTGAGGGACAACTAGAGTAGTAAATAGTCTCCAAAGATGGCCCCAAATAATTCTTCCTCTTCCTGTACATGCATGCATCTCCTTACATCAGGAGGGAGATCTTATGTCCATTCCCCTTGAGTCTGATCAGCACCTGTAACTGCTTTGTCCAGTTGAATACAGAGAAGTAACATTCTGAGATCTCTGAGCCCAGGCATTACTAAGCCTTCTGTTTCCTCCCTCTGAAACCCAATAACTGTGCTGTGAAGAAACTTAAGCAGTGAAGTAGAAAGGCCCATGTGGCAAAAATTAAAGACTTCCAGCAAACAGGCCCCCCTGAGCTCACATGTGACAGCCAGCACCAACCTGGAGCCTTCTGGGAAATGGATACCCAGCCTCAGTCAAGCAAACCTCACTAGTGTCATGTGGAGCATAGATGAGCTGCTCCATTGAACCCTGTTCAAATTGCAAAATCACAAGCAAATAAATGATTATTGTTTTAATTTACTAAATATTGGGGTTACAACTTACACAGCAATTGAAACTTAGAACAACTTGTATTATAAGTGCTGGGATATGAATAAAAATGCCATGTCACAAATTTCAAGAAATTTCTCTCAGATGGAATACATTGAACCAGATAAAAAATGGAGACATGTAGGCCTTGCTCATAATTTCTTTCTAGAGGAAGGAGTGCTGGGCTTTGGAGAGTAAGTAGAGGAAATTCTGGTGAAATTCTCCATACAATCCCTTTAGGATTTTGGTTGGGGTTGCATAAATATTACAGATTAATTTGGGACAAATTGTCATCTTTGTCATTTTGGGTCTTCCTATTCAGGAACATTGTAGTACCACTTTATTGTACTGAAGTCTTGTGTGTGTGTGTGTGTGTGTGTGTGTGTGTGTAAATTCTTGGAAATTTGTTAACTTTCCTGTTTGTTCATCCTAACAGAGAGTATCTATATTGGTGTAGTACTGGGATTTGAGATAAGTTGTGTTGGAGATTATCTGTGTCCTAGGGCAAATCTTCTGGTCCCAAAGAAGAAGAGGTAAAAGCTTATATTTTCTATGGTGATTTTACAAGATTTAGACTATTGATAGACTTTGAGGTAGGGAGGAAGCTATCAGAGACTTCACTGATGTGCCAATTAGTTGTTTATCAAGGTTTGTTCCTTGGCTCTGCCTCTGCCCTACCTTCCCACAACTCACCCTGGCAAAGGGCACCAGTCCTCTCTTTAGAATTCCCCTGCATCAGTTCCCTTTCTGCTCCATATCACAAGGGCAGGCTTGATGAGTTGCTGTTCTTCTGGCTGGGCCTGCTGCTAACAAACAACCCTGCAGCTCTACCTCTTTCACTCGGTGTGGGGATGTAGGTTCTGTATTGGACACCATTTCCTTATTTCCCAAGCTGGTTTTTTCCTTTTTCATTTATTGAATAGTAGGCTGCTCAATTTTTCCTCTAATCTGGTCTTGTTTGGACTTCGTCTTGCAGAAATTGCTCTGGCTTATACCTTCTCTTTTTCCATCCCTGAAACAGACTTATTTTTATTTTTATATTACATTGGTCATTTCAATGGCATTTGAAAGGATAAAAATCACCCCCCTGAAATGGGAAGTTTCAGAATTATCTTTCTTAAGCAGGTATCTGATTATAAACAAATCTTAATGGCTCTCTATAAAATCCAAATGTCTCCCCCTAGCATTCAGAGCTTCCCAAAGTTTCACTCCAGCTTACCTTCTCACTATGTGTTTTCATGTACCTGATATTTTGACTATCACCATTTTTAGAACATATCCATAGTTTACCTTCTTGGGCCTTTCATATTGATTTCCTGACATGGAAAGTCCATTCATTTATCGTATAGTTATGGAGTGCCTTCTATATACCAAACATTGTAAGTAATAACATTGTTTTTTTTAAATGAATCATGCCTAAAACCTTGGAAGAAATTATTTTCTTTGATCAAAATTATATTTTATTTGTCTAGATGTTTAAAATATGAAATTTTAAACTGTGACAAAGTAATATGCAGAGTCCATTTATTGACACATGAGCAAGTTAGTGTCGTTGGTTCACATAAGGAAGTGAGCTAAACTGTCATCCTGAATCAGATCATAATGCACGGGGAGATGGTGACATAAACAGTGTCAGCTAACAGTAGGTTAAGTCAGGGCAATAACACTAAAGGAGTCTGTAGGTTTGTAATGAAGAATAATTCTGTAAATAATACCTAGAAATAGCATGGCAAGAGATAATGGTAGATTTTTATCTTTGACCAATTACACATGCCAGGTACTATAGACTGAATGTGGTGTCCCCTCCCTAAATTCATATATAGAAATCCTAACCTCCAGGGTGATGGTATTAGGAAGTGATGTCTTTGATACATGATTGGGTCTTGAGAGCAGGGCCCTCATGAATGAGATTACAAGAGACCCTAGAGAACTCACTTGCCCTTTCTGCCGTGTGAGGACACTGTGAGATGACGTCCATGAACCAAGAATTGGGCTCTCACCAGATAACAAATCTGCCGGTGCCTTGATCTTGGACTTGTCATCCTCCAGAACTGTGAGAAATAAATTTATGTTGTTTATAATCCACCCAGTCTATAGTACTTTGTTACAGCAGCCCAAATGGCTATGACAGAAAATTGGTACCAAGAAGTGGAAAGCTGCTGTAAAAAGTATCTAAAAATGAGGAAGTGGCTTTGGAACTAGGTAAGGAATAAAGGATTGAAGAAGTTTGAGGTGCATGCTAGAAAAAGCCTACATTGCTGTGAATGGACTGTTAAGGGTGATTCTGGTGAGAGCTCAGAAAAGTGGAGAGCCCTAGAAAAAGCCTCCATCTTCTTAGAGAATACCTAAGCAATTCAGCCCAGAACGTTGGTACAAACATGGACAGTAAAGGCCATTCTGGTGAAGTCACAGATAGAGATGAGGAACATGTTATTGGAAAGGGGAGAAAAGACCATTCTTCTTATAAAGTGGCACAGAACTTGGTTGAATTGTGTTCACGTTCTAGTGTTTTGTTCTACCTTCTGCATTCCCAACTGGTCTCCTTTCCCGTAGTCATCACTTCTCCACCATCGTAACATTGCTGCCCGACGATCTTTCTAAATTACATTGTAAGATCTGCTTAAGAGTCTTGAATAACTCTTCGTTGCCATTTTCTTGTCAGACTCTTTAGTGTGACCTTGCCCTTTGTCTTGCCCTCTAGTCTTCTGTCTCCTATTCCCTCAGTGTGTTCCCTGTTATCCTGCTACATTGAGTCAGTTGTAGTACCCAGATTGTATCACGTTACTTTATGTCTCTGCAACTTTAATCATGCTGTTTCCTCGCCTAGAATTCTCTTCCCCTCCTTCCTTGCCTTAGTAACTCTTTTATGTTCTCTAAAATTCATTTAAATGCCACCACCCTCAGGAAATCCTCCATTATTATCCCAGGCTGAATGAAGTGTCTTCACTTAATTCTATTTCTTTTCTTTTAGAATTCTCTTCCAGTGCCATGATTATATTTATATCATACGACTTTTGAATCTGGTCTGTAAATTTTGGTTTGCCTCAGGGCACCCACAATGTATCAGGCACCATGCTATTACATTTAAGTGGTAAAGTGGTGGTCAGTAAGGACACAGTTCTTGTCGTTATGGGGCTCAGAGACTAAAGATAAGGCAAATATTAAGGAAGTAATCGTAAGTGCTCCAAAAAAGAAGTATAAATTCTATGGTTAGTACAATAGGAAGATCTAGGGGATCAGAAATTTCAGGCTCAAACATTTCTGTCTGCACCATTAGACCACGAGCAGCTTGAGCTCAGGGAGGAAACTATGTTGGTTCTAGTGTGCACTTGATAGAGGTTTGTGAATGAATACAAATGTTCCATGATGGAAAGCTTTTTATGTCATGAGACAACAGATTAAATTTTTACACTAATAGAATGCTTTTTTTTTTTTCTTTTATTAAGCTGAAAAAAATCTTTCTTTAAAATTTCTACTCATTGTTCGTAGCTTTGGTCTCGGGAGGAGCTCAGGATAAGTTTGTTCTTTCTTCCATATAATAGCCCTTCAAATATTTTAAGGTAGGTGATATGACCGTTGTATATCCTGTTTGGGACAGGAATATAGTGGGGTAGAGTAGGGTGGTAAAATATTTCCATTCCTTCAAAGAAAGAAGAAAAAGTCTTTATACTTACTTTGTGAGGACCTGTTAAAGATGGTGGATTAAGCACAAACATTCACCTTGCTACCTCTCCAACCCCACTAAAAATTACCTTAAAGTATTTTTTAAAAAGAATATTTCATATTCAAGAAAAATGAATGAAGGTGAGGACAACAGCAAAAAATTTTGGAAGCTGGAGAGTAGATTGATGAGTGGTAAGTCCTCACATGCCATAATCACATTACATCCAAGAATCAGAACCATAAACAGGCAGTGCCGGAACCCCAGAAATGAGCTACCTTGTACCACAGACCTCCCAGAGGCTCATAAATTGGCAATACCAAGTATATTAAGCACACTTTTTATTCTGATGTTTTGACATCTGAGGTCTTCCTGATAGTGGGGAGACTGCACCTCCCAGGGCTAGCCAATTCCTAGTGATAGTAAAGACTCCCCTTCCTTTTGCCTTTCTTATGCAAACTAATCAATCCAGAGCCCACAACACCACCCCTGCCTCTTCTATCAGGCTCTTACATTCTTGGTCAATATTCTGCTGCCCTAATCATCCCAGGGCCAGATATCAGGCCCCTAGGGACAGCCCCTACATTCCAGAGTCTGCTGAAATTATTTAAACTCTCCAACGCTAACCTGCTTACCCTTCCTCTCCTATTCCTTTCAGGAAAGCCACAATAGAGGCTCTTACCCACATTTCTCTCTCACTCCCTCTGACTTCTAAACACCCTGGTGCTTCCCCTGGTGGCATGCCTCCTTCTCTTGGGAACTGAGAATAACAAACTATCTTTTGAATAGAAGTTGTCTCCTGATCTGAATAATAATAAAACCTAAAAATTTAAAACACCAGGAATCTCTGAAAAAGAAAGGTAAAACAAAAAGATTGCTTGAAAGTTTGTATAAGAACATTTAGATACACCAGATCTTCCTTGCTACCCACTCCTTGCCTACCACCCTGCATAGCTGGCCAACTGCCCCTCTCCTGCTATAGCAGAAGACTTTACTTTCTGAATGAAAGTGAACCAGAGGGAGTTAGGGTACCACCCTGAAAGCAAGTGCAGCAAGTACAAGTCCACATATTGAAGCAGGAAACTCTAGGTCCACTCAGCTCCAAGATCAGTAGGAAGCAGCCTTAGAACCTCCATGTAGAACATTGGATCCTTTTTTTCCCCTGGAACTCTAAGAAGCCCAAAAGTAAAGGCTTAAAGATACCCATAATTGGGGGTTTCCATAAGAAAAACCTCAGCCAGATCACTCTATAGTAAAGCCCACCAGTTAACAAGCCCCGGCCATGCACACAGAGCTTCGACTCGGGTTTGACTCTTCCACTCTTAAGCATGAGTGAATACTCCATGATTCACATACATTTGAGCAAAGCCTATAACATCAAAGACAGAGACAAAATCTAAGTGTAAGCTAGAAATTAGAGAAAACAAAAACTGAGAGGGAGAAGAAAAAGTAAAAAACAACAAAAACCCAGCTCATTAAAATCTACAAAATAGCATATCCATGAAACAAGAATTGATGAGTAAAAAAAAGAAAAATTATGAAAACAAAAAAGAACTTTTAGAAACTTATGATATGATAATAGAAAGTGAAAATCTCAATAGAAGGGTTGAGATCTCCCAGAAAGTAGAATGAAAATGGAAAGAGATATAAAATGAGAGAGAACAGATAAGAACATGAGAGGTTCAATCGAGGTTCAGTCCCACATACATAAAAGAAGAGTTCTAGAAAGACTAGAGGAAGAGACTGGAGGTGAAGAAATCACCAAAGAAATAACTCAAGAAAAATTTCCAGAGTGGAAGGACCTGACATCACAGATTGAAAGGTCCCACCATGTTCCCAGCACAAATCATGAGAAAAGACCTAAATCAAAGTACATCATCATGAAATTTCAGAACACTTGGAACAAAGAAATCTTAAAGGCTTTCAGAAACAAAAACTGTCACATACGAAGAGTCAGGGATGAAAATGGCCTCAGGCTTCTCAGCAAAACACAAGAAACCAGATGACAATGGAGCAGGATCTTCAAACTTCTGAAGGTAAATGACTCCTGACCCAGAATTCTTCACTTAGCTTAACCAGCTCATAAACGTGAGGGTAAAATCAAAACATTTTTAGACATGGCAACTTTTCAAAAAATTGTCTTCTATACACATTTGCTCAGAAAACAACTAGAGAAGATACTTTATTAAAATGAAAGAGTAAACAAAGAAAGAGGATCCAGGAAATGGAGGATCAGCACAGGTTGAGAGTTAGAAAGTCCCAAGCCAGCAATTGTGTGGTTCAGAAGGAACAGCAAGTTCTGAATGGTAGAAGAGAGAAAGGTTCCAGAATGGCTGTCTCCAAGGAGATAAAACTGACAAAATTACATAACATCTTTGAAAAACATGTTGAAAGAAGATTTACATTTCTAGAAGAGAGTTTAGGATATATTTATATAAGATACATAGAAAACTAAACAAATGACAAAACAAATACCAGGAAAACAAAAATTCTAAAAGAAAATATAATCATACTATACGACTTTGCTCAGCAATGAAAAATATTTCATGGTCATAACAACATAAATACTAATGATTGACCTAATCAAAAGATGAGACAATAATAAGTTATGAGGAAGGAGGAGATACGTAAGTGTATATGTGTGGGTGTGGGAGGCAGGAAGTGTGTAAGAGAATCATATTTTCTCCTTCCATAGTAGGAGGTTGATAGATATGTAAAACTGAAAAAAAAATGTCTTATAAATACTAAAAGAAACAGAAAAAAAAGATTGAAAATTTGTCCTTTGGAAATAAGATTTGGGAAGAAAGCACATGAAGCTATTGGATTACTAGTTTTCATAAACTTTGTGGAAGTATTTGAGTTTTTTGAACTATGAATATATAAACTGATAAGGATAAAATTACATTAAAATTTCTTTGTAAATTGTGACAGATAAAGGCTTTATTATTAATAATAGTATTAACAATAAACTGTTTCTTTAGTTTGTTTGGTACAATGTTTATGCTAATTAAATGAGATCTTACACATTAGTATTCAGAACACTGCTTGGCACATAGTAAATGCTCAATAAGTAATGATTTCTTGTTTTTACTATCTCTAAATGAAAGTACCTAAAACTTCCTTCATGGCAAAATATATTAAAGGACTCTAATAAAGCGTTAACAATTTTCTGCCATTAAAAAATAATATTGTAATACTAGAAAAAAGTGGGATGTTTTGACTTTTTTGCCTACCAACTAATATTCTTTGAGAGAATTATTATAATATAAATTAGGTTATTTTTAAGAATAATAATTTAAAAGTGGAAAAAATTATAGTGCTTTAGCTACAACATGGAAATCAAATAACTTACAATTGTTTTAAATTGTTTCATGTTTTCCCAAACCGATATGATAGTTACCAAATCAAAAGGAAAAATATGCTACTTAATCATAGCATAAGCTTTTATCCTAATATGGTATAAACGATTTTAAAGTTCTTACTGTATGACATCTTAGGGTGTGTATTTTCTTAACTCTCAGAGGAAGATTAGTAACGTATCATGTGCTTTTCTTTTTTTTCTGCCAAGTGGCTACCCAGACTTTATTTAGAGCCCTGAAAAGTCCAGCCTTCTTACAGTATTATTAAACAATGATGTAATCTCATCTGGATTTGTGTCTGAAGTAATCAGAAGCGATCTCACAGTGATGTTTGCCTTGAGTTTCATGTTTTAGAATGAATTCTCATGGAAAATAAGAACTTCCTAGAAATTCTGTTTTAAATGTCTTTTCTGAATTTCACAGGTATTCTCAAACAATATGGTATTATTTGTTCCAAAAACCCATGCATGTTCCCTCCTCAATTTGGTATCAATTGTCAATACTACTTACCAAGGCCAGACACCTATAAAATATAAGAGATTCTTAGAAGGTTCCTAATGCTTAGTCTGCTCTCATCTGCAATCTACAATTCATCATGTCACATTTTTAAACCTTCCAAATATCAATATTACATATCCTTTTAAAATGCAAATGGTGATGATCAATATTTTCCCCTTAACAACTAGAATCCTGAAAAGGAAGCTCTAGTGGGGAGATGAGAAGGATCAGGAACGGGTGTGTAGAAGTGATGGAGGGTGGCTATGAGGGCCTGAGTACAGAATGGGATGCTGTATACACGTGGGAAAGCGGAAAGAGGGATGTGGAAAGGAATGGTGCTGGTCCTCCAAGATAATGATTAAAAGGATTTGTTAATAGGAATATTAGCACAATTGAAAAGGTTAAATCGTTTTAAAACTCAGTGTGCAAAATGAGGTCTTGACTCGGTGTTTGGGCTCACAATCTATTATTTCCTATAGCATTTGACTTTTGCTTATATAATGGGGAAACACGTCTCAATTGCCTAAGAAGACCTTTCCTGACCTCCCTGATCCTCCCAATTATATTCTTTTCTTCCAGTTGTTTTTTGAGGTTGAATTTTACACATACTTGTGTGATTCTTTTATTTTATTTTCTCACCTACTAGACTGTAAGTTCCCTAAGGAGAAGTACCTTGTCTTTTTTGGCCCACAGTTGTATCCTGGTGTGGCAATGTGCCTAGGTCTCCACAAATAGTTACTGAATGAATCAACAAGAATTTATTTTAACTGGAAAAGTCACCTCAACCCAACAGAAGTTACTTGTCATGGAAAAATTTTTTAAAAGGAATAATGACTGCACCCCCTTTCCAAAGGGCATGTTTGCCACAGAGCAGAGTGAGGTCGACTTGTGTCTGGTGTACCTTGGTGGAAATAATTGTGTAGAGGCTGATGAATGGGACATTTTTGTTGCTCCAGAAATGGCGCTAGGCCCACTGCCAAAGTTGAAAAGTGCTAAGTACCCTACATCCTGAAGACAGTTTCCACAACTGGAGTGTGATATATGCACCCCCAGGGTTTACTGGGCATGGCACAAAGACAAACCGTTTACCCCACTTCATTCCAGCCCATATGAGCAGAAGGTTGGGGAGGGAGGAAGAGGGTTCAGGGTGGCAGTCTGGTGAGAGTGGGGTTCACAGTGAGAAGGCACCCCTTCCATGGCAGGGGAGGTGCTCTTACCTTCTCTCCCAAACCAAGAGGGGAGAGTGCTAATAAAATGATTGAGAAAGATTGAAGGTGCCTGCAAGGAAGGAAGAGTATTATTCATCTGCCCTGTGCCTACTTGAATGAGAAAAGTCTGGGAGAAGAAAGGGGAATGGCAGACACGCAGCCTGCACTTCTATTATTTGGTGTTGTAGGATTAGTGGTTTACAACAGGTAAAGTGGTCACTGCTTAGATGGCTGGGCTGGAGACACCTTGCTGGCACCCTGTCCTGGCACCACCCTTGCCCCAACTCCAGAGAACAGCTTGTTGGTAAAGGAACTGTAGTACCAGAGGCTGGAGGGAATGCACAGTTAATGCCAGGAGATAAGGGCAGGGTGGGGGTGGGGAGATGATATACCAGAGCCAGACCTCACACCTCACACCTCAAACATCTTCTGGGAATCCTGCAGCTGGAGGCCCCCCACTGGAACCCTACAAAGAACTCACCAGGATATCCTGCCATACTGAAGACATGACAATGAGTCAGTGTTATTCTGAGAAACAAGGTATTACAAATCCAGGCTCCCAATACCATATTCAGTCCAGATCTCATACTGAATACCATATTCTCAGATCCTGAGAAGTTCGTGCCAACACAAAAGCAATTGTGGAATAACCTTTTTTGCAAATATGACCTGCCCTATACCACTCTGACCGACTCCTTAGCATCTCTGTTGAAGAATTTACTACAAGGCAAATTGAATTCCCCACTACAGTCAGCCAAGGTTCTGTCCTCACTCGTGTTGGCACAGCACCTGTACAGGTGTGCCTTGCTCGTGGCTGGAGTCCTACTCATGAATAGCTGCTTGTAAATAAAGTGTTATTAAGTCATATCATAATTTTAGTATAACATAGGAGTTTTTTATTTAATAGAAACCTATAATGAATTCATTGTTCAAAGTTTATCATAATGAGGCTAATTTATTACCAAAGCTTAGGTTTTCTTATATTTCAGGATTAGTATGATAATCAGCCCTTAAGGACATGCTGCATTACTTTACAGCTGGTCTCCAGACTTGTTTCTTACAATTGTTTTCAATTTTTCACAAATATTAGTGAAAAAGAAGTTGTTACTTGGGAATAAATTGCCCCGAGTCCTGTTTTAGATATTTTATAAGTCAGGAATTGTTAGCTGCAAGCAACAGATACTTTCTCTTGCTGATTTAAGAAAAGCAATTTATTAAACAAATATTAGGTAGTTCTTAGAATTATAAGGAGGGTGAGGAAGCAAGGTTCGGAGGCTACAAAGCCAGAAACAAAACCCTAAATCATGAAAAGAAATTGGTTTAATGAAGATATCATCTCCTGCTTCTAGGCGGACATTGCAGCTTCCACCACCCGTCCTATCAGGATGCAGTACTAGCTGCTGGCTGCTTCCAGCACAGTAGCCACTGCTCACTTTAGAGTGCTGGCCAGTTGTGACTGCTGCTTCCGCCACACCTGTTACTAGAATGGACCCCATTTGGATCCTACTTCTAGACGTCATTAGCTGCTGATTCAAAGTCTGGGAAAAGTAGGTCTGATTGACAGAGCCTATGTCATATGCTTCTGCTCCAGAAGCAAAAGAGTCTGGGAAAGTGGGATTTCTGTATTCTATAGTGGAAAGCGGCTCTGCCTTATAAATGGAAGGGCACTCCTGGAACACAGAAGGAGAATCAACCGAATATGTACAGTGGACATTTTGGGATGGCGATGCATTTTGGAAATTCGAGTCAAGTTATTGAATAGACGGTTGGCTCTGCAGGCCTGGAACTCAGGGGAGAGGTAGGAAATATGAGAGTCATCATTGTGCAGATACATTCAAGTCTTGGGACTGGGCAAGATCACCTAAGGAGAATGTACAGATAGAGAAGGTGGTGTCAAACGGAGTTCCTTGCTTGGAGACAAGAGGAGACACCTGCAAAGGACTATGAAGGAGCATCTAGTTCGTGAGTGCTGGACTAATATCTCAAAAGCCTTGGATGCCACTTAAAGAAAGTTTCGTGAGGGAAGAAATGATTGACTCTCAAATTATGCTGAAAAGAGAATTGCCCTCTGGATTTTATTCCCTAGAATAGGGTGAATCACTCAGTAAGCAGCAGAAGCGAGGGCACCAGTGGCCCCTGCCGTATCTGTACTCCTGCAGATGCTGAGAGCCTATGTAGCCAACATCTGCAGAATGCCTAGGAAACATTTTGATCAACTGGAGCAATTTTCAGTAACAGGGAATGATGCTGCTTTGTGCAACATTTTCCCTTTTATCTGCAACACAAAGTCAAATTCTATTTGCCCAGTGACACAAAGCATTCAATTAATAGTGTGCTTTTTGAGGCAGGACGGTGCTACTGAAGAGTGATCTCTGAACAGCATAGCAGAAATTGGAGGAAAAAAATGACACACTATTTAATGGGTTTTCTTTTTGTAGTTTAATTAGAAAAGGTAACGAAGCTGAGGAAAAAGAGAAAGAATTCATCAAATTAATATGAATAATTAAAATTAATATGAATAATTAAAATTAATATAATTAATAAATCATCTACAGTTTTGGACTATGAATGTCCCACCCATTTAGCTGATAAGGAGGGATTCTCAAAGTTTTTGTGTTGGTTAGTGCTTTAAAAATTATATATCCCCTTTTATTATAGGATAGAGGCATTTTTCACTGAAGTTATTTGGAATAACAATCACATTTGAAATAACATCCTGCAGTGGCTGGAGGTAGTACAGACACTGAGAATCAAAAAAGAAAGTAAGACAAATATGTAGCACACATATAATTTGAAAAGCAAATTTGCATAAAGACTTCTTTTCAAGTTTTGTAATTTATATGATTTATTCTTTCATTTAGTCATTTCCTGCCTGTCTCACAAAGAATTAGAGGTAGTTCTAAAATACATGAAGATTAAAATATAAATAATTTTAAAAATCTGTATTAGCTAAAATGTAAATAGAAGGAGTAAGCCAAGACCTTGAACAAAATATACGGAATATAAAAATGAAGACAAAAGGACAAATGAAGTTGTATTAGCGAAGCTTCATAAATGTTTGGAAGTTGAATTCATCTTTGTTCGCTATTACTTTTTCTCTAAGCTATTGAAGAATGCAGCCATAAAGTTTGGAGAGTGTTGGGCAAGTTTCTCAGCATACTTTCATAAGTGCTTTGTACTTTCTAGACATTTAATACATTCTTCAAGCCCTATACCTGATGCTTCTTAGAAGTTAGAACATGGGACCGGACAGCTATTAAGTCTTCATGCCATGTAACAAACAAATTTTTTGTTTTTGTTTTTTTTGTTTCCAATTTTAAATGTAGTGTATACTCAAGGTATGTAATTATGTACTTAGATATTAAAATTTTAAATCTCACATACCATCGAATCTAAAGGGAAATAACAGTTAAAGTCTATTTTTCTTCATTGACTTTCTCTTTCCCATCACCTACTATTCTCACTCTGACCGATAGAAGCTGCGTGGAGTGCAGCTGCGTGGAGTCACAGGGTCCTGGGGTCATATCTGGATTCAGCGGGAAAGCATGTCGTGACTGATGAACATAATTTGTCAATGGTTGCCCTGGAGCATACTATTAAACTTATTGTTGCCATAGGTTGAACGACATTATTTATATAATGTCCATCAACTCTAATATCTTATTCTTAGGTAAAGAAAAATCATAGTTGAAGTTTTTGGGAATGATTTAAAATAGAGGTTTTATTATTATTTAGGTACGGCAAGACCAATAGATCAAGAGATGACTGCTATGAAAAAGAAAGTTTGTTGTACTCACAGATCCCAAGAGGAAAGGGCGCCCCCATCATGGGGGCCACATGGGGAAGCATTGGGTAGGTCAGGAGGGAGAAGGAGTAGGGGCAAACGTGGGCGAGAGCCTTTATTGTGGTTTCTGCAAAAACAAACAGGTGAAGCAGGAAAAACGTGTTTAGGATTGGATAGTGTGAATAATTTCAGTGGGCTCTGGAGCACCAGTAGTTGTCCGGTAACTGGCTCTGGGGTGATTAGGGTGGGGACATAGTAGATACCCAGAGCAGAGTGGTTGGGATCATGGGCTCTGGATAGGATGGTTTATATTTGACAGGTGTGCTGTTGGGATAAGTTGTTTATTGTTTCTAGGAATTGGTTATCCCTGGGAGGGGCAGTCCCTCCAGAGTCAGCAAGGCCCCAGATTTCAAAGCATTAAAATACAGAAAATAAAAAGACAGGGTTAATACAAGAAAATTTTCAGAATATTAATATTAATTAATATTAATTGCATTTCATTTGGGTAAATACAGTGTCTCTCATTGCCATGAATCTCCTTTTGATTTGGGAAAAATGGAAGCAACAAATAATAAACTGTTCTTTTCGAAATGCTCAGGCATCTGAAAGAGATATTCCGCAAAGACTGTCATCTTGTTTTGATTGTGATAACAGCATTTTGGGTCTAGTTGTCCACTGTTAGCAACAAGTTCTTGATCTGTTGTTGAATACAGAGTGTGCCCAAAAAAATGTATACACATTTTAAGAAAGGAAAAAACTGTATTAAAATTGTAATACTCAACATATACCGATAACAAAAGATGAATACAGGTCATGTGCACTCATTTTTTGGCACCCCTGGTATTTTCAGAATATTATCACAGTTTATTTTTGAGACTGCCAATCTCAAAATCTACTCAATCAGTTTATGGCTGTCCATCGTTGACCAGGCATCATGATAATTTTCACTAAAGGGAAAGACAGACAATATCATAGATTATTGGGTCTTATTGCTAGCTCTTTTATGACTTTTTTTTAAAAGAGATTCTTTGCAGAGAAAACCCATCATTATTTAACATGGCATTTCCCTCCTTATTCTTGTGAACAAGCACCTGGAACAATACCTTGTCCCAGTTCTGCTCTTTAGATGCTTTAAAATCTCTCTGGATTCATATTCAAGGTAGAGAGCATTTGATTGGTCTAGTTTGGCTCAACTTGTCCAACCACTGTGATCAGGTGATAAACAAATTAGTTGCTCTGTCTACATAAAGCTTCATGTCACATATGGATTAATGTCATTAAAATGAAAATAGAAATATTAAAAACAGAAAGAGCAGTAAATGTGCCAGACTAGTATGGTTACTGTGATGGAGCTTTAAATTAAGCACTGAGATTTCTAGGATCCAACACAAGAAAGGAAAAAGAACAATTATTAACCTTTCTTTTATGTTATGGTTGATAATTAGTTTCAAATTTGTAGTAGCAAGAAATAATTGACACTGAATAATTGTTTCTGGAGTATCCTATTACCTAGTTTATTTACTGGTACTTCAAAGTTAGGCAAATGGAAGTAGAAGCTTCTGTGGTTCCTCATATCCAACCAAGACATATAACATCCTAAACTCTGACCTCTATGTCCTTCAAAGTATTTTTTAATTTATATTTTATATACCTTTGACATGTGACACTGAGTAAATATTTTTTGAATAGTATAATTATGTGTGATAATATCTGTGAAAACCAAAGTATAATTATCTCGATTAATTATTTTTCCATATTTTGAATATTAAGTTGTGTGTGTATGCATTAAGGTCACCAGGAATAGAATCATTAGCCGAGTGGGTATTGAGTCACTTGTTTTTCCCCCCAAGGGACATTTTATTAATGGCACTAGTTTATTTCCCTCCCAAAAAGACAAACTACATGAACCGAACATATACTCAAGATTTTATTGTCTTCATGATAAAATATGAAGCTTAGAACTGGATCATGTGGCCCTTCCTCTTCTTATCTCCCCCCAGTTCAAAATGCTTGCATCTCTTCATAGCCAGCATTCTCTTAGATCTGCAGTTGGACTTAACACATTCAAGCCTCAGGAAAATCTTCTTTGTAGTTTTAGACTTTTTGCGGAAACTTGGCTTCGTCTGTCCATCATAACCACTCTGCTTCCTGTCATAATGCTGCTTTCCCTGCGCATACAGAGAATCCTTGCCCTTCTTGCGCTGTGTCACTTTGTGGGGAAGGTGCTTGCCACAGAAAGTGTGGCGGGTTTTAGGAACGTTCACCATGTTTGCAAGAGAGCTAGCAGAAAGGCTTGAGTCACTTTTATGAAGTAACTTTTGAGACACTGTTGGCTCTTCTGCTCCACCTCTTTTGAAAAGAAAAATTACTCCCAGAGTTCTGGGATGATGTGGAAAATTATAATTAAATTGTGAGAAGTTCAATTCTTTGGTTTAATCCTGCCTCCAAGATGGCTACATAACTGACAGAGCTCAGCCATAAATAAAACTGCAGAGCCCCTCATTCAAAAAGCAGAGGAACAATGCCATTACAGGAACCAAAATATAAAGCTTTTTCCTTTAAACTGCTTTTATTCCTTCTGAAAGGTAATTGGGATAGTGGTGAGACCTGAGTAACAACATAACTTACAAATTGAAAAATATTTTTGATGTCATAATTTTAGTACAACAAATTATCCTGATTCATGTTATATCTTGATTGATCATAAGACTTTATTGGCTCAGATTTCTGTAAATTAATTTATTAGGTCATTAAAATTTATACTTTTAGAAACTACATTTTCACTTGATAGAATTGAAAGTAATGTCAGTCATGCCTGGCAAGTGCAAGATCACACTCTATTTTTAATAATATTAATGTAACATTAATATCCTAGTGTGACAACATTAGGATAAATGTCTGATCAATTATTTTGAAATACAAATTTTAGTATATCTGGAGTGGATTCTTGTGGAACAATTTTTCTAGAAAGTTTTAACTTAATACAAATCCATGTTGTGGAAGTCTGAGTGTAAATTCAAATTTCAATGAAATTTATATGATGGCATTTTCTTCTGATATTTCCTTTAACTTGTGGAGGTCGTACAAAAACCTGCAAATCGCTTCATGATTTGCATATAATTCAATAAGCCCTTTTATGCATTGTATCGCTGTATCTTCAATTATAAGAAAAAACTAATTTAAAAATTATCTTCCTCATTAATAATTGTTTCATCCAAAGCTTCATATGAAAAAAAGCCTTCTTTCCCATCGAATATGACAATCTTTGCACTTAATATCTATTTCTAAGCCTGAGGATATTTGCTCTGTAACGTTGCAGCAGTTTTCAAAATCAAATATTCTAAACTCCTTGAAGAAATGTAATAACTCCCTTAAAACGCTTTATTGCAATGTCGTTGTTTGTTCTTTTATTTTTTTTAAATTACGGACAAGGTTTACGAAGTTCATCGCCTGAGTGCCAGCAATTCCTGTCCCAGGCTCAGGTCAAGAATTAATACTTGTGCAGACGCTCCAGGAAGCCGCTTTGGGATTGGACAGGCTCCGAGGATGGACTGGTAGCTGCCCTTCTACCGTGGGTCCCAGCACTGCCCCCAGGTGGAGCCCTTCCTCTCTCTTCTGCGGCTTCTGCTACTGCTACTACCTTTGCTATGGCCCATCTCCAATCACCTGGACCACCCCAAGGCATAGAGTTGCACAGCCAGGTTACTGGGATGTGCTACAGGCCTTGCTCCAGGAGCCTACAGATGTGAATACTGCCGCCCTTTCTGCTGTTAGAGTGCCAGTGCCCCATGATGCCATCATACCTCATTTACCAAATGAGTTCAAAGATAAAGTTATTAATGATTTCAAGACAGTTTACGTCTTTCTTTCTGAAAGCCTGGCCCAGGTCACACATCCATGAAGCCCAGCCTGCCTATCTATTATTATGCTTTATAGAATAATTACATCTCTTATCTCTGGAGGTGTGCCAGTAAACTCACAGGGGCGACTTTGCCGTGGCCCTGGTAACCAAGTAACCAAGTAAGCTCAGGAAACTGCAAATCTATTTTTCCTCCTCTTAGGCCTTGCTTTCTTCCCACTTCCACTTCAGTTTGCAGGTTTCTAACCTAGATTCTCCTCTATCTCTGAGACTGGCCAATGTAGGCTCCTGGCTCAGCATAACTGCTGGGATCTCAGGGCTCAGAGGGATCAAACAATAGGTCAGAAAGAACCTAATTATCACATCCTGAGTCCCTGCAGATGTAATGGCTCTGGGTGCCAGAGAATGGAGGTGGAGGTGGTTGGGGTGGAGTGAATGAGAGTGCAGCTGGAGTAGTATTTGATTATAAATGGTAGGACACGAATATTCCTGAAACAGAGTGTAATACAGAACATTGAATTTTCAATCGAAAAATCACAATTTTCAAATCATCCAGAAAGATGAGATGATTATTTAGAATGTCACTCTAGTCATAGAAATACACAAATCTAGTTCTGGTTTTGTGTCAGTGTCCTATTATTTTAGTGGTTACTCACTTATTATATCACAGCTACATATATCTATTTATTTATCATACATTTCAGCACTGTAAAACGTTTTATTATCCTTATAATTTATTTTCTCATTTTCTTTTATTCTAAGATTTCTTTCAATAGCTAATTTAAATGTTAAATTGTGTTACAGAAAGCTGTGTTATTTGTTCTATATGCCGTTTATGGGTGAAAGGGTATTACAGGTTTTCTTGGTCTGTGTTTCAAAGGCATCAACTCTTTTGGTTCCTATATAAATGCTTACATCTTTGGTGGAAAACAATAGGCCGTCACTTGATTTCCTTTCTCCTAGAGGCCAATAGAAAATGGTTGTGAAACTAGAAATAATGCTATTCTATTATACCTAAGCAGGGTTTTGGGTTTCCTAAGATGTTAATGAGATATAACTGGAGAAATGCTTCAGCTGAAAAGAAAAAGGAATTGGCTCAGTCCTCTTCTGGCCCAACTACCAGCAACTTCCCCTCTCCAATCTCAGCTCACCTGTCTTTGGGCTATACTTTATTTGGGCGATGAGGGAGGAGCAGGAATTAAAGGTAAGATAGTATTGCATCAGCTCAGATGGGGAGCACAATTACCCTTAACGCACTGGTACTATGATTTACTGAGCCTATTTAATAAATCCTGTAGCTGGGGAATGGTGAGAGGAGAGGCTGAAACAGGGAGGGGGAATGAATGCAACATTGCAAGGAGTGCTAGGCTGACATGTGCCGAGGGAAGCATTTCTGCTGATTTTGTCACCTGCTAGTTTCTGCATCAGCCCTTAGAGTCCTCATGTACTCCGGCCTGTCCAGCTGACATCCCTGGACATGATTTCTTGATGGCCTAGACCTAGAGTATCCATCTCTCCCATTTGGCTGGAAAACTGGTCTTAGCCCTTTCAGGCTAGACTTCCTTCATTGCCATCAGGGGTGGTATTGATTGAGTTGTATAAAATGTCTCATCGCTTCTCTGCCTGGATAGAGTATGATGAGTTTTAGGACTTGTCAAATTTCAAGGCTCTGTTTCATACCATGCATATTGTTAAGAATTTGAAAAGTGCTTGATAATTATCCATGAATGAGTAAGCTTTGAAAGAAGATAAAAAGTAATTATGAAATAAATGCGAGTTGTAATTGAGACTTAGTCAGAGCAAAATTATTTTTGGTCTATTTTGAGCACCAGATAAATGTCAAAGAAACCAATAAGAAATCACAAAAACTGCTGAACTAGCATAAATTCCCATTTATAGCTGCTGCAGGCAAAATGGAAATGTTCTTTCCATGGTTGGTCTGTGAGAGAAAGTGTTTCATAGCACTATCAAAATTCTATCTTAGGATGTCATTTTGGATACTAAAATTTTTAAAGTAGTGATTTAAGCAATTTTGGGGTTTTCTTTTCTTTTGACATGGCCTAGAAACCTTTGGCAACTAATTTCTGTATGACTGAAAGGATTTCCCCTAGCAGGGGAAGTCTCTATTTGAGCTTTAAAAAAATAAACTCTGTCACTCTGGATGTATTTGTAGCCCTAGCTAATGAGTGATCATGAGATTATTTATTTTTTAAATTTTTATTTTATTTTTATTTAAATATAGTTAACATATAACATTATATTAGTTTCAGGTGTCCAATATAAATATAATGATTTGACATTTATATACCTTACAATGTGATCATTTATATACCATACAATGTGACCCACTAAGTCCAGCAGTAGCATGTAATTTAATCTATACCTGGGGGATTCTGAATTTAACTAAAAAACAACTGGATCTGTTATAGGTGCCAATGATCGGAATGAGACCAAGTGGGAAATTAAAGAATATACATAAACTCTTGCTTTATATCAATCATACGTCTCATGTGGTATATCCAAATCATATATCATATATATCACATGGCATGACCAAATGCATCCAAGTGTATTTACATGCAGCTTTGAATTGCACTGCAGAGAGTTGGTCAGGAAAGAATAGTCTCCAGGCACTCGGCAAATTAACACTGGAAACAGATGGTGGGAGCTGTTTGAAGTTGAGCCAAGCTCTTTAGATTACAAAGAGATCTTCAAATTCATTTTGCTATCCATGGAGAGAGATAAATCATACCTATTAGCTTACCTAATTGTCCTTAGCTAGCAGTATGAGGTTCAGTCTTGTACTCCTTTACCTTTCATTTAATAGTCATTTGAGATGGAATACAGTATTTCAAAAGATGCCTTTACAGCAGGTTAGTAATTTCTGTCAATATCTGTAAGTTGTTACTTCAAAATAGCTGGATTCATTGAATAGCACTTATGTGCTGAGCATGTTTATTTCTGTAGAACTGATGGCTGCCACTCCCTCCCCCACATTTTTGGAGCTACATTAGCATACTGGGGAAACAGACTCAGTTAGCTTTGAACAATAATCAAAGGACAATTATAAAACATGTAAATCTGAAAGGCTAGAATATGACACCACAAATTAAGAAAAATATTATTCTCCCCAAACCTTTGCAGCTTAAGTGTGACATGCCTGTTTCAGTGGACATTTTGTAAGGAGTGAAATATTCTAGGAAAATCTAAACTCGAGTTTCCTTTTCTTTTTCTGCTTCTGCAAAGAGCATATTTCCCCCTACCTATTTGCTGAGCAATTTTTCTTTGTTATGAAAAATAGGTCAGCTGTGGAAGAAAGAAGTCCTTTTCTAGTTGGATAAGTTATTTAAATGCTAGGCTATTTTAAATATTGGGAGGAAGAATAACACCAGTCTGCTTGATCAGAATAGAGTCAGATTTGCCAAGATGGGATATATGTACACTACTGAGAGATAAAGAATGCTCAGGTTAGTGTGCTGGCTGAAGCCTTAGAGCTAAAAGGTTGGGCAGAGACTAGAGCTGGCCCGCTGAGTTTGAGAACCTAGATGTATGGGAAGCCTTTAAATGGAATATTGGTTATGGGAGTGTGGCTCTATTATGGGCTTGCGTCTCCTGAAGTTATGACATCCTTCCTGGAGTAGTTCTTGGGCTTCCTGGCATTAGGAAGATGAGTATCTAAAAGTTTATCTTTCTTCTTTCAGTGCAAGTTCCACTGTGGCAGATGGTTCATCTGGTGGTTTGGGGTGTAAGTCCTAAGAGATAAAGGAATGGAACTAATGTTTGTTAATTGATCTACTTTGGCATGCTGGATACTGTGCCAGAGAGTTGACATTCCCTGACTGATTCGTTTTTATTCCCTGACTAAGTCTTTAATTATTTGATTCTACAAATACTGCTATTTCTTCGATATGTGAATAGTGACTCAGACAATGTGTATCATTTCTCCAGTGTTTTAGGTTAGAAATCTAGGAAAACATTCATTCATTCAGCAAATATTTATTAGGTATTTATCTAGTACTATACTGGACATTGGGTATAAAAGAGTGAAATAAAAGAGATATGGTCACTATCCTCATGACACAGTCTAGGGGGACAGATTGACTTGAACCAAACACCTACAGAAATATGTAATTACAAATTAGATAGTAATTTGTAGTAAATACTATGAAATAAAAAATTCAGGGTTGTATGAAAGATAGTAATGAAGAGTGGGGACATAATTTAGATTGAGGACTCAAGGAAAGCCTCTGATAGAAGTGACATTTGAACAGAGACCTGAGACTAGCCAGGAGAGAGTAAGCCACATGAAGAGAAAGGATAAGAAAACTCTAGGCAGAGGGAAGGGCAGGTTTGAATATGCTGACGTGGGAAGCAACTCAGTGTGTTCAAGGTACTGAAAGACAACTGAAGTATAGTGGGCAGGTGGAGAGTGGTGCAAGGTGAAGTGGTGAAGTAGTGTTTGACTCTTTCTCATCCATCACACTCAATTCGTGATTTTAAATGTAGGTGTTATTATTATTAAGGCATGGCAAGGGTGACAGACCAGGAGACAATGGCCATTAAAAAGATAGGTTGTTATGGCAGAATAGTATTCCATTGTGTATATATCACAACTTCTTTATCCAATCATCTTTTGAAGGACACTTTCGTTGTTTCCATGTCTTGACCACTGTAAATAAAGCTGCAATGAACATCGGATAAGAAAAGGTGAAATAGTGCTATTTGCGACAATATGGATGAATCTTGAGATTATTATGCTAGGCGAAATAAGTCAAACAGAAAAAGTTGAGAACCATATGATTTCACTGATATGTGGTATATAGAACTGAAAACAACAAAGAAAAAAAATAAAGAAACAAAAACTCATAGACACAGACAATACTTTAGTGCTTACCAGAGGGGAAGTGGGGAAAGGGATGACAGATGAGGGTAAAAAGGATCAAATATATGGTGATGGAAGGAGAACTGACTCTGGGCAGTGAGTACACAATGTGATATGTAGATGATGTATTGCAGAATTGTACACCTAAAACCTATGTAACTGTACTGACAATTGTCACCCCAATAAATTTTAATTAATTAAGAAAAAAGATAGGTTGTTACAGTTACAAGAGGAGGCATATACCATGCCAAGCAGGGCGACTGAGGGAAATACCAGGGTTGATCAGGAAACAGAGGGAGTGAAGGGAAAATATGGGCAAGAGCCTTTATGGGGGTTTTCAAGGGAAGGAATGAGTGAGGCAGAGTGAGCAAGTTTAGGATTTGAATAATTGCTGTGGGCTCTGGGACACAGAGTCTGTCTCTAGTTGCCCGGTACCTGGTTTTTTGGTGATTAGGGCAAGTGATCAATGGGTCAGAGAGTGAGAGCCCTGTGAGAGTCTTGTAAAGAAGGACGTTGGAGTGCAGGATCTGGATTGGTTGGTTTGAGTATGAAAGACAAACTCACAGCCAAGTCTTTACTATCTCTAGGAAAGGGTTCGCCCTGGGAGGAGCAATCTCCCTAGGGACAGGAAGACCCCAAATGTCAACGCATCAGAAATACAGGAAATAAAAAAGCGTAATTAGTATACGGGTTATTTTGATTTTTTCTCTGGTAATCTTTCTCTCAGCTGCATCTTATTTTCTGTTTCTTCCCTAGTCACAGATTTAGGCCCCTATTATGTGGATGCTCAATTTTTGTGTTAAATTTTTAACTGGTCTCTCTGCTTCCACTTTCTCTTTGTCTTTGATCCATCTTACAGGTCATTTATAGATAAGATTTTTTTAAATCTTACTTTTATTAAGAAATCTAAGAGTTTAAAAGGCTATTTAGAGGTGATATAGTCTAAATTACTATATTAGTCAAGGCAGTGAACCACTGTTTCACACAATCCCCGAATCTTGGTGGCATAACACAGTAAAGGTTTGTGTCTTGCTGGGTCAATCACAATTTCTAGAGAAGAGGATCTGAATGCCTAACTTGGATTAGATGCTATCTTTGTTCAATAAACTGAGGAATGAAGGGGTTAAGTACTTCAAACATGGGTGCAATAGTCATTTTTTGTTAGTTGGTACCATTTACACAGAAGAGGAAATGAGCTGGGCAGATACCATCAAACTAGGTATTATTTGGGCCACCATTTTTACTTCTGGTGGTAGATCTTTTTATATTTGAAGAAAATCATCCTCTTCTTTCCCACCAGTTTCATTATTTTCTTATCAGGTAAACATCGTCTGCTTCCTAGAGCCTCCACAATCCAGCTTATTTATACTAGCTCATCAACTTCCCTCCTAAAATTTCAATTATGAAATTCCCTTTAGGAAGAGGTTCTTAATTAACTCCACTTCTTACTCATTACTCCCTAGTTCTCAGTTTTTAGATGGCTCAATCCACCCAATCAGGCAATGCTAAATTTCTGTACAGTTGCATTGCATTAATCTTTAGCTTTTAAAATTCCATGTCATTGTACACCCTTCACAAAAACGAACTCTGTATGGATCACAGATCTAAATGTGAAATGCCAAACTATGAAACTCCTAGAAGATAACATAGGAGAAAACTTAGATGACCTTATATATGGTGATGCTTTTTTTAGATACAACACCAAAGGCACAATCCATGAAAGAAATAATTGAGAAACTGGAACTCATTAAAATAAAAAAGATTCTGCTCTATGAAAGAAAACATCAAGAGAATTAGAAGACAAGCTACAGACTGGGAGAAAATATAATATTTTCAAAAGACACATTTGATGAAAGATTGTTATTCAAAATATACTAAGAACTTCAAACTCCCTAATAAGAAAACAACTCAATTAAAAAATGGGCCAATGACCTTAACAGTCACCCCATCAAAGAAAATATAAAGATGACAAATAAGCATATGAAAAGATGCTCTGTATCATATGTCATCAATGAAATGCAAATTCAAACAACAATGAGCTACCACTACACTTCTATTAGAACGGCCAAATTCCAAAACACTGGCAACATGAAATGCTAGTGAGGATGTGGAGCAACAAGAACTCTCACTCATTGCTGGTAGGAATGCAAAATGATACAGCCACTTTGGAAGATAGGTGATATCTTACAAAGCTAAATATACTCTTACCATACAATCCAGCAATTGCACCCCTTGGTATTTACCCTCAAAAGGTGAAAACTTTTGTCTACACAAAAATCTGCACGCAGATGTATAGAGAAGTTTTATTCATAATTGCCAAAGCGTGGAAGCTACCTAGATGTCCTTCAGTAAGTGAATGGGTAAATAAACTGTGGTCCATCCAGACAATGGAAATACTATTCAGCTCTAAAAAGAGATGAACTATACCAAGCCATGAAAAGGCATGGAGGAAACTTAAATGCACATTACTAAGTGAAAGAAGCCAATCTGGAAAGGCTACATACTATATGATTGCAATTATAGGACATTCTGGAAAAAGCACAACTGTGGAGAAAATAAAATGGTCACTAGTTGCCAGCGATAGGAGTGCGGAGAGATGAATAGGCAGAGCATAAGTAATTTTTAGGACAGTGAAAATACTCTGTACGGTATTTTAATGGTGAATGTATGTCATTATACTTTAGTCCAAATCCATAGAAGGTGCAACACTGAGAGTGAATTGTAAAATAAACTACAGACTTTGGGTAATTATGATATGTCAATATAGGTTTATCCTTGGTAAAACAAAACAAAACAAAACAAAACAAAACATACCATTCTGGTGAGTAATGTTGGAAATGGGGGAGACTATGCATATGTGGGGGCAGGTAATATTTGTATATGGGAAATCTCTATACTACCTCTCAATTTTGTTGTAAACCTAAAATTTCTCTAAAAAAAAAAAGTCTTAAAAAAATTCCATGTCTTGTCCCATTGAGGATGAAGACCATGTCTTCTTTTCTCCTTTTGGATTCATGAAAACAGGGCTAATTTCCTCCTGAATCCTATTCAAAGACTCAATTATAGCTCTCTTCTCAGGAATATTTTTATGTTTATAGAAGGCAATAAAAACTCAGTTATCACTTGAGTCTGTGTTGTGCCTTGTATTGTCATTGTTCCAAGGGATAGTGTTGTTTATTCATAAGAAATGTGAAGTCCAAGTTAGTATTTATGGAGGTTCACCATGTACTGGGAACTCTGCTATGCACTTTTATGTGCATTATCATTGCATCTTCACAACAAGCCGATGAGCCTATTATTATTATTTCCAAGATCACACAGCTAAAAACTAGCCCATCTAATTCTGCAACCCAAGCCTGTCTAAATTGCTCTTGCCTCAACCACAGCCCTGTACTGACACACATTAATATATTGGCTAAACTGGTATTTTCCTTTGCAGCTCTGTATTTTCTCAGTCCTCGCCCTTTTTATTACGCCTGCCTCACCCCACCTTTTTGCCTTGTCCACTGTGGGTTGTATTGATCATAAAGGGGATGTATTTTATTAAAGGAAAGAAATGTATTTGATTTAGCAGTTACTAGAAATGGAATGTGTTAGGTCTGTAAATTCAGGGGGACATTGGAAGTTAGAGACAAAGAGGATGAAGTTCCCCAGTGTTTACATTCCTGTGACTCAAGAGTGCAGACAGCCAAGAACAAAGCTGAAGTTTAGCCAGGAGGAGAGGGTCTAACTGTAAATGAACTATGCAGGCACCGTTCCCAATTGTCTGGGTTTCAGGATCCCCTCCTCACTTTCCTAAGAAAAACAACATGCAAATGAAGTAAGCAGTGGTTAGGAATGAAATAACCTGTGTAATTAGGGCTGAAGCCACCTGTGGTACAGTTAGCTCTATTTGGAGAATGATCTCAGTGGTGGTTTTGCAGGGGTTTGTATCACAGCAAAGGAGGAGACCATGACTACAAACATGGTGTATAAATCAGAAAGTTTATACTAACTCTGTGAGCTGAAGTCCTCCTTAGGTGCTGTGGGCTTGTTCATATGCTACCGGACTGATGGGGTTCGCCTAAGGATAAACTGAAAAATCGTTAGTCCACGTGACTGTATCTGTTCCATCTTGGGCTGTAGTTGTGCAAATGGACACTCCACCTATCAGCCCTGGGACACCATGGAGCTTGTCTTCTGCTGGTTTTTAGAATTGAACCTGGATTAATAGTTATTAATTATATGTAGGTATTAATAATATAATTATGGTTATAAATTATGATAGTTATTAATCCACATAGCCCCCTTGTAGACACCAGTCGCTAGTTTCTATCAAGGATGGCTGAGCATGCACAATGGCTTAGGATAGGAAGGTGGTCAACATTCAGGGATGTCTCTGCAACCCTTGTTCCATTGTAAACAATCTTTTCTACCTCTCCAGCCTTTCTCCACAATGATTCCTCCAGTTCTTGGCTTTAATTGAACTCTAAGTCTCACAGGGGACTAAAGAAATGGTTGTGATGGTAAATGGATGGGTGCTGACTTGTCGTTTAGTTCTCTCCACCACAACTTCCAAACAAGTGGCTGTCACACTTTAGCAAGCATCAGCAACATTTGGAGGGCTTGTTAAAACACTGTACCCGCAGTTTCTGATCAGTAGATCTGGAGGGAAGCCTAGAATTTGCATTTCCAATGAGTTCCTAGGTAATCCTAATGCTGCTGCTGTGGGAGCCATAGTGTGAGGACAGCTGTCAGAAACCATTAGTCTTTCACCTGGTGGAAATGCTCATTGTCCTTTGCTGCCCTTGACGTTAAGCTTTGCGGTTCACTCTCCAACTTGTAGCTGTTGTTTGCTGACATCTGTCACCCAATGCACAACTCTTAGAAGATCTTAGGGCACCAAACTCACTGTTTTGTAATTTAAACTTCGCAGTAAAAATTAAAATATAATTTTGAGGGAGAAGGAAATTAACTTGCTTTTGGCAAAGAGGGGTGGGGATAGTACTTCTTATGTTTCCTGAGGACCTACCATATGTTAGGCATATGTTACCTCATTTATCACTCACCACCATTTTGTAAGGCTGTATTATGTATTACCGTCATTTTGCAAATGGGATTCAGAGAAATTATTGTATTTCATCAATTCTAAGAAGAAATTAAAAACATTTTCAATCTTTGAAATTTGAATGACTCTTAGAATTGATGGTGTCTTAGATTTGATAAAATAAGGTAAATTACACTATTACTAAGTATTACATGTAATGTTCTCATTCATGGTTGAATTGGCTCTAAATCCTGTACTTTTTTCCCCATTAAATTGCATTATCTTTTATTACAAAAGCAGACTTTTTGCTCCTTCTTCAATTTTTCACACATTCATTTTCTTCCTCTTTCTCTTTCACATGTTCTTATATCCTTTAACCAAGTGGCTGTCAAACTCTAGCAAGCATCAGCATTATTTGGAGGGCTTGTTAAAACACTAAAAATATCCTGCTCATGAGATGATCTGCCTTATGTCAAGCCTTATGCTTATTTTGAGTTTAGTCATGGTGAACTTCAGGACTAACTGATGTGTCAGTCTCTTTTCTCCTGCTAAATTACTCAGTGCACCTATTTTGTTCAATTCAATTTTATCCACAACTCTTTAGAATCAGTTGCCTTGACACTGGGAAAGAAACTAATCTTTCTTAAATATTTGGTTAATTGGACAAATTAATTCTGACTAAAACAATAAAGGTATTTTTATTTTTCTTAGGCAAGTTAGCTGCCCTGGGCCAGTACGTCTCAAACTGAGCATACCACCTCAAATACTTGGTCTTCCTTCTTGGAGCATCAGTTTTACTTGAAGAGTTACTTGAAGGGCAAGTAGGACATTGAAAAATGTATATAAAATCTTTGAAAAAAGTATTTTTTATATTAAAGCAAATGTGACAATATTATGGACTAGAATGAGATAACATTTGTATTTTTAAGGTAAAGCTTTAATGAAATTTTGAGCTGTGGTAGACCACTCATGGCAACTTATGGTTGAAACCATAGGCTTTGGAACAAGACTTTGAATCCTTGCTCTCCCCTTTTCTAGCTGTGTGTCCTTGCGCGGGCAAGTTGCTTAACCTCTTTGTGACTCAACTTCTCAGTCTTCTCATTTACAAGATGTTATAATAATAACATCTGCCTCCTAGGGTTATCATGACCATAAATGACAAGTATATATTAAATGTTAGGACAGTGACTGGTACATAGTGAGGTCTCACTAATGCTATTTATTTTCATTTTTATTTATACTTCCAGATGTCCCAGGGGCAATTCTTTTGTTCTCCCCTTTGTTAAGGTGCCTTGGCATAAAAGTTTGAGAAGCCCTTCCCCAGGATTTTCTTCGGTTTGCTGAACTTGCCTCACTTTTGTTGGCCTTTTGTAATGTTTCAGAAATGCACTGTTTTAGAAACTCATAGACACAGACAATAGTTTAGTGGTTGCCAGAGGGTAAGGGGGGCGGGGGGTGGGGGATGGGAGATGAGGGTAAGGGGGATCGAATATATGGTGATGGAAGGAGAACTGACTCTGGGTGATGAACACACAATGGGATTTATAGATGATGTAATGCAGAATTGTACACCTAAAATCTATGTAATTTTACTAACAATTGTCACCCCAATAAATTTAATAAAAAAAAAAAAAAAAAAAGAAATGCACTGTTTTCTTCTCTCTCTCTCTCTCTCTCTCTCTCTCTCTCTCTCTCTCTCTCTCTCCCCCCTCCCTCCCTCCCTCCCTGTCATTGCAGCATCTTATAAACAAAGTAGCTGTTTTAGGAATTGGAACGTAAAGGGGGAATGACTCAGTTTAATTCATATTTAAAATGAAATAACCTAATAATTGGGAATAGTGTGCCGTAGTTAGGATTTCGGAGGTAGAGATGAGAAGAATTTCAGACTCTCGACTCCCCTGGGAACCAAATCAAAACTTGACCCACTGGTCATAAAATATGAAGCCTGTAATTAAAACTTTCTCTTGCAGGACCGGGGCTATGTATAGTCTCATCTGGTTATGGCTCATTTGGGAATAAATTTTCTGACGCAAATGAGGTGTGACAGAAGGCATAGTGTCTCTTTATTTGGTTAACATTATTTCTGCACTTTGTTTTTCCTTGTCAGCCTTAAAAGGAAGAGAAAAAAAGTGAAGGACCCAGCCACCCTGCCAAAACTTGACAGAAGAATTTCAGTGAGCAAAAATTTTCCACCTATATAGCACTGCTTGAAGTGTCTGCACAGTGAGGGCCCACAGGCTGTTCTTGATACATCACAACATGATATTACGTAAAGTTAAGAAAGCTCGGGCACTGGAAGCCACAGGAAAAGACCAGTGTAGGCCTAGAAGTCACCTGTCCTCTGTTCTTTCTTCAATCGGATATTTTCTTTGGCTAACGGGTCCAGGAATCAGAAGGCAGACACTCTACTTAGCACTGACATTGCTGGACCCAACTCTGCCATTACCTCCATTACCAGAACTGAAACATTTGGAGGGCAGAGGGCAGGACAGGAGCAGCCTAAAGGATTGGAGAGCTGTGGGAATTGACCCATCCTTTGCTATCCCCCTTTACTCACCACTATCTTCTAGGCTCATGATTTTTGCAACTAGAAATAAAAGCATACAAATATTGACCATAGCGTATAGTGACTGAGTGCCTCTGAGTTGCCATGTACCATATAAACTTACAGCAACATTATAGAGCAGATATTATTATTTCTATATCAAGGGTGAACTTGAGGCTTAAAAGAAAAGATTGAACAAATTATTCAAGATGACAAGTAGGTCACTGTATTAGTCAGAGTTTTCCAGAAAAACAGAACCAGTAGGAGATATATATTTATTATGAGGAATTGGGTCACGCATTTATGGAGGCTGTGAAGTCACATAAGAAGATAATACCTGCCATCTGTAAGCTCGAGACTCAAGAAAGCCAATAGTGTAATTCTGTCTAAGTCTAAAGGTCGGCGAACCAGAGGAGCTGATATTTTAAATCCTAGCCCAAGGGCAGGAGAAGATGAAATGAGATGTCCCAGGTCAAGAAGTGAGGCAGGATAAAAAGGGATGAATTTCTTCTTCTTCTGCCTTTTGTTCTATGTAGGCCCTCAATGGAGTAGATGATATCTACTCACACTGGGGCGTGCAATTTACTGAGTCCACCGTTTCAAACTGATTCATCTGGAAACATCCTCACAGACACACCCAGAAATAATGTTTAATCTGGGCACCCCAAAGCCAGCCAAGTTAACACATAGAGTTAACCATCATAAGCCAGAGGTATTGGACATTGGAATAGATCTACCCATTGAGTCAGAGCCTATTATAGCAACTTGCTAACAATGAATAGCTAATGTCATCACACAAAAGCATACATTTATTTCTGTAGTGTCTGTGGGTCATCTTGAGGGGTGGCTGATCTAAGCTGCGCTGAAACCTCAGCTGAAACTCAATTAGTCGCATTTCTCTCTCTGCCCATTCTTGTTTCCCTCATTTTGTTAAAAGTGCTATTCCTAAGAGAATTCCTCAATAATTACCACTTGCACATCTGACCTTCTACACGGGAGGAATTCCAAAGACAAAGTGGCAAAGGGCACAGACTATAGGAAAGGATCACACCCAATCATGCGATTTACCACACTTTTGTATTAAACAACTAGAATAAACTGCATTCCAGCTTAGAACAAAAAGCGTGTATTTCAACAAACACTGAATCTCTGTCTGAAATATCCTAATATGTATTTAAACCATTGATATTGGACCTTGAAATATTTTTCAGATGGAACTCAGTTTGCAAAGGCGGATGGCCCTGAAGAGTTGTGAGCAAATGGAAACTTCGTAAATTGAATTAAATTCCAAGGGCACAGTGGGAGTTTGGTATTCTAAAGTGAAAAATGCAGTGAATTATTTTGTGGATAATCATTTTAATAACTTACTGAGTTTTTTCTATGTCAAGTTTTATATATCAGCAGTTTATTTCACTTTTATAAACCCATTCTAGTTTTCTTTTTTTTTAATTCCATGTGTGACATGATAACATGTTGTCATAAATTTATTTTGGGTCTCTGATTCTTAGTGAATTTCCTTTGCATTAATTTTAAGCTGATATGAACCTTAGCAGATACAAGGGGCTCTGGAAAGATCTGGGTGCAGGATTGTTGGAAATGGGTACTACGGAAATAATGAACAGAGTAGATGAACATCCCGGGAGAAGAAACTTTGGGCCAAGTAGTGTTTCTCCTGTGAACAAGCAGGAACAGAGAAAGTAGATACCTTGCTGTACTCAGGAATGGGTATTGATAAGACAGCTACAGCAGAAGGACAAGTTTGCAAGAAAATCAAGAATTCCAATAGAATATTGCTTGCATAGCTGTTTGTGAGCTCCAGATGTGAGATGGGCAAGCTGGGCCAGAAAGCTTATAGAACACTGGTGATTGGGAAACTGGAAGCCCTAATGAAAGGAAAGAACAGGCTCACATTAGTGATAGATTCGACAAAAATCTATCCAGTACTTATGATATGCAAGCCATGTTTACACTCGTCCTCCTACTTTCCTGGGAAGGTTGAGGCTCTCTGATAGGAGTTTCCTATTCATATATCAGCTATGGTCCAGGAAATGTTCTTGATATTTTAAACAGAGAAAATTTAGTTCAAGGAATTGATTACACAGGAGATGACAAAGCAAAGGGCCTAAAGTGGGACAGTGTGACATCCTTGAGATTATTAAGAGCAAGAAACTACTACCGCTGCCTAAAGCTTAAGAGACAAAAGGATCCAGAGTCACCAAGCAGTAGCTGCAACAATAGGAGGTCTTGCAGCAAGAGCTGGGTCCGTAGAAAGACAGCCACTGCCATAGACGACGCCTGAAGCAGAAAGAGGGGGGAGAAATACCCTGGCTTATGCTTTTCTGCCCTATAGTCTTCCCTCATGGCCTCCCATTGGCTGCATGGATGCCAAAAACCAAGGACAAAGGAGGCTGGGAAAAGCAATTCTCTAATACGGAACAGGGCAGAGCAGGGCAGGGGATGGATGGCTCTGAGAACAAAACAGGCCGAGGCTAGTACATGGCCTCAATTTCCCTTTTCTCCGTGGAAATGTCTTCCTCCTCCTCCATCTCTATAAGTCTCTCATCCCTGCCACCAGCTTCACCCAGGCTCCCTGGAGCTGGTTTCCAGCTGGGCACAGCTGGTAGGTGGCACAGGCAGGAGACTGGGAGGTAAGAAGGAAGCTCAGATTATTCTTCCCCACTCTCTCCCTGCTTTGAAGCCACATCTCTGGTGGGGGTGGTTTCCCTCTACAATTACAGTTCCTGCTGGTGGCTTCTTCTCCATGGCTCCAGGTCTCATTAGGACTCACGAGGGGTGTAATGACTTCCCACTGTTGCTAATCTCTGGGCATCTTAATATCCTTTGTCAATTCTCTTAATTCTACCCACAGCTCTGTCAGTAGTATCTTTATTAAAGTCTTTTCATTTGAACAACTTGGGTTGCCTCGTGTTGTCTTGCCGGGACAAAAGCTGGTTCCCTGACCTGTTGCACTCTTTCCCAAACGCCTTGCAAGTGTCATGCTTTCTCCTCTGCCTTGATCAACAGTGTGGTGTAGCAGAAAGAACACTGGCTTAGTGCCACACAGATTGGGTTTTATTTCTGATTCAGTCACTGACTGACTGGGAAACTGGCTGGGAATTTTATTTAACCTCCTGAGCCTCAAATTTCTTGCCTGTAAAGTGAGGATAATGATGGATTTTAGTTGGATTAAATGGGAAACTGTGCCTAACCTGTGTGTTCCAGACCTCATCATCAGCCTCTTACCAAAACAGGGTCTCACATTCTTTTAATATTTCAAATTATGGCATGATTTTCCATCCTACTCAACTTCAGGAAATTAACTCCCTTCCAAGTATCTCCTGTTATTTCTAGAAGTTCCCAAACAAGTTCCCTTGTTAACCTGTTTCTTTTGCAGTTGCCATGGGCTTCTGTCCTGCTCATTTTTTCTGCTCCAGCTCCCACATGTCGAGCATCTGCTTGCAAGGCCACTTGCGGAGTCTTTGCCAAAGCTGAAGTTTTTCCAGGGTCACTGTCCATCACGAGAACGCAGCCCATGCCAAGGGTGTTGACTCCTAATGCTCCCAAAGAGCAGGATTCTTGGACGCCTCCATGCAGCCTGGTTCTGTGGAGAGGGGACAATGGCCTCCCCTGGCTCTAAGCCATCTCAGCCCCAAATATGCAGAGCCTCTCAGAGTCGCTCTGACTAGTCCCTCCTAGTTTCACGTGAAAACAAAACAACTTGCAGAGGTTCTGGAACTTGCTTCCACCCTCTCTTCGAGAGGGACCTCATGGCCAGGGCTGAGAATGGGAACAGATGCTTTGCCATCTGCTCCATTTCTCTCCTCCCCTCCACAGATCTCTCCCAAACCCTACACCCTCCTTCCTCTTCCATTTTCCAAACTGAAGCTTCTATATATATCAATCATTGAGGGATGGAACACAGAGGGTCAGTTAGGGAGGTGAGGTCTAGAGGTCCTCTGTATATGAGTCAGAGCCCACTCCAGTTACATGTGAAGGATTCCAGGTCCAATACTTGACATATGTTGTACTCTCAATAATGGTAGATGTTATTATCATAGGAATAGGAAATCCCATGTCCTGTCATTCAGATGCTACAAGTTCTTCAAGATTCAACTTGGATGGCACTTCTTACAAGAAGACTGGCAGTAATCTCTTTAGTATGAAGTGGTCTCTCCCTCTGTATTATAATAGTTTCCTAGGGCTGCAGTTACAAAGTACTGAACCAGTGGGTGGCTTAAAATGACCACTATGTATTCTCTCACAGTGCTGGAGCCTGGAAGTCTGAAATCCGTGTGTCGGCAGAGCATCTTCTCTCTGTCTGCTCTAGGGGAGAATGTGTCTTTGTGTCTTCTAGCTTCTCCTGGTTCTCTGCAATCCTTGGTGCTCCTTGGTTTGTAGCTTCATCTCTATTGTCTCATAGCTGTCTTCTCCTGTTTGTCTCCATCTTCACAGGGTGTCCTCCTCTGTTACAGTGGATTACCGACCACACTAATGACCTCATTTTTACTTGACTCTGTTTGACCCTATTTCCAAATAAGGTCACATTCTGAGGTAGTAGAGGTTAGGACTTCAAAATATCTTTTTGGGGGACACAATTCAACTCATAATACCCTCCAATAATCTAAAATCTAATAGCAATAATCTTATTTCTCTTTTGACATGTATCACATTCCAGCTTATATTTTTGGTAATTTATCTTTTATCTCCCCGTACAACACTGAACACTCCAAGGGCAGAATCTATTTCTGATTCACCTTTGTGTCTCTGACAATGCCTGCCTTCCATAATAGGTTTGATAGTTAAATGACTGGGCTCCTTTCCTGACTCACCATCAATCCATTAGACGACAGCATGCTGCCACCGGCGTGGTACGTTCTGAGCCCTTGTGTTTTCAGTTCTTTGGTTGATTTCTTTTCTTGAAAGAATATAGATCAGGAAGATGGGTATAGTTAGCTGAAATAGTTGGTTACAGCCTGCCTCAGGTGGTTAAATATTTATGTTTTTTGGGAGTGAACAGCAGACTTCACTTTACCAGGGAAACAATCTTGTTTGTCCCAAGTTTATGGCTCTTTTTTCTTCTTTTTCATTTTCAGCATCCTGATGATGTTCTTAGTTACAGTTGCTATGGAAGTATTGTAGAGTGTCCTGCAGTGCTGGGTGGGGTGGTGCCTGAGCCCTCTTTAGTGCAAATTTATGGCAACGCCCAAGGCGTGGGTTTTGCTAGTTTTATGGCTTAGTAATTGACTGTCATCAGGGGAGTGATATGTATTTATTTTGGTGTCCTGATTTATCACGCTGATTTTTTCTTTCTTTCTTATTGGTTCTGGAGCGCTCATCATCTTCTTAAAGGCGCAACACATTGTTTCACAGGATATAATGACAGGGCCAGCTCCATCTTCTTGTCATTGAATAAACTGGCAAACAGATGCAGTCCCTCTGATATCAATATTGTGAGGGGCAATTTAGGCTTGTTAAAACACTTGAAATCTTTTAAGGATGTACAATTTCAGAATTGAGACTGTTATAAAGGCCACATGATTCATACACGTGAAAGCAATTTGTAAACTATACAGTGCTATAAATGCTCACACTGTCCTCGTGAATCACAATGACTAAAATCTTACCCTGTTTCCCTGAAAATAAGACCTAACCATAAAACAAGCTCTAGCATGATTTTTCAGGATCACATCCTCTGAACATAAACCCTAATGCGTCTTTTGGAGCAAAAATTAATGTAAGACCTGGTCTTATTTTGGGGGAATCACGGTAATATTCTTAGCTTTGTTTTTGACCTGGGTATCTTTGACCTGGGTCTCTTTGACCTCTGTGACAATGGGAAGTAACTTAATCTCCAGTAAATGAGACAGTTAGTTAGCATGTTGGTAGGCAAACAGGGAGGTCCCTGGTAAAATACAGAAAAGGCAGCCATACCCTGAAACTCCAGGTTCTGGAATGCCTCCTTCACTCCAGGACAAAGATATGAGCATGCACCTGGAGGTTAATAAATTATCTCATAAATCCCTTTGGCCTGGTAAAAGGAGCAGATCTAATAGACAGCTGATGGGTTCGTTAATCCCTTTAGGATCTGATAGCTAGGGATAGGTTCATTAATCCCTTGAGGGTGGGCAAACAGGAAAAACCTGATAGATGAATTTCATTAGAAGGCACCAGCCCCCTTCTCCAAGCAGGCAAGGGAAGGTATAAAAGTAAGAGCTTTTGCCTCAGTCACTGGGCAACCTGGTCAGGACCCCCTCTCGTTCCGAGAGCTGTGACTCTTCCTTACTTTTAATAAACTATCCTCTTTTACAACTCCTCGCCTCTCCTTGGTCCGTACTTCCCTTTGGTTTCATGAGACATGATCCCGGCACAAAGAAAATATTCTACATCATGAAGACCTGAGTTGGCCTCTTTACTGAGCCATGTGGACAGATGCTCAGGCCATTTTGCAGCATTTTCAATGTCATCAGGATCTGTGTGTTAACCTCTTCTGTTCTACCCTCATCTGTTCTTTTTGGGAGAAAGGGATAATGCAAATTTAATTATCAGGTTGAAGAGGAGGGTAAAGAATCTTGATTTTTTGGGGTATCTTTTTCAAGTTAGTTTTTTGATATAAAGTCTCTCTGATGCATCTGTTGCTTGTTTGGCATATTGGTATGTGCTATGATAATTTTGTTTCTTCGAAGTTTTATTTTGTTTTTTTGGTGTTTTTTTTGCATGTATTTTAGTTTAGGGTAGACACTCAGCCACTTCCTAGAACACATGTAGGCATGCAGACTTTCACAATTCTAGGGAAAAGTTCTGAATGCACTTAGTGATTTGATTTATGTGTTTTAGTTTTAAAACACTTATCAAGTTAGAGATGCTCTAGGAATTGATGTCATTGTAATTAAACAGAATTCTTTATAAAGAATTTCCTGCCTGACAACTCTAGATTTATTTACTATGCAACTTCTCTTGAAGCATTTTCAATTTGCTCATTTGGAGCACATTTTATGTGTTGAATGCAGTTTGTTCCCAGACACTGACTCATTTTCCAAATATGAGTACACTTTCTTTTTCCCTCAATTGACTTTCTCCTGCCAGCATGTCATCCAACTCTTCTTTAGAGTGCTGTCAAAATATGGTCATCTCATCATTAACAGGAAACGGGTTTCTTGCCCACTCTTACAAGAGTAGCGTGAAGTCAGATAGCTTGATTTTTAAATTATAAGAAAAAGGGAATTAAAAAAAGCCAGTTAGAAATGTAACTAATTCCTAGGCTCAAGACTATTATTATGAGACACTTGAATAAATGAGACTCCAGAAATGAAAAGAAAAGCTGCAATTTGCATGGTTTTGAGTAGAATGAAGCAGAATTTCCATTTCACTTTAAATATCAAGTAGCTATAATGTGAGTAAACAAAAATAAACCAAGGAACCAAGGCTTTGTGGGACAGGATAGCAGTTTCATGTGGACAGACAAATATTTAAGCATCTCAGCATGAAAGCTTGGCCATATGCTCAGGACTATTTCTATGTATTTAGATTTTTGGTGCAAAATCTATCTCTGTCTCTAGAAAACAAACCCAGAAGGCCTTCAAAGCTACGAATGAACTCATTTTACTCAAGTGCCAATAATGCCAGCTCTAAAAATATCAGAATTTTCTGTTCTACCTAATCAAATAATCAACTTGACAATTTTTGCAGCCACAGTTGCTAATGGGACTGGTCAGAGTGACCATTTGTTTAAGGCAGGGATGTCCAAACTTTTTCAACGTTTTTTACCAAGGGCCATATGCTGTAAAATACACAAATAGCCGGGCCACTCACTTGAGGTGAAGTACGTATTGCCTCACCTGGTTTATTTAAGTAAGCTAAATATATTTTTGGAATTTGCTGCGGGCCAATTAAAAATGGATCGTGGGCCGCAGTTGGCCTGCAGGCCGCAGTTTTGACACCCCTGGTTTAAGGTAAAGTCCAAAGTTAGTTAAACATATAATGTATAATGCAGATTTGATTCAACCACGTGGATAATTTACTCCCAAAATGTTCATAAATTGCTAAGGAAAGAGATAATTTGTTGCTGTTGAATTATCTGGTTACCTGCTTCAAGCTTCCACTTTATTTTGGGTGTGTGTGTAAACTTTATTAGAGTAACATTTTGCAAGGTAAAAATGGTTTATCCTGCCACAGCTTCTCTCCATTTGCCAGTTTAAAACTTTTATCTTTAATTTTTGATTGGTGCCAATTTGCAAATATTTTTTTAAGTCTCAATTTCTGCATGTGTGGAGTGGGTAAAATAACACCTCTAAAATAATATAAAGTTGTTGAAATAGTTAGTGGAATGGTATAAAGATTAGGATTTAAACCCTTATCATAGGGTTTGGCATATATTATAGTAAATGCTCAATAAATCTTAACTATCATTACTTTATTAAAGATGTGGACTTGGAAGTCATTAAACCTTTGTAGCCTAGTTCTTCAGTTATGAAAGACAATGTCTGGATGTAAGTCTGAAAATACTCTTAAAATGAACACAGTGCGTCCACATGCTATGTGAGGTATAGAATTTAAACAATTACCCTAATTAATTTATCAACCTTTGTTTGCCCTATTGGTTGATATATGCTTTGCAGAAAAGCTTGATGTACAAAGGTTCACTTGGCTTGGTTATTATTTTTATTATCATTTTTTGGGTATTCATTATCTACTATGATGAGATAAGAATTTGGGTGCAAGTAGCTTAATTGAAGGTGATCCCCGCGTGCATGATCAGGAGTGGAAAAGTAAGACTGGCAAGAGGAATGCCATTAAAGCTACTTAGATAATCAGGTTATTATAGTGGGCAGGTGGGCTCAGTCCCACTGGGGCATGTCTGAGAGACTGCATAAGCCTGTTGGCTCTGAGCAAGCTCATCCATTTAGCCCAGCACTGTACAAATCTTACCCATTTCTATGAGTGCTACCACATGAAAAGTTTGGGAAGCATTGCTATAAAGAATGGTTGAGAGGAATGTAGAGACCTAACCTGGAGAAAGGACAATTTGAGTTAAACAGTATGGTCAGAGGGTGTGAGGTCAGAAGTTGGAGACGTAGGATCTTTGTATACTTGGAAAACTGTCTGGAAAAGGGAAATTCAGACAAAAAGAGTCTCAATAGGTGGAAAAGACAGGAAGGCAAATAAAAATTTCTATCAGAGCCGTCTCATAGTAAAAAGAACTGCTTGTGAAGGGCAGTACATTGTCTCACTTAATTTTATTAACATAACAGTCATGTGGATTAGGAGCTTCACTTTCCCCCTAAACTTCAACCAAACTATTTTATAGATGATGAAACGGTCATTTTAGAGATTTTGATATTCGCCCCAGGTCACAAAACTAGTTACTTAAAGTATGAAGATTAGGACTTGAGTTATTTGATGTTGGAGACCATTCTCTTTTATTCATTTAAGACTAAATTGTTCTCTCTCCCAACTGTTTAAACAGAGATTCCTTGTCTACTTGGAAATTAGTAGGGATTCCTGTACTGTGGTAAAAAACCAGATGACTTCAAATCTTTCTGCCATTAATGGTTTCATAAGGCTCTAAAATAAGTGTCATATTCTAAACCCTCAATACTTCCTTATTTTAAGAATAAATTAAAAATTTAAGTTCTTGTTTATTTTACAGGGCTTTAAATATTTTTGAATTATCTTTGATTTGTTGTTAATAACAACTATGTTGTTAATTGTTTGTGGAGGCAAAAAAAAAAAAAAAGAGTGGGGGTTTCTATGGAAAGTAATTACAGGGTGGGGGTTTCTATGGAAAGTAATTACAGGGTGATCTGATCATAAATCCTTAACTGGGCAGATCATTGAGGGGAGTCATGCCCCAAGCATATCACCTTCTAGTAAAAGTTTTATCTTTGCCTTATGTTTCTGTGAATCTAGGTTAACACACCTTTGAAATGAACTGTACTCTCAAGAAATAGATAAGTTTACTCAGTGACAGATGATTATTAGAATTAGTGGGGTGATCATGTTATGGATACCAGGACCGGAAAGAACCCAAGCGGCACTCAGAGAGTTAGGAGAGTCAGCTTTATTAAGCTGGCGAGCTCAGCGGGATCCTTCCCAAAAGACTGAGCCCCTAGCAAGGTTTTGAGAAAGTTTTTAAGGGTTGGGGACTTCCTGGAGTTGGGGAAGGTGTAGGTGTCGTCTGGTGATTGGCTCCGGGTGCGGCTTGGAGGGGGCTATGAGGAAGTGGGCTGGGGCTTAGGCTGGGGACCTCTCTCTTCCCTCGGGCCACCATTTTAAGTCAGCTCCCCCATCAATCACATTGTAACATATAAAAATGTGGAATCCCTATATGATACACTTGAGACTAATATAACCAATATAAGATTATGTGCCAACTATACTTAAATAAAAAATAAATTTAAAAAAAGCACATAATCTCGTTAACTATTCTGTAATTCAATCCTGCCTTGCTTTTTCCTATCTCCACGTAATCTTCCTTGCGTTCCCTCCTGAATTTCAAATGGATAAAAGAAGCTGCAAAACTGTTATTCTTCAGAGCATTTGAGATCTTGCTTCCTGGCATATGTCGTCAGTTTGGCTCAAATAAACTAATACAAATTCTCTACAGGTTTGGGTGTTTCTTATGTCTACATGATTAAAGCAGTCTTTATTAGCATCTCTCTTGAATTAGACTGAAATATGCTCTTTGAATCAATAATTGTTTAGGGAACCAGAGGTGATTGAAAATAATCAAGCAAGAAAAGGTTGTAAATTAATAAAGGCTAGAAATAGAGACAAAAATGAAGTCCAGACATAGAAAATGCAGAAGGACAGATTATGTTTAAGTGTTGCAGAAAAGATCTGCGTGACACACAAAATGAAGCCTCTTGTGAACAGAGACTGTTGAGCTCTAGGAGTTGAGCCTTTGGGAGCAGAAGCACAATCCTTTTAGTCTACTCAGCATTGTCTGGGTTTTAAATGAATAATGGCTTTTGTTTCTGGCTTTGCATTTTAAGTGAGATGGATTTAGAAAGCCCCTGTGAACATTATTGAAGTATTGTGGGCGGATGAAAGGTTCTATGAATTATGGAAGTTGTCACTTCTTTCTCCAGCGTAGGGAGGGGAGGCATCTGTCCAGTCGCATTCCTCCTTAGTCTCAGTCAACTACTCTATTACTTTCCTTCAAGTAGGGAAAGTAGTCAGAATGCCCACTAGGTGGCGCTCAAATTACTGTATAGAATTCAGTGACCTCTACCGTGTTTCTCCGAAAATAAGACCGGGTCTTATATTAATGTTTGCTCCAAAAGATGCATTAGGCCTTATGTTCAGGGGATGTCCTCCTGAAAAGTCAGGCTAGGGCTTATTTTCTGGTTAGGTCTTATTTTCGGGGAAACACGGTAGTAGAATATAAGGATGTTAAATGTTAGAACTGAAACGCAGAATGTGTTTTATTATTCTGAGTAAAACACCTGAGGATTTCCTATATCAAGAGGACTAGCAATGCTTTTAAGATGTCATGTGTTATCTAAATGTCCACAAACGGTGAAAAAAAATGCTCAGAGTTAAGGTTAACATTGTTGATAGGAGCGTGGATTGCATTCAATATATTTTTTTTTCTTTTAAGCTTTAAAAAGAATTCTAATATACTAGATTCTGGAGCATTTATGAGGATTTTAATTTATATTATTTCTGTTGTCTACCAACACTGTTAAAAAGTTGTTTTTACGCATTTATACCTAGTCCTTCAAAGCATCTCTGAAATGTATAAGATGTGGGTCAGTAATTTGTCAAAAGCAATGGTTTTGGTAAAAGGAGGGGGAAAGGCAAGCAAAATGAAATACCAATTGCTGAGGCAAGAAAGCAAGACTAAAGTTCACAGTAGATGGTGTTACTGCTTGATGGTTTTAGGCTACCTAAGGCACAATTTAAAATTTTTTTTTTTTTCTTCCAAACTTAGTCTTGGATCAATTCAAATATTTGCTTTCTCCACTCTTACTTGAATTGCCAGATTGCTAAAGAAACATCTCATAACAGGACAGTTTGGTGGCATTACCAAGTCAAGGTTTTTTGTACAGAGGGCTGGAGTTTCTGGAAAGATGCCGACTTGAATGCATACCTCTGCACTGTCACTGCCAACACACACACAGCTCCCTCTTTAGTGCCACTGAGCTCCTGAGTCTGAGGTGGCTGGAAGGTGCTGGCTCTGGCAGAGTCTTCATGAAAAAGCCGACTGGACTTTGTCCCCAAAGGCCAACTGGAACCCCTTCACTCTCACCCTAAATGGTGACAAAAATGACCATAGCAATAGTATTCCTAATAACAAAAATTGAAAGCCACCTATACATCAATTAGTAGCAAAATGAATTAATCAGGTGTGATATATTTGTACAATGGAATGTTATATTATACCTCTCTGACAGAGAAGGAACTATAGTTCCTTGTTTCCATATGAAAACAAGCAAGCATTATTTATACAAAAAGAAGTTAAAAACTGTGGAACGATACCATATATATAAGGATAGTGGCTGGCAGGCCAGTGAGTATCAGGATGTGTGTGGTTTTAGGCGAGGAATTACCTTCACAGAGACTCAGCACAAAAAGAGGGAACGCCGAGAAGGTGAACCTGAGGTCAGAATGTGTGACTGTTAGGAAAATCAGATGACATACAAAAGATGGAGAGGCACCCTTTCAAATGAAGAAGATTCATTCATTCAAGATATATTTGTTAACTATATGTGTTCTGCACTGTTTCAGGGCGTGGCAGTGGACAAAACAGCCAAATCTCTGCCCCTTATGGAGCTGAGGTGTCTGGCAGGTAAAGTCCTTACGTGTCCAACCTATTTATATGTGAACTTCCCAGCTTGGCACCCAGGGAAGAAGAGAGATTAATTTATGCTCCAGATATGTATTGAACACTTCATAAATGGCAAACGTTGATGGATGCTGGGGCTATGGAATGAATACTTGTCTTCGAGGAGCTCACAACCCCCTGGGGAGAGCCACAAATGCACCCAGATATGTGTGGTTCAGTGTTGGAGGAATGCACAGATACCTTTGGAAGATAGAGGAAGTGGTGGGGAGTGTTGAGAGTCTGCTGCTTCTTGAAAATAAAGTTGATTATCGGAGCACCTTGATGGGAATTCAGAGTCGGTGTCGTCAGTTCATTAGCGTGGATTACAAATTCTACTTCAGGTTAGTTATCTGCTGTAGGGCAATGGGGAGATTCTGTTTATCCCAAACCGTCTCACCTTACCCTGTGTCTGCTCTCCTAGCACCAGTCTGTCATAGTTGGAAGCTCATTCCATTGACTCAATACTTTTTTTTTTTTTAAATTGGGGAAGGGGAACAGGACTTTATTGGGGAACAGTGTGTACTTACAGGACTTTTTTCAAAGTCAAGTTGTTGTCGTTTCAATCTTAGTTGTGGAGGGCGCAGCTCAGCTCCAGGCCCAGTTGCTGTTGCTAGTTGCAGGGGGCGCAGCCCACCATCCCTTGCGGAAGTCGAGGAGTCGAACCGGCAACCTTGTGGTTGAGAGCCCACTGGCCCATGAGGGAATCGAACCGGCAGCCTTCAGAGATAGGAGCACAGAGCTCCAACTGTCTGAGTCACCGGGCTGGCCTTACTCAATACATTTTTGTTAGTTTGAATAATAAGCTATTGTATTGACAGATATTTTGTAAATAAACTCTTCATAATCTAATTTGTGACTTTAATATTTTGACAAGAGCTATGTCCCAAATGTCTTATTGATGAAAACATAAGAATCTGTGACATTCTGGGAGACACAGTATAATACAAAATATGGTCTCAATGTGTCTATGTTCTTTTTTTCTTCTTCTTCATGTCTTCTAAGGTTTGAAGGGTACCACAGGGAAAAGAGGAGCTCTGGGTGAGGGAGTGGCTTCAACTGAGAAGGGATCCATGAAGGAGGTAGGAAAGGGTGTCCAGCAGTTGGGAAGGGCAAAGGGGGCCTTGTTATGAACCAAGATACGGATTAGGAGACTTCTTCCATCAACATTGCTCTGGAACTCTGTGGAATAGCGCTCCCCCCACCCCAATCTTTGAGTGATAATTATATTGATACAATGAAGCAAATAAGAAAAAAAAGACTGTATGTATTTATTGAATGATTATTTTTGTGTGCTTAGTACTTGTCAAGTCAATGCCAGGCCCTGTGAAAGGCACTCAGGGCGTGGCTGGAAGCATCTAGAAGTAGGTTATGATTGCATATAGTGTTTATTCTGCTACCCAAGGGAATGAAAGCATGATCTGGGAAACCCTAAGCCCACCTCAATGAAGGCATGGTACTAGAGGTTTGGCTTCCAAAATGGTTTAAAACTCCGTTGCCAAGCCCTGTCTTAAGTACTTGAGTTTATAAAGGTCTTCTATGGGAGACACTGTGCATTACAGCTGGAAAATCTTACTGCTTACTTTACAGATTTCTTTTTATTCAAAAATTAAAAAAAAAAAGAACTTAACTTGTGGAAACTGCAATCCCTAGGTCTGGGACGAAAAGGAAATCCCTGCTTCACTCCTTTTTAGTACCCAGGTGGGGTAATGCTTTTAAGCTGTAGGAAAATGGCTTAGGGAACTACTGGGAAAGATTTACTCAGGATTTTGAACACAGAAACCTTTTGTGGGTCAGTAACTGCAGTGCCCTTGGGAGAATTTCCAGGAATTCACGACTGCTGGATCAGTCTACCTCAGGAAGGATGCCTGGAGAATTATATGACTAGATTGAGGCACATAGTTCTCTTTGCATATAGGGACTTAGTGGAAGGTGGGATGGGATGGGCTAGAGGGGAGATCATGGATATAGTGAATGAAATTAGCATCATTCAAAAAACGTTGGCGTACCCACCAGGTGCCAGCACTGTGCTAAGTTCCAAAGTGGAGAATAACACAGAACCCTGTCTTCAAGGAGCTCACAGACAAATGGGTGAAACAGATCAACGTGTGGTAAGTGCTAAAGCCAAAGTATGGTACTATGTTGGCAGGTGTTGACTGGACGTCAGGGACGGCCTGGGCTGAATCCTGAGGGAGTAGTCCTTAACCGGGAGAAGATTTGGGGAAAGGGTTTTCCACATTGAGGGCATCCTACATGCACAAGGTAGGTTGGGGTTCAGGAAGGAGGCAAGAGATGAGACTGAAGAGGAACGCAGAGCCCAGATATCATGAGGCCCCTCGTCTGTCATGCTAAGAGGTCTGGATAGCCTCCTCAACACCCCACAGAGACACTGAGAAGTCATTTAAGACAGAGAGCATTTAAAAACAGGCTTTGTTTTTGTTTGTTTCTTTAATCTTTTTTTTTTTCTTTTATAAAGTTTAAAAGTTCTCATAGAAGAACATTTGGAGATTATAGAAAGGTGTAACAAGAAAATATAAAATCAACTTTAATTCTACCACACAAAGATACCCATTGTTAATATTTTGGTATATTTAGTATATAATGATTTGGTATATAACTATACAAGTTTGTGATCATTTTATATGTAAAACATTATTTTGTTTCTTTTCATTAATTTTATTTCCTGGACATTTTCCCACTTATATTCTTTTTATTCATAAGTTACTAATTTTGAAATCATTTTAGATTCATAAAAGAGTTCCAAAGAGAGTGCGTAAGTTCCTGTATATCATTCACCCACATTTCCCTAATGTTAACATTTTATTTTCTATCTCTCTGATCTCTCTGTCAAAATGTACTATTATATTTCCACTGAGTTTTCTAAAATGACCACTGAAAAACTGGCCATAGTACTGTGAGTTGACGGACATTCTCAGCCTGAAACACAATTGTATTTGAACAGGGGTTTTCTGGAGTCAAGTACAATTGTACTTGATCAAGGGTTTTCTGTGGCTCCATTAACCTGGAGGAGTGGGACTTCTGGGCAGAAGCAGTATGCTGGGCAGAAAGGGGACCCTGGGTAGATGGGATTTTGAGGACCCCACAACTTAGCCTGAATGTGGGAACAGCTGCCACCACTACTTCCAAATGAATCGTGACTCACTAAGATTTTGATAAGTGATCTGTAAGTGTTTATATTTTTAAAAAGTAATAAAACTGAGTTTCTGTGTTGTGATCTTGACTAGTTTAAACACTAAGTCTGATCCAACATTAGCATTGCTCAAAGCCAATGCTAAATGATTTATGATCATTTCTAAAATACTGGGTTAAATTGTTTGGTCCTCACAGATCATCCAAGGAAAACATCAGATGCTGGCAAAGTCACCACTAATGATAGAAATAAATTGTCTCCAAGCCTCAGTTCTAGACCCTCTGCTTATTCCTTTTCACCATCCAATGTAATTTCTTTCTTTGAAAAACATCCTTAACACTTAATTGTCTTCTCTTAGGGCCGTTTTCATAGTATGTCATTTATGTGTGTATGACTTGTGTTCATGTCTTATATTGTACATTTCTTGAGAGTAACAGTATCTTCATTGTTATATACTGTATAGTTCTCAGCATGGTACCTTAGTATTACATGCTAAATAAATATTTGTTTCATTTAAATTTATTAATTCTCTGTACTCTTTCCCTTGGTGGAATCATGGAGTCTTACAGCTGCAAGTAGTACCTTTTAGTATGTAAATTCTGTGTGTACTTCAAACTGCTTTCTAAATGGTTCAATAACTCCAATAACCTAATTTCATTGCATATTCCAGAAGGCTAATTATTGAAATAATCCTTCCTCTCAGTCGCTTCCTGTGATGGGCTGAATTGTATCCCACCAAAAAACTAATGCTGAAGTCCCCAGTACCTCAGAATGTGACTATATTTGGATATAGGGTCTGTAAGGAGGTGATCAAGGTAAAATGAGGTCACATGGGTGGGCCCTAATTTACTATGACTGGTGTCCTTATATGAAGAGGAGATTAGGACACAGACAGGCACAGAGGGAAGAGAAGACCACGTGAAGACAGAGAGAACGGCCCTCTATAAACCAAGGAGAGAGGTCTCGGCGGAAACCAACTCAGCTGACACCTTGATCTTAGATTTCTAGCCTGCAGAATGGAGAGGAAACAAATTTCTCAAACAAAAGCACCCAGTCTGTGGTACTTTGTTATGGGAGCCCGAGCAAACGAATACACTTCCTTTACCTGCATTATATACTGGCTTTCCCAATGCACCGCCACATTTTTGTCATTTACCAACATTCTCTCAGGCAGTATTTGTAGGTCTTTTTTCTAATACTCTCAACTACTTTTATCATCATTAAATATTTGTTTTGTTTTCTTTCCTTTATTAGCACGGATATTATTCTGGTCTACCTCAATTTTGATTCCTATTTAATTGCCTCAACACATTTCTCCTCATACACAGATCTCACTCAGTGTCTGATTTTTTTCTACCTTCTTCCGCCTCCTGTGCCCTCCGCTCTGGTTCAAGCCATTGTTTCTCAGTCTAGTTGTGTCGGGCTGCTCACCGCCACTCATGGCCAGCCACTCACAGCCAGCCACTCACAGCCACTCACACTGGCTGCCACTGGCCACTCACGGCAGCACTTAGCAGCCTAGCTCTAGAGAGAGCTGTTGTTCACAATCTTAGCTGTAGAGGGCACAGCTCACTGGCCCATGTGGGACTCAAACCCGCCACCTCAGCGTTAGGAGCATGGCACTCCAACCAACTGAACCACTGGCAGGCTGATTTCTCTTTTATGATACGCTCCTGTAGGTATTCTGAGTGCAACGCACACTGAATGACTGACAATTTGAATACATCTTTACCCATGTTGTTGCTTCTGTTGGGAGTGCCCTTTCTTCTCTAAGGAAGAAATTTGTGAATCTGGACATATAACTACATACCTTCTTGTTAACCTCCCATCTGACCTATGTTTCTGACTTGGGCGTGTATCTTTGGCGTGTATCTCTGATTTCCCTAGTCTCAAACTCCTAATCTGTCTCTCTGCTCTGTTCCTACACCAGCTATAGTTTAAAATATTAAATTAACATTGAGTACCCCCTGTAACCAAAGAGGAGCTTCTCCATGTAGTATGCCACATACATAGGTACCAGACACTGAAGATTCACGTAGGGTTATGTTGGAATTTGGGGTATCGTCTCAGTCTTTTACTAGCTTTATGACTTTGGGAGAATCCTATAACTTTTTCTTTCAGCATCAACTCTAAAGTCAAGATGATATTTAATTTCACTAAAGTATTATGAAGAAAAATAGATTAAATATGTGAAAGATTTATAAGGCACTAAGAAAGCAATATTTGGAATTATTTCTTGTTGCTGGCTTTCCTGACATGTGTCATATTGTCTTTTATTGTCACTGGTTCTGTCTTTCCAAGTGCCTGGTAACTCGTTGCAGGGCCATATCATGGGTCATATATTCTTTCCTGTTACTACAACACCTATTGTTTATTAAATATTGAAATTTTAAAAAAGCTAACCTCTAAAATCACTGTAGTTCAAAAGCCTGATAAGTAGGATGATTATTCAATCTGCTGTACATGAAGTGGTTCTGGTTTACTCTTGTTATCCCACTATAATTATTATAGCACCCCCTCTCATTCTCAAATGTCTGCTTATTTGGACAACAAATTATATGGTCACCCTCCCCAGGAGTGCCCAGGGTTAAGCAGAAACATGGTAGTTCATTTCATGAAAATAAAATGGACACAGGGCAAACTTTCTCTGCAGGAAGAAAAGCCTGAAGATAAAGAGAGTTGAATCCAAATGTAGAAGTTCTATTTGGGAGAGTATTTCAGCTAATGGACATTAAAAAGCCCGTGGGTAAATTTATTTTCCTTAAATGTTTGGATGTCAGATAAGATAAACCAGCTGCACTTCACTGTAATATTGCCAAGTTTAGTCTTTGAGTTTAACTTTTGGCAGATATGCTTGGATGCCATTCAGCTTGAAAAGCTTTTAATCAAATTGTTAAAATGTGTGTTGTTAAAAGTTAGAGATGTAGTCTATATTATGATTTTAAGTAGTTTTTGTTTTTCATTACCCAAGTAATACATATAAGCAGGTTTGTTATGTCTGATTAAAATGATATCAAAATATAGGGAGTAAAAATAAGTCTCTCCTTCTATCACCTCTCATCTACCCAATCTCACTTTTCCACATGTAAACCAATTTTAACCAAAATAAAATAAAATAAAGATTGATTACAAATAAATAATGAATATTAAACATTCTACAAATGTAACAAATTAGTAGTTTTTAATAAATTAGTCCAACCTTTCAGGAGGCCAATTTGGCAAAAATATCAAAATGTCAAACATACATATTGTTTGACTTAGGAATTTCAGTTCAAGCAATAGCTAATCATACAAAGATGTATATACAAGGATATTCACGGCAATGTAGTTTGTAATAGTGAAAATCTAGACTTGATTTATTGTGTTATTAATAGGAAATTGGTTAAAAATAATATGGTATAGTCATGCAATGGAGTAATATGGAGTCATTAAAGATGATAGTGTGTTACACTTATTGATAGGAGAGAGGTCCACAATATGTCACTAAATGAACAAGCAGACTCAAACAGTTTATATAGTATAATCACATTTATATGTATTTATATATATGCAGGTAATATATAATTGTATTTAACACAATCATATATAATAAATATTAAGCATTTATGTATATCCGTTAAAAACACAGCGATGAAAATTTAAAAAAAATAATAGTTGTTTCCGAGTAGTAGAGTGCTAGAATTTTTTTACCTTGTCATATTTTCTATACCAAATTAATTTTTTATAATAATTATATATTACTTTTATAATCAGAAAAAAGAAACCCTTGTTTTTTGTTTTTGAAAAAATTAATAGAGTTTCAGTTTTTACACTTTACCCATAAGTCATCCAGTTAAGAGTTGTTTGTTTCTTTCCTTCCAGCTGGTGTGAGGAAATGCTGCCAACATTTTTAGTGCTAATAATTATTTCTGCATGTCAAATATGTCTACCTTCTGAAGCAAGATCCTTTTTTATCAGTAAGATTTGGGTTTTATAAAAATAACAGTTTAGATGGAGACTATCTGATCCAGTGCCTAGACGTTTAACCAGGAGCAAACCACTATTTTATTTTGGAGTGAATCAGTCTACATTTATTCTAGAGAAAAAGAGTCCTAACCCTCTCTTCTGCTGAAGGAAAATATTTGGCCTGAGAATAAAGGCCGGTTATATATTTGGTTGATATGATATTGTAGTTTAATGGGTTAGAATTATAATCTTTAGCTTTGTTCTTAATGAACTGACTGATTTTAGGGAAGTCAAGCGAACTTATATGGAGGAGATAGAAGAAAATACAAATTTCCCAGGCACTAAAGGAAGGACTGTTTCTCTCCTTGTTTTACATCTCTTCTGAATGGCATATCTTAATTGCCAAAATCCCGATGCTCATCTCCACATGAACAGGTCCATAGGCACCTTAATTCCTCATTTACAAAATTGCATGTATGACCTTCTTCCCACATATCTGCCATCTATGCCTTGGTTCCCCAACATACCTAAGAGCAAAACCATCCTCCCCAACATCCAGATTAAAATAAAGTCTAAATTTGGATGGAAAAATGGGCACATCGTTTTTTCCTGGAAGGACGTACTCCTGCCAGAATTGTACAACATGAATTTAATTATGAGGAAACATGGGCAAAGGACAGAATAATTAGCTAGTACTCTTTAAAAGTATTAAGAATATGAAGGACAAAGAAAGGATCAGGAAGTGTCCCATGTAATGGACCCTAAAGAAACATGACAACTAAATGTGATGTGGGGTCCTGGCTGAGGAAAAAAGACATTAGTGGAATAACAGATTGGGGAGCAGCTGATGAAGATTTGACAGGTAATTTCTAGTGCTATTTTGTACTTTTTCATAAGCCTCAATTATTTCAAAGTGAAGGTTTAAAAGTTTAAACATCAGTTAAAAAATGAATATCAATTTTCAGCCAAGTACTGTGGGCTGACAGCATGAGGAGATCAAAGAGATTACGAGGAGAAATGCATAGGTGGCTTGGGAGCGCTGGGCACATGCAGGGCATCTGGGCAGATGACCCTGGAAAGCAGGGCTGGAGTCAGATATGAGAGGGGTTCGATGTTACCCTGGAGAGCAAAGTTTTAACAACTACAAAATTAGGCCTTCATGCAAAGCAGTGGATTGATTCTCCTCTCCCTCCAAATTATAGGAAGCATTTGCTCCCTGTAAACAGTAAAAATTGTCATTTTATTAAGTTCTTTTCATTTGTGGAAGATGATTCGCAAGCTGCTCAAACCCACATACTACTATAAAAGTTAGAAATAATGTACAGAAAGTACATTTTACAATAAAGCACAGGTATAGAAAAAAAGAACAAACAAAACAAAACAAAACAAAACAAAATCTGAATCATTCTGATTCTGCATTCTCCTCCTTACGCTACCCCCTCATCTCCCATCCTATTCTCCCATGTCTCGTTTGTCACTAGGCCCTGCCAATTCTATCTTCACACAATTTCTTGCAGTAGAATTGGAATCAGAAGGTCTGGGTTCTCATCCTTTGACTGTGGACTATTCTCTCTGTGCCTGAGTTTCTGTGTGTGTGTGTGTGTGTGTGTGTGTGTGTGTGTGTGTGTGTGTGAGTTTGTATTTAGGGAGGAGGGCAGTGATTCCAATGAAATAATGTACATAAAAGCTCTTTATAAACTGTAAGGTGCTATGAAAATGCTGGGTTTTATTCAGGGCTTTCATATGTATTATCTTGATGAGTAGTTCCCAGATTTTATGAAACTGAAAAATTTGATTAACTGACAGAATTTCCCATTTGATTAAATAAATAAATTTTCCTCACTACACCATTTCATAAAAGGAAGGACAGTTGAAAAGAAAAGTGCTAGAAGGAAATACTCTCATAATAAAAAATCCCTCGCAACCTTATACTGACTTACATTTCTCACCATATGCTCCTTATGTTTCTCATTTTGCTGCAGACTAGCCCCAAACAACCAGTGGTTCCAGGACCAGCATTTGGGAATTAATGACCTGGACTAAAATATCCAAAGTGAGAACTTCCTGAGCTCTTTGTATCCCATCTTACCTTCTCTTCTAGTCCCCCATGTTTCGCATCCAACAAACTTTTGTTAAATGAATCAATAAATGAATCGGTAAACACACATTTGTTCTTGAGTCCAGTGAAGAACTGGGCCTAATTCTTTTGTAGTTAATTAAAGGGAGGAGATATGGGAGGCAGAAGATGAGCCAGGATGCTCTTATGTTTTGGTATGTAGAAGAGAGCCAAGAAACTACTTTCCGATCCTCCTCTCCCATGTTCTCTGATTTGTTGTTCAGTCATCTTACCTAAGCCAGAGGTATGTCTTTAAAGTAGCAGAATGTTGCTGGAAAGTTGCTCCCTGGGGCTGCAGGGGTTTAGTGTATTCTGCGGGCAGTGAAGGTAGTGATATAGCAGGGGTCTCTCTTCAGAAAAGCACCTTTTGACAAATCCACAGAGAGTTGATGTCCTTTCTCTACTAAGGCCCATGAGGGAGTGGGGTGGAGTAGATACCTCGACACACACACACACACACACACACACACACACACACACACACTTTTTATCGCTCTGTTCACTCTATACATCTATACTATATGAAGTTCTTTACTGAAAGGTTAGGGTAATTTCTAAAGGACCTCACAATACAGGAGGGAGAAGTGTTAGTTTTAGACAACTCAGGCTTGCTCTTGCATCAAGAGCCAAGTCCTGCTGGTGCTTCCGCCACTTCAGATTTGGCTTTTCGGCTCTTACACTTGTACCTGCACCCTGTACTCCTTCCATCCCCACAAGCACCTCAGGCTTCCTGTATATTGGCCCAGGAACTTCAGCAGTTCTGGGGGAAATTCAGCCTCTCTGCATAAGAGGCGATCTGGATTAGAATGATACCCTGAGCTTCAGACCTGGGTGGGTGAGCTGAGTGTGTGTATGAATATATTTGCTGTACAGTGCTGTGTGTGTGTGTGTGTGTGTGTGTGTGTGCGCGCGTGCATGCGTGCGTGCCTGTATGTCTTGGGTCTGGGGAGTGGGTAATGAATGGGTTCCAGTCCCTTGAGTGTGGTTTAATGAGTATCTTCTCATTTGAGTTCAATCTTCCCTTCAGTAAGAGTAATGAGGCTGTTGGTTTCTTGATTAATTGACAATAAATGAGTACATTTCTCAAAGACAGACATTAATTTTTCTGGATAAATCTTAGTTTAAACTTGTACGGCTATTTTCCCTTCCAGCACAGTTGTGGTTCTACCTTCAGAAACAATAGTCCTAATATGCTGAGGTGCAGAGTTGGACTTTGTTCGGACTTTGCCCCAGAGGAAGCAGCAGCACCGCAGAGGAGCTTTAATGGCTGCGCTCTGCCTCTCCTTGCCCAAGTTCCTGCTCTTTATTAAGGTATCTTGAGTCAAAGCGTTTCCCTCCTATCAAAAGGGGACAGGGAGGGTTTATCTTTTTCATTCTACTATTAATGTTGGTGTAAGAGAAGCTGATTTTGGAGAAATAGGTTGTTGATTTCAAACATATGATATTTTAGGTCTTTTTTGCTTAAAAGTCTTTGTTGCAAGAAACAGAAATAATGTCTGACCACCCTAAGCACATGATAGCCATCATTTCAGTACCTGATGTGGATAAGACCCGTTTTCTTCTGACTTTTATTACCCTTCCCACCTCTCCTTTTAGAGACTGCTGCCAGAGCTGAGACTCATGTTGGCCCTGACCTCAGATCACTGTCAGGCCAGGGAGTCTTCAGAATGGGAGAAATAGCCCTAGCAGCTTCATACCTGATGATGTGAAATGATTAGTCTTAAGAATAAAGTGGAGAAAGTTTGCCGGTCAGACTCTGATTTCCTGCACATGTGCACTACCAAGGAGGAGTTTACATAAAGAGACTTTTGTGGATTTTTGATTATATGAGTGTTGAAGTCAAGAGTGAGTTAAGACTGAATCCTGATGCAATTCTGGTTCTATTCTTCTTTGCCTTCTCCACAGCACCGCTCGGGACAGATACTTCAGAAGACATTCCTGCTCCTGGCTGGGAGGCCAAAAGCTAAGAACTTTCATTATCCACCCTTTGGGATCACAAGATTCTCGCTTCCAAAGGTGAACTGAGTTCACTTCCAAATTTGAAACCACCAACTATGAAACATTGCCTTACTGGGCCTTTTACGAGAATATAAAATTTTTTAGTGGAAAAAATCATTTTTAATATGAATATCTGCGAAGTAATTTAGTTATTATTTAGTTTAGTTTTTTGAGCAGAGTTACATTTGAATATATATAAATGTGTAATATATACCGTGTTTCCCTGAAAATAAGACCTAGCCAGACAATCAGCTCTAATGCGTCTTTCGGAGCATAAATGAATGTCAGACCCAGTCTAATATAATATAATATAATATAATATAATATAATATAATATAATATAATATAATATAATATAATGTATAATACCGGGTCTGATATTAATTTTTCTCCAAAAGACGCATTACAGCTGATTGTGCAGCTAGGTCTTATTTTTAGGGAAACATGGTATATTCATTCCAGGTTATTTAACTGTTGAATCTTTAAGTATTCCACTTAAGTACATACTTGAATCATTAGCAAACATTTTTGGTGTTTCAATTTTTTCCCAGTGCTTTTCCATGTTTCATTGATTTCAAGGTAGCTGTTGAATTTTAAATCATACATTAAAAATTACGTGTCCAACAGAGATATGAAAATTGTTTATTGGTTAGGTACATATGGCTAAGTACATAAAATGTCTTGGCAATGAAAGTATTATCTTTATGTCTCAAAGATACAACCAGTAAAACACATTTTTCTTCCTTAATATTTTGTAATTCCATTAAGGTTAATGGATGTTCTAAGAACCTCGAACCATGTGGAAGAGTGCTTTTACAAAACAACATTGTTTATCTCCCACAAAATAAACACTCCAAAGGCCTAGTACTTTATCCCTAAGCCAATGCATTCCGGAAATAACTCAGCAATAAAAGTCCATGATCTCTAATTAAAATAAAATACTTATCAAAGCAGAAAGTAATAATTGATTTAAAAAATTTTTTATTTCTAAAATCTAAATTGATTTAAAATTTCTAAATTTGTCAAAAACCATTTTAAGTTACTGTAGGTAGCATTTACCTTGAGTAGCATTAGAAATCAAAAGATTTATTGTTAATCTATTTTATGATTAGATTAGTATTTCTCAAACTTGCATAATGTAAAGAAGATTTCAAGAGGAAGAAAATTATCGAGAATACTCAGACTTGATGTGTATCATTTATGTCATTGTTATTGTTATAATAGTTTTTATATGTGTATAGCTAAGATACCCACATAAAACCAAGATACATTTACGTGTTAAACACAAACAAAATTGTAAAACCAATGCAATTCCAGTTAACAATATTAATTTAATTGTCTGGATGATATTTTGCTGAAGTTAAAGAGCATATGTGGCAGTTAATAGTAGAAAGATTTAGTCAGTTTTCAACTTGACGTTTTGTGTTTGACCCCAGTGGATCATCATCTGAATCATTGTAATTACCATAGTTGCTTATTTATTTTTTTATTTTAAAAAAAGACATTTGTTTTTAACCATTACAATTGATTGCAGTGGTCAGTTAAGTTAATTGTCCACTGCAAAACGCAAGACAGAAAACCTTGAAAATACCACTGACTGAAATCCTTCATTATTCACTTTTATATATACTGCTTGTACATTGTTGCACGTTGCTACATACAAAGGCAGAACTAGAACAATACTTCTATTTGCCACTTGAGTTGAGTACTGGCTAGTACTGGCTAGTTTTTACCACATGAACCCTTGAATGACAGCAGGTTCCTTGGAATCACTAAATGTCTTTTGAATTATAAACCTTGTGAAATCCCAAGTGATCTACCACAAATCTCTATTCCAACTACTGTGAAATCTTAGTTTGTTCAGTGAATTAAAGTATCATTGATCTTGTTCGGCTTCAATGAACCCTTTTCATGTTTAAGTTCACCTCTATTATATTTTCAATAGTGCTTTATTTTTCTACACTTGTTTGTTTTCACAATATCAAACCAAACTTCAACTTATTAAATGTCTTAAGAAACTAAGGTTTATTCATGAGAATGTTTTGCAATTGTAAATTATGACTGCAAGCTAGAAGACCGTTTTATCTTTATAACTGTTAAAAAAAAAATCTAAATTAAATACACTGGTGGCACAAGGTGATGATTGACATTTTGACTTTAGAACCTTCTAATAATCTAAGAGCAGCTAGACATGCTTACCAATACATGGGAAGCCAAACTGTGTGATTTCAGAGGATCATATGACACCAATGGAATTGGTGTTCCATGCAGTGGCTGGCGTTGAAGTCATATAGCACTATTTGGAAATAACGTAGTTTCCCAGATGACACAGGCTATGCTTTTCATTAAACTTTTTAAGCTTATCATAAAAATGGAAGGAAAAAATGGAAATTATAGTTGAGTGAAGGGACCCCAGAGATTCAATTGGTTTGAGAAATCTTGGGTTAGATCATATAAATGAAATTTCTTTGAAAACTATAATGTGCTTCCCAAATGCTGATACTATTATTATTAGGAAACAAACATATTTGGAAAAGTCTGGAGTTAATATAAAAAAGATTGGATTAACTTTACATAGCAGACAGAAAATTCCCACAGTTAAAATCATTAAACAGAGTTTCCAGGAAAACAGCTGCTCCTATCTCTCCACTGGAAAAAGCACAAACAACCTAATTCCTTCATAAATGTACTCTGGGGAAGACTGACCTTGGTTCTAGGAATTGCTTGTGTGTCCTGGTATGTTTGTGGGTTGGGTGAAGAGGAGGATGTATTGAGTGAGATGGGAAAAGAGCTTGTTCCCGGGAAAGAGGCTGGAGCAATTGATTTGGGACCCCATTGCCTCATGCTTCATGGGGCAGGGAGGTCTAGAAAGAAAGCTGAAGGTGAGAAGCCCATTTGGAGTGGAGTTCCAAGTATATACTACACTGCTTCTGGGGTACTGAACCTAAAATAGTTAACCTCATAGGAGAAAAGCATGTTCCATCTAGACGGATGAAGTTTTTACCACATGAACCCTTGACTGACAGACTGTTTTGTTGTTCAAAGAGAAGAAAATGCAGATGAGGTGATTCCACATGTGTTAGGAAGGTCTCTCTTCTCTCTGTACTTAGGATAACCCTGAGCATTGATCCTGAAGTGTTGAGGTTAGTCAGAGTCAGGTAAATTTATTTTTCATTTCTTTTTATTTCCATTTTCTGAAATGTTAAAATCATTTTCTAGCTAAGAGTCCTAAGTTTTGGACATAATTACCAGTCAGTCAAGTTGGAACTAAATCTTGGCATCATAAAAGCATCATATTTACACCTACTTCAGTTTCTAAAAATCAGCCAGTTGAGAGAAAATATTTTGATCAAGAATTTCGATGGGTAAGCCAAATCGAGAGTGAAAACACATTTTCTGTGAAAGATTACATCATAAAGCCTATGAGAGCCCATCTGGAATTGGGGATTAATACAGAAGAGTTCAATTCAGTTCAGCAGACAGCTATTTAGTATCATTTTTGTGCCAGGATCTGTGGTAGAGGCAGGAGTGCAAAAATGAATGAGATAGTCTGCTTGGTCTTAAGGAGCTCATGATCTAATAACCAGTCTGATGTTAAAAATTCAAATATTCAGAGTAGTTTGGGCCCAAAGAACAATGGTTCTTGCCAAGATCTAGTTGAATTCATGTAACATAACCAATTCACTTTAGAAGTTTCCATTTAGCAGATTATATGGACAGTACATAGAAAAATGTCATTAATTATGGAGTGTGAAACGAAATTGTATTTGAGAGTAGTTCCTTGATTACTTAGATTATTTTCTCATGCTCCCTTTCTTCAATTAAATTCATTTTAACACTAATAAGATGATTCTAAGTAGCTGGGTCTACCACAGTGGATTCCACTCAGCTTAAACTTAAATAGTGAAAGAAGAATAAGGGATATCCTACTAAATTGTTGGGCACCAAATTGGGTTGTGTGCTGCTTATATAAAATAGGTATTTCTTATAACCTTTGGATGTTCTGAGCTGGCATGGATAATTAATACTGTAATAAAATCTTCCAAAAACTTACTCTGAGCCAGAGCAATGAAATGCCTAAAGATATGGTGCATAAGGTGATTATCCATAAATGATAAGTGGTGCTCATAAATACCAGTATTTAAAATATTGCCACATGGTGAAAGCAAGGGTAGATTTTTCTTTTCTGTATTCTATACACACACACACACACACACACACACACACACACACAGGGTGCCAAAAAAATGTATACACATGACCTGTATTCATCCTTTTCGTGAGATTCATTTCACAGTCCCCCCCCCCCCACACACTCACGAACCACATGGATAAACATGAAGCAGAAATATTCGATTAAACCCCACATATTTCCTTATCCACTTCTCTTCCTTCTACCCTGGGCCCAGGTTCAGGATTCCGTGCTCAGCTCCATACTACGTTACGTCAAGTGAGAGGGCCAAACTAGCACCTCTACCCCACACCCCATCCCAGATGCATCCAGGATGCTGAGAAGGTTCTGGCAGAGCAAGCTGCAAGGGGGTGCTCACGTGATCCCCCTACCAGGCCATTCCAGCAAGGGGTGAATTACACTGGCAAGTAGGGATGAGAATTTAGGCAAGGGTGTGACTGTCAGTGAAAAGGTCCTCTGCATCTTGGCACCTGAGCAGTTCAGAGACAAGGGAGACAGGTAGACAAGAGGACCTGTGTTGTCAGGGTGAGCTCCTGGTCCCAGGACCACGTGTGGAAGTGGCAAGGGACCTCACACGTGTATTTGTCCGCAGGAAACCTCCACACTGAGTGTTCAGCTTCCATGCTCTGAAAACAATCTCAGTCCCTATTACAACGTCAGCTCGAGTGTTATAGGGAGAGAAAGGAGAGGACAGAGGGTTTTGGAGGGATAGAGAGTAGGGATGACATGTGGGACAGAGGGAGGAGGAAATTGTAGTGAAAACTCTTCCAAATACTCCCCAATGGGGTACTATGGGGAAGATGATTAATTGTGCTTTCCTGTTTCTTGGGCTGTCCCTGCTGTATTCATTCTTTTCCTTTTAAAATTTCGACTATACGTTTATGAGGTGCTGCTTCCAGAAGAATAAAAGGAACATGCATGCACCCACTACTGAGCACAGGCATTAGAACAATACCAGAACCTTCAAAACTCCGTGTGCCCCCAACAGTGCATCCTCTCCCCTCTCCCAGAGTTAACCACTATCTTGAATTTGGTATTAATCCCTCTGTTTCCTTTTTCTTTATTTTGTTGAATTCCCACCTGCAGTATATATCCCTGCAGTATGCATCACTTTTTATTTTTGGCTTTTATATAATATCCCTCAGGGTCCAATAAGAGACAGATGGCACACTCAAAATAGGTTCATTCAAAGGCGGTTTTTGCAGAAACTCTTTGCAAAGGGGTGGAAGTCGGGAACCATATGGAATCGATAATTAAATCAAGTAGGATTTCATTGAAGTCGATCTGTTGCAGTATTGAGAGCTGAAAGGTAGAGGGAAGGTGAGCTGTTGCCAGACTCCAAGTGAGGGAGTCCGTTAGAGTCAGCCACAGGCTGAGGGACACAGGCAGCCTTGGAGGGAGGCAGCTAGGGGAAGACATACATTGGTTTCCCTTTCTTCCCTCTTTCCCATCTCCTGTTGGGGCTTCTAACTGACTTCAGAAGTTCTGGAAGAGAAGGCACAGGAAGACATGTATGGTTCATACAAATCAGGATCAGAGAGCAGGGGAGAGGACGAGCATGTAGGGTGAGGGACGGGATGGAAGATACCCCACACATACGTTCGTAGATGTATTCTCCTGTGACTTGTTTTTTTACTTAATGCTTTTGAGATTCGTCAACATTGGTGTTTTAACTTGAATTGTAGTTCATTCATTTTCACTGTTGTTTTTTATATTCCACGGTGTGAATTGACTGTGTACTGTAATTACCCATTTTCCTGATGATGATAGTTTTTTGTGTTTTACTATTTTGATATTATGAATATTCTTGTTAATGTTTTTTGATGCCTACACACAAAAATTTCTTCAGAGGATATACTTGGAGTAGAATTAGTGTACTGAGACAAAGGGTCAGACTTACCAGACAATGCCAAATTGTTTTCAAAAGTTGTTGCATCAATTAATACTTCTACCTGCAGTATATGAGTTACTTGTCAACACTTGATATTTTCTAACTTAAAAAAATTTTCTCCATCTAATGTGTTTAGAATATCATATTATTGTGTTTTAGTTTGCATTTCCCCAATTATTAATGTTGCTTAACATATTTTGGTAAGTATGTTGGTCATTTATATTTCCTCTGTTGTGAAATAGTGGTTCAGATTTTTTTGCCCTTTCTATTTTGTTTTTGTCTTTTTCCTATTGAATATATTCTGATACTAATCCTGTGTTAATTATATACGACAATTTTCTTTTCCCAACTATGACTCATTAAAAAAATGTATCTTTATGTGCTTTTAAAACTTAAGTTCTTAATTTTACTGTGGTTGAAGTGATCAATCTTTCCCTTTTGCACTTGTGCTTTTTAAGAAAAATTATGGTAAAATATGCATAACAGAATTTATTATTTTAATCATTTTTAAGTGTACAGTTCAGTGGCATTCAGTATATTTACATTGTTGTGCAACTACCACAACTATTCATTTCAAGAACTGCTTGTGCTTTTTCTTAATGTCTTGTTTAAGAAATTCTTTGCTACATCAAGACCATCTGTATATTTGTTCTAAGTTCTTAAAGTTTTGCCTTTCACATGTAAGTCATTAAATCATCTGGAATTGACTTCTGTGTATAGTTGGAGGTAGGAAGTACATCCCCCCCATATAGATAGCCAATTGTCCCAGCACCATTTAGAATTTGTCCGTCTTTTTTTCCATTGATTTGTACAGTGGATCTGTCATATACTAGGTTTCTTCAAAGGTGTGGGTTCATTTCTTGTATCTTTATTCTGTTCCACTGGTTGATTTGTCTATTCCTATACCAATATCACATTGCTTTTATACCATGTACTTATGATAAGTCTTTCATCTGCCTGAATTGCTATTCTGCTAAAGATATACACTACTAAATCCCTAATTTTCTTCTGGTCTCTCCTTCATGGTCTCATTCTTAGCCTGCCTTTCCTCACCTCCCTTCCCAAAATTTCAGTGTCAGCTCCAAAAATTTTATATCTTCCTTCTCTGCATTATTTTTATGCTTAGCAATTATTATTTAACATAGCAGTGTATATACTTCTCTTGTTTATTGTCTGTCTTTCCCACTAGGATACAAGGTTTATGAGGGCAGGGATTTTTGACTGTTTCATCACTCTCGTATCCCCAGTCTAGAGAACACTGCCTGGTACTTAGTAGGTGTTCAATTAGTATTTCTAGAGCAAATCATATAATGTTGATATATGGAAGGGTGACCCTTCCTCTCTGTCTTTCCCTTTAAGAGTATGCTTTTTCTCTAGTTCTCTTGCTCCTTGATGCTAGACTAATAAAAGCAATCTGAAGCAAAGGGAGAAATAACGAGGTGCTCCCTAAGATTTCTTCTCTAGCCATGTCCCAGAGGTGAGCGCTGAAAGGGAAAGGGTGGAGGAACCAGCGGTTGGCTAACTGTGTATTAACTTTTATGGGTCAGCTATCCCGCTGGAAATGCCTCCATGCTTTCCATGGCAAGCTGAGCTGGCAGGACCTACAGTTTATAGCATCCTCCCTAGGTAAAGAAGTGTACTACGCCTTTGGTTTTTAGGGTGACTCACCTGTCACAGGGAGAGAATGAACACTCACCTTGATTTACCAAGCATGGCAATTAAAATCTCAGCTGTGTGACACATTGCAGGACAGAACTGGAACTATGGAGCTATCTGAAAGTGAATGCTCTGTGGGGCAGTCTGTCTGCAGCTGGGTAACGCCCAGGTCAGGCATGGAATTGAGCAGGGATGATTCATGGAAATTCTGTCAGAGAAGGTACTCTGTGCTTTATTACAGGACGAACTGGGAAGCCAAGTCATTCTGGAAGGAATGTGTGTGAAGTTTTCAGATGAGGACTTGAAGTTTTATAGGTTGGAGTCATTTGATAAAAACCATCTGTTGAAAGGTTAAGCTGAAACCATCATTTTTTACATTCAGCTCACATTTTACATCAACTCAGTATAATAAATATCTGTTGAGGGCCCATGGAGTGCCAGACACTGGGGTTACAAAGATGAACAACACAGCGGTCCCTGTTTTGAGAGGCTTATAGTCCAGCGGAAGTACAAGTTATGTGTTTATATGTGTTTTCCTACCCCAATTTTGAGGTCGGGATTTGTAATTTATATGCATCTTGGTTGCCAGAGCTGAGCATTGTATCAATCCACTTTTGTTGATGAAATAAATCCATGAAAAAGCTCACAGTGATTTACCATGTATGGCTACTGAGATGTATAGCCTTGTGCATTATTGCTACTATGATATGTAGATTCATATAGCAATTGAATTATCTGTATCTCTGGATACAGAAAACTGCCTTCACAGTGAGATAGTGACCAAAATTGTGACGTTAGAAAATGAAAAAGAGTCTGGAATAGCTGACGGACACAAGCTATTTTGTTCTCTGGGGCTTAAAAGAGATTTTGAAAATGATGAAAGGTAGATATTATGGGACATGTTTTGTAAGATATTGGTAATGTTAAACATGAGCATATTTTTCCAGATCTCTCTGAGATGGTCATAAAATGGCATTAATTACTTCAGGTTTTAATTTGGAAGATACTAGGTCAGCACTTTAGGGATCACAAAGATTAACCGAAGGGCCAGTGCCAAAAGGGTTTAACAGCTTATAGTGCTAGTATTCTCAACTAGCCACACGTGTATTCACAAACTTTGAAATAGTATGCAAAATTGGTGTGTAGGTGCACTTTTCTGAGGAGTGCATATGTTAAATCATCCAGTGTTTCATGTTTTCCAAAGATTAAGAACCTCTGCAGTGGAAGCATATAATGAAAGAAAGAATTACACTATATGGGAATTACAAACAACATGAGGGTTTAAATGAGGAGCAACCTAGGTGGCATATGCACGGAGGAAGGCAGCATTGGACTATTGACGGATGGGTAGGGGTCTACCAGGAGAGGGGGCCAGGGTTCTGGAAGTGGACAGACCAGCATAAAGAGAGACAGAAATTACTATTGTCAATTAAGGAATGTTTTTACAAAATTGGGATCATATGGCTTATGTGGTTTTATGTATTCTGCTCTGTTAATAGTTTCCTGAGCATTTTCCCAGGTCGGTATTCTTCAAAAACACATACCTATTTTGAATGGCTGTGTAAGGTCCCATAGTATGAATATATATATATATATATTTTTTTTTTTTTTTCTGGGTTTTCACACTTACAATGGTGCAGTGAAGTTCCTTGAACACAAATCTTTGTGTCCATTTCTGCACAGATTCATGTCAGTGAAATGATTTGATCAAACTGTATGAATTCTTTCAGGGATCATAATACTCAGTGCTCTACTGTACTCCATATATTGTAACAACAGTCAATTTCTATGTGAGCCGATTGTACTGCACTTTGCCCAACACTGAGTGTTTTCATTGTAAAATCTTTGCCAGTTTTGTAGGGAAAATTACTTTGCTGCCAATGATAAACTGTTTTCAGATTTTGTCATTAGTTATTTTGTCTATGAATTATCTGTTGCTGTTCTTTTCCCATTTTTCAATTGTCTTAGGATTTTTTCTAATTAATTTACATAAGTTCTTTACATCTTGATGGTATTAGCTTTTTTTGATATTATATTTATGGTGAATCTTTCCTCCGGTTTGATAACTGAGAAAAAAATTTGCGATTTTTTTTAGATGTACAATTTTATATTTTCAGTCAAATCTTTAGTTTTTTTTTTTTTGTAATTTATTGTATTTAAATTCCTTTCTTATCCCGAAATCGGATAAACATTCATGTAAATATTTTTATGGTCTGTGTTCCAGGGTTTTTTAGGCAGTTTTCATCCTTTCCAGTACCTTCTTTGGACCAGGTAACATAAATTATGTGTTTGATAATAAAGAAGGAATTAAGGTGAGGCACCGCTGTCGTATTAGTGGAATTAGTAGTGTGATGGTTAGTGCTCTAGTGCGTGGAGGCAGTCTCTCTGACTGTGAACCAGGCTCTGTTACTTATTATGTGATCTTTGAAGTCATTTAACTTTTCTGTTCCATATTTCCTTATGTGTAAAGTGGGTGAATAATAGAACGTACCTCATACGGTTATGAGGATAAAATGAATTGATATGTAAATCACTTAGAGCATGTCTTGGTACAAAGTCAGTGTCAGCCAGTTTGGTCTATGCCAGGCAGATGCTTTGAAGCTTGATATTGTTTCAATATACTTTGCATCTCTAAAGACTGGAGCATTTCAAAGCGCTCTTCAACTCCTTTGACTACCTTCAGTAGATCCTTTCTCAGCTATTTTTGTAAGTGAGACACGCCTCCTAGAGGCCACAAGTTAACTTTATTTTCAGCTCTTGAAAACCCTACGGACCGTGGTGAGCGAGCTTCTGACCCGCCACTTCCGAGAGTCTCCAGTCCGACATCCACTTTCTCTCCAGCGCTTTCCACCTCTTCCTCACCTACTTCTTTCCTATGAGCCGGACCTCTTCTAGTTTTTATAGACCCCAGAGCGACTTCTGAGGGTGTGCGGTCATTCTTCACTCATTCAGTTCATTAGAGATATTTTGCCGGGCGCTTGCTATGCGTGAGGCATTGGTGGTGGGGCTGGTAGTCTGTCGTTATGGGGATTGCGGTCCAACAGAAAAACAACAGAAAAAACAAAATACGTATTGTACATAGATGCGCCAACAGGATCTTTTAGTTTCTCTTTTCTCATCTGTAGAATAGGGCTACAGGGTCGCTGAAAGATTAAACAAGAGGAAACAGAGCCCCGTTTCCCTGAAAATAAGACCTAGCGGGACAATCAGCTCTAATGCGACTTTTGGAGCAAAAATTAGTATAAGACCCAGTATTATATTACCCGGGTCTTATATTATAGTAAAATAAGACCAGGTCTTATATTAATTTTTACTCCAAAAGACGCATAGAGCTGATTATCCGGCTACGTCTTATTTTCAGGGAAACACGGTAATAGTGAGCCAGGTGCAATAACAGAGCTCAGTTAATGCCTATCCTTCCTCCATTCCTCTCCAGATCGAAAGTGATGAGTGCCAGCCTTGTGGGTTCAAGTGCCACACTTTCAACTTATGGAATCTTTGTTAGCGTCCCCAACCAGAGTCATTGATACTACACTCTTCGGCGTGTGGAAATTTTTGCCACTAGCATCCGAACACCCCAATGTCAACTGTCAAAAGCTACGGGATCCCCATACAAAACGTTCCCAGGTGCGCCCGCTGAGCGCCCGCGCGGGGTGGGCGGGACGTCAGGGGGCGGGACTTGTGTCATCACTTCCGCTTCCTGACAAGTGAAATCTCCCGCCACCCGGGAAACCAGCTGCAGGCGGGTGTTTTTTCGCATTTGGTGTCGTTGCAGGTAAGAGAAACCCGTGGATTTAGGATGGAGAGTAATTCTGGTGTTGAGGCTCGCTCATCGAGAAAGAAGGGAGAGGGCTTTGCGGGCGGTGGGAGCAGAAGTGTTGCTCTGGCGGGGGATAGGGGTGTTGGGTACTGGTTAGTTGTTTGGGGCAGAGACGGAGGTGCCGGTGAGTGGAGTAGACAGCTTCCCCGGAGGAGAGTCGGGTAGGATGGGAGTAGGAATTTTTATAACGAACTTGTGGATGCTCTCTAAAGGGAGTTCCGAAAGACTGGATTCGACAGACAGTTGTTCTGTTTGCCAGGGTCACAAAAGAGGAAGTGAGTAACTGGACCCTGTCCATTAAGTTTCTTAATGGATAAAATCTAGCGCGCTTTCCTCCGAGTTCAGGATTGAAGCACGTAGGAAACCTCATTGTAACGCTTGGGACTGCGGAGATCTAAGGACCGTAGCACACAGACCTGTAATGAGCAGGCAACATCACCTGATTTTCATGTTGGGATCACCACCTGCATCTTCTCTAGCACACACTCCTCTCCCCATTACAAAGTCGTTACAGGTGTTTCGTTGAAAATCTGGAAAATACAGAAAGACATCGCCCAGGGGTTATAACCACTGTTAATATTTTGTGCATGCCCTTCAACTTCGTTTTTTTTTTTTTTCTGTGCGTGTGGAGTTTTTACTTACTGATTTATTTATTTAGGTTTGTTTTCTACTCCACTTTCCATCATTTCAATCTTTTTATGTGCTTCCTTAGAAGCTAACAAGATGGAGTTTTCTGGAGCAAAGCGGAAGAAACAGAGGTTGATAGGTGATCAGAGGAATACTTGCTACCCTCATAGCCTTCAGTTTTACTTGCAGCCGCCTTCTGAAAACATCTCTTTGATGGAGTTTGAAAACTTGGCGATTGATAGAGTTAAATGTGAGTGATATTTGAATTAGAATTTATATATTCTTGAGAACCTCACTTATACTTTGTGGGAATGAGTGTGGGTAATTTATTTCCTTCGTTAAGCAATTCATTCAACAAATATTTATTGAAGGTTTGCTATTGAGGGTTTGGTATGCATTTATTTACTGTACAGTGCATATTTGGTGAGTCCACTGTGTTCTGGGTGGTAGGGATTTTGAGATGAATACTGTAATTCTCATCTTTGAAACAGACGTCCAAAATGATAATTATAATTTAGTATTTTAAATGCTGTACTAGAGGTAAGTAGTAGTGCTATTGAAACATAGAGGTGCGAGTGACTAGGTCTGATTAAAGAAGACTTAGAGAAGTTGAAATGTGATCTGGACCTTGAAGGTTGAATAGAAGTTTCTCAACACAGAAGATGTGAAGGGTTTTTCCAGATAGAGATAATGACCTGTACAAAGGCTTGGAGGCATGAGAGAGAATGTCTTATTAGTGGGAACATTGACAAGTTCAGGGTAGATGGAGAAGTATGGATAACCAAGGGCAATTTATGCCACGCTAATGGTGTAATGGGTGTAAGAAGGATGTGACAACTGTACTGGGGGCCTTCTTATCCTCTGTGTATTGGTGGAAGAAAGGAATGAGCTTGGCATGAACTGAAACAAATAATGGCACTGTCTTCAGAGTTTATGTTCCAGGATATCCTTGTGGGAAAATCATAAGAAGAGATGAGATAATGTTCATCATTTTTAGAGGAGCAGGATGAGATCTGATACAGAGAGAGGGGACTCAGTATCTCTTTGTTGAATGAAAGAGGGTTGACAAGGGAGAAAGGGGTTTTAGGAAGCTTAGCAGTGCCAGATGTTTCATAGAGATTAAGATGATGACTGAAAAGTGTACCTTGGGTTTTTCACTTAGAAGGGTCTCCCCTTGTATTGGCCTGAACTAGGCATTGGCAGTGGCAGTGATGGGAAAGGAGAGATTTAAAGGACACTGAGGAGGTATTGTTGACAGGATTTGGTCTGTTTGGATGTGAGCATTGAGGGAACAGGTAGGAGTGACTAAAGTAGTGGGGATGAGAATAGCCAGAAGAGAAGCAGGGCTAGGGGGAAGATAATTAGTTTGCTTTGGGATACGTTATTAAGGTGGTACCTATGGGACATAGGTTTATGTTCAGGATTTATTTTAGAAGCATTTTGTTCGTGAGTTAAAAAATGCCTCTTTCTGTATTGATGGAAGACAAATTCATCTGAAGAAGAATTGATAAGGAGCTTTAGAAACTTGTAAACAGGATGTAGCATCTATTTAGGATGGTTCATTTGGGTGATTGGAGGGCCTTGCTTCTTCTCCTGTGCTAAATCGGAAAGGAATGGCTATTTTTCTGACGAGTATGTGCTGAGTAAATGAAGCAGACTGCCTAACAGGCAGCTCCACATGAATGATGCAAACATTGATTCAAACATTAATCTTTTTTCCATATGGGCACCTTTTTCTGTTCCTCAACCACAATGGCTCAGTGTGGCAGTGATTATCCACTATTCCTCTCTTCCCCCTGGTTGAGGACCCCTGGTATTAGATTATTCTGTGGGACATTGATATTTTCTACCCATGAATGAAGATTCATAAAGATCTTTAAACATATATAATTAGTATAATGTACTTTCAGAAAATAAAACTGTTACAACTTGTCATCTTTTATAAGCAAGTACTTATGGAATTGCTATCGATAGATATTATTTGTTTTGGATTTAGTTTTTAAAAATTATCTTGCATTTACATGTTTTTCTTCCTTTTAGTAATGATTTTTTTTTTCTTTTAGTGCTAAAAGCAGTTGAAAATCTTGGTGTGAGCTACGTGAAAGGAACTGAGCAATACCAGAATAAGTTGGAGGCTGAGCTTCGAAGGGTCAAGTTTTCCTTCAGAGTAAGTAAAAGAGGGGAAAGGAAGGTTCTTTCAGTTTGTATATGTTCATGTACTGAGTATCAGTTGTGGGAAAGGTCTTGTACTAGGCACAGGGCTTTCATAAAGATAATACAGCAGAGACTCTGCCTGAAGGTACCTATTGTCTACTAGGGGTGATTAACCTGGAATCAGATGATTGTAATGTGGCCGGGTTTGTCAACTTTGGGACTGTGGACGTTTTGGGCATGATAATTCCTTGTTGCAGGGACTGTCCTGTGCATTGTAGGATGCGCAGTGGCATTCCTGGCTTCTACCCACTAGATGTTTCCAGACACCGCCAAATGTTCCTGTGCATTCCAGGATAATGAATGCTGTTATTAGACGCGTGATGCAGGAACTCCAATAGCACGTGTAATCAGCCAGTTCGGAGTAGGGTGGTTCGGGAAGGCTTCCGAGAGGAAGTAATGCTGGAATTGCATCTTAATGGGTGTGATTAGATTTTTATTTTGGGAAAATGACTGCCAACAGCAGATTGACAGGCTCATACTGGTAGGAAAACCAGTTAGGAGCGTAGAAATGATGAGAGTGAATTGAATGGAGAGAAGAAGACTGATCGAAGAGATATTACGGTGGAATCAAAAGATTTTGGTGACTGGTTGCAGGGAGAAGGGAGAGAGAAGAGTTATGAATGACACGCAGGTTCCTAGTTGGGACAACAAGGTGGATGGATGGTAGCGGTATTTTGAGATATGATACACAGGAGGAGAAGTAAGACTTAGAAGGAAGATGTCGAGTTTAGTTTTAGACATGATTCTGAGGTGCCTGTGGAGATGTCTAGTGGACCGTTGGATATGCATACAGGTCTGGACTTCGGAGCAATCTGGTGTGGGAGTATAGATTTAAGTGGAAGGTGGGAATCATTAGGAGTAGGTGAGAGCACCGTAGGGAAATATATGAGTGAGAAGAGAAGATGATGGAGGGCAGGACATGAGGAATGCCAGTTTGAAGGTGAAGCAGAATTGGAGGAGTCTGGGAAGGAGTCAGAGAAGGAGCGGCCTGAGAGGCAGGAGATCAGCCAGGATGATAGTGTCACAGCAGCCAAGGAAGGCAGGAGTTTCAATAATGATCATGATACTGATAATAACATTAAAGGAATAACAACTGCAAACATTTCTGTTATGCTTACTATGCCCCAGAGCTTGTTCTAAGAGTATTACATACATTAACCCATGTAATCCAGACAACAGTCTTATAAGGTAGGTACTATTAGCATTCCTATTTTATAGATGAGGACACTGAGTTATAGATAGGCTAAGTAGCTTGTCCAAGCTTATGAGATAGTAAATGATGGAGCCAAGATTCAAATCCGAGGCTGTTGTCTCCAAAATGTTGTAATGCACTTAACCACAGCAGTCTCAGAAGTTTAGGATGGATCATGTAAGATGAGTTATACAGAATCCATTGATTCTACTCTTTGTAAATAGAAGTAGAAGCCTGAATGATGACAGTGATTGGGGAAGGGAGGTGGGGAGTTGGATATGGAATATGCACTCTTTTAAGATATTCAGCTGAAAGGACGGGAGAAACAGAGCTGAATATAGAGGAAGTTGTAGGGAAAAGAGAAGATAGACACATACGACTATGTATATGTGTATACATACAAACATGGCAGGAGATAGTTATACATGTGTATAAGCTAAGCAGAAAGATCTAGAAGAGGAGGGGAGCTTGAAGGTATTTTGAGAGAGCATTTGGTAAATCAAGAGCAAGAGTAGGTGGGCTGCAGGGTTACGTGTAGGGATTAGCTTTCCGTAGGAAGAAGGACAGATGCTTTGTCCATGGAGAAGGAAGGGAAGGCAACACAACATGTGGGCACAGAAGCGTGGAGCTGAAGTCAGCCGGGTGGCCTTTATTTTCTGCAAGTTTGGTGAAGTCATCTGCTGAGAGAGAAGGGGAAGGTGGGGTGCTAGGGAGCTTGGGTCAGCCAGTGAAGACTGAAACAGCTTTCTAAGAAGTGAAGAAAGAGATATTTATGCGTCAGATCCCAGCACTGCTGCTTACAGGTTTTGTGACCATGAAGAAGTTATATGATTTCCCTGTGCCCCAGTTTCCTCAGCTTTAAATAGGGATGCAAGTAGTATCTACCTCATAGGGTTTTTTAAAAGACTGAATGGGTTAATAGGTTAAAAATGCTTAAAACTGTGCCTTGGACCTCATAAGTGCTCAAGACACGCTTGCTTTTACTGTTTTGGTCTTGAATAAGGTTGTTCAAGCTTGCTGTTGGTAAAGGTCCATTTGAGCTTATAGGCTGGGAATTTTTAATATTCCAAATTCCCATAGTTGTGTATTATTTCTCCAGAGGTTCTCAGCATTTTGGGAATAGGACTATAGAATATAGCTATCGATTAATTTAGAATCAAGGTTTTGCTGGAAGGTGGAAAAGCAAGAAGTTGAGGGTTGTTGTGAGAAGTAGTTGAAGTGGTGAGTGCTCTGGGTATATGCTGGATAGAAAGTTAAGAGAGGAGTTGCTGATAGGAACAAAATGGTGTGGTCCAAACCCAGGAGGTTTTGCTGAGATGAGATCTGTTCTCAGTTTTGCCTGATGGCTAACTTAAGTAAACCGATAATTATCCTGAAATGCATATTGTGAAATTTGTGTTTTTGAAACTTTTACTTTACATTGACTTATGCTGACTCAGTATTTCTTTACACCTCTTGCTATTCTCATGCATTGATTTTATTCATGTGCCATTATTTTTAAGGAAAACTTAGAAGATGAATATGAACCTAGAAGAAGAGACCATATTTCTCACTTTATTGTGCGCCTTGCTTATTGCCAGTCGTAAGTATACATTTATACTCTCACAGTCAAACCTGACGTCTTGGGTTATAAACTGGTCCATGGAAAGCTAACATGTACTGTACTGAATGTGGGAGAAAACTCAGAATAACATCAGAAACCAGTGGTTCATGGGCAGAGCATTGTTGCAGTGAATTGTTTGAGACAAGTTGTTTACTACAAAATGTCGGAAAAAAATTCTATTGCAAATTTTGCCTTGTTGAAATGCTTTTTTAACTTTGTGGGAGAGACTTCATCTGGGATTTAAAATTGGACAGGATTTCATTAGGAAGAAGGACTTTTGATATTTTATTTGCAAAAAAAAGTAGTAATATTTATAAGAAGTAATGAATCAAATACACACTTAAATTAGATACGGGTTTTTAGAAGTTGGGATGAAAGGGTTAGTGACCATTGGATTAAGAGCTTTTCCTTTGGTAGTTGATTTCTTATAAGTCAACAGTGCCACCCAGAGGGACAAGGAGTTAGTTGCCTTTTTTTTTTTTTAACCGTTTTTTTGCTGTATTAATTTTGGCTAAATAACATACAAGTTTCTTTTCTTTTTCTTTTTTTAATTAATAGGCTTATCAAATCAAAATATTGAGTTGTTTACTACCCAAGACAAAAACTGAGAAATTATTGACCAGCTTTGGTCCTAGATATTCTCTTTTGTAAAAAAGCATATGTAGTTTATGCAATTTATGCTGTAAATGAATTGCTGACAATGTGAGAGTCACTTCAGAAAAAAAACAACTAAATCATATTTTACATACAGTGGCATAATTATAACAACAATAATACCCACTATGTGTCTGTCTTGTAAATTTACATACAGTATTTGTATGTTGGCTTTTAAAAAATTGAGGTATACAGTGCATCTTAAATTTTGTGAAATGATTAACTACAAAGCTGTAAGCAAAATTTACTTTGTGAAGTTTATCTGATCATAATCTATTAAGAGAGAAAGTTACCTTTAAAAATTTGGGTTCATTTGGCATTGATGAAACCACCCTAGACAGAAGGAATGCCCCATTTTTTAATGTAATTGACTATTTTGCTGTTACATTAATGCAGTGGACTATTTTTTTTAATATTATTTGATAATGCAGCTAGGCTTGAAGTATTCTGTATATATTTATTTTAATTTTATGTTCATAACACCTCTTCCCCATATTCAGCATATCCGTGGAATATTGTGGTGTGTGATATTGATACTCTAGGACTTGTATACTTTTAACTTCTATTGGCATCTTGCTTTTGTTTGAATATTGTTTCATAGAAATTTCTTAGAATTACTAATTGGTGGATTTTTAAAATAATCATTGGACTTTTCATTTATACTTAACAATTTTCCCATCTCATTTCAGTGAAGATCTCAGACGCTGGTTTATTCAACAAGAAATGGATCTCCTTCGATTTCGATTCAGTATTTTACCCAAGGACAAAATTCAAGATTTCTTAAGGGATAGCCATTTGCAGTTTGAGGCTGTAAGTATATTTTTGTAGTCATTTGCAGTTGCTTTCAGTATTCATCCCTCCCTGTTGCTTTAAGTGGTGGTATTAATGAGTTTGTTCTTTTTACATTTTCTGCCTAAGAACCTGCCTGAAATAATATAATTCTTTCCACAATTGTCTTTGCATGGTAATGAACCTTTCCCTTTCCGTGACTAGAAGAAATGGGGCTCCTTATACTAAAGCCTCACGTTTAGTTGCTCTATTAAATATGTGATTAATGCAAGCACAGGAAGATTTAATTTATAAAAGTTTATCTTTAACCAGAATCGTCTAGGCCAAACATTTAAAGCTAATAATGCATTTAAGAAAACAGAAGTGCTAGTACTTGTTTCTAATAATGAAGTTGAGAGGGATTAATACTTTATTTTAAAAGTCAGTTGTCAGTAAAATCTCTGAATAGTTCTAAAAAATAATTTTGCAGACAAATCTGAATGATTTACATGTGCTAATTATATAAAAAAGGAGCAATGTCTGGGATGTGTTTAGCAGGGATAAATATTGTGGGTGGACATAGAATTTATGTGTTTTAGGTGACTTTATGCTGTGATGGGAGATAGAAAAATTCTGTTTTGGAAGATATTTAGAGCAGTCAGCTGGTAGTAGGACTGGTTGAGATTCTACTTCTGTGTGAGAATGGGTGACTTTAGGCCAAAATAAAATAAAGTAGAAATTGGAGTAGGTGAAAGACATTGTCCTATCTGAGAAGTGGAAGATGTACCTACCCTCTCTAGTAAGAATCGGTGTGGGTTATTGAGTTGAAAAAAGAGTTTCCATGAAGGAAGTAAATAAACCATAGACATTTAATATCTATTATGTGCTAGGAAGGCACTTTCCACAATTTCTGTCATTTCTCATCAAGAGCCAATGAGATTTCTAAATAACATCTACCTAGGCATGGAAAAGTGCCAAGCCCAGGATCTGCTCACCCAAACCCCATGCATTTTCCACTTTGCTTTTAACTTTGATCCTTAGCGAAGTTCGTTGCTAATATTAGCTATGGTTAATTTATCATTCTTATTAATAATAATTTGTCTTTTGCTGTTATTGAAATTTGATTTTATTGTTATTGATTTTATTATGTCATAGACACAAAGTGTCCTTGAGAAGATTTTACTTTGTTCTAGAGTGTCTTCACATATTGTCAAGTATAATTTTTTTAAGTAAAAACGATGTTTTTTCTTTTTAAAAAACTTTTTGAATTGAAGTATAACGTATACAGAAGAGTGCACAAATCATAACTGTACCGCCCTGTGAAGTCTCACAAGTAAACATTACCAAGTTTATGCAATAGGGCACTGCTGTCATCCTGTGTCCCTCGTGCCTCCTCCCATTCACTACCTCCTGTCTCCCACCTAAAAGTCACCGCTGTCATGACTTATAAATTAATTCTGCCTGTTTTTGAACTTTATATAAATAGCATCAGATGTCTCCCCCCAATTTTGAGATATAATTGATAGACAACATTGTGTAATTTTAAGGGGTGTAGTGTGATGATTTGATACACGTAGATATTGTGAAATGTTTAACCCAGTAAGGTCAGTTAACATATCCTTCACCTCACATAATTACCATTTTGTTGTTGTTCTTGTGGTGAGAACATTTAAAATCTACTCTCAGAGCAACTTTCATGTATGCCATACGGTAATATTAACTGTAGTCACCATGCTGTACATTAGATCCCCGGAACTTCTTCCTCTTATAGCTGGAAGTTTGTACCCTTTGGCCAACATCTCCTCATTCCCCCTTCGATCCCCTGCCCCCCAGTCCCCGGCAATCACCATTCTACTCTCTGCTTCTATGAGTTCGCCTTTTTTATATCCCACATGTTAGTGAGATCACAAGTATGATTATTTTGTAATAGCTTTATTGAGATAGAATTCACATATCTTGAATTTCACCCTTTTATACTGTACAATTCATTGCTTTTTAGTGTAATCACAGAATTATGCAACCATCAACACAACCTAATTTTAGAACATTTCCTTATCCTGAAAAAGAAACTCATACCCATTAGTAGTCAGTCTCCATTTCTCCCTCTCTTATCCCCTGGTAACCACTAATGTACTTTCTGTTTCTGTGAATTTGTCTATCCTGGACATTTCATATAAATGAAATCATATCTTATCTTTTGTTACTGATTTCCTTCACTTAGCATAATATTTTCAAGTTTCATCTCTGTTGTAGCATGTATCAGTACTTCATTCCTTTTTATTGTCAAATAATATTTTCTCTATTTAGCAGTTGATGGACATTTGGGTTATTTCAACATTTCGGCTATTATGAATAATGCTGTGATGAATATCTGTGTGCAAGATTTTGTGTGGATATTTTTTCATTTCTTTCAGGTATATACCTTGGAGTGGAATTGCTAGGTCATGGGGTAATTCTGTGTTTAAACTTTTGTGGAACTATGCAACTGTTTTCCACAGTGACTGCACTATTATATATCTTACCAGTGTATGAGGATTTCAGTTTCGTCACATTCTCACTAGCAATTGTCACCTGTTTTTTGAATATAGCCATCTTAGTGGGTATGAAGTGATAGTCAGCTTTTGATTTGCCTTTTCCCTAATGACTAATGATGTTGAGCATCTTTTCATGTGCATATTGGTTATGTGTATGTCTTCTTTGGAGAAATGTCTATTCAAATCCTTCGTCCATTTACAAATTGAGTTTTCCTTTTTTGTTGTGTTAAGAATTCCTTACATATTCTGCAAGCCAGTCCTTTGTAAGATATATGATTTACAAGTATTTTCTCCCATTCTGAGAGTTGTCATTTCTTTTTTTTTTTTTGATAGTGTCATTTGCAACACAAAAGGTTTTAATTTGGATGAAGTCTAATTTATCTACTTTATTCTTTTGTCACTTGTGCTTTGGGTGTTAATATCGAAGAAGGCTTTGATAAAAGGCAGGTCATGAAGATTTACTCCGATGGTTTTCTCTAAGAGTTTTATAGTTTCCGTTTTTATGTTTAAGTCTATGGTCCATTTTGAGTTAATTTCTGTATAGTATGAAATAAGGGTTCACTTTCATTCTTTTGCATGTGGATATCCAGTTGTCCCAGCATCGTTTGTTGAAGTGGCTATTTCCTCATTGAATTGTCTTGTCATTCTTGTCAAAAGACAGTGGACCACAAATTGGTTTATTTCGGTACTCATTTCTTTGAGCTGTATGTCTATCCTTATGTCAGTCCTATGTGGTCTTGATCACTGTAGTTTTCTCTTAAGATTTGAAATTGAGAAATATGAGTCCTCTAACTTTGTTCTTTTTTCAAGATTATTTTGGCTATTTTGGGTTTCTTGCATTTTCTTATGATTTTTAGAGATATTTGTGAGTTTCTACAAATAAGACGGCTGGAATTCAGATTGGGTTTACTGAGACTATGTAGATCAATTGGGGGAACATTACTATCTTAATATTGTCTTCTGATCCATGAACATTGGATATTTTTCTATTTCTTAAGGTTTAAAAAAATTTTCTTCAAAATTATGTACTTTTTTTGTTAAATTTATACCAAAGTATTTCATTTTTTAATGTCATTGTAAATGGAGTTGTTTTCTTTATTTCATTTTTTGAATGTTCATTGCTAGTGTATAGAAATCCAATTAATTTTTGTATATTGATCTTTTATCCTGCAACCTTATGGAAGTCATTTATTAGTTCTAATAGTTTTTACTAGATTCCTTAGGAGATTTTGTCTCTACAAATAGAGATAATCTTACTCCTTTCAAATATGGATGCTTTTTATTTCTTTATTTTTACCTAATTTCCCTATCTAGAAGCTGTACAGTGTTGAACAGAAGTGGCAATAGTGGACATTCTTGTCTCTTTTGTGGTTTTAGAAGGAAAGTATTCAGTCTTTTTTATGACATATGATGCTTACTTACTATGACATATGGTGTTTACTATGAGGTTTTTGTAGATGCCCTTTACCAAACTGAGGAAATTTCTTTCTAATTTTAGTTAAGTGTTTTCATCATTAAAGGTTGCTAGATTTTGTCAAGTGCTTTTTCTGTACCTTTTGAGATGATCATATGGTTTTGTCCTTTATTTTGTTTATATGGCATGTTACATTAATTGATTTTTGGATGTTAAACCAACTTTGCTGGTATATTCCTGGGATAAAGCGCCCATGGTCATGCTGTATGATCCTTTTTATATATTGCTACATTTGATTTGTTGGTATTTTTGTATTTATTGATAAGGGATATTAGTCTGTAGTTTCCTTGTGATGTCTTTGTCTGGTTTTGGTATCAGAGCAATACTGGTCTCATTCAATGAGTTGTGAAGTGTTTCTTCCTCTTCTGTTTTTTAGAAAAGGTTGTGAAGGATTAGTGCTAATTCTTCAAGTGTTTGGTAGAATTTACTAGTGAATCTATCTAGGCCTAGGCTTCTCTTTGGGTTGTTTTAAAATTACTAATTCATTCTCTTTACTTGTTATAGATCTATTTAAATTTTCTATTCTTGAATCAGTTTTGGTAATTTGTGTTTTCTAAGAATTTGTCCATTTCATCTAAGTTATCTAATTGATACATGAAGTTTTTCATAGAATTCCCTTATAATTTTTATTTCTGTAAAATTGGTAATCATGTCTTCTGTTTCATTCTGATTTACTAATTTGAGTCTTCTTTTATTTGGTTATTTAGGTAGAGGTTTATCAATTTTGTTGATCTCTTCAAATAACTAACTTGACTGAAGAGAGAGATAGATTTTTCTCTATTTTTCTATTCTTTATTTCTTTAATTTCTGCTCTTTATTATCATTATCAATCTTTATTATTTCCTTCCTACTTTGGGTTTAGTTTGCTCTTCTCTTCTAGTTTCTTAAGGTGGAAGTTTAGGTTACTGATTTGAAGTGTTTTTTTTCTTTTTTAATGTAGACATTTACAGCTATATAAATTTCCCTTAGACGCGTTCCATGAGTTTTAGAATGGTGTGTTTCATATTCATTATTTCAAAGTATTTCCATATTTCTTTTTTCACATATTGGTTATTAGGAGTGTGTTATTTAATTTTTACATATTTTTGAATTTCCCAAACTTCCTTCTGTTACTGATATTAAAAAAAATTTAATTGCATTTTAGTCTGAGAACATATTTTGTATGACTTCAGTCCTTTTAAAATTATTGAGTCTTATGTTACGGTCTAGTCTATGGCCTGTCTGGATAGTGTTCTACGTGTGCTTGTAAAACAATGCTTATCTGCTGCTTTTGGTTGGAGTGTTCTGTAGATAGTCTGTTAGGTCTAAGTGGTCTATAGTGTTTTTCAGGTCTTCCATTTCCTTGTTGCTTTTCTGCCTATCTGTTCTATCCATTATTGAAAGTGGGGTACTGAAGTCTTTAAGCATTATTGTTTTGTTTTTTTGACTGTTCTTGAATTGTCTATTTCTGTTTTCAGTTCTGTCAGTTTTGCTTCATATACTTTGGGGCTGTGTTTTTAGGTGTACATATGTCTGTAGTTATATATTCTTGGTGGATCAATCCTTTTATCATTATGAAATGTTCCTTCTGTTTTCATTTCATGAATATAATATCTTCTGTATTTTTGAAGGTTATTCATGTATTCTTTTGCTCCTTTCATTGTCTACTTCCCATTCCTTTAGTTCATCTGTTTTAGTCTTTCATGTTGAATGTTTTCTTTGAATGTGTTATGATCCTTTACTATTTGTTTTTGTTTACTATTGAGATACTAAAAAGTGGATTGGCAGATTGGGCTTTATGTACATGTGCAAGTGTATGAGACACTTATTTAGTAGTGGGCCTTATTAGATCACTTTTTAAAAAACGTTCGGTTGCCGGATGACCCCTGCCAAAGTCAATATTTCAGAGGAAGCCTCCAATCTCCTTCCACAGTGATTTATGTCTTAATGCTAATATTCTTGTATCAGACAGCCAGGGGCCCACTGATCACTAAGGTGACTTTTCTTTGTTTTTTTTGCATTCCTTGACTTACATCTTTCATCTTTTGTATATGGTGCTTCTAATTCATGATTTTTTCTGTTCTCTGAGGTCATATCAGTTTTCTTCTTTTCAGCATTCCCTCCCTCCTTCCCTCTTTTCCTTCCTTCCTATTGTGTTTCATTCAGCAGGTCATTTGAGGTACATTATAATAAACATATACATTAAAATAAGATGTAGAAATATGGATAAAATTGAAAGATTGACTGAAGGGAGAATTAACATCCACATTTATGTGTCGTGGGGAGGGGGTGTTCTATACAGATTCTAAAAGGAACAGTAACTTGGGCTTCTTGTGTTTTTCTAATTCAGTGATGTTCAGTGGCGGGATAGGATGGAGGCAGTAGGTACTCTTAGGAAGTTTATCAGAACATTGGGTAGAATGTGAAAAACATTATGCCTTTTGTTTTTGAAATAAACACTAGAATATAAAACTTGATCAAGTGTTTGTAACCGGTGGAGATTCATGGAAGACAGAGGGAGAAAGCATTGGAGGGGGCCTGTCAGAAAAATCATTCCTGTGGTAGATTATAATCATTTTCCTGGCAGAGACCTTTTCCCTCGTCTTCTGGTTCTCTTCCATGGCATCTGATACTGGTAATTGAGCCTGCCCCTAGCTTCTTGCAGATTTCCCTCTCCGTACTTTTATCATTTCATTAATAGGAACATGCAAATTTTCTTCACTTTGATTAGAATATTCTGTTTGCATTTAAAAACTGTTGTGCTGAAGTAGATTGAAGTGGTGTTTTTAGACGCAGGTCTCATGTTTTACCCTCAGGACAAAGCAATGGTTAGGGAACAGTTACTGATTGTCGCCTAAGCTGGTTTCTGATGTATAAGTCTGCTGCCTAAGTCAAGGCCGAAAGAAACAGTGGGGAGTGGGGAGCCATCTTTGTTTCCATGTCCCAGAAGCTGGATTGCTGGCACACACATCTTAGAGTCTGTGTGGACTCCCAAGTGTGTATGTGTGCTGTGTTTGTGTGCATTTCTCTGTCTTTTCAGTGTCATTAATGCGGCAGTGCCTTTGCTGTTGATCTGATTCTGTAAAATACGTTTTTACATTAGGAGATGCAGTGTTATAACCAAATTGCATTGTTTTTGCTTTGATGTAGAATGTACAAAAAGAGATAATTATTTCTTTGCATCATTTTTTTTCTCTTAAGTTTTGTTTTTGTTCAGTTTGTCACGGCTGATATAATTTTATTTGATAAAAATTTGGAGGAGGTGAATGGGGCTAATTACCAGATCTGGGACTCCTGTGTTCTATTTCTGGCTCTGGTAGTGCTTTCATACTTTGGCTTTTTTAGTCTATATTTGAGTTTAGTAGATTCTAAATCTTTATGACATACAACAGAAAGCCTTAATACGAAGTATTCAAAAAGGAAAACTGGTATTTTTCATTTTTTTGACTTATGTGTAATAAATACTTCGAATTTTCAATCTGAAATTTCTAGGAAGGATTAGGAGTAAATATTGCTGTCTGTGGGGACTGTTTTGGCTCTCTCATTGCTGAGTTGATTGACTTACTCTTGTTTCGTATTAAAGGTGAGTGGGTAAGGTTAAACAGATTCTATTAGCGCTTCTTCAGTTGACCAGTTAGGGAAAGGTCAGGCTTTGACAGCTGTCAGCCTCACAGGCAAACAGTCTCCGTGCTTTTGCAGTTCAGAGTCTGGACAGCAGCTTATAATTCACTTTGGTTTTTAAAAAGCTTTTCAGGACCGTCAGAAAATGTTTTTTATTTGATTTCAATTGCCAGTAGATTTATTGGCAGAATGTTTTTCATTAGAATAGTACAGATGGCAGGGACAGTGAAGGTCACAAATGAAAACTGCACTGCATATTAAATAGAACTTGTGTTATACAATTGTCAAAATGTTTAGGAAATACGGGTTTTTGAGTGAAAGCCAGTGCGGCTGATAACCTTATTGCCCTGCTCACTGAAAACAAATACATGTGAAACTTTGAATTATTTATTTTTGCTTATTTTATAATAGTTTTCATTATCTTGAACCTGACATTTTAAAATTTGTTTCTTATCCCTTTTAGCTTGAAATCTTAATTTCTTCTTAGAAATTATTTCATGTTATTTTTGGCTGATAACTTCTTTTTAGTAAACATGAATTAGTTTGTCATTTGTTATTAAAAATATCAGTTGTATGAATTTATTAGGAACTTTTGGATGCCTTTATCCAGTTAACATTGGAACATTGATTTAATAGATTTACATATGTAGACTTTCAAAATAATTTTTGATGTTTGCTTGTGTATTGTTATTTCTTAGATATTTGTATGTTGATGTTAAGGAAGCCATGGTTTTCTGATCATTTTGGTCCTTACATCATTTTCATAGTTGATTCAGTTTGGGCTGTTGTAGCTCTTTTGGAATATGCATTCATCATTGTGGTCAACTCCCATTTCTGTTACTTAAAATATGAAAGTGCCATTCATTTAATATATATGACTCTCTTTATAACTACTCTCTGAGATATGTTTACAAATTATTATAAGCCTGTTAATAGGTTACAAGGTGATTTTAACATGGAAGAAAGGAAGAATGTGCAAAAAGAAGAAATATGTGTAACTTTACTCGCTCTTTTTGACACAGAATAAATTTCAGCCAGTAGAGAGTCAGGTGATGTACTTGAGGACGGGACACACAGATGTAAAAGTGAAACACTCTAGAGAACAAATGTGTTTGATAAACTTGGAAGCTTTTCACAAGACTTCTGACAAGCCATTGACTATGACAGCAGTGGAAAGGAGTCTGCAGAAGAGTGAAGTGGGATCGTAAGACAACACTCTCAACATTCTCAGTGGGAGTTTCAGAACTAAAAGCAACGGAGGGGGAAAGGATTAATAATCAGATGAAGGGTCAAGTTTATCTCCAGAGTGAAGAAATAAATCATTTTATGTTCCAAGAATGTAAAGTAGGCAAGGTTGAGTTGCATTACTTAATGGTTCTAAACATGGTGTTCTTTGTCTGTGTTGAGTAAATGTTTGAATTAATTTCTAGAGAAAGCAGTAGTCAGTTCAAAAAATTTGCCTCTATTTTGTTTCATGAACACTAGGTGATCTTTTAGATGAGTACAGTAACATGGAATGTTTATCCTTTCTCGGGGCTAAATATTAGGTGAAATATATATGTTATATATGAAATTAGCTTTTTCTATTGAACTGAATTTGAGGGATTATGCTGGTTAATAAATTTCAATTTGTTCTGTATTTTATATAGGAAAATTTATGATTCAGACGGAGCTCTTTATGTGTTTCTATTACAATTGCATAACCTTAACTTCTTTCCAAATGATTTAAATGAAGGCATTGACACAGGGCTTCCTTTCTATAAGCAGACTCCACAAATACTATAATGCTTTTACTCTCACAGTGTTTTTTTCAAATGAAATAATTATGGAAGCAAACCTTGTATTATTTTATATATATTTGATGGGTATCTATACTTTTATATTTGGGGAATGAGGAAAAGTTTCACTGAATTTTCTAGTTAATTGAGGCCTAACCATTTATGCATATAATTGTAAAAATACACCATGGCAGATGGTCTTTAGTGGCAATATTTCAGAAATTCACAGAATTTGGATTTTCCTTATCAAGCTACAAAATTAAATTCTGCTCATTATAAGATAGTTTAAACCTAGAGAAGCTATGACTAAATGTGAAACTTCAAGCTGAATTACCCTTGAAGGCTAAAATTCACATACGCAGAAATTTTCAAAATAACTTGCAAGAGTCATTTCTCTTTTTTAAAGTTTTCGTACAGCTTTTGAATATAGACTTTCTTGTGTTCTCATTGTTGAAGACTTCTTGCCTATGACTTTGCCCTTGAAAATGTATGACTAAGTTAGTCAAAGTTTCCCACATATAGTTGTGTCCTAATTATCTTACAATGTTATATTCATGTTAGTATTTAGATCCTGAAAGAGCGAAATTAATTATACTAAATATCGTCATTAGTGTTCTTATATTCTGTAGTTAAACATTTACATTTTAAAGTGTTACTCATGTTTTCTGAAGGTGCTCCAAAAACAATGATACTGAGTTTTTAATGTATACATTATTTTTCATTCTGTAATCTTCCTAACTTTTCCTTTCCCTCCCAAATGCCCTGAAAATTGAAACTTTTTAGTTGAAGTCATGTCATGGCCTAGTTCAGCCTTAGGCCAGACTGCCTTATGCTGGGTCTTTGAGTGACGGTAAGAACCAGGGATGTGGAGGGCTAATTGGAGTTGCAGGTAAAAAAAGAGAGAGAAATAATTTTGTGTTCCCAGGCACTGAATGGCTAAATCTGAGTTACGAAGGCAGGAGGAAGTAGTTGCAGTAACAAGTTATTTAATTAGCCCAGGCCCTGTCAATTAACATATCCATCCTGCCACTCCCTACCCCTCGGAAAGCAGACAGAGCAGTGAAAAATCTTATTCTGCACTTCTCTCCATTTCCTTTCTACCTGCCCCTGGTGGTTAATCTTCCTGGCTTTCAGAGTCGTGGTGCCATACACCAGCTATTGATCCCTGCCAACTCGCTGCCTTTTTTTTCCTGTTCATCTTTGCTCTCCCAGTTCCAGTGTCCCATGATGCCTTTGGGCAAGAGAAACCTTCTGTCATCTATATTGGAGCCTAATAGCTAAATATTTTCCAACTCCTTTTAGTTGATCCAAGGAGTAAGGCCTCCGTGTAAATGTTAGAAAATCCAGAGGACTGTTTAGGAACTTGCATGGGGGGTTTGGGGGGTTCTTGTTCCCTAAGGAAGGAGTGCTTGTTGAATACTGAATGAGCAGTGGATTTACTAAGGTTTTCGTCTGCCCAGTGATGTAAGGAGACAGAGATAGCTGACATTTGTTGTCTGTTTACTGAGTGCCACACACTAAGCTTAATGCTTTATGTAGATTCTATAATTTAATCCTCACAACAGCTCTATGATGAAACTGAAGCTCTAAGGGGTTAAGTAACCTCCCCAGAGTTAAGTGATAGAACTGGAACCCAAAAATCAGTCCTCTAGGTTTTTTGAAATGTGTATGAGTAAATGACAGAGCATGTTACAAAATATATGAGCAGATTTCTTCCCAGCTAGACCTTAACTAGGAATGAAATGCAGTGGAAAAGATGCTGACATTTAAGGTGTCAGGACCCATCAAAAGGAATATACAAACACAGGTGTGAGGTTAGAGATTTACATTAATGTAGGAAATTAAATCGTTACCTGTAATTTTACTAAGATGTTTTATTTTAGCTGATGGTTCTTGGCAGAAATGGAAACTAAACATATTAACTATACCGAAGTAGTTTTCCCAATATAACATGTGTGCTGCCTCTAAGGAAAACATTCTATTCACACAACTTTGTCGTTGAGGGGCTCATTATCTGGCTTATGGCTTTTCTGTATCCTTTGTTGTTTTCTTCTCTGGTACCTTTTTAAAAAACATGTCTTTGATCACATTGTAGAAGTCTCACAATTAAGTTCACAAACTTGTTGCAACGATGTTGCTAACCTCTTTTTGATGTCAGAGGGATTATTCATTATGAATTTGTACCAACTGGACAAATTCATATAGGTAACCAAATTCAAAATAGGTAACCAAGTTTATTATTTGGAAATGCTGAAAAGGCTGCGTGAAAAAGTTAGACGACCTGAACTTTTCGCCAACATTTCATGGCTCTTGCATCACGACAATGCACCAGCTCACGTGGCACTGTCAGTGAGGGAGTTTTTAGCCAGTAAACAGGTAACTATTGGAACACCTTCCCTACTCGCCTGATATGGACCCCCATGACTTCTTTCTTTACCCAAAGATAAAGGAAATATTGAAAGGAACACATTTTGATGACATTCAGGACATCAAGGGTAATATGATGACAGCTCTGATGGCCATTCCAGATAAAGAGTTCCAAAATTGCTTTGAAGGGTGGACTAGGTGCTGGCGTCAGTGCATAGCTTCCCAAGGGGAGTACTTCGAAGGTGACCATAGTGATATTGAGCAATGAGGTATGTAACACTTTGAAGAGTAGATTCATGCTTGAAATAGGAATAATTTAACAGGTGAGGAAAGGAAGAATTGTGGACATCCACTGGTTGTTTCCCTTTTAGGAGGACAGCTTCTTGTTTCAGACAAAGGGTTCTGGACTCGGGGGCGGGCTATACCCCCCTACTAGGTATTCTGGACATCTCTGGTGTTTTTGATGGTTGTAACAATGATTTGTGGGTGCCCATTCCTAGAAACACTGTGAATGCAACAACTGTGAATGCAGACTTAGTAGATAGGAGATGGAGATGCTGGAACGCCTGTTGTGCACTGGATAGTTCTGTACAATGACTTTTCCCATGTCCTGCTTGATTTTTTTAATGTTCCTATTTACATTTATGTGGACCAAAAGAACAAACAAAAACCAAACTGTTTTCTAATGATCTGAATCTAGAACCAAACAGTTTTATAAATAAACACAAAATGTTCCCTCCTCCCATGGTTTTATATACCCTGATTTTTTGTGGAATGCAACTACGGTGTGAATTGATGGAAGATTATACTTTGTTTTGTTCCCAATGTTTCTGCGAGTTGTTTACCTTTATGTGAAAATACTTCACTGATGTGGTATTTGAGGCACCAAAACACACACACACACACACACACACACACACACTACCAGTCTGCATTGGTAGTTGTTGCATTCACAGTGTTTCTAGGAATGGGTACAGTGTCTACTTGATCACATCATTTGATGCACGGTGCCTGAGCATATATACATTATTTTGTTTTAAGTAACTTTGCTTTTATTTTTCTTTTATATTTATTTATGGAATTATCCTCTTTTTGAAAACATTGTTTACCTCACTCATACTAATGTAGTTCTTATCCCAGACACACTGTTGACATAACTAAAGTTATATCTGCATGTCTTCCTATTTTGTTTTTGTCAAATCTTAAATTAAATCCTCAACATTGCGTACTTTCAGTACCCACAACAACGTGTGAGCATAGCAGATGAAGGAAACAGCCAAAAGCAGCATCACAATAATACTTCTTTGTAGTCCCCTTCCTTCATAAACGGGGTTCAAAGCTCTTCATATGTTGTGAATGCAGAGCTTCCCAATATCCCAGTGGAACAGGGCAAGCGGACTTCTCAGATGCAGAGAATCAAGATGACTATCTGCTCACACAGATCCTTTGGTACGCCTGGGGCGGGACCTTCAGTTCTTTCTGTTCCCCTTGGGGCTGTCTTCATAGAACATAGAGCATAGTGAACGCGCCTTCTCCCCTGGATTGTGCTGTCCACATAGGGAGGTTTCTGCTCTTCAGATGACCTTTGTATAGAAATAATTCCTGGACAGTATATATTTATGATTTATGATTATGGCTTAAAATAGCAGTTTTGAGGAATATTAATGATAAAAAGAATTCTATTTTTTTCAATATTTATTTACTTTTTAATTCATGATGATGGTGGTGATGATGAGTGAATAATGCCATAGAGGAATTCCAAGCATCATAAACCGTTGAGAGAACTTTGCCTTTGGACTTAGGACCGCTGACATTTAGTTAACTTGTCAGTCTGCAAGTCCTGAAGATAAACCTGAGGGACAGTTTGGGATGGGATGGGCGGGTTAGAAGGAGGTCCCCTGCCTCTTTGTGGAAGCTAAGTGGCTGCTGGAGCTTTGTTCTGAGGACGGGTTGATGACAGAGGGCTTCCCCCTCCTCCCCCCCAACAACAGCAGATGGCCCTTCCTTAACACAGTGTCGTTCTTTCTCCCGGTTTCCAGCTTGAACACAGACATGGTGTCATCATGTCATTTTTCCTAAACAGAGAGCATAACCCCTACCCCTCTGGGGGTCTCCTAGCTGTCATACATATACTCTGTTCATTTAACATTATTTTAACTCTTTCCCTTTTTTATTTCAAGGAAATATACTCATGTACTGTTTCCCACATTAATCTTGGTTTGGGTTGTATATTTTTATGATAAGGAAGTTTGTCATTAGATTATGGGGAAGAGTAGAAAATGAGGCTGGCCAGGTAGGATAAGGGCAGGGGGATTGTTGAAGGTTTTTGAGGTGTGGACTGATATGTTATAATCTAGTATGAGGAAGATAACTGCCGTAGCTGAGTGAATAAGGAAGTGGAGAGTTGAGACCCAAATTGAAATTTAAGATTGCCAGGTAATATTGGGTACCACTTCCCGTATCTTCTAGTGAAACTGCCTACTTATTCAACATGAGCATGAGTCTATTAAAGGCTTAATGGGATTAATTAACTCTCACTCAGACCCTCAGTGTAGAAATAATTACTCTCAATTGTGGTCATTTCACAAATCTACAGATGTGATGAAATGGCATGGAGCTATATACACATTGTACCACCATCACCTGTCCTGGTTTAAATATTGTACTATAGCTCTGTAAGATGCACCATTGAGGGACATGGGCTGAAGGGTTCATGGTACCTCTCTGTACTATTTTTATAATGTCTGTTAATCTATAATTATGATTAAAAGTTTTTTTAAAAAAATGATTGCCAAGTAGTAGAATATGGAGTTCTGTTGAGATATTGTCAATTTCTGTGTTAATGTTAAATAAGGGGAATTTGTTGAGTGAATGACTGACCAAATGAAGGGACTGCATGAGGGTCTGAACTACCTATAGAAGTGACTGTGGCAATGGAAAGAAGTGGGCAGATATGGTAGACATTTCAGAAGTAGCCTGAAGATTTGATGACTAACAGAATGTGAAGTGAGGATGACTCCAAGTTATCTGATACACAGAGTACTGGAATAGTGTAATGTTAGTGATGGTAGAGATAAAGAATAGGAGTATGTTTCGGGATAAGATAGTACATTTGATTGTGAAAGTATTGTGAGTCAATTGCTGGTGGGCCAATGGAGATAGGCAGTGAACAATTCAAAATGTTAGGCTGTGTTCAAGAAGTCATGGTCAGAAATATATAATCAAAATACGACATAACAGTAGTATTTGAAGTTGTGGAAGATTGCCAAGGGTGAGAAGACCTGGGAAAATTAATCTCATACTGTTTTTTTTTAATGACCCTGGTTAAGTTACCTAACCTTTGAATGCCTCATTTTCTTCTACCATAAAATAGAGACCATCATATAATAATATATCCCTCTTAGGATTGTTGTGAAACTGAATGAAATGATCTATGTAAGTGGTATAGGGCTTGACATGTAGTAAACACTGAAGGTTAGCTATATTATTATTTATTAAACACTGGTTGTGCATATAAAACAGAACTGAATGATACTTCTAACTTTAGAAGTTGTATTGAATAGTATTTAAAATTAAACAAGTGATCTTATTAGCAGTAATATTTTTACTTCTCAAATTAGAACTTTTTGGTTTTTGAAGGTCTGGTGAGTTGTAATCCTGGAACTAATTTTTGTGATAATTACTTAATTCACTTTAAGGTATTTTTATAGAAAACACTTTTCTTGACTATTAATTCCTTTGTGATGCAAACTTGTGTACAGTAGTTTCACTTTTCTCATTTGTTCCTTAATTATATAATTCCTTCACCTTTTGTGACTTAGAGATAAACTCTTGGTTGAATGTATAATATTTTTCTTTGATTACGTAGAGAGTGGGATAAATGAGGGATGGTGATACTAAAACTGAACCTAGTACTTGACACATTTCTTCTGATGAACGTGGGCTGCAAGGAACCCAGTTGTATTTAGCATCTGTTTCTTTTCTCTGTGACAGGATTATTATGCTGTAGAAGTGTCATGTGGGGGAGCCAAAGCACTACTATACTTTAACTTCCAACAGTACGTTTAGTGTAGAAGGGAAAAAAATAGTGAAATAAAGTTCATGCTTTGCAGTTGTCTATATGTTTCTTCTTTAAAATACTAAAGGGTTAGAGGGGTTTATTAAATAGTAAACGAAAAAGACTAAATGTGTTAGATGCTTATACGCCTAGAGTTTAAATTTTTTACACTTGCTTTTTAATTGTCCTCTTGATATTTTAAGGGTTAAGAGAAATTAGTATTTTCAGTTGAGTGTGTGTCATATCACTTCAGAGCTGTAGTTGCTCAAAATTAGGCTGTTGATTCCTTGTCTAATTGAGACTCACTAAGAAATGCCTGAAAAAAGCAGCCTTTGGAATGTCGACTTGATTTTTTCCAGTCATTGAACTGACTGATATTTTCTCAGTACCTGTAGATGCAAAGCACTGTAAATTACATTAAAAATATTGCCACTTGAGCAAGTCCTTAAAGAAACAATGTTGGAACTGTTTGGTTGATTAGTGTACATCAGAGCTATTGTTTGGTTCTCTAGATGCAGGTTGTTCCGAGATGTGCAGTGGGATCTGCATACAGATAGATTGGCATTTGCATTTGGAAAGGACACCTTTTTCTTATTCTGTCTCAGTTTTCATTTAGTTTATTGTATATCCTTTCCCCCTCTCCCTCTTCTTTGCCTAACTACTCCGGTTCAAGCCGTTGTTTCTCAGTCTAGTTGTGCAGGACACAGCTCCCTCTCCCATGCTGGTATTATGAGTCTTGTGCTCCCCCAGCTGAGGCATTCAGTTGCCAGTCATTGGTCCGCGGCTCATGGCAGCACTGGGCAGCACACAGCAGCTTCCAGCAGCCTCCAGCATCTCACGGCAGCCCCACTCCAGGGAGAGCTGCAGTTCACAATCTTAGCTGTAGAGGGCGCAGCTCACTGGCCCATGTGGGAATCGGACTGGTGACTTCTGCAGTTAGGAGCACGATACTCCAACCACCTGAGCCGCCAAGCTGGCTCTTATTTGAAGATTTTAGGTTGCTATCTGTAGTCATGAGAAAAGTCTACTTTTGAATTTTGCTGGCTGTTTTCTTTATGAGAGGATTAATTCTGGAAGACAGGGGCTAACTCCAAGACCATGTATATCTTCATCGGAAGTTGGGGTTTCATATATGTTAGAAATGATACTATACTGTATGCTTTCTCCACCATCCCTTAAGCTCTTGTTACTACTTGACTTTGTTTATTAAATCTCAGAATTGCTTATTTTTGTTTTGTTAGCTAACAGGATGTTTTGAGTCAGTTAAGAGAGGAAATACTAAAAAAAAAATAAGCATCACTTGTGTTTCAGAGAGTGTAGTTTCTTGTAGATAAAAATAATGGGTTTGCTTGGCTTGTGATGGCAGCTTTGCTACTATATTGTCCTCTGATTTCTCTTTGTCTAACACAGAATATTAATAGGTTACTCACCTTTTTATGAGTGCTTTTCTTTAAAACTGTATAATTGAATGTCTAGTGAAATTAACCTTGGCTTCTGCAGTGCTGAATGGCAGAAGTGCAAAGAAATTCTTCCCTCCTTCTCTCCCTTCCCCTTTCCTTCCTTCGAACTTCCTTTTTTCCTTCCTTCTTTCCTTCCTTCCTTCTTTCTTTCCTTCCTTCAAACATCCTTCCTTCCTTCAAACTTCCTTCCTTCCTTCCTTCCTTTAAAAATCATGCTATTTAAATATGGTTTGGGTAAAGTTGACCTCTTGTAGACTTAATGGAGAAAACTGAAAAAAAATTTTTTTCTTCTCTTCTGAGTATTATGTTAATTTGCCTTGAATGACAGAATTAGCCTAAGTATTGTGATGTATTAGGTGTTAGCAAACCAAATTGAACTTAATTTATATTTCTTTATTTTTCCTGTATATGTGGTAAAATTAGATAATTAATAAAGATTTAAAGGAATATCTAACATCAATTCACCCTGTTTCACCTTCTTAAACCTAAGAAGCATAATTTGCCGACATTATGCAAAATGCTAATTAAAGGGTTTAATTTGCTAATCATTTCAGTTTGATTAGAGGCAGATGCTGATTATTAGCACAAGTCTAAATGGACCTTTCAAAGATGGCTTTTCTTATTTAAAATCAACTTGTCAAACTAATTAAGACTGAAACTTAAGGAATAACAAATACCAGTAGTTGTCTGTAGACTTCCAGCGTACTGCAGGGCAGGGTAACACAGTGCTGTGCAGCAAAGACTTCGTGTATACGGTGGCATTATGAATTTCAGTCTTCCTAAAGTGTAAGCATTGAACTTTGTTGGACTTTTTTACTGAGCTCATTAGCTTCTCTACTTGTAACATTGTTGGTTCTTTGGGTGTCTGATTTTTTTTCCTGGCCCTTTTGTTTCATCCTGCTGTGAATCAGACAGCACAAGGGAGCTGAGTCATGTGCAGGTGCATTCAAACCAGGCATGGAAACAGACATGTGTATCACAGACAGGTAGGCCAGATTCTCCGCACAGGTGACCGAATCTTCCTCTTAACAAACTTGAGATGTGGCAGGAAACAGTCAACAGTTATGGGTCAGCATTAAAGCCGGGAAGCATCCCAGTTTTAGCACTGAAAATCCCTGTCCTGAGAAACTCCTAAGTCCTGGGAAAACTGTTATGGTTGGTCACCTTAGTGAGGTGCCAGAGGGTTGAATGAATTTGAGGTATTGAACGGTGGAGAGTAATTATCTGTAAGGGGGTGGGGTTGCCCAGAATGGAGGGAAAAATGAGGGAATGTGTTTATGCTAATTTACGCTAGAGTAGTGTTCTCGGGAGACAGCATGGAGGTAAAGGAGCATTTAGAAGAGGTTGAGCTTGTGTGGGTGGAGATTGGTTAGTAGCTGACGGTGGGAAATGTTTGAAATGAGTTCAGCAGAGGGAATATACAAATGAGTTAGGTGGGTAGATGGCGGTCAGGGCTGAATTAAATGAGAACAGCTGTAAGAACAATGCTAAGTCTCTAGAGCAGGGGTGTCTAAACTGCGGCCTGCGGGCCAACTGCAGCCGCAATCTATTGTTAATTGGCCCGCAGCAAATTCCAAAAATATGTTTCGTTTACTTAAATAAACGAAGGCGTGAGGCGATATGTACGTCACCTCGAGTGAGTGGCCCGGATGTTTGTGTATTTTACCACATATGGCCCTTGGTAAAAAACGTTGAAAAAAGTTTGGACACCCCTGCTCTAGAGGGTCTATGTTTTGGGCACTGATGCAGGAGGGCAAGGATGAAAGGCACTGATAGAAAGAATTGTACAAAAGATTCACTAAGCACTTTGGTGTAAAGTTGTTTCAGATCTGACTCCAGGTGTCTCCCAGGCTTTTAGCCTCCAAGTTGGAATAGAATAATATAAAAAACTTTAGCTTGTTTTTTCACTGCCACTTATTTCTCTGAGGTTTGATACTTTTATATTTAACCCATTGTCTTTTACATTTGGTCTCAGGAATAAATATTAGTTTTTTAATCAATTCAGTTTTCTTAATAATGCTTTCTAGTTATTCAGCATCATTTAATGCATAACGTTTTGTTTACTCATTGTTGCTTTATATGTTACTGGCATTTTTCTAGTGCACATCAACCTGAGAGTGACACAGCCCATAAATTGACCACTGTTTGAGTCCTGCTCACCAGTTCAAGACTTCAAGACTGTGGTGTTTGTGGGGTGAGGGGTAAGGGGAGTGGGGAGGGAGAGAGATTGAGATTGGTTGATGGGAAATAACTCACTTCCATCTTCTGTACCCCATTTGGCTGCCTAGGTTTCTGGTCTTGGGGTGGTACCAAGCTATTCTCAGTAAATCTTAATGCTGTCACAGCTACCCAGATGCCCTCTGTACTGCTGTTCGGTAAGCCTCAGCCATAGCCACTGCCATAGCGGTGCCATTGGTGACTTTCAATTCAGTTTATCTGTGGTTGTTTGAGCAAATAGTCTGTGAGCTATGCTCTGATATTAGGTTCCTGGAAAGGATCACCTTGTCGCCTCTCCTTCACTATAATGATTGCTTCCCTTCATTGTGCTGAGCTGTAACTCATAAGCCAGGCTGAGCACCAGGCCCGGTGGACAGTCAGGCTCTCGCAGAGCTTTTGCTGTCCTCAGTAGTGTGCTGGAAACCAGACATTTTTCTCTTGTATGAGTGGCTGCTGCTTTCAGATTTAATTGTTAGTGGAGTCAACTTCGTTTATAAAGTTTTCTATGGTTAAATAATATAGTTAATTTATAAATTAGTGTCTTACTTTTGGTTGTCTTATCTGTTGGTGCTGTACCTGGCTAAAGGAAGGTGCTGAAGAATGTCTGTTGAATGGGGTGGGATGGAATGGAATGTGGATCTGATGTGTCCTGTCTGATTGTAACGTGTCTGACATGGATCTGGTCCTGTCATGCCCAGTTCGGGAATTACTGCTGTTTTTATTTGTTTAGGAGATTTTTAAGAACTCTTGTATAAATTAACCATTAAAAAAAAAGAGGTTTGTTTTCTTGTAGAAGAAAAGAAATGTACTTGAGTATATAAGTAATTAATCTTTCCTTTCAGTGTAATTTTTAGTATATTCCAAATGTGCCTGTGCTATTAAAACAGTAATAAAGTAATCAGATGATTGGTTTTTACATTGATCAGCTTGGTGTCGTTACTAAGACATCAACATACTAATTAGAATGTCAGGATATTAAATTACTGTTCGTTTTCTAACTTTTAATGTTCTGGATGATTATAAATAATAAAAGAATTTGTAAGTGAAGTAACACATCATCCTATCAATTTTGATTAATTAGCACAGTCACACAGTGGTAGTTATTCCATTTTTGTGTCCCATTTTTCCAACCTTTCCTACCTTTAATTAAATTATTAACAATTTAATTAAAATATTTTTTCCTATCATATGGCTCTCTTTTGTACATTTAAATGAAAAAAGTGTGTTGTAAGCATTGGATTGTAAATAGAAAATTATTTTCAACTAACTTCTATTTTAGGTTGATTGTTCTGGTTATTGATATGTAGTAAATACCTTCAAACTAAAACAATAATTCTAAAACCTAACATCAAACACTAAAGCCAAAACCTAATCCTCAAACTTCAAACAATAACTATTTTATAATATCTCACAATTTTGAGGGTCAGAAATTCAGACTGGGCGCAACAGAGCAATTCTGATCCATATGGTGTTGTACGGGGTTATTTGGTTGGCAGCCAGTCTGGTCTAGAATGTACAAGACAGCTCTACTCACATGCCTGGTGACCAGGTGAGGACTTGTAGAAAGCTGGACTCTACTGGGATCCTTTCCATGTAACCTTGCCGACTAGGGGGTTGGACTTCTTTGGAGTGACCCAGGACTGCAAGAGAACAAGGCAGATGCTTTTATTCCTCTCAGAGGCTAACCCTGGAAGTGGCATGGTGCACTTGTGCCATATTATTCGTCAAAGTAGTCATAGGCCAGCCCAGGTCAACGGGAGGGCAAATAGATCTCAGATCTCAATGGGAGGTGTGTCTAAGAATGTGCAGCCATCTTTAATCCCCACAGTAAAACTAATGGTGAGGTCACAGAGCATTTGGGAAACAAAGTGCCCATTATAGATCACAGTACTTATTACTGCTATAAACCTATATTTGTTAGAAATGGTAATAATATTAAAAATCACGATATTTGCTTTCAGTATTTGCTTCCTGCACGCATTTTTGATATCATTATAAAAGAAATGATTCCTAATTGTTTCATTACACATTGGACGTTTTAAACAGTCTTTCAATTAATAATTTATTTTAAGTGTAGTTTGAATATTGTTGGAATTGTTAACATATAGTTTTACCTGCTAGTACAAATGTGTCTCATTTTAAGAAAAACTGATAACTTTAACTCATTTATTTACTTTTATTGATGCCATGCCCCTTTCTACAAAGGATTCAAGGTAACTTGCAACAAGACACATATGACAAATCTGTATGGAAGTAAAATGTAAATAGCAGTGGAAAATGAGGATCAAGAAAAACAGTAAATGGCATCCCCACCTGCCCAGTGACTAAAGCTCCAGTCCTAGGAGTCTTTTTCTCCAGAGCCCATTGATCCGTAATCCATCAGTCTGTGCTGCCTCCAGAATCTACCCCAAACCTGTCCACTTGTGTTATGTCCACCAGTGCTTCTCTACTCTAGTTGAGGCCACCATCATCTTTTCCCTAAACTACCACGAGAGCCTCTTGAGCATAAGCAGTGTAAATCAGATCTTGACTTTCCTCTGCTTAACGCCTCTTTAATGCACTGTTCTTGGTGTAAAAGTCTGTCTCACCCAGGTCTGAGGGCTCCGTCTGCCTCTCTAACCACCTCCCACACCACCCCCCTGCCTGCCACTGCCCTCCATTGGCCTTCTTTCTGTCTTCTAACTTGCCAGCCTTTTTCCTCTTTAGAAAAAAAAGACCTTTTAGAACCTTTGTGCTAGTTGTTACCTCTGCTTGGGATGTTCTAGCCATAGGTTTGCATGGCTGACTCCTTTTCATTCAAGTTTCCATTTAAATGTCACTTCTTCAGAGACTTTAATTGACCACACAACTGAAAGTCTAAATCCATCCACCCGTAGCACTTCCCCTTGTTTTGTTTTCATCATAGTTCATTACCTGATAGTTTCTTGTTTATTACCTGTTGCCCTCTCACCCCACTGAAATGTAAGCTTCATGAGAGCAATATTTTTACTTTTTGCTTGTTCATAGTTGGATCCCATCTGCTAGAAATAGTGCTTCTGTGTTTTAGAAAGAATGAATGAATTCTAAGTAAAAAAATCAAATGTTAGATTCGATGGTGGTATATTTCAGGACATGATAAGTTTGTTTTAGAAAAGAGGATTATTTCCCTGGGATTTACTCTTTAAATTGGTGATGTATATCTGAATCCCTAATGGATTAAAAAAAAAAAAATATGCTCTGGTCTTCAATCTATATGTCTATGTGGTAACAGGGATGTGTAATTTTGAAAAGCTCCACTGCAGATCTGATGTACGTTCTTGCTTAAGGGCCAGAGCTATGTGGATTCAGGTAGAAAACCTCTGATCAAATTGTTTATAAATGTGATTGAATATTGTTGATTGGAAGTTTATGGACTAAATCTCTGGGAAGCCTTATTTATATCTTTATTCTAGAGGCCAGTATAATAGATTAATGGTTCTGAAGTGGTGTGTCCAAGATGATCATTTGGGAGTATTGCAAGGATATAAATACAGCACATATTTTTAATCTTATTTTTAAACATTTTTTTGGGGGAAAGCATGTTTTACATATCTAATGTACAGTAATACATGTGATTTATAAATAAATATACATATATCGGAAATATGTGCTCAAAATATTTTACTGATAAAAGGTGTGATCCGGAGGGCGGAGATGAATCTGCCAGTCGGGATGGGCTATGCAGTGGTAACAAATGACTCCCAAACCTCAGTGACCACTAAAAATGTTTATTTCATTTTCATGCTCTATGTCTCCTGTGGGCCATCTATAGCCCTGTTTTGTGTCATATTGTCATTTCAACTCAGGGTGATTGAGCAGCCTTTATCTGGAACTTCACCAGTTGCTGTGGCAGAGAGAGGAGAGAAAAAGGGTAAAACGTGCACTCGTAAAGCTTTTGCTTGGGAGTGACACATGTCACTTCTGCTTAGATTTCACTGGCCAAAGGAAGTTACATGGCCACGTGTGAGTCCAGCAGGTAGGGGAAACATAACCCTCTGTCAGTGAGGGACTCTGAATAGTGTGAATAGCAGTGCAGTCTACACAATCCCTACCTATCGGTTCACTGTGTGGGATGTTTACCTCTTCAGAGCTCGCTCTTAGTCTCCTTTTACAACTGCCGACAGAGTGAGACTGATCTGGTTCATGGTTTGATGGAGAATAGCAAAAAGAAGAAGAAGACACAAACACAGCCCAAATTCTGAATTTTATTAGTAGGGCAGCATGTGAAATAATACAATTACAAACTAGAGAAATAAAACTTTACCCAAACTGTTAAAGCTTAGTGTGATTTGTGCTTAACAAAGAGATTATACCATTGTACTGTATGCCATTTGAAACATTCAGGTACCGAGTATTGAATGGGTGGGTATAGATCATAGAGGCAGAAGTGTGGGGAATTGTGAGTAGGGGTGGAAAGAGAAGAGCATCAAAGTTCAAACGTTCCAGGGTCTTTGCTTATTGAAAATTTAACTGGAGTGAAGATTGTGTGCACTCAGGAAATGTGATTCCATTTAGAGTAGTTTGTTTATATAACTCTATTATGGAAGATGTTTATTTTATATATCATGATATAAAGTGGGTCCTCGAATAACATCATTTCATTATAATGATGAGGTGCCTAGGAATTTAACTCTTGTTTACATTAATTAGCCTGTGGTAAAATTGGTTTCATTATACATCGTTTTGCTTAAAGTTAGAAAACCTATAGAAGATGTTAAGTGAGGGCTTACTCTACGTTGGTTGTAAGATGTTGCAGTGATAACTTAACTTGCTTTATTAGTTATTTTGAATACCTCCAAACGACCAGTCCTATGTTAGTTTAACTAATAAAGTAACTAATAAAAGTTTACTGAAACCAGTTTAGTTGCAGGAAACATTTCACTTGATTGCTGGGGAAAAAAATTCTGGAAAACAGAAGCTAATCAAAATATACAGTACTGGTACCACTAATAAATATTTACCATTTATTAAGGGCATGCTATTTGTTATTCCAATTCTAGACACTTTTCATACTTTGTTTTATTTAAAAGCTACATGAAGTAGGTGTTATTTTCTTCATTTTACTAATGAAGAAACTGAAGTGTGAGGAGGTTAATGAACCTGTTTAAGATTTGAACTTAGGTTTCTGCAATTGCGAAAACTATATATTTTCTACTCTGTTGCTCTGCTTTTATAATTGCTCTGCGATAACTGTTTTCACCCTCTTATGAGCGATTCATTGTCAGTAGAAACAGGAAGCCATTTAATTTTGTCTCGCTCCTTTAGAGGGTATTTTTGAGGCATGCAATAGGTAACCTCATTAAGGGAGTCTGAGAAAATGAAATATGCTCATATTTTTCCCAGAAAATAGTAGAGAATACTCAAGATTTTTTAAAAATTTGAAATAATAAATCAATAGCAGTTTACACTAGTAGTAAAGTTTCAGACAATCCTACATTTTTTCAGTGAGGATTTTCTTACTTTGGAAATTTAAATTTTGGTTATAACTAAATAGATAAATGAAAATTTAGAATATATGTGACAAATAGATTAAGTTTTCAATGCACCAAGGAAAAACAGAGTATTTAGTGAAAAGCTAGAAGGCAGGAAATGACATGAATTTTAGATAGCATGTTTTTGATTTGGGTTGCACCTCGTTACTTTGTATGAACAGTTCAGAAAACACAGTGAATTTGTTGGGATTTTATCTAATCTAAGCAAGACTTAAGTAATTTTTTTTTTTGGTACATTTCAATGAAAGAATATTACAGTCTTTAATAACTTAGCCTACAATTTATATTTTACTATACCTGTTTTATGACGTGTTATCCATTCCTCTATCTACCCACCGTCCGTTTCAAAATAAGTAGAACTCAGAGCACTTCCCACCAAATACTGCAGCCTGCATATCATTAACTAGAGTTCAATGTTTGTTAACATTTCTGTTTTATTTAAGGTAAAATTTCCATGCAGTAAAATGTACAAATCTTAAGGGTACCACTTATGAGTTCTGACAAATACAGAAACTTGTGCAACTCAAGTTTCTGAGTTGCACTTATTAAAAGATACAGAACATTGCTATCACCCCTAAAAGTTTCCTCATGCTCTATCTGAATAATCTCTGTCCCGGCCCTCCAAGTGGTTATCCACACCCTCCAAGTGGTTGTCCTGGCAACCACTACTCAAATCTTTTTCTACCTCATTAGTATTGCATGTTCTAAACCTTCATATAAATGAGATGATGTAAGTCTGTTTGTGGTCATATGCTTTCATTTTTCTTGGGTACATACCTAGGAGTGGGATGACTGTGTCATAGGGGCAGGTATTTTTAGTCTTATAAGAAACTGCCAGATCTTTTTTCCAACTAGCTATACCGGTTATATTCCCTCCAACAATATATTGAGAGTTCCAATTCTTCCACACCCTCACCAACATTTTTTTCCATTTTTAGTCTTAACCATTGTAATGGCTGTGTAGTGTTATGTCACTGAGGTTTTCACTATGGTTTTAATTTGTACTTACCTGATGATTAAAGAAATTGAGCATCTTTTCATATATTTATTGACCCTTTGAATTTTATCATTTTGTAAAGTGCCTGTTCATGTCTTTTACTCGTTTTTCTATTGGATTGACTGTCTTTCTCTTATTTCTGTCTTGGCTATTCTTGGCCCTTTGCATGTCCATGTATGTTTTAGAACCAACGTGTAAATGTTCATACACAGAGACACAGACACATACAAAAGCTATTGTGATTTTGTTTGAGAGTGTATTGAAGCTATAGCTCAATTTGAGGAGAATTGGTACATTTACAATATTAAGTCTTCTGATGCATGTTTATGGAATATTTGTTATTCAGTTTTTCTCCAGTTTCCCTCAGTAAGTTTTGTTTTCGGAGTCCTTGCACATCTTTGTGAGATTTATTCCTAGGTACTTGATAGTTTCAATCCTATTGTAAATGGTACCTTTAAAAAAATTCCATTTTTGAACTTGGCTGCTGGCATATGGAAATACAACTGATTTTTCTGTTTTTGAGCTTGTATCCAGAAACCTTGCTTAATTAGATGTAATCTGTTAATGATGACAGTTTTGTTTTTTCTAATCCTTTTACTTTTTTTTTGGCCTTCCCTGTCTAGTGCTCATTCATGGAGTCTTCTTCCCTTGTGTGCTGTTACCTTTGCGCACTGGAAATTGTATTTGGAAAGTTATTTGGAGGACTAGATTGAGGCGTAGGAGGATTATATGTTTCTCCATAAGGTTTTAATTTTTTTCGTTCATGGGTCTGGGACCAATGTTAGTCCAGGATAATTTTAATTAAATCCAGAATCTGAGGTCCCTGGCCAATGAGATAATTGGAAACTGGACTGTAGATCCATAGACAGCTGGTAAACTTCTGATTTATTTTACCAAAGTCCTTCAGGGTCCTAGAGAGGAGGGATGCTTATCCACTTTTGGCAGAGTCTCTTTAAAGCTGCTTTCCCAGAATTAGCAAATATAAAAGTGGACTTTAAATGACAGATCCTGACTGTTGGCCTGGCAGTTCCTAAGTAATGTGTGAGACCTTTGATGACCTTCCTTTGCTTTCCTCTCCCCTTCTCCCTTCCTTTTTCCCTTCTTCCTTCCATCTTTCTTTCTGTCTCGAATAACTTTTTGTGGTTTACCCTTTAAACAGCTATCATCACACTTGTCTTTTATTTTTTTACACACCTGTATGCTTGGAGTCTGGTTGGATTACTAGTACTTACAGCCTACTACTGAGGTTGATTGACAGTAATTCAGATGTCAAATGACGTAAATATTTCCCTCAGTTTGTCGTTTATAGTTCATCTTCATTTACAGATCTTTTATTTTTCTGTATAGAAGTTTAAAATTTTTATCTCTTCAGGTCAATTAATTTTTTTAAAGCCACGATTAGTCTGAGTTAATAGATTTATAGTTGTTCCTAGCAAAATTTGTATTTTAAGTTTGGAGTTATTTTATGTGCCTAGAAAATTGAGAACTAGTTAAATTACTCTTAACTGGAAATAGGTATTTTAATAGTTAACATAACTCTTGAATTGGGATAATGTCCACCTTTTGTATTAACCTGAGTTTTTATTGTAATTCCTTTCTTTTTTATATTACGGTATTTTCTGTTACTATTCTTTTGGTACGTCCTCAGAAATCAACAAAGTAGAAATTTGAAAGTATATTGAATTTACATTTTCTTCCATATTTTGGCTTCATTGATGATAATGATTTAGTAATCATGTTAGGAATGATTTGAGATATCATGGTTTAAAAAATTTTATGAAGACACACAATCTTCACTAGAAAACGAAAGTATTTTATCAAAACTGAATGAAGACTTTTAATTTCTTAAACGGTACAAAATGTTTCCTTTTAGATAAAGGATGAAGAGAAGACTCTCCGAGAAAAGGACATTACTGCTTCATCACCCAGTTTAAGTGGGACTAAGTTCGAGTTGGAGTCAGTGTATAAGGTATGTAAACTTTTGAAATATTTCCAAGGTTTTGCTAAATATATCACATAGAGCTTTATATACATATTTAATTAGCCCATTTGTCTAGCCTCTTGTCACCACAGCCTCTCCCTGTCCTGCACAGATTTCTTCTTCACCCTACTTGAGTGTGCTAACATTCTGTCCTCCTACACAGACACGCTTCTAACCCTGCTTGGGCTCTCACCCCATATTGCCGGCCATTCTCTGTCCTCACAGTGCTTAGACCTTTGCACTGCATGCTAGGCCACCTCCTGCAATGATATACCTGTCACTCACTTGGCACCAACACATGGTCTGGATCACTACCCTGCACGCAAGTCTTCCTTGCTCTTCCTGGGCTCTGACACCAGGCTTGGACCGTCTCCGCATGTGGACACGGTCTCCTTCCACTGGGGTCTGCCCCTGTCTGCCTACTTGCTGCCACGTGGCAAGATCTTCTTGAACCTCCCTACGTGCCAGCATCTTGCACTGGGCCACACCTGCTGCCCTCTACCCCTTAGCACAGATACCTGCTTGGCTTGAATCCACTGAATAGTTTCAGAAGGGGCAGAGGGGACAGCTGAAGTGTATTTTAAAATTTGATAGCGGTAGCACCACTATTTCCTTTGAAAAGTTGTACTCATTATTATGGTTGAGTGCCAGTAGTTTAAAATCCTGCTTCCACAGTAGCTCCCCATGCCCGCTTTCCTGTTTCTACCAGTTAGGCCATCCTTCAGGCAGCCTTCCAAACTGAGAGTGTAGGAATCAGTGTTTCTCTCCCCACACCACACATTTCTATTACTCTGGCTTCACATCATCTTTTGCTTCTGCTTGGGCATCTTTATTTTTACTGTGACCACCCTAATAAGCTTGAATCATGGAATATTAGAGCTAAAGGACCCCTAAAGATCATTTAGGCCATTTCTTCCTCTCCTTCCCGGGTTTTATAGATCTGGCCGCTGAGGTTTAGAAGCATTCATTAAATGTGCTGAAATCTAGTAAGTAACACAGCTTGAAGTAGAACACCCATTTCCAACCTTCTAGCTCCTCCTCTTGCCTGGATTGTTGAAATAAACTCTCTTACCTCCTCCTCTAATATGTTGTGTGTGACTTACCTGATGGGTGCAGCGTCACACACGTACTGCCCTGTAGAGCTGTTTGACTTTTCATGTGTGTCTGTCTTGTTTTCTCAACTAAGTGATGACCTCTTTCAGGAGATTCCTCCTTCAGTTGTAGGAATCTGTAAATTAATAAAAAAGACTGTTAAAAGTCACACAATCGCCAGAGGGTAAGAGGGGAGAGGGGTGGTAGAAGAGGATAAAGGGGATCAAATACATGGTGATGGAAGGAGAACTGACTCTGGGTGGTGAACACACAATGTATATACAGATGATGTATTACAGAATTGTACACATAAAACCTATATAATTGTACTAACCAATGTCACCCCAATAAATTTTAATTAAAAGAAATCCCATGATCTATTTATTAAGTGATGTCATTGGATGTATTGAAGAATGATAGGCATATAGAGTTAACTCTTCCCTAAAACTTGAGCAAATAGCAATTTGGGGATCTTTTTTTTAACTTAATTTTCACCTCATTTTTAAAAAGGAGAAAAACTATTGGAGAATAAGGATGATTTTCACAGTTTAGTAACACATTCTGCTGATATCGTAAAATTTTAGTATAGTTCATAGGACTTTAAAAGTATATGTTGATTAGTAGTAGTTTTTTTTTAAATATTTACTGAGAAATACTTATTTTAATAACAAAACTGAATGCTTAATTATTTTCATTTCTTAGTGTTGAGAATAGCTTTTGTGATATATTTCTCTAGAGAAAGAATGGAAACAGATGAAGAAATTCGTATTACTTGCTGGTAATTTTCAGCACTTGAATATATTGTATACACATTAGAATTCTACTTGATGTAGAATAAAATGTGGGGTATATTATATGAGAAGAATGCAATGTGCTTAGAGGGCTTGAGTTGGGAGTTTGAAATCCTGGGGGTTATAATTTGTAAATTCATGAGTTAAAATAAAGCATTCTAATTTGGATTATTGTTATTTTTCATAACATCTACTCTGAAACGAATACATTTTTGGACTGCCACTTCTTCCTAACGCTAATTATTTAGTGTTGAGGAGTATACATTGATTTTTCCTTGTTTTTTGTTTTTGATCTGCTGGGATTAATAAATTTCTCGTAGGAAGAATTTTATTTAGACTTAGTAAATATGAAGACTTAAGAGGATTTCAAAATGACAGATACTGTTTATTTTCTCTGTTTTACTCTGAATGTAGATCCCTTTTGCTGAGGCTCTGGATTTGTTCCGAGGAAGGAAAGTGTATTTGGAAGATGGCTTTGCTTATGTACCACTTAAGGACATTGTGGCAATCATCCTGAATGAATTTAGGACCAAATTGTCTAAGGCTTTGGCAGTAAGTATTTCACTTATTACCATATTTGCATAGTCACTTTATTTCCACATATTCAGTTATATACCGTTGGTAGTTTGTTCTTTACTTCTTAAGAAATAAGTTAATTTAATTTTCTTAATGATATTCAAATGGCTTATGATGTGATACTGGTAATTCTAGAACTGGAGGTTTTTATTTGTTCTACCCATAGTTAGTTTGCTCATTTTTTCTTTTTCTTAGTGATACCAATGGTGAGTTGATTAATTTTGTAAGTGGCCTCCATGGGTTTCTTCAAGGTCATATCTATTTGTTTGGAGATGGATTTCATATAAGGCCTTTCACAATCAGAGTGGCCTGTGGTGGATGTAACTCTTAGATTTCTTTTCTAAATTGGTATTTTGTGTAAGTAGAGGGCAATGTAGAAGAAAGTCTTTGTATTAAGTACTAAAAGCAGAAATATGATAGTGCTGCAAGAAACAACCTACTGCTGGGCGAAATTGGTGGTAGCTGTGTTGAATAAATAGCATGATCAGTGCTTTTTAAGACATTTGTTGAAAGTGTTATACTTAGGTGTAATGTCTTAAACATATACACATTTTGCAGTGTTGCCTTTTAATCTGACTATAGTTCTTATTGTACTTATTGGTACTTAATGCGGAAGAGAACTTCCAAGCTATGTGATGCGGTTGTTTTTAAGTTATACTGAATACAGTATAAGCATAGGCCAACTTTTCCTTTTGAGTTAAAAATTGTAGTATTTTCTGTATAAATAATTTTTATTACTGGCTCTCCTGGGTTACCTAAATATGTATAACTCAGCTATATCAGCATTTGGAACGACCAAAATGTTAACTCTGGTTTTATTAAATAAGACAGTTTATGAAAATATCTAGGATAATAGGTGTTTAGTAATTTACTATTCCTCCTTCCCCCCTAATCCCATGTTGTTTTTTAAATCCTCAGTAAAGTTGATGTTTTTCAATAGTTTCTTTACTTGTCTGTGACTTATTCTGGACCGAGGTGGGGATGGGGAAGGAAGAGAAGGGGGGGGGGGGAGAGAGAGAGATTAAGGAATTGGCTCACATGATTGAGGAGACTGAAGTCTGACATCTGTGGGGTGGACCTTGGAGCTCAGGCAAGAATTGAAGTTGCAGTTTGGAGTCTATAATTTGTAGGGCAGGCCATCGTGCTGGGAACTCAGGTGAGAGTTCTATATTACAATGTTGAGGTAGAATTCTTTCTTCTCCGGAAAACTGGTAGCTTTTAAGGCCTTCAAGTGATGGAGTGAGGCCCAGTCACGTTATCAAGAATAATCTCCTTTATTTAAAACTGCTGCTTGCTAATGTACCGTCAGCAAAGTACCTTCACAGCAATATGCAGATTCGTGTTTGACAAAACAAGTGGGCACCATGGCCTCGCCAAGCTGACACAGAAAGTTAATCATCATACAGGTGCAAAGGGACTTCTTGAAGCAGAAGAGGACGTGAGGGGTGCAGAGACCGAGAGACACCTCTCCCTCAACCCATTCTTATTGAAGCCTCATTGTCGTGGCCTCCTTTGTTCGCCATCTGGTGGCGGAAGTGACACACAAACCAGTGACGATGGCTTTTGTTGCGGTCTCCACACTGTTTGGGGGCTCTGTTTCTCAAACTTCCATTAAAAGAAAAAGAAAAGTTTATTCACAATTAGAGCTAAAAGTAGCTTGTTGGATATCAGAGGGAGGATGGGCCTAGAAAAAATTTTCAACTGTTGGTCAGGTGCTACCAACAGAAAAGTTAGGAGCATGTTTAATTTGTTGGAGTGCTTAACTTAGTGATAGTTCCTGGTAGGCCTTTGTAGAGCTTTCCCAGGTATTCAGAAATATACCCGAGTCTCAGGAAGCTGGTCCTTCGACAGTGGCACAGTCTCTGCAGTTTCACAGATGGTAATACTTCTGAAAAGCATCAGGAGGATATTCTGTAATGCTTAACTTCTGTCTTCTTTAGCAGGTTAAATGTGCTACCTACTGGATTTTAAACTTGTGTCATTTTAAAGAATGTCTTTTAAGATTTTCCTAATTAAGGCCTTCTGATAGGCCTAGCTTATGGCTGTCAGCCTGACTTTACTTTTTTTTCTTAAATGCCATTAAATTGAGCTTTAAGGTTGACTTCTAGGTATAACTTCTGAAATCTTCCATGCGTTAGATTTACTGCAAAAGTAATATTATTAATTTTATAAGGCTGCTTCTAAGCTGTGTTTTCCTTGCTCTTGGATTTTCCCGATGAAAAATGAAGAAGGACTCCTTAACCAAGTTTTATTGGGGTAAGATCAATTTTACGAAGCCTGACGACTTCTTATTCTGAATTTTTCCGGAGCGATGTTACAGCTCAACTGAATGGCTCATAATATTGAGTGACTCTCTCGTCAGCACCTTTATTGATTAATGACACAGATAAGAAAAATGTACCCTGTTTCAGGGGGATTAGAATCAAGGAAGCTAGAAGTCTCTCATTCCATCTTAAGACAGTTTAAAGTCTGTATTTAAGGATGATGTGATCCATGAAAGAGAAGGAGAGGCTGGTATAGTTCAGCAATGTGGAGTGGAGAGAACAGAGGGGGCTCATGCAGGCATTTTGAAAAGAACTGTGGGAAGGGGAGGGGGAGCATCTGGTCAGCCAGCAGAACGTTAGGTCAAAGCTAGGTAAGGAAGTGGCTCTGCTGACATGGTAGGAAGATCAGCACTGTTACTGATTGTCTTGTTGTTCAGCTGTCAGAGAAGATCGTGCTGCTTCCTACACCTGCCCTCACATGCTACCTCACCTCCTCCATCTTACTGAGATGGATAAGCCTTGTAGCCTGGGACTGTCAAGGGCACTGCAATTAGTACTAAATCATTCTCGCTCTGGCAAGTCCTGGCGTCACAAGCTTCTGGCAGATGTGCTAGTGCATTTTCAGTGTGTCTGGATGCCTGAATGGTATAGCAAAGCTCTCAGCAGGCCAGGTTGTTAATCCGATAGTGAATTCAATGTGAATCAGCTTTTAGAAGAGGAGAAATACTAGAAATTAAGATGGGCTGTTGTGGCTATCTTTTGCTAATCATGACCAACTTTGGTTAATTTTGAGGGTATACTCATATACCTTTAATGAGATATAACAGGGAATTCATGCAGAAAGAATCTGTGTATAAAAATGTTAGTGTACCTCAGATGCAGTCAGTGGCCGCTCTTCTCTCTTTGTAGAATTGCATTAGCCAGTTCTGGAATAGCATGTTATGTAAAAATGATAGCATTCATAATCAATTAATATAGACTAGTACTTGGAAAATAAGAAAAGATACGTAAGGAATAAAAACATTAAAACATTAAGGATTAAAAAATGTCATCCTGACATAAAAAATAAGTTGTAGTGTAGTATTTGAAAGCTTGGGCTCAAGAACCAGACTGTGTGGATTTAAATCTCTTTTACTGTTTAAGTACTCCAATCCACCATTTCTTTTTCTGCAATGTAAAGATAGTAATAGGGAAACAAATTTTAAATGAGATATTAGGCAAAAGGGTGGTTGACACATGTGCCTGTGTAGTGCATGTTGTCATGATGATGGTGGTAAAGATGATGATTTCCGTTCTTCTTGCTTGAATGGTTCGAACTAGCATTCATCTTGCTCCAATAAGTCAAAAACAAATGCAGAAAGCTCGATATCTTAGTAAGTTGAGGTTGCCATAACAAAATACCAAAGGTTGGGGAGCTTAAACAACAGAAATTAATTTTCCCACATTAGTCTAGGAAGTCCGAGATCAAAGCATGGGACAATTTGGTTCCTGATAAGGGCCCTCTTCCTAGCTTGGAGGTGGGGTGGGGAGGAGGAAGTTCTCTCTTCTTATAAGACCTGTAAATGCTATTGGATTAAGGCTGTCGTTGTGACCTCTTTTAACCTTCATTACCCCCAGCGATCCAATCTCTAAATACAGTTACATTGGGCATTCAGGCTTTAAAATATGAATTTTCGGGTGGCAGAATTCAGTCATAGCACTGGATAAACATAGATGGTGACTATTTTGGCAAAAATGAGAGAATATGGCAAAAGATGACAATAAAACCTAAGGAGATATGAAAAGATGAAGGCTTTCGAAATCCTAGCTTTTCACAGAAATCGAGGCATTTTTAGCATTTTCAGTTTTATCCATTTGAAGATCATATTGGATTCAAAACACTTTTCCCAAAAGCTTTGAATTATTGATACAGTCTTGCACTAATGTTTTATCCTATACGACAGAGGACCCCCCATCAATATCTAATATCTAATATTGATATTAGAAACATGAGATTAATTAGCCTCTTTGTTACCAGTTATCAAAGCTATGAATGGCCCAACCCTGATGTAGGATTGTGTCAGGGAATGTGCACGGGTTTGCTCTCCTAGTTCTGTGGCCTGCTTGTGACCCAATCTGGCCTCTGTAGGCTGCTGCATGCAGAAGAGCTCAGTGTTGTAGGGAGTATTTCCTTTGCCACTTAGAAGAACCCCACTTTGATTTATTCTTCGTATGCAAGGTTGTTTCAATATCTGCAAATCAATTAATGTGATATACTATTAAAAAATGAAAAGTACAAATCATAGGGTCATATCAATAGATGGAGAAAAAACATTTGAAAAAATTCAGCATCCATTTATGATAAAAACTCTCAGAAATATGAGAAAAGAGGGACATATCTCAACATAATAAAGGCCATATATGACAAACCCACTGCTAATATACTCATTGAGGAAAAGCTACAAGCATTCTCCTGAAGATCAGGAACAAAACAGGGATGTCCACTTTTACCACTTTTATTCAACATAGTACTCGAAGTCCTAGCCACAGCAGTCACACAAGAAAAAGAAATAAAAGGCATCCAAATTGGAAAGGAAGAAGTAAAACTGTTACTATTTGCAGATCACATGATACTATATATTGGGAACCCCAAAGAATCCACTAAAAAACTATTAGAACTGATTAATGAATTTAGTAGAGTAGCTGGATACAAAGTTAATATTCAGAAATCAGTTGCCTTTTTATACACCAATAATGAACTATCAGAGAAATTAAGAAAACAATCCTGTTTACAAATGCATAACAAAAAAAATACCTAGGAATATAACCAAGGAAGTCGAAGACCTATATTCAGAAAATTATAAGACATTGAAGAGAGAAATTAAAGAAGATACAAATAAATGGAAACATATATCATGCTCATGGATAGGAAGAATTAATATAGTTAAAATGTCCATACTACCCAAAGCAATCTATAGATTTAATTCAATCCCTATAAAAATGGCATTTTTCACAGAACTAGAACAAATAATCCTAAAATTTATATGGGAGCATAAAAGCACCTGAATAGCCACAGCAGGAAAAAAAAAAAAAAGAAAAAAGCCGGAGGTATCACACTACCACATACCAAATTATACTACAAGGCCATAGTAATCAAAATAACATGGATTGGCAGAAAAACAGAGACATAGATCAATGGAACAGAATAGAGAGCCCAGAAATAAATACATGCCCATATGGTCATTTAATCTATGACAAAGAAAGCAAGAATATACAATGGGGTAAAGACAGTCTATTCAGTAAATGGTTCTGGTAAAACTGGACAGACACATACAAAAAAGTGAAACTGGACCACCTTCTTCTTCCATATACAAGAATAAACTCAAAATGGACTAAAGACTTAAAAATGTAAGACCCTAAACCATAAAACTCCTAGCAGAAAATATAGGAAGTAAACTCTCAGACATTGCTCTTTATTTTTACTGATACATCTTTTCAGGCAAGAGAAACAAGAAAAAATAAACACATGGGACCACATCAAACTAAAAACTTTTTTACTGCAAAGGAAACCATTAATAAACGAAAGACGTTCTATGGAATGTGAGAAGATATTTACCAGTGATACATCTGATAAAGGATTAGTATCCAAACTTTATACAAGAATCATACAACTCATCACTACCCCCCCCCCCACTAAAAAAAAAGACAACAAAACACAAAAGAGCAAGCCAATGAAAAAATGGGCCAGAGGACCTGAATAGACATTTCTCCAAAGGGGACATACAGATAGATGGCCAATAGACATATGAAAAGACGCTCAATGTCAATAATCATCAGAGAAATGCAAATAAGAAACCACAATGAGATATCACCATACACCTGTCAGAATGGCCATCATCAGTATGAAGTCTGACAATTAAGAGTGCATACTTGTTGCAATGATGTTGCTAGTCTTTTTCTGTTATCAGAGGGATTATTTATTATGGATTTGTACCAACTGGACAAACAGTTAACCAAGTTTACTACTTGGAAATGCTGAAAAGGCTGTGTGATAAAGTTAGATGACCTGAACTTTTCGCCAACAATTCATGACTATTGCATCACAATAATGCACCAGCTCACACGGCACTGTCTGTGAGGGAGTTTTTAGCCAGTAAACAAATAACTATATTGGAACTGTATTTGATGACATTCAGGACATTAAGGGTAATATGCTGACAGCTCTGATGGCCATTCCAGAAAAAGAGTTCCAAAGTTGCTTGAAGGGTGGACTAGGCACTGGCGTTGGTGCATAGCTTCCGAAGGGGAGAACTTCGAAGGTGACTGTAGTGACATTCAGCAATGAGGTATGGAGCACTTTTTCTAGATGAATTTGCACACTTAATTGTTCGACCTTTTAAATCAACAAACAACAAATGTTGGTGAGGATGTGGAGACATGGGAACCATCATGCCCTCTTGGTGGGATTGCAAATTGAGGTAGCCACTATGGAAAACAGTATGGAGGTTCTTCAAAAAATTAAAAAGAGAACTACCTTATGATCCTGCAATTCCACTTCTGGGTATTTATCCAGAGAAATCCAAAACACTAATTTGAAAAGGTATATGCACCCCTATGTTTACTGCAGTGCTATTCACAATATCCAAGATATGATAACAATGGAAATGCCCATCAATAAGACCATTCGATAAAGAAATTGTGGTACATTTATACAATGGAGTATTACTCTGCAATAAAAATGAATGAAATCTTATCATTTGTGACAACGTGGTTGGACCTACAGGGTATTAAGTAAGTGAAATGAATCAGACTGAGAAAGACAAATACCATATAATCTCACTTAGGTGGAATCTGAAGAACAGAATAAATGAAGAAAAAAACAAACAGAAACAGACTCATAGATACAGAGAACAAACTGATGGTTGCTGGATGGGAAGGGTGTTGGGGGGTTGGATGAGAAAGGTGAAGGGATTAGGAAGTACAAATGTGTAGTTACAAAATAGTCATGGGGATGTGAGATATAGTATGGAAAATATAGTCAATAATAGTATAAAAACTATTGTCATATGCGTACTTGACTTGTTAGGAAGATCACTTCATGAATTATATAAATGTCTAACTACTATGCTGTACACCTGAAACTAATATAAACTACAATTGAATGTGAAATATAATTTAAAAAATATGTAGTCATGGTATGTAAAGTACAGCATAGGGAGTATAATCAATGGTATTGTAATAGCTATGCACGATGTCAGAGAGGTAGTAGTCAGAGAGGTCAGGTCTATCAATGACTAATCACTGTGTTGTTTTGTACACTTGAAACTAATAATAAAAAAAAGAAAAAGAAGGGAAAGAACCCCACTTCTCTGGAGCTACCATCGTGACCATGACTTATTTTTGTGTTTGATGGAATTAACATAAGAGAGTCACCCAGTATTCTCTGTAGAAGTTTTTATTTCTTCTAATGATTATTATTATTATTATTATATATTTATTTTATTTATTTTTTTATTAGTTTCCGGTGCACAAAGCAATGTAATAGTTAGACATTATCATTTATATCCCTCACACTGTGTCAACCCTCCTCCCCCCATCCACTATCCCTCTGACATTGCACAAAACCATTACATTTCCACTGTCTCTATTCCTAATGCTGTACTCCGCTTCTTGTAAATATATACATATATATATATATACACACATACATATTACATATATGTATATAAATAAACTTGTAGTTGACACTCGTTATTGTTCAGCTTCAGCTTCAGGTGTACAGTGCAGTGATCAGGCATCTACATCTTCCCTGAGGTGGTCTCCCTAATGAGACAAGTGTCCATCGGATACCCCACAAAATCTTTACAACATTATTGATTACATTCCCCAAATTAACTTTTGTAATCCCATGGAAATCTTTTGGTTACTGACTGTGCTTTCTAATGCCCTCACCGTCCCCTTTATCCCCACCCGCCCTCCCATCTAGCAACCCTCAGTTTTTCCTCTATGTCTCTGAAACTCTTTCTGATTAGTTTATTCATTTATTCTTTTTTTTAGATTCTACATGTGAGATCATATGGTATTTGTCTTTCTCTGTTTGACTTATTTCACTTAACATAATGTTCTCTAGGTCCATCCATGTTGTCGCAAATGGTAAGATTTCTTTCTTCTTTATGGCTGCGTAATACTCCATTGTATAAATGTACCACAGTTCCTTAATCCAGTCATCTACCGGTGAGCATTTCGGTTGTTTCCATGTCTTGGCTATTGTGTATAGTGCTGCAATAAACATAGGGGTGCATAAAATTTTTTGAATTAGAGTTTTGGATTTCTCCAGATAGATACGTAGGAGTGGAATTGCTGGATCATAAGGTAGTTCCATTTTCAGATTTTTGAGATACCCCCATACTGTTTTCCATAGTGGCTGCACCAATCTGCAATCCCACCAACAGTGCACAAGGGTTCCCTTTTTCCACATTCTCGCCAGCACTTGTTTGTTAATTTATTGATGATAGCCATTTTGACTGGGGTGAGGTCGTATCTCATTGTGGTTTTTATTTGCATTTCTCTGATGGTTAGTGAGGTTGAACATTTCTTCATATGTCTGTTTGCCATCTGTATGTCCTTTTTAGAAAAATGTCTCTTCATGTCCTCTGCCCATTTTTCAATTGGGTTGTTTGGTTTTTTGGATTTGAGTTGAGTGAGTTCTTTATAAATTTGGGATATTAACCTCTTATTGGATATATCATTGGCAAATATCTTTTCCCATTCAGTAGGATCCCTTTTTGTTTTATTGATGGTTTCCTTTGCTGTGAAAAAGCTTTTTAGTTTGATGTAATCCCACATGTTTATTTTTTCTCTTACGTCCCTTGCCTGAGGGGATATATCAGTAAAAATCTTACTCCAGGTAATGTCTGTATAGTTTCTTCCCATATTTTCTTCTAGGCATTTTATGGTTTCAGGTCTTACATTTAAGTCTTTAAGCCATTTTGGATTTATTTTTGTATACGGTGTAAGGGGGTGGTCCAGCTTCATTTTTTTGCATGTGTCTGTCCAGGTTTCCCAGCACCATTTATTGAATAGACTGTCTTTACCCCACTGTAAATTCTTGCTTCCATTGTTGTACATTAGATGCCCATCTAGGCATGGATTTATTTCTGGGCTCTCTATTCTGTTCCTTTGATCTATGTGTCTGTTATATTCCAGTACCATGCTGTTTTGATTACTGTAGCCTTGTAGTATAATTTGATGTCAGATATCGTTATACCTCCCACTTTGTTCTTATTTCTCAAGATTGCTGAGGCTATCCGCGGTCTTTTATGGTTCCATATAAATTTTAGGATTATATCTTCTATTTCTGTGAAAAACGTCCTTGGTAGTTTGATAGGAATTGTGTTGAATGTGTATATTGCCTTAGGCAGTATGGACATTTTAACTATATTATTTCTTCCTATCCGTGAACATGGTATGTGTTTCCATCTATTTGTATCTTCTTTCATTTCTCTCTTCAGTGTCTTATAATTTTCTGAGTACAGATCTTTTACTTCATTTGGTTAAATTTATTCCCAGGTATTTTATAGTCTTTGAAGCAATTGTAAATGGGATTGTTTTCTTAATTTCTCCTTCTGATGGTTTATTATTAGTATATACAAATGCAACTGATTTCTGAATATTAATTTTTTATCCTGCTCCTTTAGTAAATTAATTTATCAGCTCTAATAGTTTCTTAGTGGAGTCTTTAGGGTTCTCTATATGTAGTATCATGTCATCTGCATATAATGACAATTTTACTTCCTCCTTACCAATTTGGATGACTTTTATTTCTTTTTCTTGTCTGATTGCTGTGGCTAGAACTTCCAGCACTATGATAAATAGAAGTGGAGAAAGTGTACAACCTTGCCTTGTTCCTTATCTTAAGGGGAATGGTTTTAGCTTTTCTCCATTGAGTATGATGTTAGCTGTGGGTTTCTCATATATGGCCTTTATTGTATTGAGGTATGATCCCTCTATTCCCACTTTCTTAAGGGTTTTTATTATAAATGGCTGCTGGATTTTGTCAAATACTTTTTCTGCATCTATTGATATGATATGATTTTTATTTTTCGTTTTGTTAATGTAGTGTATTACATTAATTGATTTGTGGATGTTGAACCACCCTTGCAAACCAGGGATGAATCCCACTTGATCATGGTGTATGATATTTTTAATGTATTGCTGAATTCTGTTTGCTAATATTTTGTTGAGGATTTTTGCATCTATGTTCATTAGAGATATCGGCCTGTTGTTTTCTTTTTTTGTAGTGTCTTTGTCTGATTTTGGGATCAGGGTCACAGTGGCCTCGTAAAAAGTGTTTAGGAGCCTTCCCTCCTTCTGGCTTTTTGGAAGAGCTTGAGGAGAATAGGTAATAATTCTTTTTTGAATGTTTTGTAAAATTCACCTGTAAAGCCATCTGGTCCAGGGCTTTTGTTTGTTGGGAGATTGTTGATTACTGATTCAATTTCCCTGGTGGTAATCAGTCTATTCAGGTTTTCTGTTTCTTCTTGAGTTAGCCTTGGAAGGTTGTATGCTTCTAGAAAATTGTCCATTGCTTCCAGATTGTCAAATTTGTTGGCATATAGTGGCTCATAGTAATTTCTTAATTTTTTTTGTATTTCTGTGGTATCTGTTGTCACTTCTCCTCTTTCATTTCTGATTTTATTAATTTGGGTCCTCTCTCTCTTTTATTTAATGAGTCTGGCTAAAGGTTTGTTGATTTTGTTTATCTTCTCTAAAAACCAACTCTTGGATTCATTGATTTTTTTTTTATGTTGTTTTTCTGGTTTCTATTTCATTTGTTTCCGCTCTGATCTTTATTATCTCCTTCCTTGTGCTCTCTTTGGGCTTATTTTGCTGTTCTTTTTCCAGATCCCTTAAGTGTGAAAATAAACTGTTGATTAGTGATTTTTCTTATTTCTTGAGGTAGGCCTGCAATGCTATGAATTTCCCTCTTAGGACTGCTTTTGCTGTATCCCATAGATTTTGGGTCATCGTGTTTTCATTTTTTTTGTTTGTTTCAAGATATCGTTTGATTTCTTTGTTGATCTCATGGTTGACCCATTCATTATTTAGTATGATGTTATTCAGGTCTCCATGAATTGGTGTGTATTACAGTTTGTTTCCTGTATTTCATTTCTAATTTCATAGCACTGTGGTCAGAGAAGACAATTGGTATGATTTCAATTTTCTTAAATTTATCAAGACTTGTTTTGTGGCCTAACATGTGGTCTATCTTGGAAAATGTTCCATGTGCGCTTGAGAAGAATGTGTTCTGCAGCTTTGGGGTGAAATGCTCTGAAAATATCGATTAAATCCAAGTGGTCCAATGTGTCATTTAAGGCCGTTGTTTCCATATTGATTTTCTGTCTGGAAGACCTGTCCCTGTTGTCCGAGGTGTGTTGAAGTCCTCTACTATCATAGTGTTACTGTTGATCTCTGTCTTTATGTCAGTCAATATCTGTTTTATATATTTAGGTGTTCCTATGTTGGCTGCATAGATGTTTACTAGGGTTATGTCCTCTTGTCCGATCGATCCCTTTATTATTATAGTGCCCATCTTTGTCTTTTAATATGTTTTTCACTTTAAAGTCTATTTTTTCAGAAATAAGTATTGCAACTCCAGCTTTTTTCTCATTTCCATTTGCATAAAACATCTTACTCCAACCCTTCATTTTCAGCCTGTGTGTCTTGATCTGAGGTGAGTCTCTTGTATACAGCATATTCAAGGGTCTTGCTTTCTTATCCACTCAGCCACCCTATGTCTTTTGATGGGAGCATTTAATCCATTTACATTTAAAGTGATTATTGATAGGTACATAGTTATTGCCGTTTTTAAAATTTGTGGTTAGATTGTTTTCATCTTTCTAATGTTTACAGAAGCTCTTTTAATATTTCCTGCAATGCTGGCTTGGTGGTAATAAATTCCTTTAGCTTATTCTTTCTGGGAAGCTCTTTATCTCTCCCTCAATTTTAAATGATAGCTTTGCTGGATAAAGCAATTTAGGTTGTAGGCCTTTGTTTTCCATCACTTTGAGTATCTCCTGCCACTCCCTCCTGGCCTGCAATGTTTCTATAGAAAAGTCATTTGATTGTCTTATAGGAGTTCCCTTGTATGTAACCCGCTGCCTTTCTCTTGCTGCTTTTAGGATTCTCTCTTTGTCTTTAACCTTTGCCGTTTTAATTGTAATATGTCTTGTTGTGGACCTGTTTGGGTTTATCCTGGTTGGAACTCTCTGCACTTCCTGGGCGTGTATGTCGATTTCCTTCATCAGGTTAGGGAAGTTTTCGGACATTATTACTTCAAATAGGTTCTTGATCCCTTGCTTCCTTTCTTCACCTTCTGGTATTCCTATGATGCGCATGTTGTTGCACTTGATGTTATCCCAGATGTCTCTTAAACCATTCTCATTGTATTTTATTCTTTTTTCTTTTTGTTCCATTTGGGTGATCTCTGCTAACTTGTCTTCTAGTCGCTGATTTGATCCTCTGCCTCATCTAATCTGCTGGTAATTCCTTCAAGTGTATTCTTTGTTTCAATTATTATATTCTTTACTTCTAACTGGTTGTTCATTATGATTTCTCTATCCTTCTTTATGTTGTCACTAAGCTCCTTAAACATTCTTATCATCAGTGTTCTGAACTCTGTCTCTGATAGGTTGGTTACCTCTGTTTCATTTGGTTCCAATTCTGGAGGTTTCTTCTGTTCTTTTATTTGGGACATGTTTCTTTGTTTCCCCATTCTGGCTGTCTCTCTGTGTTTGCTTCGATGTATTAGGTAGATCCCCTAGGGTTCTTAGTTTTTGCTGGGTTATCTTATGTAGTATGTGTCCTTTATATTTGACTTACACCACTTCCTTCTTCTCCTCTGCGTGTGCTCCAAAGGTGACTCTTGTGTTGTGTATATTGTCCTGTTAAAGTTGATCTTTAATTGCTTTTCACTTTTGAGTAGGTGGGTTTAACTCCTTGGCTGACTAGTTGTGAGACTTGGCTCTGCCCACCGCAGGGTGTTCTGCTGTGTGAGGGTTGACCCCTTAAATGAGGCTTGACCTCTATGGGCTCTTGTGCCTGTAGAGAATTCCCTCTGGGTGTGTCACTTGTAGGTCAAACCCTGTAGTACTCTGGTTTGGTCTGGAGTTGGCCTCTGGGTATGTTGAATCTTGTGCCTCTTAAGCTGGGCCCTGGTAGGGCAATTTCAGAACAAAGCAAATCACCAAGCACAACAACAACAACAACAACAACAACAAAGAAAAAGCCAAATACACTCACATGTAAAAACAACTGAGAACCCACACTAGACACAAAGATATCAAAGACATAAAAACAAAACAAAACAAAAAAAGCAGTGCCAGTCTTGGCTTAAACCCACCAAGTAATCTCCAGGTTGTCCTCTGCTGTACCAAAGAGTCCTCTGCGTATTGTGCAGGCAGAGCCGGTCACCTGGTGCCCAGAGTGACGTTGGGACTGCAGATTTAGATGAGTGGGGCTAAGGGGTCTGGATGGTAGTTTCTACAAAGTCAGTGCAGTTTCTGCTCTTCCCTGCACATATGCGCACTGAGAGTAGCACAACCGGCCCAGTGCCCAGTTCTCCTGAGTCTTAGGGGCCTGTGGGAAGAGTGTGTCACTTCTCTCTCCCAGCCCAGAAGTGTCACACTCTTCCCACAGACCAGAAAAGGTGGTGGGTGGGGGTGGAGGAGTCTCTTCTCTCCCAGCCAAGCAATATCACATTCTTCCTAGCCTCTGCCCTGGGTCCTGAGCACTGTGGCTCCTCTGTAATCTGACACTACTCCTCAGTTCAGGGGCCAGTTTAAGTCTCTGGAAGGGCAAGGGTAGGATTGGGGAAGTCGGGGGTGGGGCCCAGGTATGGAGTTTATGTCCTTTATCTGACCTAGGGCCTAGCTGGAGGTCTCAGCTGAGGTTATTGCCTCAAATGCTGGATATGCTGCCCCCTTGGCAGGAGAGATCAGCTGTGGGACGCAGGAAAAGAGCCCACCTCCTGGCTTTTGTGGTCTCTATTCCGTCCTGGGATCCCCTGCATCTCTGCATCCATGGATGTGGGCTGCGTCTCCACTCCGCTCCCTTCCCTCTTCCCCTGCTCGCCCAATTTGCCCACCTTCAAGTAATCCTCGTACGAGTCTCTTAGCAGTTCTGTGTAATGAGCAGACGGTGCTTTGATGAGTTATAGAAGTTCAGTTTGTGGTAAGATCCGGAGGAGAACTCAAGAAGTCCGCCTCGCTGCCGCCATTCCTATAACATCACTTAATTATTATTTTTAATAGGAAACCCCGCCTCCCAAAACTTCTGATATCAGTTCTTTGCTTATAACGTGATTCTTCTTGAAAGTGGAGTCTTGAACAAAAACGGGAAGTTTCCAGTTAATCAAGATTTAACTGCTTTGCAAGATACCTGACAGCTGTTAAACAAATATAGCCTGACAGCCCCTGCTACGTCCTATTCCTGAGTTTCTGATTCATTAGGCTGCATGTTAGTTTTGTTTATATCAAGGCAGGCTTCTGCTCACTAGCGAGAAGCTGGCTGGCTGGCTTTGTCAGCATGTTGAGCCAGTTCTGACTGTTGGGCATGTTAAAGAGATGGGGTTTTCTGAGTGGCAGGGGAATAGTGGGAAGATTGTTGGGTTGGAAACCTAGGACTGGAGTTCTAGTCCTGGTTTTGTCACCGATGACCAGCATGACTTCCTTTACTAGAAAATGAGGGACATTAGGCTAGATAAGGCCTTGATCCTTCTCTCTTTAATTTATCCTCCTTTGATTCTATGATTCAGAACACTTTGTGGGGAAGTGGAAGGCAGAAATGCCAATAGATGTCTGTTAAAGCGTTTCAGAGATTTCAAACTGTTCAGGCCTTCACAAAACACACGTGAAGTATTGGGTATTAACAATATCTTCCACCCACATAAGTAATCTTCCTCACATGAGGTTCCCGTCTTTAGATGGTTGGACATTCCAGCAATCCCAGAGTGGATTAGTAGGCTGGCTACAGAAGAGAAATATGGTGCAGTTGTGTTGTACCCTGGCCTTGAGATGGTAAGCATCCCTGACATAGTATGGGGGTCTCTTATAATCCGGTCCCTGTTGCTTCCTTTTTAGTCACAGTGGCCTCCTTTCAGCTCCTGGGATTCAGTGTGCTTTCTCCTGACACAGACTCGTCTTTATACTGCTTATTCTCTCTGACAGGAGCCGTCTGAGCTGTCCCCCCTGACCCGGGAATGCCCTTTGCTGTCTCACCTCTCAGCGAACTCCTGCTTACTCTCCAGGTCTTCCCTGAAGCATCATTTAGAAAGGGCCGCTCCCCTGACCTGTCTGACTAAATCGCGTTTCCTTATACAGTCACTGTCCCATATATGTACGTCTCCTTTGTAGCACTTGGCATCATTATAATGTCCTGTATTTGTATGGTTATTGGATCACTCATTTCCTTCCCCTATATACTGTAAGCTCCACGTGAATGTGCAGCTCAGGCCTGTTTTTGCTGTCTTCATATTTATTTCTAGTGCTCGACTTCGGCTGGAACGTAATTGGTACTAAGGATATATTGGTTGTGTGAATGCACCAGCCGAGCTACGAGAGCTTCTTGACTTGGAATAAATAATGGTGATAATGAAACCACCGGAGCAGAGGCTATTTATTACGTACTTCCAGTGTGCCAGGCACTGTTGTTCTGTTCTTGTCCCCAACCCCATCATCATTATTTTCATAATCATCATTACCGCCATTTCTTGACTATTTTAGCCTTGGCAGAGATCCTAGAATCCGCATCCTTGGCAGCTATGCTCTACCATTGGGACTATTATAGGAAAAGATCAAACGCTTTCTGTAGCATTTGTTGCCCAGATCAAGCCCTGTCTTTGGTTCATAAATCTTTTTTCTTCTTTATTGTATCCACTACCACCATCAGAATGTAGTTGATATGTTGTCGTTTAGTTTGGCTACCACATATCTAATTCCCTGGGATATACCTGTGTGCGGAAGTCCTTGCTCCCTCCCATGAGGCTAGAACCTGTCTCTTTTTACATAAGTAGAAAATGTCATACCTGCCTTCCCAGCTTTTCTTGTAGCTATGGTACAGGCATTTGCCCCAGTTTCCAAATCAGAAGCTAGTGACACAAAGAAGGTACCAGCGAAAATCCATTCTGCTGAGGATTAGGCAGGAACAGTAGCTATACTGGGTTTTCCAAAATAACACTGTCAGCCATTCTAGAGACAGGGTCCAGGGTGCAGAGTTAGTGGAGTTTGTGATGCAAACTGTAGAGTCTGTGCCCAGAAACAGAGCAGTGGTTTCCCACTGGACTAGCGTTAAGGCATCATTTTGGACTTTGTTCCTGACCTGGTTGTCTGTGAGAGGCAGCCCAGAGCACGGACTCGGGGACCAGACTAGATGCATTCACATTCCAGCCCTGAATCCCAACTCTGCCACTTACCAGCCCTGTAACTTAGCTTGAGAAAGTTGGTTAATCTCTCTCTGCTTCAATTCACTCAAATGTAAAAAGAAGAAATAATAGCATGTACTTCATAGGTTTGTTCTGAGGATTAGATGAGTTAATTAAAGCAAAACTCTTACAACAGTGTCTGCCATATTTATGACAATGTATATTAGTGTGTTCTATCATGTTTCTTGGACCCTCTGGATATTCTCTAAAAGTACATATCATCTTTTTAACAAATTATTTTTTTATGCTTAAATTGATTGGTTGGAGTAGATTGCTTACAACTTTCGTATCCTGACTGATATATACAACACACACTTATTGAATGGTAACTATGCATGGGATATAGTATAAGCACGTGTTTCTTTATAAAAGGAATATATAGAACCATTTCCTCGTGTGTGTGTGTAGGGCCAAAGCTCTTATTTTTATTAAAATGCGTAACTCGATCTCTAAGTTTCTTTTGGATTGACTTGCTTCATTGAAGACCTCAGGCTTTGAATCCAGGCTTACTGCAATATTTGTTTATAAACTCTGAAACAGAGATTCTCCCCAACGGTGAAATACTTATGAGGAAAGCATCACTTGTTAGGATGTCCTGATGTCAGGTAGTGATTTCATTATCTTCATTATCGAAATTATGTTGGCATACACTTAATTGCTAATAATCGGTATTTTCCATGAAGAAAGAGCTTGTTTAACTCACTTCTCATGGCAAGTCATGGGCCATCTGGAGGCAGAGTTTCCCTCTGGAACCCCCTGTAAGTCGCTGAGGAGCACAGCCTCCTGGCACATTAGCTTTCAGTTTGTGGAAGCAGATACTTTCAAATGGGAAAATGTCATGCAAGGTGAACTATTGGTATTTTCACAGCAGGCAAATTCTTACTATCCTCAGAATAAAAACACTACTGAATTGCATTTATGATTTTGTCACCATTACAAAATTACAATGAGAACAGATGATGACATTTAAACCTAGGAAAATTCACCCCCTGATATTGGCTGTTAATGTGAAAAGCTTGAAAAAGCAGGTGGGACACAGTGACCTTAGTGATGGGAGTCCTCTAATCAGAGCATACAGAGCAGTCAAATATTTGACTTATTGATTTTTGGAGAACCAAGGTTTTTTGTATGCAAAGTATGAAAATAGTATGAGCTTTTGTCTTTGATTCAGAATAAGCAATGAAGCCCAGGATCCTATGCAGTAGATTTGAATTTATATTGAATAGTATATACTTTTAGTATTTTAACATATATTAACAGAAAGGATATTCAGTTTTCTCATGTATTTATATCTATGTGTTTAAAATGTAATTTGTATCTGCATATTGATTTCTGTTTTGAAAATGGTTTTTATTAATATATACTATTATTAAGAAACTAGCGTAGCATATTAGAAAGACCCTAGCTATATAGGATTATAAAATTCCTCTGCCCACATCTGAACATATTTCTTTTCTGCATTCTCATTCTTTTAAAATTTGGTCTTTTGTAAACTTACCCACCTAGAGTTTTATATGTCAATTTCTAGTACATCGGAAGATAAAAATACAGCCGATTGAGTTACCCTGATCTGTTAAAGAAGCCTTTCCATTTTAACTTAAGTTCACCTTAAGAAGCATAGATTGTCTTTTGGACAAATAATGTTCAATATATTCTGCTTCCTAAAACAACAATGTAGGTAGATTTTTATTTGAGCATTGTGGCATTTTATAAATAGTGTTTTCCATTTTCCCTTAATCTTTTCAATCGCATTTTACAAATATTTGAAAACACTTTCATTTCCTCAGTCTGGATAATCCTCTTTTCCTTGCCACTTTCTTTTCTCCGTGGTACTGTGTTTTGCAGCTGGCTCTTCATTTAAATTTCATCATAAATTAGTTGGCTTGGGTTTTGCTAGTTGTTTTAAGTAAAACGAGGGGGCAATTTTTCTTCCTGATATATTTTTTTAGCAAAAGGTAATCTTCAGGTAATTTCTAGCAAAACTTAAGACTTGAGCTTTGCTACTTTGGTGGAATAATGTACAGAGAGTAAATATGAACCATCATATTTCAGGATGACTTTTGGAAACCTGAAATCCCAGAATTCTGCTCTGATGTTTAAATGCCATTGAGAATTTAGACTAGAAAAAGTTTTTACTAAATAATTGCAGGTAGCCTCACTGTTAGCAGATATTAATTCTGCTTTGGTAGGATTAATGTACAATTGACTTTTAAAACCTTACTAGATTTCAGTTACAGTTAGCTTTAGTTACAGCCTGCTCTTACCTTGTGATTTCATTTTTATGGTTCAAATAGTTCCTGGTTTGTAGATTTTCATGAAGACAATGCTTTCTTCGTAGTGTTTGGCTCTCCGGTTGTTCTTCCCATTAACTGTCCTCTCATATGATCTTCAAAGATTTAATAAGGGAAAGCCAGAATGAGTCCTATAAGTAGCTTCCAGGGTACAGTTAGAAACATGAATAAACCAGTTATTTAATTCTGTGAGATCAGAATCTAATTCTCTCTACTCAATTTTTGAAATTGTGCTGGTAGAAAATTATCATGACAGCAATCATTGAGTTGGTCCTGTGTCACATGGATATATAATGTGAGATACTAGCTTTTTTCTGTTTCTGTTTTAAATCCAGAGTTTAGAGTTTCTAGTCCCTTGGAATTTTAGATCTTCCTTTGTCCACAGGGCACCTGTTTTGGGAAAGGTACTTGGACATTGAAATTAGGTGTGAACTCGTGAAAAGGAGACTAGGGCAAGGCATGAAACAAGCAGTAAAGAGAGATGGCTAAGGCAGAAGTGAGAGCAGGAGAGCCAAGGGGAGGTAGTTACAGGGCAAGACGAAGTCAAGGTGGTAGAAGTGGTAGCATGGAGAAAAGGAGGAGGAAGTTGGAGAGAGAGAGTCTAGAGAAAAATAAGTGGTGAAAAAAGAATGGAGGCAGAATGGGTTCAAAGGCAGAAAAAATAGCAACAAAAAAGCAGTTAAGGGAGAGATGGACGTACAGAGTAGGGGAAGGTGAAATAAATAAGGTTCGAAGGATGGTGAAGAGGAAGAGATGGCTCCTCTATCCGGTGTTCTTCTAAAATTGCATTGTGGCCACTGTGTCTGTGTATGTTGAAGGTGAAATCCCAGTCATGTAGGGCAGGCCCAGTGGGTGTTAGTGCTTCGCAGTTCCTGAAGGAGAATGGGCAAACAGTGATGTTTGTCCTGTCACTTTTGTAGAGTTACATACTAATGAGGTGACTCGTCAAAGTACTGCACCTTCTTTTCCTCTGAAAAAATTAAGTATACACTTCAGTAAGAGAATTTCTTTGTGATGCTAATAGTTTATTGCATACGTGAAAAGTTGAATTTTCCATATTTCATTCAAGATATGAGAGAAAGAAAAACTTAAGCTAAACATTTTTAAAGATGCAAGTTATACGTAGAGCCGCTTTGGATAGCACTTATCCTGGAGCACTTGTTTTGAGACATGCTGTTTTTCTGGAGAACTACTATCATCCATCAGGTAACATTTAAAAACTGTAAACAAGGCCTACCATAAACTGGAGTTATTCTGGAGTCGGTTACCAGTTAGAAGACTTTGATGTGGGATACAGAGAGAGACTGAGGCTCTGGCTGGAGCTGTAGGTGTGAATTTTACCAAAGAGGGCAGACAGGGTTCTGTCTAAAGAGGCTCCTTGTGCATTAAAGCAGATTCTGTCTAGGGCTGGCCTTTCCTGTCTAAGTGAAGGTCAGGTGTGGAGGAGAGACTGCCAATTTGTTATCATTTAGTGGTTTCCTAGCATGGTGTTGGATGCTTGTTACAGGGTAAGAATGGTGTCTTTCAAATCCCTTTTGATTTGTATTTTTATGTTGGGGCAACTTTACCTAATATATCGCTCTGTTGTGGGAATGCAGGAATTTAATCAGTATGAAATCTTGGAATGTGCAAGTCTCAGAATAACTAATTAAGAATAAATAGGCAGATGTGACAATTTGGCCTTACTAGTCTATTAGATTGAATATAAAAAGGAATAGCAGAAGAAAAATGATTTTGCTTAAAATAAAATCATACGTTTTAAAGTTTGCTTTGGAGAGTGGGACGCAATTGCGTTCTAAGTATATGTAATTATCTGCCTTCCTTTCCAACCTTTCGGTATCGAATTGGTTTTCTCCAAGAGAGGCAATTATATGCTGGAGGCCACTTTTTGTTGAATTATTGTGCGTTGTATACAGTGCATCCCACAAACCTGAAATCATAGATGTGCTGCTATGATTTATAATACCCATTAATTACAGCTTTGTATTAAAGGCTTTTCGTTTTCTGCTTCAATAAACCTAAATTCTCCTTTTGAAGAAGAATTGCTTACATTAGGTCTTATGCTAAATAGTGAAACTTCTGTCTTTTAGAATGTCGTCTGAGGTACTTGATGCTGTGAGAACTTCTCAGTTGGCTTTCAATGTGCAATGCAGACGCTGTTTAACTTTGTAGGGTGATAACTGGAAGAGATACTGGTCTTGTGACGAGGAGGTGGTCCACAACTCGGTTCAAAAGGAAAAACTGCAAAACATTAATCAAAAGGTGTTTATCCACCAGATGTTTATCATCTTTATAACATCACGCCAGGCTTTGTACTACATCCGGCATAGGCTCTTTGCAGCTAGCTCAGTGGTTCTCAACCCCAGCTGTTCTTTAGATTCGAGAGGGGACTTAAAAAAAGTTCTCTCCCCCAATTAAATACTGGACGGGGGTGATTTTAAAGGACTCCATGTTGAATCTAATGTGTAGCCGAGCATGAAAACACAATCTAGTTAGTACTGTTTGGTAGCTTTTCACTTGAAAAGTTAGATTTCTTTTTCCTTTGCTTTTGGCTTCATATTCCCATATTCCTTCTACAAGCAGAAAATATGATCAAGCAAAACAAATGAACAAAACCAGGTTACATTATTTTCTCTTGGGCTTCTTCCATAATTCTATTCAGGGGCAAACATTCCCCTGACAACTCCCTTAAGTTTCATAACTTCAGTTTTTTTTTAACCTATATAAAGAATGTCTAGTCTAATAGTTTTTTGCTAAACTTGACTGTTTTATAGTCCTGTCAGGCACCTGCTTTTTAGTGAGGCTTTACCCTTTTTTTTTCCTGTGAATATTTAAAATTACATTTTGACCAAGAAAAGTTTTTAAAATAAGGATTTATAGTGTTTTTCATTACATCTTTCATGCAAGTTATTCATTAAACTCCATTTTGCTTAACACACCTGATGAATTTATAAGTATTATCTATTCTTTCTGTAAAGAGAGGAGACAAAGTAGGTACAGATTCATCTTGTACAGCAGCGGGTTGTGCCTTTGAAAGTAGGGGTGGTGTTTGTTATCTACTAATCCTATGCTATCTTTTATTTGAATACATTTGGAAATAATAATCTACTTGTGGCAGATGGTCCTAAATGATATTGTAAGAAATTCTGAAGGGAGAATATTAATAAAACTAATAACGGTAGTAGCAGTTACAGTTTCTTGAAAGCTTACTGGTGTTTAGCAGGGCTAAGTGCTCCACACACATCAGCTATTTGGAGCCTGACACAGAGGTGTACATGTTGTTATTATCGTGACTTTCCAAGTGAGAAGAAAATGGAGACTAGTAGGTGGAAGAGCCCAGATTTGCCTACACCAGAACCTGGTTTTTAACCCACGCTGTTCGGCCTTTTCTCCTTCCTCTGTGCATCTCATTGCTGACACTCTAGCGTAGAGCTCCTGTTCACAGCCGCTTTCCTCCCAGAGCAACTCATTGACTTGATTTGCCTCAGCTTCTTTTTTTTCTTTCCTTCTTGAGCATCAACCCAGCCTTGAGCATCAGACAACAACCTGCTATTGGCATCCTTTTGTCACATATAGTGCACTGGGCACTCAGGAATGAAGGCATTTTGGGGATTTGACATAATGATGGGGACCCCAGAATGGCCTGTGGAGACTAAGACATTTCCCTTACAGGTGTAAAGACAGTTTGTTTGGCGACTGTATTCTTTTCTTTTTTTTCCTTGCTAACAGCTTTATAGAGATATAATTCATATGTCATATAATTCAACCATATAAAATATATAATTCAGTGATTTTTAATATATTCATAAAGTTGTATAACCATCACCCCAATCATTTTAAAACATGTTCATCTCCCCAAAAAGAAACCGTATTATGTTTAGCTTTCACCTTCAATCATCAACCCGTGTCCGTACTCTATGGATTTGCCTATTTGGGGTATTTTATGTAAATGGAACTTTATAATATGTGGTCTTTGTGACTGCTTTCGTGTAGAATAATATTTTCAGGGTTCATACGTGCTGTAGCTTGTGTCAGTACTTTATTCCTCTTTAATGCCTAAAAGCATTCCATTGTATGGATATAACAGATTGGTGATTGGATTGTGGCTTCTCCATCTTTATCCTCTGACTCCTAACATAATTTTGGCTGCTACAGCCAAAGCCATGCCTCTCAGTAACACATGAGGGGACAGACCCAGTTGCACAACGAGGTAGGAGTAAAATGGAGCCATTCGTTCTTTTGTGCATTTATCACATTTTTATTGAATGTCTAATGTGTGCACAGCATTGTGCTAAATATTATAGTATGTATAAACATATAAAAGAAATGGCATAATATGTGACCTATGCTATAAATGTGTTATAAGCAAAATCAGGTTCAGAGGAAGGAAAGAATTGTTTTATGTTTGTGCTTTGCGGTTGCCAGTTCTCCTGGCTCCTAGGTCAGTGGGGGGATTTTTTTTTGTTATCATGATCATTACCTACTTCTCAATGAAGTGGCATTGGTTCTCATAGATATGAACAAGTTCATCTTCCCCCAACTTCATAAATTGAAATATTAAAACATGAGTCTGAGTCAGTTTGGAAGTTTTCTAATTTAAAACTAATAAATATTAAAATTTGATTATGAAAGTTATGGGTCATAATGGATCTAAAAACTTAGAGTATCAGTTAGTACCAAGTTATACAGAAATGTTCAGAAATGGTAAAGTACATTCAGACACCAGAAGTGCACAGTGATAACATCCTTTTCAATTCAGTTAGAATTCAAGTTAAAGGCAGGTTTAATGGATGGGAAACCTTGTAGCTTCTGCACACCCTGGTAAGCATTGCATAAATGCCAGTTGTAGCCACTTGAGTGAACTACAGATCCACAAGGGAAATTCTCTGTAGGAGGTTTTGAAATGCCACTCATCTGCTTCAGTTACATTTTATATTAATAGCTAGCATGTCATATTTTCCTGTTTGTTAATGTTATCTAATATGATATCACATAAAAATATTTACAATGTCACTGTCATTATATTTGTAATATAGCAAATTTTGTGAGTGAGTTGGATTTTAAGAATTTTGTAAAATTTAATTCCTAGTTTTTGAAAATATGTTACATATTAGAAATAGTACTGAAGAGATATAGTTTGGAGCATATGTATTCATTTAACAGTAGTATAAATATATTTTCAGGATCAATAGCATCAAATACCAAAAAATGTATCTGTAAAACTTGAAATCCAAAGAAAATAGCCTTTCTTTCACTCTTCAAAGGAAACTAAAATGGCTTCCATTTGTATAGCATTTGTTGTTTAACATTTTTTAAATTAGAGTTTATTTTTATACTACTGTGACATGTAATTTTTTCATATTCACATGTCTCTAAGCTGTATGCTCTTACTAATACCAAAACCAACAACAATACATAATAACGTGTAGTTAAATAGTAAATGACTATAGATTTTTAAGGAAGAATACTAGACAGGAAACTATAGCAGTGATAGCAGCGATAGGGCATTGGAGACTCGAGTGAGGAAAGAATATTTGTTGAAAAGCAGATAATAACTTCTATGGAAGAAATCAGCATACAACAAGTAGTATGTATATGTGATTATAGGCAGCATTTTCTAAGGTACTATAAACCCCATTTGTGTTGTAAGCTGTTTGTGTCTTAGATGGCAAAATATTCCTTGTTCATAGCCATGATGTTGAACATGTTTCTTCCCCCTTCTCACCCCCATATCAAATACTACTTGAGTTAGAAATGGACATGTTGAAAAAAGTGTTTTTTCTGGTTTGGACAGTTGAGGACAGAAATAAGAGATGAAAGATTAATTTGGAAACTATTGAACTAGTTTAGGTGGGAAATTCAGAAGACTTCTTGGATAGCCAAGGTGAGCAGAAAAAGAATGGTAAGAACGTCTGCATGAATGTGAATAGGTAAGGTTAATGGAGAGAAAAAGTAAAATGGAAATTTAGGTATTGATGTTTGATGACTGAAAGTTTGGGGTCCTATTGACAAAAATAGATAATTCAGAATTTTTGTTTTAACTTAGGGAAGACGATGAATTTGGTTTCAATATGGTCATTTTGAGTGCAGATGGATGATTTGGGTGGAGATGTCCAGAAAAAAGTTATACATCTTAGTCTGTAGCTTAGAAAAGTTATGGCTAGAATTATTTGAAGATCAAATATGGAGAGATGATACTTCACACTTTGTTTGGATATGAGTAAGAAAAAGAAATATATAAATCAGAGATTGAGAAGAGAAGGAAATCCGGGAGGGAGCCCAATTAATAGACATTGCTGATCAGCAGAGTCACATCCTTTAGAAGATTGAGGAAGATAGGGAAGGAAAAGGTGTTGGAGGCATTATTAGTCTGCTGGTATGTGCAAATGCCAAATCCAAAGGAACTGAGGTATAAATGTGAGCATTATTGGGATTTCTTTTAAACAGGAGAAATAAGCATGTTTCTATAAAGAGAAAAGAGGAACCAATAGAACCATGAAAGGTTTAAAGTGCACATGAGAGCAAATCATCTCAAAGCTGCAGAGCAAAGGTTCTTGATCGAAGTGAGATGTGAGGGGCATACTGAGGATAACATCAAGGGACAGGAGAAAACACCATCCTTGTGAAGGAAATTAAATGTATCTTTCACGGACTTAAGAGGAAAGCTAGAGAAGGACGTGCCGAACACACACTGTTTCTGAGGAGCGACTGAGGACCAGCACCAGATGGGCTCCTCGATCCTAAGGAAAGTAGTTGTTTTTTTTTCTTTATAAGATATGTTGGATGATTCCAGATTATTTATTTTTAAACCTATAGCTTTGATTAAAGCCTCAGGATATGAGCGCAATACAGTCTTTCATTAAAATGTTTAAACAGCAGCAGCAGTGAAAGGAAGTGCCAGAAGCATAAACAATATATCTTATCAACTTATCAGTGGGTTTGTTTTAAAAGGGACACACACGCACTTACCTACATATCTTGTCAGAAAGAAATTGTATTTAAAAAATTTTTATGGCTAACATGAAAATACACTAATCACATGTGATATGTATTTTTTTTTTTAAAGATTTTATTGGGGAAGGGGAACCGTACTTTATTGGGGAACAGTGTGTACTTCCAGGAGTTTTTTCCAAATCAAGTTGTTGTCCTTTCAATCTTAGTTGCGGAGGGCACAGCTCAGCTCCAGGTCTAGTTGCCGTTGCTAGTTGCAGGGAGCGCTGCCCACCATCCCTTGAGGGCCTCAAGGAATCGAACTGGCAACCTTGTGGTTGAGAGCCCACTGGCCCATGTGGGAATCGAACCGGCAGCCTTCGGAGTTAGGAGCACGGAGCTCCAACCGCCTGAGCCACCGGGCCGGCCCGTGATATGTATTTTTTAGGAAAACCACCGAAACAAAAAGTTATGACTCTCTCAAGATCAACTAGAAGCTAGGATTTTTTACTAGTGATGCAGGAAAGATGAAAGGATCGCTGGTCAAGGCATTCAATATTGACGTTTAATTCAGTGTAAGTTAGGACAATCTATGGACCTTGGAAGCAAAAGAAGGCAGAAACTCGTTCAGCTGGAAGTGAATGGGAATGTTGAAGGAAATGCCATTTGTTGTATTGCATGTAAGGGTTTTGACTGGGAGAGGAAGTGGTGGTGTATTTTACCATCATTAATCACTGAGACTTGATAGTTCATCTAACAGAAGTATCTTTGTGGTCAAGTGAAACATTTATTTTCTTGGCAATGTAAGGTTCTATAACTTGCAGTGAAATGTGAGCCAGTATTGGTCTAAACTAAAGGCACAAAGAGATGATTTCATTGTGACGTAGAAGCAGTAAAAAAGTAAATAACTGACCTGTGTTTGGTGCTAAATGATTAAGGTATTAAATAGTTTTTATATCATTAAAATAGTACAAGACTTTGTATCATTTTTTTCATCGATTGAATAGTACCAAATGCTATTTCAAATACTTGTTTGTTGATTTCTATTAATCAAATTTATTTACGTCATTCTGCTTGTTCACAAATATCATTTGACCTTCCTTGAGCTTTATAGATTTAAAAGCTTTAGAAAATGGAAAATTAAAATCATGTTGTTCACTTGCATGATTGCACACAATCTCTTTATAAGTGATTGTAAAACCTGATGCATGATAGTATTTACACAGACGTTCAGAAAGTAAATAATAGTGGTAGGGATTGTTATAGGGATTATGCTGTCATTAGTTGTCGTAGTTGCTTTTTTCTCCCTAGAATAAGTAGTAGTGTCAACTGAAAGCAGTTTGTTTGGAATGAGAAAAAACCGCCATGGTTTCTGGTCACACTCAGAAAAAAATGTATGTATCCCAACTCCTAACCTGTCTGTTCAGTTTCATTTTGTAAAACTACTTTTTGCTCACTCTTCTCTAAACATACCTTGTCTTTCTTGTTTCAGGGTCTTTGCGTTTGTTCTTCCTTTACCATGGACTGACTACTCCTTTTGCAGTTTTTTGTGGTCTCTTGAAGACTTCATTTTAGGACCTTAGCATTTGTTTTTCCCTCATCCTGGAATGCTTCCCCTCAGATAGTTATATGTTTGCGTCCTCACTTTATTCATGTCTCTCTCCTCTAATGTCATTTTCTAAGAGAAAAATTTCCTGTCTGAAAGAGCCTTGCCCTCCCAAACCTTCCTTATCATGCCCTCTCCATGTTGTCTTCATTTTAGCACTTAATTTTACCTAACATTGCATTTTGTATTTGTTTACTGTCTCCACCACTAGAGAGCAAGGATTTTTGCCTTGTTCACATTTCCATCCTTAGCATCTAGAACGGTGATTGTCTGGGAAAGGGGGGGGAAGGGGGTGGGTACTCAAATAAGTATTGATGAATATGATAAATACTTGTCTAAGTTGTATTACTACGGAGCTGGTACTTTGGAGATATTTGAATAGTGGGTTAGCTGTACGGGCTGGATGGTAGAGGGATAAATAAATATCCACAGTGGAGGTCCAGATTCTGTGACCATGCGACACAGGCTGGGAAATCATAATTTCACATCCCGCAGGCCACAGTGGTTAGTCTGGGTCGTCTGGGCCCAGAATGAGCTGATGGGCCACGTACCTGGCTCTATTCTGTGAGGTCTTGCCATTCCCCTGTTTACTGTAGCTCTTTTTTTGATTCTGTGAGTCACTCCAGACTGGACTCCTTTAAACAATTGCTGTTTCCCCCCTTGGGCAGTTAAAGCTTTGTGTCTGTTCCTTGCCTGGTAAGGATTCTGCCTAATGCAGGTGGGCAGAGACAGATCATGTGAATTAGTTCAGATGTTTCTAACTATTATCATTAGATCTGAGCTGGAGGTATGGGTCTATTGAAAGGGCTGATGACTATACTCTGCATTTTCTTGTCCTTTTTGTTTTGGGTCCCCAAGGCCAAGTAGAAGATACAGAAAAAAAATTTACATATATATGTTAAAAACTCTTAGATTATAGGAAATATGAGTGTCTGTAGATGTCCATATATGGCGAGATAATTATTTATGCTTTTATTCAGTAAGTATTTAATGAGTGCTTCTCACGTGCAGGTTATTTTCCTTACATGCAAAGGTTAATTAATTCATTTGTCATTCATTTACTGAGTGAAGATTCTATGTTGTGCTTTATGGGGGCAGAGATGAACAAGCCCTGCCCTCTGCCCTAAAGGAGTTTGCTGTGCAGGAGAGGGAGAGTGACAAGCAAACAGACGTGTGCAAAGCAGTGTGGAGTGTGTACTATAAGGACGCCAGGCAGGTAGTCATCAATGGTAAGGTTTCAGCGTGGGACAGATAGGAGACGTTTCCCAGAAGGCTATTGAGGAATAGAAAGATGAATAATAGGTGTTTGCCAGGGACAGGTCTGAGGTGTGTAGAAGGGCAACTGGAATTACAAAGAGCAGAGGCATGGAACTATTACACCAATGGGAAGAGCTGCTATTCAGAATGTCTGGAGCACACAGCCTAAGGGGAGGAAGGGTTGGGAGAGGGATGGGACTGAAGAGGAGGTGGAAAGAGGCAGAACAGACCAAGGGCTGGGACTATATCCTGAAGGCAGGGAAGAGTCACTTACAAGATTTATTTGAGGGCATAGCAGAACAGATGTGTATTTAATTAGCAGGAGCCCTGGCCTGACAAAGTGGAGTGCAAGCTGGAGGTATATAAGACAAGGCAGGGTGACCATGAAGAGCAGATATCTGAGGCTTCATGATTTTAGACATGGACTCATCCTTGGGGAAAGAAGAGAATCAGGAGACCTTATCTGAGCAGATTCAGCTTCAAGAGGGCACTAGGCACTGTGGACACATTCTTGATATGTCCATTATACACGACACATTCCTGATATGTCCAGTATACATGACACATTCAACTTTCCCAATCGTTGTATTATCTTCATAACTCAATTAGTCATATTTCTCATTAAGTCACAAATGTAGGTATCAGAAATGAGATCTTGGAAAACAGATGACTAGCATTGACCAGTATTTATTGTGAAAAAGCTTGGTTCTGATGAGGTGGATGTCTGGGGAAAAAGGATCAAAACTGAGTAGACATAGAACAAATATTTCTGTGGTTGGTTTTATTCAAAAGTTACTGGAGCCATAATCTCGTCTTTCCCCCACATGGAGTACACATTTGGTTTCTTCTAGTGTGAAGCATAAGGATTTTATTCATATTCCCCAAATAAAGCAGTTCAGGAAAACTTGTGTGCTTCAGTGACAAATGCATTTAATGTTTAGTTTTTGTGACATTTGTTTAGCCCATGAATTTTTACAGACACTGTTGCATCAGAAAAACAGTTTAAAAAATGACTAGTCAAGTTCTAATAACTCCCCTAGAAAATTACAAGAGAAATGTCTTCTAATAAGCTTGTTTAATATTAAATTTTAGTTGGAACAAGCACTCAACTTGGTTTTGAATCAGTGTTGTCAAGTCTACCCTCTTCTATAAAGTATTCATGTAGCAAAGATAGAAAAGAAGGCGGAAACTAGCGTAATAAAAGAGACATATATCTAACGTGTGTTTTAAGGTGTTTGTGTGTTTGTATATATAAATGTATATATATACGAGTATAATATATATTAATATATATACACATGTTTATGTATATATACAAATATATATATATATATATATATATATATATATATACACATACGTATATACATACATATGTAGAAGGTGCCAAAAACATGTATACACATTTTAAGAAAGGAAGAAACTGTACTAAAATTGTAATATTCAATATATACTAACTAAAGATAAATTCAAGTCATGTTTGACTTCTGCAATTACAAGAGGTGCTCAAAATGGTTACCATCAGTGTCATTTTAATATAGTTTTTCCTTCCTTAAAGTGTGTATACATTTTTTTGGCACCCTCTGTATACTGCTTTTTAAAGAAGTGTCTACTTTTAGGATAATATTGTGGTAAAAATGTGGCAATCTATATCATGTTTGGGGCTGAGTGTATTTGATCAATGAAATTTGGAACTTTCAAGTCATTATTTCTACGGTACTACAAGCATATAGTTAGAAACAATGAGAAGTAAACATGTTCGCTAATTTGTGGTACTAAAAACCATATAGCAATGGTTTGATTGTTTTTTTAAGAAGCATATTGGCTCCATTAGGAATTGAAATAATTTGAGAATTCAGTAAATGTAAGGTAAGCCTGTGAATTCTGAGTGAAGCTCAATCAATTTATTTGAAATAATAGAAATCAAAGTAATGGTGAGGGTAGTAGTTGTAGTAGTGGTTACTGGTACTGTCAGGAACCAGTAGATCTCAGCACACAGCCCGTTGTTTGGCAGAAGACATATTTGCTGAATAAATAATTGAAGGAAAAACTTACATCTATAGGTTTCTTTCATTTATTATTTTTAGTTCTTATAGTAGCCGTGTAAAATAGGGACTCGTCCCCTCATTTTACAGATGATGAAGGTGAAGCACTAAGGAATTAAATGCTTCCTTCAAGGCCGTAGCCAGTAAGGGCTGGGGTTTGAATCCAGGCATGTCTGACTTTAAGCTCAGGTTGAGATCATTCACTACTGTGTCCTTTCTACCTGATTTCTCACTTCCCCTTTCAGTCTTACATTAAAATCCTAGTATGTAACCTTGGCTACAGACAGAGCATACACAGTATTGATTTTGTATTGTAGATAGTTAGAAAGGAGAATCCCACTAGAACGAATGGCCAATGATGGTGTGGCGTGTGCTGGTGGTGGTGGTTGGAATCCCCGTAGAACAGATTTCCCAGGGTTATTGCTGCCCCACATTTCCTGTGTGACACCTCCCCCCATCATCTGCAGTGTAATGTGAACCAGGAGCAGTGGTCCTGGGAAAATTGTAGTTTATTCAGTGTGGCTTCAAAGCTGTGCCTTTTTAACAGCAGAAACTGTGTGGTTAGTTCAAAAGTAGAATGTATGTTTAACTGGGAATTTCACTGTAAAATTTGTGATTCCATGAATGTTTTTGTGCTTGTCAAACAAGTGACACCTGTTACTACCTCCAGGGGAGGAGTCCAACTTTAGGGAGCATAGCAAAGGGCGTGACAGTGCCTGCCACCAGGAGCCGCAGTCCCAGGGTATCAACCCGCTGCATGGTTTGTAGGTATGGAAGTCATCAGAAAAGATATGACTCACGCAGACACTACTTTATGGACCAAAGCTTTACTCACATAGAGAAGAGGCAGTGCGAGATCAGCTTCAACAGCTGGTTCCCTGTGGCCAGTGAGTCCTGCCCTGCAGCCCGGCTGCCCCAGGGATTTGGTCTGTGCCCACCCCTCACCCCCTGTGCAGCAGGCGAAGGACCCCCTTCCCTCCCTGCCCGGAACAGAGAGCAGTGGGGTCATCTGGGTGCCGCATGACACAGAGGCTTAAGAAAAACAAAGAAGTACATGTCAAACCCAGAACAGGTAAAGATATTCCCAAACACAGAGATATGACCGGTCCAGGCTGTGGGAGCTCTTTATCTCTTTGTGAGAAAATCTTCTGGCCCCAACACACATTCTTAGGTGGCTACGTGTCGGGTGACAAGTGCAGTGTCTGCCTTTCCCAACAATACTTATGTCGTGCCAGAAAGCTCATGCTTGGGAGCTGGGGAAGGGAGTTCGCCTCTATTTTATGAATTATTTTTAATTGTTAGTGTTAGTCTGACAATTGGATTAGAAGTTTAGTTGTATTTTTAAGTGTATATGTGGTGCTTTCAAAGTGTTGGGTGATTTTTACTCAGTGTTATCAGTTAATCCTTACAGGTAATCCTATTTTCTAATATTTTCCCAGTTTCCTGAACTGTAGCACAGGGATCTTATTCTTTCATTCAGTTATTTGGGATTCTGTCAAGATAGTCAATATGGCCTGTTGGCTTTTTCCCCCAAACCTAACCATGGAGACACTACAGAAGTAAGAGGAAAAGTGTGGGGCAGAGGAAATAACTGAAATGACTGAGCAACACCAAGGGTGGCTGAGGCTGTGGTGAATTGGTGTCCACGTGCTTCCGCCTAGGATACAGGGTGGCCTGAGGAATCAGGAGAACATACATTAAGATTTTTTCCTTTTAAGTTTTGTTTTGACCTGACTTTCTCCTGTTGCTTTGAAATGATAATTGCCTGCCCCTGGGCCACAGAATTTAATGTCAGTGGGGTCCTGTTAGGAGGAGCAGGAAGCCCTGCTGGGGTGCGGCGCTGATGAAAACAGGTGCAGGTTAACCAGCAAACCCAGGTCGTTCCTTCTAGGGCTTGCCGCTTATAGCCTATGTAGGTTGCCTTCTCCCAGCACTGCTGCATTTTTATTTTTAATTAAAGTTTATTGGGGTGACAATGGTTAGTAAAGTTACATAGGTTTAAGGTGTACAATTCTGTATTATATCATCTATATGTCACACTGTGTATTGACCACCCAGAGTCAGTTCTCCTTCCATCACCACATATTTGATCCCTTTTACCCTCATCTACCACCCCCTGCCCCTTTACCCTGTGGTAACCACTCAACTATTTTTTGTGTGTGTCTATGAGTTTTGTTTCATTTGTTTGTCTTTTTCTTTTAAGAGTTTAAAGCTAATGCCTTCCAGAAGGGTTGTCTGGTGGTAGGCAGCAAAAGAAGTGGTCAAGAGTGGTTATGGCCTGTGGCTCATCCCCTCCGTCTTCCTCAAATTTATCAGGAGGGATGAGACTAGGACTTGGGTTTGGTTGTTTTTCACCCAGGTTTCCAGGTCTACTTGCCATATCCTGTGGTGAATATAACCTTATAGGCCAAAATAATTAGACGCATGAAGAGTACAACCTCTATTGAAAACAGAAAAAAGATAAACTGAATAGTATGTACTTCATGAAGCACAATCATTAGAGCAGAGGGGTCAATAATTTAAAATAAATATAGTAAATACCTTCAGTGATAGAGGACAGTAGTAGTGTTAAGGAGGAATAAATAGTCATGAAAAGAACAAAAGGGGAATATTAGATATGATAAATATAGTAGTTGAAGTAAAGAACTGAATAAATCAGATAACTAGGATAAATATAAGTGATAAATGAATTAATGAACTTCATCATGTTGAATTCCGAAGGCCGAGGAAAAGTAGAGAGAAAATATCAAGAAGGCTAAGAGATATGGAGGAGACAAAGAGTAGTGTCACTCTTCACATGATAGAATTTCCAGAAGGGAGAGAAGAAATTGAAGGAGAGAGAAGAATTCAAAGAAATAGTGATGGTAAATTACTCAGAATTAAGAAAGAACAGAGACTTCTGATTGAAAGGGCTAATACAATACCAAGGAGGAAAGAGAAGAAAAACCTAAATTTTGGTAGACTTGTGAAATTTAAGAATATCATAGCCAAAGAAATTAAAAAGTTTTGTAGCAAAAGAATAGATTATCCACAAATTAAATGAATCATACTGTTATCTTTTCAGCCATGAGGTTCTCAGGTATTTTGCATATTTGAGGTTAGGAAAATCATCTATATACTATATAATTCAAAACTTGATAAATGAATTAATTAATTCACTTTGTGTTTGATAAAATATTTGTCAACGTAACAAGGGACAAGATCCCCTGGACACAGGACACCAAACGCAAGCTGGTTTTTCCTGTTCTGCTTTTGTGCCTGACTTATATTTACCCCTCAGTTTGTTCATTTTAATCAAATGTAAATGAATACTAGCATGAACTAAAATCAGTCCTACCAAGATGCTTCAACCGTGTTGGAATGAGAATTATCAGCTGACAGAATTTTAAAGTCAAGCATTGAAAAACATTTGTTTCTCCAAAATCTCCACTGAGTTTAAAAACAAAAAAAGTGACCTTCCTGCTTGAAAAAAAGTTTAGGGTGGCTAATCACAACATATGATTTTATGATTTTGTATAAATATTTGGGAAAAATTGTTATCATTTTCTTTAAAAAAAGATACATCTCTCCCAATTTTTAAATATTTTTGGTTCTATTTGATCTCATATTAAGGCATGTATTTTTTGAAATGTTTTGGCAGCCATAGATGTAAAATGGATACTTTCCTGTTTCTAATAATTGCATGTGACACAAGTGGTTTTCAGTTGTTCTTCCTCATGCTCCTAGATTTTAATTATTTCAATGGCATATTATTACTCTTTGTGTACCAGAAAGAAGTCATATTTATCTTTGGCTCAGAAATTCTCTGTCCAATAGAAATACAATATGAGACATACGTAATTTTAAAATTTCTGGTATGCACATTTAAAAAATGTTTTAGAAGGATGAAATTAACTTTACTGTATTTTATTTAATCAATACATACAAAATATTATCATTTTAACATGTAATCAATATAATAAATTTTAATGAGATACTTTACCCTCTTTTCTCCATACTAAGTCTTTGAAATTTGATATGTATTCTATAGCATATCTTCATTTGGACTAACTACATCTTAAGAACTCAACACCACAAGTGGCTAGTAGCCACCATATTGCCAGTGCATCCCTAAAGAAATGATGGCTCAATATTCTGAGAATGGTTGGGTGGCTTAAGAGCTTCTTGTGAAGCTTCAATTGTGTTAAGGGATCTTAGAACTGTAGCAAGTGATACTTGTATCCATTAATTATAGCTAATAATGAAAAGGAGCACTAAGACTGAAGACATTATTTGATTGCTCTAGTTTTCAGGGTAGAAATTATGTTAAACACAATAATCTGCAGAATGTTCTGAGATTGACTGACTGATTTTTTAGTTTTATTACTTAAATCCAGATAGATCTACCTGGATATCTAACAGGCAGTTCAGACTGAACATGGACGAAACTGAATCTCTCTTTCCTTCCGGATTTGCTTCTGCTCATACCAGTGAGTGGCATCTCTGTTCTTTCCTGCCACAGGGGCCCCCAGTTTTTATTTGACTTCAAGCTAGAATGCTGGTGAAAAGTGACAGTCTGCTGTTGCAAATGTCCAGTTCCCTTAAGTCCTTAGTTGCCCAGACCTTTACTACATAAGATGTATCTTTAATAAAAAATGTCTACTGAGTACGTTTACATAATGTTATTGTCACTTTTTCTTTTTTCAACTCTGGAGATTTTTGAGAAATAAATGTTTTTCAATGCTTGAGTTTAAAATTCTGTCATCTGTCTGATCGTTCTCATGCCAACACTGTGAAGCATCTTGGTAGGACTGATTTTAGTTCATGCTAGTGTTCATTTACATTTGATTGAAATGAACAAACTGAGGGGCAAATATAAGTCAGGCACTATAGCAGAACAGGAAAAACCAAAGTTTGCATTTGGTATACTGTGTCCAGGGGATCTTGTGGCCATTCATTCAAAACATTTTATTAGAGAAAGCAAACTTAAAGAAATGTGAGATGCAAATCTTTTACTCTTCCCGGTTTTATAAGTGTTGATGATTCTTTAGTTGCAACAAAATCCATTTTTATTTAAAGATTTGCTGCATCAAAATAATATTGATTGGGGCCTTTCTGTATGTAATGAGATCTTTTGGAACTAACATGGCCTAACAAAAAAGTGTTTTTGTTTCCTTTCTCTTTTCCTAAAATATGTAATAAAACCTGAGGATGTCAGATATAAAGGATGGCTATTGCTCAGACTTGTCCTTTGCTTGTCTGGTTATCCATCAAGACTATCAACTCGACTGTTCGAGAATATGTGAAATAATGTCATCTGAAAGCAATCAGTCAAACGTATATCAAGGTCTTTTAAAAGTCTCAACTAACTGTTCAGACATCAAAGGATGTTTTACAAATATGATATGCTAAAATGCTTACTCTTAGGAGATAAATCTTTGAATATGCTTTATCACTTTCTTGATTTCATATCTTGGTACTTTGAGCTAGATGGGGTAGGTGCACTTAATATTATGTCACAGTCATCTAGAATCCACACCCTCAGTAGCTTGCAGGAAAATACTATCTAGGTTCCATTCCATCACTAAAATGCTGGCTCATAATTTCCAGCAGTCAGAACAATAGGCAATTGTTTTAATAGCCACATTATTTTCTACAAACCTTTTCTGGCTAAGCAAGTAAGGATTCTTTGAATTTTCATACAGTCGTCTCTTTTTTACCATAGAATCTAGTTATTGTCTCCAACTTTAAAAGTAATAGAAAAGGTCATAACCTCAAAGGAAATAAGGCATAAGAAAAATATTTACTTTTCTTAGGAAAATGGAAATTTGCATACAATTTTTAATTTATAAGGACATATAAATCAAGAATGTACTGATTTATTCCTTTATATTAATAAATTCAAGGGCTTGGGTCTGTGTTCACAAGGGGATTGTATGTTATTTGAAACCTCTGTGAGTTTAGAAATGAGAAGACATCAGTGATTCAGGTTGCTCCTTGTGGTAATTCCTGATTTTGGTTGGGTGAGGGGGGTGGGGGGGAGGGAAGAGCAAGAAAGAAAAGAAGAGGATTTTGGGAACCCTGCTGTGTTTGTTGAAACATTTCAAAATACATAAATACATGTATTTCATTTTTCTTCATACTTCTTCAGTTATATTAAATGAATTTTGTCTCTAAATTTATGATGAACTAAAATCTTTTGGAAAAAATTGCATCCTATCTGATGTTAGAATGCTGACGTGAAAAGTCCAGTTGGTGTATTTAAAGGTCCTTATCACAGTAAAGACATACTCATACTTCTCTATTTTCTTTTCATTTTTGAATGATTGTTACTGATTTTTATATCTAGTAATGGAAAGTATTTATTTTTTCTGTTCGGATTTGTCTTAAATACAATCAGAAGTTTTATAATTAATTACAAGACTCTAGTTTTAGTATTCAAAACATGCATCTGTGTGTGTAATTGAAAGCAGGTCAAATATTTTAAGAAGCTCCTTTCAGAAGGGCTTAAATATAGAAATTCTTTAGTGGAGGAACAAAATTATGTAATAGTCTTACTTATTTTTAACGGAAAACTGCAGGCAGGACTACTTCATGAATAGAGAAAATAGCTTAAATGTCACCTAATTGAATGCAACCCAAAATAGTGTGGTAGCTGATTATTTCAGATTAGAGAAATAGACTGTGAATGAGATGTGGAAGCACGCTGAGCTGCTTTACACTTAACTAGACACATTTTCTACACCTGCAAATGCAGGGTCTCTATCAAGGAAGAGATCAAGGTGCTCTGAGACAGCAGGGAAAGTGAAGTCACACAGGCGAGAAAAAGTAGCTGAAGTACAAAGCAAATGAATACTTTTTTGCAGCATCTGTTAACATAAACGTTAGAGGTATGCTGTTAGCCATCTGGGGCTACCGTTCCTGAATTATACATTTGGATCAGTGGTTTGAAGTTCAGCTGTGGAGGGAAATGGAAGTTTCTATATATCCTTGTTGACAAGTTGTGTTTAATCACCTAAGGCCCTCCAGTTCTTCAAGTGCATCCCCAAGGACTGTTTGTTTTGTCACACAACAGATCACTGTCACAGAGGCTTTAATAAAAATCCTATCATCCCCTTCACTCCCTATTACTCTCTTTTCACTTCCAAGTGTTAATAATTAAGTCCAAACCAAGGGAAAAAAGAGTTCTTATGGAAAAATGAAAATATGTACTTACACATCCATGTCTTTACTGTGTCTCCTCTTCATTGTGGTAATGATATATAATTGTGGATAGTTTGACATTAATTTTAGCTTATTTAATAAATTTAAGTTTGTAAGTGTAGTGTGGGATAGATTATGTTTAATTTAAAGTTTCCAGCTTTAGAAGGGGTACACTGTTTAGTAATACATAGAGAGGAGATAAGATTGCAAAGGTAATGAGTGGTTTATGTGACATTTATAGACTCATTAGGAAGGTAAAGAATTTCAGATTATACTAAAAGAAGATAAATAACATGTACTATGAAAGCCACTATTCTGTGTGGGCAGTCTTTTAAACATTTACTAGAAACCTATAGATACAGTTGGCAACTCCAGTGCACATAGTAGACTTTATGTGCATATTTTGGAAGCTTTATGAAAAATTTACACAAAATGAGATTTTGCTCAAGATTCATGCTTACAACAAACAGTAAAGGAACAGTTTGGTTCTGGAAAACCCAGATAAGTATATTTCTTGCATTAAATAGGAAATTGACACATACAAATTTAGGTAAATATGACAGGTGTTTGGGAGACAAAAATGATGAATGAAAATATAGTAATAAACAAGGAACTTTAAAATTTCAGTTATTGCCTCACAAATTTATTAAATGAGTGAAAAATCTAGGAATTTAAATGATTTTTAGAGTCTAGTCATATAAAGATTTATGTCTGAAACAAATGTCAGTTCTATCTGTCTATAATTGTGGTAGTCACATGAAATGGCACAAAACATGACCAGTGAAATCTAGCAAGACCCAGCATCATCTAAGCCAACTCCCCAATCCCAAATGTGCCCGTGGAAACTTCTTTCATGGGGGCTATAAGGGGTAAAAATGTGGCAACATGTTTTCTAACGCTCTAGGATGGCCAGAATATATGGGACTGCATATACTAGGGAATATATATGGTACATATATACAGGACAATAATGGCACTATTTTACTCAATGGTAAAATAATTCATCATTTTTTATAGTAAGACCAAGAAGAACATGTTCTTGAATCAAACACAAATTTTGGATAAAATGTTAAGGTAAATATATGAGGCTAAAAGAAGTTGTTACTTAGGGCACAAAGGTCACCAGTTCACTCTATTTGATGTTCAGGGTACCTTTGGCTGAAGAGTTTGCGAAGCCCCGGGGTGCCTCGGGGATAATACCACTTTTAGGGATATTATGAGGATTAGAGTCTATGGGACTCCCCGTAGAATGCCCTGCATGTAGTAAAAAGATGAGGGATACTGCTCTTATTCCTACTGTACAAGAGCAATCCCGTAAGAGGACAAAAAAAAACACAACAGACAATTTCATCTCTTGGGTGACAACATGAAAAACAAAACATGCTGCATTTTACTTGCCAGATATTTCCTTTCTTTATGAGAACTAATTGCAAAACTGCTTGCTATAGTAGCTTAAGAATTTTGAACCAAAATTAGCAGGGTATTCTAGAAGTAAAATGATTTTATGGGTGTGTTACTCTAAGGAAGAAAATTCAGCGATCCATGTACATTTATCGCAACATATTTCTTAATACCTTTTTTTCTTGCTCAAGCAATTGTTTTCCATTTGTAAATGATGTAGAGCATCAGTAAGGTGCTTAGGTTAGGCTTGGAGTAACAAGCTTCTTTTCACACCATAGGTTTCATGATCAAAAGTCAGCACTGGGCTGTCTGTTTGCACTATTCCCAGCTTTACTGTCTCGGCTCTTCATATCATTCAGACCCCTGAACTGGAAATATCTTGCTAACTTTGCACTGTTTAATATTCTTTGGAAATTAAACTACTTGGGTATGTTTAGAACTCAAATGGAATCTATGCGTTTTGCTTGACAAGGTCTTTGGTTGGTTTTTAGAACCGACGTATTGAAAGTTGTGTTTGTGGGCAGCTGATAAAGAAATTTCCATGTACCAAAGCATTATAGTGATGAAACCACCCTGTTGTGAAGATCAAATGCGATAATGTGTGTAAGAGCCCTGTGAACACCAGGAAACGCTGACGGCATCTGAGCACTAGTTAGGATGAGTGCTCAAATGCCAGAAATTTTCAAATTACGTGTCTCATATTGTATTTCTATTGGACAGAGAATTTCTGAGCCAAAGATAAATATGACTTCTTTCTGGTACACAAATAGTAATATGCCATTGAAATAATTAAAATCTAGGAGCATGAGGAAGAACAACTGAAAATCACTTGTGTCACATGCAATTATTAGAAACAGGAAAGTATCCATTTTACATCTATGGCTGCCAAAACATTTCAAAAAATACATGCCTTAATATGAGATCAAATATTAAGTTAGGATGAGTGACGGACGGCATCTCAGCCAGCCAGGGGAGAACATGAAACTGGGGAAGTTTGGTCCCAGGAGCAAAGGGGTATAAAATGTGGATTCTCACAGTTTGGGATTTGTCGTTAGGGTCACTGCTATTATAAGAAAATGTAGTTAAAAAAGACAGGATTTTCCGTTGTTACAATCAATGAAAATTAAAAGAGCAGCTGCTTGTAAAAGTTAATTTTACTTGACATCTGCCTTGGTCCATGTAATAACAGTGATAATTCTGTAGAGCAACCTGTTCTCTCTGGAGCTCTATCTTCTTTTACTGTGCAATCTCTGCTTAAATAAATTGTTGCTTTTGGTTTCAAAAATTATTTTCTTGGCCTATAAATTGTGTGCCTCTTCGAATATATGTGTAAGTATAATCTATGCATTTCCAACTTAGTAGAAAAGAGTTTGTAGTCTAGATTTTGAGTTGATACTCTTTAAGGAGTGATAAGGTACAGTGGGCACCATATCAAATCTTGTATGAAATGAGAATGTAAAGACATTTTGAAAAATCATTCCCTATTTGTTTTTAATTTAAAAAGACACCTAATGGAAACTTGTGTCTACACAAACCCTGCACACAGATGTTTACAGCAGATTTATTTATAATTGCCCAAACTTGGAAGCATCCGAGATGTCCTTAGGTAGTGATTGGATAAAGAAATAGTAGTCCATTCAGATGATGGAATGCTAAAAAGAAATGAACTATCAAACCATGAAAAAACATGGAGGAACCATAAATGCACATTACTAAGTGAAAGAAGCCAATCTGAAAAGTCTGCATACCGTATGACACATTGGGAAAGGCAAAACTATGGAGACAGTAAAAAGGTCAGTGGTTGCTGGGAAGTAGAGGGGAGGAAGGGATGACAATGTGTTGCAGAGGGGACTTTTTAGGCAGTGAAGCTATTCTGTAGAATATTACAGTGGTAGATGCCTCATTATATATTCCTCCAAACCCACAGAACTACAACACCAAGAGTGAACCTTAGTGTAAGCTACGGACTTTGGGTGTTAATGATGTGTCACTGTAGGTTCATCCATTATTATAAATGTACCACTTTCACGGGGGATGTTGATGGAGGCTGTGCATATGTGGGGCAGAGGATGTCTAGGAATTTTCTGTACCATCCTGTCAATTTTTCTGCAAACCTAAAACTGCTCAAAAAAATAAAATCTATTAAAAATAAAACAGCAAATGAGGACAAAAAGCACCTAAATTTGGTCTCTGTCATTGTACCTAAGTGTCACTGAAAGAGAGTACTGCTCTGCTTTTTTGAGTAGAACAGATTGCATGAAAAGAAGGGGCTAACCTGTGCTGGTTACCTGTCTTGGATTTCTTTTAAGGTACAACTTTGACATTAGTGCATATTGTCATTCCCCGTGTTTTGTAAGGAAGAAGGTAAAAACACCAGAGAACAAAATTGAGCAATATTTTCCAAATAAGTGTTGTTTTCCTGTCTTTTTAATGTGTTTTAGTTTAGTGAGTGTTGGGTGAGTAGTTCAGAGAGAAGTCATTTATTATTTTAAAATAAAGTCATCCTCTTCTTCATTTTCAACTGATTGAGTCACTGTTGTTTTCCAAATACCTATTGACTCTCTAGGAATCATTGACCATATTTACTTAACGTAGTTTCCTCCTTATGTAGTCTTGCTCTCTCACTTCACATCCATCATTTGAAGAAGAAAATCATGAAATTTTTTTTTTTCATTCTTATAGGCCCCTTTAAAAAATTCTGCTTCAGAATCCCAACTGGCTGACAGCATAGTCTCTGCTAGGATTTTAAGAGCTGCTGGAGGCAGAGTGCTTTCCTTGGGGAACTTTTTTTCCCCCCAAAAAATGAAATTTATTTATTCTAGTTGTGCAACAAGAGTTAAATTAAAGGAGCTGCTAGTCATTTTATCTCTCTTTCTCTCAATAAATCTGTAGTTGCTTAATCACTGTTACGAACTTTTTTAAGTCTATTGGCAAAATTCCTTATTTCCCTTTATTGTGTCACTCCCACTAGGATTAGCACACATGTGGCAGATACCTCTTCTCTCCCATTCCATATCCAGAGCAGATGTTGGCAATCAGTCCTGTTCTCTTATCTGGATGTGGCTTGGACCGAACCCTCACACACTGCTCTGCTAAGCTGCCACTAGTGAATGACCATTGGACATCCCTGCTTTATGCGTAATCCTTGGGAGTTTTTAACCAGTCCATGGCGTTACCTGCTATTTTTTTGCTGATAATACTTAACTATAAATCTTCAGCTCCATATCCTCTCCTGGGTTCTACATCCATATATATTCAGTTGCTTCTGGGATATTCAAAAGCACCTCAAATTCAGCATGCTTAAAACTAATAATTTCCTTTTCTCTCCCCAACTCCTCTTCCTGTAGCCATTATATTGCCGTTAATACAACAGTTTACCCACCTGGATGTTCTCTCTTCTTCTGTTTTAGGCATGAAGTTACGCAGCGTATACCTCCTTCATACTTCTCACGTCATCTCTTCCTTTCAGTTGGTGCTGCCTCTGCCTTAATTTGGTTCTTCGTTTTGGATCCCTGGGTCACCCTCCTCCAAGCCATTCCTCACACTACTAGAAAATCAGTCAGCCCTCCCTCCCTTCCTCTCTTCAACACAAATGTATGCAAAAAATATATAACAAACACCCATGTACTTACCTCCAGGATCATAATTCTAAAAACAGTTTTTCTGTGCTGAGCTAATTTAAGTGGAAAGTCTCAGAATAAAATATTATCTATGTTTGCCTTACTCTTAAAAAGATAGGCGAACCGAACATGTTTTCTATCCAGGTTTTACCATCCTTGAGTAGATTAATCTTGTAATTGCTATTAGGATTGCAATGTTCTTGAACCGTTATGTCCTTTTGGGATAGCAGTGTTTTGAGGCAATTATTTTGGGCTCCCTTTCAAAATAACTTACATACCAGAAGCTGCAACTCATTTATTTAGCAATAGTGTCTTGAAAAGTGTTTAACATAGCACTGTAATTTTAGCATTGGTACATAAATGACAAAGGATATTTCTCTACATCTAAGTGAGTCTTATTTCAATAGAGTCACATTTACACTGTCTGTTCCTTATTCTGTTCCTATAAATATATGAAGCAGTTTCAGTCTTGCCAGGTTGCATTTTTTTTTTTACAGGTGTTTATTGTCAATGACTTTGAACTTTGATGTATGTTTTTAATAATGTTGGGAAAACATTTAGCCAACATTTCTGCATTATTTGTACCTATCATTTAATGGCCAAAAAAAATGCACTAAAAGCAAAAAGACATAGATTAGGAGGGAATTATGCCGTGATTTACTTTTTAGGTATTGCCTGTTACAGTGTATTCATTATTTGAGTTTTGGAATGTTAGTTTCGGGGCTACTTGTTTCCTTAGAACCAGGGAGCCATAGTTAAGCTTCTTTGAGTAGTAGAGTATTTACCCTCCTTTTAAAGAAACTTAAGGTACTCCTTTCAGCTAGAAATGAAAAGAGAATGTGTGGCCCCTCTAGTTGATAGTTCATATAAACTTTAGAAATGCAAGACCACAAAGGTCAGTGTCTAAGGGAGATTTTTCTAAACTTGCACTCCTTTTGGAAATACTTGAGAGAAATGAACCTTTCATCCACCTACACAATTTGGGAGTGCCTACTGTGTGCTGCACCACGTGTTGTGTCAGTGGTACGGGGAAAAGTGGTGGCAAGACAGAAAAGGTTCCTGCCCTGATGGCATTTACCATGTTCTTGTGGGGAGAGAAAGACAGACATGAGTGAGCAATCTGTAATAATACATAAGATAATTCCAGATAATGATAAATGTGAGATACCTGAGAAATACCGTATTTCCCCAAAAAATAAGACCTAGCTGGACAATCAGCTATAATGTGTCTTTTGGAGCAAAAATTAGTATAAGACCCGGTCTTATTTTATTATAAGACCGGGTCTAATATAATATAATACAATATAATATAATGTAAGATCGGGTCTTACATTAATTTTTGCTCCAAAAGACGCATTAGAGCTGATCATCCAGCTGTGTCTTATTTTCAGGGAAACACGATACTAACAGAACACCAGCAGAGAGGGTGCTACTTCACCAAAGATGGTTAGGGGCGGCTTCTGGCAGATTACATTCAAGCCAAATCCTAAATGTTGTGAAGGAACCTTCAGTGCAAACATGTGGGATTCTTCAAGACTGAGAAAGTCCATGGGTTCGTGAATCCTGAAGAGCATTGTCCTATTTTGAAAAATGAAGGAATGAGAGGTGACAGAGGCACGCTGGGATCAGGCAAAGGGCCCTGACTGGTTTGCATGTAAACTGTGCCGGCAATTGCTGTGGCAGTGGAAGGTGCCCTGTGCCGTGTGGGTCCTGGGCCCAGGTGCCAGCAGCTAGCTGCTTGTGGTCTGAAGAACCCAGTGTCCTCCAGAGTAATACAACAGGGTTGGACCAAACACTTCCAGACTCTTGTGTTTTGTGCTTTTGAATCTATGTGACATTTATTGGCAATATAAGGAGACTTATTAGTTGGTAAAATGCATTATTATTTTTTTTTCCTATATATATGGAAAAGTGCAAGATTTACTCAGTGATACTAATCTTTAAAATGAGATTTGTTTAAGAATTACTAGTCTGTTCTACTGGTCTAAAACAGCACATATCTTGCATTAGTTGATTCAGTGTGCTGGATAAATTCTTAGTAATGAAAGGGCGTTTCAACAGTTCACCTCCGACCTCTCAACAATAACAAATGAACTGTAAATTATGCCAACTTCTATTATGGTTCCCATGAAACAGTCCTAACTCAAACAACCCATGTAGGCTTCATGGATGTAAACTGATCTTCTCTCTCTTTCATTCTTGGTAATTTACGTGTCAAGGACATTGTTGTTTTAGGAAAAACAAACAACTAAAGACGGGTGGAAACCAAAGTCTATGTAAACTAGACAATTATTCATTTCGGTTTGTTGAGGAAAGTCCTTAATGCTGAAAAATCTCGTTATGCTAGTGTATTGCTTTCTTGGAAGGCTGACAACTATGATTTAGTTTAGTTTTGATTTGGATTTAGTTTTGGTCAAAGCAGGAATTTGAACTGCTTTAACTATGAAAGGTAGACGTACTTCAGTTTGCATCAATTCATAGAATTACAGAGCTGCAAGTTTCTGGATTTGTGACACCTTTAATAAATATCTATTAAATATCTGTTATGTCACAAGTGCTAGGGGTGTGGTTGTCCCTCATAGTCCGGTGGATGTCGTGGTAACCACTTGGGCTCAGACAGAAATTTCTGAAGAAAGGATGGCACCAACAGTCCTCGTGTGTTCTTGTTCTCTCACTTTGTTGAGCATATGTGTTCCAGAAACTGGAGCTATGGCGGATTTCTACCTGGGATGCTCCTGGTGTGTCTTGTGGAGTTGGCGGAAGTTGTATAATCAGTCACACTCATCTATGCCCACTGTTTACCCCTCAAGGAGAATCTTAGGAAAATGTGTGATGGAAGAACAAGTATCATAACTTTAGCCTGAGAGCCTAAAGGAATTTTTCAATGGTTTTAATTAGTTTATAACCATTAAAACCATTTTCAATGGTTTTAAATGGTTAACTTTCATTTTGAAAATGTCACTCTGGCCTTGATGTGGAGACTAAACTAGGGAAGAGGCAAGAACAGAGACAGAACCAGTGAAATGGAGATCTTGTATTAACAGTTTGGGGAAAAGGAAATGAAGACTGAGATTAACATAGTGAGTTGAGAAATATCTTGTATAGGGAATGAACAGATATTCAGAAACAGTTTGCTGTTACTGAGGTGTTTTTGTTTGTTTCCTTTCATTTAGAAAAGACAGTTTGATTAGAAAGCATGCTTTATAAATTGACAGAAGTAACTGAAAAAATCCTAGTCTGTCTGTTCCATCTTTCAGAAAAATGATTTTTGAAATATCTAGGTAAATTACTTTAATCTTTTCAGAGCACAGCTTGGTTCTGAGCCATGATCTCTTAAACAACAAAAAAATGGCATTTTGTAAAGGGATTTGACATTAGCAGATATAGGATGTGTTAAAGTGTTTTGTTTATAAAACCTTGATAACATTTTATATGTCGTGAAACACTGGACTTAACATTTCTTAAGGACACTGAGAGTCATTTGGTTGTGCTAAAATCACAGCAGACTAATTGTCTCCCTTTATTGTATTTTAAATTAGTCTGTAACTTTGTTGATTTGTGTTGACTTACACAAAATTGGGAATATTTCTCCATTATTATTATTAGGTATGATTTAATAAAAATGACTTCATATATGGCATTTCAGCCAACATTGTTTTTCACAAATATGGTATTAGATATTTTAAAGGGAATAGTTTTATGAATTAAATATGGTTTCCATTTTTAGAAAATTTTAATTAATGTATGAAAGAATTAAAGAGGACAGACACCCTACATAAAACCACAGGGTATCTTTCTTAGGATCAGAGAGAAAAATAGAGATACATAGAAACTTAATTACTATAATTGCAATAAAGTAGATCAGAGGCTCACATTTCCATGACCTGTTGCACAGCAGTTCAGAATAAGTCTTCGGCTCTGACGTTTTCTTTCCTAGATCAATTTGGTGTTTTATTTCAATATTAAATACTTTGAGTTGCTTTTGTAAGTTTAAAAGATATTTTTAGTTTCTTATAGTAATGTGGTTGCCAAAATGAAGGAATGCATGGTAGTGTGTGTGTGTGTGTGTGTGTGTGTGTGTGTGTGTGTGTATACATTTCTGCATGTAGCCATTCACAGTGGCTTAGCTATAAATGACAGTCCTTCTCTCCAATTTTTCATCATCCCAGAGTTCCGCGCTACAAGATTGGATGCTGTAAATGTAGCAGTTGTTCCATTTTTATTCACAGGGTATTTTCATGACTAGAGGCTTTTTCATGAACTCAAATGGTATTCTTTGTTTTGCCTCCTTTTTCTTTACTTATGAACTTAGTGACACACCCTATACACTTAGGGCCGTATAGTTAGCTTTAATCACAGACTGTATCAGCTTTCTATGCCTTTCTTCTATTTAAAAAAGAGTAAAAAAAAAGTCCTTGCATTTTAAGTACTCTCTGTCCCTCTACTCCCCCAGCCCTATTTTGCATTCAGTGTTCAGATGTGTTCAGTATTTGGCCCTTGCTGTTCTTACTAACCCTGTTCTCTGCTTTTAGTTAACAGCCCGGTCCTTGCCCACTGTACAGTCCGATGAGAGACTTCAGCCTCTGCTTAACCACCTCAGGTAATATGAAGACATAGCCTTGTTTTGCGTATAAATGCAAGTGCATTAAAGCGGGTAAAGTATATTAAAGTGGTTAGAACCCTTCCGATTACTAAAAACTTAAAGTTTTTTTCTTGCTTTAATTTGGTGATTTAAGTTCTTAATATAACACACGTTACCCTTGACTTTAGGGTACCATGGAAAGCTCTTTTTATTCAATAAAAGTGTGTAGAACTGGTTGATAAGTTTGAGTTAAAATGAGTAGAGATGACTGGCTACAGAAAGATCTCAAAGGAATGAGCTATTTACTTAAATACAACACTAAGGCAAATTTTGGGACCCCCACATACTTTATGGGGGGTAGAGGAAATAGGTGGGATTTATTTTCTAAATACAAAAATAATGTATCCTCATTAAAAAAGCAAACTTAGAAAATACAGGAGAGTAAAAGGAAAAACCCATCGTCACTGCTTAGGATACTTCCTTTTGTTATGTTTTAAATCTCAGAAATTAGACTTATACAATTTGCTATTTTTTTTATTTTAAAATAAACATTGTGAGATTTTTTTTCTGTTATTAGAATCTCTCCAAAAATATAATTTTTACTCACTACATGATGTTTTCTATATGGATGTATTATAGTGTATTTCTCTCTCTTGCAGGGGTGAGTGGGGGGGGGGCAGTTAGACTATTTCCAGTTCTTTACACAAGTATAAGAAAATGTCATATGTAAATCTTTATCTGTATTTTTGACCATTTCCTTAGCATAGATTTTCAGAAGTGCAATTACTTTGTCAAAGTATATGAACCATTTTAAGATTTAAATATATGTATTTTTTTCAAAAATCTTTCTTATATTTTCATATTGAGTAAGATTTCCCATGTTTGACCATACCCTGAACAGGATGGGGCAGCCAAAATAGTTGCTAATTTAAAAGTTAATCATAGAGATACTGTTGTGATGACATACATTTCATTTATTATTATTAGGAATGATTTTAAAATACTCATTTTTATTTTGGGATAGGATTAACTCTCTGTATCTTTCCCCATTTATTGATAGCATTTCCTGATTTTATTTGAGCTTAAGTACTTTAGATATAAAGGATAGTAACTCTTCATTGTTTTTTGTTACAAACATTTTTTTCTGAAAGTTTTTTATTATGTTACATTGTCCAATGTACCTACATTTTCAAGTTTTATGTAGCCAAGCTAAACACTGGTAGAGTTTTCTTTTATGGGTTCTTTTCTTTCTTTTTTTCTTTTTCTGTTTTATGTTATAAAACTGAGAATATCACTTCTCATTCCAAAACTTGGGTGGATACTAATTTCCAGTATCTTTTAGTATTCTTTATTTTTTCTCCCTTCCCTCCCATTTCCTTTTTTTCTTCCTCCTCTACCCTTCTCTCCAGTAATTTTTCGTTCCCAGACAGATACTTTTGAACTAGGGGTACATGTAATAGTTTTGTTGGAGGGGGGAGTCAGATTAACATTTCATCAGGACTCCTTAGGATAAATATTGTACCTAGTTGTTAAATTTCCTAGAGCATGGTGTTAGCGAATCATGGTTGAGTCACTTCCCCAACGCCTCTCTCCTGCCTGTTAAAATCATCAACAGATCTCCTGAGTATGTGTCTTACTGTAGTAGCCTCTTATCTGCTCTGCTTGACACCAGCTTTCCTTTCTCTAAACTACTTCACGTCATTGTCAGAGTGATTATATTATTCCTTGGCTCAAAACCATTCTGTCTCCCCAGTTTAATTTTGGATGAAATCTGAACTTCTTAGCCTGGCATATGAAGTCCTTGTGGAAGGGGCCTGGCCTGTCTCTTCAGACCATTTTCTTTCGGTGCTGGCAACCTAACTTCTAGCGCCACCACATGCCTTGAAGTTGCTCAAACACAGCATGCCGTTATTGACTTCTATGTCCTTGTAAATATTTTTCCTCTTTCTGGAACGCTCTTCTCCCATTTCCAACTTCTACAACTTGACTAACTTTTGCTTGTCCTTGAAGACTCAGCTCATGTCCCCTCTTCTGGTAAGTTTTCCCCGACCATTTAGTTGTCATCCCCACTTTGTCTGAATCTGATATTTTTTATGTGTCTCCGTAATCCCCTATGGCTCCCTCTATATTCCAGGATTTAGAATGTAATTGTTTGTTTACTTGTCTCATTATTATAGTATGAGCTGCTTGAGAGTTTGTAAAGTGCCTTTCATGTTTGTTTCCAGTGGCTGGGACAGTATCTGGCACATGATAGGTATTCATTATGTGTTTTGTTGAGTGAATGAATGTGTACTATAACAATGATATTTTGTTGTTTTTTATGCATAACTTTTTTATAATTTATAAATCATGTTGTCACAATGTTTCCTATAAAACCACTGGTGTAGAAGATATAAACCTGAAGCTGAATCACACTTCTAGTTAATGCTTGATTCTGTGCAATAATGATGGATTCTCCTTTCTCCATCTCTCTGTGTATAGTCTCTCTGTGTATTTTTATGTAGTTATAATTAAAGTGGGTAAACTTTTTAGAAAATCCATTTTTTTACTTAATATGTTGTAACTATGTATTAAAGTAGAAAATTGATTCTTATGGTTCTAATTTTAAGTGACTTTATAATCAGCTGAGGAGAGATATATCTCTTTTTTAATAACCATTCCCGTTTTATTGGGTATTCAGTCTCTTTTGGTTGTGAAGAAAAATTATAGAATGTTAGCAGTTTCTCTATGGCCAGGTAAAGTAACCTGGGGAGAAGAAATGCTGTAATGACTTCATGAAGGAGGAATTGTAGCATAGATGTTTTCTAGCAGGTGGAGATAAGAACAAAGGAGAGCAGCAAACGAGGTGATACATAGCTTTGAAGATACAAGAGAGTTCTTTATTCTAAGGGTGTCATGTTGTTCAGGCGAGACTGTGGTGGAGTTCTTAACACGTGAACCAGTGACTTGAAAAAGATGGAATTCAGGAAGCTGAATTTTAAAGCTCATGAATTTTGAACCTTTAGATCAGTACATCTAGATTAGAACTTTCTGTTGTAGTCATAACAAATTTCCACAAACTTAGCTGAGTGAAACAGCACTAATTTATTTTCATGTAGTTCTGTAGTTTAGAAATCTGACATAGGTCTCACGGAGCTAAAATCAAGATGTCAGCAGGGCTGTGGTCCTTACTGGAGGCTCTGGGGAAGAATCCGCTTCCAAGCTTCGTGTTGTTGGAGGCGTTTAGTTTCTTGCAGTGGTAGGACTGAGGTCTCCGTTTACCTGCTGGCTGGTCAACCAGGAACCCTTCTTTGCCCCGAGAGGCTGCCCACATTCCTTCTAATGCTTTCCATGAGCCCCCAAAGGCCTTTTTCTGGTCCTTGCACGTGGTCCCATCTCAGAGCCAGTCACAGCACATGAAATTCTTCTCATGCTTCAAATTTCTCTACTCTCTCCGTCTGCTGCATCTCTCTGCATCCACCGCGAGAAAGTTCTCGGTTTTACAGGCTCATGTGATTAATTGGCCCACACAGATATCCAGGATAATCTCCCCATCTCAAGGTCCTTAACCTTAATTGCACCTGCATAGTCCCTTTTGCCATATGACCTGCCATTTTACGGGTTCCAGGAATTAGAGTGTGAATATCTTTGGAGGATCGTTGAGCTGCCTATTATAATAAGGGTTTTTGGGGGGTGGGAGGAGTTGAAAACAGCTTTTTTGCAAAACTGTTCCTCAGTTTTAGAAGTATAGCACCACTCTTAATTTATGTAGCATACTGAATTTCTCTTGGGTTTTGTCATTAGGTTAATTCACTTTGCTAGCTTAACGTATTTTAAAGTTGAAAACAGGGTGATGATTTTCACAGAAATATAAGTTACTCATTTTCTTTTTATTGATATAGATAGAAAATAGGAGAATCTTTTCAGTCAGTTCGACTGGCTGTCTAGCCAAATCAAATATGTACCTTTGCAAACAGTGGGCTTTGTAATGAGGTTGTACACAGTGGCGGCTACTTGTGGAGTTACTATAGTATGAGTGATGTTTATGATAGTAAGTACATGGTCACACATCTTTTAGCCTTCGAAGAGTTTATTTTATTTATCATCTATTTAACACATGTTAAGGGAGCTGATACTCCATGTCAGACGTGGTGCATGTTCTAGGGACATGTATTTATTTCTGCTCTTACAGATCTTAATGTTGATGAGAAACGAGACTTTTCGCTAAAGCAATTACAGTAAATGACGATGGCTGTCAGCACAGCACAGGAGAGGTCCATGCTTCTGTGGGAGCACGGGGCATCAGGGCTGCAGTGAAGCCTCATGTGTCACAGAACTCTTGCAGCTTGTCCCCAACTAGATGTTTTAGGTTTTTGTTAACCCTCTGGCTCTAAAGTTTCTTCAGGGAGTTAGTTCTGGATCGTGGAAGCTGGCAGCCTTCCTGGAAAGCAAAATTTATGATTATGTTTTTCAAGTAGTTTTATTATCTGCAGTTATTAAGTTTCCTATTCTTCAGTCATTGGGTTTCTTTAAAACATTGATGGTCCCCTAGTTAAGTAATTAAGAAAATTAGTTACTTTGCTTCGTGTTAGGCATTAAGTGCTAACAAAATACAAAATGAGGATGATACTATAGGAAATAACTTTTGTAAAAAGCCTGAGAAAACAGTGCGGTAGTTATCGTGATATATTAGCAGCTAAAAAGTAATTTGCTAAATGCTGTGCAATAGAACTTTCTACGATGATGGAAATGTTCTCTACCTGCGCTGTTCAGTCCAATAGCCAGTAGCCACATACGGCTGTTGAATGCTGAAATATGGCTGGGGTGATTGAAGGACTGAATTTTTAATTTTATTTAAAATTAAAATTTCAATAGCCAGTTGTAGCTAATGGATACTTGATTGGACAGCGCAGTTCTGTATCATATTCCAAATACATATAGATCATTATATATATGTTTTTAAATTATAATATGGTTTTTAGATGAATGGAGTCTTGAGTCCCAGACCTGAGGTTGCCCTAGAAGTTGTACCTATGGAGTTGTAAGAGACTGTGGCTATTGAAGGTAATGAGGCTTCTAAGCCAGGGCAGCTCCTGCACTTAACTTACTATGGTGAACTGTGCCTCCCTGCACCTGAGCTGTCCACCTGCGCAGGACTGTCACCAGAAATCCCATAGGAGAGGAATACTGAAAGCTCCCACTGTCATGCTGTGATTCCCGTCCTGGATGTTTGCGTCCACTGATGCCATGTGTGGCCTGTGGTAATCTTGGGAGTCGACCTGTTTGCTTAACCTAAGAAGAACTGGCATTCCAGACACATGAACCTTTATTCAGGGTAAAAACAAAACAAAATTTGGTAAATTGGGCTGAGGAAAAACAGACTACCAGAATACCAAGTCTCACCAAAGTTTAATGCCCTCTCAATTGTTTATTATTTAGAAAGTAGTTTTATAAAAGATAACACAACATGAATAAAATAGCCTGTTTTTGATTGAGCTGCCTTGGTTGGTCCTGGACGTGCTGTATCCCTACAATGTAAGGAGGCTCTAGCAGGGACATTTGTCAAATGAGCGTAACACCGTGTCTTGTATCTTCTAGAGGTCTGCTCCCATTCACCCAATTTAAAGTCATCCCCCAAGTGCTGTATGATATTACCTTTCTCTGTTTCCTTCACAAGCAACATCATTAGCGGAAAAGATTATTCTCAGTTGTTCATTTCTTTGTATTCGTTTGTTTGTTTCACCAAATATGAGGGGGCAATCCTAGAATACCATAAACTTGTGATAGCCCGTCCCAGAAGCATTCCACACTCTGTAGATTATCTGTGGAGGAATGAGAAGATGTTCATCAATTTAATATATTAATTCTGCTGGATGTTAGAACTTTATTGCATGTCCTCAATTTTTCATTATCACTGTCTCAGGCAACCTTTCTTTATTGTAATTATTTGACTATCCTGGGTCAAAACCAAATGAAAACCAGCCTCTATTTAGGGGATCATTATACTACCAGAATACACACTAAGAATGTAAAAGAATATAAAAAATTTACTTATGAAAATAGTAGTGTTTGTTGGTGGCTTTAAATGTGGTGAAAATACCTAGGTAGATCTGTAGTTTGAATATATCATATAAGTATGCATGTGTGTTTTACGTTTTAAATCAGTTTTATTGAGGTATTCACATACTGTAAAGTGCACTTATTTCAAAGGTATGGTTTGATGACACTTGACAAATGTAAGGTATGGATATTTTTGATAGAAAAATGAGATGCAACTCTAAGCTCTTTTGCAATTCATTGGATTGTTGCCGCTTAGAAATTGGAAGAAATAGGAAAATAATAGACCACAAGGAACAAGATGAGGCCAACCTAAAATAAAGTGGCAATTGTGGCACTTATAGTTCTTATCTGTTATGGGAACCCATATGATCTTGATTTTTATTGGATACATGGAATCATAAAATTTCTCCCAGTTGTAGAGAAATACAGATCATTATACTGCATATTGTCTGGTAGCAGTTTTTTTGGGAGATTTTTGTTTTTTAATGCAAAATAAATTTTATGCTTGTGGAAAATAATCTACATTCAGTTCGTAACAGAATTTTATTGATTGTATTCTTATTTGGAATAACTGCAAGGAAAATCACCTGGGCCAACTCAAATTGGATACCATACACTACAGATTTAGCTGTAAAAAGAAACTCATTTCAATTTTGGTGGTGACAGCTGTTGAGTGAATTTTCATGTGATATCCTTCACAGCCGGAAATGACATATTGTGACTTCAGCTCCCTTGATTTCCTACCCATCCAACAAATCCAAACTGCGGCACTGTGCTTTATAAATGTCTGAATAGCCTAGCTTATGTGGACAGAGTATTTTTTTATTTAAATCCAAAATGAGTAAAATTGTGATTGCAAAAATGGATATATTGGTGATACATAAAACCTTTGGTTCCTCCTCCTGGAATTGCTTTTCCATTTGTGCCATGATTACACCTGGCTTTATGTGAAAAGGTTGTTATGGAACTTGGTATACTTTCGTAGAATGATGTAGGAGATTATGGTTCATTTTGAAAGATACATTAGCTTACTATTTAATGGCCCAAATAGATTTATTTCCTTGATGCACAGATCAGTTTTGATTCCTAGTGATGCTTTCGTCACTGCTTTTTTTATTTTATATCAGTTTTTAAAATATGATAAACTGTTGTTTTCCAGATAGAAAGGAGGAAATAGTGTTCACCTCTTTAGGTTCAAGAGTACTGGGAAATGCTTGAGAAAGAAAGGAAATATGTTTTATATGTTATTGTTTTATGAACCTCAGAATCTATCTGTTGGTGGGGAGGGCAGGCAGAGGGATACTTCCCGGTAATGGCAGAGGAAGTCTTTTCAGTCTGACTCAGGGTCTTGCTGTCATCCATAGTCCTAGCCCCTCTAGCATGGCTTTTTACAAATGATAGAAGAATGGACCGTTGTAATTAGGTGTTGAGGTGGGCCATGCAGCCAAAGATTCCCAAATAGAAATATGTCCCGGCTTTATTTTTCCCCAAAGAAATGATTCAGGTTACCTCCAAACTAATCAGATTTTAAGATTGCTTCCCTAATAGTATAAATGGCAAACGGTGGCTAAAGTTTAGAAACTTGATTCCCAAGTACACGTTGTGAAAACAAGGATATTTGCAGTAGACTTGAGGCACTTCCTTTAGTGGGCCCAGTTGCAGCTTATCTGCTGCTTATGACTAGCAGAGACTGGTCATAACTTGGCGGAGAAGTCAGGGTAGGTCCATTGGCTGTTCTCTCTCTAGTCCTCAAGAGAATCTCTGGACTGCTCTGTGTCATCGTGTCCTCCTCACTGTACAGCACTGCTGTTGTCCATGAGAAACATAATGAGAAACACAAATGTAAGCCACATATGTAATTTAAAGTTACTTAAGTGAAATTAATTTTAGTACTGTTTAACCCCTATGAAAAATATCATTGCAACATGTAATCAATACGAACAATCATTCATGAAATGTTTTATATTATTTTTTCATACTAAGTCTTAGAAATCCAGTGCCCACTTTACGTTTATTGAACATCTGAATTCTCACTGAGCTACATTTCAAGTGCTCAGCAGTCCCCTGGCTAGTGGTCATTGTATGGGACAGTAATTGGATTCCATTGAAATGGATATTGAAATATTTGTGGTTGAATTTTTGCACTTTGGAGACTTGCTAAGAGTGTAAGCGTAGATAAAACCTGTCCAGATTATCAGGTTATTCAAGGACAGCTAAATATTTAATGTGATAGTATAAAAAAGGTAGGAAAGAAATACATTTTCCCCCCAATATTCAAGGCAAGACCCTGATAAATCATCATGACACCCTTTGAGGGGAGTCCATTTGTGATTCCCCTGATGATTCCTGCTCACCAGTGAGGAAACTGAAAGAGAGGTAGCGGTTTTGGCAGTCACACAATTAGTAACTAGTGGATTCTGAAGCCTGTGCTCTTAATCACTTTACCCTTTCTTGCCTCCATGATTGTCTTGGGGAACTTGGACTTGGAAAAAATTATGCAAATTCAGAGGAGTCACAGTGAACTCCTAAACTGTTGCAACTATTCCGCTGCTCCTTGTTTATTCCCGCAAGTTTCCCTCCGTCGTTGGCAAGGGAGAAAACGATAGAAGAGGCAATCACTCTTGAAAAGCTGAGTTTTGTCCTCTTATTTTGTCAGTGATACCTGGTGGCATTTATGTCACTGTAGTGGAGCTCGTGAACACCGCTCTTGGAGCTGAGGTGTGATCATCCATCTTCTGCTAAGGATCAAAGCCACAGCATGAAGAGATGATTGTTTTTTCTTAACCAGCTAATCTTGCCGTGAGACCCACAAACCCACTTTCGTATAATTTCTTATTTTTGTTTTGAACTCTCAGTTTCAATACTGAAAAAGAATTCCCTGCTGAGTACCTAAGTGCTCATATTGTATTTGTGGTGTATTGAGCAGGACTTAAATTTCTGTTGTTTCTACAAAGACCCAGTAGATCTGCCCTTCTCTTATGTTTCACAGGTCAGATGTGTGCAGATATGCCTGTTTCAGATTTATCTTTTTATACATCCACTGTATTTTTAATCTGTAATTTAGATGTTTGTGTGGTAGTGTTTCGGGAAAATTCTATTTCCATGGGGATGTGATTAATGATGCTTTCCTCTCTCAGTTACCCCTCAATGCCCACCCCATTAATCTAATTGGATTTAAAATAAGATCATTTTAAATTTGGTTACATAAAAATGGGTTATGGATATTTAGAAAGTCTTACTTTACTCCTTTCAGCTTTTAATATGTTGAAACTGTTAGCCAATTTTCTATTTACTGTGATGTTTAAGCTATATTAGAAAACTAGTTGTGCTTACCTCTTACTGTTTAATGAGTAAGATAATATTGGAAGAAAAAATTCCTCAAATGTGACTGAGTTTCAATTAAGTTGCATGTAAATTTATTGAACAAATGCTACAGTAAAAAGTGTTTTTATATATTTTATATATTATTAGTTCTCTTTTAGTAGATTAGATAATTTAGGACCATCACCTCAAAACAAAACAAAACAAAACAAAAATCAAGGAAAAACACTGAATTACTGCTGTGTAAGCAAAGGGTTTTGTTACACACAATTGCAAAATTCTGTTTTTGTGGGTAATACAATTATGCATTCCTTTAGCTTTTTTATAGGTTTTAAACTTGATGGAGCCTCAAATTTTCATTAAAATGGTAACTTAGCACTATGTTATTGCAAAAGGAGATAGGATTTAAAATTTGCTTTTTGTTTTAATGGTTTTTGTTTACAGACCTGCCTTACAGGACCTACCTGCCCAATTTCAGTTCTTTTTTTCCTTCATCTGTTGTCGTTTTTTTGCCATCGAACACAGAACCTCTTCATCTACAAACCGGTTTAGAAATTTCCTTGGTTTTGCTTGTCTCTTTCTGCCTGTCTGAGGTATGCTAACTTTCCAGATTCTGAGAAAAACTGGACTTTTTCATTTTATTATTTCAAAATGCCACCTCTTATCACGTGCTTACTTTTAACCCCTACCACACCTTATTAAACTCAAATCACATACTTTTATAAACCTGGTCAAAATTTAAGAATGTTCTATTGCATATAAAATTGTTAAACTATTAATGATAAAAATACTAAAACCACCAGTACTTTGATTTTTATGTGATCATCACATCCTACTTCTAAGCCTTCAAATTCAGCTTATTTTCTGACAACCGTCTCTTACTTTTCCTCCTGACTCCCAGTCTCTCATTCTCACTGATTGTCCTCCTCCTCTCATCTCAGCCCGCCGAGCTTGTCCACCACCGAATTCATCTCTCCCTTCTGGTTCAACAGGCTTCTCTATTCAGCCTGCACTCTGGATGTTTCAGCAACATCCTGGTAACATTTTACAATCCTGTGGTCTGTTTCTAAAGCTTATAATTCTCTCTATTCAGTGCTATTTCATTCCTTAAGAACCTTTGACGCTACACCCTTCTTTTAGAAGAGACCTGTTCTCTGTGGGCTTGGGGAATATTTGAACGTTGCTGTGGCACTTATCCCATGGTACGTCTTCTGCATCATCTCTGATTCTTCTCTGCTTTCGACTCTTTCTTGGTCTCAAAGGTGCAGGCTGATTCAGAGACTACAGAGGGACTCTTGAATGGATTTGTTGTTTTCTTGGTAATTAGAATCTGTTATATCCAAATACAGACAACTGGGATGTGGAAAAAATCTGTTATTGAGTCTGACAATCTAATGGCTTTAAAAAAAAATGAAGTTTGTGTTGGATTTTATGCACTTATATGGTTCTGTTTGGGTTAGTGAAGGTGTTTCTTTTCCTGGTACAATGTAGTAATTGTTACATTTTAGCAAAAGTATACTATATCTTTTTATAACCTATCTTCAGAGCATATTCTAATATAATTGAATACTCATAGTACCACATCTTTGTGTTTTTACTACTTTTCTGGCTTTTTGATAACGAGAAAACTCAATATAACATTCACTCTTAGTGGATAAAAGATACTCTAGCAAATAAAAGATAAAATTATTCATGGGGAATGCAATTATGTCACTGCAGTCCCTTCCCACCCATACGTATGGATGAACAAATTGATGCATAGGTTGAATTATCTTTTTTCTCTTTTTAATCGTGGCAAATTAGTGGCCAAACTGAGAATTAAATCAAATCGTGATCATTCAAAATTCTCTGATTAATCAAATGTTCCTCTTTATATTTGGCAAAATAATGATTTGTGACATAATTTGAATTTTGTGGCCCATTAAAATATTTGTTGATCTGCTGGATTGAAAAAAATGGCGATTGTGTTGTATGTCAATTTATTCTTTTTTGAAAGGTTAGAAGCAGGAAAATTTTTACATCTTCTGAATCCCCCTTGTTTAAACACTGTACTTAAGTGACAGTGAGTGTTTCTCAAAATAAAGCCATAATTCTATAAAATGGACAGAAAACAGTATTATCTGCTGGTTTTATGTGTGTTTATATATCTGTGTATTTCTATTTGTGTGTCTTGAACCAATTAAAAATGTTTTTGCTATGAAAAATTACTATTACTATTTCCGTGTTTCCCCAATGTAGGTAAAAAGTGTTCATTTGTAAAACTGATCTTTTTTTTAATAATGAAAATTAGAATATATTTGACAGTTCCTTAATGTAGCTGCTGCATTCATTTGGAAGCAATGTGATGTAAAGCTGACACTGAGGGCTGAATGTGGTAGAAATGTGCCTCACTTTCTTGGGTACTTGTTTTGAATGTCATTTAGAGATATCCCTCAGCACTTCAAAGTAAAAGCCAAAGGTCCAGTTTCATGAGCTCATGTGAATTGTTCTTAAGGACTTTTACTCTTTTATGGCAGTACTACTTGTCCCCCTTTTTTTCCTACCTTGACTGCCTTCCTTTCTCCATATATTGCCACTACTTTATTTCAGGCTTCCACCTTCTCTTGCCTGGAACATTGCTGTACTCTTCCAGCTGATTTTCTATTGCCCGGTCTCTCCCCTTCCTGGTCATTCCTCCATTCTGCTTGCTTTCTCAAGTACGGACCTGATTATGTGAATTCTTGTCTAAAATCCTTTCACGGTTCTTTGGTGCCTGCAGAGTATTGGATACAGTGCTTCTCATCATCTGCCTTTTTAGTGTTATATCCCTCAATTCCCCCACCTCAGCTTATCTATTCATAACTAGTTCAAATACGTATCAAATAGCTGTGATGTGCCAACTCCTCTAACCAAGACATAACTTATCCCTTCCGATCATGAGTAGAAAAGAAATCTTATTCCTGATTCTGATGCTGAAAATCTTCATTTCTGTCATTTTTCCTCTGATAGGTTCCATGTTTGCCCTCGCTTGGTTGGCCGGTGGCCATCTTCCTGTCTATTAATAATATTTTTAGAAGTATAGTATCTATATAAATTCCTTATATTCTCTGTAGTTATTTATGCCCAGTAAAGTCTTTGCAGTAAACATTGCTACCATTCTCTTTCCTTTTACCTTTTTTTCCTTGGAGTTTATTTAGTCCCTTTGCATATTCTATTGAAGTGTTGGGGAACCAGCATCTTCTACCTCCATTCAAGCAAATGTGTGTGTCTTCTTCACATATCTTCTTTTTGTACTTAGTATACTGCATTAATCTGGGCTGAGGAAAACTTCCTTGTGGTATAGTAACCATCTGGCCCTGTTTACTCAACAATTACAGTCATGCTTGTACATCCTTTTACCATTTATACAGGAATATTGTATTTGTTAATCTGATTGATCTGAGCAATCCTGTTAGATGATCACAATCACTTTATAGACTAAGAAGCTGAAGCCTGTAGGGGTCACTGGAGTGAGTGGCCCCGTACCCCCCAACTGAAGGATGGCTCCTCTAATAGGGTCATGCTTCCTTCCCTTTCCATCCTGTTTTCTCTCCACTCATTGGTCAAGACTGCAATTGCTCTGTGTACTGGAATGTGATTTACTGATTTTAATTAGTACTTTGAATATATTATTTCATTTAATTTGCCAGCATTTCTGGCAGTTAGGCAAGCCTGGTATTATTAATGCCATTTTACAAATGAGGATAATGCAAATCAGGATGGTTAAGTGACTCACCCAATTAGTAATTTAGAAAATAAAAACACAAACCGTTCATACTCCTAGCCTACTGCTCTTTCCATTGCCCTGTGCTGTCTCTTTGCTCCACTGTAAGATATATTGGAAAGTGAAACACATTTTTTACTTTTGGGATTCTACTGAAACATTGATCTGGTTATGGTCTATATTAAAATGTAAGATATTAAAATTAAATGGCAACTGTTGGTTCAATTTAGCATGAGTTTTTATATGCCATGGAACTACTATGATTAAAAGAATGGATAGAATCCAATGATACATTAATGGTCACAAATTTGTTACTCAAGGGATAAATAATACCAGAGGCAAGAAGCTATGTTTTAGGGTTTGGGATCATTCTGTATGACTCCTTGGCATTCCACTCATCCTACTCTCAGAGCAATTCTCAGGCCATTCTTAGCCCATGGAAGGAGGGCTATAGGTAGGGGAAACCTACGCTTCTCAGTCTCCTAGCCAGTGGTTGCAGCGTCCCAAGCCGTACTGGAATTTTGTTTGGTAATCCATACTCATTGTTTAAGTGGTGCTGTTGATTGGCTATAGGAACAGCAGCCTTTCTACAGAGCATCTTGAGTGTGTATATTGTTTAGCAGCAAGAATCTTTAACTGAGCAGGTAGGAAGTAGAATGTCTGGAATTCTTCATGATCGTAATGACTGCTTTATTCCAGATTTCCCTTTAGTTATGGAGTCTGCATAAATCATGGTTTGGTTGTGGTTTTCTACGTAATCTAGCAGTTGTTCTTCACTATGTCATATCTGAATGTCTGCATCTGAATCAGTGTTTATGGAGTTGGGCCTGGGTATGGTGTTGTGTCAAGGAGATGAAAAATTACAAAGGTGGATGGCTTTAGACAGTATATCCTGAGTTAAAAATCCTAATTTATAAATAATAGTATAGAAAAATCTGTTATAGGGAAGAGGATGGCATGGCATGTGAAGAAACAGGGAATTAGCAGTCAAAAGGTTTGAGTTCCTGACTGCACTGCTGACTTGCTTTCTGATGAACAAGTTTCTAACTCCTCTGAGCCTCTGTTTCCTCATTTGTCAAATGTAAAATAAAAATGCTCTCTTAGGGTTATGAGGATGTGATGAGAGCATATAGATAAGGATTCTTTGCACACAAAGTGCTATTCAGATGTTATTTATTTTAATAAATAATAATTACTATATGTCAGGTCTTTTTTCAAAATTTTTTTTGTTTTTCAGTTATAATTGACAGACAATATTATATTAGTTTCAGGTGTACAACAGAGTGATTAGACACCCATCTGACACCGGACATGGTTATTAGAATGTTATTGACTTTGTTCCCTATACTGTGCTTTGAGGAAAGTTATTTCAATTCAGATCTCCTGTCAAAACTGCAAAGCGGGCATTACTATCTCCATTTGGCAGATAAGGAACTTGACAATCTAAGTAACTTGCACAAGGACTTACACTAGCAAGTGATGATTCCTGATTTAAGCTCCACTTCCTTTTTGCCTGTGTTGTCATGCTGTTAACGCAGGATCAGTAGTAGAGGTTTGAACGTTAACAGCAGTTTGTGTTGTTTCTAAGAAATGGAAGTGTCATGCTATACTAGGAATGAGGGAGAGCTAGACTGCCACTGTATGTTTGTACTATTTTGGGGTAAGTTACTTAAATGTACTCTATTAAATACTACCTTTAAAACACTTGACCATGTTTCTGCTAAGGTTTATGTGTAAAATGTTTTCTCATTCTGACTATATCAGCATAAAAAAAATTTCCTTTGATGTGACCCAAATCCTATTTTAATATTTTGTTCTTTTTATTTTCAGTCATTCCTATACTGGTCAAGATTACAGCACACAGGGAAATGTTGGGAAGATTTCTTTAGATCAGATCGATTCGGTAAGCATCACATCCTTTTAAATTTAGAACTTTGTCACTGGTTTTCTTTAAAGATTATTTTGGGTTGGGAAGATTGGGAGAGAATATTATTTCATTGCTTGGCAATCATTTTTAAAGGAAATCCTGTGTGCTGTACATTGTGTGTGTGTGTGTGTGTGTGTGTGTGTGTGTGTGTGTGTGTGTATTTATCATAGGAATACCAAAATTAATCAGAAAATTGTATTCTAATAAAAACAGGATTTAATCAATTATTCCAAAGGGGAATTCTTTTAGTTTGTGATAGCAAGATGGTGTTTATGTGTTTCTATTTAAACATCGTAGGCATTTTAAAAAGGAGAAATGGAAAATACTAAGTATATCCATTTGCTAGGGCTAGTGTAACAAAATAACACCGACTGGGCGCCTTAAACAACAGAAATTCATTTTTTCATAGTTCAGGAGGATAGAATTCCAGCATCAAGGTGTCAGCAAGTTTGATTTCTTCTGAGGCCTCTCTCCTTGGCTTCTATATGTCCACCTTCTCGCTGTGTTCTCACACGGTTTTCTTATTGTGTGTGCATCCCGAGTGTCTCTCCCTCTTCTTGGAAATTGGACAGGGCCCCACCCCTATGACCTCATTTAACCTTAATTACCTCTTAAAGGCCCCTTCTCCAAATACACTCACATTCTGAGGTACTGGGGGTTAAGACTTGAACATTGTGAATTTTGGGAGGATGCAGTTCATTCCATGACACTATAGGCTCCCATCCTTGGGCTTCCACTAGATTACTAGACAGCTCATTTCAGCTTCACTTTGTAGTTCCGTAGTAGAATGAAAGAGTAGCATAATTTAATATAATCTGTCGGATTTCTCTTTAATACATAATTGAATTTCTACTCTATCCAAAAAAGGGAAAATAAATCAGCTATAAATAATATTTGTTTAGACAGTTACCAAATTTTTTACAAGAAATTGAAAATTTACCAAGATTTTAATGCTTGGGAACAAGAATCCCAAGTATAATACAGTGGATAGGGAGAAACCATGAGTTTTTCAGAGACCAGAATGAATAGGTCTTAATTGTTTGAAAAAGTATTGTCAATACTTGCAGTTAATATATTTAGAGATAACAATAGGATTTCCCATTTATACAGTTAATTTGAATTTTTTTCTCAAAGATGCCCCACCATTTACTTTTCTCAAACAATTATTTCATCTCTAACACTTCCTGGGATTTGTGTTTATATTATGTGAATGGTTGGAAGTTAATTCTATTTCTAATTCTATGACATTCACAAGCAAATGTCAACTTGGCTGGATACCGTGGGAAGATACAGAAGTATAATGATTAGTTTATTTAGTGAACTGTATTAAGCGCATCAATTACGCACCAGCCACTGTGCTGTGAATACAGAGGTGAATAAAACAGAAAATACCTCTGCTTTCATGTACCTTACTTGAGGGAGGTAGACAACATAGTAAATAATAAATAAGCAATGTAATGATGAATTACACTGAGTGCTTTGATGATCATATCTGAGTCTATGACTGAGATTCTGTGCTACGTCATACAGTTTACCATTTGCACGCCCCTCGATGTTCTCAGTTTCTTCTCTAAGTGTTTCCTTTAGATTTCTCTTCTAACGGAATTCTGGCTCCCTCTGTGACACTGTTTCCCCTGTGGCCCTTTTTAAGTAGAAGCTCCTCCCTCCTTGCCCTTCACCCCCCCCCCCCCACACACACACACACCCTGTGTAGGTATGGGGTGTGTCTTCCTTGGTCCACATTACCACTTCCAAGCCATTTGTCTGCCTTCCGTTGTCAGAACTCCAACTCTTCTAAAGCCTTGGGATCACGTTATACCACCTGATAGCTCTCCCTGTTGCTGAGGCCTCCCACCCCCTGCCCTCATTCCCTGATGACTTCAGCCCCGATCATGGTCTTTTGCACTAGCGCTGCTCCTGTGATTGCTCTGCAACATCCATGTTGATAATTCATTCCATATGGGGGCCTAATCATTCCTGGTCCGCTCACTATCCACAGTCATTTCTATCCCTTTATGGCCAAACCTAGACTGCATTTTCCCATTTCCATTTTTTGGACAACTGCCAAAATCTCTTTAAGTATTGTTTCTGCTTCCAGTCTTGCTTCTGTATAATCTGTTGATTACGTAACAGCCAGAGTTCTCTTTGTTTATCAGATCATGTCAGTCTTCTGGTTAAAACCCTCTATCATGTTTCCATCACATTTAGACTGAAATCCAAACTCATTACGATGGCCTGTGCCATATGTACTCAGCATTCCAATTTTGTCTTCTCCATCTGGCTCACGCACTGTGCTCCAACCATGTGGACCTTCTTGCTGTCTCTTGAGTACACCAAGGTCATTCCTTCTTAGTATCTTTGCTGGAGTGTCCTTCACCTTGAATAGTATTTTTGGATCTGTATTTGAGTGGAATACTGTTTAAAATTTACTTCTTAGCTTCTGCAACATGTCCTCAGAGAGGCTTCCCTGGCCACTCAGGTTAATATACTCCTCTCCTGTGCACACGTGATCTCATCACTCTATTTCATTTCCAGGGCTTTTAGAATCAGATGCTGTCTTTTAAATTTATGTCTGTGTTTGCTGTTTATCTCCCCCCATTAGAATATTACTTCTTTGAAGGTAGGATGTTTGACTTCCTTCTTCACTGGTGGTTGCCCAAGGCTGTACACATTGTAGTATTCAATAGATATTTGGTGAATGAATGAGTAAAAAGTAATCAAGGGATTGTGCCAAAGGAAGATGAAGTTGAACTAGGTGTTGACGAATGGCTTGGCTTTGGCTAGATGGCATGGGGAGTGGGGGGTTATACCAAGCAGAACCAGTGGAATGAGAAAGTACAAAACATGACTGACTGTGTGATCATGGACTAACCCAGCTGGTTGGAGCAAAGGGTTCATGTTGGTATAACAACAAACTGGGCTTTGTGACCCCTCCCTGTCACAGTGTTTCCATGGCACTTGATTTATACCCTTATTGAAAACCTCATTATATAACTTATTATATGAGTTTAACTTACATAATAGTGAAAATAATGGTGTTTGTTTCTTCTTTTTCCCACTTAACTGACTGATGGGAAAATGATGTTTTATTCCCCTTCTTGTTTCCTAAAACACCCAATAAATAGTCTGTTACATGTAATTGGAAAGTAATTTGTTATAGACATTGAGGGAACTTTGCATGTTCATACTAAGGATATTGAACAGTCAATGATGTTTCTGAATTAGAACAATATTTTTAAAAAAATGCATAATTTTGTAATAGTATGAAGAAACAAGAATGTACAACTAGAAGACTTTCTGGTAGTGCTGCCGAGGGAGGATAGGGACCTGACTGAACTAGGTTCGCGATGGGAACATTTAGAAGTTGTTATTGTGAAAGGATGAAGAAACCGGGGGTCACTCGAGGGAGCAGCGGCCTCAAACAAGGGAGACCTGCTCCTGCTTAAAGTTGAACTTGCCAGGGAATATGTGACTGGATGGAGAGCCAAGTGTTGGCAGGAGGGTATTTGAGGAAGTCGGAGAGAACACAATTGAGGTCAGAAATGAAGACATTGAATTAAATGTGGGCAATGATATTTTATCTTTGATGATAAAGGGAAGACCTGTACTTTTATTCTTTTAACTACTGATTTCTTTAACACATTTATTTGGATATTTCTTTTGAAAATGATTCTTCTTATTTGTATGTTCTACTTTGCTTTTGGGCATTTGGGGTTGTTTAAAAAGCTCCTCTGCAATTCAGCAATTGCACTTGTGGACATTTATCCCAGGGAAATTAAATCTTGGTGTTCACACAAAAGCCTGCACATTCATTGATATGAAATAGCCCCAAACTGGAAACACAACCCAAATCTTCTTCAGCAAGTGAACCATTAAACAAATTGTTCGTCCATACCATGTCATATCAGTCAGCAGTACAACAGGAGTGAACTCCTGATACCTTCAACAATTTAGATGGATTCAGTAGGAATTATGCTGAGTAAAAAGCCAATCCCAAAACATTACATACTACATGATTCTATTTCTAGAACACTCTTGAAATGACATAATTATAGAGAACAGATTAATAATTACCAAAGGTTAAGGAAAGGGGGGGCAGGGGGCAGAAGGTAGTTAGGGGTGGTTAGAAGAGGAAACCGTGAAGGACCGGTGGTAATGGAACTATTCCACATCTTGACTGTGGTGGTGGATGCATGAGCCTGCATGTAATAAATTTACATAAAACAAATACACTACAGAAATTAGCACATAAGTGCAACTGAGGAAATGTGGGTTATAACAGTGTCAGCCTCTTGGATGTGATCGTATACCACAGTTTTGCAAGATGTTACCTTTGGGGGAAACTGGATATTTGACAATACCTCTTTGTATTATTTCTTGCAAATCTATAGTTTTCTCAAAAGAAAAAGTTTAGTTAAAAACTTAAAGAGAAAAATGAATAAATTTTAATAATGTATTTTGTTTAACCCAACATATTCAAACTATTTATGATTTCAATAAGTAATCAATATGAAAATTATTTATGAGAGGTTTATCTGTAATCACAGCAACACAGTAATCCTTATAGTTTTTGTTTTTATTTCAATTAGATTGAATTTGCAATTTGCAAATTAGTCTGAATTTGCAACACATATTGTGGGGAACCTGATTAATCTTTCATATAACCGAAACTTTTTTCTTGTAGCTGTCTACCAAATCCTACCCGCCTTGCATGCGTCAGTTACACAAAGCCTTGCGGGACAATCACCATCTTCGTCACGGAGGCCGGATGCAGTATGGCCTCTTCCTGAAGGGCATTGGGTTAACATTGGAACAGGCATTGCAGTTCTGGAAGCAAGAATTTATCAGAGGAAAGATGGATCCAGACAAGGTAATTTTGCAAAATCCGAGCTGCAACTGACATTTTACTTTGGTCTGAAACCTAAAAGGTCTGTTTTTTTGAATAGGCCCTGAAATGTAGTTGAAAGAGAAACATGCCGACAATTTCTTTTTGGTAAAAAGAAACTCTTGGATTAATCTAATAGATGCTGAAGAAAAGATTGGGAGAGTTAAGTTACTTCAAAGGGGAAAATTAAAACAGCAACGTAAAGTGTAAAGTAATGCTTGAATGAAGAGTCTTAGCCTCTGTAGGTATACTGCCAGTCGTTATAAGACTGAAATTTCTTTGTGAGTCATATGTCTATAGGACTGTGTATGTAATATGTATATGTGTGTGTTACATGCCGTTGAGTCACCTCTGTCTCCTCGCGAGACTATGAATGAGTGACATCCACCATTTCCTGTCCAACCGCCCTGCTGAGCTCCTGTAGGCTCACGCGTATGGCTTCTTTTATGGAGTCAGTCATCTCATACTTGGTCTTCCCCTTCTCCTGCTGCCTTCCATTTTTATCAGCTCATTGTCTCTCTAAAGAGTGGCCTTCTCCTGATGTGGCCAAGGTAGGGCAGCTTCGGTTTGGTTATCTGTGCCTCCAGCTCTGTTTCAGGCTTATTTAGCTCTAGGACTCACTTATTTGTCTTTCTGGTGATCCAGGGTGTCCGTACAGCTCTCCTCCAACACCTTATTTCAGATGAATCCGTTTTTTTCCTACCAGCCTTCTCTACTGTCCAACTTTCACATCTGCACATAGTACCTGGGAATACGAGGCTGTGGATGATCTTAGCCTTGGTGTCCAATGATATATCTCTGCTGGTGGTGACCTTTCCTAATTCTTCCATTGCGGCCCTTCTGAGTCTCAGCCTTCTTTTGATTGCTTGGCTGCAGTCTCCATTTGAATTGATAACTGACCCAAGGTGGGCAAAATCTTTAACAATTTCAGTGTCTTCGTTGTGTACGTTGAAGTTGTGTATTTCTTCTGTAGTCAAGACTTTTGTCTTCTTGATGTTAAATGCAGTCCTGCTTTGGCACTTTTTTTTCTTTCACTTTCGCCAGAAGTTTCCTGTTTTCTGCCAGTAAGATGGTGTCGTCTGCACATCTCAAGTTACTGATATCTCTACCACCAATTTTCACTCCTCCTTCCTCTGAGTCTAGTCCAGTTCCTTGTGTGATATATTCTGCATACAGATTAAACAAATAAGGAGATAAAATGCACCCTTATCTTACACCTTGGCCTATACGAAACCATTCTGTCTCCATATTCTGTGCTGATGGTGGCTTCCTGTCCACAATACAGGTTACACATCAGGACAACCAAGTGCTGAGACACGCCCGTTTCTCTCAGAGCAACCCATAGCTTTCTATGATCCAGGCAATCAAAGGCTTCCCTGTTGTCTGTAAAACACAGACTAACCCTCTTCTGAAATTCTTTGGAGCACTCTTATCCCCAGCGAGTGCTTGCAATTAGATCTGGAGTGCGTCTTTCTTTTCTAAACCCAGCTTGAACATCCGGCATTTTTTGCTCCATATAAGGTAGAAGGCTTTGTTATATCACCTTGAGCATCACTTTACTTGTGTGGGAAATTAGCTGAATGGTCCTACAGCTACTGCACTTCTTGGTATGTCCTTTGAAGATAGGGACGTGTATTGAATGTTTCTACTCTGTAGGCCATTGTTTTGTTTTCTGTATTTGTTGACATATTCTTGTTAGGACTTTGACAGATTCCGTATTATCTGTGGCTTGAAATAATTCTATTGGTATACCATTTACTCCTGATGATTTATTTCTTCCTAATACTTTCAAGGCAGCTTTCACTTCACTTTCTAGTATTACAGGTTTTTCCTTATAGAAATCTTCTTCTAAAGTATCTGTCATCCTTTTGTCTCTTCTTATATATCTTTTCATTATACTGTTTCCACCTTCTCTTTCTTTTCTTCTGGCCAGATAATGTGCTTCCTTGTGGGTCATTCAGCTTTCCTAGTGTAGGCTTGAGTTTCCCTTTTATTTCTTGAATCTTCTGGTAGCCATCTCTTGTTATTTCCCTCTGTTGTTCTTTCTGTCTCCTTATATTGACTACTGTAATATTTCTCTTTATCTCTATGTGATAGTTGTTGAAAAAGTGAAATCTGGATTCTAACTCTGCGTTTGTCACCGTTTACTTTTGCCTCTTGTCTGTCTTGAACAATTTTTAGTTTTTCTTCTGTCATCCATCTCAATTTTTCTTTCCTTTTTACTTCTAGCATTGTTTTTTCCCATTCTTCCCTGATAATATTCCTAGTGTTAGTCCACAGTTCTTCTGGTTCTTGGTCAATTAAGTTCAACAGTGCGAATCTGTTTTCTATGTGGATTTCAAATCCATCAAGAATGTCATTTATGTTATGTTTTACGATTCTTTTAGTGCTGTTCTTTGGCTATACTCTAACGTTTGATGTTAACAGTTTGTGGTCAGTACCACAAAATCTGCTCCTCATCTTCTTTTGGCAGAGAGAATACAGCTTCTCCATCTCCTGCTTCCAATTACATAGTCTGTTTGATTTCTGTATGGCCATCTGGTGATGTCCACGTATGTAGTCATCTGTTCACTTGTTTGAAGCATGTGTTTGCGATGGACAAGTTACTGGCTTCGCACAAATCCATGGGCCACTCTCCTGCTTTATTTCTGACACCTAGTCCAAATTTTTCGACAACATTTGGTTCTGCTTTATTTCCTACTTTTATGTTCTAGTCGCCTGTATTTATCAGCATATCTATTTCTGGTGTGTGGTCGATCAGTTTCTTCTAGGATAGTTGTATAAAAGTTTTCAATTTCATCTTCTTCAGTCTCTGTGGTTAGAGCATAGATTTGAATTTTGGTTATGTTAATAGGTTTTCCAAGAAGTTTGACTACCTATATGCACATATAATGTCATTTTCAGGACTAGGAGATATTAAGAACAAAGTGAAAACAATTTAAAATGTTTTCCATTGTGTTATGCTGAATTGTGTTATGGAACATTTTTGGGGAGACATTAAGCACTGTAAACCCGAGAGCTGCTCTTAAATCTACCCACAGTACTCAGATTCCCACCCCTAGTCCTTGTTTTATAGTACTAGCTAATAACATTTTGTTTTGGAAATATGATTTCTTGTCCCTTCAATATCATAGTACTGTGGTATGAAGTAAATTTTTCACTCTTTATTTCTTGGTTTGCTTCTTCCTAGGAAAGATAAATTATATAACAAAAAATATTTGCCAAATACATTTTATAATAATACTTTATTATGTTTTGTATTAGTCTGCTAGGGCGGCCATAGCAAAATACCATACACTGGTGCCTTAAAAAACAGAAATATTTTTTCTCACAGCTCTGGAGGCTTGCAATCCAAGATCAGGTGTCTGGAAGATTTGTTTTCTGAAGCATCTCTGTGTAGCTTTCAGAAAGCCCCCTTCTCACTGTGTCCTCACATTGCGTTTTCTCTGTGCTTTCACTTCCCTGGTGTCTTTTCCTCTTACAGGACCCCAGACTAAAGTCCCACGCTAACCATGTTAGTTAACCCTGGTGACTTCTTTAAAGGCCCTGTCTCCAAATAGAGTCACATTGGGAGTTAAGGCTTCAACATATGAATTTTAGGAGGACACAATTCAATCCATAACATCTCTCTACCTTTATATATTTTTAAAAAGATTGTTTTATAACATTGTAAAAAGCTCTCACAGTTTTTACAGATTTGTTTTAAAAGTTGTTTTCATTGATAATTGTCCGTAGATTCTTAATTTATCATTTAGTAGGGTTTTCTTTAAACACAATTTTGGGTAATGTGTATTAGACTTATATTTCTTTTATTTTAAAAGTAACATTCTGATTATAGAAAATATGAAAAATACAGAAAAATAATTTGTCATTTTTCCATTCAGAAATGATTACTGTGAACATTTTAGCCTTTCTCTCGTCTACGTAGCTAGATATTGTGTTTTTCCCTCCTTTAAAACTTGACATTATATTAGGATAATTTCCCCATGTTGTCAAGTAATTGCTTAAAATATTTGGATTAGTTGAATGACAGCATATCCTTTGAAAGTGATATAATTTGGCTAATCATTCCCCTAATGATGGACATATGGTTGTCTATTTGATTCTGTCATAAATATTATTGCAACCAATACCCTGATTACATAAATCTTTGATTACAGTTCTGATTGTGTCATCTCGATATATTTATCAGGGAATAAAATTACCTGGTGAAAACTGCAGACAGTTTTAAAGTTTTGATGCATGCTATGGAATGACTGTTTGGAAAGGTTTTAAATTAGACTCTCAAGCTATGTATCTTGCCTTGTCATTGAGATCGTCATATATTATTACTTTAAAATGCTTTTTCATCTTTTATTAGGCATTTGATATATTAAGTAGGTTGGTGTATTAGGATTCTCCAGAGAAACAGAACCAATAGAATGTGTGTGTATTAAAAGCAATTCATTATAAGGAACAGCTCATGTGATTATGGAGGCTGATAAGACTGGAGGTCTGCAGTCAGCATCCTGGTTACTCAGGAGAGCTGACAGTGCAAATGCCAGCAGGCTTGAGACCCAGGAGGAGGCATTGTTTCAACTTGAGTCCGAAGGGAGGGAGAAATCCATGTCCCAGCAGGAGGAAGGCCCTCTGACTCACAGGAGGCTCAGTCAGCCTTTTTGTTTTACTCAGATTTTCAGAGGATTGGGTGAGTACCACCCACACTGGGGAGGGCAGTCTGTCATACTGCCTACCAATTCAAATGTTAATCTTCTCCAGAAGTACAGACACATCCAGAATAATGCTTGACTGAATGTCTGGGCACCCTGTGACCCAGTCAAGTTGGCATCACAGTAGCTAAATCTTTATGAGCTATGGAGAAAGGTAGGCCATGGTTTTGAAGTGAAAAGAGAGAAGTTGAACTAGCATTTTAGCGTGGCTTGTGCTGCACACAAACCTAAAGGGGAAAGAGAAAAGAGAAGGGAAACTTACTCTGAATACTAGGCCTTTGGCTTGCTCCCCTCTTCACTGATCCTCCTTTTTTGTGTGTATCTGGGATGGCCTGTGTATCAATGTCATAAGTATTTAGTTAGTTTTCAACCTGTGTTTGAAAAAAATTTTTCAAATGGGGTTTTTATTTTGCAATGTAAAAGTAATTTTCTTTGAAAATTGCTCGAAACCTATGAAATTTTACTAACCATTGTCACTCCAATAAACTTTAATTAGGAAAAAAACTTATTGCAAAAGGAAATCAATAAATAATTTGTACCTTTCTAGATAATATATAGCAGTCTATATTTTCATGAGCTCATTATTGATCACAACAAATATATTATTTTGACTAAAAGATTTTAAGTTACACTTATGATTTACTATGTTTGTCTAGTGTTCTGTTGTTAGTCTGTAAATATACATTTATGTTTTTCTCAATTATATCTTACATATTTTTGCAATACATTAACTACTGAATATAATTTAGTGTCTTTTAGTTTATTAAAATATTCTCTTCAGTTTAATTATTATACCTTTTTGTTAAGTTATACATAAAAATGCTCTTAAGAGTTGTAGAAAACTGATGGCTTAAATATTGTTCATAAAGAATGATTATGGAGGATGTATATTAGACATTTTTTGTAGTGCTCTAATTAAAGCACTTTGGTGCTAAACCTAGGTACAATTTGGAACAACCACTTCTGTTGAATAGCTCATTTCCTGACAGTGCAAGAAAATGTGATAATAGTCAGTTTCAACTGAAATTCTCCTTTACTATTGTTTCACAAATGACCATGTATCTGATTTTTTTCTCTTAATCTTATGTCCTTACTGTAACTTATTCAGGAACCTTGCTTTGTGCAGCTGAGCAAAGATTATGGGTACTTAGCCATGACTTTTGAGGCTACAGAGGAGGGATTAGTACCTGGAGCACTTTTTAGCTGTAATTCTGTTGTTACTGCCACCTTCCCTAGTTACACTGTCTAGAACTAAACATTTATTTTCTGCAACTCCTTTCTAGAAATTAAGCTCTGGTCTTCATGAATTGATTGCCTAATCAGTGTGTGTCTTTTCCATCTTCCCTTGCTTGTGTTTTTAGCAGGCATTTATCTAGTTTTTGTTTTTGTTTTTTTTAATACTTTGACTACTTTTCTATCTAAAGTTATGCTTAAAGTTGGAGGGGGAATTTGATCTCCATATTGTAAAATAATCTAAAACTGTATGTATTAGCTTTTGTAACTGTCATTCAGAAAATAAATATTAAAGTAACATGTCCCTAGATACCTTTTATTAAGGTTAAACAATTTTTATATTAGAGTATACACATTCTTGTTTTCTCTTATAAACATTTTTGATTAGTAATAACGTGGTTGTGGAAGCAAATTTAAGGTTCTGAAATGAAGTTCACTGTCCTTCTATATGTGTAAAAAGTAGATATCTGTCTATAAAATGCTTATTGGTTGTTTTTCCATTCTTTTAAAACTATTTTCAGACTAGAATACATACTCCAGTAAATAATATTAATAATATATAGAGGTACATTCTTCTAGAGGTAGAAGAATATATATTATTATAGACTATATTATAGACTATAACTAGCTTCCAGTTAGTTCTTACCAGATCATGCTGTTATGATTTGGGACACTTATCACTATCTCATATTTATTGTTTATTCGTTTTACTATCTCCTACAATTATAATAAAAACCATAGAAAAGCAGGTATCTTGTCTTTCTTTTTCAATGCTGCATGTTTAGGCAGCTAGAACAGTGCCTGAATCATAGCGGGCACTCAGTAATTGTTTATTGAGTCAACTAAAGTATAAGTCCCCATAGATATAAATACATGGAAAACTAGAAAATTTGGTCTATTTGGCCCCAATTCATTCACATAAATCAGTACTATACAACTGTTTGTTAATGTGCTGTAATTCAACTTATAGTGAACTTGAAGCTGAATTTAATCAAGAACATTAGTAGAATCTGAACTTTGCAATAGACACTATTGATTTTATAAGTTAGAAGGAATTTCATGTCATAGGCTTACTGAAGGGGTTCATATAAAAAGTTTTAAAATCCTGAAAGGTTATCATAGCACAGGATAGAGCTTCCGATTCATTGTTTTACACTTAGGTCATTGTTCAGAAACTGCAGTTTTCGTTTTTCTCTGCTAAATTAGGAATAGAATACCTATATTGATCTACTTTTATTGAACTTTGTACACACCATCTTTAAGCTTTTATCAAATTGTAATATCTTTGTTGTATGTGTGTCTTATAACTGGATTTTGAACTATTGGAATTCAGGTTCTGTGACTTTTCCACTTGGGGTCTCAAGGGCTTAGAACAAGACCTGGCAACTGTTAGATGTTTGCTGAATACGTAGTGAATTCTGCCAAAGCATTAAAAGTGGCTTTTAGTGTGACAAAATAAATCTTTTTTTCGTTTTAGATAGAGATGTATTTCTAACAAGTTATAAGATATTGATAATCATTTCAGTAGGTAGCCAAACTTGTCTTCCATGTATTTTTCTAAATCAAAATATAGGATGGAAAAATATGCAACTATGTAAGAAGTGGAAATCAGTTGTCATCATTATTATTTAATGTCCAGAAATAGAGTACATACTCAGTTACAAATATTTGAATAATGCACTTTGTCACATATGGTTCTTATTAAAAAGTACAAAGATATGCATAGGTGTGTGTACATACATCTGCATATATATCTCATCTATGCTGTGGCTTTCAACAAATTTTTATTGCGTGTTCACCATGGACAGTTCTTAGCCCTAATTTATTGAGGACTTTACAGTTTCCTAGAAAAACCAATAAATACAAATATATAAAATTCGGTATGATAATTGCTGTGGTAGAGGTGGTCATAGGATTCTTTCATAGAACAGAGGAGAGACCTGACAGAAAGGAGAATAGTTAGTGTTTCACTCAGAAAGGATGCTATATTTACCAGGGAAAGTTAAAGAATTAGCCAATTAAATAAAGAAAGGAAGTCCATGTTGAGGGGGTAGCATTTTCAAAGGACCTTAGATGAGAGACTGTTTCCCATCCTCTCGATGGTGGGAACTGTAAAAGTGTAATTGTAGCTAGAGATGAGTTTATAGACATAGGTGGTTTTGTTTTTGTTTTTTGTTTGTTTATTGTTTTTAACTTAATTACCAAAGGTAGATGGATTAGTTGGCCAGTAGGAAGTGGTCTTGTTGGATAGGTAACTGTCAACTGGGATCAGGTCAGCTACATAGGGTCAAATGATAACGGTATTTTAGTTAAATATGTATTATTTCATAACTTTGAATATTCACTAAAATTGTATAGTGAATCTAGGGATGTTATGAAAGCATACTAACAAAAAGAAAATAGTATGAATAAAGTTTCCACTTATATTTCCACTTGGTTCAAACTAATTTGGCCTCTCTAAATATGGATTTCTGATCATCTGGGCCAATACTGATTAAAAAGAAATAAACAATCCTGTTGGTTTAAGATGTTAATCTACTTGGTAATTGGGTGAATTTGAGAGATAGAAGTAGCTCAAAAACAATTACAAAGCATGCTAGTGAAAGGAAGATTTTGTTGAGATAACGTGGAGTAAGGAAGTTATTAGTGTGGATCACGTTACAGATTTCTTGAAGATCAGTCTTGAATTAGGACTTGAAGGAAGTCAGTGACATGGATTAGTAGAGAGTTTTGTAAGGATAGGAATGCACAGTGAACAAGGATCGAGGGGCAAGTAGGAAGAACATTGTTCACTCTTCCACTATTTGTTTTTCTTCCATTTTATAATTCTTCTATTTGTCATTCATTCACTGAGTCTTTTTTTTTTAATCAGCTGGCTTGGGGATTGTTGTGATTTTTGGTTGTGGTCATTTTACAATCTATGCTTTCAGACTTCTCCTTGCATCTTACCTGGTCAGTATATGTGAATACCGTTTTTATTTGGATGTATATTATACTAGAGGATAAAGGATTTTAATATTAAAACATCAACCATTTGCAAGAGAACACTCTTCTATGAATAATCTTATAGCAAACTAATTGCTTTTGGGTATACGTTACTCCGAAAATATTAATTTTATAATGTAGGGTTTTTATTCTTAGATTTAATTGTATTGAGTATGAATATTTATGATATATGAAAAAAGTTTAAATAAAGCCTTTTCAGTTACCCTTGTCAGTGTGGGGTGGGGACATTTGAAAATTGCGCTTGGGTTGTCAAATAGCGTTTTTTGGATATGTGAATTATTCTATATTCACAGGTATTTGAAGCTTTGAATGTCTTATTCCTTAAATAATTTCTTAAATTCCTGAAACAAGTGTACCAATGCTTTATGCAAAGAAAGTATATTTAATTAATCACAGTACTATTTTATGCAAGTTTTTCTTAGTTGTAATTACAATTTATATGTTAGTCAACTTGAGAAAAAAACCTCACCCTGTGTACAAGAGATAAATTTATCAAACCTTGGTTTACAGCATGAAAAAATATACCGCTGAAAACTGTTTCACTCGGAATTTGGGTATTAAGTCACTTCAGCCACCAGCTTTGTTAAGAATAAATTGAACTGGATAATTCTAATAAATTCAAAGCAACGTGCTCTCTTAATCAGATTGCTTATATTATTGTTCTGAATGGTTTTGACCTGGCTCTCTGGGATATTAAGCACAACACAAGTCACGTACATTTTATGTAGCTGAAATTCATGTACCTGATGATAGCATCCTTAAGATCCATATGTTGCTACAATTGGGGCAAGGAGCATTTAGTGCTATTTAAAAAGCTTAGCTCTTGTCCCAGAATCCAGCTTGCATCTTATGACGTAGAACAGACTTATATAGTTAAAAATTGACTACCAAAGGATTAAATATGTGGCTAGGTGGGAGGGGGTGAGTGTATGAAGCATATTTATCGCTAGGCTTCTTGTTTCTAAGACCAGTGGTTCTCCCAGGACTGTATCAGCAGCACAGCTTCAGCATCTTCTGGGAATTTGTAAGACATGCAAAGTCTCTGAATCAGACTCTGGTGACAGAGCCCACAGTTTGTGGTGTAACAAGCCTTCCAACTGAAATTGATGCACACTAAAGATTGAGAGCCAATATTGTAGATATCGCCCTTATGGAAATTTAACTTGGTTATTGGCTGATCAAAGTAGTATAGGCATGGAAAATCTTCAGCTCTTATTTGTTCTTCTGTCTACTTCCATTGGCAGTTTGAGCATAATGTGTCGTCCCTTATCAATAAGCTACACATGTATATTTGAACCCCTCCTATATGCCAGGTACTAGTAAATGCTAAATGAATGTGTGCAGCAGAGTTTCTCAGCTGGTATACTGCTAATGAATTTCCAGTATGCTCCAATATTGATCCCATTATCCCTTGAGGAAGCTGGGGTGGGCCTGGGGTGCTCGAAGCTAGTTACCTTCAACTGTGAGTAGTTTCTTTTTCCATTTACCCTATAATGCTTTACAAATATCATTTTACATGTGCTCAGCAACATGAAAAAGGCTGGTAAGAACTAATGGAATATAGAGCTCAGACATGGAGTCAGACTGAGTTCAGATTTGGTTCCACTATTAAAAAACTGTGTGACGTGGGCAAATTACCTGATGTATGTCATCATGTACAAAGTGTGGACAGTTATTATGTATACATAGGTAGATATATAGATATAGCTCTATCTTCCTATGTCTATAGTTCATTGATTGCAGTAAGGATTCAATAAGGGCTTGGTACAGATTCTGACATATTCTGTAAGTACTAGCTGTTCTTATTTTAGGACTTCATAGGAAGGAGATGTGAAATGACATGGAGTACTCAGTAAAGTTTTCATAGGTAGAATCAAATTTGTGCTGGCTTATTAAGAGGTTTCGTGTAACCTAGAATGGAGAGGAAGGTTAAAGGGAAAGAATGGAATTAGGGACTGAATTCCAGCAGAGATTGTTTTAGGACATATCAACAGTGGATTTCAGGGTGTGTCCTTGGGAGCTCTTGGCACTACAGCAAAGGGGGCAGAAATTCACAAGAGAAATTGAGTGATCTGGTTTCTGATTTCTTCTGAAGGTAAGTTGGCAGCTAGGGAGTATAGAAAGAAATTTAGAGAACAGAAGACTCAACTTTGAGGATTACTGCTGCTTGGAGTAGAAATGGAGGAACCTAAAGTGAAAGCAGAATTATCAGTAAAATTGGAGTAGAAGAGAGAAATCAGGTTGGAGTCCTTTCTTTCCTAAGAAAGAGGAGAATTCAAAAGTAAGGTGGTATTCAGAACTGAGAAAGGCATGGATATTGTTTTTAGGAAGTTGCTTCTATGAAAAGTACAGAACAGGAGACAGATTTCCTAGATTTATTGACCACAGGAAGAAAAGGGGCAACGGAAATAGAGTATTTGTTCCAGAAGTTTGAGAAGTCAGGAAGGAAAGAAATAGAACATATTAGGTTTAGAGGGCGACTGTGCCAGGGAATAATTATTTTCAAGCTGGGGTGGTCAGAAGCAGTGAAAACTCATGGAAATGAAGGATGTACGAGGAATAATCAAAGAAACGGAAAGAGAGTTTATGAACATGTTTATAGAGTGAGTATTGTGTAGTGTGACTCTCCCCTCCCATACAATGCTTCCTGAGCATAGGGACCTTTTCTGTCTTTTTTACCACCATGCACCAGCTCTTGGCATGGTGCTCAAAGGGTCATAGTTGTCTAATAAAAGTTGTTAAATGAATGAATGAATCGCATAAGGAGTTCAGTGACAATGTTTTGTCTGTGCCTGTGAGTTTTTGTTCATTTGTTTATCTTGTTCCTTTGTTCTTTCACTTTTATATCCCACATGTGAGTGAAGTCATATGGTTCTCAACTTTTTCTGTCTGATTTATTTCACTTAGTATAATCATCTCAAAATCCATCCATGTTGTTTCAAATGGCAGTATTCCATTGTGTATATGTATGTTGGAAAGATGAAAAATAAAAACAGAATATTGAAAGACACAGAGAAAAAGGCATTGCTGAGCGCCTAGCTAATTATTTTACTTGAGCCCTAAATTTAGTTACGGGGAAAAAAAATCCCATGATCTTCATTTTTAGAAAGAAGTATAATTTCATTAGACTAGAACGCTTACAAATTCATACACACACACACACACACACACACACATATGCCAATGTTTTAAGGAGTGTGACTGAATAAAAAAAGGTGCACAAGACAGAACTCATGACCTCAAGGAAAAGAGTCTATACTAGACTGATAAAGCTTCTATCTTATGATACAGCTATTGAATTACCTTCCAATGACTTATAAGTTTTTTGAGGGGCAGAGACCATGGTTTTATCAGGTTTAAATTCAAGTCACATTTATTGGATACTTGGAAATCTTTCACATAACTTACTAAATAAAATACTGGCCTCCTGAGCAGGGTGGTTCCGCTTATTTTGGAAGGAAATGTGGTATGTGATGGGGAGAATGGACTCAGACCAGAGCTCAGACCTCATCTGCTCATTACTAGCTATGTAACTTTGATAAGTCAGCGTCTCTCAACTTCAACTTTCTCATCCTTCAAATAAGGATAGTAATGGAATTGGTATGGGGACTACATATGATAATACTCTCAGTGTACTCTTATCAGCACAGTGTCTGATGAAGATAATCAATAAAATGTCCCTTCTGTAGTTCTCATTTATTGTGAGGTAGAACGTGATAAGCACAGTATTAGGTCAAGTGCAAGAATGAGATATGACATCCTCCCAGGGGATTTGGTGAGGGCTTTATGGAGAAATGGATATTTTTAATTGATTCATGAAAGGTGATGGGATTTGGACATACAGAATTGGAATACATAAATATTTCATGACCTTCGAAGTATTTGTATAAAGGCTGTTCAGGTATCATAATGCAGGACCTTTTTAAACCACGGTTTGGCTAAAGACATAGAACTATAACTCAGGTGGATGAGTCTCATATTGAATCTTTGTAAAAGCTGAGAGCATGTTACTGTATCTCAGTGAATGTATTCCTGCTGGATGCTGAGAAATTATAGGCTGGTTTCATTGCTGTCTGATGATCCTACTTGATATAGGGATGTGGTTAGGAAATCTAAATGAATGGTTACTTGATACACGTATTTGGGTTTCCCTTTAAATGTCAGATGTTTGAAGAAAGTTGGTGGGGAGTGATGAGATAAGATCTATTCAGAGTTCAATTTTCTAATGAGTGCCGAAAGGCTACCTTTTAGCTAGGCATTTCAGAGATACCTGTTAAGCTTTGTGGTGACATCAAGATGATTTAGATCAGTACCTTGCAAGTTTTTCACATGTCACACACTTTTGTGTCCTTGAATTTTTGGTGACAGACTTAAAGGATTGAAGTTGAATCCATGAAAGTTATCATTGCAGAAATCACGTGGGTCTCCCTTCAGTACTGTGTCATCATCTCGGTAGAACACGTCAGTGTTTCCCTTGTTCTAGTGAATTCAGTCTTGGCGTTGTCTGTACTTCTTACCTAAAGCAAGGTGTGCCTTTATCAAGATTGTATCTGAGGACCTGCTCAGCTCAGAGTCCCATCTGATTGATGTCACAATAATTATCTTTCGTCAATTGCAGAAAAGATAAATTTACCTTGATCAAAATTTGAAGAACTTGCTCAAAAGAGTTCATGGGATACAGGCTAGATCCTAGATAATGTAGATGTCACAGATATTCAACATCCCTAAGGAGTATTATATTCTTTTGTGATATTTTAGTGCCCAGGACACAGCATAGTCTTAAAAAAAAAAAAAAAAATCTACACTGATTCCCCAGGTGGGCTCATGCTTTTTTAAGGTTTCTAATGTATGTCTCAGTCTAGCCTCCTCCTGAGCTCTAGACCCTGATAGCCAAGTGTCTACTCATGATGTAGAATCTAGATCATACAAACGCAATAATATTTGAAGCATCTCAAACTTAAAGTCCCAAACTGAGCTCCTGGTCCACCACCCTGCCCGAGACCAACTCCTCCTACAGCCTTTCCAGCTCAGATAATGGCGGTTCCAGTCTGTCAGTTGCTCAAATAAAAAACCTTGATGTACACAGTCTTGGACTCCTTTCTTTCTGTCATATCTATGCTTTCAGCAAATCCTTTTGGATCAACCTTCAAAGTGTATCAATTCTCAGCATCCTTACTGCCCCAGTGCTGGTCTATGCCTCACTCTCTCATTTGGATTATTGCAGACCTTTCCTAATTGCTTCTCCAGCTTCTCTCTCAGCAGATTTGATCCATGTCAATGGGAGCAGGAAGGAGAAGGGCTACTGTTTAGGCCAATATTTTCCCTAAAAGGAATTTCAGATTCCTTCAGGTCCTTGGACAGAGTTCCTCTTAATACTCCATAGAGTTTCAGGCCCCAGAGTTTGACAGGGGTCACGTTTCCCCCACTGTTTTGTCCACTGTAATAGAAGAGCTTCTCAGTATGGCCCCTGTAAATGTCAGACTTTGAGTTGATCCGCCTTTTGATGGACAGTTACCCTATGTATCTTAAATATATTACTAATCTTAAAATAATGAGAATCCTAAGACGTGTACTCACAACCTAAAGTATGCTGAAATTAGTTTCATCTTTTTAGTGATTTAGAACGAACGTCAGGATTTGGAACTGCTGCAGGCTGATCAATAGAAACATCGGTTATCATTGCATAGTAAAGGAAGTGCTGGTTAGTAGAAATTTCCAATTGAGTTATTGTCAGAAAAAGCAGCGTTCTCTCTTCTAAAATGAAAATAGTTTATTAAACCTCTCTGGTTATTTTTCCCTCTAAAATTTGGGACATATTGTGCATAGATATTATTGTTGTGGACTCACCAGCAATGATGCTTGTCTGGTGGATTTTATATATTACTTAACAAAGGAAATTTCAGTAATTGAATATTATAGGTATTTTATTTAACCTGAGCATATATGCTTTAACTTTCTAATTTTATCTTTATTTCCCAACCTTGTAGACCTGAGGTCCTTTATGGCTTAGTGGCAAAGTAAAAGATACTAATGAGAATGTCTTTGAGACATAATTATGTAGATTTAAAGGAATGATGTAGTTTTAATTATGCCCTTTAGCTAGTATACTTGCATATTAAACTCACTCATGCCTCAGTGTATTTTCCTCTGAAATTTTGCTGTTCTCAGGCCTTAAATTACTAATCAGCTCTTGGGTATACCTGAAGGTTATGTAAGCTAAGTTGAAGACTGCCAAAGAATGTGTTTAAACTATTAATCCAAAATATATAGAAGTTTATAGTTAGAAGAAATGGCCATGGGTTTATAGTGTTTCTTGCTGGATTCAAAGGGAGGAAATTCCAGAACCGTATGTGTATATAGTGCTTCCCTCCCCTCATCCCTAAATAAATAGTACCCTTTGGTTGTAATGTGTTGAAACATGTAATATATTATTTCCCTTGAGCTATTTTATTAAACCCAGGGAACTCGAAGTACAATAATAATAATTTTTTTGTTTTAATTTTTTACCTCTGTATTTTTGGCTTTTTTTGTTTACTTTTGTTATAACCATCTAGATTTAGCAGGAAAGTGATTATTAATACCTTGAAGCTATGAAATGATTTATTCATTTATGGGAAAAAGCATGACGCTACCTACCTAAATCCTACTTTGTGGGTGATTTTGTTTTATTTGTGAGAAGGTAGAATAGGAAAAATCCTTGGTAAATTATAAGGAGAAAAGCTCTGAAAATCTTTAGAGGCTAACTTTCCTCTCAGAGAGACAGTAAAAATAGAGAATTTGGAACAAGAGTAAGTAAACTTCCTTTAAAGGGAAAGATAGTAAATATTTTTGGCTTTGGGGACCACATAATTTCCATTGCACTTACTCTGCTGTTGAAGCATGAACTCAAGCACAGGCAATATTTAATAAATGGACAAGACTGTTACTGTCAGAAACAGACAGTTGTCTGGATTTGGCTTGTGGGCCGGACATAGTTTGTAGACCCCTAATTTAGAACATATGCAAGCACAAATCCCCATATGCCCATTATCATATCAAATAATTATTAGCATTTTCCATATTTCATTTATCTGTCTTATTCTTTGGATTTTAGCTGAAGTATTTCAAAGCAAATTCCAGGCGATGTCATGGGATGCCTACATACTTTTGTATGTGTCCCTAGAAAATATGGACATTTTCTTACATAACAATAATGTCATTATCTTACCACTTGGCAAAATTAACAGTAATTTTTTTTTATAACATCTAATATCCAGGACAAGTTCAAATTTCCCCAATTACCTAATACATACACACACACACACACACACACACACACACACACACACATACACACACACACAAATAATAGGTAATTAGGGAAATATAGACATATGATATATATATGATTATATATATGAATTTTTTTGAATGAGGATCTACATCAGATGTATGTTACATTTGGCTGTTGTCTCATAAATCCCTTTTAGTAATACTTTACTTAGTACCTCTCCTTTTCTTTCTTTCTTTCTTTCTTTCTTTCTTTCTTTCTTTCTTTCTTTCTTTCTTTCTTTCTCTCTTTTTCTCTCTCTCTCTCTCTCTCTCTCTCTCTCTCTCTCTCTCTCTCTCTCTCTTTCTTTCTTTCTTTCTTTCTTTCTTGTTTACTTTTTTGAGTCCACAGCTTACTGAAGAAATGAACCAGTTGTTTTATAGAATGTTTCACATTCCAGATTTGTTTACTTCCTGTGGTGTCATTTAATTTGTTATCATATTTCCCATTTTTCCTGTAAATGGAGTTAGCTGTAGAGATTTATGTAATTTCAGGTTCAACCCTTTTGGTAAGAATCCTTCATAAGTGGTACTTTGCTTTTGATATTGTATCACATCAGGAGGCATATCACTAGCCTGAACATTCCCTTGTAAAGTTCTCCTTCAACTTTTATCTATTAAATCATTGTCCCCAAATCAATTATTTTCTTTTCATTTCTTCATTTATTAGCTGCAGTTCCTCTGTGAAGAATGTCCTCTGATCATCTTGGGTATTTGGTTCCTCTGAAATACAGTTAATAGGGAAGGCAGTATCTTTGAATCTCATTTTATGGATGGGAATTGAGTCTCAAAAAGGTAAAATAAATTGCTTAAAGTCACAAACCCAGTAATCTGTATAACTCAGAATCAAAGCAAAGTTTTTGATACCATTTCTAGGTATTTCATATGTAACACCAATGGGAGCCAGTGGAGTGACAGCATAAGTTCTTGGCTCAGAAGTTAAAGGGAGAGAAATAGAGTGATTTAGGATAATTTCATTTTCCTCCCTCTGTCCCCCACCCCCCATCACCACCTCCAAATAAATTCTGGAAAGAGGAGGTAGTTTTATAAATGACAGAGTTTTCCAGAGCAACTGAGAGCTTGGAAATCAAATTGCTTGGAGTCATATTTCTGTTCTACCACTTAGCAGCTGTAACCTGACTTTTGGCAGGTTACTTATCCTTTCTGTGCTCTAGTTTCCTTGTCTGTAAAATGAGGATCCTAATAGTATCTGTCTTAGGGTTATTGTGAGGATTAAATGAAGTAGATGCATGGAAAGTGCTTAGAACAGTCCCATGAAAAAATAAGCACTCAATACCATTTAGCTTTTCAGAGATATAACTATCGTATCCTATAGCTATACCTTTAATTCTACAAAATAACACAGCAATTGTTAGGAAAGCAACGTGAGGTTGTGCTGTTGACACTAAAAGTGATGGTAGGGCAGTATCCTATCTGTAGGCATGAAAAAGAGCATGAATCTTAAGAATGGAAGCTGTGGATGCTGCATTTCTGTAATAGTTGTAACTGCCGAGAAACATTGTTTTAAATTTTAGTTACACGCATAGGAGTTGTTATTTAGTGAACTCCCAGAGGAAAGCAATGAAAAGATGTACCTAAGAAATGTACCTAAGAAATGAAAGCTCTGCATTTAAAATTTTTTGTTTGAATTTCTTATTGTGAAAAATATTTCTTTTTGGAGTCTTCTGCCCGTACCCAAACCCCACCTACCATTTTAGAGCCTTAAGGCTTTTCTCTGAGCACAGCAGGAAAAGCTGTCAAATGTACTGTCATGTTTTCAGCAGGACATAAAATACTATGTAGTGTGTGGGGAAAAGCAAAGTGCTCTCTGCTTTTACCCGCTTTTCCATGATCTACTTGCTAGAGTTATGGGTGGTATCATTGTATTTAAGTTATGTTCCTAATCATATCTTAGTCATATTTGGGGGCTTTTTAAAGACTCATTTTAAAAGATCCCTTTAGCACCGTATTTTTCATCATCTTATAAAGCAATGGAAATCATAATTACATTTTTCGAGATGTACTGCAGTGGATTCTGTTAATAACTTTATCATTTTGCATTATTTTCTCATGGTTGACATTTTAGGACTGGGCCAAAAATATATGTATGTATTTGGTTTGGTCATAGACTATTCCTGTTTGTTCATAACCATTTCTTTTCTGATTTGTTGTACAATATTATGAAAGATCTTTCACTATATATTTCTTGAGTTGTCAAGTATCTTTTGAGCCATATTCAAAAGGACAGTTGTGTTATAGAATGTGCTATACCTCATTTGAAGTTTTTCTGAGTACTCGAAAGTGTTTTGTATTTGGCCACATGAATTAGAATGGGTGTAGTTAGTATAATTTTCTAGTTATACAGGAAGGCAAATTTTTTTTAAAAAAGCAGTAATTGGGGTAGCCGTATGGCTCAGTTGGTTAGAGCATGAGCTCTGAACAACAGGGTTGCCGGTTCAATTCCCACATAGGCCAGTGAGCTGCGTTCTCCACAACTAGATTGAAGACAACGAGCTGCTGCTGAGCTTCTGGAGGGATGGCAGGATGGCTCAGTTGGTTAGAGCACGACGTCTTAACAACAAGGTTGCCGGTTCAATTCCCACATGGGATGGTGGGCTGCACCCCCTGCAACTAAAGATTGAAAATGGCAACTGGACCTGGAGCTGAGCTGCGCCCTCCACAACTAGATTGAAGGACAATGACTCGGAGCTGATGGGCTCTGGAGAAACACACGATTCCCCAATATTCCCCCCCAAAAGAAGCAGTAATCATAGCTTTTATATTTCAAGTTTTGATTTCCAAATAAAGAAAAATGTGTATAAAATGTTATTCTTACAAAGATATTACGGGAATAATAAGAATGGCGGGGTCAGTATGTGGTTAAATATGAAGATCAGAGAGCTGTCAGTCTTCAAGGGGGTGTGCCTGTCCAGGTACTTCATTGTGATACATTGTCTTCAGCTACTGGAAGGCCTGAGAAAGAACACTGGATGTGATGGCTGCAGGTCACAACCCAGGTCCTCACCTCTGCCTTGGGAGCTCTGAAAAACTGTGTACTATGTTTGGGTCTCTGTTTTCTCCCCTGTGGAAGAAAGGAAATGATACCTGCTTTTTTGTGTGTGAGGATCAACGGTTAAGCAACTTGCCTGGAGTGACAATTCTTGCTAAAGTGCAGATTGTTAGTACATCAAAGTTAGGATAAGCTATGAGGTCGGACAATTAAGTTCACGAACTCATCCTAGAAAAAGTGCTACATATACCTCATTGCTGAATATCACTACGGTCACCTTTGAAGTATCCCTTTTGGGAAGATATGCACAGATGCCAGTGCCTAATCCACCCTTCAAAGCAATTTTGGAACTCTTTTTCTGGAATGTCCATCAGAGCTGTCATCGTATTACCTTTGATACCCTGAACGTCATCAAAATGTCTTCCTTCCAATTTTCTTTTATCTTCGGGAAAAGAAAGAAATCATTGGGGTCCAGATCAGGTGAGTAGGGAGGGTGTTCCAATAGAGTTATTTGTTTACTGGCTAAAAACTCCCTCACAGACAGTGCTGTGTGAGCTGGTGCATCGTCGTGATGCAAGAGCCATCAAATGTCGAAAAGTTGAGGTCATCTAACTTTTTCATGTAGCCTTTTCAGCACTTCCAAATAGTAAACTTGGATAACTGTTTGTCCAGTTGGTACAAATTCATAATGATAATTCCTCTGCTATCAAAAATGGTTAGCAACATCGGTGCAGCAAGTTCACAAACTTAATTGTCTGATCTCATATATCGGTTATGAGGGAGCACAGTGACGATTATTTCGGTCTGTTAAGGTTTGACGTGGTCGCTTTATGGTCTTGGTTAAAATACCTACCTTCACCAAAGTCTGTCTTGTGCCCTCATCTGTATGTGGGAATAATAATCCCTATTTTGCATTGGTTCTTGTGAGGAGCAGCTCTTATGTCTGTCAAGCCCCCAGCGCAATGCCAGGCACATATAGGTGCTGTATGCATGGTAGCTGTTATTGTCATTTGCTTTAAAAATTACTGATAGTTAACAAAAACTCATTTTGTGCATATTAATGTGAAAGACAGTAACCGAGCCCTTTGGTAGAAAGAGGAAGTCGTAAGTACTATCAACATGTGTCATTTATGGAAAGTGTCAATTTCTAACAATGTTCTCTTTTAAGGTAATAGACTTAATTGAAAATGAGTGTTGCAAAATTATGTAAACAGTATTGATTTTTCTTGAAACCAAAAACATTGATGTGTATAATAAGTAAAGGAAGTTCTAAGCTTGGATTTCATTTTTATACATGAGCTCTTCCCTTTCTCCGTGAATGTTATCTTATACTGTGTTCATTACTCAACCTTCTTAAAAAATAGAATTTAAACCCAAAGTTGTAGAAGTAAAAGTATAATTAAATGAGACGAACCTATATATTAAAGCTCATCTTCTGCCTGTGAATTCTAAGGTGAATTCATAAGCCTCCAGCTTTCATTTCAGATCTCACTCTTTGCTCTGGTTGACTCTAGTAGTTATCCTTGTGCATTATTTTCTGTGAATGTGGAAATGAATTGTGTGTGCATGAGAAGCCATCCTTTTAGTTCGTTAGCTCATTACGGTAGCTGCTGAGCCCTGGTGACATCTTTAAGAAAGGTAATAGAAACACTTGTCGGGGAAAATGTTAGGAATCAAAGTTAACTGAGGTGAAAGAGCTATGTATAAGCCTTTTTTTATTCTCCTGTTTTATATAGGTTTGTAGTATTGTAGTACAAGCTAAATGCCTTTTTTCAACTTTTTGATTTGATTCCTTGTCAGTATCATGGAGTAGGAAATGACTTACCATTTCTTTTGTGATTACCTAGTTAACAAATATCTTTAATCTTCTTGTGGAATTCATGAACTTGATCATGTGTCCCATGCACCATCAGCAATCTTGGCCATCACAGTTCTCTTCTCTCTACTTTGAGAGCTTTGTCTTGGTACCATAAAGAGCACTAATGTTCTAGCATTAAGATAATTTTTCTGATTATCAGTATTGTAAAATACTTGGATACTTAACATTGAAAGGATTGATTCCTTTCTGGGAATTCTAATGAAAAGGTATTAAGTGGCTTTCCAGGACCTGTAAAGATTCTTGTCAGCATTTTGCCTGTAAAACTGCAATTAAGTTAGGAGGAAAATAAACCACGTCATTCAACATTTTTTAGTAATCAGATTAATTGCGTGATTGGAATTAAAACATTGAGATTTTTTGTTTTAAAAATAAAAAAAATACTGCCCTACATGATAATTGAGAGCGAGGTGTGCCACTAGCTCTCAATTGTATTTCAGATTCTGTCATTCACAATAGCCACTTGTTATACTCTCAGAATGGCAAAACATGACAATTTTTGAGAAGTGTTGTAAAAATGTAGGTGTTTGTCAGCAAAATCGATTTAACTTTTTACTGACATAAAATAGATCTAATTTTATAACTAAGGTAACTTGGAATAGTTATTCATGTTATATACTATACAATGTACATTTAGTATGATCTAGAAAAAATGTGACTATGATGTCTACTTTTCAAATGGGGAAAATATTAATATGAGAAATAATCATACTTTGATTCAGATTTGTAACACCTTGATTTTATTTGAAAAATTACATTTTCAGAGAAGGTGCTTTCTAGTTATTCAGACGTGAATTCAGATCTCAGTTTCACCCCTGACTAGCTGCAGGCTTCATTAAGCAAGTTGCTTTATTGCTCTGAACCTCAGTTCCCTTATCTATAAAACAGTACTGAAGCCTCCTTCATAGTGTTGTTAGGACTTAAGCAAAATAAAGTCTGTAGGACAGTTCCTAGAACAGAGGAAGCATTGAATAAAAGACAGCTCTTACTGTGGTTACAAAACAACTTATTTTCCAGAAATTAAACCATAAGGGTTGGAATGTGAATTCAAGATTACTGTTTAATTTGAATTTTGGAATTACTATTTCATGAGGATGGAGACTATGTAGTTCACGCTCGTCATCAGTTTTTAGTGAGATACTCAGGAAAGTATAAAGTTTGTTAATATTTAGGTTGTAAAGCTGAGGAGCATTTTTTTTAATTGAAGTTACCTTCAAATTGGCATCATTTGTACATTTCTTTTTGTCCTTTTTTTTTTGCCCCCAAGATATTCACATTGGCAATTTACACATAGAATTTTATTGGAAAAGAAAATCTATTTGATTTACGTAATGATAATAAAGAAAGCCAGTGTTCTTCTAGTTCTTGCATATTGAAGTATCAAAACCCAAATAAAAAAATACATGAGAAATATTGTTTCATTTTTTTTTTTACTTTTCAATCATTCCCCTTTAGAACACCTGTCATTTCCGTCAAAAGATTTTGCATAAACTTAGTATTTTACTGCATTATTATTTTGTGTTTTGCAATGGCAAAATTAGAAATGACATATCTTCTTTAAATAATTATCAAAGCAAAAGTTCCTACATATCAATAAGGTAATGAATAAGAGTTGTGGTTGTTTCTTCCCTGCGTGTTTGCTCTACCCTGACTGCAAGTATTATTAGACAGTGCACATAGCAGTGAATGCATTCTCTTCTTAAGTAAGATACACAATTAAAGTCAGGCTTACAAAACCAAAAATTATATTTGAGGATTCCAGCAAATTTGGCAAATTACTCATTCTTAACTGGGTTTATAGTTTCTAAAAGTTAAAATTCATAACTCATCTCCTTACAGCGATGAGCAAAAATAGACAATGCATTTGAACTCTTGAGTCACCAGAATGGAGCTACCTTGATTCATGTGTAATCTGTGAGAGGGGCCTCCAGCCACCATAGGTTCTGCCTCTGTGTCACTCTCGTACAGATTAAATCCTTAACATCTCAGTCTTTATTTGTTGGAAGGTTTCTCTATATTTGTCTTACCATTTATGAATATTTTGTATCTCTAGAATTTTTAAAACCTCGATTTTAAAAAACCATGTCTTTTATTTTCTGCCTTCTTTCTCCAATATAGTACTCTACAGTCAATTTCTTTAAGGAAAAAAAAAAATTTAATTAATGAACAAGAGGCTGTCAGTGTAGTATAGCAAAAAGGGAAGAAAATGCAGCTTAAAGCTCCTTTTTATTTTGCTTTGTTCAATCCCCAGTTGAATGAAAGAGTGTTGAGCAGCGGCCAAACCATGGAATTTGAGATTACTTGTTTCAATATTGAATGAAGGGCTCAGCTGAGAGAGATGGGTTTTAGTGGATGTTTTCCCCTTAGTGGAATTAAGGTGACTTTCCTTTGCACATTGTGTCACCTCAATTTACGAGCTAAACAGCTTGGGCTTTTTGGTTGGGTATCTTAATTTTGCAGGTTTGTGGGAGATGTTTTCATAACAGAAAGGAAGAGTTGATAATCTTCTGAACCTTTAAGGAATTGAGATTTAACAGTTCATTATACACTTATATGTAATTTCATGTGCATACCTATGGACTTTAATTTGGAATTTTTGAAGACCCTTGCTATCAAGAATAGTGGGCATTAGGCTTAGAGATATAATAGGGAGAAGTCCCTGCTGTCACAATTCACTGTCTGATAGCATTTAATACAGCTAAGAAAGAGAAACCTAAACCACACGGTGGGGTACATTCATTGCTTGACACAAGTTAGAGCAGCGAGTTTTGTGAATTGCAGATCTTTCAGTATGATAAGATAAAACGCATTCTTCAGCATACATATAAATCTTCTAATAGTAACTGCTTGGTGAAAAGGTCCTCATTACCTACTACTACTGAACTTTCAGAAGTGATATTGTGCTTTTATTTCTTTAGAAACAAATTAAGTACATCAACTTGGGGGATTATTAGTATGCAACAAATTACTCTTCAAAGCTGCACAAAGAAATGTTAGTCCTGTAATTTTATGTGTTATGTTACCGCATCCTGCACATTTGTATGCTGTATAGGACACCGGAGGTGGCTTTCCAACTTAAAAAAAAAATTAATCTACATGTTAAGTGGCTAGTACACTTGTGAGTCTAGAAGTTGTCATATCAGAGAGCCAATTTTAGATTTTCACAGCTATCTCCAGCTTTCCTTTTTTGTTATTACCTTGTCATTAAATCATTAAGTTCAAATTAACGTGTACTAGGAGTTCTTATTTCAGGAGCAGCTTTTCTTTGTAAAACAATGAAAAGTGATAATTTATAATAAATGTTTAATTTATGACATGATAAACTGAAAAAGATAGCTACTTTGACTTTATTTCTCTTCTGTTATGGCTTTGGAAAAATAATCTTCCTGTTACTCAATCATTTTAGGTATAAAATGGTGATTGTATTAATAGTACTGCAAAAAGTATTGCAAATGTATTCAAAGTCAACTGCTTATATAATTTATGAGGCTGGCTTTGATTTTCTAATAATTATTTATAGGAAATATCAGGAAAGGCAATTACTATCATTATCAGAACCAAGAATAAATGTTTATTTAGTGCCTATCACACACTAGACAGTAAAAGGAGCATGAGACCCCAACTGCTAGCTCTGAAAAGGAGCAAGGACAAACCTTGGGCTTCTCTATTCACTTGGCTCTACCCTTTTTCTAGAAAGACAGCAATTTTTTCTAGCTCAGGCTGAGAGGAGAGACTGTGAAATGAAAGGTTACTGTATATTAATCATTTGATAAGTATTAGGTGGAGCCATGTGAAATTGCCATTTATGTAGATCAAAAATGTGTAATATCATGGCAGTTGCATTTGGTCCCATTTAATACTTACAGAGCCACTGGTGAGTGCCAGGCTTTGTCATAGAAGCTAAAGGCATAGAAGCTAAAGACACAGAAGCTAAAGGCACAGAAAACAGATGAAATTCCTGTCTTGAGGTTTACATTCTCATGTGTTCTACAGGCAGACCGCTCTTCCTCTAGACTCGCGTATATCGAACTGCCTACTCCACATCTCCACTTGGGTGCTGAATAGGCATCTAAACATGTTTAAACCAAGCTCCTGGTGAACAAACAATACACATAGATTTTACCTGTTTTGTAGATAGTTATCACAGCTAGAAGGATCACGAAAATGTGGCCTAGCCCAAGACCCCCCTCCCCAAGACAGCCAATAAACAAAGCAGTAATTTCTACAGTACCAAATGATGGTTTTTATTTATTGAATTTTAAAGAATACCAAGACATGAAAATGGAGCCTGGTAGACTAAACACAACTATGTTGTATTTGTTCTTTCTAATACATGGTGACAAGCTATTCTGCATCCTTCACGACATGGTAAATAGCTGAGATGCGTCATGATTCAGTGAATGAGCTCTGGATAGGGAATCAGCAGAGTTAGACCAGAGTTTCAGATTTGCTATTGAGGACCTCTGTTACTCAGGTATCCATCGGGAAATGTAGTAAGTTAACTGTTTCTACATACTTTAGTGATGTGGTGAAAATAGATGAGATAATTACCAAGTGGTTTGAAAATTCACTTTTTAGAAGGGTTTTATATATATGATATAGGTAATAATTTTCATATTTATAATTTAGTGTGTTTTTTTGTTTTTAGCTTTTTTTTTTTTTTTTTTTTTTAAGATTTTATTGGGAAAGGGGAACAGGACTTTATTGGGGAACAGTGTGTACTTCCAGGACTTTTTTTTTTTTTTTCCCAAGTCAAGTTGCTGTCCTTTCAATCCTAGTTGTGGAGGGTGCCATTCAGCTTCAAGTTGTTGTCCTTTCAGTCTTAGTTCTGGAGGGCGCAGCTCAGCTCCAGGTCCAGTTGCTGTTGCTAGTTGCAGGGGGTGCAGCCCACCATCCCTTGCGGGAGTCGAACCGGCAACCTTGTGGTTGAGAGGACGCGCTTCAACCAACTGGGCCATCTGGGAGGCAGCTCAGCTCAAGGTGCCGTGTTCAATCTTAGTTGCAGGGACGGAGCCCACCATCCCTTTCGGGACTTGAGGAATTGAACTGGCAACCTTGCGGTTGAGAGCCCACTGGCCCATGTAGGAATCGAACCAGCAGCCTTCGGAGTTAGGAGCACGGAGCTCTAACCTCCTGAACCACCGGGTCGGCCCTAGTTTTTGGTTTTCTTGACTAAGGTACTACAGATTTCAAATTTTTTTTTTTTTAAGATTTTATTGGGGAAGGGGAACAGGACTTTATTGGGGAACAGTGTGTACTTCCAGGACTTTTCTCCAAGTCAAGTTGTTGTCCTTTCAATCTTAGTTGTGGAGGGTTCTGTTCAGCTTCAAGTTGTTCTTTCAGTCTTAGTTGTGGAGGGTGCCCCTTAGCTCCAGGTCCAGTTGCCGTTGCTAGTTGCTGGGGGCACAGCCCACCATCCCTTGCGGGAGTCGAACTTGCCTGGCAACCTTGTGGTTCAGAGGACACACTCCAACCAACAACTGAGCCATCCGGGAGGCAGCTCAGCTCAAGGTGCCGTGTTCAATCTTAGTAGCAGGGGGCAGAGCCCATCATCCCTTGCGGGACTCGAGGAATCGAACTGGCAACCTTGTGGTTGAGAGCCCACTGGCCCATGTGGGAATCAAACCGGCAGCCTTTGGAGTTAGGAGCACGGAGCTCTAACCGCCTGAGCCACCGGGCCGTCCCCAAAATTTTGTTTTTTTAACAAAATACTTTGTTTTGAAATGTTGCAAACTATCTGATTTAGTCTTTACTCAGTAGGCAGATTATTCTCCCTAATTGTTCTTTTGACCATGTTCATTATAATATATTATGATAGAGTTAATTTTAAAATTTAATTCCTATGAACGAATATATAAGAGATTTGTTAGGCTATTTAAAGTATCTTCTAACACTTAAAAATACGTACTTTAAAGTTCTTTTAAGTTGGGGAAATTGAAAAAAATATATATTTTCCTGGTTCACCTCTTCATCCTTTTCTGTTAGCATACTCCCGATACATAGTTAATTCAAAAGAATAGTTGGGCAAAATGAATGCAGTTTCTTAATGAGATAACAAATCAAATTTGAGAAGCGAATAGATAACCTAAAGCCATACAATAAGTTTACATAGCTTTCCCTGCATTGCTGAGAACGCAATCCGTCAATAATTCAATTTAGTTACATTTGGTTATAAGAAAGCAGCCACTTTGTTTTGAGACATTAATTCTGATTTTTATCATAACTCACAAGTTGAAGTAACCTATCATTACTGTGGTACCTGTGAGTAACAGGTCAGTAAAAGGGGAGAGGAGGAAGTTTTTCTCTTCAGTCATGAATATTTCATTATTTCTCAGATATTTTCCTGGAGTTTGACATGCTATTCCTTTGTATCAAATAATATTTATATGTTTGTTATGTAGGTAAGTGTTATAGTGTTGCAAGGAAAAATAACCCCACCAAAATAAATCTGAAAATTTGTTTAATTTTTCCATACTAGGTATCTTTGAACTATGTATTAATAAGATAACAGGAAATTGAACTACCCCTGTAACAAATCCACCTTTCTTATACTTTATTTTGGGAAGCATAGTAATATGATGTAATTTGTGGAGCTCTGCAAGACTTGCTAGATGTTACAGTAAATTAAAATGGCTTTACTTAAACATATGGTAATTTGCCCTTTGTTATTATGATAGAAAACCTTTCTGTTTCCCTTATACAACATATTTTAAGCAAATTGAAAATTATCACTAAGTTCTAATAGCAGAAGCTGTTTCTAGAATTGTTGCCACTTTAAAATTTTAACCTAGTTTCAGAAGAGATGACCTGTGTTTCCTGGGTAATAAATACATTTACATGTGTTTATGATAACGTGGTAGAAAGAACATGAACTTTGAGCAAGGCATAAAAAGGTGTCAGTCCTGACATGACATTTTACTCTGTGTTTGAACATTTCACTTAATCATTTCAAACCTCAATTTTCCAGGCTGTAAAATAGGAATGGTGACACCAATTTTGTAGGGTTGTTAGGAGATTCAAATAAGCGGATCTATGTTATGCCTAGTCCACTGCCTGGTATGTAAACTTTTTATTTAAAAAAAATTTTAGACTTACAGATAAGTTGCAAAAACAGTACCAAGAGTTCCACATACACTTCACCCACCTTCCCCTAATATTGACATCTTACGTAGCTGTTATACCGTTATCAAAATCAACAAATTAACAGTGGTACAAGGCTATTAACTAGAGATTTTATTCAGATTTCACCAGTGTTTCACTGATGTCTTCCTGCTGTTCCAAGGGTCATTCAGGAGTGCATTTAGTTGCCGTGTCTCCTTAATCTTTTCTAGTCTATGACAGTTTCTCAATCTCGTCTTTCATGACCTCTATACTCTTGAAGGGTCCTGGTCAGTTTTAGGCAGACTGTCCTTCACCTTGGGTTTATTTACTGTTTTCTCAGGATTGGATTGAAGTTATGCATTTTGGGCCAGAACATCACAGGACTGATGTAACATTATCAGGGGCACATGACATTAGCATAACTTATTACTGGGATATGAAACTTGATCACTTGTTAAGGTGGTGTCTGCTGGGCTTCTCCACTGTATAGTTACTATTTTCTCAAAACGTCTTGGGCCAGATACTTTTAAACTATGTAAATGTCCTGTTTACCCACTAATTTGGCATCCTTTGGTGGTTCTTGCCCACAGCTATTGTTAGTATGGTGTTCTAGTGACTGTTTTCTCTTTTTCTACCCTTCTACATTTATTAATTGAAGTTCTTCTGTAAGGAAAAGCTGTCCCTTTCCCCCCATTTATTCATTAATTTATGTCAGTATGCATGGATAGCCTATGAATTATACACTTCATTCTATGGGTTCTAATTCAGTGCTGTTGTTGTTTATTTTGTTACTTAAATTGTTCCAGCTTTGGCAATTAGGAGTTCTTTCAGGTCAGTTCTGGGGCCCTTTCGACATGCCCCGTTCTCCTTTGAGCACATCTCTCTCTGGCACCACAAGACACTCCAGGCTCATGTTTTCCCTGTCTTGGTCCTAGAATCAACCGGTTCTCAAAAAACAAACAAACAAACAAAAAAACCACCTTGTAAAACCTCTTCAAAAATAAATTAGCTACCTGTCACTCAACATACTTTTTCTAATTCTTGATAAAATGTGTATTGCTCTTTTGATCTCCTTCTGATGCAGCCTTAGGGAATTTAATCTCACCAAGTGGGAACTGTTTGTTTTTGACCTTTGGAGAGAAACAAAACACTTGCCTGTAACAGAAAGCAACAGATCTTCTCTTTGTCCCTGAACTTGTAGAGGGACAATTTGGCTTGTCACTGTAACTTAAAACTTTGTTTCATGCCATTGTCATTTTGGAGGATGATATATTTCTTCTATCATGTATTGCTAGTTTTTTAAATCTAATGTAAGTTTTTCTTGGGGTCATCTGTAATGTAGCCAAACTTAAAGGACTAGAAGATGATGTGTAATCTAATAAGTGAAATATCTCATTATGTTATGGTGACTTTGGGAAAATCACTTATCCGTTTAGCAGGTCATTTTTAGAGTTATTTTGGAGCAAATTTTATAATTTCGATGGAAATAAAAGTGTGCTAAAGATCTTGTCTTTTTTGTAGAGTCTGATTCATTTTGGGCATTGATAGAAAAATATACATTTTAATATGCCATGAGTAACCACTAGAGTGTGGTCACTATTCAAGACATTCTGACACTGAAAGATTAGCAATCAAGGTGGGAAGAGGAATACCAGCAACTGGAATCAAAAAGAAAACTGGGGTGACAGTATTAATGTCACACAAACTGCAGTACAAGGAGAAAAGTGTTGAACAGGATAAATACATATTTATAGAAGGTGTATTACACCAAGAACATATTTGCTAATTATGAACTTTTATGCTCCTAGAAGCGTATAATTGAAATATACCTATATATGTAAATATTTATAATAAAAATATTTATATATTTCTTAACATTTGTAGGATTAGGGAATTATATTTTTGTAATCATCCTGGAGGCTCTTCAAAACCTTAGACTTATTCCATATCATATATATATATACACCAACGTACACTATGTACTATATCATATATTACACACATACACACACTAGGTTGTTAGTACTATCTTGAAATATCTTTTTAACGCTCAAGCTAGATCTTTAAAATTCTATCATAATCTAATGTTAGTTCTAGAAAATACTTGCTGTGGATTAAAGTTGCTAGGTACGGCAATCTAGAAGAGCAAACTGAGAAAATACAAAAAACAATCTGGGAAAATAAGAAAATAGTGTTAAAGTAAGCTTGCAGAAGTTAAATAAATTTGCATTTAATTTTTTACTTTGAACTGTTTGTAAAAATCAATTCTTATATCTGTGAAGAAGGGAGCCTTTTCCTTGGAGATTAGAAGTCCTCATCAGCGAATTTCTGTGCAGTCTTTGACTGCAGGCGTGGATGATGTTTTTGGTTTGCTCCCCTTGTTTCCAGTGAGTGAAAAGAACAATTTATTCAAGCTGAGCCAACTCATCTTAGACTAGAGCGTTCTGTATGTCAGCCAACTCCTGTGGTTTTTCTGGTGATATTTGTTTTATGTTGGCTTTTTTCCTACCAGTGAGATAGTGACTAAATTGACTACCTGTTATGAGTTACTGAATTGTCCTTTAGGCTATAAGTATGTGATTCAATAAACGCTTTTATTTTTGTGAATGAGGGTTGTCTGTGGTTTCTGTTTTCAACTTTGGGCAAATTATACTTAAATCTTAATAAATTTTCATCCACTGTTATGTCAGTGGTATTTATATCAGTGAATAAAGTACACTTCTAAAACAATGCTGAAAGTTCCATCATTAATCTATCCTTTTCTTAATATCAGGCACACTGGCTGAACAGATAGCAAATTAAAATTACCTACGGAACCCTCAACCCATTACCTCCAGGTTGAATTGTTGAGGCCTCTATTTAAGTGATATGTCAAGTTGCAGTATTTAGTGGTACAAATTTGCTAAATGTCTTGTCACGGAAAGTTAACAGAATAATAAATATAAGATTAGCTTTCAGTCCTCTGGTAGAGATGAGCCAATGAATATACAGCACAAAAAGATTCTGTTCACCCTAGTAAACATTTAGTGGCAGCTGCAGTTTGCTGGACTTTGTGTTTGGCATGGGGTTTACAGAAGTGAATGAGAGGTGATTGAAATAGGCAACGCAGGGATTAGGGTTCTTTCCCCAACTCACTCTGCAATTTAGGGTTAGACCCTCTGTTCCTTGCTTTCCTACATAATAATAGCTGCACACTAGATGATGTCTGAAGCCTGTTAAAGCTCAAATTCTGATTCTGATAAGGAAGCTAAATTTGCTAAAGCTCCAGATAGAGTTGCCAGTTCAATAAGCGATGGTGTAGTCTGCTTTCCTATCCGTTTTTCATATTCCCCTTTCTCTGAGTTTGCACTCCAGTTCTTTATGATGGCCCCAACTGTGGGGTATTACAGGAGGAGGAATACCAAGTGGGCCTGGTAACTTGAACGCATGCTGAAGCACTGCTTGGCATTTCTTCATTCAGATATGTAACTTCAAGTTTGCCATTTTTTGTGATTCTAAAATTATGGTAAATTTGAAACCAAATAATAAGTGAGTGGCTTGTTAGACCTACCATTTCTTTTGAAAATAGACATTTATCTCTGGTTTTCACTAGACTCAGAATAATTTTTTTTTTACTGTGGTTTAGTGTGACTTTCACATGTCCCTGAAGCAACTGAGTGACAGTAGGGAAGCAGCCTGTCGCTGAATGTTTGCCGTGGATAACTGACACTTATCATAGTTTTTATTCATTTTCTCCATTTATCATTTTGTACCATTTTCTAGAAAGTAGAAGACTAGGATTTTAATTCCAGCTTCTCCACTGGAATTACTTTATTCCTAAGTAATTGGAATAACTGTTCACTCTATCTCTTGAAACCTTAGTTTGCTCGTTTATAAAATAGGGATGCCTAACTTCTATACCTTCCAGGTGGTAAAGGATCTAAGAATTATTAGTTTGTAACTGCTAATGATCTATACAAAGGTAAGCTATTAGTATTGAAACATCACTGAATAATACTTTATTTTTTATTTTTAATAACAATAAACAATAAAAAGTAGTACATTTGTACTAAATTCCCCATTAGGAATTTATCAATGCTGTTCTTACGTAATATCTGACTGAATAGATACAATTAGAATGATGTAGATCACACACCCCAGGTCACAGATGGCCTTCAAATCTTGTTTTGTGAGTCTGTTTGGGTACAGTCTTGTATAGTACAAAGTGAAAAAGACACACAAACCTACTAGCCCACATACCACCTGCATTCCTGAACAGATGGCTCTCTTAGTTTCCTCTGATGATTATGGCATTTTTTGATACACAGCTGGTATTTCTTTTGATCTGTTGGCTTCACTGAAAGTGGTCTGCTTATTCAACTACATCATCAGATTACATAGGATCATTCCATTTAGTCCTTTTCTGTGGGTTTTGGCATTTCATTTTCTAACAAAGTAGTCTATCAAAATTATAAAATTTCAGCTTGACCCTTTCTCGGGGGAAATTCAAGAAAAAGAAAACCTGCTTACTCTGGGGTCTAGAACTGAAAATGTTCTCCATGACTACAGGGAGAACATCTGTCCTGTTTTCTTGGATTAAACAGTAGGGGAGGAAAACCCCTTTTTATTCCACTCATCTTAAATTCTCCGTCTAGGGTCCTGTAAATTAGACTGACAAAAGACAGATTTACAAGAGAAAAACAAAGAGATGTGCCTGCTTTATCATTTTTCTTGAGTTCCATTGGTAACATAGTGCCCCTGAAAATAATTTGCTGCTGTCTTTGGCAGAAATGAAATTGGTGTGTTGCCAGCACCACAGCTGGGATGTCAGGACTAATTTGGGAGGTCGCAAACTGCCACTCACCCACCTTTAGATCAGTATTTATTTTCTGCATTTCCCATCACTGGATGAAGTGGCTTGGAGAAGCCAAGATGGAAGAGTGTGTTCTTCACTTAATTCCTATGTAAATACTTAGAGCTGTTCCTTTGAGTTGTGCATATGGATAGTTAGAATGTATTCTCTAAAAGAACACCTAACAGTAAATGTACCTTCTATACAATATTTCAAGAGTTTACCAGTCTGAAAACTATAGAAGACTATTTGATAAATATGCAGATAGTCTGAAAGCTTTTACACACACACACACACACACACACACACACACACACACGGTAAATAAATTGGAATGAAGAGAGAGGTGAAAAATATTGATTTAGCTTTTCTTCCTCTAGAGAGAGTAACTATCCATTACTTTAACAAAATTACTGACCAAAAAGTTCTTTGAGTGTTTTCTGATGAACATATAAATCTTGTATCTAATTAAATTCTGTTCATGCCTAAAAGTTTGCACAAAAAGATTGACTGTAGTTTATGACTAACAAACAGAAGTTGTTCATAAAAGATGTGTGCTAGAACTTTTAACGTTCTTGTTCTCACCACTGAAATTTAACAATAATTTTAAAGTTTGTCTTCTTTCTTGGAAAGCTTTCTTCTAGTTGAAATGCCTTTTGTTTTCCTGGTTGTAGATTTCCATTTTGCTGGTTGTAGATAGGTAGTTAGGTAGTACTGATTGTTGAAAATTCCAGTAGTCTTTTTAAAATAGAAATTGATAAGCTGATTCTAAAATTTATGTGGAGATGCAAGGATATAGAATACCCAAAGTAATATTGGAAATGAACCGGCAGGAGGACTTACATTATCTGAATTTGAGGCTTAACGCTAAAGATTTTGTAATGAAGACAGTGTGACACTGGACAAAGGATGGATAGATGATGGATGGATGGATGGATGGATGGATGGATGGATTAATGGATAGATAGATATAGATCAGTGGTATACAGCGTCCAAAAATAGACCCACACGTTTATGGTCAAATTTGGCAAGGGTACCAAAGGACTTAGTTAGAAGGGAAAGTGTCAACAAACGGTGTTGGAAAAGTGTTTATCCACATGGGGATGAAGGGTACCGGAATACGCCATCCCAAAATACGCCACTTGGGACTAAGGATTGTTTTGAGCTAAAGGCAGTTGAGAACTAGCAAATTCAGGAAAACCTCTTTACCTCCCCCTAAGTGCCTAAAAATATAGATTTCACCCTTAAATAAAGAAAATACGCATTTATAAAGATGTGTCTGTGCCCTCAATCATCTGGCTACCTCCTTGAGTCTCACTTCTTTGTAAAACTCCCTTTCATGTGCTTACGCACATAAGTAATCAAACTGCTGTTTTTTGTTATGTCAGTCTGTCTTGTATTAGTTAGATTCATGGGCCCCAGCAATTGAACCTAGGAGGGTAGAGGGGAAAAGATTTTGCCTCCACTATGGAAAAAAAAAACTCACACCAAACACGAAAATTGACTTGAGATGAATCAACATCTAGACTTAAAAGCTAAAACAGAACAACTTCTAAAGGACAACATAGGAGAGTATGTTTGAAACTTAGCTTAGAGAGGACCATAAAAGAGCTGATAAATAGGGGTTCATCAAAAATAAAAACATCTCATCTTATCAGAAGATAACATCAAGAACGTAAACAAGCCACAGACTGAGAAAATGTGTGTAACACCTGTGCAAGCACACCTCGTTTTATTGCACTTCACTTTCTTGAGCTTCACAGATGTTGCTTTTTTTTTTCCTCCCTCAAACTGAAGGCAAGACCCTCCACCAGCAAAAAGATTGCAAGTTACTTTATTGCAGTACTTGCTTTATTTCAGTGGTCTGGAACTGAACCTACAATATCTCCAAGGTTATACTTGTATCTGACAAAGGGCTTGTATCCAGAATATATAAAGAATTCTTACAATGAAATAATCAAAAGAATGGAATAATCCAAGGAAGACAATTCAGTTTTTTAAATGGGCAAAAGAGTTGAATAGACACTTCACAAAATAAGGCATGTCACTAGCCAAGACAGAAGCATGAAAAAGGTGCTCAACTATTTTAGTCATCAGGGAAATGCAAAAGGAGATGCCACTACCCATTTCTTAGAAAGGCATTTTTAACTAGAAGCAATGTCACACTTTGGGGAGAATGAAGAACTCTCAGGCATTGCTGGTTGGTGTATAAAATAGTACAGCCACTCTGGAAAAGAGTTGGCAGCAATTTCACTCCTGTGTAATTATCCGAGAGAAATGAAAATGTAAGTCCACAAAAGTCACCTATTAGAATATTCTTGGCGGCTTTACTGATAACGGACCACAACTGGGAAAGCCCAGGTGCCCATCAGTAGCAGACTAGATAAACTGATATATTCGCACACTGGTACACTACTCATCAATAATAGGAACAACTACTGATAATGTGATGGCATATGATAAATCTCAGAAACATAAAAAGCCATGAACTCACAGGCACAATACACTTGATACTGTATGATTACATTTATATAAAATTGTAGAATAACTAAAACTACACTGACCAAAATTAGATCAGTTGTGGCTTCTGGATATGGGGGAAGGGCAAGAATGCTGTCTGAGAAGAGGAACAGGGGAACTCTGGGGGTTGATGGAAATGTTCTATCTCTTGATAGGGGTACAGGTTACATAGTGCAGTGATTTGTCAAAACCAATCAAACTGTAGACTTGAGATCTGTGCATTTCACTATGTATAAATTATAATATCACATTTAAAAATCTCACCCCCCAAAAATGCATTATTTTCCCATCCCTATTCTGATTCTCTTTCCTACTTTCCTTTAAGTATTGGACAGCTTAGTTCCATTACACATAACCTTTCAATAAATGTTAGTTCATTTTTTTCTTCCTATCGCACCCAATTTGAAGTCCTTTCTATCCCATGAGCTTGTTCTATAAACATGGGTTCAGGAGTTCCAGGTAGGAGGCAATTCATCAAGCATTTGCTGACTACTTGCTTTGTGTGGTGAAAATCCAGAGGAAGGGGTTAATTGTGTGAAGAGGCATTTCCTAAGGAGAATGGGTAGGATGTGGGAATTCTGGGAAAACCAGGATAAGGGGAATACAGAGGAGGCTCAACTGATTTACAGCTAGTGTAAAATTTGGAATCATACCAAGAAATCGGTAAATTAATTATTCTATTCAGGAAAGGATTATCCTCATCCTTAAACTAAACACAAACATTAACTGTTTCTACCTAAGACGTTTTTTCCTCTAAGTCTTGCACCTTAAAAAATTATTTGCGTCATAAAGGACCCAAGTGATATGTATATAAAATGAATGTACATCTGCACATAAATATTGAATTTATTTTAGAAAATATCACTTTGTAGTCTGTGATTCTAGCTGGCACTGCTGACACCATTAGTACAACACTGGCTTACTTTGTCTCTTTCTTTTTCCTCCAATCAGTTCGATAAAGGCTACTCTTACAATATCCGTCACAGCTTCGGGAAGGAAGGGAAGAGGACAGACTATACACCGTTCAGTTGCCTGAAGATTATTCTAACCAATCCTCCAAGCCAAGGGGATTATCATGGTAAGTGCTTCCACTTGGAATGTTTGTGAAGTACAGGAATGCAAGAGCTCTGGAGGAGACACTGAAACAGTGGAATGGCTTTTTGCATTACTGACAGGAACTAGTTTGCAGCTTATGTCCATCATCATTGTCAAGCCAGAGCTCCCTTACTCTTCTACTGATTTGTCTTATTACTGCACTGGGTCAGGCAAAAGAAATTCATTCTGTTGTGCTGTTTTGCTGGACCAGGCTCTTTAGTTCTCAATTTCCCCCTTCACTTTCTGTTGTCTGTCTTTTCTCATGTTCTGCAAGTGTTTACAAGACTGATACAAGCTCTTCAAAGCATTTTGAAATGGAATACCTCAAATTCTAGGACATCCATTAATTTTCAAAAGATTACTGAGGAAAAGTGTGTTTTATTCTGATTACTATCATCGGATTAACAAACACAGACTAAGTGAGGAATTTAAAATGTGGTATCAAACACCAATTAATTTGCTGAGTTGTAGGTTTAAAAACAATCTGTGTTAAACTATTTTCTGTAGATTTCTGAGTTCAACGGCTTTTTATAAATATTTCTCTGAGCATACCCTGGCGAGCTCCTCATTTGTCTGGTATGTCAGAGAATTATTTAATAGTCCATATTAGTAAATTTTCTAGATTGCCAAAGCTTACTTCAGTATATGTCAAAACTTTAGGTTTTGGCATCTTAAATGAAACTCTTAAAAATGAGCACATGCTTTTAGGCTGTTAAAGATAAAGTAATCACAAACAGAATTTTAAGAAAGATACTGTGTGTGTCCAGAACATTAGAAAATACCGGTACATTCATATTTAATAGATGAAAAGGTGGCCAGTCCTAGTGGTACTCACAGTAAGTGGTTTTGTCACTTGTGTCAGTCACTTCATGTACCTTTTAGAAATGCAGATTCTTAAACCCCACCCTCAGTTATATAAAATCAGATGTATTTGCAAGTTCTCTGGATGATTATGTTTTCTTAACTTTGAAAAGCACTGAGCAGATATTTCTGTTGAGAAAGCCTACAGCTTTTCTTAGCAAGCACATCAGGCAGGTTAACTTACTTTAGCTTAGCCAAGTAAAACTCCCAGGATTCTTCTGTCCATTTCTAGGTCCTAGCATTTGTCACTCATGTAGTTGATTTTTATTAGCTTAAATGCAGGATTTTTATGTTTCTTATTCCTGTTAAACTGTATCTTATTTATCCCAGTCCATTCTGTTTTATTTTGTTTTTAATTTAAACCATCAGTTAAAAAATATTATACTTAGCAAACACTAAGTGACCTCACATTATTTATTAGGCACATTTATCTACCCTTTTAAAAAAGATTAATAAACATTTTTTAAGAGCAGTTTTACGTTCACATCAAAATTTTGCAGAATTTACAGACTTCCCATATACTTGCTTCCCCCACACTTGCATAACCTTTCCCACTGTTGACATCCTGCACAAGAGAGGTTTGTTATATGTGAGCTGAGAAGAATGTGTAATCAACTATTGTTGGCTGTAGCTGTTTTATAGATACCAAGTATATCCAGTTGATTGGTTAGTGGTACAGTTGAGTTCAACTCTATTAATAATTGCTCATTTCCTGCCTGCTGGATCTGTCCATTTCTGATAGAGAGGTGTTGAAGTCTCTTATGGTGGATTCATCTAAATCTCCTGGCAGTTCTATCAATTTTTACCTTGTGTATGTTGATGCTCTGTTGTTAGGTGCATGTACATTAAGGACTGTTATCTCCTTGGAGTAGTCATCCCTTTATCATTATGCAATGTCCTAGATAAATGTCCTTGCTCTGAAACCTGCTATGTCTGAAACCAATATACCTTCTCCTGCTTTCTTTTGATTTATGTTAGCAAAGTATATCTTTCTCCATCCCTTAACTGTTAATCTATATGTGTTTTTACATTTAAAGTGGCTTTCTTCTACACAATATATAGTTGTGTCTTGTTTTTCAATTCACTCTGACGATGTCTGTTTTTAATTGGTATATTTAGACCGTTGATGTTTAAAGTAATTATTGATATAATTGGATTAATATCTGCCATATTTGTTACTGTTCTATTTTTTTCCCCTTATTATTTGTCCTCCACACTTTTTATGACTTTTGTGGTTTTGAATGAGCATTTTATATGATTCTCTTTTTTTATTTTCTTAGCATTCCATTATACTTCATTTTGTTACTTTTTTAAAGTGGTTTTATTTTAAGAGTTTTCACTACACATTTCTTACTAATCCAAGTCCTCTTTCAAATCACGCTATACTATATCATGGGTAGTGCAAGTACCTTATAATAATGAAATTTTAATTCCCTGTATCATTTTGCCATTCTTTTCATTTATGCATAAATATACACACACATAGATATGTAATTGAATACATTGTTCCTATTGTTTTGAATAAACTGATCAATTAAGAATAAGAAAAACAAAAGTTTTTATTTTACCTCTCCTTATTCTTTGATGTACTTTTCTTTAGGTAGATCTGCTTTTATCCTATATCATTTTCCTCTTTGAAGGACTTCTTTTAATATTTCTTGCAATGCACATCTACTGCATTCAGGTAATTGAGGCAATAAATTACCTCAATGTTTGCTTGTCTTAGAAAGTCTTTATTTCTCCACTCAAAGGACAATTTAGCAGGGTACAGAAATCTAGGTTTGCAAGGTTTTTTTCTCTCAACACTTTTATTTCACCCCACTCTCTTCTTGCTTTCATAGTCTCTGTAATGAGAATACATTAGATATAATTGTTATCTTTGCTCCTCTGTAAAGGTATTTATTATCTTTGGCTTCTTTCAAGACTTTTTTTCTTTATTTTTGATTCTATGACATATGGATATGATATGCCTAGGTGCATTTTTGTGTGTGTGTGGCATTTATTCTTCTCGGTGTTCTCTGACCTTCCTGGGTCTATGTTTTGGTGTCTGATGTTAATTTTAGGGAAATTCTCTGTCAGTATCGCTTCAAATATTGCTTCTATTCCTCTCTCTTTCTTCTTCTGGTTCTTCCATTATTCACATGTTACACCTTTCATAGTTGTTCTACAGTTCTTGGATTTTCTGTTGTTTTGTTTTCTTCATTCTTTTCTCTTTTTCAGTCTTTCAAGTTTCTATTGGCATATCCTCAAATTCAGAGTCTTTCCTCAGCCATGTTTACTAATAAGCCCATAAAGGCATTCATCATTTCTGTTACAATGCTTTTGATCTCTAGCATTTTTGTTTCACTCTTAGAGTATTCATCTCTCTGCTTATATTACATATCTGTTCTTGCATGTTGTCGACCTTTTCCATTAGAGCCCTTAGCATATTCATCATAGTTATTTTCAATTCCTGGTCTGATAACTCCAACATCCCTGTCATATCTAACTCTAGTTCTGGTGCTTGTTCAGACTCCTCAAGCAATATTTTTTGCCTTTTCCTATGCCTTGTAATTATTTGTTAAAAAACAGCCATGACATACTGGGTGAAAAGAACTCCTGTATATAGGCCTTTAGTTATGTGGTTGTAAGGTGAGGTCGAGGGAGGTGATCTGTAGTCCTATGATTAAGTCTCAGACTTGTTGTGAGCCTGTGGCCTTGGTCTATTAACTTCAATAGTGATTCTCAGTCATCTCCCTCCTGCTCCTTAGGTAGGACAGGATGGGTAGAGGAGGCTGTAGTTGGATATTTCCTTTCCCCAGGTGGGTTAGTTTCTGATAAGCCCCACCAGTTTAGGCTGGTAAAATAGTGCCTCCCAAGCTCAGGCCTTCTTAAGAACAGTTGCTCTAGAGTATTTAAAGATGGTTAATTTGCCCTCCTTCTGCCAGAAACATGTATGGATATCTCTTTGTTATTCACTGCAAGGATTGGGTAGAGATTCTGGAGGTTAAACTTACAGAAATGTGGTGTCCCCCTATAATTGGGTCTTCTTGGGAGTTTTTAACTCTTAGAATTGCCCACACTGAAAATCCAGCAATTTGCCTTGGTTTTCCTACCCCAGCACCAGCTCCTTCAGAGATTTCTGTTCTGGTAAGTTATGATTCTCTGTATCTGCCTCTCTCTTCAGTTTTGGGGGTAGTGAATTGCCTTGTGACCTCACTTCTTGGGTGGATCCAAGAATGGTTGCTCATTTTTCAGTTCTGCTTTTTATTTATTTGGATGGAGTGGGGACTTCTAAGTTCCTTACACACTGGACTGGAAGTCAGAAGTCTCTATCCTTTTATTTTTGTGTTATTTGCAACACTAAATGGTCTCCTAGGTTGACATTTCATTAAGCGGCACGGCCTGAAAGGTGTTGTTCAACCACTTATGAATCTATGTAGGTATAACTATATTTCAGACTATGTTTTTCCATCTCTTCCACAAATGTGTATTGGGAAGCTTTGTCGAATACTTAGCTGTATAATCAGTGTTAGCTGTTTACAAATTCTCTTCTGCAGTTATCTTGTTGATTCAACCCTTTCCAATTTTAAAGATCATTCTGTTTGATGTGGAAGATACAAACAAAGTAGGAGCTGCTGAGTGCTGTTTTCTTTCCATCATCTGCTAAAACAACACGAGCTTCTTAAGTAGTAGACTATTTCTTCTGTTTTCCTCTTACTGCTGAGCATAGCTTTAAAAGACTTTTTTGTGTGTGCGATACTTAGTACTTTGTCAATCTTCAGTTTCTTCCTGGCTTTGCCCTTTCTGACCTTTCATACAGGTACAGCCATTATTTCAAATATTAATATTATTTGGGTAACTCAGGCTCTATGTGTGTCCTTTAATAATTCTGGGCTTACTCCAGAATTCCATGTGCAGCCTCATCTCTTTCTCGTTGTGATCCTTCACAATTTATGAAGACTTTTTGAGGATGATAATGACAGCTCACACACTGAGTGCTTAGTGTCTTCCAGGAGCATGTCAGAGCTTCATGTTCCGTTCTCACAAGAGCTCAGTGAGTGATTATTTCCTTCACAGAAACTGAAGCTGAGTCAGCAAGATACAAAATTTGCCTGAGGTCTCCCAGCTAGTAGCAGTTAAACTGAGGTTCAAACTCAGGCAGTATAGCTCTTAACCATGTGCTACACAGCTTCTCCAGATATTTCCTTGTACTAAAAATTATTTCAACTTTAATCAGTAAATTGTATACTGTGAATACTGCAAATTTTATAATTTTCAGGTATCCAGTGTTATTATCATGGATATTTTTATTCATAGTTAAAATTTTTGGTAAACACATTTATTTGGCCTGTAGGCTCTTTTCCATTATTTTTGCCCCTACCAATGTCTTACTGATTTCATTAAAAATGCACAATTATTTCTAATTACTTATAGAGCTATCATTTGTATGACTGAAAAAATAATCTGGCTTCCAGTATTAAAGTATAAAATAGGTATTTTATATCATTGTTTCTTATTAAAATATCTAAATTTTTTAGATTTTGGCCTAATACAGCTTTTACATTTCAATTCCTTTCAGTTCTTATTTATGCAAATATTTTTAGTAATCCATCTTTTATTTTTTTCATGAAATAATATAGAAGTGACATGTATCTACTATTAATTGTTTTTCTTTGAAACGCTTTCTTATTTGCCCATTTCATTCCCATCCATGATTCATCTAAATGTATATCGATTCTACTTTGTGGGAAATAGGCATAGAATTTACATGTGAAAATGATTTTTATATGTCTTAGTTTGCACATTTTTATTTTTGTTTACACTATCTTCCTTGTATGCCTTTTATGTATTTTTTTAAACTAGAAAAAGTATATGTGAGATTGTATAAAGTTTTTAGATATTTTATGACTACTTTGTGATTGTCTTTGCTTGTTAGCAAGTAGTAAAATTAAAACTGTTTCCTCTTCCTAGTGAATAGGCATCTTAGCCTGAAAATGCTGTAATGTTTTATGTAACTCTTGAGCCTGTTAGTACCCTGATAACCATGCAGCTAAGTCGTCATTTAGATAAAGAGAGGTAAGCAGTTGCACCCATGGGCAATTAACTTTTTTATTAATAAGCTGTTAGACAATTAAGGGGAGCTTAGACAGTCTCTCGAGTGTGGTGTAGTAGTAAGTCCTGAGTCAATAACCTTGTTGGTGTGCTGGCTTGTTTTTTGTTGTCAGGGTGCCCCTTCCGTCACAGTGATCCAGAGCTGCTGAAGCAGAAGTTGCAGTCATACAAGATCTCTCCTGGAGGGATAGACCAGGTAGGTCAGGTACTGCTCTGCAACCTCAGTAATGAGGCGTCAGACGGTTCCTCTCAGTTTCATTTAATGTTCTTGCAGCGACACTGTGTATACTTGTCAGACCTCACACCAGACATCCTATCTTCTAGGTGAATTAAGCTAAAGCCTTGACTTTTCTGGTTTAGAGTCCTTGGAAATTCTGGTTCTTCCATCTGCTAGGCTGCGTTTTAATTTTTTCTTGGTAATAAAGGAAGCTGGAAACCTTTTTTTTCTCTCCATTTATTTTACTATCTCAGTTGAAGACCTTACATGTGTTTTTTTTTTTTTTTAATAGAGGAATGCATTGAACCTTATTAATGAAGCTAAAAATTAATGACATCTTATTTTATTTTGGGAAATTGTTTTCTATGCTGCATGTAGGTTAGAGCAGAAGATAATGTAGTGTGTACTGGCTAAGTGTTCTGATAAGCTTCAGTTGTTGCTGTGTTAATCTACACTTCTAATGATAGTTCATTAGGTCTAACAGTTTGTCAAAATACATTGTCTTATAAGCAATTTAGATTTTAAACATGTTCAAATGTAAAACTAAATATTAAAGAGCACATCTTCGAATAAATATGCTTTTTAAAAAACTTCATGACATCACAAAGATTGCTGTCTATAGTGTGTTTTGAGTTGATTTGGATTTTGAAGGAGTTCAAGAGGAACTTCTGCTTTCTTAATTTAAGAAGAACAGTATATAATTTAGAGCTGGAACATCTAAATCATTGTATATCTTTAAATAATTATTTTTACTTGAAGAAACTAATTGCTCTAGAAAATGCTAGTGCTTCCACTGTGTCCAGAGTTTAGATTGAGTTTAGTTCATTCACATCTTCTAGTTTTTCAAGTATTCTGGACCACACAGTGCTCAAGGTACTATTGGAGAATGCAAAGAAGAATCAGGTATAAATCCTGCTCCTACAGAACCAATCTGCAGGGTAACATATGCCAAGTATTTTGAGAGCAGTAGCAGTCCCCCCTCATCATGGGGATATGTTCCAAGCCCCCCCAACTCTCCCTAGTGGATGCCTGAAATTGCAGATAGTACCAAACCCTACAGTAAATACTGTTGTTTTTTTCCTGTACTTATATACTTCTGATAAACTTGATATTAGGCACAGTAGAAGATCAACAAAAGATCAACAACAATACCTAATACTAAAATAGAACAATTATAACGATCTGCTGTAATAAAAAAAGTTATGTGAATGTGGTCTCTCTCTCAAAATATCTTATTGTACTGTACTCACCCATTGTGTCATGATATGAGATGGTAAAATGCCTACATGAAGAGATGAAGTGACGTGAATGACACAGGCATAGCTTTGGGCTACTATTGACCATCTGACTACATTGTGGGTGGTTGGATGTCAGGAGCAGACTATGTTGATGGTCGGGGAAATTTAATATTTTCGGATCACAGTTGATTGTGGTAATTGAAATTGCAGATAATGGGGGGAGGGGGCTAGTGTACACATAGAATATCTTGGGTCTTCTGAGGAGGGAGGTACCACAGCCAGCAGGGGAGGCCATGGAACACTTTCCAGAAGAGATTCTCTTTGAGTTAGGTCTTGATGGGTGGTGGGGTGGGCATTAGGAAGAGAACATGCATGAAAAAAAGCAGTAAGTGAGTAAGATTATCAGGATTTCAGGTTTAAGATAATGGTGTCACCAATATATGAACACTAAGTAGGCAACGTAAAAGAAGTAGTTGGTTTAGGAGATTAGTTTTAGAGGTGGGGCATTCAGAATGCAGACAAAATGTGGAATTGTGTAGTGTGTTAGAGAAGTTAGAACTAGAGGGCTGATGTTCTTTCCAGTTAGAATTGTAGAAATGTGGGATTGGAAGGAACATTAGAAAGCCATTCTCTTTTATGGAGTCTTTTATGAATGTGACATGCCCATGGGTACACAGCTAGTAAGTCAGTGTTAGAACCAGAAATTGAAGCCAGGCTTTCTGACTCCATGATTATTTTTCTCAGTTCCAGGTTACTTCACAGCTAATTATCATGAGTTTTCTGTGGGAGAAAGGGAGAGCAAAATAATGGAGAGAGGAGGTCGGGAGTCAAAGCCATATTTCAAAATGGAATCTTGGCTGAAGCTTCCCTTTGTCAGCAGTAGAAGCAAGTGGAATCTGAAGACTGAATGGGATTGGGAGGAGAGGGAGAGGGAGGAAGTGCATCAGGGAAGTGAAGTATCACAAAAGTCAAGGAGGGAATTTTGAGAAGGTAGGGTCCACAAGAGTCCCTCATAGCTGAGAGACTTTGTAAAATGAGGACTGAGAAAAGGTGACTGGATATTCTGAGTGGGTTGCTCAACTTTGATTGGGTGAGAGGTGTCAGTGTAGTGGTGGAAACCAACATCACACTTACTTACAAGAGGAACGAATAGAAGACAGTGAATTGGATTTGCCGACCGTGAGTATAAGTGACCTTTTCAAAAAAGTGCTAGTGAAAGGGAATGGCCAAGAGATATTTGCTTAAGCATCATGGAAGGTGTATTTGTATATTTAAGGCTAGAGGAGACCTGAACCTGTTTGTAGGAAGAGAGGAAAAGAACCTATTGGAGAGGGTGGGCTTGATAAACATACAAAAAAAGATAATCCCTCTCTAACCATTGTTATGTTTCCTTTACCCATGACTATACTGTACATGCCTTTGCTTTTATACTTATTATAGCAGTTATGATTTTTTAACTAACTATTCATGTTTCCCACTAGTGTGTGTTTCCTGAAAGAAGGACTGGATTTTTATTTAACTTTCTGTCTCATAGTAATTCAGTGACTTGCCCTTGGTATTGCAGAAAAAATGTTGGAAAGGTAAGAGGACATATTTAGGTTTGAGGTGGATGCTACAGAGTGTGTGGTGCGGTACAGAGAGAAGCAAATTGGTACTCAATGACACAAGTGAAAACCTTATTGAAGAAAGGAGGAGATATATTTGGACAAAAACATAGTGACAGGAAAAGGCATATCCCTGAGCCAAGGTGCAGGAATATAGAGAAAAGCTTAGAGGTGGAGCAAAGGGAAGTTGATGGAGTGTATCAAGTGGCCTGACTCTTGTAAAGCAAAAGGATTAGGAATGGTAGTTTGGACATCAGAAAGGTGAGGAACTGTAGGTAACAATTTGATGGGGAATGTAGAAGAAAACATAGAGGCTTTTTCAGGAATTGTAAAGAATCACTTTTTTAAAAATACAGGCTATTAACGTGCCTATTGAGAAGATTATTTTAAATTAATAATAATAACTATGTTTATACATTCTTTGCTTTTGACTCCTTTGCATTCCTCCATTTACTCTTGATCCACGAGTAAATCCCTTACTTAGTTGAAGCTGGTTTAAAAGGGTAAAAATAATGGCAAAAACCGCAATTACTTTTGCACCAGCCTAATAATTTCCACATCATGCTTTGGACTCGCACTGTAACCTTTTATCTGAGATACACAGATGTATAGTGCATGTGGGCAAGTTGTAAATAATATTTTGCTTTCATCTGATGTCTTTATTGAGTGGTTCTCAGTAGAGTGAAGCCGCCGGGGGACTGTATTCTATAGGACAGAAAGTGGATGAATGAAAAATCCATGTAAAACATTTTGATAAATGCTTAGTTGCAGGTTGGCATAAGTATAAATAGATCTTTAAAATCGCCAAGTGTGTGAAAATGTTGAATGCAAGTCAAGAAAAACATCATTAAAATGCATATAAGGTAAAATTCGATGGAATTACTTTTATTTTAGAAAAAAAAATTACTTGAGAAAGATACCTTCAGCTATAAGAAATACTTAGATGTGAAATATCAGAATTTTGATGCTCAGAAGAGAGACCATTGTGACTGATAATCACATACTTTTTAAAAAAGGCATATTCATAGGATCACATTTCATCTTCCTCCTTGAGTGAGCTTGGTATTCAACTTAAGAAGACAGCAATTAAATAAAATAAAGCCCAAGAAAATGGGCAGTCCTGCATTTATTCCTCAGTCCTCCCCCCAAAAAGGAAAACATGGACGTCATTTCTCCAACAAAACATCAGAATTCTAAATGTTTGTACCCTAACAACATAGCTTAAAAATACATGAGGCAAATGCAGAGCGAACTGAAAAAAGAACTAGATAAATCCACAGTTATGTATTTGGAGACTTCAGCGCCTCTTTTTCAGTAATTAGCAGAACAAGCAGAAAAAATCAGTGAGGATATAGAAAACTTAACGCTGCCAGGAATCTTGATGGACCTGACACCTATAGAATATAATACTCAACGGCGGGTGAATACACATTTTTTTCATGTGTCCATAAAACATTAATCCAGCTAGATCATATTCAAGGGTCTTAAAAAATCTATTACAAATTTAAATGAATTAAAATTACCCAAAGTATGTTCTCTCAATATAACCAGCACAGTAAGTCAAGAAAAAGAGATAAAAGGCAGATTAGAAAGGAAGAAAACATTTCTCTATTCTCAGTGTGTTTATGGAAAAAAATACCTCAAAGAGTTTACCGAAATGCTATTAGAACTAATAGATTGCAGGATTCTAAATCAGTATATAAAAATCGATTATATTTCTTCCAAGGAAAAATTGGAAATTAGAATAATTTTAAAGTACCATATGCAATAATATTTAAAAAACTGGTTTTGAAATGTATTTAACACAATATGTGCAAGATCTTCATGCTGAAACACTGATAAAAGCAGTCAAAGAACAAAGTTGGAGGTACAACTACCTGGTTTCAAGATTTGCTGTAAAGCTACTGTAATCAAGATAGTATGGTATTAGGAAATGATAAACATAGAGATTAATTGGACAGGAGAGACCCACATTTATGTGGCCAACTGATTTTTACTTCCTAATTATCAGGAGAGACCCACATATATATGGCCAACTGATTTTTAAACAGAGGTGCCAGGGCAATTCAATAGGGGAAGAATAGCATTTTCAATAAGTATTTCTAGAATATTGAATGTCCATATGCAAAAAGAAGAAGGACCTAGACATATACCTCACTACCTTATATAAAAATTAATTCAAACTGGATTGTAGATCAGAATGTAAAGTGTAAATCTCCCAGAAGAGAACATGAAAATCTGAATGATTTTGGGTTTGGCATGTTCCATAAGAGAAACACTGATAAATTAGACTTTCTCTGAGTTAAAATTTTGTTCTGTAAATAGTGTTAAGGAAATGATAAATCATAGACTAAAATAAATATTTGCAAGTCATATATTTCAAAAAATACTTGTATCCAGAACAAATAGAGATGCAAAGAACTCTCAAAACTCAATAATAACAACAGTTTTTTAAATAGGTGAAAGGTTTGAACAGACATTTCATCAAGGAAAATATGTGAATGATAAACGCATGAAAAAATGTTCATTATTAGGTGTTAGGGAAATGCAACTTAAAATTACAGTGAATACCACTATATGCCAATTGCAATTGGTTTAATAAAGAAAAATCTGACAATACCAAATGCTAATTAGGATGTAGAATGACCGAAATTCTCATACATCGCTGGAGGAAATCCAAGTGGTAGAATCTCTTTGAAAAGCAGTTTGGCAGTTTCTTAGAAAGTTAAACTTACATAGACTGTGTGATCTAGTTATATAACTACTAGGTTTTTATACAATTGAAATAAAAGCATAGGCACACACAAAAGCCTGTACGTAAATGTTTATAGTGTCTGTATTCATACTTGCCCGAAGCCAGAAACAACCCAGTTGTCTTTTATTATGTGGTTGGATAAACAAATTGTAGTTTAGTCATACAATGGAATACTACTGAGCAATAAAAAGGAACAAACTATTGATACCCCCAAAAGCATGCATCATTCTTCATGCTAAGTGAAAAAAGCCATACTGTATTATTCCTCTTATGTAGTATTCTGGAAAAGACAAATCTAGGTATATTTTAGTGTATATTGTACCTTAATTTGTTTAATGGAAAAAAAAACAGGGTAGGTAGGAGGTAGCAAAATGAGCCAAATATTTGCTTTACATAGCAGAATTCAATAGATTAAGTTAATAAATAACTCAATGTATCAACATGTAATTTAGAATTAATATAGCCAAAAATGGAAATGGTTAAAAGTAATTGCCTCTTGGGAGCAGACCAAGGAAAAAATGTGATGTAAAAGCCATTTATATTAATTATTAGCCATGCTGTATACTTAAAATAATTTTTCCCTTCCACATACATGCATTACTTGATTAAAGTTTCAATTTCATGTTATATATATGAAGTTTAAATGGTTGTGTGCCAAATGGATAGGTGGTAATAGCAGTAGTAATAGATGATTGAGATTTTTGTGTGTGAGATTTTAAACTTCTATCCCTCTGTCCTCCCAGCACCTTCCATAGCTTCTGATACATGTTAAGTACTGTGAAGGGGCTGAGATTTTATCCTACTTTCAAGTTAAGAACTTAGCTGCCACAATTTCATGGATTCTGGCAGAGGGTTTAAAGATTCCAGAAATACTATAGTGTATCAGCATTTTCTTGCATTCATTCTCTAAGCCCCAGTTCCTACAGAGCAACATGAAGAAAGCCAGGTATGACCCACGTGTGCAGGGAGTTATGCTGGAGGAGAGAAACTCTTGAGTATAGAGAATCTGAATGTTTTCAAATGGACAATAAGCATTTCTACACTTTCAGTGGAAGGCACTGTATCTTCTAAGGCTGTTCATTACATAAACATCCTTGAAAAAGTGGTCTGGAGCAAAGACTGTTGTTTTCTCTGGTTGAAAAATATTCAGAATCTTGAGACCCCTGGAAAATGATCTCTCAACAGTGTATAGCATGTGACCAACGGATAAATAATATGTCTACAAGCTATATTGGCCAGTTTTTTTTATTGGCACCTTCCCTTTTCTCCTTCAAATATTGGTGTGTGTTTTAATCTCAATTTACTTTCATTAACATTTTTCTTTTTTTTTAAATTTCCATGAGGGTAATAATCCTTTCAGGGCTTTGTTAGTTTTTTTTCAGTTAAGGTATCTATTAATAGTTCCTGCCTAATTTAGATATCTTGTTTTCGTTTTTAGTTTTCATTTTGCTTTCAGCTTGTGCTGTAAAAACCCTGCAATTTTACGATGAAATATTAGTATTCTGAGATACAGAAATTTTAAGAATATGCACTCAAATTATTGATAATAAAAATCTATGAATGACCTTAAATACTTTCCTCTAAAGAGATTTTTTTTCTATTGTAAAGAGATACACATGAAAATTTCACATTGCAGTTTTTTGTTTTTGTTTTTTGCTTGCCCATAACAGTGTTCAGTGTTCTTTTTTAGTAGGAATGTTGTCTTTTTACTAACTAAATCACATATGGCACATCTTTAATTTTCACAGAGCCTAATCAATAAACAATAATAACTGTTGCCCACACACCAACATAAAATGTTCATTGTAATATCTGTATGCCATAGTGGTTAACATCTTTTGTTGTAATCTATGAATGCTTCTACTCAATAGTTTTTCTTTCTTAAATTGTATCTCATTTGATTGTTGTCACAATGTTACCCCTGTGTTTCAGATGAGAAAGCTGAGGTTTGTAAAAGATGAGTCTGCTGAAACAGCAAAGCTAACATGTAAGGCCAGGATCCATCCCTCGTCTGGCCCTGAAGCTCAGCTTCCTTTCACTGCACTGGTCTGCTTCTCTGTAGTATTTTTCTTTGCTTTCTTATTTTTCTGTTTTCACTTTAAAGTCATTTGAAATTCTTTTTGGTTTATTTCACGAAAAGCCATTACTGTGAGGTGAATAATGATTTTTATGTACCTAAATTTAGGAATATATTTAATGCATTATTTAAACACTGGCAAATAATATGAAATAAAGATGAGAATAACCCACAAAGTGTAGATTATAGGTGGTAACAGGGTTTCAAAAGACCTGGCTACTTTTTTTTTTAATTGAGGTGAAAAATTCACATAATGTCAAATGAACAATTTTAAAGCATACATTTCAATGCATTTAGTACATTCCCAGTGTTTCGAAACCACCACCTCTGTCAAGTTCCAAACACTCGTTACGCTAAAAGAAAATTCTGTACCCATTCAGCAGCCGCTCCCTAGGTCCTGGTAACCATAGTCTCTGTGGATTTGCCTTTCCTGGATATTTTGTATAAATAGAATCGTATCATATGTGACCTTTTGTGCTGACTTCCTTCATGTAGCATGTTTTCCAGATTCATCCATGTTGTAGAATGTATCAGTGCTTCTTCATTGAACCTTTTTATGACTGAATAATATTCCAGTGTATGCCTATACCATGTTTTGTTTATCCATTCATCTATTCGTGGATATTAAGTTGTTTCTACCTTTTGGCTATATGTTTTAGTAGGGCTGGTCTGAGTATTCATATACAAGTATTTGAGTACCTGCTTTTCAATTCTTTTGGGTATACACCTAAAAATAGAATTGTTGGAGTATAAGGTAATCTATGTTTAACATATTGAGGTATTGCCAGACTATTTTTATAAGTGCACTAATCACCCCCCAAAGGTCCACCTCCTAATATCTACACACTGGGGAGAAGGATTCAACATAGGAATTTTGAGGGAACACTAACATGCAATCTATAACAATGTGCAAATATTTTCTCCCATTCTCTAGGTTGTCTTAACACTTTTTTTCTTCCATAATGTCCTTTGATGGACAAGAGTCTTTAATTTTGATAAAATCCAATATCCTTTGTTACTTGTAATTTTGATGTCATATCCCAAAGGCCATTGCCAAAGGGAAAGTCCTTTTAATGAAGAAATCTTTCAAAATGGACAGTTTAAAAGACTTAAAAGTAAAACTCTGTCAAAAAGATTATGTGGCAAAGATAAATCTCAATGACTCCTTACTCAATGTTCATATAAATCTGAACTACCTAAAACTACAGTGATTTTCTTAGGGCAGGGACTTACCAATAGATGATGGTATTCAGTCTGTCTATTACTTCATGAACAGTAACTGCTTTTAAGAGCAGCTTTTGTGTCTGTTTCATCTCCAGGGCCATCTCTTCTGATTTATGAGAACAGTCCTTTGATTGCTGCACTTAGCTTGCCTTTCTTAGTGTTGTAGTTGAAAATGTGTACGTTGTTCTTGGTGAGTCTTAGAACTGCACTTAGGAAAAGATGGGAAGCTGAGCATTAGAATTGGTGCCAGGAGGATGTCGTTGTATTTTTGGCTTTGTCACAGGTTTCTGTGTGTGTCCTCCCTGTTTTTAATAGGATGATGATATATGGTCATTTGAACATTAATATTCAAGATGGTTCAAAGAAAAATCACTTTGAAAGTCAAATAACATACCATTGTTAGCTAAACTAAGTAAAGTTTACTTTTATTGAAATAGAAAAGGAGTCTTATAAGAAAATTTAGTATTCAATTTATATAATAGTTACATAGTTTTCTATAATTATTTGATTATTCATTACATGAGAAATTACTGGTATCTATAGAGGAATTTCATTCAGTAACACACGGTGCTGTCACTTATGACACAATAAAATTCAGCCTGTCTACCTATAGGTATTAGAGATTATATAAAAATATTAATATTCTCCTAGCTTAGTTCTATTTCATGATCAGTTTTATGGAGTATTCTCCCAGAGGCCCCCCCGCCCCTTCTTTTGGAGACGCAAATTTAAAGTATCCAGAAAAATTAAACAACTGACCTTACTTCATTAGACAAGTGTTTCAGATTCTTAGTCTACTTAGCGTTAAGCCATTTCAGACTTCTTGGTAGTTTACCATCAATTTACAATATATTTCTTGTTAGACAATGTTTCTATTACAAAATTTATATATGTCATTTAAAACGTATTTTATATATGTATATACGTACATATACCGTGTTTCCCCGAAAATAAGACCTAGCTGGACCATCAGCTCTAATGCGTCTTTTGGAACAAACATTAATATAGGACCTGGTATTATGTTATGTTATGTTATGTTATGTTATGTTATGTTATGTTATGTTATGTTATGTTATGTTATTTAAGACCGGGTCTTATACTATATTATATAAGACCCGGTCTTATTTTACTATAGTAAATAAGTAAAATAAGACCGGGTCTTATATTAATTTTTGCTCCAAAAGATGCATTAGAGCTGATGGTCCAGCTAGGTCTTATTTTCGGGGCAACACGGTATGTACATACATGTGTGTACATATATGTACCTGTGTGTATACATGTGTACATGTGTATGTGTACACATGCTCCTCTAGTCCTGGGACTAAACCTTTATGTGACAGATTTTAAGTTTTGCTTCTGTTTCCAATAGCATATCTGATACAATACATTTCTTTTTCTAAGTAAGGTCTTTGAAAATAACTATATTTTCACCATTTCCATAAAGATCATAGGGCATAGTGATTTTGAACTTGCTTGCATTTATATTAGGCACAATTATAATTAGTAAGTAAACATAGAGCTAAGATTTGGCAATACTCTTTTCCATATCTTTAAGCAGACTTTACCCATATATTGTCATCTGTCATCCTTCCCCCTTCTTTCCTTTTCTCTCCGATTCTTTTCTCCTTTCCCCCATTCCAAGTTCGCTTAGTTGTTGATGTTCCCTAAAAGCTTAAATCCAAATGTAAGTATTAATCTGTACTGAGGAATTCAGTGAAATTTTAAATTGTTTCTCAAGAATCATTTTTTTAGTATCTATTTTTAATGATTCAAAACCTTTATTCAAATATAGTAAGGTAAAAGACAAAGAGACATTGTCAGTGTTAGGGTTTCTATATTGTGATAAAAATCATAAGGAAGTAGTGTTATATGATTATTAAATTGGGTGTTATATACTTTCCAGAAAGCTTCACTTCTATTTAGTATTTAGCTGATTTGTAAGAACATTTCAGGGTTTATGAGTTGTGACATAGTACATTGTTTTTTAACTACAGAGGTTCACCGTTTTAATCAGATTCTCCAAGGCATCTCAAAGGCTTCTCAGAAATTTCTATAAGCATTCTTTTAAAAAAAAATTGTTTTTAATTGTGTTTGCACATGTGTGTGAAGGGCAGAATTCGAGAGCTGAAAATTAAGTAAAATAATTAGAATAGTATCTGATACATAGCAGATATATAAGGTTTATGTTATTATGGTCATTATTATTCTTCACCTCTTCCCATCCATCTCCTTGCAAAAACAAACATAGAAAGCAAAAAACAACTTGTGCTGTGTCACAGATCTAGTTTGCTGTGGTGGAGATTTGTGTGGAGGACCTTCATTGGGAAGTGCTCTCAGGATCAGGACCTGTTGGGGAGTGAAGTTGGCAAGATTGGGCAGGAGGAGAATTGCCCTTAGGCTGATCCCACAGGGCGCTCTGAAGCTAGGTGACCCTGCAGAGTTACCCCTAATTGGAGTGAGGGGTCTTGGCCTTGTACCCCTGCATCCGCCAGTCATCGGATGAGGCTGCTTCCAGGAAGGGAACATCACCATAAGCAAGATGGCTTTCTTCAGCCGAGGGGCACTTGGCGGCAAGCTGTCAGTCATTACACTCTGACCCTGGGGAGATGTGTGCCCTTATTCTGAGGTGGGCGCTGTGGACAGCGTGCCAGAGCCCACTGTACATGCCTCGAGGAACAGTGAATGGGACATGAGATGCTCAAGCCAGAAATCTGGTAAACAGTCAAGACTCTTTCCTGTCTCTGAATGTAGAAATCATTTCCTTCTTTTTTTCTCTGTATCTTCCATAGCTCAGGATGTAATATGTGACTTTAATTTCCAATTCCACTGTCTTCCCCAAAAGTCCTTCACACTGATACCAAAGTCATCTTTTACTTCTAATTTCTGCCCATTCCACATTTTGCTGTCAGGCTTTTGTGCCTGTTTTGCATCTTATGCCCCAAGTCTGCATTGTCCCTACTGCTTTCTTTATCTTGATCATTCTTATTCATTCATTATAATTTGGCTCAGTTGGGTCCTCCCCCTGAAAGCTGTTACTGAGCACTTCCCCTCCCTTCCCTCCCGCTTGTAAGTGTTTTTCTGTATTAGATCACTTATCACCTATTTTGGTGTTTATTTTCTTGTCCCTCCCTCTCCTCTGCCCGCCCCAGGCTGTGATTGTGGCCTTATCCTCCCTAAGAGAATAAATGTGATCTTTTATCTCTATAAATCCAGTCCCTAACCTTAGTACCTGGATTTCATTGTAGGAGCATAGTGAATGTTCTAGAATTTCTTTTCAGTTCTTTTTTACAGCTTCAGTTTCTTTGTTAAAGTAATACTTTTGTTCACTAATTTTATTCCTGAGCTCATTGAATGGTATTTCTGAGTTTTTTGGTATCTCATTGAATTTATTTATTTATTTATTTATTTATTTATTTATTTATTTTTAATATGTTTAGTGAAATAAGTCAAACAGAGAAAAACAAATACCATCTGATCTCACTTATGTGTGGAATCTAAAGAAAAGAATAAATGAATGAACTAATCAGAAATAGTCTCATTGAATTTTTTTAGAACTGTTATCTTGAATTCTCTGTCATTTAATTCACATTCTTCAGTGTCTTAGAGTTTCTTTTCTGGAGACTTCATTTTTTTTTCTGAGCTACCTTGTTACCTTGGTTATTCGTGATACCTTATGGATTATTTCTTTGCCTGAGCATTTGAGGAATTGAATTCATTCTTAGGTACTGACTTTTTTTGTTTTCCAGTAGATGGTGCTATAATACAAGTTTTTGTTTTCTCTTGCCTGCACTACTGGGACTTACAGGGTTTCTGCAGGGCGGTGTTGCCTCCACAATGTGAAAAATGTCCTATATTCCCTGAAGAGTTGGGTGTCCCCTCTGTGAACTGGTCGCCTTGGTCTCAGGGCACCACCCCATGATGGGATGTGGCAGGCTATGGGGTTCCAGGCCTACAAGGTCCCAACGCTGCTTGTTTGTAACCAGAGGCTGCCAGCCATGCAGAACTATCTGAGGTGTCCCAGCTGCATCTATTGGGTTCCTCTGTAATGTGTGTGGAAGTGTGTGTGGCCAATGGGAGGGGGATGCAGCACATCTGCAGCTATGTTTTTTCTACTGAGTTTAGCCATAATGGGTACCAGACATTCAGGCTGGAATGTTGCTTTTGCCTCTTAGTCCTCTCTGGGCAGCTGAGAGTGAGCTGTAACCAGGTAACTCCACTGCTACTGTGTCAGCTAGAGTCAGGCAAGCAATGGGGTGGAGGGAAGGGGAAGGTTCACATATCTGTGGTATCAAGCTTTTTTAAACCTTGTAGGAGAACTAAATTAAATTAGTAATTTTTCCCCTATGGTGCTATCTAGGAAAAAGAAAGAAATGGAAAGCAACGGTCTAATTGCAGAGTTTCTAGTAAAAGTGTTCTAAGACTGATTTAAACAGAAATAAGTTGTTTTGGTGAGGAAATATGTTTATTTTATTACTCAATGCACATTTACTGAGCACTCTACATGTCACCGAGTTTTCAGTATGTTCAAATCTGTAAGTAGAAAAAAGATGACTAAGAAACTGTTTTAGAGCTTTTAGCCTAGTGGAATAAAAAGGCATAATTAATTATAATAAAGTATGATAATTGCATTAATAAGAATATATTCTAAGTGCTAGTTGTAGATTCAGAGGAGAACAATTTGCCAAGGAGGGAGAGGTGTGACATCAGAAAATGTTTCATGTAGGAAGTGATATTTGAATTGGGTTTGAAAGTTGAGTAGGAGTTTCCCAAGTGGAGGGAAGTAAGGCTGACGGCACATAAGCACCAGCGTTCATTCATCATCGACAAATAATAATTGGGAGATGACTGTGTTCCAGCTACTATTCACGACGCTGGGGCTACAGTGACGAACAACACCCCTGCTCCATGGAGCTGATATTCCAGTGAGGGAGACAGACAACAAACAAGTGTGGTAAGAAAACTAGACAACATAAGGGAACAGAATGCGATCTGGGGGAGGCGAGCCTGTTTAGATAAGGTTGTCAGGGTGTGTTCTGAGGAACCCTAGTCCTAGGAGATCTGTGAAAACAGGTTCTGGGGACAACTTAGTTGAGGAATATCACCCCAGTAAGTCCTGCCATAAAGAAACTGAGGTAGTTCTGGATTAAACCAAATCAAACAATGCGTTAGAGAAGAAAAGCCACTGAGTCATCACTAGAATTTTGTGAGCTAAAGACACTGTGGGGGAAGCTGGACCAGAGTGTAAAGACTCCTGTGTCCTGTTGGTGCAGGAGCAGGGCCCAGGGCGGGTGACTGTGGCCTGGTGAGGACGGCCAGTTTGTGCCCCATGCATGGCTGGGAACTGGCAATGCCAGGATCAGATTTGGATTTGAGGAAAGTTACTGTGGTCGCCGTTTGGAAGCTGTCTTCAGTAGGGAAAGAATAAGGCTATAAGCTTTGTGATAAAAAAAAAAAGAGCATGGTGAGCGTCTGAACAATGGAGAGGAAAAGGTAGGTTTTTAAAGACATTTGGAGGTAGAACCAATTCAGTCAGATAACTAAGTTTATAGACAATGAAGAGTGAGTCAGAAACATTCTTGGCATATAATGTTTGAAATGAATGAAAATTCATTTTCCAGAGAGGGAGACTCGCCCCTGATCTGCCAGTAAATGAAGGTCACAGCAGAGTCATGAGGCAGCACAGGGTAAACTTTGGTGAGTGTGTGAGAAACAGAAGCAGAGTAATGTGTTTAAAAGTGTCCCAGACTCTGCTTCTCTCACATTTTCTCCCATCTTTGAAATAAAGGAAGGTTTAAAATGAAGTGGAATAAAATCAGTACGGTCTACTTTTGAAAGGTTGTGCTTTTGAGGACTAAACAAGACAAGCTTATGGCTTTTAAATAAGACAGAATATGACCTTGAATTGGAGACAGATTAACTGCACGTCTAATTGGTGAGTGCAGCACACCTCGCTGTACAGCACTCTGCTCGCTCACTGGAGCCAAGGACCAGCAGGTGGCTACGTTCTGCTGCCAGGTAATCACCAGGACCTCACTGGCAGGCGTTAAAGCAAAGGCAGAGAGGGATGTGCCTGGCAGGGAGTATTAGAGAGATTGGGAGAGAAGGAAGTGTGGCTCCAATGTAATCCCCATTTCTATGGTATATATGTATACATGTGTGTCTATTAAAATCTAGCATTCCCCACCAGCATGTTTTATCACACATGTTCGTCACCTGGCTATGATCTATCACCAATCAAGTGAGGAAAATACCACCTTATTTTCTCTTTGTTTTTCCACTGCAAGGATATCTCGGCTTGCCACTTTCCTAGAATTCAAAACCAAACTTAGCAAATACAAATATAATCAATGTTTTCTTGTAAAAATGACAAACTGCAGTGTTGTTTTTTTAAACAGATTTAATTTTCTTGGTGGACCTTATATTTTTAACTTTATCAGCTGACTAGAGAGAAAAAAGTTAAGGAATATGAATTACCAAAGTATAGTAGTGTTATGTCCCCACACCTTATTTTTCTTAGCCTTTTGATTACTAGATTAGAACAATAAATGGATTGTTATGCTTGACATTTTTGTACTTTAGTCTGGAAGTATTGGCATTAAAAACCAAAAGTCAAATTTTCATTTGAGCACTATTCTTAGATCTTCATATAAATTTTTTTCTTTAAATTATAAGCTTGTGTTTTCAAATATGCCTTTATATCATATGGTTGTTCAAATTGTTTGATTGTATTTTTCTAAGGCAGAATTAGGAAACGTCTGGCCTAGGCATGGGCATTAGAATTAGCATTTGCTTTGGTTTCCTCCTGAACAACTTCTCTTTCAGTATTAATTCTGTATACAAAAGGAAATCATGGTGTGCTCTGCCTCCTCCAGAACAGAACATGAAAACTGGAGAGTCCATGCCATTGCTCAGTGAGACACACCTTTTGTGAGCTGTGGGTTACACTTTGATGTTTCTAGGCTTATGGAAATGGCAAATTGTAGACTTGATTTCATTTACCCTAGTTCTCTGGCTTTGCACCTTTTTCTTTTCCTGGTTGTTTCCTTTCGTCTCCCTACATTTCTTCCTCTGGGTGAGTTTCCACCTCTGTAGTATGTGATTCCCTCACCCCTTCTTATCTCTGACCCACACTCTGGCTAGTCCCTGCTGGCTGAACTCCGTCCTCGGGGGACTTTCCCTATGAGAAGGCAAAGGCCCTTTGTGAGGTTGGAGGTTCTGCCTTCACAAGCAATGTGGGCAAAACAGTGTCACAAAGCACTGTTGCTTGATGTTTTCATTCTGGTTTCTCGACAGAATTGTTTTTTCTTTTAAAATTTTACTATCATGTTCAACATACAATTCTAACACTAAATACAGAGGGTGCCAAAAAAATGTATACACATTCTAAGCAAGGAAAAAACTGTATTAAAATTGTAATACTCAATATATACTGATAACAAAAGATGAACACAAGTCATGTTTGACTTCTGCAATTACAAAAGATGCTCAAAATGGTTACCATCAGCGTCCAGACACTTCTGATTATGGAGAACTACCGCTTGAGCAATGTTGACCAAAGTGTCCACTTGTATACAGTTTTTTGGCACCCCTCATATATATAAGCAAGCACATTATGAACTATCTCCCTGCATACTGCCCTCCCCCCAACATATTTTTTTAAAGGTTAGGTAGGTAAGTTCAAAATTAACCATTTTTTCTTCATTCTTGAGAAAACATCAAAAGAAAATTTTAGTTCTAAAGGAAAACGAACCACTTTGGGTTAAATCCTAATCTTTCAGAGGTTCACAGTAGCCTGGCTATTACATATATATGTCAAGCCTATCTGTCCACGGCCCTGGGATATTGATGGTTCTGTTAAAACTTAGCACTTTTAAAAAAGGTCACTTGAATTATGACTAAACAAAACATTTAAATTCTAAATGAGACCAACTATTCCAAACCCCGGCATTTCAGGAAACGAGGATGGATCAGTAATCACAGTCATGCATTTCAACCATCACTGCAGGACCATCCCGCTTTGGTCTCAGCAGTGAGTGTTGTCAGCATCTCAATGTGACGTTAACACAAGTGGTTTGTTCACTTTGGGAAAAGCAGTCTTTCCACAGTACGTAAAACATATTGTAGGGAATTTAGCTTTTGTCCCCAAATTCTGTTTCACAGATTCTCCCTCAGGCATCTGTCCTTGGATTTTAGTGTTTCTTTGCTATGTTTCTGTTTTTGCTCCTACTTCACAAACTGAATTTTAGTATCTTGCTCATACCTCAATTCTCCCTCTTTCCTTTGATTTTTAGGTTTGCATGTCTTGCCTTGGAGTCATGCAGCCCATCAGCAATTTGCACCAGCACCATTCTCAAAATAGACATACCTGTAGAATACCTCTGTATAGTGTTTGCCGGTGATGTTTATATCAGAAAAATCTAAGAAAATGGGTGCAAAAAAAGTCCCAAGTTGCACTCCATATACAAATGGTAGAATATCAGAATCACTTGTGAAAATTCTGAAGTCAGCAGAAGGGGGGTGATGGTGACAATGACACATATATTACTGCATAAAAAGCATCTGTTTGTTAATCATATTGCTTCTTGACTAGTAAATAAGTGGTATTTTGGGTGTTTTACGTTTATTTTACATGATAGTTTATTACTCGTATACTTGTATTTTACTGAGTTTTAAAGCTAGTTAGTTTTATTTAGGAAATCAGTTGAGGTGGGGATGTTGACTGATAGGTAATGGCTCACTCCCCAGCAGTGTGGGACAGGCTCCTGTTTGAGCATGTAGAACCGCTGTCTTTCAAAAGACATTCATGCTCATTAAGTGGGAAATGTTTCTATCTCCAAATCTGACCACTTCTTACCACCACGACTGTTACCACTCCATCCAAGCCTCCATCATCGATTCCCTGGATTCTTGTCATGACGTCTCTGTCCCCTACCCCAGGCTGCGCCCAACACCAAAGGCAGAATAATCATGTTAAAAATGGAAGTAAATTCACATCACCCCTGTGCTTAGAACATAGCAGTAGCTCCCCATTTTACTCAAAGAAAAAGCCAAACTTCATTCACTGGTCTACTATATCTCTGTAATATAGATCATAATGTGAAATTAAAACAATATTTTTATTATTGGATTTTTTGAGTAATGTTGCACATTTTCTATCTTAATTTTAAAACATTTAAATATTTTATATTTTTCTTAAGGAAAACAGGATCACTAAGTTGCAAATGATTTTTTAATTTTTAATTCTTTCTGCAGTAAATGGCCTTCACTAGACAGATACTTCTATTTTTAACAGGATATATTTCTCCATCTCTGCAATGAAGATAATACTTAACCAATAACACCTAATCACGTCAAAGCAGTCCTTTTCTTGGATTTCTCCTATGAGCTCATTTATTGTCTCCACATCTCCATTACTTGATATTCTTTCTCCTTCTCTAGCTCTTCTCTTTGGGCCTACATTTATTTGTCTTTGAACAGCTTTTCCAGCCAGTGAAAAACGCTCTCTTCTCCTTTTTCCCATCACACCTTTACACATGTGCAGAAATTTTTATCCACTCAGATATGCTGTGACATGATCAGTAAAGTTTTTTACAGATAGATGGTTAAATGATTTATTTATGGATTTGCAGGAAAACTTCAAATAAAAATTATTCCTAGGAAGGTAAAGCAAAAAATAAGAGGAAAAGTAAATGATTTTTGTTAAGGAAGAGCCTCCTTTGGGATGGAGTGGGCTGGTGGGGGTTGGAGGGATTGTTTTGTGAGTAATCTAAATTTAACATTTTTGATGGAACCTAAAATTTCAAGATATATAAATCCATTTCTCATATTCTGTGACTTATATGTTAGTTTTCCATAATAGTTTTTTTTTTCACATGTGTGTATTATCACCCAACTAGATACTAATATATCTTGTAAGTATAAGGTTGGTACAAAAGTAATTGCAGTATTTGCAATTATTTTTAACCTTTTAAACCGCAATTACTTTTGCACCATCCTAATATTTCTTTATAGCATGTTTCCCAATCATATATATTCCGATTGTATAATATGTATAATGTTACATATTTGCTTTGCAAGGAAGATATTTAAATATATTACATATATATATATATATATATATATATATATATATATGAACTTATATATTTTATGTATATATAAAAACAAGAAATATGTATACATATAAATTCTTATAAAAGAATTTATATATTTTATATATATATAAAAGAACAAGAAATATATATACATAGAATAAGGTGTTGGATTCATTGCTTTGTTTTCACATAAAAATTTATTATGTACCACACAATTGAGCTTTTTGTTTATTTCTGTGAATTCATTTTCTCTTCAGATAATTTATGATTATTTAAATTGTATGTCTTTGCTTCTCCAAGATTGTAATTCACAGATATTCATGTATTGATATCATTGATATTTGCCAACAATCACTTCATCTCAGCATAATTTGAATTATCTATGGGTAAAAACATTGGTAAATATGAGCTGAGAATATGAGAATTACTTGGAAAATTTTGTGACTTTTTTCATTTAAAAAAAAGTATAGTCATTTTAAATTGATTGATTTATAGTTATTTTAAATTGATTTATTTTTCATTTTTGCTCTAATGATTCAAGAAAAGTGGACAGGTCAAATAGGCAGATAGGCAGGATCCTGGGTGCTCTGATTGGTTGGCATTTACACAGGTCTTTCATATAAGATTTAATTACAAGGTGACCTAAAATTCAGAAATGTAACCTATACAACAATCAGAAAAACAATTCTTTTAAGCACACTCTTGTCAGTATTGTATGCTGCCCATTCTGCAACTGTAATTTGTTTGTATATCTGTCAAAAGACGTAGGCTACATTCAGTAATGAAGAGAGCAAGAATCGAGACTTCATGTACGTTTCTTTTTGTCGTAGGAAGGTCGGCCTTTTGAAAAGGGATAGAAATGAACATTTCTCCAGAATTTTATTTCCCTTTATTTGAGGCTGTCTCTTAATTCCAGGCTACATATACACTTTATTTATTTGACGGGGGAGGTAATGAAACTTTACAAATTTCAACTGGCATTGCACTCTGCTGATAAGAATGGGAGTTTTCACCTCTCTGAAGAGATTACATGAAGTAGAATTGGAAAGCAAATTGTATTTACAAAAGATAGGATGATATTCCTAATAGGTGTTCAGAATTGACTATTCACTCTTATATTCTGCTGAGGTTTACTAGAAATAACTTCATTTCAAAAAAGGACAAATCTGATTGAAGGTAAAAGCATTCACTCTCCACAAATACTCATCCAGAGGGTTTACATTGAATTTTCCTGATGGGCACACAGCTGTATTTTATGCTGTATCTGTATAAACTGGTAATGTGGAAAGTAAAAATCTAAATGGTATATTTGATTGCTTCGTGCACCAACCATTTAGATTACCAGATTTATAGCTACAGTTTTAGAAGAGAGGTTGCAATATGATGTTCTGACAATAACTGTCAAAGTCATAATGCTCAGATCTGTTTTCATCTTGTTGTTAAGGTAAAGCTGTTGAAATTCACAGTTTGTAGGTCAGAAAGATCACTTAGTATCTCTTGTCGTCTGTGGTTTAATGCTGACCTAAGTGGCTACTGTATAATGTCAAAATTACCACTGTCCAGGAGGCACGCTCCATGATTTAATGCTTTTCCTGTCTGGAATGAAGATGGCCAACAACCATGAGCTACACTGGTTTAGAAGGTACTGAATTTGTAATTCTTCTTTCTCTTTTTTTTCCGTTCATTTTAGATTTTGGATTTAGTAAAAGGGACACATTACCAGGTAGCCTGTCAGAAATACTTTGAGATGACACATAATGTAAGTAAATTTTTAAACTTTATAACCTAATTCTTTGTCTTTTGTTACTCTGTTTCATTTAGGATTTTTAGTTGCAGCAATAGAAACCACTCCAGCTATTTTCAGCAGAAAGGGATTTATTGCACAGTACTGGGTAGCTTATAAATTTTATAGAAGGGACGGAGAATTAAGCTTCCATGTTCCGGGACCAGGAATATTGTTACTAGGCGAAGCTACGTCATGAGAAAGCCTTACTGCAGCTGCCACCTACCACTCCACATCTAGGGCTGAGAACAAGGATCAGTAAACTTTTTCTGTAAAGAGCCAGATTGTAAAAAATTTAGGCTTACAGCCCATATGGCCTCTGTCACAATGGCTCAGTTCTGCTGTCGTAGTGCAAAAGCAGCCATAGTATGTAAATGAACAGGTAGGGCTGTGTTCCAGTACAACTTTATTTATGAAAACAGATAGTGGGCCAGGTTTGACACACAGGCCCTAGGCAGCCACCTCAGGAGTAGATCTAGAACTTTTGCCACTGCTGCCCAGAAGAACCAAAGGCTTTTGCCATCTTCCTTGCAGGAAATCTGATCTTTTTACTTGCCGCCACCTCATATTACTCTAATCTACTGCCCAAGTCTTGTATTTATCTATATTGCAGAATCTAGGTTATGTGGTGGACTCTTTAACTGCAAGAGAGTCAGGGAAATGTGTTTGGTTTTCATCGTGCCAGCCTCCTTAGTACAAGAAGGTCGGCTAGCATGGATTCTGAAAGGTGTAAAACAAGGGTCACAAACTCAGAGGCCTACAGAGGTCAGATAAATAACCCCCCAGAAATGCATCTGGCAGAGATTAGCCCCAGAGAGTATGGTAAGTAGGAACTGTGGAGCACTGAATAAGTCATACCCCGGTAGAGCCTTTCACATTGATCAGTTTGAAGACCCTGCGCAGGTCAACAACGCATCTGCAGGTCAAATTCAGCCCAGCAGTCCTCAGTGTGCAACCACTGATCCTGGTCATGGCTTCCTAACCTAGGACAGACATTCAAGAATGGACTTGGAGCTCCATGTACCTCTTGAAATATTCCTTCTCTGAATACATATGTGCATTTTTTGTGTGTGAGTCTGTGGTGTTCCAGTTTCAAAGGGATCGATAACCCTCCCCACAAGATGTTGCAGTTATTGAATTCATCATCAGTTATACCATGCGATGCTAAGTTTTATAATCGTTTTTATGTTTTTTAGTTTTCATGAAATACTTTTTGTATTGTGGTTATGTAATTGCAGAATTCCTTGATAAATTATTTCATAGGAAAAATGCATCCTATAGTATTACCAATGGTGAGGAAAATAATAATGATGACATCACTAACATCTATAGAACCCTCAATGCATGCCAGCCACAGCACAGAGTACTTTGGATACATTAGCTCTTTTGATCCACATAACAGTACTACCATTAGGTACTATTTTTATCCTCATTTATGAATAAAGCCTAGAGAAGCTGAGAAAACTGTCTACAGTGATACTGCATATAAGGGATAGAACTTTTCATTTGAAACAGGATGGAGTTGTAATAACTACTGTTGAGGTCATTAGCATTTTCCTTTCTAGATTCATGATCCATCCTTCACATTTTACATTAAAACAAAACAAAAACAAAAATGGTTCAACAATGAAATCAATGAAATCTGAGGCCTAGCAATTCTACGTGACTTGCCCAAGGTTCCACAACCAGTTAATAGGAGATCTGGAGCTAGAAATCTGGTGGCTCTAGTCCTCTTTCTATTATACCTAAATGTGAAAAATATGTAACGACAAAGAATTGAGAATAGAGACTTCTGGTCAAGATGGCAGAGTGGTAAATGCTGTGCTTACCTCTTCCCACATCAGAATTATACCTAAATTATAGAACAAGTCATTGAAAATCATCTGAATTCTAGCTGAATAGAAGTGCTATAACTAAGGACATACTGAAGAAGCCATGTCGAGATTGGTAGCTGGGCCAGAGATGCAGAATGGTCAGGTCCCACACTCATGGTATGGTGATTAAAAATCAGGAGGGATATCTTGTCTGCAGAGGTCCCCATGAAGAACAAGGGGTCCCAGGGTCAGGAAGAGGACTCCCTGTAACATCTGGCTGTGTAAACCAGTGGGGATTGCATCCAGGAGGACTGCTGGAGACTTAGGGGCTGCAGGTTTTACAGGGCCCACACACAGACTCACTCCCTCACTCACTCACAAACTCACTCACTCTCTCTGGTCTCCAGTGTAGAGTTAGCAGCATAAAAAGCACCAGAGACGTAAACAGAGGAACTAAATTGACTAGCTTTCGGGCTTGAGGGTCAGGACAGTTTTCTCAGGGGATGGAAGTGCTTGTCAGGCACCATTGTTCCTTTGTTGAGCTCTCCTAAGCACCTCCAAGCCCAGCACAAGCAGCAACCAACTGCAGAACACTTTGTACCTCCTACCGAACAGCCCCAAGCCAATACAAGCAGTGACTGACTTTGACCTGCACCAGAGCCCTTCCCAAGAGTCTCCAGAACCACCATACTTAGTGACCAGCTTTAGATTACACCAGAGCATCATCGAACCAGCTCTATGAATGACAAAGTGAACTTGGTTGGCAGTATAGCCCCACTAAAGATACTCCTGCTCCTTGAAGTCAGCCCCTACACAACAGCTCATCCAGTGTAATGACAGCCAGCCCTCACAGCCAGTTATCCTGAGGGTCAGTCCCACTCACTGATGTGCCAACAGCGATTAAGGCTCAACAGCATCAGGAGAGCACACACAACACACACAAGGGACACCCCAGGAGCACCCAGCTCAGGTGACCAGGAAGACTGTACCATATAGGACTCTTAAGGCCACTCTGCCAAGACCAGGAGACTAGCAGATCTACCTAATACATACACAAATACATGGAACCACCTAAAATGATGAGACAAAGAAACATGTCCCAAATGAAAGAAGAGGACAAAACTCCAGGAAAAGAACTAAACAAAATGGAGATAAGCAGTTTACCAGATGCAGAGTTCAAAACATTGGTTTTAAGGATGCTCATCGAACTTAGGGGAAGAATAGATGAATTCAGTGAGGACGTCAACAAAGAGATAGGAAACAAAAATGGAGATAGAAAAAAGAAAAGAACAACTCAGAAATGAAGACTACAATGACTGAAATGAAGCCTGCATTAGAGGATATGAAGCGGAGGATTGAATCAGTGATCTGGAAGACAAGGTAGTAGAAACCACCCAATCAAAAAGCAAAAAGAAAAAAATCAAAATAAATGAGGGTAGTTTAAGGGACTCTGGGACAACATCAGGTGTACCAGCATTCATGTCATAGGATCAACATTCATTCATACCAGAAGAAAAAGAAAGAGAGCAAGGGATTGAAAACCTATTTGAAGAAATAATGACCCCAAACTTCCCTAATCTGTCAAACAAAAGAGATGAGACATACAAATCCAGGAAGCACAACAAGTCCCAACAGAAATGAATCCAAAAAGGCCCATACCAAGACACATCATAATTAAAATGCCAAAGGTTAAAGACAAAGAGAGATTGTTAAAGTACCAAGAGAAAAGCAGTTAGTTACCTATAAGGGAGCTCCGATAAGACTGTCAACTGATTTTTCAACAGAAACTTTGCAGGATAAAAGGGAATAGCATAAAATAGTCAAAGTTATGAAAAACAGGTACCTACAATGAAGGTTATTGTACCCAGGAAAGCTATTATTTAGAATCAAATGACAGATAAAGAGCTTCCCAGACAAGAAAAAGCTAAAGGAGTTCATCACCACCAAACCTGTATTATAAGAAATGTTAGAGACTTCTTTAAAATGATTAAAAATATGAATAAGAAAATATTGGAAAGAAAAAAATTCTCACTGACAAAGTAAAACACTTAGTAAAAGCAGTGAATCAATCAACACTTTCCAGGACAGACCACATGTTTGGCCACAAAAGAAGTCTCAGTAAATTTAAGAAGATTGAAATCATATCGAGCATTTTTCCTGATCAAAATGGTATGAAACTAGAAATCAATTACAAGAAGAAAAGTGAAAAATACACAAACACTTGGATGCTAAATAATATGCTACTAAATAATGAATGCTTCAATAATGAAATCAAGGAAGAAATCAAAAGATACCTTGAGACAAATGAAGACACAATTTCCCAAAATCTATGGGACACAGCCAAAGCAGTTCTAAGAGGGAAATTTATAGCAATACTAGCCTATCTTAAAAGGCAAGAAAAATCTCAAATAGACAATTTAACCATGCATCTAAAGGATCTAGAAAAAGCATGACAAAGCCCAAAATGAGTGGAAAGAAGGAAATAATGATCAGAGTGGAAATAAACAAAATAGAATCTAAAAAAAACAATAGAAAAGATCAATGAAACCAAGAGCTGTTTATATGAAAATGTAAACAAAATTGATAAACCTTTAGCCATACTCATCAAGAAAGAGTTCCCAAATAAAATCAGAAGTGAAAGAAGTGACAGCCAATACCACAGGAATACAAAGAATTGTAAGAAAATAATATGAACAATTATATGTCAATAAACTGTACAACCTGGAAGAAATGGATCAATTCCTAGAAACATACAGTCTTCCAGGACTGAATCAGGAAGAAACAGAAAATCTGAACAGACCAATAACTGCTAACAAAATTGATCAGTAATCAAAAGGTTCCAAACAAACAAAAATCCTGGACTTCACAGGTGAATTTTGCCAAATGGTCAAAGAAGAATTAGACCTATCTTTCTCAAACTTCTGAAAAATTGAAGAGGCTTCTAATCTCATTTTAGGAAGCCAGCACTACTGTGATATCAAAACCAGACAAAGGCACTATAAAAAAAGAAAATTATAGGTCAAAATTATATCAGATGAATAGATACAGAAGAAACATTTGATGAAATCCAACATCCATTTATGACAAAAAGTCAGCAAAGTGAGGATAGCAGGAACATATCTCAACATACATAATAAAGGCCATATATGACAAACCCACAGCTAACATCATTCTCAGCAGTGAAACGCTGAAAGCTTTTTCTTTGAGATCAGGAACATGACAAGGATGTCCACTTGCACCACTTTTTTCAGCATAGTATTGGAAGTCCTGGCCACGGCAATCGGACAAAAAAAGCATATAAAAGGCATACATATTAGAAAGGAAGAAGTAAAACTGACATTATTTCCAGATGACTTGATGGTATTTATAGAGAGCCCTTAAGATTAAACCAAAAATCTATTAGAACTAATAAGTTCAATAAAGTACTCGGATACAAAATCAATATTCAGAAATTGGTTGCATTTTTATACTCCAGTAATGAGCTATCAGAAAGAGAACTTAAGGAAACCCCATTTACAGTTACATCAAAAAGGGTAAAATACCTAGGGGTAAATTTAACCAAGAAGGTAAAAGGCCCATACTCAGAAAATTATAAGACATGAAAGAAAGAAACTGAAGAAGATACAAATAAATGGACGCATATACCGTTCTCATGGATAAGAAGAATTAACATTGTGAAAATGTCCATACTGCCCAAAGCAATCTATAGACTCAGTGCAATCTCTATCAAAATACCAATGGCATTTTTTACAGAGCTAGAACAAGTAATTCTAAAATTTCTGTAGAAGCATAAGAGACCCCAAATAGCCAAAGCAATCTTAAGAAGGAACAAAATTGCAGGTATCACGCTACCTGATAACAAACTATACTACAAGGCTACAGGAATCAAAACTGCATTGTACTGGCATAAAAACAGACACACAGACCAATGGAACAGAATAGAGAGCCCAGAAATAAACCCACGCATATGGTCAATTAATCTTTGACAATCAGGCAAGAATATAAATGAGGTAAAGACAGTCTCTTCAGTAAATGGTGTTTGGAAAACTGGACAGTCATGCAAAAGAAAAAAAAAAACTAGACCACGTTCTTACACCATATACAAGAATAAACTCAAAATGGATTAAAGTCTTAAATGTAAGATCCCAAAACATAAAGCTCCTAATAGAAGAAAACATAGACAGTATGTTTTCAACATATTTTTTTGGATATGTATTTTGGGGCAAAGGGAATAAAAGAAAAAAATAAATGGAGCAACATCAAACTGAAGAGTCTTTGCACAGTGAAGGAAACCATCAAAATGAAAAAACCTACTGAATGGGAGAAGATACTCGCCAATGATACATCTGATAAGGGGTTATTATTCAAAATATATTAGGAACTCATACAACTTAACACCAAAAAGACAATCTGATTAAAAAATGGGAAGAGTACCTGAATATGCATTTCTCCAAAGAGGAATTTGCATTTCCAGAGAGGACATAAGATGGCCAATAGACATTTGCAAAGATGTTCAACATCACTAATTATCAGGGAAATGCAAATGGAAACCACAATGAGACATTACCTCACACTGGTCAGGCTGTCATCAATAAATTAACAAACAAATGTTGGTGAGGACGTGGAGAAAAGGGAACCCTTGTGCACTGTTGTTGGGATTGCCAATTGGTACAACCACTATAGAAAACAATATGGAGGTTCCTCAAATAATTAAAAGTAGGATGACCATATGACCCACCAATTTGGTTATTTATCCAAAAAGTCCTCAGGCACCAATTCAAAAGGATGTGTACATTCTTATGTTTGTTTCAGTATAATTTACAATAGCCAAGATAGGGAAATAACCTGAGAGTCCATCAATAGAGGAATGGATAAAGAAGATGTGGCACATATATACAATGGAATATTACTTAGCCATGAAAAAGAATGATACCTTGCCATTTGCAATAGCATAGATGGACCTAGAGGGTATTATGCTAAGTGAAGTAAGTTAGAGAAAGACAAATACCATATGATTTTACTTATATTCAGAATCTAAAAAACAAAATAAACAAAGCAAACATAGATACAGAGAACAAATTGATGGCCTCCCGATGGGAAGGGAGTTGGGGTGTGGGTAAAAAAGGAGAGAGGATAAAGGTACAAATTGGTACTTACAAAATAGTCAAAGGGATGTAAACTATAGCATAGGGAATATAGTCAATAATATGGTAATAACTATGTTGTCAGATTTATCGGGGTGATCACTTTGTAAGTTATATAAATGTCTAATCACTGTTGTACACCTAAAACTAATATAAAGTTGTGTGCCAACGATAATTGGAAAATATAAAAAACAACAAATTCTCGGTAGTTTTATCAGAATAGGGATCTTACCAGTTAAGCCAAAGATGTTTGGTATTTTCAGCACTAGTTTTACTGTGACTCTTTCCCTTGAAGACTGTATTCCTTAATTTACTCACTCTGCTGGGTATTTTAATTTTTTATGTTCTTAATTATTTGTGAACCCTTTTTATGAAGGACCCTCAGAACTTTCACAAATTGAGGTCTGTTATTCTACTTCTTTCTTTTTTTAAAAAAATGTGAAAATTAGATTTAAACATTGAGTTTGTGACATATCCACTAAAAGGTATATTTTTAGTTCTCCATTCTGCTTTTGTAGTATTTCCTATTGATTATTCATTCCTACAAGAGTATTACTATTGTTGCCAACTTTTAAAACTTGCCTTAGATTAATAAAGACATTGAAAAGACATATGTCTAAATCCTCCCACACATAGAAATAGTCTAGCTTAACCCCATATAAAGCAATGAAATAAAAAGGCTATTTGTGTTCACTGGATGTCTCATTATAGATTTTTGCATCTCCACTTACTATTTTTTCTAATTTAATTTAAAAACAATCTATTTTTACTGTTAGGTTTCTGCCTTCATACCTCCCCACTAAAATAAAAGATGAAAAAAAAAGCCCTGTGTTTATTTTCCTGAAGCCTCTATGATCAAACTCACTTTAATGAAAGTTCTGAAAATAACCCAGTTAATTGATACCATTTACAGAAGCACTATGATAGTTCCATATGGCTTTTTTGATAATACCACCTGCCTCATTATAAGCTGTTATTGGAAAACTTCTTGATTAAAACCCAAACATCCCATAGGTAAAACAATATTGCTTACATTCCCTCAAAATCTACATTTGCTGTGGCAGAAATATGAGACTATGTTCACGCGAAGGTCGTTGTGAGCAAAATGTGTTGATTCCAAGCAAATGTTTGAGAGAGATTCACTTAGTAGATGTCAGAAGCTGGCCTGCTAGAAACTTGTTTCCCTCAGTATATTTAGGGAGCAATGTTTTATACTGTAGAGTATTTTTCTTCTTTCAGCATACTCCCTGTGTAAATGAAAACAGGAGGCTCTGAATTTTAATTGAAAGTAATTCCTTTAGAAGTAGACCTCTTTAGGTACTGAGTCATTCCAAATAGCTGAGTATGTATTTTTTTCCCACCATATAAATCTCTACAGAAATCTTGTTAAAATCTATGACATATTTTCCTGCAATATTAAACAGACTATACCAAATGCAATGAAATTTTTGTTATTATATATGAACTCAGAGTCATTATTACAGATACCAGTTAGAGTACTGGGCTAGCAGCCACCATCATCTCTCAGTAGTTTCCTGACTCATTCCCCAGCATCTACGACACATGCACCATTCAGTTCTTCCTCCTCCATACAGCTGCTAGAGTGATCTTTAAATAGCGAGAACTGACTATTTTAGTCATCTGCTTTTAAAAAATCTTAAAAAGCTTCTCGATCACTCTTAAGGTGAAATCCAGAACTTCTAATGTAGCCTGTAGAGTTCTCTACCCCATCCCCCTCTTCTCCAGCTGTACTGATCTTGTTTCAGATCCTTTACAATTCTTTGGGAATTCCAAGCTCACATGGCAGAATGAAAACGCTTTATAGAATTTCCCTCTCCCAATACTTAACAAAATGTATGAAACATAATAAACAATCATCAACCACAAAGAAAAACATCATCAATAGAACCAAACAAGAAAAAAGGCAAGCAAAGAAACAGAAGATTTATAGCAGGCAAAATTGTGAAAGTTCTCACCATTTCCAAATGTAGAATGAAGCAAATGGAATGTTCTTACATTTGTTTGTAAATGAATAAAGGAAACAGCTACTGACTCCCAAGCAGAAATAAGTGAAATATGGGTAACTCTGTTTCTCTATTACTTTTTGTAATTTGATTTAAAGCAAAATCTGTTTTCATTCTGTTTGGTTTATGCTCCTGCCCTTCACCCCAAAAAAGTTTATTTTCCTGAGCAAGATAAAAGGAAACTGAATGACTTCCATATAAAATAAGTCCTCCCTTAATGTTGTAAGTAGGTTCTGTGACTTTAAACAAAATGTGAAAGTTTAAACGAAACAATTTTACCGTAGGCTAATGGATATAAACAATATTTAGGTTCGAACCTGTGGCATCTCATCAGTGTTATAATGAGGTGACTTATTGCAGGACCTGCTGTACACTTCCCTCAGCTAAAAATGAAAGGGAAAGAAACACTCCAAAGACAAAGAACCTATCCCAGAAGAAAACACAATCCAGGGAAAAGAAGGAAATGTCATAATTTCATCATACTATCAAGCAACTTAATAGACCATAAGTTCAGTGAAAGGATCTTAACAAAATGAGTTAAGAAAGAGCAACTGTAGACCTTGGGGAGAAAGCTGAAAAACATAACATCACATAGAATCGTGGTACAGGCCCTCATTTCAAGACTCTTGGCACTGTTTTAGTTGGTTAATGAGAACATTAATTAAAATGGGGATACATAAAAAAGCATTCCTTAAACATTTTAAAGTTAAAATATTTAAATGTCATTTATTTGCTAATCTTTTGATGTAAGGGCACACTGTTATTTGAGTATAGTTTGGGGATTCTAATTCAGTTCCATCTTTTTTTCTTAAACTATACCCAAAATACATCAACACCAAGTTCCAGTTTGGGTTTCTTTAAAGTGAAAAAGGACTTAAAGATACATGCAAAGCAACATAATCCTTTTCTCTATCTTTTGGGAATTCAACTTTTTTTTCTAAGTGATTTGCCTTTCTTGAGTCTTTCCAAAGCATTTATGTTAGATTTCACAGAACCAATAATTATTTTTACATTTCTGTTTCTTGGGTTCTCTCCATAACAACCCTGTGGCATAGCCACTGTTACTGTCTCCATTTCACTGATGAGGAAACTGATCACTATATAAAAATCACCATATTTCTCCTTGTCCACATGATAGTCTAATAATTCAGCTTAATCCTGAGAGTCATCTTCTCTGGACAGATGTACTGAAAATTTTAGCAATTTGAAACAAGGTGTAGAAAATCCCCAATATGTAATTACGGAACATGGTGCTAGATTCTTTATGCATGAACTAATACCACTATGCTTTTTATAAACTTTAGAACCAGGTTTAACTCTAGCATTTATAGTGCTGTGATTGTACATGTATTAGACTTTGCATAAAACCTCTAAAAACAAATTTTAGAGCAAGTAATTGAGTTAGAAGGCCTGAATTCTAATTCAGACAAAGCCAATTACTAGTTCTGTGACTTTGCATAAACCATGTAATCTCTTTAGGCCTCAGTTTCCTAGTCTGTCCATGGAAGTTCAACTTAAAGGATCCCCAAGGTCTTTCCAATATAATGTTCTCTAGTAATAAAATATAAAACCTTCTTATTGAAATGTGCTAGACAATAAACTTACTTTTCATCAAACACTTTGAAAAATGCAAACTTTATTTAGATTGCCTAGTTTTTAATGAATTAGATGAAAATGAACATAATAAAGAAATTTACAAATGATTTCATTGTTTATAAAAATTATAGACGTATCATAAAATATTCAGAAACATTTTGAAATTGAGTAGCAAAATAGCAGATAAAAAGTTGTTCTTAGTCATGAGCAATAACTCTTAAATCACTCTATGTATTATCAACCTGCTGCACCCTGAGGTTGCTGTAACATCATCTGCCCAACATGTATCAACAACTGACTAGAGAGAATCAGAGAATCCTGGGGTACTCAAGTATTACCAGAAAAGACCTTGTTTTTATTTATTGGTTCACCAGTTAAGAGGGTTTATTCTGGACCATAACATCAAATCCTTTAACCCCCTGCTAATCTGCTTTAATCTGCCATAAGATTATACATAGCTCTAATCACATCATGTCCCTCCTTAAGGATTTTTAGTGGCTCCCTGTTGCCTACAGAATTAGGTCTAGACTATTTACCCTGGTTTTCAAGGGTCTCCAAGGTCTGGCCCCAGCCTGTCTTTCCAACCTCATTTCCTCTTACCCCCTTCATATGCCTTTCACACCAGGCCTTCTGAACGACTTGCTTTCCAGGGACATGCCCTCGTTACCTCGCTCATGGGGTCCTGCTGTTTGTATTGCCTTTGACGTCGTTATCCAGGCTTTTATTCTCTCCGTCTTTCCAGACTCCACTCATATAGCACGTCCCTCACAGAGTCTTCCTTGATCTCCCCAGCCAGAATTTCTCTCTAGAGTATAATAGGCCTTTATCTGTTACTCTTACCACTTCTTCATTCTTGACAGAGGTTTTTAAGTATGTGACTTACTAGGCTGGAAATTGATTTAGAGTGAGTCTTAGTCAAATGCATTCTTGTATGCTGAAAAACTTCTAGCTTATAGCATGGCCTTCTACATATTAAGTCTTCAATTAATATGTGAAATATATGACTGGCATACACTGGTTAGTTCTGGACCCAACTCACCAAATATTTATTAGATATCTACTGTGTGCAAGTCATTTCAGTACAAAGAGTGAGACATAAAAGGGTTGATAATTATAAGACAGACGACCAAAAGAAGTGTAATGGCTTTTCAGTTTATAAAAAAATATGAAATGAAAATACCCCCTAACAAAAACAACAAAAACAACAGAGTAACTAACTCAAGCAAAATGGTATTCTTTTTGTCGTCAAGTCCAACTGCAGAAGGCAGGGAGGGCAGGGTTTTGAATTAGGTTGAGTGTTTTAAGCGATCAATTCAGTCTGACAAATTTGTGGAATGTGAAGAAAGTGACTCAGGCAAGAGGGTCACACTGCAGGAGAAACTTTCTTGTGAGGGTTATGTTCTTATGCCACACCCCAACAGGAGGCACCAAGAGGTAGTAAAGGTTTACAAGTTTTAAGGAATGAATGCAATATGAAATTGTTGACCTTGGCACAAGAACAAGGCAGCACAGCATATTCTACTGGTTATGAGCATGGATTCTGCTATTCATAGGCCGTCTCCAGCCCTGTCAGTGTGATCTTGGGCAAGTTACTTAGTTTCTCTCTGTCTCAGATGCTTCATCTGAAAAGCTGGGAAAATATTGATAATCTACCTTCAGAGGGCTCCTATGGAAGTTAACCGGGTATATACATCTGGATGAGCGTGTGTGTTTATGCCACCTAGAACGAAGTCTGGCACCGAGTAGGAATTAAATAACTTTTTGCTACTATTAAGGACTATGTTTTTGTTCCCCACTAGTAAAATTTAGAATCAAAATGTAGAAAAAGTAGGGCTTGCTGAATCTTCAAATTAAGAAAGTATTGATACCTCAAAGGCTCATTGAGTACTAAAGGCACAGGGTAAGGGGTAATTTGAAAGAACATTGAAAATTTTATTTCAAGTTTAGTGATGGTATTTGAGAAAAGAAATAGAATAAAACTATGAACCTGGTCGTGTTTGCATTAAGTCACAATGAAAATTACAAAAAGAAAAAGATTTTCTATACAAAGCAAGATCAGAAAAAGCCCAAGATTGGAATGTAGAAATTACATCAAATTAGGTAGCTTTTCCAGGGTTTGTGTTATGCTAAATGGGATTACTTATGCCAGACTTACAAATAAGCTCTAATGTATCAGTGGTATCATGGACCAGTATCAAAATGGTGTCTGTGTTTATATCCATCCCCTGTGGTTCTGGAATATTTAAAGATGCTTCATTTTTAACAGCAAATAATTTACTGTCTGACAATGTGCCAGGGATTTTGCTTGCAAATGCCTCTGAGCCATTCACGATGCTGAGTAGAAACTGGATATTAGATAGGGAACCGGAACAAAGTGCAGAGGTTTGAGTTGGAAATATAAATGCGTGAGTCACTAATGTTTAGGTAGTGGCAAAAGCTCCCTCTGAATGAAATGTAAGCAGTGGATTGAGTGCTATGAATGAGAACTGCTAGGATCCATGTTTCAGGTACTAAGTAGATTTTTAATGAGATCTGGGACCATCGTTGAAGCCCTTTTATTTATACTTTTGCTGTGTATTAACACATTCACTTTCCTGTACAGGTCGATGATTGTGGCTTTTCACTGAATCATCCTAATCAGTTCTTTATCGAGAGCCAAAGGATTCTAAATGGTGGTAAAGACATCAAGAAGGAATCCATCCAACCAGAAACTCCTCAGCCCAAACCAAGTGTCCAGAAAACCAAGGATGCGTCATCTGCTCTGGCTTCTCTAAGTTCCTCTCTCGGAGTGGATATGGAGGGACTAGAGGATTATTTCAGTGAATGATTCTTGGGCAGTTAGTGACCCTTTTTCCTCACTAGCTTTCAGTCCTCACTTTTAACAGTTTTGCCTTTTTCTTTTTTAATCTTTTTGTCTAACTTCTCTCTCCTTCCCACCCCACCCCAATCCATCCACGTTCTTAGGAACTCCATCTTAGGAAAGCAGGCTTGCGGATAAAAACAAAGGCCTCCGCCATATTTTGCTTTGACAAAAGAGAAGAAGAAGAATTTCTCTTGAAATCTATCACTTAAATAGTGTGATTAAGTCCTGTTTTAGGAGATAAAATAGCTTTCTAGACTAGTTACAGTCCCCTAGAAACAATACAACTGAAAACAACTTATTTTAACCCTTGTAAGTTTGATCCAACCTTTTTCTGGCCGATTTTTGTTAATAAATATCAAAATGTATATGAGTGTATCTGTGTGTAATTGCAAGAGTCATATAATGTCATAACAGATTAGACATTATCTCAATTTTTAAAGAGCTATTTCGCAATATCCAACACACTGTCAAATCACCAATCGGGATTTTAAACTTTTTTTTTTCTTTGAGTTGGCCATTTGTTTTTCCACATCAGCAAGGAGAATTTTTGCTCCTTTGAGTGTCAGCAAACACTGCTGAAATGATTGTGACTCAGGAATTCAGAGGAACAGAATTTGTGGAGCCAGTTATGTAATTAACAAATAGTAGTGCTTTGTTATGTAAAATGATGGCAATTTCTTATCTGATTTCATTTTCCATTCACTCCGGGGGTGGGTTCATGAAGAGCAGACAATTCCTAAACCAAGAAGGTCGTAAGGAAAGTCTGAAGTGTTTCTTCATTTCACCCTCCAACTTCCGTAACTTCCCACTTCTGTGGTTGCTGTGAGTTGCCAAATAGGTTTGGTAAATTCATTGACTTCAGTAATAAATACTCTGACATTTATAGTAACCCCTTCCTTTCAGGTCCACCATTGTGTTTGGGTAAATGTTGTAGATGATTACAGACATACTAGATGAGTGCCTGACTCTCCTTGCAACGCACTTTGTGTATCACGGAGCAGTGTCCTCTTGGAGGCCCGTATCTCACTGATTTCCTACCTGTGGTCTCTACTCACCCACCCAGAGGATTTGGGCTCGCAGAAGACAGACCCAGGTTGGAATGTAACACTTCCTCACCTATTACCTTAGATTATGTAAAAAAAAATATTAGTCTGTTTCAGTCCTCTTTTCCTGGTAAAGAGGAGTATTTTCCCTTTATCCTCTTGAATCAGGTATTAACTAAATTGAAAAGGGAATACTGTATTCAGAAAACTGGAATGTTGGAAGTGTCACATTTTAAATCCTGTGAAAAACTGCAGCAATATGAAAAGGATTTAAACAGGATCAGATAATTGGAACTTAAAAATGTCAGCTGATCAGATTTTTATTTCAGGCTGCTGAGCAAAAGTTTCTTGGAATATTTAGTAATATGTAATTTAGTGAGATACTCTCTGAACCTTTGCTTGTCTGTATGAGTTATTATTACCTAGTTCAGAAAAATAGTTTTATTCCATTAAAAATTACCCCTATAAATCTCTCCCTTCTGAAACCATCTGCTTGCTATTCCTTTTATCATATATAGTTCTCAACAGGAATCTGATGATGGCCTTCCAGTTTATCCGTGAACTGCAGAACCACAGGTCTCGCGCTCTCTCTTTCTCTCTCTCTCTTTTTTTTTTTTTTTTTGTAATATTAAGAGCAAGTGCTGCATGGGGTTGTTTTAACCACAGAATTAAGTTAGCTTTGGAAAGCCGAGCATAGAAATGTAGGTCTCTGTTGTATTCAAAAGAAGTGAAATATTAGAAGCTGCCTCACTGCTGTAGTTCAATGAGAAATCTTATGACAGGATATTTTCTATCTGGCAACATTTTGCAAGGTTATCTTTTTCTACTGTCTCATGTTCTCCTTTTATGAAGCCTGTGCTCCCACCAGCATAAAGGACAGAGCCATTAGCAGCACAGTAGATGTGTCTTAGCTGACTATTTATTTTACACTGGCAGCTCCAGGAATTGATCATCTTCCTTGAATGTTTTATATGTTTCTAGTCAAACTCCACAATAACACTATTTAAATATTAGTTGTATTACAAGTTCAATTTCTTTGTAATAAGGTTTGATCTCCTGTCATGTATTACACACAAGAATATATAAATGTTTTGTGAAGTCTATAGATTAGAGGATGGGGTTAGAGGTTTATATACGATGACAGAAATTAATGCCTTTCTGGTGCTTTTCGGAGTTGGGGAAAGCAATTTGTTTTTCATGCTTCACAGGTCTTAACCATTTTTATTTGTTTTCTTTGAAAGCAGACCTGTTTAAATTGGATGATGTAGGAAGAACCCCAAAGAAAAATTAAAAGCCAGTAGCCTCTTTTCATAACAGTCGCCAATGAAAAAGAATATGAGTCTTCCAGGTCTTTTGACTTGCAGTTTGTTATTACCTCTTCAAGGAGGAGAGGCTATCTGATTATCAGAGACAGAAGAAGAACTAGCAGAGGAAAGAGACTAGGTTGGAAATTTGCAGCTGGTTAAAGCACTGATACTGTTAGTGAAGATTCTACTATATATCTTTCATGTTTTTTCTCCGTAATGTTTCTTACTCCGCTTAGAGAGTACAAAACTCCTAATTGCAGTGTGCATAAAAGAACACTAGGAAGATTTTTAAGTAAACTTTTTAGGACCGCTTTTAATATTATAGTCATAAAAGTTAATAGTTGTAGATCTTGAAGGAGAGGGAGCCAAATAAAGCAATGGGAAAGACCTTTATTCATATAGAATTTGAATATGCTGAGGGATTTCTTCTCTCTCTCTAAACACATTCAGTGTTTTGCTTGTTAAACTTTGCTGTCTAACTGATACTAAGGGTCTTTGCAAGCAAACTTCTGTAATTCCTTGCAAAGAAGAAAACAAGACTTCTGGGATTGAAGCTTGAAAAGCAAAATGAGACAACTCTCAAATTCTGGTTGGGCTAGAGTCTACTGTTTGCAAATTTAATCAAGGTCTTCTACAGGCATCAGCTTGACATTAAATTTAAGTGCTCATTAAAGTGAAAGTTTGACAGCAGTTCTAAATGTGAAGCTCAGTCTGAGGACATCTTTACAGCTGGAAGGGGGAAAAAGTTGAGAAGCCTCAAACCACTGTGGTAATTAGACCCATTTGTTAACTTCTAATGTTGGCAAAGGGTGGGAGAGAGAAGGTTGACAGATGGGAACTGGAAAGGCCATTCAGCGCCCGTATTAGAAACTGTGTAAGCAGCGTCCTGTGTGGCAAAGAAACACGGCAAATAGGCCCTCTGGTGAATGAATAAGATGGGGACATTATTTTTAGAACTTCTTTTGGTCTGTCTTTCTTTCCATGCACAGACAGAGCCGCAGTGGGTCAGAGTTGCATTTTGAATAGGTGTGCCAGTTTGGTTGTCAGGCCCTTTGGAAAACGTACAACATTATTAGGGAGTGAGCCTCCAAAATACATTGTTGGCCTGAAGAGTTAGTATTAAGGGTCTCTAACTTACATTCCGGTAATCACTTATTTACCCAAAGCATCTGGCTTTCTTTCTAATACTGAGTTTCTTTTTGACAGGTAACTATTGCCCAAGTCTAAGACTTTTCACCATAATTGGCATTGTAGTCAATTTGCTTTGTGACTCTATGGAAATGTTGTCACCTGTTAGGAAATTATCTTCCCACTTCATCTGAACTTTCTGCAAAAAGTGATACTATTTCCTGTTATTGTGTTTGCTTTCTGTGCCATGAGCTTTTTTGTTCATTGCTTCCTGACATTTTATTTTCTTCAAGAATTATCACTGTAGAACCTTATCAAAAGCTAAAGAATATCTCTGGATAGAAAGCTTCTGTATTTCCCCTGAGCCTTCAATTGCAGTACTGTTTTTGAACATTGATGGCAAGGTAGTGAAACAACACTGCTAATAAACGCGTGATGGGTTTTCCAGTGAAGCCCTGCATTTCAAGGTGTTCATTCACCCTAACAGAACTGTGAGGCTCTTTAAGGGGTTTTGATTTTGTTTAGTTTTGCTCTGAAAGCATAGAGTGGAAATAAATTCAGCAAATGATGCCTTTAAGACTGTGTAAAAAGAAAACTACCATCTCATGCAACTTTTCCTGCTTCCCCTCACATTTTTTCTTTTTTCATTGATAGCTTGCACTCGGGTCATAGAAGATACTAAAATCATTACTGACTACAAGGACATAGGGCTACATGCTTCTCTTTTTTATCTTCCCTTTCACTGCAGAGAGTTAGGATGGTGATTTAATAGTCCTCTACCACCCTTAACTCTTGGTTCTCTCCAGACTTCCTGCCTGGTGCTCTTCTCACTCCAAGAAACTCCCTGGGTGAGCTCACTGACTCCCATGGTGTTACTTCCCATCTGTATGCAAATAATTCCCAAATCTGTATCCCCAACTTAGATCTCTCCTCTGAGCACAGACCTACCTATCCAACTGCCTCCTGGCCTGTCCATTAGGATGTCAAACAAGTATCTCTAATGTGTCCAGAATCAAACCTGTTCTCTTTCTTCCCATGAGTTTGTCATTGTAGAAACTCTGACGTTAACCTTGACCTTTCTCTCTCTCACTTGACACTTTCTTCAAACATTCAAGTACAGTTGTTCTGTTTAAATACCAGCATTCTAAACCAGTGGATCTTAACTGGGGGCAGCTTTTCCCACAGGAGACATCTGGTATGCCTGGAGAAATATTTGGTTGTCACGACTGGAAGGAGGCTTGCTGCTGGCATCTGATGGGTAGCGGCCCAGGATGCTGCTAAACAGCCTATTTACCCAAAGCATCTGGCCTTCTTTCCTATATTGAGTTCAGGACAGCCCCTCATAGCAGAGGTATCTAGCTCAAAATGTCAGGAGCGCTGAGGTTGAGAAATCCTAAATGTTTTCTTTTCCTCCCATTCTCCCTTGCACTGCATTGGCTTACTCGTCACTTTTAGCTTGTGTTACCTCAGTGATCTTTTAACTTACTATCTTAGTTTCCATTTGCCTACCTTGTACCCATTCCCACATCCTTCTTCAAAATGTAACCCAAGTAATTTTCCCCCTAACGTGTTTGTCTTCTTAAACACAGCTCTCCCTTACCTATATGATGAAGTCTAACTCTCCACGATTTCATGTATGAGGCCCTCCATGACCTAACCCCTGCCGACCTCTCCAGTCCCATCTATTGCCATTCTCCCTCTGTTCTGTGACCCACTCCTGTGACTTAACCATCCCAGACAAGGTTGCCCTGCACATTCCCTGTGCTCTCTCATCTCTCTCATCCTTGTTGCTCCTCCCACCTGGAACACCCTTCCATTGCTTGCCCTGGTAACTACTCTTTCTCGACTCAAAGGCTCAGGTGAGGTACACATTCTTTCAGCCTTCTCTGATGTGTCCAGTATATGTTTGTTGTCCTTTTTAGGCCATGCAGCGTATTTCTATCACAGTACTTATATTTATAATCATCTATTTACTTATGTTCCCTTTCATTAGACTATACAGTCCTTGAGGGCAGAAACTATATCACTTTCATATTTGAATCCCTAATAATTGGCGTTGTCTCTAGTTTTTAGTACAAAATCTTGGGCACTCAATAAATGTGTGTAGAGTGAATGAATGGTTATTTATTTATCTCACAGGAATCTCAGATTCAGAGTTTTCAAAACCTACAAAATAAGTGGTAGAATGGACTTGGAACCCAGACCAGGGCTACCTCTTACTATGTAACCTTGGACAAGTTTCTTAATGTCTCTGTGCTTAATTTGCTCCCCCTATGAAATGAGGATAATAATTGTATCCATTTCAAGGGTTATAGTAATAGAATAAAATATTCTATTAGAATAGTACTGTTAAGTCTACAGCACTGAAAACAAAACACTGCCTGACTCATGGTAATACTTAGTAAACATTAGATGTTGCTGTTTGATAATCAACCCTACAAACAAATGTTATGTGAGTATGTGGATCTTTTGTGATTGAGGAGCATCCATTCTGAAGAATTCTTACTTAGAGCGATGCTGTTATCAGTGTGTGTGTGTGGGGGTGGGGTGGGGGGGAAGCCATCAATCAAACAAGGTTTTAGTAAGAGGAATTAATGTCAATGCATTCAATCTTTGCCTCACCTTTGACCCAGCTGTGGCCACACAGGATGGAGAAACGCAAACTACAAAAATGGAGGATTTCCTGTATACGGTATACTCATACACTGTGGTATGAAACGTTGTTGAAATGGTGTCACAGAATAGTGCTTGTCCTTTTAAAGGGAAGAACTGAGGTAACGTGAGCTTCAGCATATAGACAGCATCCTAAAATGTCCTCTGTTAGGGCTGTACGTGATTCCCAATGACAGCGATGCCTGTGTGCTACCTAGTCTCCAAGCAGGTCAACAGTACTTCACATAGATCGAGTCAGGTGCCACTATGGCACCTCTGGAAGTGGATAAGAAAAATAATCATCTGAATTTTTTTCTGAAAAAGAAAATGACACACGGAGAGGTTAAATCCCCTGAGCTGGGTCACAAACTCCCTGATAGAACCAGGCACTGTTACTCTCTGGCCTGTGTACTTTTTCTCCATTATTGTTTTTCACAGTGAGCATGGCTGAGTAGCTGAAACTGCAGGCCCCAACTAGACCAACTCTTTTCTATTGTCTTTGTAAAAGGCGAAAGATTTATACGATCTGAAGAGAAACCAGAGTATTATTGTCTTTGACAAGGTAATTAACCCTTTTTCTTCGATTTCCTCATCTGTAAAATTGGGATAATAATTGGGATAATATTACCTACATCTCAGGATTAGTGTGAGATTAAATGAGATAACATGTCAAATACTTTGTACATGGTTTGACATGTAGTAAGCTTTAAATAATTGTTAACTATTGTTATGTAGAGGTTCTATTAAATTTTGTCAAAAGAAAGAGTTTGCCCAAAATAAAGTTTGGAAACTACAATAATAGAATATTTCCTGGATATTAAAGAATAAGAATTATATTTTAATTTTGCTCTAAAGAATAAAAATTCCATAACCCTTAGCTCTTCAAATAAAAGCAAACTACAGACTCTCAAAATTTCAAGGAGTTTTAATTACCAAGATTTTTCCTCACTGTGCCTTGCTTGGTCTCATGGAATAATCTAGAGAAAGTACAGCCAGATTGGCAAACAAAGTCATGGGAAATTGCATATACCTTGTGTTGTCCATCAGCTTCTCAAGAACAGTTAACGTATCATTCTCATGCCTTGGTCAGAGCGCTGCACTGTTATTCCCTTGTCAATTCCGTGGCATCTTCCTTATCGTCTCCATCAATCCCCCTCCCTAGACCAGAACGACCTATCTTCCGTAAGAAGTGATCTGGGTTGTTATAGAAATCAGAGAGAAGCTTTGGACTTTTCTCTTTTGGTATCCTATCCAGGCCTCTGTGCAATCATAGCAGATGCCCCCGTCAATAGTTTTATTAATTAGCTAGACAGTTTGGGATACACCAACTTCTAGGTATTAAGCACACCTCTTAGATCCATGTACAACATCCTTAATAACTGGATCTGTACATCAAAACAAGAAAGCACCAGAGTTGCATGCAGCTTCTACTCCATACTCAAATAGCAGGCTGTAAAAAGCACTTAGGCAAAAGGGAATATATACAGCCTCTGTCACCTTCCCATACATTAGGAAAAATAGCTTATTTATGAAGGTGTTATCCATTGTTTATGAGGACAAAATTAATGAGAAAGGCTATCTGCAGATTCCTGTCTCTTAACGTGGGTGAATACAGCCGACCCTAAATCCGTTTGTGTGTTTCCTCCTTTCAAGCCTATCTAACAATGGGCACTTTAGAGGTGTCCAATTCAACCTCTAACCCAGTATAGTAAATATTTTCAGCTTGTGGGCCCTAGAGTCTCTGTTGCAACTACTCAACTCTGTTGCTGTAGTGCAAAAACAATCATGGGCAATACATGAATATGTGAGTGTGAAGCCTTGAATAGTAAAGACCTTTGTCTCTGACCCAGGAATCTCATGTTTTCTTCAAACATGAATAAATGTGTGGCAGCGTAACTTACTAGCTTATAAATAGTATAAAATTTCAGAAACTCCAGTTTGTGACGATTCTCGACTAGCATGTATATTATTAGTTCACTAATGCACATTTTATTGTCTAAGTTGCTGTTAAAGCTATCGAGATTTCAATTTCTGTTATCGTGTTTTTTTAGCTCTAGAGTATCCATTTGATTCTTTGTATAACTTCCAGTTCTCAACTAAGGTTCCCCATCTAATTATCAATTTAAAAATTTAAGTTTTGTCATTATTTTAAAGTCCCTGTTTAATTGCAATATCTGTATTACCTGTGGGTCTGTTTCTATTGTTTGATGTTTTCTTGGTTTTTGATGGTCTCATCTCCAAGTTTGCATCATAATTTTTTATTGAATGTCAGAACAGTATAGAAAAAATTGCAAAGATAATTTATCTTCCTTCAGAAATGATTTGTATTTGCTTCTGTGAAGCAGTTAGGCAGGAGTGCATGACCCCAATGCAATCCAGGGATTTAGATGACGTAAGGCATGGTTTTGTTTTTTGTAAGGGCTGATCTATTTTTTTGTTTTGAACATCCTCCTAAGGTATAATCTTTCAGGAGTTCCAGCTGAAATCCTTGGGTGTTTACCAAAACCAATACTTTCAGGAAAACTCTGAACTCCAATAATTGTCTCCCCCGTACCACCATGAATTTACTGTAATCTATGCTCAGCTTTTCAGCCTCTAGGTCACAGTTTAACCTAAGGGTAGATGACCACAATCCAGATAGGAAGGATATTGTTCATGGCTAGGACTCAGAACTGGAAATTCTTATCCAAGATGGCAACATAAGAGGCCCCTGTACTCACCTCCTCTCGTGGACACACCAAATCTATAGCTACACTATTTCAGAGGGAACTATTTACTCTGAAAGAATTCCAGAAACTAGGTGAGTGACTCCTATACACTGGGTGAACAAGAAAACAACCCACATTGAAACAGGTGGAAAATGCTGAGACACGCTCTCGCCATAAACCCCATTCCCAATATAGTGACGTACAATATGCAGGGTACTCACAACTTCCAGCTACTCCCTGAGTAGCAAAGGGTTTGAACCCAACATCTAGAACCCCTATTTTTAATACTGCCATCTGAGGGACAGCATCCAAAACACCTAGTTGTAAAATCCAGTGGATCTAGGTTTGTAAGACCCACAAGACCACAGCAAACAAAGAAATAGTACCTAATGGGCTCACAATGACTCCACATAGCTTTCTCCCCATGACTCAGTGTAGAAACAGCAAACAGAAATGCCCATCTCCCAGTCTTTCCTTAATAGATCCATTTGCTTATTTTAGAGCTGCTGCCTGAGGGTTTGGTTTCTAAAGAGCCTCCATTTAAGTGCTGGCTGAAATCCTTCTCTTTAGGACACTGACAGGTCTTGGCATAGCATCAACTACTAGTAGCCACTAAAAATAAAATAGGCTGCTTGGACGATCACCAGGGTTTGAGAGACGATCAAGAGCTGGGGTTGGGCTGAATGATAAAATTATTCTCCTACAGGAGACACTCTGTCAAGCCTGGGAGAGGTGGGTGTTTGATGCATAGCAATCAACACAGAGAGTCAAGAAAAATTAAGAAATATAGGAATATGTTCCAAATATGAGACCAATATACCCCTCCAGAAGCATAACTAATGAAATGGAGATAAGTGATTTACCTGATAGAGTTCAAAATAATGGTCATAAAGATGCTCACCGAGGTCTGAAAAAACAATGTGTGTACATAGTGAGAATTTCTAAAAATAGATAGAAAATATAAGAAAGTATTTAACAGAAATCACACAGCTAAAGAATATAATAGGTAGAGCAGTTCAACATTAGACTAGATCAAGTGGAAGAAAAGATCAGCTAACTTGTAGTCAGGGCAGTGGAATTCATCCAATCATCCATCCAGGGCAGTTATTACAGCTAAGGCTCGCTGCAAGTGGAAACCCTAAATAAAGTGTGCCTCCTCTTATGTAAAATTGGGGTGGTTCCAGAGATATATTATTTTGTTGAGCACCTTGTTTCCACAGATCCCCCAACCATTTCCAACCCACAGGTGGCACCTTAGGGGTCAGAATCTGAGCAGTTCTTCTTAAAGGGTGCTCCCCTTAATTAGAAGTCCACACACTTGCAATTCATAGAAATGTCAGATACAGTACTACAGACATTAGACAACATCAATGCTGTAGCTAGACATGAAAAAAAAAAAAAATTCCTGAAGCTCAAATCATGTTTGCTGGTAAAGGCCAATGGGCCCTGCTACTCCCTCAGCCAGGAACCCATGGAGGAACCCTAGGAGATATGGGAAATCCCAGGCCCCGTATTGGTCCCCACCAAGGAGTGGTGCCTTGTCCCTGCTCCCTCTATCATGAGATGACTAACAGGCTTCCCTGTATTGGCAGCTTGGAAGACCAGGGGTCCCTAACGACTTAATCTTGGGACAGCCCAAACATAGTTAGAAACTTTTGCTCAGACACCGTGAACTCTTCAAGGGAACACCAGCCCCTTTCTGTGGGTGAATACTATCACTTCTCAGAATGCCCCAGCCTGGGGCAATGGGATCCCAGATCTTGAACCCTGATTTTTTAGAGCCTCCAAGGCCCCTGCTTGAGGGACCAGAAGTCCCCCAGGACGAATGCCTGCATACTTCTTTAATTATCCATTAAGACAGAACAAACAAAAATTGTATGGCTCTTATTGACACTGAAGTCTAAATTACAGTGCTTCCCAGGAACCCCTCCAAACAAGCAAGGGGTACTCTTAAATTACAAGGCCTAACAGGTAGGGTGTTAGGAGGCATTCAACTTCCATTTACTGTCACTAGGAACAACCTAGTAGCCTCTCTTAATAGCCAAGCTATTGTTCATACTCTTTGAGGGCAAGACCTGGATGCTCTTACAATGTCCCCCTGCACTATTGGCACTAACATCCTAATCCAGGGTCCCTCAGACAATGTGGCGTGTGAGGCCCTAATACAGCTGGTGACCCATCTACAACATAGAGGTCTATTTCCCCATATAAAATTTAAGAGCCAGCCAGAACTGTTAAATTTCTGGATATTAATTGGCTCTCTGAAGGCTGAGAAATTCAACTTACAAGGCCACACACATCTACTGTTAACTATTTAGCCACCAACCATGCTATGGGAAACCCAAAACGTTCCTCTTCACATTATGGTGGCAACACCTACCACACTTACCATCCTTCTTAGACGCTTTTCGCAGTCACACACAAATCCTCCACATTTCACTGAGCAAAGCTCAACAATAAGCTTTGCAGTTAGCACAAAGGTCAATTAATCAAGCCATTCTCCTGGTTCCCCCTGGTTCCTTTTGCCAGGTTGAGGGACTCTACACCATGGACGATGCACCCTGGAGCCTATGAACTAAACATGGCTCCTCTTGTTTGCCTAAGGGCTTCTGGACCAGAGAGCTGCCCTCCACAACCACTCATTATATGCACTTAGAATGTCAAATTCTGGCCATTTGTTGGGATTTGTTAGAAACAGAGGTCTTCATGGGAACAGAGCCTGTTCTCTTGTGTACCCACATTCCTATTAAGTCATGGATAAGGGATACCTCCTAACAGTAACTTGGCATGGCATGACCACCTCCTTGTTAAAATGGAAAGGATACCTTTGGGAATGGGCTAACCCTGACATAGCAGGTCTTTCCAAATCACAGGAGAATATGGCTTCTAACTGCTCCTCGGCCCCCTGCCCGCTGGTTATGGTGCTGCCATTGCCTAAACCTCTAGTGACCTGGGGTAGCCCCTAGGAAGAGGTAACTGGGCAAGAAAAGAGTCTGCGTGCTTCTCAGTCTGTGTACTCCACCACTGTACAGGGTGGGGCCTGTTGGAGAGCGGCAGTGTACCAGCCAGCCAGCAGCACCACACTTATCAAAGACAGCAAGTTGGGGTCTGCTCAGCTTGCTGAGCTTATGGTGCTACCAATGGCTATGCAGAGCGTCATTGTCCATGACAAGCATCTTGTCCATATTTTTACTGACTTACGAGTGAAGAGCTGTTCGGTTGGGCCAATAACAACGGGACAATTTTCTCATTCAAGGCTATCCCATTTCGAGTAATCCAATTTGGAGGGACTTTGCCCAGGCACCAGTCATAATTAAGGTAGCCATGTTTCAGCACACACAAATGCTACCGTAACAAGGACTCTTTATACACAAGGCAGATACCCTTGCTGGAATCCAGGTCACCACCCACTGGGGACTCTTAATCACCTACGTTTAACTAACAAAACCATGAGCTCCACCACCCATGACCACAAAACAGCAATTCCCCCACCAATCAATCCTGATTCCACCATTCTGCCCTTTCTTACTTATGCCCCGGCTGAATGGTCCTATATGTCTTCCGTTCTTAGGGGAGCTGCTGGCACACTGGCTGGGGCCCACCACAGGGGTGTTCTACTTACTGCAGTCCTTGCAAAATGCATTGTTTTGAATCGCAAATTATGCTCCCAAACCAAACACCGGAAACTGCCCTGTCATGTTTCAGTTCTGTGAGGCAACCGCCCTTTTAGCCACTGACAGGTTGATGTCATAGGGCCCTTCCTCCATCTACCGGTATGGTCACTACCTGCTTTGCTATTACCTATGTGAGTGCTTTCACTGGCCTACTCCTTGCTACACACATCAGGAACACCTCTGTAGAGCAAGAAATCGCCTTCTTTTCCAAGTATTTCCTGCCCCCATTCAGCCCTCCTGACATCGTAGACTCAGATCAAGGATCTCATTTTATGTCCATTCAACAGAGCACTAGGTTGTCCAACAGGGCACCCAATGGGACTTTCACCTCCCGTAGAGGCCAAAGGCCGCTGGCATTATTGAACGCCACAGTGGTCTTCTAAAATCCTGGCTCCTTAAGTTATAGGGAGGTAAATGGTGTTCTAAATGGGCGTCTTTGCTGCCAGAGCACTTACCACTTAAAACTCTAGGCCACATGGCCATCACTCTCCTCACACCAACTGGGATCGCCTGGCCATGGTGCCTATGATTGTTAGAGAGGAATCTAATGCCTTCAACTTACAGGACAATGTTATTTACATTTTCCCAAGAATTTTGAGCCCCCTTGCAGATTTAAAATGTCCATCATCTTGCCTTCCAATATTCCTTTGCGATTCAATTGATGATTGGTAATTAGCAATGACTCCCCAGTCATAGACAGTGCTGGCCCATTAGAAGAACACAGACCCACTATGCTGCTACTGGACCATACTAAGCTGCTTGATATGCAAATTCCAGCTGAAATTCCAATGTATAGTGGCATTAGTGGATGGCTCATTTTTCCTAACCATCCTCTCATAGGAAGTGGAGATAACTGTACCCAGACCCACCAAAGGAGCGGCATAAATATCTAAAAGGGTCCCCCTCAGGTTGGCTGACATCAGCAATATTAGAAGATGGCATCAAGGTGATATTACAACAATTGGCTCTACCCCACTTTAAAGGAAGCCACAAATGAGCTGCTGGCTCACTGCAGCCCTGTAATAAATGTTCACATGGAGCAGTCAGCAGGCAGGCGTAAAACTATAAAATGCAGATGCTCCCTACAGTTGGCTTTACTCTGTGCCTTTTGTGTCATCTGGGTTGTGGAGCTTCTCCTTGACCCTGGAGAGGTAACACTAGAAAGTTTCTGGAACCACACACCACTGACCCGCAATTGCACCCCTGGATGGGGGAAGGTACATGTTAGAAGTCAGACCAAGAGAGGCTGAGCCCAAATGCCACCTGGTGTGGATACTAGCCAGGTGAGTCAAGCCCGCTACCTTAAGTGGGGCCAATGGCACAAAGGCTTAAAGGCCACCTGCCCTGACCAAAGAGTCACTGACATTCTGATCTCTGGGCAGTGGCCATTATTTGCCCTAATTTCAATCTTAATTGGCTGATAGGCTTATGCCGTTCAGGCCCATCTTGGGTAATATAGGGTCAAACAGTAGATTGTCAGGAGCATATAACTAAATTTTCTTTAGACCAAGGCTATACATGTGCCTCCAACCTTTACTATTTATGGACAGAGAACTCCTATGCCTCAGAAGAGAGCACCATCCAATCATTTGTGAGGTGTACCCCCAAGGACCTCCAAAAATTACTGAGAATGTGATACCACTAGACGCTGCTGATGGTGCAGGCAAACTTTAACCAGAGTATCCCAAATCTATGTGATCCTGTTAGACCTTTGTCCCCTCTGTTCCCCTCCTGGGTGGGCTACCGGGGAGAGCCAACCCCCTCTGGGATTGCTGCCTCCACCTGCGCCCCAGACCATGATAGTACGGGACACAATGATCCAAGATATGACAATGCTGATGGCATGGGACCTGATGATTTGAGAAAAGACAATGTCCCATCCCAAGATGCTGAGGGACACAACTTCACCCTGAATAAGATCTCTGCAGCCTTGCACTAGAGCTGAGATGACACCTGGGAAGACACAGTAGCTGATGAGCATGAGGGCTTGGTTGCTGAACTGAATGCTGATTTATCAAATTCCCTGCTGGCGACCCCTTTGAGTAGCATTTTGCAGAGTTAACCATGTGTTTACCCCAAGGCCCTCTTGCTTATTACAGCACTTGCTGCTCAAATGTGAGGTGGTGCTCTGACTGCCAGGTTGATTTCAGGTGTACAATTCTGCATTACATCATCTATAAATCCCATTGTGTGTTCACCACCGAGAGTCAGTTCTCCTTCCATCACCATATATTTGATCCCCCTTACCCTCATCTCCCAACCCCCACCCCACTTACCCTCTGGTAACCACTAAACTATTGTCTGTGTCTATGAGTTTTTGTTTCTCATTTGTTTGTCTCGTTCTTTTGTTGTGTTTGTCTTATATACCACATATCAGTGAAATCATATGGTTCTCTGCTTTTTCTGTCTGACTTATTTCGCTTAGCATTATGCTCTCAAGATCCATCCATGTTGTCACAAATGTTCCTATGTCATCTTTTCTTACTGCTGAATAGTATTCCATTGTGTATATATACCACAACTTCTTTATCCATTCATCTATTGAAGGACATTTTGGTTGTTTCCATGTCTTGGCCGCTGTAAATAAAGCTGCAATGAACATTGGAGCACACGTGTCTTTATGTATAAATGTTTTCAGATATTTTGGGTAGATACCCAGGAGAGGGATTGCTGGGTCATACGGTAATTCTATTCGTAATTTTTTGAGGAACCTCCACACTGCCTTCCATAACGGCTGCACCAGTCTGCATTCCCACCAACAGTGTATGAGGGTTCCTTTTTCTCCACAGCCTCTCCAACATTTGTTACTATTTGTCTTGTTGATGATAGCCATTCTGACTGGGGTGAGGTAATATCTCATTGTGGTTTTTATTTGCATTTCTCTGATGATTAGTGATGTTGAGCATTTTTTCATATGTCTATTTGCCTTTTGTATGTCCTGTTTGGAGAAATGTCTCTTCAGGTCCTCTGCCCATTTTTCAATTGGGTGTTTGTTTTTGTGTTGTTGAGTTGCATGAGTTCCTTGTATATTTTTGATATTAGCCCTTTGTCAGAGTCACTGTTTGCAAAAATCTCCCGTTCTATTGGTTGACTCTTTATTTTGTCAAATATTTCTTCTGCTGTGCAGAAGCTTTTAAGTTTGATATAGTCCCATTCATTTATTTTAGCTCTTACTTCCCTTGCCTTTGGAATCAAATTCATAAAATGCTCTTTGAACCCACGGTCCATAAGTTTAGTGCCTATGTTTTCTTCTATGCAGTTTATTGTTTCAGGTCTTATGCATAAGTCTTTGATCCATTTTGAATTAATTTTGGTACATGGTGACACATAGCAGTCCAGTCATTCTTTTGCATGTGGCTATCCAATTCTCCCAGCACCATTTATTGAAGAGGATGTCTTTTCTCCATTCTATGTCTTTTGCGTCTTTGTCAAAAACCAGCTGTCCATATTTATGTGGTTTTATTTCTTGGTTCTCAGTTCTATTCCATTGGTCTATGTGTCTGTTTCTCTGCCAATACCATGCTGTTTTGATTATTGTAGCCCTGTAGTTCAAGCTAAAGTCAGGGAGTGTGATACTTCCAGCACTGTTTTTTCTTTCTTAAGATTGTTTTGGCTATTTGGGGTCTTTTGTGGTTCCAAACAAATCTGATGATTTTTTGTTCTACTTCTTTAAAAAAATGCCATTGGGATTTTGATGGGGATTGCATTAAATCTGTATATTGCTTTGGGTAATATGGCCTTTTTAACTATGTTGATTCTTCCAATCCATGAGCACGGATGTCTTTCCATTTCTTTGTGTCTTCAATTTCTTTTAAAAATGTCTTATAGTTTTCAGCATATAGGTCTTTCACATCCTTGGTTAACTTTATTCCTAGGTATTTTATTCTTTTTGTGGCAATTGCAAAAGGAATTGTTTTTTGTATTTATTTTTCTGAGATTTCATTGTTAGTATATAGGAATGCAATGGACTTTTGTACGTTGATTTTGTAACCGGCAACTTTACTGTATTCGTTGATTGTTTCTAATAGCTTTTTGGTGGAGTCTTTAGGTTTTCTATATATAGCATCATGTCATCTGCAAAGAGTGACAATTTAACTTCTTCATTTCTAATTTGGATGCCGTTTATTTCTTTCTCTTGTGAAGGCTCCTTCTTAGTAGTTGCTATTGGGAGTAAGAAAAATATGACACAAGAAATTTATATCATTTTCACGTTTCATCATGTTAAATGAGTTGTAAGGGGAAAATAAGTCTTAAGTTTTTCAGTGTTCTTTTAGATGGGAACGAATGTCAGATTCCCAGGAATACAACTTTATGAAAATAAGTGTTAAGAGTATAGTATTTTAAATGAGAGAGGAGAGAGAGCAAGGGGGAGCGAGGAGAGAGAAAGAGCTATCATTACTTCTAGTCTTCCTCTATCCCAGAAGGTCAGGAGCTCTCAAAGTAGTACCTTTTGGGAGTCCAGGAGATTGTTTTTCACTTGAGTGTTATTTGAAATTTCCTGTAGATGGTGGATCTGAAAAACCTTCGATCTAAACATTCTGACCTTGCTTCCTATAAAACCACAAATGAATATCGCTAGAATTCATCACCACAGGATAACTATCCAGCTGTCCAGCATCCAGATAAAATTGAGTAATAAATTCAGAAAGTTAAATGTTCCTTGTTTTTGAACCATTTAGTTAAACATTTTATGCCCGATAATGTTATTCAAATCCAAACCCACTCTAAATTTAAAAACTGTCATAAGGAAACTCCTACTCTGTAAGGTTTTCAGAATAGTGTTTAAGATATGGCTGACTCTAATTTACAGGTAAAAAAAAAAACAAGGGGAAATATATATCCTTTTTTTTGTCGGTGGTTCATATTTTATGAGGAAGCTTCCACAGCACTCTATGAACAGGGGTATGTTGAAAATAGAAGCTTCTTGAGGTCAGTGGCTCTACTTATCTGTACAAGGGTCAAAATTAGCTATCAGCTAGTTTTACCAGTTATATGACCTTGGACAAAGCACTTCCCTAAGCCTTAGTTTCTTCAGCTACGAGATGGGAATGACAGTGCTTTCTCAGAAAGTTGTATAAGGATTAGATGAGTAAGTATAATAAAGCACTAGAATAGTGCCTGGCACTTAATAAGCATCATCTAATTGTTAGTTTTTGTTGTACCGCATAATAGTTGTATAATTGTAATTGAGATGATGCTAAGTGTCCAAGAAAAAAGATAAGTGGAGAGAAGGAGACAGAGAGAAATGAAGGCGAGAGAGAACATCTTCCCCTATGAGGAAGGGGAGACAGGTTGGCGGGTCCCAGCGGGTGTGTTCCCTGGCATTCCTCCCTGGAAATGAGCTCTGAGTGGGTGGAGAATTTTCTTGAAGAAGACGTCTGCATGGTTCACACACGGAGGCTTCACCTTGGGCATGGGGCCTCACAGCTTTGCCAAAGACTCCCACGTCCCAGTGAAAGGATGATCTCAGCCAGGCCTCAGCAGTGATCAGATGGATGAGCCAGGACGGGGCGAGAGGGTTCCTCGCTCCCCTTGGTGCTCTAGCACACAGCCTCTGTGCATTCTGGAAGGAGGGAAAACTTAGGAAGCTGGGTATTTGGACTTGGATTTAGTTTATTTAAAGATAATGAAGAAATTCAGTGTGTTCTGTGTACCTGGATTGTGGACTGGGATTTAGACCCACTACACTGATTGGTTCTTGTAATATTATTTATAAATATGTTCTTTGGATGTTTTACGTATGTCCTGTTTTCCAAAGTAGATTATGTCTCTAATGGCAAGGAATATTTTAAAAGGTCTGTCATCTTGCACTGTGCCTTTAGTATCACTCTCTGCGCACAGTGAGTGATTAGTAAATACTGATGTACTGTCCAGAGCCGCCAGAACGGTGCTTCTCCACTGGTGCGCTAGGCACAGAGTGTACCATATCTCTTCACCAAATTACATTCTTATCACAGTATAACATTTTTGTCTTTGCTACAATGGAATACTGTCACTCAGAGCTCTGTGAGATGTCATGTAGAGTGAATAGGTTGTGTGATACAGTTTAGTTGATATAAAAGTGGCATTAAAGAAAGAGCATATGCTTATTGGGACATGTGAAATCTTTTGCACCATGAGGATATAAAAGGATAAGGTCAGGAAGGAGACAACTCCGCTCAAACAGCCCCCGTGGAAAGGCTACAGGGACTGAATGAAGCCATCCTAGGGAAGCTTTATGGGACCTGTGAGATGTTATGTTGTAATAGTGATTTGTGTTACGATTAATGACTCGATGATGATGATGATTTTGGTATTAAATCCCTTCAAGTATGTTGCCAACATTGTGGAATTCAAGAGTGACAAATTCCAAAAGGCTGAGAACTACTGCTTTGGTAGAGTACAATCTTCAAAAATACAGTACGAGGCTCTTGAAGGGTAGGCTCTTGATTCTTACAACATCATCCTTTCGGGCCAAAAAGAGGTTATCTCAGTGGGATCACCTAAGTACCTCCTGTCTGTTGTCAAGTGGTGAAGCAGACTCCACGCAGCGAGGACAACTGCAGTTGCTGGGTCGACTTGCCCCATTTCCATAGGTTCCTTCCGTAAAGAGACAACAAGCCCAAGTGTGTTTAGATAAGTGAGGCATGAACTTCGTGTTTACATCAGGTTTTTTTGCCTCCAAGTCCTGGTGTGGTGCAGATGTGGGTCCAGGTGGGTACTGCGCTTACAGGGGTACATGTTACAGCTGAGGAACCCTGAGCTTAGGAAACCCCTAAGCTTAAAAGAGGCTGTTGGCGAACCTGCCCAATCTTTGCTCCCAAGAAAGACATTACTTTTATTACCTTGGAATGTAAGCAGATCTCCTCTGAGGAAAGAAGAGTGGCTTTATTATCCTGGAGTGAATAAATAAATGTGCTCCCCAACCAGGGGAGTGACACTCTCTGTAGCTTCCATGGCTGACTGTTCCGTAAACTTCCCCCCAATAAAACTGTTATTGCACTATCATCTTATGTTCAATGCACTGCGTTCAGCATGTGGAAGGGGCAATGGAGACCCATCACATCTGGACTTGAGTTTGAGTTCTGGCACTTTACCAGTTGGACCATCTTGAGGGTCTTTTTTAACATTTCTGTAAAATGAGGAATAATATTTTTCTCCTAGAGCTATTTAAAAAATGAAATTAGATATTTAAAGCAGTTAGTACCGTACTGAGCACAATAATAATAACACATTGTAAAAGTTAGGACTGCATTAGGTCAAGTGTAACAGAATACTTGATCAGCAGTAACTTAAAAAATTAAGGCATTTTCTTTTCTCACGTTAAAAACAAGGCCAGAGATTCATCCTCCAATTGGCTCAGCTCCTCACCAGTGTTGCCAGTGATAGGCTTGCTCTCAATTCTCGCTGCTCTGCCGAAGCATGTGGCTCCTGTTATGGTGGCAAATGATTGCTGTTCCTGTATGCCTAAATCTGCATCAGCCCGAAACGAAGTGCAAGGATTGAAAGCCTTCTGCTTTGAAGCTCTGCTTTTTTATTCTGGAGGGAATGCCCTTCTTAGGGACTTCATCCATATACTAATTAGCAGGCTCTGGGTTACATGGCCACTCTTACTGGGAGATTAGATATTTGTAGTTAGTTACACAGTTGCCCCACACGAAACTCTGTTAGATAGGAAGAAGGTGGAATGGATACTGGTCATTGACTGGCAGTGTGTGCCACAGAAAGCATCCCTGTGTCCAAACTGTTCACATTCGAATATGGTGCTTCAGTGAGCAATAAAAACTTTCCATCTGGGCGGTGACAGACTCTAGCCAGTGCATGCTTTTTATTAGGCATTTATATCTAAATTTGGAGAGGTTAATTCTACTTGATTCAGTGTTCAAAGGACAGCTATATTTCCAGCTTCCAGATTTTAGATGCTATGAATAGCTTATTTGGTGAACTCGAAAATGGAACAGAATTTACATATCAAAGCTAATTAGGCCTACTGGAAAAGCCTTATTGCCCCTAACATAGGTAGCCTAATTACTTTATGTTTTAATTTTCTCTTCTTCATTAACAGGTACTAAAGGGCGTCTTCATTGAATTGGCTCGCAGCATTTTGGCTTTAAGCTTCTGTTTCCATCTTTATATTATCAAGAATTGGTCAACTGGGTACCAAGTCATTCTGTGTAGCCAAGTTTCTTGGATGTGAATTAAACTGTTAAGTTCAGGAATATTGATTTCAGCCACTTTCTCTGCTATACATGTTAAAATGTGTTTTGCACATAATGACAGGATAGCGAAAATAATTTATCCTAATTGTGATGATTCACAATCACCTTTTGAGCATCAGTTGCTATGAAATTTTGTAGTCATGGATATTGATATAAAACTCCAGTGGTAACTACTCTTTGCTTCCTTGCTTCTTTCTCATAGAATGAAGCCTGACTGTGAGCCCCTTTGGGCCTGTGGAGTGGACCCCCTGCAAGGGCCTTTGTCATCCTCAGAGAACTTACCAGTGTCTTCACTGTTGTTCCAGTTGCTCTTGACTTTTTATCACACTTCCAATGATGATTTTTCAAGTCTGTGACATCTATAGTTGGACCATAAGCACTAACCTACGATCTTGCATCCATCCTCCCTACTCGTTTGTACTAATTTCCTGAATGAAATGAGAAGGGGAATCTTCCTCACCCTTTTAGAGACCTTTGGAGGTGTCTTAAATAGGCTTACTCCAAAGTAGAGGTTGGCAAACATTTTCTGTAAAGGACAGTAAGTATGTGTTTCAGTCTTTGTGGGCCACATACAGTCTCTGTCACGTATTCTCCCCTTCCTCCTCCTTTCATTCTTAGCTTGGAGGGCTGCTCAAAACAGACCACGGATCAGAATTGGCCTGCAGCTGAATTTTGCTGATCCTTGCTCCAGAGCATTCAGTTCTTTACCATTAGAGCAGTGGTCTCCAAAACTTTAAAAAGTGAACTCATATTAAAAGCTTTGAGAAGGTACCCATGACGTTTATTTATAAAATATTTACGTTTTTACCAAACTAATAAATTATGTACATTACAAAACATGCAAAAATGGAAATGTAAAAATCATGAGATAAAATGTGGATATAAAAAGCTCTAGTTCTTTTTGTGCCTCAGGAGATCATCTTGCCATTTTCATGGGGAATCTACATTTCATCTTGTAGTTCTCTATTTGAAGAAAAAGATGACACTTCTCACATGACACCAGCCCTACAATTTTCTAGAAAATCTTAATATCACCTTTTACCTTAAGTCTCCTTAAACCAAGGGAACTTGATTCATTGGGACCTGCCAAAATAAAGGGTATATTATAATCTATAATATAATATAATACCGGGTCTTATATTAATTTTTGCTTCAAAAGACACTGATTGTCTGGCTAGGTCTTATTTTTGGGGAAACATGGTAGTAAAGTTTTGGGGACCTGAAACTATCGTGGATTTTTTTATTGCAAAAGGTCAGCGCCCCTAAACATTACAAGAACAGACTTTTTAAAAAATCAGTTCTTTAAAATGATTCAGAGAATAAACTATGATAAAAAAGAAGCTCCTCAAGATCATGAAATTCCTCTTCAGGACCATAATTTATTAACCATTTTTCACTGGTGAATATGCAGTCTTCTAATGTGTCACTTGAAATGCCAAGGCCACCTTTCAGGAAACAGCACACAACACAGGTAAACGCATTTAGTTATAAAGCTGTTTGGACTTTTTAGTGAGCGATAACCTAGAACACAACACTTTCAAATTGTTTTGTAAGAACCATTATTGAACATGTCCTGCATCAGATTCTTAATCTTGGGTTCATGGATTCCATAAATGGCTGTAGATGAATTTTAATTTATCAATGAACACATTAAAATTTTTACAGAGTGCATAGATGTAATATGTGCATATTTCTGGAAATATGGCCATAAATATCTATTTAGGAGACAGAAACCACACCAGTTTTTTACTAGAGAGAATTTAATACAAAGAACTATTAACCAAGTGTAACATTATTACAAGGTAACTGAAAAGGCAAAAAGAGAATTCTAAGTTATCACAGAAGTAGCAATTGCAGGAAGCTGCTGCTATTCCTAGAGTTGGAGAAAGAAAGGGCTAGGATAACTACAATTTAGTAACATGGGGAAGGGTCCCTACAGACCTTAAACTAAGATCTCAGTGATGCTGAGACCCAGATCTCTTAGCAGGAACATCAGGCAGTTTGTGTGGGGTTGCTAAGGGGGCACCTTGGGGCTATTTCTGAGAGTGTTGGAATCTCTTTACACTAGACTCAACTGCGACTTCAGATACAAACTGCCTCTTCTCGGTGAAAAAGCATTGCTGGGGTGGGGCTCAAGGAACCTGCAAGACGCCAAAAAAACAAAAAACAGAAACAAGACCCTTCCTCTTCCCATCTTGCAGTCTCCCTGAAGCACCCCCTATTGGTGGACTCTAACAGGCGTCAGCTGGCAAAGCAGAGATGTGGTTTGCAACATCACAAACCTGGGTAGAGTTAAAGTTCAAAGATAATAGCTTCATCGCTGGTCCCAGTGGTCCACAGGTTTAATCCAATTCTTAAAAGGGATTGTAACTCCAAAGGTGAAAACTTGACTCTCTATTTCTTCATATTTAGGGAAGAGGATTATTTTATGTATGGAAGTGTTGCTTCACAGGTAAAGATAAATGAACATCTGAATATACTAAAGTGCAGTTGATCCTTGAGCAGCCCAGGATTGAATTCCACAGGTCTACTTATATGCAGATTAAAAAAAAAATACTGTAAATGTATTTTCTCTTCTGATTTTCGTAATAACGTTTTCTTTTCTTGAGCTTACTTGATTGCAAGAATACAGTATATAATACACATAACATACAAACGTGTGTTAATTTTCTGCTCATGTAACTGGTAAGGCTTCTGGTCAACAGTAGGCTAGTACCGTGTTTCCCCAAAAATAAGACTTAGCTGGACAATCAGCTCTAATGCGTCTTTTGGAGCAAATTAATATAAGACCTGATCTTATTTTATTATAAGACCAAATATAATATAATATAATCTATAATCTAATCTAATCTAATATAATACCGGGTCTTATATTATTTTTGCTCCAAAAGACGCATTAGAGCTGATTGTCCGGCTAAGTCTTATTTAAGGAGAAACATCGTAGTAAAGTTTTGGGAGACCTGAAACTATACATGGATTTTTGACTGCAAGAGGTCAGTGCCCCTAAACTCCTTGTTCAAGGCTCAACTGTATTTCATTTTTCTGGGTTCGGGTATCACATAATGTGGACAAACCAGTAATTAACCTATCATGATAGTTCTGGAACTAAATTTCTGAAGTTATGTGGTGAGGCCCCATTTCTTTTCCTTTAATGATCTGCTTCTTTTTCACTTTGTCTGGAAAGTGATTTCATGTCCTAGGACAGTGTAGCACACATCGTCTGTGGTGGTGTCCAGCACTAGGATCCCCTGGGGACCTGTGGGTGCTGCTCCCAGGCCCTTGGCATGACTGCTGAGCAGAGGTTAGAGACACCTACAGAGCCGAGCTAGTCAGGCGGCCCACCCCAGTCAGTGAACTGGTCCAGGTTTGGGAAGAGGTGGTGAAGTTGGGAGATGTGAGCTAGAAGCTACTGGCCACCCTGTTTTCCACCGTGAAGAGCAAGCCACTTTGAAAAAAGAGGGAGTTGAGTCAACACAGTGGAGAAAGGTGAGAGGAGTGGCAGCGTCCTGCAGCTTTCCAGTCCTGGCGCCAGTGCCCCTGAAACAGCCGCCCCGCCCCTCGTGAACACAGTTTGCTTATATGAATCAAGCTTACTTTCTGTTTCTTCTTAAGCTTGCTCAGGCTGGTTTTCTATCACTGATACCCAGCACAGGCCTGCCTAAAGCAGCTCTGCTGGGTTAGGTACAACGCTTTTAGAAACACATTTAGACGCTCTCTCAGGAACTCTGCTGCTATAGCGGTAAATGGGTGATGGAATGTATCTCCAAGATTGTTTGAGGGGCAAATGAAGAAATACATGGAAAGCATTTAGCGCGGTGCTTGTCATAAAGTACACATTAGAAAGCCTTGTTGTGGACCCAGTACTGTATCATCAACAGCCTAGCTTGTCACCGGACTATGCTGTGTATAGCAGTTTCTCCCTGTTCCTCATCCGCTACTGGATTACACCATTTGGTTTGCCCTTTTCATGACACCCTGGTACTGTCAAGGACCAACAAGGTTCAGGGAGATAGACGTTAACCCACAACAGCAATATGTCATTTCTTCAGTGACATTCACCTAGTTTAGTCTGGGTGTCCATAGAGGATTTTTAGGCTTTAAAGTTACTTAAAATTTTCTCCTTCTTCTGCTGTGCATCATTGCTGCTCTTCTTTCTTCTCTGTCACCACTATCGGCTGTCAAATCCCTGTTGTTATTTCTAATTGGTGATTTAGAAACTGCTCATTTGAGTCTATCTTCCCTTGAGCTTTTATTTTTGTTGTTTCCTCCAAATCACATCTTTTTTGCTTCTTCTCATGTGAAATGTTTAGTTATGTATATATGTATGTATTGTATTTCAGATTAATGTGATAATTTCAGTGAGAATTGAAACTCTCATGCAGACCAGCATATTCTTACCAGGATAAGATAGGAAGTTAAATTATAACCAGAAGGTTGCTTGGTATCCAGGAATCAGTGTAAGAGACATAAGGTGAGACCCTCACAGCCCCTTGCCCCCCTAAACACACACACAGCTGTGTGTTTCAGCCATCGTTGCTGCAAGCTTGAGAGGATAAAGGTACTTTGTTATTCAGAAATTATTTTTGAGTTAATATCAAACCATACAGCTAAAGGGTATGCAATTGCAGCTATTTAAAATTAATAATTTAAAAATAAAAACAGAAGAAAATTGTTGTATGTGTCTGGACAACTTTCTCTGCTTCCTAAGTACAACAGATGAGGATGTACTCAATTCCAAAACAAGAAATCAAAACTAAAAAGCAAGTGGGAGTGAGTGATGTTGGGAAAAATTTCCTATAATAATCAGTAAACAAATTATTATTAGGGAGGTAAATGGCTTCATATAAGTTCTATTCAGCTTGGTCAAGTGTAGCATCATCAATTTAATACTTCAGCCAGGTAGTTTACTAATTTAAATGAGCTGATGAAATTGACCTTTTTAGATGACTGAAATAACTGTGCTGATTGTTCAGCTATTCAAATCATATAGACACTGTTTGAGACAAATTTATGCCCCATCGGGGCACTGAGACAGTGTGGTGTAATAATAATACATTTGCATTTCTATCCTTTGCCCCAGCTCTCCCCTGCTTTCTAGGCTCATACATCCAGCTAACATGCCCACTGGACAGTCCACATGAATGACCCAAAGATACTTCAACTGTAACATATTCAAACAGAATTCTTGATATCTGCCTGCAAAACTTACTCTTCTCCTATTTCCCATTGCAACAAAATCCGGAGGTATTCTTTACTTCTCTCTTTTGGTCACACCCTACATCTACTCCATCAACTGTACCTTCAGAATATACCCCAGTTCAAATGCCGGTGAACTTCTGTGAGTAGAGGCCTTGGCTCTGTTCATATTAATGATTTTCAGAGAGAGATCTGAATTTTTTCACGGATGTTGGCAGAGTCTTTGATACCAGCGTGTGTGGTAATTGGAAGCAATGTGTCCAGGTGATGTGTAGGGCTGCTTTCTCTAACAAAGGACACTTAATTTTGTGGCTCAGCATCTCTGAAAGATGATCATTTTTTTCAAGTCAGATACTTTCTTAATCTTTTGCTGTTTTTAAGATAGCCTTTGCAACATCCCAAAGAACCTCACCAAATCAGTGTGTATTAATGTAAGAAACCAAGATTTTTGCTGCAATGAGTTCTGGATGGTTTCATTCAAGTGGAGGTAAATGGCAGAACTGCCTGTAATTCATGACCTGCTTCATGGACTTAGGGACATTATTTGACAAGGACACTGCTTCAGTGTCAGTTTTCTGCTCCAAATCACAAAATAGAACACATGACTTCAATGAGATCTTTTCAGTCAGGTGTGGCTTCTTTTCAAATGTTTCAAGACAAGACTTTTGTGTTGGGGCAAATCCAAGAGTTAGCAAAATCCCAGCCTTTTCAAATCTAGTCTTCTTTTCACAAAGATTCACATTGTCTAGTGTATCATGGACAGACATAAGGTACTTCTTTGAATTTTGTTGGCTTCATATTTTTATTGGAAACAAAATTTTTAACACCAAAACTGAGATTTTTGTTTTTAACTTATGTTCAATTATAGAAGTAAAATCTAAAAATATGGAAATTTTATCATACTATATTTTCTTTGCCATTTTACAGCTAAGTTCTATGAAACAAATTTGTAAAAAAATCACATTGTCCAGAAGTATAATGACAGTTTTAGATCTCTTTGATTCTTTCCAAAAGAAAATTATTCTGTATACCTTAGCAAGGAAACAGTTAATGAGTGTGAATTAACTGACAATGTACTGTACAGATATGTACTGCTATTCTATATTATCTGGAGTCCACAATACTTTAATAACATAATTTATTATAAGTGGAATATTTATCATAAAGTCATGTTTCAAAGTACCTAGAAGAAATTAAAGCTAAAAAGTTTGGCATCTGTTTCATGTGGTCCCTGAAATCAATCCATGGATCCCATGCCACAGTTTAAGAAATGATGTATTAGGAAAAAAACTAAATGCTAGACTTAGTATAAGAATAGCTCATTTCTGTAATCTGTAAGATGTACTCTTTCTAGTGTAAGAACCCTTCATTGTGTGATTCAACTGTGTAAGTCAATTGCCTTACCAGATTAAAATCAAGTGTAGCAGATATACCCTTTGTATGACAGAAGAAAAAATGTTTTTATTTTAGAAAAAAAAGTTTGTAGTGAGTTTTCAGGTAAATTAGTTTATATGTGGTAGGGTTGTGTTTTAGTAATTTATTCTGTATAACAAAATACCTCCAAATTTGATGGCTTTAAAAAGTATTGCTTCTTTGTCATGGTTCTGCAGTGATTTTTTTGTAGGACATGGTATTAGCTGGGATTGCCCATGCAGTGGCAGTCAGCTGGGAGCCTGGTTAGGACACCTGGATTCTTCACAGTGCCTCTCTTTCCAGCAGGATTGCTGGGACTTCCTTAGAGAATGGTAGTGAGTCTCTTAAGATCAAGTGTCAAGAGAGTAAGACCCAATATGTAAGCCTCTGCTTGCATCATGCTTGCCAATATTCCATTGGCCAAAGCAAATCACATGACTGAGTACAAATGGGAGGAAACTTTACATGGGTGTGAATACTGGGAAGTGTGGTTCATTGGGGGCTACCAATGTCAGAGTCTCCCATAGATTGCTATTTATTTCCTAATATCTGTATCTATGGCCTTTTCTTAGTAATTAAAATTCTAATTTTTGATGAGATACAAGGCCTCCTAGAATTAAGACTACTTTTTGGACCCTAACACTCATCAAATTGTGGTTGGAAAGCTACATTTTGGGGCAATGGGATTCAAGCAGAAGTATTGTGTGTGACTGCTGGATAGTGTCTTTATCATGAAACTGTTGCTGTGTGACAAATTACCTCCAAAATTTAGCAGCTGAAAGCAACAAACATTTATTTTCTTGCACAGATCCTTAGAGTCACAATTTGAGAGCAGCTAAGTTGGATGACTTTGGTTCAAAATCTCTCATGTGGTTGCAGTCAAGATACTGAGAAAAGCTACCATCATCTGGAAGCTGACTGTGGCTGAAAGGTCATTTCCATGACGGCTCACTCACATGGCTGTTGGCCAGAAGCCTCAGTTCTCACCGGCTCTTGGCAGGAGGCCTCAGTTCCTCACCACGTGGACCTTTCAATAGGGCTGCTTGAGAGGCAGTTAGGCTAACCTCATGTCACGGAAATTAGCTTCCCTCAGAGTGAATATGGGAACTGGAGAGAAGAGGAAAAAGATAGAGGAACCTAAATACCTTTCATGACCTAGCCTTGTAAATCATATATTATGACTTCTTTTGTATTCAGTTATTCACACAGATCAACCTTGAGGGTGGAGGGAACTAAACAAGGGTATGAACACCAGGAGGCAGGGATCGGTGGGGTGACACCTTGGAGGCTGCCTACCACAGTGTTCTTAAAGGTAAGCTGTATGTATTTCTTCACATTTTGAACTTTTAGTATTTGTCAATATTTTAAGCAGTTATGTAAGACAAAACTGAGCAAACCAAATTCTATACAAAAGGTTCTCCACAGGGTAGTCGAATTCTAATTTATGTGTGTTCTTTATTCTCATTAGGGGGAAAAATAGAAAGGACATCATTTCTTAAAACTAGAAACAGTTATGACAATATTTACTGAGAATTAGGCTAGGAGTGTTTTTGGATTGCTTGAAAATAATTTAGAGAACATGGCCTGAAACAGAACATTGGTGTCTTATTCATATTCATTGCAGAAATAATTACAGATTATTGTTGGCAAACTTGTCTTAAAAAACAAACAAAAAACAAAACAAAACAAAACAAAACTATAAATGGGGCAGTGTAAACTGTGTGGTATAAAATGAATTTTCTTATTGACCAATTCTGTTATTGCTTTCTTGCTGTACTCATGGTGGAGCTGTTGGTTAAATCCTGTCTTTAACATGCCTCCCAAATATATTAATACTGTTTACATAATTATTAAAGAGAAACTCACATCCTATATAACTGTGTTGTCCAATTTTGATGATCTGAGTCTAGCAGTGGATAAAAGCATTGACTTTAGGTCAGGAATTTATGGTTTCAGATCCCCATTGGACTTTCCTAGCCATGTGTCCTTATGTGCTCTAAGAGGCAGTTTCTTCATCTATAAAATGAAAATAATAATACATACGTCACAGGGTGTTACGTATTAGGTTGGTGCAAAAGTAATTGTGGTTTTTGCAATTATTTTTGACCTTTTAAACCACTATTACTTTTGCACCAACCTAATATGATACATGAGGCTCATAGTAAACACTCCATAAATGGAATTATTGTTAGCTAAGTGTCCTTTAAATATTTTAGGATTAATGGCTTTGGTGAATGCTTAGCATATTTTGTAATATCCTTTTAGAGCAATTTCTTGTTGTGCATGTGTGTACATGTGTTTTAAATGAAGAGATTAAGATAATAGATGAACTAGGATTAAGAAAATATGTTTCCTTTTAGAAGTTATCTTCTATTGGAAAGTTTATTTGAATAATTTCCATCTATCCAGCCAGCAAGTTATTTACCCAACGTTTATAAAATATCCATTATGTGGTAAGCACTAAATATGCAAAAAATAAGATACTGTCCCTCCCTTCCAGGGTTTCACAAGCTATTAAGATTTATATCAAAGAGAGATAGAAACAAATAATTAAGCAGTGTATCAGTTGCATACCTGTTAGGAGATGTGTATGACACCAGGTGCTTGCACAGGAAGAAGCATTTAACTGCCCAGGAGAGGATTCATGAGGGGTTAATGTTTCATGTGGGTCTTGATGATGGCTAAGGAAAGGACTAAGTAGTGGGGACTAGGGGTAGGAGGAGAGAGACAGTACTTTCTGGACAGAGGCTAGAGCCTGTGAGAAGGCAAGAAGGAATGGAAGAACTGGTATATTCTGAGGAAACTTCGCAGTGTAGGTCAGGACTGTGCAGTGCTTAGCAGGGGTGTCTAAACTGCGGCCCGAGATACATTTTTAATTGGCCCGCAGCAAATTCCAAAAATATATTTAGTTTACTTAAATAAACCAGGTGAGGAAATCCGTACTTCACTTCAAGTGAGTGGCCCAGCTGTTTGTGTATTTTACTGCATATGGCCCTTGGTGAAAAACGTTGAAAAAAGTTTGGACACCTCTGGCTTAAAGGGTGGCAATCAGGGCAAGGCAAGAGAGGTAGAAGGGGCCATGATGAAGAATGTAGGTATTGGTGAGCCAATAAAGGATTAACATTGATTTAAACCTAGAGCTAGCAGTAAATTGAACTATTTTGTAATGATATGCAAAGGTAATTGTTGGATTCCAAGACCTGGGTTTGACTCATGACTCCATTGCTTCTTGATGTGACCTTGGCAAATTATTTACATCTCCATGTGGTTTGTTCATCTACAAAATGGGGCAGTAACATTCTACTCATGACTGTGTGTCATCTAAAAGAAAAAGAATACATGTAATATTTAGCCCATAGTAAGCACTTAGTAAATGTTAGCTTTGTTAACAATAATAATAACAGTAAGCTCTGAGTGGCTTAAACAATTCATTACATAATGTGACAGTGAGTGGTGAGTTGGCAAGCACTGATGTGAAGCAGCTGAAGAATTTTTGGAAACTCTAGATACGTTGATTGTGGAGGGAAGTTACTTGCCAATGCACATATTCAATATGGATGAAACATCTCTATTCTGGAAACAAATACCTGCAAGGACTTTCATCCATAAGGAGGCCAAGTCAATACCAGGTTTCACGGCTTTGAAGGACAGGAAAAGAGTCTTGCTTGGGGGCAATGTTGCAGGCTACAAATTGAAACCCCTGTGATCTGGCACAGTGAGAACTCCAGGGCTTTCAAGCATATCGATAAGGGCACATTGCAGGAGCAATAAGTAGTCATGGATGACCCAGTTCCTCTTGCAGGATGCCCTCCTGAATTGCTGTGCCAGCAAAATGGAGAAGTACCGTTTGGAGAATAATATTGATTTTGCTTGTTGCTAATGCTCTGGGACATCCCCCTTTTATTGGTGATCTTCATCCTAATATCGTAGTGGTATTTTCCCTCCAAATACCATCTCTTTGATCCAACCAATGGATCAAGGAGTTAAAGCAGCTTTTAAGGTCTGCTACCTGAGGAGGACCTTTGCCCAGGCTATTGCTGCAACTGAGAAAGACACCGATGAAATTGTAGAAGGATTACAACATCGATGACTGCATCAGGAACCTTGTTTGGGCTTGGGATGATGTCATCAAGAAGTAGATGAATGGCACCTGGAAGAATAAACTCAAGAAGTTCGTGCGTGACTTCAAAAGAATGGCCAAGGATGAGGAGGTCGCAAAAATCAAAAAGGCTGTGGTTGAGATGGCCAACAACTTTAACCTGAGAGTGCGTGAGTTAGACATTGTGGAGCTCCTACAGGTGATTTGACTAGTGAAGGAACTGACTAACGAAGACTTGTTGGAACTGGAACAGGAATGCACACTGGGGAAGAGGCAAGAGAAAAGGAAACTGCAGGAGAAAAAAATGAACAAGAACCCCAAGAAAATCCATAGTGAAGGGTTTAGCAAATTCTTTTGCAGACCTCAGTAAGCTCCTTAAAAAAATTGAAAACCTGGGTCATGGAGTATTATTTGTTTACAAGCAAATCTATGATGAAAAGAGACAAACCAAGCAAACCATTGTGGACATATTTCTGAAAAGAGTGACACTGTCTTAAGAGCCTCAGGCAAGTCCTTCAGGAGGTATTCTAGAAAAAGGCCGTGTTATCATAGGAGATGGCAGCTCCATGCAGGTTATTGCCCTAAAGCCTTGTAGTGGGACAAGATGTGGAGGACCTGGATATTAATGATCCTGACCCTGCGTAGGCCCAGGCTAACGTGTGTTTGTGTTTTGGTTTTAAACAAAAGAGTTTTAAAAACGTTAAGAAACAGAGAAAGCTTATAGAATGAGGATATAAAGGAAGAAAATACTTTTGTTTAGCTGTACAGGGTGTTTGTGTTTTAAGCTGTTATTACAAAAGAATTGAAAAGTTAAAAAAAAATTTTAAGCTTATAAAGTAAAAAAGTCACAGTAAGCTAAGGTTAATTTATTATTGGAGAAAGAAAAACTATTTTTATAAATTTAGTGTAGCCGAAGTGTACAGAGTTTATAAAGTCTACAATGGCATACAATTACGTCCTGGGCCTTCACATTCACTAAACACTTGCTCATTGACTCACCCCAAGCAACTTTCAGTCCTGCAAGCTCCATTTGTGGTAAGTGCCCTACATAAGTATGCCGTTTTTTACCTTTTATTCCATATTTTGACTGTACCTTTTCTATGTTTAGATATGTTTAGATACACAAATATTTGCCTCTGTGTTAAAAGAACCTACAGTATTCAGTACCGTAACGTGCTGTACAGGTTTGTAGCCTAGCAGCAATAGGCTATGCCACGTAGCCTAGGTGTGGAGTAGGCTGTACCATCGAGGCGTGTGTAGGTACAACTCTATGATGTTCACACAATGATGAAATCACTTAACGATGCATTTCTTAGAACCTATACCTGTTGTTAAGTGAGGCATGACTATTTAATTACGCTCCACATTGAATGGTTCAAGCAATAAGTAAACTACGAGTTGAGACAGAGAAGAGATCAATGAGGGCTAGATTCATTCAGGAGAGATTCATGGAAGAGGCAGGACTTGAACAGAGAGCCTGGAGGAAGGGAAAGTCAGTTCCGGGTGGTGTCAAAAAGCTGAAGAGAAAGTTCAAGGAGAAAGGAACACCTGCTCTGTGTTCCAGGAAAAAAGTACTTTCTGTGCCTGCTTTTCTCATATATGAAAAGAACAGTTTGCAGTTTTGTGACTTTTCAAAAATCACAACATACAAACCCTGGGGGAAAAAAAATCTCAAACATACAGAAAGAAGCAAAACCCACCATGATATTTTCTAATTTGCAGTTAACTCGGAATTTGGGACCTTTTTCCTGGTGTGGATGTTGCCACAGGCTCCTGACAGTCTTAGCTTGATTGGATCCCTGCAGTGCAGTCTACTTCAGACCACTTGAAAGTTTTTCGATTTATTCAGGCTGTCAGCTTTGGAGAGCTGGTGCCTGTAGAAGATATATCTTTCCTCTGCAGGTGGCACTGGCTGCCAATTTTTCTTTGGGGTGAGCTGTTCCAAAGAATTCCACTGTGGTTTGAGCACCAGTCACATCTGAGTTGATCTCCTTTAGTGTCTACTGCTGTATCTGGATAATGGCTCTACCTGCTGTGTGTGAGTGGAGAGAGGAGTCTATTGTATTATTTCTTTGCTTTGTGATTAGCAAATTACTTTTTGCTTAAACTGGGTCATCCCATCTCTTTTACTTGCCCAAGCAATTTATCTGCCTCTGTCACTTCCTAGATGTTGATATCAATGTCACCTTGCTTCAGATGATGTCCCTTGAGTCTTTGAAGTTCCAGCGATCTGTCTTTTTGATTATTCACTATCTACTCGGCAGAATGGTTTCAGAATCCTCCTGCTGTCCATCTTCATCTCATGAGCTACCTGGTTCAGCTGAACTGCCTTGAGCTTTTTCCACTGGGCTTCAGTGAGGAAGCAGAAAGATTTCCTCAGGGATTGTCAGATGCCTCTAGAAGGTGCCTCCATTTACTCCCGATAGCACATGACGGAACCTGAAGGCAAAACATACCCACTCCTGTCAGTTTTACTAAGTGGACTTTAAAATGTGACACTGGCATCAAAAGTCATCATGGAAGAAGGAAAGGACTAGTCTTTTGCTTCTAGGTTTTTCTCTTCTTTCTTCGCTTTAAATGTCAATTTCCTTTTTCTTTTCTGCACTGCAAGTTATCAGAGATTCATTTAATTGTTTTAAAAAAATGTTACCAAATGAGTTATAATTCCAGGCTGGGTTTTGTTTTGCGGCTTACTAAGTTCCAGTAATAGAAAAGTCCAGAAGAGACCATTGAGCCCCTTTCCCCTATGTGAGAAGGCCCTCAACAATCCCAGATAGATGAAGTTAGCAGCTATTTATAATAGCTGGTAATACAGGCAGCAGGACAAGAATCTGGCTTATGGTGGACAGGTCTGTATTTAATAAGCAACAGTTAGTAGTAATGAGGATTGTACACTATTAATAAAACAGCTAAGAAAAGGGCTAGAGAATTATGGTAGCTAATGGTCTGAGGAACATTTCCTATAAACCTGATTTTATGATACGTTTTAGGAGAGCAATTTGATCATAAATATTCACTCTCTCGTGACATGTTGCACATAAAGTCTGATTCCAGGAACATTTTAAAAATACCTTTTAAAATTATAGGAGACAAGAAAAGATAGCTTTCATATGCAAGAGAAGTTCTCTTAGGTTTTTGCCACCCTTGGAATAGGAACCTCAATCAAATTATTTGTATTCAAGATTTACCCTTAGGGAAACTCTTAGTAAAGTGAAAAGTGCAACTGACTGAGAATATTTTGACTTCTGTACGTTTGATCAGGTGATAAGTGACTCCCATGTGTCTTGTTTTTAAATTTCATTATAACCAAAGGAGTTTTTGCTCTTCCTAGAGTTAAAGTGTTTGGTCTTTTAGTCATAACATCTTTTCTTTTCTGCTCACAGGTGATGGCAACCATTGTCTCAGTCTTCCTTGGAGATGTCAATATAGTGAAAACTCCTTCCCTCTACCCCAGGCGCTGTGCGCTGGGTCATAATTTCAAGCATGGCCAGTGAAATTAGTGTGTAGATATTTTCCTGCTAATACTTCTGTAATTAGTAATGCTGGGGCTCAGCTCCCGGCAGGTGAATGCAGGATACGGTGAGGCCGAAAAGGAACAACAACGGAGCCATAGGTAGGGGGTTCATACCTCTATAATCTCAAGGGCAGATGGTCGAGACACAGGAAGTAGGACCCGCGACATCTGAACCATCCATGCTTGCTGGAGCAGCCCCACCAGCTTTACAGCAAACAGAACAATAGTGGCTGACGGTGAACTGGTTACAGCTGATGGCTGATGGCTACATAAGTGCTTCCTTGTGGGGGTCTCATAAGCGAGCCAGCACCTTTCCACGTGAGACCAAGAGCCTGGAAACTGCTCTCTGGGACTCCCTCCCAACAACTTCCTTAGTTCCTCAGGGCATATTTTAATCTGTGATTAAATAACTGTCGCTTCCTTGAAACCAGACACATACAGGAGAACCTAATTGTATTGCCACTCAAGCTGCTGTTTTTCTTAGCTCTCTGGAGCAATTCCTCATTCAGTCTGAACTGGACAATGAAGAAATGTGTTGAAGAAGGGAAGATAAAAGGAATATTTAGACATCTTAAGCTCTCTAAGTCAAATCTTGAGCATGAGACTTATTGCTTTATGTGTATTCCCACAACATAAAACACCCTTGTATTCAGAATAAGTATGAAAATAGGAAAACACATCCCAACTGTGTTGTGTATGAGTGTGTGTGTGTGTGTCTGTGTGTATGTGTGTGTGTATGTGCCTGTGCCTGTGTATACATAAACCTGATTTGTGAGTTACTTGATATTTTGTACTATATTTCTCTTTTCTGCCATTTTTGTAGCCCAATGATTTATAAACTGTTTTAGTAATGCATTTGTTGGTAAAATATTTTTAGTATGCATTCCCCAGATATCTTTATATATTTATTTCCTTATATGGTTAATTCATTTACAATTACACTAACATATTGTGCATTAAAAAGCATACACAGGAATAAACACAAAGTAAGTTAAGCACAAATCAATAAATTATTTAAAACATGTTGCCAATTGTTGATAGCATTATTTGTTAATAGTTTATGGCACTACAAAGAGTTAAGACAGGGGTAATCGTTAACCATAGTAAACGTAAATCCATATTTCAAATAATCTTTTTGATAAATTCAACTTACTTTTGGTGGCCAGATTATTATTTTTACTTTGTAAGGAAAATTTCATGTAAGGAGTATAAGTGTCAGCTCCGGTATTTATTGTTTGCCCATGTTTAAGTTATTAGTATTGTATTCAGTCTATAGTCTTTGCAGGAGTGTTTTAAAACTACTTGTACAGTTTATAGGAGTTCTTTTACTAAAACTAGAAAAATCCATAAATCTTCATAGCTTGTCACACTTCAAGTTCACTGTCCATTACACTACAAGCAAACAGACAAGTGAGGCACCAGTTCTAACCCCTCCACGTTGGAGAGCAGTTCTTTTCTCTCAAGACACCTCATCTTCTATTTGTGGTGGCAACCACCTGATACTTGGATGGTTGGGAATATGGGTGTTTGTCTGAATATTAAGTGATAGATAATTGATAGAGCCTGATTTTTTTTCATGAAAAAGTAAATAGAAATTTTAATATTTCCTTCTCAACTCACGTGGGTTGCCTTGTGTACTTCCTGACAGTGGGGACACTATCTTGTAGACCACTATTTTTAATAATGTAATAGAGTTGATAACATAATAAAAACTATATATCCATTTAAGGGTGTCTTATTTTATGGTAATGGATAAAGACCAGTGTCAGAGTCAAGAAATCTCAGTAGGTCCTTAATAAAGTAGCTACAATTCCTGACCACAATTCAGAATCACCTCATTTAACTCTGTACGAATTTCATTAAGAGTAGCTTTTTAGGAAAGAAAAGTCCAGCATGTATGTTATAATTAAGCTGTTTAAAGTACCAGTTAACTCAAATATGCATGTGCTAAGGTATGGTGTTAAATCTATTAAGTAACATCTATGAGAAGTGTTATCAATCTCTTATGGATCGAATGTATCCAGATAAAATACCCCGTAACTGAGTTTGTGACCTGCAAGGTAGCTCTAATAAAGATACAGCTATAAATGCTCTGAGACTGTTGAAGAGCTGAAACATTTACTAGTGTAACTGATTTTAGAAGACTGGTTAAAAAAAAATAGGCTTAAAAGAGATTAAGGATGTTATTTTGGAGACAGAAAACATCAAAAACAAAACTGATTACTTCCCCTTAATTTTAGATTGCTAAAATAACTTGTTTCTTACATAAATTTGGAGATCACCATTAGAACTATAGGATTAAAATTAATTTTTTTGTAAGCACTTTCTTAAGACTTTAGGGTACAACATTTTTAACTCTGGGAAAGACAACAATGGCTTCCTCTAATCCAGGGATAAATATGAAACAATCTGTTCTATTTTTTTCTCTAAATATTTTGTAATTGCCTTCTAATTTTTGAAGCAGAAGACATAGTAGAAGCAGTGACTGTATGTTATAGAAACACCATAAGGCCTCCCTGATATTATTTGCAGGAACAATGGATGTTAAAGCTATCTTCAGATTGTGATTTATGAATTTTTGAAATGTATCCAAACTATTCAAGTTTATTTGTACAAAAGAGACTAGCATCAGGCGGTCTAACTTCTTAAGATAAAAGTCTGTTAAATTTTTATCCTGAGTCTCTTTTTATGTCATTGTGCAAAATCAGCAAGTGTATTTGGGAATAGGTACAATAAGGACTCTTATTCTCAAAAGCTTCTTGATAATAACATTATCTTCTTTGTGACTTATGTTGTGAGGCTTAGGCATTAAAAAGTTTGGATGTAGTTCTTTCACATATTGTGTATCCCTTGAATGTCAGGCAGATTTTGAATTCTCTTATAGTGTGAGAATTACATCTTTTTAGTTTTTTTTTTTGTCAGAGTGCTAGTCAGCTTTTGTTCCTGTAGCATTTAAAAAAAAAAAATTCTATCAAAATCTATTAATGCTGGGCCGGCCCGGTGGCTCGGGCAGTTGGAGCTCCGTGCTCCTGACTCCGGAGGCTGCCAGTTCGATCCCCACATGGGCCAGTGGGCTCTCAACCACAAGGTTGCCAGTTCGGTTTCTCGAGTCCCGCAGGGGATGGTGGGCTCTGCCCCCTGTAGCTGGGATTGAACACGGCACCTTGAGCTGAGCTGCCTCCCGGATGGCTCAGTTGTTGGTTGGAGCGCAGGCTCTCAACCACAAGGTTGCCAGTTCAATTCCTCGACTCCCGCAAGGGATGGTGAGCAGCGCCCCCTGCAACTAAAATTGAACACGGCACCTTGAGCTGAGCTCCCAGATGGCTCAGTTGGTTGGAGCCTGTCCTCTCAACCACAAGGTTGCCGGTTTGACTCCCGCAGGGGATGGTGGGCTGTGCCCCCTGCAACTAGCAACGGCAACTGGACCTGGAGCTGGGCTGTGCCCTCCACAACTAAGACTACAAGAACAACAACTTGAGGCTGAACGGAACCCTCCACAACTAAGATTGAAAGGACAACAATTTGACCATTGTTCCCCAATAAAATCCTGTTCCCCTTCCCCAATAAAATCTTTTAAAAAAAAAAAAAATCTATTAATGCTTTCTATGACCTTTCTACAGATGAAGGTAAGGCAATAAAAAATATCCCCACCAAATCAATTCAAATTATTGTGATGAAAGTATTGTATGAACTACTGTCCAATAAAAGCACGTGTTTGACTTTCCCAAAAGTAAGGCTTAATTAATATGCTTATATTGATTATTGATTAGTAGCAAAACTTTAGAAATGTCTGTGAATCTTTATATTCTGGAAATTGCTGGAAACATGGAGGAAATTAAAAGTAATAGTCTTACAGAGGATTCTGTCTATACCTAATTTTTCTCTGTTTGTATAGAATAGTTTGTAACCTCCGTAGAGACATTTCAATTTTAGTGATAAAAATAATGGTTGCCATGGTTGACCGTCAGAATCATAAGATCTCCAGGTCCACCCTCAGAAATTCTGATTCAGTGATATGTTGGTGTGGATTAGGAGGGCAGAAATCAGTATTTTAACACTCTCCCCATGTGATTCTGGTAATAAGTCAGATTTGGATTTAAGTATAGAGGTGGCCAGATCTCCTACTACAGCAATCAGAAAGGGGGTTGGAGGGAACTTCATGTGTTTAGAAGGGTAGAATTTCAGGCAATTACAATATCAATACGCGTAATAAAGGACATTTGCATCAATGGGTCTGTTGCTTATTACAGTATTCCTGGCAGAAACCATATGACTTTGTTTCCAGTTGACAAAGCCTGGCAGACTTAATGAAATGATATGAGAAGATAATCACAGCCCCACGGAAGGAGAACTGGAAGAAAGCCCACCCTTTCTGATCTTGGTGGATTGTGGGCAGGAAGACAGAGGGAGATGGAAATGTCAATCAACAGGGAGTCTAATTCCCTTACCCCCATTAATCTTTGATGTGGAAGAGGTTTACTTTGGTACAACCACATAGTTGCTGGAAGCAGCCCAGGGATATGCAAGTGTGTGGCCAGCTTATCTGGACTTATTAGAAAGACTGAAGGAACTTAGGAGGAAACCAGCCTTCAGTTCAGTGCCTATCACAAGTGGCCTGACATAAATCAAAGAGAAGAACAGTTAGATGTGTAACAAGAGGTTAAAATTCAAGTTTTGGGACTTCTACATGTAAAATTACTATATGTGAAATTCCAAAGTGAGGTGCTGGATTATCATATACTGAATTTACAAAAGAAATGGAAAATAGCAAATGTTACACTCCATAGGCCTCTCATCTAGGGGTTCCTCATTTATATCAAGACTGAAAAGGTACAGAAAGTATATATAGGGAGATTGTTGAGAAGGGGAAAGGGATTGTGTGTGGTGGGTGAGGGAGTGGGGGTATCCTATCCCCCAAACTCAGTTTGGGAGGAGGCTTCAATGGGACCACTCAGAGAGTTTGAAAGGCATTCCCAGCACTTGGGCACCACAGAGAACTGTGCCTTCTGGGCTAGCAGGGTAGAGGTGGCTAACACTTCTAGAGCTTATTGGGACAGAGGATGTATGAGGGTTTCCCACGTAGCCCATGTGGGAAGAAGATCTTGCTCAGAGTTGAGAGGATGAAGGGTATTTTAATAGTGAAAGTCCAAATTGAATGAACCACTGTGAAGCTCTTGGGCTCCAGAAGGACAGTGATTCACATGTCAAAAGGGTAGAAATGCAAGTTCTCAGTGAATGCAATTTCCAAGGAGCTGATGAGATGCCCTGTGAGAAAGAGTCAGTATTAAACCACTGCCCAGGAGGCTGCCTTAGGAGACAACAATGGTACCTGCCACTGTCTGGGCCCTTTCCCTTAATCCTTTCTCCCTCTGGGCCCAGCCTTCCAGAGTTCTCAGTCTACACTAGTGGAAGAAAAGTAGGATTAAGCATGAAAAGTGGAGGACTCTGCCCCTCTTTTCTCACTGTAAATGGCTAGCTCCCAGAAAGAGGGAGGAGAGATGTTAGTCACATTTTGACTTTTAATTATCACATAGGATAGCTTAATTCATCAAATTAGATTGCTTTGTGAATTATAATGACTGAAGGATTGCTTGTAAGTGTGAAACAGTATTAAGTGCAGGAGGAAGATGTTCTTAATCTAAAAAGTGTTTAAAGGAAGGGGGATTTAAAAAAAAACAACCTTGTATTTTCATCACATTGGGTTTGTTCAATACACCAGTTTCATATAGGCTGGTTATTAAAGGGACCTGGAAAGCTCTTTGTGCCCTGGGGAGAGCTGTGCAGTGTGGAGAGGGCTAGCAGGAGGTGGCGCCCAGAGGTGACAGTACTCTGATACTATATGACTGGAGGCAAATGGGTGAGGTCAAGAATTTTATTGATGAGAGCCAGCAAAGTCCTACCTCCCACCAAAAATAAAAATAAATGTGATCAAATACTCATCTGAGTAGTACATGAAAACAAGACCAACTGCTCTGCAGAGTTTATCTTCACACCTCTCTTCACAACCTCTGATGTGAAAAGGGGTATGACACACCCCTTTCTCATTCACCTGATACCATCATGAAGAGGAGGGGAAGGATGAATGGAACATTGAAGATTTATTGGAGTCATGTAAACAGAGATTGACTTACATGAAGAGAAAGCTTAGATCAAACTAAGCTTGGATGAAATTTTGTTTTTCCCATGTTAAATAATTGCTGGTAGTGGTGGTGTAGTAACAATGGTAGTGAAGAATTGTAATTACAAAAAAAGATCACAAGATAGATGGAGAAAAATAACATAGTGTGAGTGTATTTTTTACTTTTTTCCATTTCTGGTTTATTGTCCTGTTTCATTTGAGAAGGGAGATGAATCAGGCAGCTACTGTGGGATAAGCTCAGTTGTGGGGACAGAGCCAGCAGTGCAGTTTCCAGGCTCTCACCCTCAGGTGGAAAGGTGCTGGCTCAGGTAGTAAATGGCCATCAACTGTGATTGGATGGCCATCAGCTGCGGCTAGTTGGCCGTCAGCTGTAATCAGTGAGCCATTGGCCACTAATATAACTGCCGTGGCTACGCTAGCAGAAAATGGGGGCTAGCAAGAAGATGGTGGCTGAGCTAGCAAGCGGTGGAGTGTGGATTGCGGTTCATGTGGCTCCTGCTTCCTGTGTCTCCAACCCAGCCGCCAGCGAGAATATAGTGGTATGACTCCCCTATCTATGGCTTCGTGGGTGTTCCTTTTTGGCCTCACCATGTCCTGCGTTCTCATGTGGGGAGCAAGACCAGAGATCCCGCAGGATACCCTGCATGACACAGTGCTTATTACTTTCACTTTATTTTAGGACAGTATTAGGAATCTTAAATTACTGTGTTTCTTGGGGAGAAAGAATCTGGTAGGGGGAACAGAAAGACTGCACTAGACGAGAGGGGAGAAGTCATCTTATGGCTTATATTTTTATACCAAGCAGTCAAATTACCACTGGTTCCTTTGAATAATCTTTTATGCCTGGGTCAGGGGCCAAGTGTGTTTAGTTTTTGCCACCACATGTGTTTTCAACAAGAGTGAGGAGAAGAGGGAGAAATTGATTATTGTAGGGGAAATAGTTTTCCTTGATTTTATTTCGACAATGGAGGCAAAGGTATTAGAGATATGCAAAAATACATGGTATTGTTAAATCGTCTTATTTAACACGTCTATTTTCATAGCTTTTTTTTTTTTGAGGGGGTAAAAAAGGGACTGAAAAACCTCATGCCCCCTCCCCCACCCTCCAAATACATACATACATACATACATACATACATACATACATACATACATAATCAGTCTACAGAACCTCCAGGATTTCCTGAGAGAACCACAGGGATTCAAGCACTCTGAATGACCTTAGAAGTGCAAGCTACCTTGTAGATAGATGGCTGCAGGATGGCAGGATGTCTATATGAGTCATGGATATGGATTCTTTTAAGAAATCAATCACTTTGGGTGGTCAGATGATATTACAACAGAAAAGGCATGACCCTTCTGGTTAACCTATTTATTTTTTCCTCCTGTCTTTGTTAAAGAGTCTGTTCTCAAGACGGGGAGGACAATAGAGGCATATTATTTAGACCTAACAAATGGTTGATAATGTGGCTTTTTTTCTAGAACACTTCGATGGAATTTGTAGGTTTTAACTTTGAGGAGGATTTTTTTTTTTTTTTTTTTAAGAAGAAAGCTAGAAAGAAAAGGAAAAACATTTCCATATGAGTTTATTGCGACATTCATGATCTTGCATCAGTATGTATCTAAAAAGCCATTAATCATCCTGATTAGTTAGGGAGATGTTGTAAAGATTGTTACATTACTGGTTTCTGTAACTGAACACTAGATGCAGTGTTTGTCATAGTAAAATGCACTTGTCAGAAAATATGGAAAAATTATTGTACACTGCAGTGGTTGATTCAGCCCAGCTATTGGAAATAATGAAATTTCTTTTAAACAAAAGTATTCAAAAAGATAGATACTATAGAAGGGATGGCAGCTCAGCAGAGGTAGATGTGACCACCAAAGAAAGCATGGAATTTCTTAGGCTACACATAGAGATAATTTTCCTTACTGAATGGTCACACTTTGCATATATTAATACTCTCATTCTTAAGTTGAGAGAGCACCCTTAATGAGTTTTGAAAACCAAAAACAAACCAAAAACTCTTCTTCAGCTTTCTAATTAACATGGTGTATAATTTGGGAGGCTACTTTAACTGGAGGGTTTATATTAACATTTAATGTATCAAATTCATTATATTCTGAAATACGGGTAACACTGATGTCACTTGACTCAGTAATGCACATATGTATCTTCAAATCATATCAAAAGAACCAAAGTGGGCTTTCACTGCAAACTGATTTTTCTGGAGATGGACTCTGTACAATATACTCTATTATCCAACAGCTGCTAATTTCAACCTGATTTTTCGACTTGCTTATTTTTCTCCATGGCATCCTTAGGGAGCCTGTTGAGAGGATTTCTGATAAAAAACAAACAAACAAACAAACAAACAAAAAAACATGGGCCAGAAATCCAGCTATCAAAAAAAAATAATTATGTGTGATCTAATCATGCACCCGGGGCAGCAGAGGCCATTGGGAAGGGCTTGAAGAGACAATGATGGGTCCTAGAATGCACTCAGTCTCTGGCCACTCTCCCAGGAGCCTTGGTTATTGAACTGAGTAGGATTAAGTACTTTAGGAAGATGGAGGCTAGTACTATCCAGGGAGAGATAGCATGGCTCAGCTACTCTGCTACCCTTAAAGGAAATGTGAGAGTTGTTGTGGTTTTATATTTGACATTTTGTTTCATATATTTTGGGGGCAGAGGAAGGTTATTATGGCCCTGAGTTCTGCATTGTTAAATCATGAAAATTTAAAGAGGGGGGTCTTTTCAAAATTTTGTCTGTGCAAAGGGCAAATACATATCCATCTTCCCAGACGTTAACAACACACAGTGGCAATATGTTTGTTTTTGAATATATTTAATTTAAGCATACAGATACTTTAATATCTAAAAAAATATATATGAGATATTATTTACAAAGAACATATATGACATATTTATAAAGAAGATGAGTAAAAGCTTCTAAATTCTTACCTCAGCTTAGAATTTATAAGAAGTATACCAAGTATATTAGGATGAACACTCACTGTGATATTAATATTTGAACTGTGGTGTGGTTCCAAAAGAATGGACTAACCATGCAAGCATGTTTTGGTGGAATTTCAGTCATAGCGTTGGGAAACATAAACCTGAAGGTGGAGTGAGGTGTTCTCTGGGCATGGAGATTAGGGAGCATAAATAATGCAGGCAATAAACCCAAGGGAAAAAATTGCCCATTTAATCAACATTTGTTTTACTTTTCAAAGAAACTATGCCTTCTTTGAAACAGTTTTATTTAATTGACAAACACAATTTAAAAAAAACAACATTAAATAGTTACACATTTCTTCCCCCCTTCCTCTTATCTAATACCCTATATTCACCCACTCCCTCTGGCAACCACTGTTACAAGTTTCTTAAGTACTCCTCTGTGGCAGATTGGGTTTGCAAAGATGGGCACATATCCCATCCCACCTGCTCTTTTGCAGTGTGACATTGCCACCCCCCATTCAGAGAAAGACTCGATTGCCTCTCTCCTTGAATCTGGGCTGCCCAGTGTTCTAAGCTCTTTATAGGAATTAATTCATTTGAGCTTTACGAGAGCCATATGAGGAGGTACTATTATCATCCCCATTTTGTAGATGAGACAATCAAGGTTAAAACCAAACGGTTACTTAGGAGCAACATTCATAAACTAGAAATTACAGTAGCTACAGGAAGAAAGAAAAACTTTAATTCACCCCATAGTCCAGAAAAGATCGAGAGGAATACTAATAAATTGAAAAGTTGGTTATTAGTACTTCAAATATTTTATTTCTGCTATTTTAATTGTGTATTTTTATTTCTTGTGTTACTTTTTTTTTTCTAATTCTCAAACTCGATTTTCATTGTTTAAAATATACATTTCCCTGGGGCTGACCCGGTGGCTCAGGCGGTTGGAGCTCCGTGCTCCTAAAGCCGGAGGTTGCTGGTTCGATTCCCACATGGGCCAGAGGGCTCTCAACCACAAGGTTGCTGGTTCGACTCCCGCGAGGGATGGTGGGTGGGCTGCGCCCCCTGCAACTAACAACAGCAACTGGACCTGGAGCTGAACTGCGCCCTCCACAACTATGATTGAAAGGACTACAACTTGACGTGGTAAAAATTCTTGAAGTACACACTGTTCCCCAAGAAAGTCCTGTTCCCCTTCCCCAATAAAATCTTTAAGAAAAAAAATATACATATATATATATATATATATATATATACACACACATTTTTTTCTTAAAGATTATACATATATATGTATAATACATATATATGTATATATATATATATATATACATTTCCAATTCTCCTTTTATCTTACAGTTCTATTATTTTCTTTTTAAGTCCTTAATTCTGTTTCTAAACCTTAATCCTACATATTTTATGTTTTCAATTTTTAAACTCACATTTAATAAAATCCATTATCTCTTTTGCATGCTTAAAAAAAATTCTGTTGGCACTGAGACTTTTCATCTCACATCTCATCTCTTATCTCACTATTTTTAACACCTAATATTTAACCCTAATTGAGATTTCAGTTCTCTTACTTTGTAAAACTCTATTTTACCTCTGTTCTTAATTGTGCCTTATTCTTAATGGATATTTAATCCATTAATTTTTTTCCTAGTCTTCATGGTGAGAGTTTTTCTTTCTAATTTGTCTCTCTCACTAACAACGTCATCTAAAACACAAGAATTATCCCTGGAAGCCTATAAGCTTCTACCCTGAACTGGATGAGTTTAGCCTTTAAGATATGAGACAAGGTTCTGCAACTGCAACAATGAGTTTAATGGATTTTAAACTACCTGGTTGTACCTTTTGAGATCCATTAGGTGTCCTGTAAAATGAAATATGGCCAGTTGGGATAATGAAAGAAAGGACACTAATGTAGTGGCTTTACTTGACTTTTTATATTATACAACTATAAAAGAAGTTAGAGCATTCACTTCTCAATATTCAGTGTTTTAGATTTTTTATTATTACTGCTGACAGGTGAAAAGATTGGCTGAGATTAGGATTGGATTTGCTGTTGAGCTCATATGACTGGGATTTTTCTTAACACTACTCCAGTCAAGGTACACTCTCTATTCTGGGCACATGTTGGTACTCTTTTTGATGATGATTTAATTTTTATTAATTTTACACACTTGCCTGACTGAGTTCATCACTGCCCACTGATTGTCAGGACTGATGTCAAGCTAAACGAGGCATTTCCTGGAGTGATTACAGTGGATTAAAAGATAGTATCCCTTATTTTCATCTTGAGGAAAAAAAAAAAACACAGAACCAATATTACCCATGCTTAGGTCAATGAGATTAAAGGGCAGAGAAGACTAAGATGAGGAAAGGGGCGTTAAGATATATTTTTTTGCCTTGATTGTGGGCAAACAAAGATATATTGGCTACCTGCTGTTATCACAATTCACGATGGTAGCTTAAAGAAATTTCTACTCTTATTTCCTGTCAAGAATTTGATAACTTAAAAATGGTGTGAACATTAGTAACCTAGAAAATGTGGAAATCACCTTTTAGTGCTTGCTTTGAAGAGACTTCTGGGTAGCAAACAAAACAATATAAAACAATAACAAAAAGAAACTAGTTAGTACTTGACATAGAAGTACCCACTTGTGATTTCATCAAATTTAAATCCTAAAACCTTCCAGAAATTCCAGTGAAATACAACTATGTGAAAAGCTCCATCAAAGTGAGCATTAAAATGAATTTTCAAATAGAATTACTTGAGGTAGAATTTTGGGAAGTGAGGCAGAGGATTGGTGGATTTGTGACATGTTTGTATTTGCCAGCTTTACAAAAGATCATCTGCCTTGAATTTTGTACTGAACTGTTTCCCGGTGCCTTCTCTCATATTGTATAGTTGATTTAAGAGTTTAAGATATTTGTGAAAGGTTTCATGCCTTTTGAATTGTTCAAAGACTTCATGTGGGGTGTTCTATCCTTGTCAATTTTTTTGTTTGTTAATGTCAGATTTTACCTGAATATAGCCCATCTGTTTTGTAAAGGAAAAAAATGCAGACATGTTTATGTGTAATAAATTCCTTTGACAAAATAAGCCATGTTCTTCTTGGACATGAATTATAAATTTGATTTCTTGTGTTAATGTCCCTCCTAAGAAACAGTCAAGATTTAGGCATGGCTGTTCCATTATTGACTTATCATACTCTATATTACCTTGTAGGAATGTTTTCACAATAAAATAAGTTTGTTTGCAATTTGACATTGTAGACAACAATTAATTGATCTTTAATTTGTGGGCAAGACTTGATTGTGGGCAAAACTAAATTGATATCTGCCCCATTTATTCATGTTTATGTTAAATTGTGCCTTAAATATTATGTTGAGAGTTGGGCTTATTAGTGATGATCTTTAGTAATGATTAATCAGATAACAATTGCTTTGGTACAGAAAAGAGAGGCAGAGTTCTGATTCTCCCTCTCAATAGTTTTACCATATCTTGATAATTATTTTGGATTAGCTAGAAGCATACCCTCACATAAAATAATAAACGTGATAATGATAGTGATGGTGACATAACATTTTTTGGCACTTAGAATATTTATTGAAGGAAGTGAATGAAATCATACTTTTGTGCTTGCTCAACAAATTATTATCTAATGTAAAAAATACCCCACATTTTTTATAAAGGGTTTAAAAAACTATATCAAAAATAACTAATAGGCTGTATTTATTGAACACTTTGCCTGTACCATACACTATGTCTTGATCATCTCATTTCTCATAACAACTTTTTTAGAGAGATATTAATATTCCCATTTTTAAAATGAGGAAATACAGACAGAAACAGATTAACTTCTCAAATGTCACAGAATAAGTGGCCATGTTAAAATTCAAAACCCAGACAGTTTGACACCAAAAAGCATATAGAATCTGATAGAAAGTTGAAGACTTGGTAGAGGCTTAGTGAAAATTTTACTTCAAATAAAAATCTGTGATAGCACTTAAAAAAAAAGTCTTTTTTTTGGTTTTTGGTTTTTTAATCATGAGGCAGTACAAGTCCTGATTAGTAACAGCCTCCTTTGATTTGAGGTGCTTGATATACCTTCATTTTTTTTTATTTTTTATAGGACCAGTGGAAATGGTGTGGCTCTGTCAAGTTTCTCATAAAAACATTGGAATTCTAGTTTGTTTCAAAGTTGTATTTTAGATTCAAAGAACACATTGAAGATTTTGTTTCCTTTTTGCATATACGTTCCTGTGATGCTCCCTTCACAGACAACACATCTGCTATTGACTTCTTCAAATGGAATTTTCACAGAGAAATTAGAAACATTATTTCTTATATCAGTGTTAGTAATAATTTCAAACTCCATATTTGCCAGAGGATCAAGCCAAGGCCAGTTTGAAAAATTAAAGCAATATATTTGTTCTTCTAGAATTGTTAACTCATTTATCCCTTTGCAATTATTCCAAACTCTATCTTTGTAGACTTATTCTGAGCCTTTGATAAACTGCTGGTACCATCTGGAGAAACACTACTGGTAATTTTCAGACTTTACACCATTCACATTTAGTTAGGCTAGAGGTATTTAAAGTAATATGTACAGGATGATTTTCTGGTTCCTGTAGCTGTATCTTAATAAAATCTCAACAAAAAATTACAGGCTCTAATAATTTGTCAGAAGAGTACTCCTATAGGTACACTTTCTCAAGTTAGAATGACACTTTCAAAAGTGCTTTCAGCTTAAGATATAAGATCAACTAAAATTTCTTAAGATATCACTTTATGACATTTTAAAGGTGTGTTGGTAATAGAATTATCAAACTGGTAATTTGATTCTTGTTTTCCTTGGTAACATAACTGTTTAACTCCGAATCTGATATAATGGCTCTGAGTTCATGCCCTACTTACTCTGTAAGTATTTTCATTTAGTCCTGCTTCTACTTTTCCAGCGGATTCAGCTCTAGGGAAGAACATGCTAATCATTTGATTCAGGACAATATGTCCTCTTTTCTGTTAGTCCTGTTACAGTAATCATCACTGAACAAAATAAGGCAGTCATTAAAGTCCAACAGACTTTTGAAGCAGAAGACAGAGAAGACAGATATGCACTACAGTGACATTTCTATTGTACTTTCCTCTTAATTTCAGGCTTCAGTCGTGATTCAGATTCTTGTTGTATTCATTGTAGGCCCAACACCTTGGGGACAATTGAATCTCACAGGATTAATTTCAACTGTTCAGATATGAGGTGGGTATTCTTTCCTTTGGGCTGCTGATTGACAAGTCCTCTATGAAGGTTCCAGAATGTAATTCTGCATTTTGTGTTTTTTTTTTTTTTTTTTTTTTTACTTCATTTCTAATGATTGCTCAACATGTTAAGTCCAGTTACGTGGCTTTCCAGAGTTTTAAAACTTCCAGTCTTTTGTCTTACGCACGCCTTCAAGATGAAATCACCAGAACTAGTAACAACTTGGATCTAGCATTTAATTTCTAGGGAAGTAACCTCCGTTGCGGCCCTCGCGCTCCCCACGGCCCAGAAGCCTCTGCGGCTGCGCCCGCCGGCGGGAGGCCCTGCGCGTCAGGAGGCTGAGCCGCGGAGGCTTCGGCCTTGGCTGCTCCTCAGGCGGGCAGTGCTCCCGCGTCCACGGCCAGGCCCATCCGTGAGCTGGCGGCCGGCGAGGACAGCGGCCTGGGCTTCTCCTCAGGCCTCTCCGGAGAAACGCGCCCAGTGACGCCGGCAGCGACAGCGCTTCCTGGGCCCGGTTCCTCTCCACCCACGACTCCGTGTCCACCGCCCCCCGGGCCGCCTGAGAAGTTTCCCCGCGGAGGGCTGCAGGCAGGAAGGTTGAAGGTGAGCACACAGTCACGCCTCTCGGCGTCCCGGGCCATGAAATGGCTGCACCCGCGCGCACGGGCCGCGAGGACTCCGCGGCCATTAGGCCTCAGCCCTTCCGGCCTTTTGTAGCCGCTGCCGAGGCCGTCGGCCCACCTACCTCAGATGCGGATGCATCTGGCCGGGCCTTGGAGACTGTCCAAGGGGACAGGCGTGGGTCTCCTTTGTCACCGCCCCCCGTTTATTGTCACAGCAGGATCCTTACTATAAAACTGAATCTGCCATGCAATTAACAAAGAGAAGGGCTGCAGGTCTTAGGCAGTCCTTTGTGATAGTCCTTCCTCAACAATTAACGGGCTTATATTTAACAATCCTGATCTTATTAGCAACTCAGTCCATTCAGTTACTTAGGCACGCACCTAGTAATTGATTTATCTTGGGTGAAAGACAGGAAACTGTGTTACTCAAAAAGGCCACCTTACACCCAAGCCTGAGCGGCCCCAGCACAAGTTCTGTGCGTGAGAGGAGCCATACCACAACCTCATGGAAAATAAGTTTATAAGAACATGTGCTCAAGCACTGGCACAGTGCTACCTGTGACTCTTGATACCCACTTTTGTAACTAATGCTTCAGGCCCCAAGGAAATGCTGCTCTATGACTCTTATCCCCTATCTTGGCTTGATCCCAGTGCTATAAATGTTTGTGCATTGTGCTGTTTTCAGGGTAGGAGACACACACTGCTTTGCAGTACTGGAGGATTTGAGTGGCAGAAGCACTTTGTAAAGAGAAAGACAAATTAATTTGTCTAAGCCGCCATCATTTCTTGCATACTCTTCAATAATCACATCTACACCTTCCACTTTTGCCTCTTTAATCCATCCTGCAAGTCTTTAAAAGTGTGAATCCAATCCTGTTACTTACCTAATTAAAACTTAGTATGGCTTGAGTTTCTTCTTAACATTCTTGTTCCATGTAACCTTGTCTTTCAGACATGGTTATATCCACATATCTATGAGCATCATGTTCCTACCGATTGGCCTCCTCTTTGTTTGTAGGGAAACCCAAGCTCCTTCCTGCCCTAGGGCCTTGCACATACTCACATACTGTCCTTCCTCCTTGTAATGCTTTGTACCCAAACCCTCCACCTCACTGAACTAACTCCTTCCTATCCTCAGATCTTAGTTTAAAGCTCAGCTCCATGGGGAAGGCACTCTGATATCCTGGTCTCGATTAGGTTTTTCTAATACACTTCGGTATTCTCTTAAACATTCTTAAGATTGTTTCTTTTGTAGGACTTACTACAATTTTAACTGCATAACATTTTCTCCCATTACTTGACTAATGTATTTCTTCACTACAAATTAAAAGCTCCATGAAATCATGGTTCTTTCAAGTGTATCACCACCAGTCCTTAGGTTGATTTCTGGCACGAAGAATGCATTTGTTTTTCTTAGATGGAACCCCGATTAATTGTGTTGTTCAATAATGCCACTCTTAGATTCAGGCCGGATGGCCTAGGGGAATGAATAAAGAATACGACTAACCAATTGTGTGATCTTCGGCACATATGGGTCTCAGTTATTGGTTTGAAGTGAAGATGATAATTTCTGTAAAATAGCTACATATAGAAGTGTTAGAAAGTACATTTATATGTCCATGTGCGCACACACCCATACCAACACACACACCAAATAAAGATATTTTGATTAATGACAAATGTTTATGTCTGTGCTGTCAAATATATAGGTATAGCTATAGTTTGGAAAGAGTAGATACATACTCTCTCTCTCTCTCTCACACACACACACACACACACACAGAGAGATATACGGGGTACCAAAAAATGTATAGACATGACTTGTATTCATCTTTTGTTATCAGTATATATTATTACAATTTTAATGCAGTTTTTTCCTTTCTTAAGGGGTGGCCAGTTGGCTCACTTGGTTAGAGCGTGGTGCTAATAACACCAAGTTTGTTGGTTCGATCCCCACGTGGACCACTGTTAGCTGCACCCTTCTTAAAAAAAAAAAAGTGTACTTTTTTTTGGCACCCTTTGTATATAGAGACATATATATATGTATATATGTACATATATATACACACACACATATATATATAGTTACATAGAGAGAGATACGCACTATATACATATATGGAGATATATACATATACACACATACACATACGTATACACACATATACACACACAGTAAATGTATCAAGTATCAGTAAATGGTATTCAAGTGGGTTTAAAAAGTACAAGGATTATTAACTCTCTTAACAAGAAGTCCAGTGGTAGGGCAAGCTCCAGGTACTGGTTGACATGACTTTGGCTCTGCCTCTTAGTCATTGTCTCTTTTTTACTTTCCTCTGTGGGTAAACTTTGTTTTCAGACTCACAGCGTGATGGCGATAGCAGTTCTGGGCATAGCATCCAGACCCAACAATATCCAGAAAAAGAACATCTATTTTTGTGAGTCTTGAAAAGAAGAGATGACTCCCAAATGCCCCCCAGCCCGGGAGACTTCCTCTCTTGTCAGAATTGTGTCACATACTAGTTTGAACCAATCCTAGGCAGGGGAACAGGACTGTCATGATTGGCTTCGTCCAAACAGGCTTCAACTCTATGGGTGGTAGTGGCACCAGCCTCCCCTGAATCACATGGACCCATGGAAAATGGGTGGTAATAGAATGACACTGTAATTGTTTCCGGAAGGAGGCAGGAAGGGCAAGGAGATGGAAGGTGTAGGCAACCAATAGTGTCTGCTACACAATATGTGAAATTTATATATTAAAATTTTTCTTATTCATGGAGGTCAGAAGATCTAGGTCACTTAGGTAGTGTGGGAAGATGAAACACAATGTTTTAGACTACAGAATATTAGTGTTATTACCATGGTATCACTAGCAAACCACCCCATACTTGTATGCAACAGTGAGGAAAGTTTCTCTGCTGTGTAGGTAAAAATCTGATTTTAAGGTACAGAGAAATAACAAAGGGCTCCATAAGCAGTGACAACTGTCAGGGATGACATTCACCCCCTCCCATGCTCAGTGCAGACTTAGCTAATTGGTCACAGCATACTCCTTGCTGAAGGTGGATATGGTTTGGAGTCCTTTGCAAAGAACTCCAGACTACCAGCTGAGTTGATCCTCTGAAGAAAGCCTATCTGCCTTCTATGACATAGGTGTATTACAAAACTAAGTTTTTATACTAAGAGCAGAGCTGGTATATATGAAGCAGAATGAAAAAAAAAATCAATAAAGTTTCAAATTAAAATCAATAAAGATATGCACCAAAAACAGAGAAAATAGAAATATGAGTAGTAATTTTATATAGTCATGCTTTTGGTATAAGTGGCTTTTGAATCAGGCCCTGCAGGATGCAGAGGTTTTTATGGATTACTGGATGAAAACAGGAAGAAAAAGAGATGTGTCCGAGCATTAGCAAAGAGAGACAATAAGATTGATGCTATTAAAATATTGAAATGAAAATGTGTGTGTCCCCAACCTGCTTTTCTTTGTGTCTTCCTCCGTCCTGTGGCACTTTATCCTCATTCTGTTTGCCCACAACCAAATCCTTCTGTTAGCAAAAGATGTGACAAACTCATTCACACTACACAGCACATGACTGATAAAGCTCAATGAGAAATCTTTCCCTGAGCTATTTTGAGTATTTGTTAGAAGCGAAGCCTTAAGCCAAAGGTGTGAAGTTAATAAGGTATCATTTCACAAGCTTAGTGAAACGAGTAGGGCAAGAGCAAGAGATATTGCAGGGACACAGAGCTCTCCCCTAAGTGTGAAAGCATACCAGGGAGGGAAACACTGAATAAGGACAAAAAGATATTTTGGATAAAGACAAAATTTATTCTGCCTGCAGCACCGATGCTTTTGGAAAAATGGCTTTATTGAGATATAATTGATATACCATATAATTCAGCAGTTTAAAGTGTACATTTCAGTGGTTTTTAGTATATTCACAGAGTTCTGTAGCCATCACCACTCTCTAATTTTAGAACATTTTCATCACCCCAAAAAGAAATCCTGTACCCATTAGTGGTCATGCTGCCTTCTTTTTTCCTCCCTCCAGTCCCTGGCAACCACTAATCTACTTTGTCTCTATGAATGTTCCTATTCTGATCATTTCATATAAATGGAATCATACAATATGTGACCTTTTGTGACTGGCTTCTTTCACTTAGCATGTTTTTAAGGTTAACCCACGTTGTAGAAGCTAACGATGCTTCATTTCCTTTTATTGTTCAATACGCCATTGTATGGACATTATACATTTTGTTTATCCATTCTTCAGTTGGTGGTCATATGGGTTGTTTTCACATTTTGGCTATGTTGAGTCCTGTTGCTATGAACATTTCTGTCCACATTCTTGCGTGGACGTAAGTTTTCATTTCTCTTAGGTATGTATGTACTTAATGAGTGAAATTGCTGGGTCCTTTGGTAACTATGTTTATTAACCTTTTGAGGAATGGCCAGACCGTTTCCGAAGCAGCTGCACCAGTTTAAATTCCCACCAGCAAAGTGTGAGGGTTCCATTTATTCCACATCCTCTCCCACACTTGTTTTTGTATGTCTCTTTTAATATAGCCCCGTTGGTGTGAAGTGGTATTTCAGTGTGGTTTTGATTTGCATTTCCCTGTTGGCTTGCCCAATACTTTTTGCACTGTCCTCCTTTTGCCACAGATAGACGTGGTTCCATTGTTTTTGTCGAGTGAAATTTCTTGTTTTCCTTTTCCAGCTAACCACCAATAGAGATGAACACAATGGATGTCAGCTTCCCTTTAAACAGTACTGATCCTGTTCCTGATTTGGATGGCTGATGCTTAATATGTATTCTAGGTCAAGAACAGGAGTACTGTCCAAAAATGAAAATCTAACTTTGTGTGTGAGAGCAGATACCAGTAAATAGAAACAGAAAGTCACAGCTCTGCTCCATGTGTCACTTCAACCTTTGTCTATTGCTAAATGGCCCTTTGCTGTAATTTGAAATTGTGGGAGAGCAGTGACTATCCTAAAACTCCTGTAGGAACTGAGAAAGATGAATAGTCTACTCCATTTCCTTAGATCTTCAGAACGTTTGTAGCATTTCAACATTGCAGAAAATCTTCATAATGCTTTCATTTGCATTTATCTCCAGTCAAAAGGAACTCGACTGCACAATGATACCAGAACCCCTGCTGCAGGAGAGTCTCTGTTTCCTGACAGCAGACTTCGTTGTGCCATTGGGCCTGAAGTGTTTGCAGAGGCCAACTGCTCTTAAGGACTTTAGGCAAGCCGCTATCATATGAATTAACCTGGAGGAATTTAATTTTCATGTTTCTTGTTGGTTTTATATATTATGTGCATTATGCTTATTAATTATAATCTTAATAGCTATCCAAGAAGAATTAAGCTCCAGGCAGGAATCTTTATTTTCATTACTGAGATATCCTAATCTTCTAGAACCGTTCCTGGTACATTATAAGTACTCATAAATATTTGTTTAATGGATAAATACATGAATTGGGTGGTTCTTACACCTGGTACACAATAAATGCTTAGTAAATATTAGCTGTTATTTTAAAGTGCAAGTTTTGGGTTAAGCACTTCACAACAGATACTTAATTCTCCTACCAACCAAGAAAGATAAATATTATTGTTATAATATTAATTTTACAGGTGAGGAGAAGAAGAGCTCAGAGAGGTAAGTAAATTGCTCAAGGTCACACACAAGACTGTAGGTGGCAGAGCTGTGGTTAGGACCCAGCCATGCCTGAGTCCTAACCTCCTGCAGTGTTCACAGGGCTCCTGTGCCGTCACTGCTGAGGAATGAGCAGTCAGCCCTGTGCCCCTTTGTCGTTGCCTGGCCTCCCAGACTGAGGGATGTTACAATTTAAACGGAAGAGGGCTGCTGTTGTGTATCAGCCACCTCTCCTTGCTTAGCGGCAGACAGTCCTTTGAAATGGAGAGAACAGATATTCAGGGGATAGAAAGGGGAAACTTCAGACTGTTTGAATTTCACATGAAAAGTTGTTGGTGTTATTGATCCACCCCACGTGTAGCAGCTGGTAAAGGGTTGGTTTTAACTGGCTTTTCTCCTGACTTGTGGAAGTTTTGCTGCATAGTAGTCATAGACTTGAGGGAGACTGCTTAAACTCTACCTAATGCTTCTGATGTGTTACTTTAAGAGTTTATACTAATGCTCCCTTCTAATAATAATAGCTCTTCTCAAAGGGTAAAAAGAGGAAACCTAATGTGGTGGCTGTTTCCAGTAGGAGGAAGCAAACAGTTTTCCTGAGAGTCAAGAAAAACAGAAAAACAGGTATCAGTGCTGACCTGTAAATTAGAGTTTCTTGGAGCTACTTCTGTGCTAGTAAGTCTTAATGACTAATTACAGCCAAGAAAATATGTAATATGTGCAAGTTTGAAGAAATTAGGTCAGACATTTAAAAAATATATGAGGCTAGTGGCAAATGAGGTTTTTAATAAAAATTGAGAACAGTTTCTGCTACAAATGCTGATCTGTCTGGAAGTATGATTGGAAATTTGTGGGTTACTACAAGGTTTTATTTAAAGCTGAACATTTTCAGGACATTGTGCATTGCCAGATCTAGTCAGTATTCTTTGGCTGTGTTTCTCAGCTGCATAGACACCTGAAGTAAAGTATTAGTGCTGCATGGCTGAAGGAAGGCAGAGTATTCAGCAATTACCAAGATGTTAAAAAAGTAAAGCTGGGGTGATGTTTCCTTAAGCTCATTTCTTTATCTCAATTCATTTCCTATATGGTTTTTTATATAGGAAATCTGCAGTAGTAGACATTCTTATGGGTCTGCTAGACCTCCATTCCTTTTATCATTGTTGTTGTTATTGGTGTTATTTTAATGCTGTCGGGATGTGGCTGAATTTGGCATGTGGCCTGAGCCTGTCAGTATAACTTACATCTGCGTGACCATAGGCACGGATTTAGGAATAGGCATGTGACCCAGTTTGGGCCAATGGATTCAAGGTCCAGGTCTTTTGTTCAATCTGTTGGGTGAGAGAAGCCCTTCTATTTTGCTTTGGTTGAGAAGAAAAGAATATAAGGGTGAGGCTGTTGGCAGCCATTTTATCCTCTTTACTGTCCCCATAATAGGAGTGACTTCCTAGGGGTGGAAACAGTACAGAGGGAGGCAGAGCCAGCAGGACTGGGGAGAGACTGGGTCCTGGTGACATGGTTTGAGCCCTTAGATTCAGCTTTGTTTAAAAGTCATTCTTGCCCTTTGACTCTTAAGTTCCATGAGCCAATTAATTCCGCCCCCCCCCCTTTTTATAAAAAAAAACGATTTGACTTGTATATTCTGTATCTTGCAACCAAAAACATACTGACTGATCTGGTGAGATAACTTTTAATTTAATTGATCCCAACGCCTCTCCAACTAAAAAATCATACACATACTAAAAAACTACAGCTATTTATAGTGGACTTTATAGTACAATCCTGGTCATCTATAAACGATATATCTTTACAGCTAGGTTTGTAATTAGATACATTATTTCATCTGAATATTTATTTCATCTGAATATTTGGGGTGGGTCTTTTGTTTGGACTAAAAGATAAAGTGCCTTGGTAATAGATACTGATGTAGTGTTTGTTTTGTGTAGGTTCATTTAGTGGCAAATTAAGTAAGAGTACAGTCTTTATTTGGGGTATCTGACAAAACCAGGATATTCTTATGTCCTGTCTTTGGGCCTGTCATAGCCTTGTAGATAGTGTTATAGATGGAATGTTTATGTGCCCCGCAAATTCATATATTGAAATCTTAACCCCCAATATGATGGTATTAGGAGGTAGGGCTTTTGGGAGGTGATTGTCATGAGGTAGAGCCCTAATGAATGGGATTATAAGCACTCAAATAGTAACTGTTATTAATATCTGTGTACTTAGAATTATAGTGCCTTTATTCATCTGTGTAAATAGAATCTTTGTACGTAGAATTATCAACATTTTAAGATTTCTAACATAAGGTGTCAACTTTTTTTGAAAACGGGTGTCTTTTCATTTTGCACTATAACCAGGAACAGATGAGTATTCCTAAGAGAGTTTATACCCTTTTTATATGGAAAAAATGTTCTCTTTCCCTGTATATATTGTTTCAAATATCTGTGTTTTTCTATGTAAACAGTAATATGGTCTACTAGAACTTGAATTTATGAGCTTCCCCATCAATTGTGTGCCTGTACGTTTCTCCTGGTATTTATTTTTTGTTTCATATATTTCATCAAATGATAATATATATCCCTTCTTTGTGGATTCGATTTTTAAAATGACGATTTTTGCCCACTTAATAATTTAAATCTTAAATGTGACATTGTCTACAATTAATATGCTGCCCCTGGTATTTTTTTGGTTTGAATTTTATGTTTTTTCCGCAAGGCTTTTACTTTTAACCCATTTTAATCATTCGATTTCATTGTTTCTTTTGTAAGCAGTGTATAGTGTTTTTATCATTTAATTGATCAATTTATACTATTTATATTTATGACCTGAAGTGTTTGAACTGTTGTCATCTTATTTTATGGTTCATCTTCCCTGTTGTGATTAATATTTTCTAATTTTGCAACTTGTTCCATGAATGTCCTATGTTTTATTTGCTTTTCTTCCTCTTCCAACAAGTGGGAGGCATTTGAGATGTTCACTTTGTTTTTAAAAACAACTTTCCATCTACAATTTAAATCTGTACTTCAGTAAGAAATTGTGTTTCTTTGATATCCCTATATGTCACTTTCATTTTTGACCCACTATTAAATTCCTGAACTTGATTAGTTTTATCTTGAATAGTAGGTCATAGGGGTGGTTAAATTAATTAATTCTTACATAACATTTTAATGCAATCATGTTTATAATAATTTTGTATAGTTAATCATTGTTTAATATCAGAGCTCACCACCAGTCCTTTTATACAACAATGTTGTTTAAAATGTTGAGTTCTTAATTTTGATGCCATCCTCAGTTGACTACCTTTGGAGGTGAGAGCCTAACCTCCCATCCTCTCTAAGTTCTAAAGAATTGATAACAGATACAGGAAGCCAAGTGGGATCAGTAATGCCTACAGTACATGACTGTCTGGCTGTGTTGGTCAGAGTTCAGTGGCAGAGAATTCAGTGGCAGAGAAACAAATTCACTCCTGCTGGTTTATGCAGAAAAAGTCATAAGATTTTAAATAGTGTATAAAATCATCAGAAAGCCTGAAGAAACAGACTCCAGGTTAACTTACAAGAGCAACTTGCAAGCCACACTCCAGAACCAGGCCCCGAGGGAGCTTCTCCCTCTGGTATCATCAGGAAGCGTTCAGTTCCCGAGTGATCCTATCAAGGCCATGATCAGGGAACTGCTGCTGCTGCTGCCGGCTACACAACCTAGTCCTAGTTGTTACAAAGTGTGCCAGCAATGTGGATGGCCTGTGGCCTGCCCTTGGCAGCCATGAAACTAGAAATGGACTACTAATGCTGCCCCAGAAAAACCAGGGGCCTCCATGGCCATGCTTGCCAGCAGAAATAGCAGCTGGAGAAGGTGGTTTCTGCAACACTAATTCTTTTCCAAGTCTCCTTTGAGTGTATTTGATTGGTCCAACCTAACTCATACCTGGAAACTCTAGCTGCAAAAGAGCCTACGGATTGAATTGTTTAGTTTTTCAGTCTCTACTTTACAGGAATATTCTCTAGAAAAAGAATGTCCAAAGCCAAATCTCTTATCTATCATAGTATTATAGCTGAGAAAGCTGAGGATACATCATCCAGAAATTAATTTATCTTTTCAGTCAAAAGCAGAGATGCACTGCGAGCCTTGTTTTCCCAAGCCTGGAGGCTCTGTGCTGGTGGCCTACCACTCGAGGACAGGAAGAAGAGAGCATTTTCCACCAGAGCACACCCTTACAGCAGTCAGAGAGGAGGAGCCGAGAGAGTGCTGGAGCTCATTTCTTGCTTTGAGGCGCAGTGACTGCCCTTCAGAAGTGAGGACTAAGGAAGCATAGGCTCTTCCACTTAGATCAGCAGCTGCTTCCTGCTTGGAGAGGAGAGAAGGATGGAGGGGTGGCACCCTCTCCCCGGCCTCCCCAGGAAGGTAGACGTTGGGCTGAGCAGGAATGTGGTTTTGTAGTTTGAGGAGGGAATGTGAAAAGTGAAGGAAAAGGGTTCCACCAACATAACTGCTCTTGATCTTTTAAAAACTAATGGTATAATAGTGGTACGTTTTCCGAACATACAAATCCCCTTTGTAATTGAAAATGTCAGACTCTTCACATGTGAGTGACAACTTGGCAGGGTTACAGTCTTGGGTTATAGCCCCTTTTGCCCTAAAAATGTCATTGTGTGGTCACTAAGTATTGCAGAGGAAAAAAAAACCTCAGGCCAGCCTGATATTCCTTGGTAGAGAAGCCAATTTACTTGCTTTTTCTGCCTAGAGTCTTGTGGACTTTGTTTCAGCCTATTAATTGGGCGCTTAAAATAGGAAACAGAAGTTTCATCTGTTGGTTGAGATTTACTTGGAACATAGCTGGGCTTTTATATTAAGTTATAAGGTCTTTTATTAGCTTAGACAGGTTTTCTTCATTTTGGTCTATATTATTTCTGTTACATGTTTTATGGTTACAGTTTTTTGGGGAAAAAGTGTAATTCTTAACTTGGTTTGTTCATTGATTGGACTCCATATCTATCAGATTTTCATTGTTTTTTATGTCTTCTTATTTTTTGTGGGTTTCAGATCATCTTTTTTTAAAAAAAGATTTTACTGGGCAATGTTGGGGAACAGTGTGTTTCTCCAGAGCCCATCAGCTCCAAGTCGTTGTCCTTAAATCTAGTTGTGGATAGCACAGCTCAGCTCCAAGTCCAGTTGCTGTTTTCAATCTTTAGTTGCAGGGGGCGCAGCCCACCATCCCATGCAGGAATTGAACCGGCAACTTTGTTGTTGAGAGCTCGCGCTCTAACCAACTGAGCCATCCAGCTGCCTCTCCGGTAGCTCAGTGGCACCTCACTGTCTTCAGTCTAGTTGTGGAGGGCGCAGCTCACTGGCCCATGTGGGAATTGAATCGGCAACCCTGTTGTTCAGAGCTTATGCTCTAACTAACTGAGCCATTCAGCTGCCCCCGTCATCATTTCGCTCAATCTGTGAACAACCTATAGTTTTTTGTATTTATAATTCATTTTCCATTTGATGCCAGGTGAACCCTCTTCTGAAGTGAGTGGGTCGATGTTCCCTGTGCTGGTTGAGTTCCCAATGTCATTGAGTGTGTCTGCCAACAGAGATGTTTTTCTCCATATCACCTCAGGCTGTATTGGACAGCACCATCCACCATGTGTCACCAGGGCTGTCCGTCTTCCACCTCTTGGGCATAGCTCTTCCTCCTGGGGTTGGTGCCACCTGCAGTGTCTTCATTTGTAGCCCCCTTTTTGTTGTTGAAAAATTTGGTTCCTCAATGTGTAAAGAAAGACAACTACTAATTGGTGCTGCTTTTGAGGAATGGTAAATAAAGATTAGTTTCATGAAGTAGAGGTAATGCCTGGAGGACTAATAGCCATTTGCCCTGCTTTAGGCAGATAAATTGCCCGTTTCTTATGGCTAAGTTGACATAAGAAAAAGCCTATGTTTCCCAATCCAATTTCACTGGCTTCATGACCAGTGAAAATTCTTTCAATTTCCTTGGAATTCTTTCCAATTCCAGTGAAGTCGGTTCTAGTTTTCAGTGCTGTTGTGTATAATCTTTGTCTCTGCCTTGAGATAATTTAATGGGAATTTGGTTACCCCATTTGAGAGTCTGTTCTCACTGAAAGCTAGTATGATATAAGCTTTAAAGATGTGATAATACTTAGAATCCATTCTACAGTCACACAGTTTAGCTCATAGATGGCTCTTATTCTGGTGAAAGTTGGAGTTAGAGAGGATCTAACAAAATAGAAGTCTGTAATTTGGGGGAAAAACAAGTATTTCTAAAATTGGGATTAATCTTTTTCTTTTTAGGATATTGTACTCACAAAATTATATAGACAGGCTGGTAAAGATTGACATAATGTCTTGAAATTCATGATGTCCTTAAATACCAACTATGAAAATCTTAGAATCTATAAAATACAAAAAGAAAAAATTGATGCTAGAACTGTATGAGAGTGAATTCATTGTCTAAATGAAGAGTTGTGTTTGACTTGTACAAGAGACTTGTGCTAACATGATAGTAGCCACATCTGTCTATTTAAATTTAAAATTTTATTACTTTAAAAAATTAAAAATTTGCTTCATCGCATTAGCACATATCAAGTCCTCAACAGCTACATGTGGTTAGTGGTTACCATATTAGATTGCACTGCTATAATACGTTGCTGTCATTGCAGAAAGTTTTATTGGGCAGTGCTATTCAATGTCTTTAAATCTGATGATGATGAACTCAAATACTATTGGTTTTTAATGCAATGTGTTTTGTTTTTTTTTTGGGGGGGGGGGAGTATTTAAAAGTACCTAAGATGATGGACTCTTGGTTTTAGCTGGGTTTCTTTTTAAAATAACTTCTTTATTTTTGAATACATAAAGTATGTATTTTAGAATATTTTAAAATTTACAGAAAAGTTGCAAAAGGTAGTGTAGAGACTTCCCATATAATCCTTATCCAAAATTTTCAGTGAAGTCGATAGGTAAGAGAATCAGCATTTATCCAGTTAGCTATTGACATTTAAATTGATTATTAATGTAGTTGGATTAATGTCAGTCATGTTTGTAACTGTTTTCTTACATTTTTCTCCTTTTCTACCTTCTTGGTTTCTAATCAAACATTTTCTATGATTTCGCTGTGTCTTCTCTTAGTATATCAATAACTTAAAAAAATTTAGTGATTGCCTTACAGTTTATAATACACATTTTTTACACATAATCTAAATCCATCTTTAAATAACACTATACCACTTCATATATAGTACAGTTACCTTCTAACAGTGTGTTCTCAATGCCTTCTGTTTCTTGTGGCATTGTTGTCACTCATTTCACTTATTCATATGTTATAATCAATAATCACTCAATACACTGTTACTATTATTTCTTTGAAGAGATTTTTTAGATCAACTAAGAATAAGAACAAGTAGATTTTATTTTACTTTCGTTAATTACTTCTCTGACGTACTTTCTTTTTTTATGTAGATCCTGACACATATCATTTTCTTTCTGCCTGAATAACTTCTTTTAGCATTTCTTGCAGGGCTGGTTTGCTGATGACGCATTCCCTCACTTTTTATTTGTGTGAGAAAGTGTTCATGCGTCCTCCATTTTTGAAGGATAAATTTTCTGGATATGGAATTTTAGGTTGGTGGTTTTCTTTCAACACTTTAATTCCTCTACTTTCCTCTTACTTACATGGTTTCTGATAAGTTGGTTGTACTTATCATCCTTTGTTATTCTGTAGGTTAAGACACTCTTTCCCCCACACCCCCCAACACACACACTCCTTCTGGCTTCTTTCAAGATTTTTTTCTTTGTCATTGGTTTTCTGCAGTTGAAACATAATCTGCAGAGGTGTGTTTTTTTTTGTGGCATTTAGCCTGCTTGGTATTTTGAAGGCTTCCTTTATCTGTGGTGTGGAGTCATTAATTTTGAAAAGTTCTCAGTCATTGTTATTTCAAATATTATTTTGCTTTGTTCTTTTTCTTGTTCTTTTGCTATTTCAATTATACATACATTATACTTCTTGATTTTGTCCCATAATTCTTGCATGTCTTTGTTACTGTTTTTCTTCTTTTCTCTTTGCATTTCAGTTTGGGAAGTTCCCATTAAGCTGTTTTCAAGTTCTCTTGATTCTTTCATCAGTTATGTCAAGTTTGCTATTGAACTCATTGAAGGCATTTTTCATTTCTGTTACTGTATTTTTGATTTCTAGCATTTTCTTTTGATTATTTCTTAGTTTCTGTATTTCTTGTTACATTACCCATCTGTTCTTGCATGCTGTCTACTTTTTCCATTAGAACCCTTATTCTACTAATCATATTTATTTACGATTCCATGTCTGATAATTATGACATCTGCATCATATCTGAATCTGGTTCTGATTATTGATTTGTCTCTTTGGGGTGTTTTCTTGTTTTTGGCATACTTTATAATTTTTTTCTTGAAAACTGGACATGTTGTATTAGGTACTAGAAACTGAAGCAAATAGACTTTTGTCATGAGGATATATGTTAATTTGGCTAGGAGTTGGGCTATGTTTAGTGTTTGTTGTATCTATAGATACTAGAGGCCCCAATTCCTCTAGTGTCCTTCTTTTGGTCTCCCCTGTTTTTGGGGTTTCCCTAAATACACCTCAGATAGAGTCTGTGTCTCACAGCTCTTTCAGCTATAATCCACTGTTATACTGGACACCTGTTGGGGTGGTAAGGTATGGGCAAGGGAGCATTCCATAATCTCAGTCCTTTTGAAAGCCTGTGTCTTGGGGCCTTCCTGTGTTTCTTCAGTGTAAAGGAGAATTTGCCCACTATTTCCTTTTTTAGATGAGGTGTTTCCAGTCTACATCCTTGAAACCTTGACCCCTATTAAGTATGGTTTCTTTTACCCCTTATATGAAACAAGAAGGCTAGAGCTGGATGGAAGGCCTGCAGTAGAGGCATTTGCTTTGCCCAGCTGGGATAGGGTTTCAGAATTGATCTCTGAAAGCCCTTTACCCTGGAAAGTAGGCCTATTTTCTGTAGAAAGTTTTGCGGTTGCTCTTCCCTCCCACTGCCAGAGCCAGGAGGTGATCCTGCTTGAATCCTCGCTGAGAGCCTGATGCTATTCCTGGAGAGAAAGGTAATGAAAGTATGGGGGTCCCCAGGAGATTCTTACTCACACTAGTCCAAGCTCAGCCTCTAGCAATTCATCAAAATTACCGTTTAAGTACCTCTACCAGTTTGTAGTTCCAGTGGCTTCTGCTCTAGGTAAACAGATCTCAGTTGCTGTATCTCTGGATGTGCCTGTCACTCCAGATTTCGGGGTGGTGGTTTGCTGTGTGACCTCAGTTTTCTGATAGGTCCAAGAAGTTAAAGATTTTCAATTTATTCAGTTTTTTTATTGTTGTAAGAATGAGAGTGACAGCTTCTAAATTCTTTATATGTCAGAGCTGAAACTGGAAGTCCCCTGCTGAATTCCTTTTGAAGTGCTCTTTTGCCAAATTTCCTAGGATATTTTTAATTTTCTTGTCTTCCTGGTAAAGTCAATAGATAGGAGAACCAATCTTTACCCACTAGTGGTGTGGTTAGTATTTTTTGTATCTCATATATATATATATATATATATATATATATATATATATATATATAATCTCTTTTGATATTATTAAAGGGTGGAACCATTTAGTAGAGTGCGTGAGTAAATTTTTTAGCATTCATTAATTATGGACAGCTAGAAATGCTCATCTCTAGATTAATTACAGAGTTCCATACACTCTACTCATCTTATTTTAACTTTATAATTCAATCTATTAATATATATATAGTGGACACATTATGCGATGTCTCCTCAGCTTATCAGTCCCTCTTTTTACGCGAACTTTCTCTTACCTACTCCTTATACACAAAGAAGGGCCCTATCAGCCAGGTGTGTATCTCGTAATGCTGTCTTCTGGGCCATAGTTGCTTTGGATGGACAAAGTTGAGCCAATTGGCTTCTTTCTCCTACAAATTAAGAATTGGGATTGAAAGATACCAAGACTCTATAGGTTGGTCACTTGTCTTAAAGATAAGTGACCTTGTAAGTTGTCAGGCATTATCATCTGCTGTGTTCATGCTGAATCAGAGAAAGCTACTGAATGAAGAAGTGGCCATTCTGAGAGAAGCAGATGTATGAAACCATATAACCTGAGACAGAGATAGAGAGGGTAAGAGCCGTGGGTGTCAGTGACATTTTATGTCTATCTTGGGTCCTGAGTGATACTCCTATTTTCTTATAATAAATTTCTCTGTAGCCTAAGGTAGTTTGACTCATATTTCTTACTTATCACCAGAACTTATTGAAGACAGAGTGATAATGAGAATCAGAATGAATTTCAGAGACAAGAGGAAACTTGCATATTTGTTTGCACATTAGCCTTTAGAAGTGCATAACCATCCAGTCATACTTGAAAATTTGTGTTAATGATTAACTAACTCTGGTCCTTTGGAATAAAGACATCAGTAAAATTTTCACATTACTCCATGTGGCTTTCATTCAACACTTTAAGATTAAGATGGCAAATTGTTTTGATTCTGTTGTATCTGATGGTTGATTCTACTTCCTATTTGTAAAGATTTGAAGGAATCTTTTCAGCTAATGGAATGCACGTTCCTTACTGTTTTACTAAATTTGTTTAATTGTAAGTTTCTCTAACCATAGGAACTTCATTGCAGTTTGAGTTTATGGACATTCTAGTCCAGCTGTCCTGAGGAAGGGAAAACGTCATTAAATAGTCAGGTAGATATACAGAATGATAACAGTATTTGAAAAAGAAGAACAAAATTGGGTGAAAGTTGGAATGATGGATCAGGCATTACTGAGGACCTGTTTTTATGGAGGACACTGGTTTCTGTTATCCCAGTTCTTAGGCCTTGTATACTTTTATGTATGAAGTTGTTAGCTTTCTTCAGCGTTATAGTCATTTAGGCCAATAGGATCATCAGGGATACTAAGGGTAACTAACAGAGATTCGGTGACGCTATTTCAGGGTAGTGTTGGATAGTCAGTCTTCCGCCATTTCTTTTTTCTTTTTTTTTTTTTTTTTTTACTTAATTTTTTTTGGAAATAAGATATTATACGTAAGAAAATATAGGAGAAAATATTAGCGACCTTGGGTTTAGCAAATATTTCTTAAATACAGTGCAAAATGCACAAGCTACAGAAGGAAAAAAAATCAAGAAATTGAACTTTATCAAAGTCGAACATTTGCTCTTCAAAAGATACTGTAAAAAAATGAAAAGGCAAGCGACAAACTAGTAGGAGAAAATATTTGTAAAACATATCTAACAATGTATGACATATCTATTGTATGATACATGTAATAAATCTGTAAAATCACATACTATTCTTACAACACAACCAATAAGACAGAAAATAATCCAATTAAAATATGCATAAAATATTTGAACAGATACATCCCTGAAGAAGATATGCAGATGGAAAATGAACACATGAAAAGATGCTCAGCATCATTAGTCATTGGGAAATGCAAATCAAACCACAGTGAGATATTACAGTACTCACAGTAGAATGACTAAAATTTAATAGACTGACCATACTAAATGTTGACAAGAATATAGAGAAATTAGAACTTCAATAAAGCTCTAAAAAGAAAAAAAATTAGATAAGTGCCATTAAAAGTAAATGAATAAAATAGCCATGCATCTGATATATCATATCCTCAGCATTAATCATCAGAGAAATGCAAATCAAAACCACAGTGAAGTATAACTTCACACCCACTAAGATACCTATTACCCAAAACAAACAAATGAAAAACAAGCAAACAAAAAATAGAAGACAAGGAGTAATAGTAAGGATGTAGAAAAATTGGAACCCTTGTACATTGCTGGTGGGAATGTAAAATGGTACAGCTGCTGTGGAGAACTGTATGGCGGTTCCTCAGTAGATGAAACATAGAATTACCATATGACCTAGAAATTCCACTTGTGGGTAGGTAAACAAAAAAATTGAAAGCAGAGACTTGAACAGGTATTTGGATACCAGTGTTTATAGCAACATTATTCACAATAGCCAAACTGTGAAAATAACCCAAATGTCTATCAAAGGATGGATGGATAAAGAAAATGTGACTCATTTGTTTATGGATATACAATGGAGTGTTATTTAGCCTCAAAAAGGAATGAAATTCTGATACATGCTGCAAAATAGATTAACTTTGAAGATAATAAGTGAAATAAGACAGACACAAAAGGGCAAATATTGTGTGATTCAACTTACATGTGGTGAATACTCAGATTCATAGAGAAACTAATTAGAATAGTGGTTACCAGGGGTTGGGGAGAGGGTAATGGGGAGTTACTATTTAATGGATGCAGAATTTAATTTTGGGAAGATGACACATTTCTGGCGGTGAATAGTGGTGATGGTGAATGGTGCACAACAGTGAATATACTCACTGCTATTCAACTCTACACTAGAAATGAGAAATAGTAAATTTTCTGTTATGTACACTTTGTCACAATAAAATTTAAAATAATCTGATATATCAAATAGTATCCCTAAGAGGCAGGCAATCTTTGTCTAAACTGAATGAGCTTTGCAAGAATTAGAAAATGCTCTGGGGGGAGGGAGGACACACACAGAAAAGCTGCATTCATTTGGAGAAAGAATCTTCTGAAAGGCTGGATTATAGACTGACCATAGTTGAAGAGGTGAGCACAAACCACTCTAGGTACCATCTCAGGATAAAAACATTATATGCTAAAGAAGGAGAGGGAGATTCTTGGTATAATGAAGGCTCATCTAAGTGTTCATCCTGCCAGCCTGGGGTCCGTCTTAAAACAGCAGCTTCTGTGCTGGCCTGCTATGTAACTTGAGTTCCTAACCCCTTGGCCTGCAAATGGCGTTATTCACTTTGTTTTTCTGGAGCCTCGTTTTTCCCTACTTGTCACACTATGATGACAATATCTGCTCCCCTACAACTTTATAGTGTCGTTAGAAGATGGGCTAAAATTAAATAAGCCTGTAAATTGTGTTTAGTTCCTCAGAGATTGAATGGTGTTATTTCTGTCAGCTGCTCAGCCCGTGTGAGTTCAGCATCAGTCATTGGAATCCCATTGCTTTTAACTACACAGTGTGTCAAGATGACAGCGACAGATGACCCAGATGATATTTACAGGGGTTAGGGCTTTAGGCTTTCTCATTTAGATTCCTCATCTCCACAATCTTTAAAAAAAAGAAGCATCCTAAAAGCAACATACAAATGGAAGGAAATAGAATAATGATGCCATAACTTAGACAGTCTTAAAAGGATTCATTATTTTCTTCTATTTGTTTACATCATTTCATTATTATACAGGAAACTACCCAATTTCTGAAGCATTTTGCTAGTTTTTGCTGAAGGATAAAACATGATTGTAATTGTGATCACTATCAGCGTAGGAGAGGAAAGAAACGTTTCCTAATATCCTCTTAAATTCAGTAGGAGGGGCCTGTGAATTAAACTGACAAAAGGCAAATTAAGAGAAAAAGTTTGTTATGCATGCACTCAGGAACTTCACAGAAAAGAAGTAAAAATTCCAAAGGAGTGATTAGGCCCAGGAGCTTATGTACCATTTTAATACAGGGCAATAAATTGTGGAGAAGTGACGTAACAAAGGAAAACGGATTTGGGATTCTAGGGGCAGTGAGTTATGGGAAGGTAAATACCAGGGGTGCCAAAAAAATATACACATTTTAAGAGATGTTATCTATGTATTACTTTTCTAAGTTGAATTGAATTACAGTAGCAATGTGTGGTATGACGTTGGCTCAAAAGATGGCGTTAATCAAATGAATGTGAACGTCATTCATTGTATTACTATTTTAATACAGTTTTTTCCTTTCTTAAAATGTGTATACATTTTTTTGGCACCCTCTGTATATACACATATGGGGGAAACTAATGGAAGATAAGGGTTATTTTAGTAAGGTTTGTTTATTCAAACTGAAGTCAGTGCCATCTCCAAGATGAGTCATGTCTTCTTCCTTGTGAGGGAAAGGTGAGGAGGGGAACTTTCACACAGGGAAATTAATTCCCTGCTTTTAGACAGAAAGGGGGAGGGCAGAGAGTTCTTCCTATCTGCTGTTTCTTAATTGCCTTCCGCCAAAAATAATCATTATGCCAAAGGGGCATGTTTTCGGGGAAGCATATTCTGATCCTCATCATTACAAAGAGAATGTGTTTCCTTCTTTCTAGGTTACTTCTTATATTTTTTAACAGAGACTAATTTTGGATTATCCATAATTTACGTATTATCCCAGATAGCCGTATGTTCCTTGCTTGGATAGTGGTCTCCTGTTGTGTAACTTAGATCCTTCTTTGTCATCATTTACTTGAGCACTTCTCTCTGGGCATATGTTAGAGAATGCGTGCTTATCCCTCCTAACCCCTTGGGTGGCAGGAAGCTTTGCTACCTCCTGTGGCTGGGTGGTTTCACAGTCGTGGCAAGGATTACTCTCCAGGAGCTAACAAGAAGCATATATGAAGTTAGAGTTTGGAAATGTTACTCCTGCTGGTGATCTGGGAAGGCTGGGCTTTTCTTCTTTCCAAACCTAGGGTTTCTGGAGAGAGAATCTGTTCCATCCTTTGGAGAATGAGAATTAGAAAGATGTGCTCAGTGAAATGAGTTGTAGGCTGGTATGGATTTACGCTCTGAAATTTCCTTGATGGGAAGATAGCCTTGGAATATGTGAGCTTGATTCAGGAGGCAGTGACAGTCAGGGACAGTGCAATTTTTCAATTACAGTGCAGTATCAGAGCAACCAAGTTGAACAGCATGGGAGTCACCTGAGAGAAAAAAGCAGTGGCGCCAAGGATACCAGCAGCCAAAAAGCAAAATTCCGGCGTGCATCTGCAAGTCATAGCAGAGAGGTGTTGCAGATTAGAACAGGAGCTTATAGGAGAAAAGGTCAGCAACAGGATTTACAGTTGAGAAAGAAAAGGCCCTGTATTGTAATAAAATGAATGTTACATCTCTCGGAAGGTGCTTATAACCCTCTGTAATGCTAGAAAAGAAGGCATAGAAGTGGAAGAAAGAGTTATTTGGTAAAGACGGGAGTTGAATCAATGATTTTGTCATATCCAATTTAGAACATATCCTTCCCTTTATTTGAGGAGGGCTTGGAGGTCAAAGGCAAATTTAAATTGTGTAACATATTAGCTACTAGGTTAAAGTTTCTTGACTCATTTAGTAATCTCATTCAGTCATTCATGAAACCTATTCTCACTCAAATGATTATTCATGTTAAAAGTTGATGTGCAAGGGTTCTAACAAAGCAATGATTATGCAAACACATACTTAATCCTATAGCCCTTGTCACCTATTTTAGCCTAGGCTCTAGTGGTCTGTCACTGTTTGAGTTACTGGATTGGTGGTCCATGGAAGAGCCGAGGAATATGCATTCACCTTGTTTTTATAAGGAAAATAATCACAATAAATAATTTCTTATAAAAGTATTTTTGATACTTCCTTTCCACCAAATTAGCAACTTTGAAAATTGTCTCACCTAGACCTTTATCAGCGAAGGAGACACAGGCACTGGAATCGAGATCGTGCTGAGTGTAAGTTCGCCTGTCCTTGAAGATCTCGTGGATCTACTTCATACCATATGGTCTCTGAAAATATGATGATACCCAGTGCAGGTGAAGGATATTTCTAAAATGATTTGGTTCATAAAACTGTCAGTTGATCTCATACATCTAATTGAAATGTTTTCCGTCTAAAATAGGGCAATTTACAGAAATGTCTCTCTGATTTATTTACGTTGCATATTCCTATAAAATAGCAGGTTTGCCATAAAGCATTGGACACCCCCATGGTATTTTGAAAAAACAACATACAATCTGTCACAAGTTAGCACCAGTGTGAAATGGCAGGCTGGGGTGATATCTTAAACAGCATCAACTTTCAAGACTAAATGAAGTGTCATCTTAAGGAGTCTGCTGTTAATGCAATTTAATTTACTCACCTGAAATTAATATTCTGCTGATGGAAATAAAGCAATTTAAGGGACCACATAATTTCCGATCACTTTAATGACATTATGTGGTCATGGACTGCTCCCTTAGCTAATATAGTAACATTCCGGTTTCTTTTAACACTAAACAGATTTTTCCATTTTAATTACTTGGCTTCTGAAAAAACAAACAAACAAACAAACAAAAAACAGTCATTCCCTGCAGATGATTAACAATTTGAGATTTATTCCTAGCTTCATTAGAGTTAGGTAAACATGACCTTGACATACTTATTGTCTCCTGTACCTGATACTCATTGCTATAAAGGAAAGGGGAAATCGAATAATTGTGACCTGTTGTGTGAATTCTTCAAGCCATTTAAGCCTGTAAAAGGCCAATTTCAGTTTTTCCCTCTCTAGCTAGAGGCAGTTTGAGACTTCCACCATCTTACTTCTTCCTACTTTGGCACACAAAAAATGCTAAAAGAAGAAAGCAGTTTTTATGACTAATTGCCTAGCTCTCTTGAGGAAAGAAGAAATGCTAGATTCTTTCTAGATGAGGGAGAGAGTTGAGGTTTCTAGGTGGTTGTGTTGATTGAATGAGATAATGAAAGGACAAATGTGTTGTCTTAATACATTCTGGATTTAGTATTGTATCTGAGTGAGGTTTAAAGATAAAAAAAAGCAGCTTTCATTTGGAAGTTGGTTTGAAAATGAAAGGGTGGAACATAGCTACCTTCCTCAAAGTCCATGTGGTTAGAATCTATCTATCTATCTATCTGTCTATCTATCTATCTATCTATCTATCTATCTATCTGGTCTCACCAGGAAATTCGAGATTTAATATGGGTACAACTATTGCTTAATGTATTAAAAATTTCTAAAAGCATTTAGGACAGACATTAGACAAAAACCAATTGCTAAATTTTCATTCATTTATACTTAATTTAGGAATTATGAAATGCTGAAATATTGCTCTAGATATTGACTATTCAGGACTGAGCATTGGAAATGAGTTAAAATAAATTCCATATTTTCACTCAATTTTTAAAATATATGTATATATATATATATTTGACTTTTTAATTTTTCAATTACAGTTGACATACAATATTACATTAGTTTCAGGTGTACAACACAGTGATTAGACTTTTATATAACTTATGAAGTAATCGCCCCAATAAACCCAGTATCTATCTGACACCGTACATAGTTATTACAATACTACTGACTATATTCCTCGTGCTGTACTCTACATCCCCATGACCATTTTGTACAACTACCAAATTGTACCTTTTAATCCTCTCTTCTCTGCACCCATCCCTTTAACCTCTCCCCCAATCTGGAAATCATCGAAATGTTCTCCGTATCTATGAGCTTGTTTCTGTTTTGTTTGTTCATTTATCATGTTCTTTAGATTCCACATATGAGTGAAATCATATAACATTTATCTTGTCTGACTCACTCCACTCAGCACAATGCCCTCTAGATCCATCCATTTTGTTGCAGGTGGTAGGCTTTCATTCTTTTTCATGGCTGAGTAATATTCCATTGTATGTATGTACCACCTCTTCTTTATCCATTCATCTGTTGATGGATATCCAGGTTGCCTCCATATTGTGGCTATTGTAAATAATGCTGCAGTGAACATATGGATGCTCATGTCCTTTTGAAGTAATGTTTTGGGTTTCTTTGGATAAATACCCAGAAGTGGGATTACAGGGTCCTTCTTTGTCTCTTATGATAGCCTTTGTTGTCGTTTATTTTCTCTGATATAAGTACCCGATTTTTTATCATTTCCATTTTTAGGAAATATCCTTTTCCATCCCTTACCTTTAGTCTGTGTGTTTCTTTTGATCTGAAGTGAGTCTCTTGTAGGCAGCATATGTAAGGACTTTGTTTTCTTATCTCTTCAGCCATCCTGTGTATTTTGATTGTAGCATTTAATTCATTTATATTTAAAATAATTGTTGATATGTAGTTATTGCCATTTTATTATCCATATTTTTAATCTTTTTTTTTTCCATTTTGAAAAAGTCTCTCTAAGATTCTTTGTAATCCTGGTTTGGTGGTGATGTACTCTGTTAGCTTTTTCTTGTCTGGGAAGCTCTTTATCTTTTGATTCTAAATGATAGCTTTGTTTGGTAGGGTAATCTTGGTTGTAGGTCCTTGCTTTCATCACTAAATATTTCCTGCCCATCCCTTCTGGCCTGCAAGGTTTCTGTTGAGATATCAGCTGAGAGTCTTATGAGAGCTCCCTGTAGGTAACTCACTGCTTTTCTGTAGCTGCTTTTAAGATTCTCTCTTTGTCTTTAACCTTTGGCATTTTAATTATGATGTGCCTTGGTGTGGACCTCTTTGGTTTTCATCTTGTTTGTGACTCTCTGTGCTCCCTGAACTTGTTATCTCTTTCCTTTACCAGGTTCGGAAAGTTTTCCATCATTAATTTTTCAAATAGGTTTTCAATTCCTTGTTCTGTCTCTTCTCCTTTTGTTGCCCTGTGATGCGAATGTTGGTGTGCTTGATGTTGTCCCAGAGGCCCCTTAAACTGTCCACATTTTTTTGGATTCCTTTTTTTTTTTTTTTTCTGTTCTGGTTGGGTGTTTTCTGCTACTTTACCTTCCAAATCACTTATTTGATTCTCTGCTTCATCTAATCTACTGTCGATTCCCTCTAATGTATTCTTTATTTCAGTTATTGTTTTCTTCATTTATGACTGGCTCTTTTTTATCCTTCCTATTAGGTTGGTGCAAAAGTAATTGCAGTTTTTGCAATTATTTTTAACCTTTTAAACCGCAGTTACATTTGTACCAACCTAATATTTGCATTTTCATGTTTCCTATCTCTTTGTTGAAGTTCTCACTGAGATAATTGAGAATCCGTATAAATAGTGTTTTGAACTCTGTATCTGGTAGACTGTTTGTCTCCATTTTGTTTAGTTCTTTTTCTGGAGGTTGTGGTGTTCTTTCATTTGGGACATGATTCTTTGCCCATTTTCGCTGCCTCCCTGTGTTTGTTTCTGTATTACGTAAAGCTGCTGTGTCTCCTGGTCTTAGTGGAGTGGCCTTACGTAGTAGGTGTTCTGTGGGGCCCAGTGGCACAGCCTCCATGGTTACCTGAGATGGGTGGTTTAGGTGCATCCTTTGTATGGGTTGGGTGTACCCTTCTGTTGTAGTTGAGCCTTAGTTGCTGTTTGCATTTCAGTGGGAGGAAGTGACCCTCAGGCTGATTGGTTTTGAGGACTAGCTGTGACTACAGTGGAGGAGCTGTTGTGCAAGGGCTGGCCCTATGTAGGAGCATTTGCTTTAGTTGGACTATGGTGCCTGCCAATTCTGCCCTTTTGGTGTGTCGTTTGTGGAGGTGGTTAGGTGGTATTCTTGTATGGTCTGAGGCTGGCCACTTGGTTTGTTGGTTCTGGGGCCTCTTGGGATGGGCTCTGTTGCAGGCCAAGTTCAGCCGCTATCTGTGCCCTGCCTGGGTCCCTTGGTATGAGCTACAAAGTGATTTGCAGATGGTTGCCACTTTGCTGGGTTTGGAGTTTCCTGGGAGAGGCTAAGCTGTGAACCAAGGCTGGCTGCTGTTAGTGCCAGGCTTGGGGCTGCTTAGAAGAGGTATGGGGCATGCAGAGATCAGATGCTTCTTGTTGGGGTTTTGTGAACCTTTGAGAGAGTTTAGGAAAGTCTGTAGCATGAGCCAAGACAGGCGTTTTGTATGGAAAAGCCACTGGTAGCTGCCTGGGTGGGCCCGCAAGTTGCGTGAGGTGGGGTCTCAGGGAATCACCCAGACAGGGCGAACAATGTTAGCCAGTTTGATGGAGATTCAGATATGGTTTCTGCCTTCTCATGCAGGCTGGGTGGGGAGAGGGTTCAACAAAGGAACAATGGCTACAGCCAGCATTTCTGTCTGGGAGAACGCTACCCCTCCATCCCTCGCTCTGCAGCCAGACAATTCAGTTACTGTTCTGTGTCCCTGGTGCCTTTCCAGCTGCTGCCACACAGCTGGAGCTCAGAGAGACTGAGTCCATCAACGAGTAAGTCTGTACTTGGGCCACTTGAGAGGAGCACCTGGGACTGCAGCCTCTCTCGTCTCAGCTATAATCTCCACTGGTTTCAGAGCCAGAAGTTATGGGGACTTCTCTTCCTGGCACTGGAACCCTGGGCTGGGGAGCCTGGTGTGGGGCTAGGACCCCTCAATCCTCAGTAGGACCTCTGCAGCCAAGATATCTCTTCCCATTTTTAACTGCCCCACATGGGTGTGGAACCATCCTTTTCTATGTCTCCACTCCTTGAACAAGTTTCAATGTGGCTTCTTCTGTATATCCTTAGTGATAAGACTTCTGTTCACTTAGAGTTCAGGAAATTCTCGATGATGGTTTTTCTGTAGTTTAGTTGTAATTTTGATGTGGTCATGAGAGGAGGCAAGGATGGAGTTTACCGATTCCGCCATCTTGACTGGAACCAGCAATTTTCACTCAGTTTTATTTTGATATTTAGTTATTGTTTATAGTTAGATTTTTCTCCTTTTATTTTTTAATGTATTATTTTGAATTTTCTTGTGTTGTGATGCTGTTATGAACTCCTTATTAGGTCCACTAAGAAATATCTGCACAATTTTCTGTATTAATTTCCTAGAGTGATGCTAAAAAGTACCACAACATGGATAGCTTAGAACAACAGAAATTTATTGTCTTAATTTTGGAGGCTAGTAGTTGTAAATCAAGGTGTTGTCAAGGCCATGCTCCCTCTGAAATCTATAGGGGCATCGTTTCTTTCTTCTTCCTATCTTCTGGTGATTTGCTGGCAATCTTTGATATTCTTCGGCTTGTAGATGCATCGCTCTAATTCTGTCTTTACATGGCATTCTTCCCATTTCTCTCTTTTCAGATGGTCTGGACCTCAGTCATATCAGATTAGGGGTTCACCCTACTCCATTATGACCTCATATTAACATTGTATTTGCAATGATCCTGTTTCAAATAAAATCAAATTCTGAGGTAATGGGGGTGAGGATTTCAACATGTGAATTTTTGAGGGACACAATTTAACCGTAACAATCTCCTACTCAGGTACAAACCTGAGTCTGTGTCTTATTTCCTAATGAACCATGTCCTGTATAGTGCTGCCAGCTGGTAATTATCATTGCAGAAACTTTGCTTTTTTAGTGAGAAATGGCAGTCACTACAAATATATAAAAACTGAAGTTTTTTCTTTATGTTTTTAGGAAGCAGACCTTCTCTGTTTCCAAATATTGTTATTTTGTATATGGACAAGTCATTATTTAATTGTCCATCCAGAAGTGGTCATCATGAAAGTGTGGGCTGGCTGACAGGCTATTTGCTTCTCACTAAGCATAATTGTAAATGTTTTAAAAACTTGTTTTCTTAAAAAAAAACACTAACTTGTTTTCTTTTTCTCCAAATACAAAATATTGATGTTGTCATGCGGGAGACCCTGCTCGCTGCGCCATTTGTCGTGCGGGGGACCCTGCTCGGTCTCTGCTCCTGCTCCCCATACAAGAACGCAGGATATGGTGAGGCCGAAAAGGAACACCCACGGAGCCATAGGTAGGGGAGTCATACCACTATATTCTCTCTGGCGGCACTATACTCTCACTGGAGACTGGATCCACACTGTCTGCAAACCGCCATCCACGCTTGCCAGCCCAGCCGCCATCTTCTTGCTAGCCCCCATTCTTTCTCCTTCCTCTCCTCCTTCTCGTAGCCACAGCAGTTATATTAGTGGCCAATGGCTCACTGGTTACAGCTGACGGCCAACTAGCCACAGCTGATGGCCATGCAATCACAGTTGGCCATTTACTACCTGAGCCAGCACCTGTCTATGTGAGGCCAAGAGCCTGGAAACTACTCTCTGGGGCTCCGCCCCCACAGATGTCCAATAGAAAATGTAATATACAGGGTCTTTATCTTAGAATTCCATGTAATTATATAGCAAGAGAGGATTTTAGTTATTGGTAGCATCTTTTGGACTTGGAAGATCATAAACATTGGTCTTCTTATGCAGCCTACAATCACCAAAAGGCTCAGTCAGTGTCTGGAAGACCAAGTTTATCTTGCTCATGGTCTTACTTTCCTATTCATTATTAATAATTGAGATTTTATAATTTTTCTGGTTTATGTTATCTCTAGACTAGCTGTAGGTCAATAATATTGATCTGAGGTAAATCACAAAAATCATGCAAATGTGATATAAAACACATTATTTTAAAGTATATATTGACCACATATTGGCTTATAAGTAGTCTCAACAAATTAAAAAAAAACAGACATCATACGGAGCATTTTCCATTATTTTACATCATTCTTATTACAAATTAGCAATAAAAGGAAAATGGAATAAAAAACAAAACACAACATATGTTTGGAAACTGAAAAACATATTCCCAAAATAACTGCTGGGTTTTAAACTTTTTAGAATGGAACAGTAATAAAAGTATATATCAAAACTTGTGGGATGCTGGTAAAGTGCTATTCAGAAAAATAGTTTATGACCTTAAATAAGTTTATTAAGAATTAATATTTTATAGGTTTTATGTTGGCTGTTTTCTACTTACTTTTGAAAGAGGTGCTATCTATCCAGACTATATTTTTCAATAGACAAGATAGATGTTGGATTGTCTTTTTCAGTCTCTTTATCTGGTTGAGTCATGACTGAATTCACTTTTTAGATTTATACTTGAAGGTCAAGTTAAGGAAAAATAAACGTACTCAGGGTTTCATCTGAGGAGAAACTAAATTAATCTCTCCTGTGCTTTGTAGAGATTCTTTCCGGATGTTTGCTTTAAGTTGTCTGTCAGCTGGTGGTGTGGGTTCATCTTTTCCTATGTCTACATAAGTACTTTCTTGAAAAGGTAAGAGAAGCTGATTAGGGGATGTTAATAAGTACTGATTTAAATAAGAAATTTTGCTGGTTGTTTCTTTTCCTTTTGAAAAGATGAAGATGTCAGCAAAGTAGGAATTTACCTATAGTATACGTTGGTCAAATTCAGACAGATTTCAGGCAGGTGTTAGGGTAGGTGAGGTCCATAATCACTGCTTTACTTGCCTCTGTGCTGGTTTTGTAATTTGCTTACAGAAGGAGACCCCCTTATTCTTTGTGTGCCTGATGGACATGTCCTCCAACAATATGATTTCCTTCTCCATTTTACCTTCAACAAGTATCCTTTATCTGCTTCTATTCCTAGGTGTACAGATTTCTTAACAGATTTTGTAACTAAAAGCCCCAGTAGACTCTAAGACAGTTTCAGATAATATAATAAATAAAAGCTGAACGTTGATACCAGGAGCTTTCACGTTAAAAATGAAAATAGGTATAGATGAACAAATCCTTCTGAGACTTTTAAATCAGAGATTGGGATTGGGGCTTTGGAAATTATAGTTTTAAAAAGTGGTTCTAATCCATGACCTGGTTGCAAATATATATGTATATGTATATGTATCAGTACTTTAATTTGCAAATTAACAAATTAACTCAATATGGTGGGTAGGTTCTAAATTATATTCCATCTGACCTTATTTCTTAAATGTGGAGCACTGCAGTGGAAACAATTTAGGGATTCAACAGGATTTGGAGCAGATCCCACTCTGTAACTCAGTGCCTTGGGCAAGTCACTTACTCTCTCTGAGCCTCAGTTTTCTCACTTGGAAAATGGGGATAATATCATCTATGACAAATAATTTGTTTAATGGGTTAGATCTTGTTGTGTAGGAGTCTGGATGGATACATAACGCTGAAAATAATAGGCGACAAGATACCAAACATTCTAAATGGAATAACTTACTAAAAAGTTGCGAAAGCTGGCTTGAGACATAATGGTGTGATAGAAGATCTACAGGCTGGACTGATCACACAAAGGATTTATTCGAAGAGATTTGTTAGCCTAGAAGGCATGACCCTGACTTCCTGTTTTGATACATCCCGTATAGCTTCTCCCTGATGCTGTGGCTTCACTCTGGCAGGCAGCCCTCAAAGGGCAGATTCATTATTAAAATGAACCTGTCTGTACCTCCTGCGTATCAGCCCTGGCAATTAGGCAACACTCTTGTCCCACTGTTTGTAAAACAGGAGCTTGCCTCCACTGCGCGCCCCGCCATCAGGGGTAGGAGATACTGTGGAACAGATTGAAGCACAATGGTAAAGAGGAAAAAAAGAATATTTTCAGGTTGTACCATACTGAATAAGCTTATTTAATATACTAGCTACATACATTTAACTCATATGACTCACTCTATCAGCTCGGAGTACATCTATGATAATATTACATTTGAGTACCCTTCTGTCCTTTTAGCTAAAACCTAGCATCTTCTTCTTGAGGCTTCCCCATCCTAGGACTGCCAGCGAACCCTGTAATCTTAATTTAGTTCAAAGTGGGAAATGGGAGAAGTCTGTCTTCTGTGTGCTGAACAGAGAGATTTGGAGTCTGATATTCTCTGCCGTCATTGTTTCTCATGAGTGCTGCTACAGCCAAGCTTGTAGATCTGTTTTTTAACTGTGCACTTTGTGCGTAGTCATTCTCTAAAGTCCAGTGAGTTCTCCTACTAGTGTGTGCAAACAACCTAGTATAATGTCTGGTACGTGATAATCAGCCAATAACTGATAACTTCTTGAACCACATTTACTGGGCTACGATGCATGTAGAACTGCCAATGTGTCTGTCTGACAGTTATGGGACATACAACTGAGAAGTTTACAGTTTGTCCTACAGTAGGGGCTCTTAATCCTCTCATCTGGTTGACTGTAGTTGTCATTGCTCACTGATATAAATTCTTTGGGACTAGTTAGATAGAAATGGCTATTTGTCCACAGACTTCTAATGTTCTCCATCTTAGCCTTATTATTATTATTTTTTTAATAATAATACTCTCCTTTAGTGATTTCATGCATTTCCGTGGCTTTCAGTACCACTTTTAGGCAAACAGCTCAATTTCGTGTTGCCAGCTCAGTCTACAGTTTCATTCTCCTGATGCTTATATTACACTGTCTACATTACATTTTTCATATTTTCACAAGCATCTCACATATAGTGCGTTTAAGACTGAACTCATGAGTTCCATTCCTCAAACCTGCTCTATTTCCATTTAGTAATTACGGCCATCTCCCTTTACAGCTTCTCACAGAAGTAAACACCCTTATAAAAACCACCAGCATCCCTTGCCTAGATAGCACATCTTATTTCCTGTCTTGGCTACCTCCATCCATTCTTCACACAGCAACTGGAGTGACCTTTAAAAAACAACAAGATTAACCTTCCTAGTTTAAAACTTTTAAAATAACTTTCAGTAGTACATAAAATAAAGCCAGTAGCTTGACAATGATTTTAAGGCCTTGCATGATTTGATCTCTAAATATGCAACATTATCTCGCTTCACCCTTCTCCTTGCTCATTTTCTCCAACTGCTCTGTACATCTCGCACACAGCAAGACACTAAGCACATTTCTACCTCAGGATTTTTGCACTGGCTTTACTTTCTGCCTGCAAATTTCTTATTTTTTCTTACCTATTCAATTTAACTGTAGCTATCTTATTTTATTTTTTTAATTAAAGTTTATTGGGGTGACAATTGTTAGTAAAATTACATAGTTTTCAGGCGTACAATTCTGTATCACATCATCTATAAATCCCATTGTGTGTTCACCACCCAGAGACAGTTCTCCTTCCATCACCGTATATTTGATCCCCTTTACCCTCATCTCCCACCCCCACCCCCCTTACCCTCTGGTAACCACTAAACTATTGTCTGTGTCTATGAGTTTTGTTTCTTCATTTGTTTGTCTTGTTCTTTTGTTGTTTTCAGTTTTATCAGTTTAATTATATGGTTCTCTACTTTTTCTGTCTGACTTATTTCGCTTAGCATTATAATTTCAGGATCCATCCATGTTGTTGCAAATGACACTATTTCATCTTTTCTTATGGCAGAGTAGTATTCCGTTGTGTATATATACCACGGCTTCTTTATCCAATCATCTATTGAAGGACACTTTGGTTTCCATGCCTTGGCCACCATAAATAAAGCTTCAGTGAACATCAGAGCACATATATCTTTACGGATAAATATTTTCAGATTTTTTGGTTAGAGGGGAATTGCTGGGTCATATGGTAATTCTATTTTTAATTTTTTGAGGAACCTCCACACTGCCTTCCCTAGTGGCTTCACCAGTCTGCATTCCCACCAACAGTGCATGAGGGTTCCTTTTTCTCCACAGCCTCTCCAACACTTGTTATTATTTGTCTTGTTGATGATAGCCATTCTAACCGGTGTGAGGTGATGTCTCATTGTGGTTTTGATTTGCATTTCTCTGATGATTAGTGATGTTGAGCCAAATTTCTTCCCTAACACATTGTGTCCCTGCCTCCACATTCCCTACCTAGTTCACTACAATCTAACGACTCTGTTTAAATGTTACTTCTTCATGGATTCCTTCTCTTGTACCTTCCCTTTATTCTCTTTTATCATATCCACTCCTCGTTTCCTTTTGGAAGTTACTGTGCTTTTTGAATTTTGTGTGTTTGCTCATTTAGTGCTTATCTCCCATAGTAAATAAGTGAGTTCCCTAATGATAGTAACCTTGTCTGTTTCGTGTTGAGTAAGTGGGATGTAAAACAGTACCAGGCATAACCTGCTAAATGGGTGAATTAGTGAAGAGAATGTGCGTGGAATGGGGGCAGGAGATGCACAGGTTTTCTCTGTGCTCGCAGGTGTGAGGGGCTTGAGCTATAAGATGCTGGTTTGCCTCTACTCTGCAGTTCATGGATCTACCTTCTCTCCTTTCTTTTTGTTGCTGACGTTCCTTTTCTAAGGAAAGTCCGTAATGTGCTGTTCCTATTTCTGATAGCTGTCTCCACCAGCAATGCCATCATTATGTTTTTCTATTTCTTCCTCTTCTTTCAAGTTGGATAAAGTATCCTAACTGAAGCCACAGAAATATAAAGTATAATTGAAATTATGTAGCTTTGTTTTATGCTAATGAAACAGGAAAGAGATAAGTGTAAAGCAATTAAAGCCTGGAGTGGTGATTCTCAGACCTCAGTATCTAGGTGTTCCATGGGGAGCTGGTTAAAAGGTGTCTATTCCGGAACTCCATCTCCAAAGTGTTTGATTGAGTAGATCTGGATCGGGCTCCAGGCATTTGGAATTGTGAAAAGTCTCTTGGAATGGTATGTTATGGTGGATTTGGTAGGGGATGAGCGTGGAAACCCTCCCAGAGGTTAATTTTGCATTAGTTTTATTTTCTTCAGTGAGAAAAGTTACCTCTGTATCACAGTAAAGTTGGGAACTTGAAAACCTGCTGAATTCACAGAGCATTGTCTTCCTTTTAGAGGATGGGTGGAAGACATCTTTCAGTCACGTGAAGGGAGAAGCCCTGACTATCCTGGGAGGAAAGCGTTTCCAGACCTGGAGTGAAGTGTGGGAAATGAGGGGAAGTGAGGCTTTAGATCTCTGAGGTGAAAGGTATTAGAGGGTGTTTGGACCAGGGGCTCTGGGAGCTGGCTCGCACCCAGAATATGTGTGGGAGATAAATTGAAAGGAAAACACTGGAGGTGGGACACTGAGTGCTTCAGTCTGGTACGGTGAGAGGACTCCATTTCTGAGCTTGACATTGACTATATTCTTTTGCCTCAAGTGCCAGTGGGCTCTGTCTCAGCGTCGACAGTGGCCCCAGAGTGGGGGACACAGCCTCTGCCATTGTGTGTTGGGTACAGCCTTCAGTAATTGCTTTTTGGTGTGGCAGGAACTCACCTAAACAAGACATGCTGACATTATAAGTGACTAGAACACAAAAGTAGGAAGTAAATCAGAATCAGATGTCTTTAGAAAATTTGGACCAGGGATTAGAATTGAAGCAGGAGAATGGCTCATGGATTTCTGTGAAGCCGAGAACTTGTCCATCTCAAGCACATGGTTCAAACAACCTAAGAGATGACTGTGCACATGGACATCACCAAATGGCCAATATAGAAATCAAATAGACTATGTAATTCAAAGCAGGAAATGGAGAACTTGTATTCTCTCTGCCAAACAAGACCAGGAACAGATTGTGGTACTATGAACTGTTGATACTAAACATTAGAGTAAAGCTAAAGGGCAGCACTGAAAGAGTCATCGTGCCAAAATATACTGTAAATAGCATTCCTGTTGGATTTAAAGTCCACATAAAAAACAGATTTGCAGTGTTGAACTTAGTTGACGGTAGCCAGAAGAACTGTGGACTGAAACTAGAAATACTATTAGGGAAGAATGAAAAAAAACAAAAACAAAAAAAACAGATGTAAAAAGGAAAGAAAAATTAAGATGAGTGACAGAAGAAACACTAAAACTTAGAGACAGACAGAGTCAAAAGAAAAAGGTGTCAAAATTGAATGTCAACTGTAACTGAAAAAAAAAAGAAATAAATAATTTTTAAAAAATGACAAAAGCAAAGTTAGAATCCTGAACTCGGTTTTTCAACAACTATCACATAAAGAGAATAATTATAATAGTAAATATAAGGAGACAAAAGAGAGCAACAAAGGCAAAACAAGAGATTGCTACCAGAAGATTCAAGCAATATAAGGGAAATCAAACCTAGATTAGGAATTCTGAACGACCCACAAGGAAGCACATTACCTGACCAGGAGAAAATAAAGGGAAGGTGGAAACAGTATACTGAAGATCTATAAACAAGAGACAAAAGGTTGACAGATACCTTTCAAGAAGATTCCTATGAGGAGGAATCTGTAATTCTAGAAAGTGAAGTAAAAGCTGCCCTGAAAGTATTAGGAAGAAATAAATCATCAGTAGATGGGATACCAATAGAATTATTTCAAGCCACAGATGCTGAATCTGTCAAAGTCCTAACAAGGATATGTCAGCAAATACAGAAAACAAAACAATGACCTTCATATTGGGAACATTCAATATACCTCCCAGTCTTCAAGAAAAGACATAGCAAGGAATGCAGTAGCTATAGGACCATTGCTCTATTTTCCCACGCAAGTAAAATGATGCTCAAGATGACATAACAAAGCCTTTTACTTTACATGGAGCCAGAAATGCCAGCTGTTCAAGCTGGGTTTAGAAAAGAAAGAGGCAATAGAGATCTAATCAGGAGCCCTTGCTGGGGATTAGAGGGCTCCAAAGAATTTCAGGAGAGGGTTAGTCTGTGTTTTATGGCCTTCAGTAAAGCCTTCGACTGCCTGGATCATTAAAGGCGATGGGTTGCTCTAAAAGAAAAGGTGATGCCCCAGCACTTGGTTGTCCTGATGTGTAACCTGTACTGTGGACAGGAAGCCACTGTCAGGACAGAATATGGAGACAGAATGGTTTTCTACAGGGGAAGCAGAATATGTTGTAGGAAAAATTGGGCTAGACTCAGAGGAAGGAGGAGTGAAATTTGGTAGAAGAAATATCAATAACTTAAGATATGAAAATGACACCATCTTCCCAGCAGAGAGTAGCAATAACTTGGAACAACTTCTGATGAAAGTGAAAGAAGAAAGTGCCAAAGCAAGATGGCATTTGAACAAGAAGACAAAAATCATGATTACAGAAAAAATATACAACTTTAACACCGACAATGAAGACATTGAAATTGTTAAAGATTTTGCCTACCTTGGGTAGGTTATCAATTCAAATGGAGACTGCAGCCAAGAAATCAAAAGAAGGCTGAGTGAGACTCGGAAGGGCCGCAATGGAAGAATTAGGAAAGGTCACCACCAGCAGAGAAGTGTCATTGGACACCAAGGCTAAGATCATCCACAGCCTCGTATTCCCAGTTACTATGTGCAGATGTGGAAGTTGGACAGTAAAGAAGGCTGGTAGGAAAAAAATGGATTCATCTGAAATACGGTGCTGGAGGAGAGCTGTACAGACACCCTGGATCACCAGAAAGACAAATAAGTGAGTCCTAGAGCTAAATAAGCCTGAAACAGCGCTGGAGGCAAAGATAACAAAACTGAAGCTGCCCTACCTTGGGCACATCATGAGAAGGCCGTTCTTTAGAGAAGACAATGATGCTGATAAAAATGGAAGGCAGCAGGAGAAGGGGAAGACCAAGTATGACTGACTCCATAAAAGAAGCCGTAGACGTGAGTCCACAGGAGCTGAGCAGGGCGGTTGAGGACAGGACATGGACATCGTCACTCATTCATAGAGTCGCCAGGAGTTGGAGCCGACTCAATGGCATGTAATACACAGGACCTCACCTCCAAGGAGCCTGTGCCTTTCACAGCAGCCTTTATCGCAAGCTCACACCTGTTAGGTGACAGAATTCAATGAACTGTAACAGAAGGGGCTTGGGCAGCTAGCCTCAAAGGTTCACCACTCTGAAGGTGGCCAACACCTCAACAGCTATACCTGCCAAGTTGCTGAAGACTTTGTCTAGATTCTGCGCTTCAGACAGGATTTTCTAGGCTTCTTCCTAAAACTCAGAACATTCAACCAGAAAGCAACTGGGTTGAACTTGGGAGTCCTTTCTCCTACCCTCTCACCAAGATATTTATGAGCAATCAGGGACCCCTGGACTATAATAAATAGGCGGTAGGAACCTCGGAATTGATAGACTGGGCTTCTGGACCTTCTGCTGTTAGTAGCATGAGGGACACCCTCTGGGGATGTGTAGTTTGCATTTTGTGCTTTGTTGGGGCACCTTAGTTACAGGCAGGCAGGCTCAGCATGTGTCTACCTACTGTGACTGCAGGTAAACTCTGAAGGTTTCACTACGAAACAGTATGTATTTCAGATATATCTGATATATCACCATTGTTAACACAAAGAGACGCAGAATTTTAGAGTTGAAGGAAACAGAAATGATGTAGAACAGCTTATGGTCCAATAAGGACATTCTCTTTATTACACTCTTTCTATCCCATCTCTCTCTTTTTTTAAATTAAAGCTTATTGGGGTGACAGTTGTTAGCAAAGTTACATAGATTTCAGGTGTACAATTCTATAATACATCATCTAGATATCACATTGTGTGTTCACCACCCAGAGTCACTTCTCTTTCTATCATCATATTTTTGGGGTATATAAAACTGAAAACAACAAAAGAAGAAGAAAAACAAATGAAGAAACAAAACTCAGACACAGACCATAGTTTAGTGGTAATCAGAGGGGAAGTGGGAAGGGGGTGGTAGATGAGGGTAAAGGGGATCTATTCCATCTCTTAATTGAATACTTTCAGTGGTAGGAAATTGAGATTGTGTTAGTCTATTTCATTAATAAGCTTTTATTTTATCAGAATTTGATAATGTATTTTAGTATCTGGTAATTGACACTTCTGATTATTTTTGTGTTCAAATTGTTCTTGGCTATTTTTTTTCTGGGTCATTTAATCTTTCAGCTAAGTTTCAAAATCATTTTAAGTTCTAAGTTTTTACATTAGTTTAGGGAGATTTGAAATTTTGTAGTATTCACTTTTTAATTCAAGAACATGTTTATGTCTGTTCATTTGTTCATGTCTTAGCTATTACTACCAATAAATTTTTTGTGATTTTCTTTATTTAGGTCTTGAAGATTTCATATTTGTTTTATATTTTATCCTGTTAGTGGGATCTTTTTCTATTTTTTTCCTAATTGGTTATTGCAAGAATATATGAAAGCTGTTGGATTGTTTATATTTATCTTAAATAATTTACTTTATGAATTCCAACATTAGTTAATTCTCATATTATCTATGTAGAATATGGAATTCTTTTAACATAGTGATCTTTTTTTTTTTTTTTTTTTTTTCCAAAAGTGAAGAGTTTCCAGCTTGGTTGTATTGGCTGAAACCTCTGAAACAATTAAAATGAGGATTTATCTTTACATTAATGATACCGCTCATTTCTATTTTCTACATTGTTACATAGGTTAAAATATTTTCAGACAGCACTGTATGAAATTTTCTTTCTTATTTTGAGGTAGATGAATTTTGGGACTCAACTGTGTTACTGAGGCCTCTACCTATTTTATCTCTCCCTTCATTATTCAAAATTACTTGAATTGTTATTATTGTTTTAGTTATTGCTGCTCTCAAAACAGTAAGATGACAATAAATTAAGTTTGGAAAAGAGAACAAGCCAACTATGTAATTCTGTTACTTTTATGTATTAATTAGAATTGGGGAGATATTTCTTTTTTTAATCAAATGCATACTTATTTTAATTTGACCTTTCGTATTGTTGAAATCCAAATGTTCTTAACATTTGGTGATTGATTTAATTTTTATAATTGCAAAAAATATCTTACAAATACAAAACATTCTGTGTTAGCCTAGGGTATTTATTTGGAAAACAGTAGCTCATTTAGGGGTCACAAAAAAAAGGGATAATATATTACAGCAATATTAAGTTTTTGTCTAAATATTCAGTGACATACTCGTATGATTATAAATAGTAACACCTAAGTTATACTTAATAAAATCATGTTGTTAATTGTAAATAAAGCAAAGCTCTTTTAAAGTATCTTGGATTTAATTTAAAATATGCTTTCATAAAGTTTATAGTTTCATAAAAGGATCACAATTTGTACTATATAATCGAGAAATGAGTGTAAATACTGGGGGTGCCAAAAATATGTATACACGTGACTTCTATTCATTTTATGTTATTAGTATATATTGAGTATTACAATTTCAATACAGTTTTTTCCTTTCTTAAAATGTGTATACATTTTTTGGCACTCTTTATATTTTTGATGTCTATATGATGTTTCCATCCAGATTGACATTTTGATTGTTTTAAATATTTTGTGTTTGTATGTCACTGTCTCAGGTTAGAGGGTGTATAGGAAGTAGTCTGTTTATCTGTAAATACACATTATAGGAAAATGCAGTATATACAATAATGCTGTCTCAAGCACAGAGGGATGTAGAAATCCATTTATTTTGAAGCTCAAGAAACGGGGAGAAACTGGGATTTTTCTTTCTTTCTTGACAGACACATTCATTCTGTCTGACATTCTTCCAGTTCCTGCCGTGTCTCCAGGCTAACTGTACAGTATGTACGGACTCCAACCTCGGATGGCAGAACACCGATTTTATCAGTTTCATGTAACATGAGCTCACAAATTAGGAAGATAAGGGATGTTTGTGGTGCCGAAAGACCATTATCTGCTTATTTTAACAACATGTACCTATTTCCAGATATTTTTCCTTGATGGATATTCAGTTTCCCCTTATAATTTTCCTTCACTTTCTTTTCATTTGTTTTGTCTGTGAGGTTTAGATAAATCTGTCAAGGTGGTGGCTGGTTTTATGTTGCGTCTGATGTATGCTGGCCTTTGTGATCACTCTGATTTCTATTATTGCCATCATACAATTTTAGTGCTAGATCTTCCTTGCTCTGTAAAACTAATTATTTTCATACCAGTTCTGCCTAGGAAGTTGGATTACAACCTGCATAACACACGTGCATAGAATTGGAGGCTTACCCATAGAAAGTAGTTTCTATATAGGGAAGAAACGGTTGTAGCACACAGAAAGTGTGAGTTTTAATGGTGTTCAGCAGTTCAGAGAAAGCAGGGACGTTCTCTTCACCCTGCCCTATCCTAATTTCTGGTTGATAGCTTAAAAAATTCTCATGATGAAAGTGTCATTCCTTTTGGTTTAGGGTAATGATTTATGTAAAAATCAATTCTTGTGCCATCATACGACTGTGATAAATTTAGTTCAGCAGATCATTTCTGTTAAAATAACATTTATCAATCAACCCCATGTGTTATGAACCAGAGGGACTGTACTGTGCCCTGGAAACATCCCCATAAATGAACTAGCATCCAAGCCCTGGAGAAACTCTAGAAGGGTGGTTTCAAATACTGGGCACTAACAGTTCTCATATATAATGTAATAGTTCTGTACAAGAGGGAAAGGACTCTAAAATGATTTTATGAGGTTTAATATAAAAACGTAAATGCTCAGTGAATATTTATTGTCATATTAGCTGTCATTGTCTTTAGATTTGATGAGATGCTTTTCATTAAAAAAGAAATGATTATTTTAATAGTATAGTTAATACTTTAAAATAGCTGCATTTATTGATTTTTTTACTCTGTTCTCAGTGCTTTTTTCTATTGTATTAGTTAATGCATACTTATTATAATAATTCTGGAAATTTCATGGAAGTATAGTAAAGACTACAAAAATCACCAATAACTATCACTCAAAGATAGTCATGATAAATATTTTGGCACAGATCTTTGACACACTTTTTCAGTGCACCTTCTACATGTATATTGGCAATTTAAATGAAATGAGTAACATATACTGTATTCTATTGGTTTTCACGGAAGCAATTCATTTATTCATTAATTTACTAAGTATTTATTGAAAATCGTCATCGGTTTAAGTATTCTTCTACATTTCTAGAGCTGCATGGTATTCCGTTTTCTAGAAGCATGGTAATCTGTTCAAAGAGCCAAATAATATTGGTCTTCTCTAGTGATCACACTTTGGACCACTGTACGCAATGCTGGGTGATTTTCTGAAATTGGAATTGCTCTGCCTAGGTAAGCCCATATTTTAAAGATAGTAGTATATGTTGTCAAAAAGCTCCCCAGGTAAGTTGTGTCAAGTTATATTGCATGAAATAATATATGCAAGTGTCCATTTCCTAGTACTTTAATCAACAATAAAAAAATAATTGCCATTAGTCTCGATTCATATCTTTTTGCTTAAAAGCATGGTTGATTATTTTAGCTTTCATGTTTAATGCATTTATAATTTTCTTTTAGTGATATACTTGATCATATTTTTTACCCTTTTTTTAATTGAATTATTCTTTTTTCACACTGCTGTGTGAAATATCCTGATATATTAAGGACAATAGCCCCCTAGTTTTCTTATATATGGGCTTAACTTTTTAAGTTTATTTGCTTTTGGCTTTTGATTTTCATATGTACAAGTTAATTTTTGCAAGTAAAGTCTATCAACCTCTTTTATTATGTTTTTTGCCTTTGTGTTTATGTTTAAAAAGTCTTATCAGAAGATCAAAATAATACTACCTGACATTTTCTTCTCTAGCTTTGTGATTTCATTGTTGCATATTTTACTTTTTAATATATTGGAAATTGATTTTGGTGTATGTGGTGAAATACTTTCTGAGTCCACAATATGACTGAGGAATACATTTCTGTTGACTTCACATGTGAATGCCAGCAGGATTAAGTACAGACCTCTTGGGTTCAGCTTTTCTCACTCAAAATTCTGTAGACATTGCTCCATTATGTCTTACTTTTTAATGAAGATACCTTGATTTTTCTTTTTTTCACATGGAATCTATTCTTTCCTCATTGAGTATACATGAATCAATATTCTTAAAATTGAAAACTTACTAAGACATGTTGAGATGTTGGCCTATTTTCATTATTTTTGCTTTACCTATGATGAGTTCCTTTTGAAATATAGGTTCATATGTATTTTCTAAGTTTTGGAAATGTTTCTTGTCTTATAACTTTTTGTACTATTTTGATTCCATTTGTTTCTTTCCCCTGTCTGGTAGCTCCAATTATATGTAATGGTGAATCACTGTTGTACATACCTAATTTTTCTCTTGTGACTTTTATCTCTTAATTATTCTCTCTGCAATACAGGTAAAATTCTGAAGTTTTTTTCCAGTAAGATTTTCTGCTCTGTTGATTTTAATCTTCTGTGCTTCTCAGACCTTCAGTTTAAATTCAATGACCATGGTTTTATGTCTTTCAGATCTTTATCTCATTCAGCTCCACTACCTCTCAGCAACATAGCCTTTCAGTTTAGAAGTTTTCTAATCAGTTCATCTTTGATCCCCTCTTTTTAGAGTCATTTACATTTTTTAAAAATTGAGGACACGTACTTCTGCTTCCTATGACATGCTCATTTTAAAATTGTATGTTACCAAATATTTTTATTTTGTATTTTTATTTTTCAAATAACACAAATTTATTATCTTACAGTTCTGGAGGCCGGAAGTCCTAAAATCAAGATGTCATCAGGGCAGCATTACTTTTGGAAACTGGAGGGGAGAATCCGTTTCCTTGACTTTTTCAGCTCCTAGAAAGTTATGCAGCATACATAGCATTTTCAAGTTTCTTTCTCTCTGACCTCTGCTTACATTTTTCATTGCCTTCTCTCTCCCTCAAATACTTTTATTTTCCCTCCCCCCTTTTTTGTCATTAGAAAGGAGAGAGAATTCAAGGGCCAACATAAGCCCCAAATGGCCAATAATAATATAATGTGTATCACAGTAATATCTCAAGTTCAGATCACAGAAGAGGTGTACTTAATCTAAGACTCAGAGAATATAGAGAAGTTGAGATTTGCTTTTCTTTCATTGAGCATCCATCTTAATATATCCTGACATGGTATCAGTACCTTCAGATTCTCTGTATGAAAAGGCCAGTGGTTCAGAGTGCACATACTCCAGTGCTGTGTGAAGGATTAGATTATACTGTTATTATGATAAATCCATGAATCTGGTATAAACCCAGGTCTACCAGGTCCCTATTTTCAAAAGGGATATATGGAATATTTGCACGTATGAGACCTAACTGTCAAGTTTTAATGAGATTTTTTAGTACTTCAGTGATTGTTGTCTTTCAATTTATTATTATATTGTTTATATTATTATGGAGTTTTTTCTCTTCTTAATGTTGTTTCCTCTGCTTTTCATCTTCCCCTGTCTTGAAGTATCTGTTTTGATTTGGGTATGGTTTACTTTGTATTGTAAAGTGTCATGTACTCTCTGGCTGGGAGGTTGTAAGATTTTCTTTCTAAATTCTTGAAAATTTTAATTATTCATTAAAAAAAATTGGTAAAGTGCTGGCATTTGCTTAATTGTGTGTCAAACATTTCTGGAATTTGGTGAGCCCTTTTGATTAGGGGACTCAAGATTTTCTGCCTCTCAGAGAAATTTTATCTATTATCTGTGTCATTATCACATTTTATTCAACCCCCAAACACCTATCCTTTGTGATCTGCACTTGAAGTCCCTTGTCTTTTCCCCGAGAGGTATTTATTTTGTATATTTTTCCTTTTGGGACCTGAGTTAGTTGCCCAAGAGATTTTTAAAAAATGTCCAGCCTCTTCTTAAATTCATTTACTGAATTTTTAATTTGAAAATCATGTTGTTTATTTTTAGAAAATCTTTTGTCATGCTGACTTTCAATCTTATGTCTGCTTATTTTTTGGTTCAGTAGTCGGCTTTGCCTCTGGCAGTTCTGTTTCACAAGGTAGGTCAAGTCTGCTAGGTCTCTTTCTGGCTGCTGTATAGTATGTTAAGGGCAATTGTTGGGTGGTGGGGGAGGAAGGCAGCAGCTGCTCCGGTGGACATAGATTGTAATTAGTAGTTGTGTTAGTTCCAAGAGGAGGGAAAAGGGCTCCCACATTCCCAGAATTTCACACAGTCCTAGCAATGGCCATTCCTGTTTGTTACTGATAATACAAGTTTCATAGATTTTATGTTATGAATCATGGACCACTTGTTATTCAGAAAAAATCTCTATTTTTTTCTTAACAACAACAAAAATGTCACTCAATTTTACCCCTTGACATTTTTCTCTATTTATTAGGTCTGTTTTGCGGGATTTTGTCACCTAAAATTTATTTGGAATAATGTCAGAATATAATGACATTACAAACACTGCGAGGTACTATTTTTGGCAATGAAGATTTAGAGTATAATTTTGTGTAACCTTCTGTTGTCCAAATATTACTAATCTATAAAATACTAATGGGGCATGAAGAAAAATACATATTTTACTTAAAAATTACTTTTTGTCATCGTAATTTCTATATTTTATTTTTCTCTTTTTTCTCCATGGTGAGTGTCAGAGCAGTAACTAGTACCTGAAAAAGGGAACAGTTGTCTTCCAAAGGCATTTCCAAGGCGCCTCAATAAATCAGCCAGGAAAGGCACCTAAGAGAGCAGTAAATCAGCACCCTGGGCTCTGTCCTCCTCTTATTATACTTTCCTGAGCATGATGAGGCTATGTTTATTCCCTAAAACAGACTTTCCATGTGAATGTTTGAAAAAATACGTATTTTTGGCTTTTCAGAAACTTTAGGAACATGTTTCACTTTTTGCACATAAGATTGAGACAGGTTAGTTAGCAGGTTGTTGGGAAGACAGGAAGGTCCTTGGTGGAATAAACAAAAGCAGCCATATCCCAAAACTACAGGTTCTGAAATAACTCATTCACTCCAGGACAAAAATGTAGTGGCGCCCTGAGGTTAATAAGTTGTCTCATAAATCCCTTTAGGCCAGACAGACAGAGCAGATCTGATAGATAAAAATGGGTTAGTTCTTTAATCCGTTCAGGACGGACAAACAAAGCAAAGGTGATACACAAATCCCATTAGAAGGCACCAGCTCCCTTCTCCAAGCGGGCAAGAGAAGATATAAGAATAAGAGCCCTTGTCCTTAGTCAGGGAGCACCCCAGTTGGGACCCCCTTGCTCGAGAGCTGCTTACTCTGCTTTTGATAAACTATCCTGTTTTGCATCGCCTCGTCTCTCTCTGGTCTGTGCTTCCATTCTTCGGTTTCGCAAGACCCCAGTCCCAGCACTCACAGAAATTTCCTGCATCAAGAATACATTTCTGTATGCATGTTTTGACCACTGGGTGTACAAGTACATAACATGTATCATCTGTGTATATAGGTCTCCTCTCTCATTCTTTTCCTTTCTCTGACCTGCTAGGTGTTTAATGTCAATTCAGTTTACATTCCTTGAGTAACCTGATATATAATAAACATTGTAGGTTTTGGGGATACAGAAGTAAATATGTCGTGGTCCTGGGTGTGTGCATATATAATTTGCAAACACAGCATATAATTCTGGTAAAATAATTTCGTAGGCTCATCAGGCCATTATTTTTAGACCATTAAAACCAAATAAAACTCTACTTCTCATTAAGGCTTTACAGAGGTAGCATGATTTTACAGTTGAGCCATGTGTAGGTAAATTATGCAGAACTCTGGACAGGTGGGGAAATATGAATTATTCTCTTATTTGTATCCTTTTATCCAGGCCCAGCCATAAAAATCAGTTGTTTATTTCCCTGGCAAGTTAAAAAAAAATATCCTAAATCCCTAAAAAATATTCAGTAGCCCTTTCTCTGTTTCATAAAATTAACTTTTAAAAGCATTTGTTGCCTAATGGACAGCATATTGTCATAGGAAATAAATGCACTAATTTAGAATCTTGGCCTATTGAATTCAGTAACAGCTCAAAATTTATTTATTCCAATGATTTGGTATAGAATACATCTCAAACTTTAATTCTGCTTTTATAAATTATAATCAAATGAAAACTTTCAATAAACTTACCATTTTCTGTAAGCTAATTTTGTGGAAATCAGTACCTAGCCTATGATCCAGTTGCAATTACGTAAAACGATATAAAGGGATGGTGTTGGAGTTTCGTGTTTATATTCATGTGTTTATAGCAAAAGCTAAGTTTTAGAATCACTAACGTGCAATAGATTTTCTATTCATAAGTTAATTTGAAGGATTCACCTATAGTATGAAATTATATGAAACTGGAGTTAAGGAGCTTATTATATAATTTTAGAAACAGAATCATTTGAGTAATCTTTGATAGTGACATTATTCAGCTTTGATGAACAAAGAAAATAAATGATATGAAGGGAGCAATATTTAGAGATAAAACATTTTTTTCAAAATAATTGACTAGAAACTAAATATTTTCAAAGATTTTTGCACTGTCAAAATGATAAAATACAGAAAGCTAGAGATCTTTTTCTTCAACTCTGCGGACGACAATGGACATGTCTATGAACCTTTCTACAGATACGTATCTAGTTAGAAACAAAGCTGTCAGGGAACCTGTTTTGAGCTAGATCTGAGCCTGTGTGGGATAGTGAGGTGGGGCCAGACTCATCAGGGAGACCTTGGCCTTTTGGGGGCTTGTAGCTAACTGAAGCTATCTGGTCATAAAACCCTAAATTTTTGATTCTAATGTGAAAACCTCAGAGCAGGAGAGGCCGGAAGTATATCTGAGTCTCTTACAGTGACATTCACATGGGCCTCTGTGTGTGTGAGAGTGTGTGTGTGTGTGTGTGTGTGTGTGTGTGTGTAGGACAGAGTCTCAGATTGTTTGTGAAGTACAAGCTGCCTTTGATGGCATGTCCCCAAGTGTGCAGCTCTAGCATGAGGATGGGAAGTAGGAAGGTCATGCCACAGTGCTCTCAGCCATCAGCCAATCCATGCGTTATAGGAGCCCAGAGTAGAAAGAGCCTTGAAGCCCCAGAGAGGTAACTGGTTTGTAATCGTGTTGAGGCCAATGATGTAGCAGTTTGCTTCAGTCAGTCCATTAGAGTTAAAGAAGCTGATTGGGCTGGAAATTGATAAGCCATTTGCAAAGCGTTTCACTTTTGGTATTTATCTTATAAGTTTATTTTAAATTTAATTAGTATGGTTTTTCTAGGCTTATGTATGAAATGGCATAATCAGCAATTGCCAGAATTGCTTCAGATTTGTGAAAAGGACTTCAGTTTAAACAGGAAATAAAATAATGTGCAGTAAGTATATTGTTAGAGTTCTTTAAAAGAAACCTAAAAAACTATTCCTAATAAAATATTTTCTAGGATTAGCATTAAGCTATCCACCTGTAATGTTTCTTTATAAATTATGTTTTGGCTGAAAAATGAGATGATTTGTCTCACCTCAAAGCCAAGTAACTGGGCTATATTTGACTTAAACCAATATATTGTTCTTGTTACCCAGGAACGGAGGGTGATTAAAATCTTTTAATCAGAAAATGATATTTTTTTGTGTGTATACTTGATAAGTGACAGGCATATACTCATCTCCATTTGCCTTTTTTTCTTTCTGTTTTGTTTTTCCCCCCTTCTCCCTTGGTTCTTCGTGTAATGGCCCAAATCATTACCTTCCTCTTACACATTCAGAAAGCTGTTTGTCTTTGAACAAGAACACACAGAAAAGACATTAGACATTTTTTTTCTCAAATTTTAAAATAAAGAGCCCCAGTGTTTCCAGAGTGAACTTTAAGGTTTATGGCTCTGAAAATTGCAAGTTAAAAAGCACATTAGCAATTATTTCTGAATTGCACCAGAAATTATGGACCAGTTCAAAACAGATTGTTGATTTTCTGATGTCACCATAGGTGCCACAAAAGTCTTTTGCAGTGGAGATTTTTGTTTGTGACTATATCCTTGCCCTAATCCTTTTTCTGCAACACTATTGCTTTTTCATTTTTAAGAACTTACTAAAAATAATTTCCGAAGATACAGTCTGGTCTGCTGCTTAGAACAGATTAACAAAAATGGAAACTTTTATTTTTTACTTCTGATTTTTACCCACAGCAGTTTAGTAGCAAATTCAGTATCTGGATATCCCTATTACAAAAATTAGAAGTTTAATTATTATTTATCCTCAAAGATACTTAATCATTGGTAGGAAAGACTTCATGATATTTAGCTATCTTCAGATCAAAGCAATATAAACATGCATGATTTTAACAACATGCAAGTATAGTGGCTAAGAAATTATCTTTCGTGTGAGGTTAGTCTCTGCACTCTATGATTTTTCTCAGAATGCACGGGTAACCTAGATACTGAAGCTGAGATATACATCCATTTGAGGGAGAGGAAATTATTTCCTTTGCCTTTTGTTTTGTTTTCTGCATAAAAGAAATTACCAATATTTTGTAGATGAAAGGTTTTATTTATATAAGGATTCTTTTGAACTCATACCATTTTTTTGGACAGTTATTTAGAAGATTATGTGTGGGGTTAAAAACAATAGGCACACTGTAAGTGGAGAGTAAAGTCATTGTCAGTAGCATTTAAAAGACAATAAAATGGACAAAGCACATGCCCTAAAGTGGAAGTTAAGTGCTTGCTTTGATGAATAGTTATCACTGGCTTAATTGGGTATTTCATGTGCTTTGATGGGCTTTTGGTTATTTATCATGTTTCTGTGTTCTCTTATTTGTTTGTGTCTTTACACAAATGAGAGACTTCTTTTCAATTGTCTTTTAATAGGGAGTTCATGTTGGGCTTTGAACACTATGATGATTTGTTTAGCCCATAAATATGTGAAAATACAGGTATTGTAAATAATGCTTTTACCTCTTGTTCTTGACCTCCCATTTCTTTATAGTTTAGCCCTTTGGAGCTGTAATACTCTGTGATTACTTCCCCTTTGCAACAACTCACAGTTTTCTGCTCCATCTTCTGTCAGTGATTACATGAGCTCAACAGTATTTAACTACAGTTTTCACGGTCAGTTATTAATGAATGTTCATTTTATTTGTAGTATTACTTTGCCAACAGTCCAGCTGTGAAATTAATTACCTAGCATTTTTTAAAAGATAAAATTGAAAGAAATGGCTTTTGCTGTTAAATTGTCATGTAGACCCGCTTTTGTCATTACAGGGTAACAACAGATCCGTTTCACAACTAAGCCAAGCAGGTCAGCCACTCTCTATTGTTTAAATGGTTGGTAAAATATTCACAAAACCAAAATCTGGTGGGGTCTGGAACCTATGGGTTTGTACTTTGGAAGGTATTTGATTATGTCCTTTGTAGATTGTTCATGTTCTTTGAACCTGGTTGAAAAAAATGGCTATATTTTAACCTGCTGAGCCCCTCACATTTGAAAGAGAGTAAGTGGCTTCCACAAATCCAGGTGCCCCAGGCAGCAGGTTTGCCTCACAAACAATGGCTGAGAGAGACACCTGGCCACCGGCAGGCACATCAAGAGACTGCATTGTTAAACCAGCTGAATTGTGGAGAATGGATGTTCAGGAAATGCAATTCTTAAAAGGTTACTGTACTTATAGGCTAACGACTCCTGTCTGTCTTGACTCATTTTAAAAATACCTTCGCCATGAAAATACTGAGGCAACAGCTTTAAGATTTTTAAGTAGGAACTTTCTGTGTGCTGTTAGGGGGGCGCAGTCAGGATCTCCATCAAAACGTGGCCAAGTTAGGCAAATAAAAATACATGATGCCCTGTTAGATTTGAATTCCAGAAAACAAGAATGTGCTGTCACCAGAAACGATGATTTTCCTTGGTTCTTGTCTTCCTTAAGGACAGGATTCAGTCAAGAGACAGGAGTAAGTAAGCAGCAGACAGCAAAGTTTGTCAGCAAAGCAAGTACACTCTTCGTGGAGCGGGCTGACCAGAGGGTGGGTAGCAGACCAACATCTGTGAGATCCCTGGCCTCTGTCCTGCAGATTGGGATATCCTCCTCCTCCCCCTCCCTGGTTTTCTCCTCATTCTGCATGGCTCCTTCATCCTGGTGTGTTGGCACCAGCCCAGGTCTCTGTTCTGGCTCCTGGCTTCAGTGGGTCTATAACAGGATGCTGATGACATCACTGGGTTACCTGTGGGGGCCTCCTCCTTCCTCCACCTCCTGCTCAAGTCCACCTTCCTGCCCACTCTGTCAGTGCCGTGTGCCCTGTATTTTATCTGGAAACCCTACATTTGAGTTCTTTTTTTTCTAAATCTCACATAAAAGTTCCACTTATTTCTTTGTCACAATGAATAAAGGGATTCATGAACACAACACAAATGAAAGTCAAGTTGATATGACTATGTTACTTTGCCAACATTCCATTTAATTTAGTTTGGGGCAGTTTTGAAAGTTTTCCTAAGTATTTCAAAGCAATGGTTTCAAATCTGAGTACCTATTAGATTTTCACCTGGAAAACTAATAAAACTCATTGAGGTATAATCAAGATGGCCTTAATATTTCCCTTTAGCCTGAATAAATTTTAAACAGGCTTCTTGACTATAGGCCCCTGATCTCTCTCTCTGTCTCTCTGTCTCTCTGTCTCTCTGTCTCTCTGTCTCTGTCTCTCTGTCTCTCTCTCTCTCTCTCTCTCTCTCTCTCTCTCTGTCTCTCTCTTTCTCTCTCTTTTTTTACAGCGTTTAGCAAACTTGCAATTGTGAATTATTTGTCTGCCCCTTTGAGATGTAAAACTCCCAGCCGCTTGCCAGTTTTGTAACCCCTGTTGTCTTTATCAAGGACTTGGGAGACATCCCTTTGAAATGTAATTAGGGAAGATAGTGTCCTTATATCCCCTTTTTGTGGAAAGGCAGGAGTCTACCTTCAATAATAGACAATTAACAAACACAGATGCTCTAATCCCATTGATCTGTTTTCCCCCTACCCTCCTTCAGTACTTTCTACTAGGTCATCCTAGTGCTCAAAAACCCTCCTGCCCTTTGTTTCAGCAGAGCTGAGCTCAGTCCTGTACTGACATCTCTCCACCCTACTGCAGTAGCCCAAATAAAAATGTGCTGCTGTTTTTAACAAACATCCAGTCTGTTCTTACTGTGACGGGTAGGACAGGACCTGGGCCTCTGTACTTTTACCAGGTCCCCCTAGTGATTGATGCGGACCCAAGTTTGGGAACCACTTTATTTTTAGCAATATTTTACAAAGCACCATACTCGTAAATCTTTAAAATCTGTTTATATTCAAAGTGCAAATTTGTAGTGCTCTGAGAAGTATTATCCTTTTACTCCAATGGCGTCTTTTTAAATGGGAAAAAAAAGGTCATTTATTACCTTGTTCTTTTCTCCAACTCAATCTGGTAATGATTCTCAGTTTTATAACCAACTTTATCTTCTTGGTTCCTGAGGGATATGGCCTAGGCTCCTCAGTGAGCAGCTTAGTCTGGCAGTCACTCTAAGGCGGCAGAAATTGGGGTGACATGAAGAGGAGGGGTGTGGAGTGTGTTAAAGCCTCTTGGATAGTTCTGCTTCCTTCAACCCACCCTCACTGAGAAAACCTGCTCATAGCCTTCTTGGGTTGTCCCTTGGTTAGCCTGGGTGGGTTGCTCAGAAAAGAGATAATATCTTACTCATTTATTTATTTTTTTCTCAGCACAGTACCTGGCAATAAAGAAGAGCTTAATAAAATATTATTTTCTTTCTCTAGCCTTTTGCAGGAGTTTTCTTACCTCAGTGTGTATCCTAACTTGTCCTGCCTTCTTTTTTTTTTCCATTTAAGACAGGGAATACTTTATTCAAATCCATCGGAGAAATGGAGGACACAATTTGAACTATCAACCTTTTCAGGTTAGTATAGGGTGTGTGCTCAATATTGAGGTTTCTACGATAGATGTCATAGATGGCCTCACTGTCAACCATGAAGGCACAACCAAAGTGCTCCAGGGTGGTGTGGGTGGTGAAGATGGAGTTGTAGGGCTCAACTACAGCTGTGAAACCTGGGGGGCTGGGTAAATGGAGAACTCCGGATTGGATATCTTGCCATAATCGACAGAGAGATGCTCCATCAGTAGAGAGGTGAACCCAGAACCAATTCCCCCACCAAAGCTATGGAAAACCAGGAAGCACTGAAGACCTGTGTGAACTGGTCAGCCAGCTTCAGAATTTGCTCCAAGACAAGATCAGTGATCTCCTTGCCAACGGTGTAGTGCGCCCGGGCATAGTTATTGGCAGCATCTTCCTTGCCTGTGATGAGCTGCTCGGGGTAGACTAGCTGGCGGTAAGGTGCCAAAGCGAACTTCATCAATGACCGTGAATTCCAGGTCCACAAACACTGCCCTGGGCACATGCTTGCCAGCGCCTGTCTCACTGAAGAAGGCGTTGAAGGAGTCATCTCCTCGTCCAGTGGTCTTATCATTTGGCATCTGGCCATCGGGCTGGATGCTATGTTCCAGGCAGTAGAGCTCCCAGCAGGCATTGCCAATCTGGACACATGCCTGGCCAACGTGGATGGAGAGGCACTCACGCATGGTTGTTGCTTTGCGGCTGCCGGGTGGGTGGCGGAGAGGAAGAGGTTGTTGCTTCTTACAGCGCGACTCTTAGGCGGTCGATGGAAGAGAACCTGCCACCTGTCCTGCTTTTATGCTTGCCATGTTAAAAAATTAACGTTGCATGTGACATTTTTCTATTGATTTCGTTTACTTATGAGGCAGAGAGAATATTCCCAATTAAAATAGGAAGGAGATGAGTAACTTTGTGTTTTATTTTTCTAGCAAAAGAATCACCAATTTTAAATCACATAATGCATTTTTAAAATATCATTCATCAAATCTATTTTCAGTTGAGGAAACAAGCTCAATTTATGCACTCATCAGCTAGTTACTTAGGACCTGTTATGTGCCATGCACCATACTAGGAATACAAAAAACAAATATATCATTTCTATATTTTATGGCTTCGATTGGGAGACAGAAAAGAAGACCAGTACAGTAGTATTTGATAAATGTTTTGACCAAAATATGAGTAAATGTTTTTCTCCTACACTTCTAATGACTTTTTCCTCATAGACTTTGTATTAATATTTTGCTCTTAAAAAGCAAATATTCATATTCATAATTGTCAAAACTGTGAAGCTACACAGCCAAGATGCCCTTCAGTAGGTGCATAGATAAACTGGTACATTCAGAAAATGGAATACTATTCAGCTCTAATAAGAAATGAGCTATTAAGCCATGAAAAACCAAGAAGGAAACAAATGCATATTAGTAAGTGAAAGAATCCAATCGAAAATGTTACATACTATATGACATTTTGGAAAAGGCAAAACTACGGAGACAGTGAAAAGATCAGTGATTGCCAGGAGTTGGATGGAGAGGCATGAATATGTGGAGCACAAAGGATTTTTAGGGCAGTGAAAATACTCTACATGAAACTGCAATGGTGGATACATGTCATTAAAATTTTGTCCAAGTGCATAGAATATGCAGCACCAAGAGTGAATCCTAATGTAAACTATGGATTCTGGGTGAAAATGATATGTCAGTTTAGGTTCATCACTTGTGACAGATGCACCACTCTGGTGGGGGGTGCTGCTAATGAAGGGGGGTATTCATTTGGGAGGCAGGGGTATACAGGAAATCTCCATACCTTCTTCTCAATTTTGTTGTGAACCTAAAACTGCTCTAAAAGCTAACTCTATTAAAAAAACTAATCTTAACAAAGACTTTTGCTTTTGGTTGACTTCTACCCCAACTCAGTGTTTTAAAAAGAATTTTATTATTCCTTGAGTATGAGCTTCCTGCCAAGTTGTGTCTGGCCTCTTGGTAGCTCATGATTTCTGCAGATGCTCTTTGCACAGATCCACCCAGACATTCATCCAGCCTGAAATAGATGGTCAGAAATACGAAAACCAGCAGTGCTCCCTTTGGATGGTAGTATGGGACCATAAAAATGACCACACAGCTTAAATAGTACAAACTAACCATGTTAAATCGTGGACTATAACATTCTAAATGAAGACCACTGAGTGGATTTGGAGTAGGAGATGGGAAAATGGGGAAGTAGAAGGGAAAGAATATTTGCAAATTAGCATACATTCTTCATTCTTCTAAAGGAGGGTTTCCCGGACTCAGTACTACTGACATTTTGGGCTGGATCTTCTTCATTGCAAGGGGCTGTCCCTATGCAGTGCAGGAGGTTTAGCAGCATCTCTGGCCTCTACCCAGTTCATGCTAGTAAACAAACAGAAATGGCCTCAGACATGGCCAAATGGTCCTTGTGGGGCAAAATCGCCCCATACTAACAGCCACTGTATTAGAAGAAATATTTAGATTGGCCTCACTGAGGTGAAATAATAAAGAATCATTATATTTAGAAGCATCGTTTAGGCTTTATTGGAATATTCTATATATGAAGGACATGCTTTTTGCATGACCAGTAAATAGTTGAGCTATTCATATAAGAAAAAGAACAAGTATACTGACAATTTTAAAGAATATTATCTGCTCAGTTAACAATTCAGAAGGGTACATGCTCATCGTGTTCATTTAGTCACTGAAATTTATGACTGGGTTACATGACAGCAATTTGTCTCTCAATCCCAATTTATTATTTTAATTTTACCTTCATCTGGGTCTGTATGTCACCTGCCACCCCTACCCTCAAGTTTCAGGCTTATAGAGATTAAGAATTGATTAAAAACTGTGTGTGTGTGTGTGTGTGTGTAAATTTGGTGATACTTTGGTTAATAAATTCTTTTAAAAACCAAGTTCCTTTATAGCAAAAATGTGTTTAAAAATAGCAACAACAAATGTTTATAAATCATTCAAATAGATTTCTAGCTGAATATAATGGGAAACCTCTTTTTCTCTAGAGAGAGATCCCAGTTAACATGCAGTTTCCAGACCGGGTTATGAATTTTGCAGAGATTGTAGCCTGCTCTCCCATAGCCCGTTTCTGAATCCCTTCCCACTCTAGTAGAGACTTTTTTTCCTTTTAAGTACGCAACACATTAGGCTTTTCTGTGGCAATCCTTCCGCTACACTCTCCCCTATAAAAGCAGGTAAGGTTCTAGTACCTGTCAAGGTGCTAGGTGCCTGCCTGACTTCGAATCAGCTTCATAAAGCAAGCACATGCACATTAATTTTCACTATCAAAAGAAAGACCTTTCCCCCTGATTTCAGACATCATCAAGCTTGTATGGAAATGGAGGAGAGAAGGGTTCCCTGCAACCAGATGGGGGTGGTTTCTTTTGAACACTTACAGTTCAGAAGTCTGATTCTGAGATGAGAAATTGAATCCACCCAAGTTCTTCATGAGACTTTCTCATAAGGAAGGCAGTCAAAGGAAGAAAACAACTGTACCTCTTAGGCTTCTCCGTGTCTTCCCTCCGTGTGCAGCAGGAATGGTAAGATAGTGGAGGAAAGGACGTGTCCTGCTTTCCTTTGTAGTTTTGGCCTCGTGGGTTCTAGTGGAAATCCCCGTGATCTTGTCTGGGAAAGGGTGGTGTCGTGTGATGTGAGGATGGAGGGCGTGAAGTGGGGAGGACTGCGGTGGAGAGAAAGCTTTTGGAAGGTTTGGGGCATGTTTGAGGGTTGGAAACTCAGAATAGGAAAAGGAAAAATTTCCAGGAAAATGAATGCTGTCCATTGAAAGAATATGGATGACGTGACGGTGAAAGGATTGTTCAAGATGTTTTGATGTATATTAGGGAAGTATGTTATCCTTTGCCCTTTTGCTCAGGAGACAGAGTAGATCCTGGCGTACTTTTAATCTTTGTTTGTTGGACATACCGTAATTAGTTCTTCCATGTGGAATGGGAATAATTATTTGTGTCCTATTTTAGAAGTTATTGGTGATAGAGGGACTTAGGTCTATTTATCAACTGTGCCCTGGTGCAGCCCCGCAATGTACTGTTTCTTTCCTGGGACAGGACAGATGGGACATCTCTGTCACTTTCCCTAAATATTTTCTTTTCTTTTTTTGATTTAGGATTTTCAGGAGAATCAGTATTTTAAAAGCATATTTAAAATTTCTTTAATTTTTAATATTTTCTTGACCACAACCTTTATCTTATCTGATGTCTATGATGATGCCTTAAACAGTGTATCAACTTCTGCCTCTAATAACAAACTCCCTAATAAATGGTTCCTTTGAAATACTGTTGTTTTATTTTTAAATATAGCATTTTTAGTCAGTTTTGATGAGTGTATGACCGCAAGCTCCATTTCCTTTTAGTTCTAGAATTTTGGACTTGACAAGTCATATAAATTTTCCCCAGTTCCTTGAAGCATCTCAAGTAAATAGGCCCACAGTCTGCTTTTGTTATATGGTGAATATCTTGAATCTTAATTTTTTCTTTAAAAATAACCCTCTCTGTTCTTTACCTAGAATAATATTTAGTTACTTTGCAGATACTTTCTTTTATAACCATTTCATTTGGAGGATAGATTCTCAAACCTTTGTAGCAAATATATACTTGGATACCGTAATTGACCCAATCGGTGCAAAATGTTGCATATTTGAATTTATTGAAGTTTAGTCATTAATCCAAATGAGGAAAATAAGTGAATATCTTAAATTTTGGCATTGTATGTAAACTATACTGTTGAAATGTGTATATATACATATATATACATATATATATATATATGTATATATATATATCACACATTCAAGAAAACCTCTTAATCCTGAACCCTGGTGAATTTGTGTATATATGTATATTATGTGTGTGTATAATGTGAAAAACATTTCCTGAGAAGTTGATATATTAGGCTTTTATTTAGTTGTTTGTATATATGCATATTTATACTGCAACTCACTTTAATAATTTCATAATTTGCCTCATTGTAAAATACCTCTATTTTAAACAAATTGCATTTGTCTTATAAAAAGGGATATAAGAGAAATCACTGTTTTATAGTTTATCCCCAAACCACATCCAGAAACTTTAGGATTCTTGCACAAAGTAGCAAGCATTTATTCTGAAAGTAAACCCAAAGAAAAGAGGATTTATATGAGACCAACTAACCGTGCAGGGAATAAATTCCAAATTCAGAGAATAAAAAAGGTTTATTAAAATATGTTAGCTTATCACTTCCAGACTATGCTTTTGAAATAGCCAGTGGCCCTCCTTTAGCTGCTTTCAGACAGTGGTTCATTTTCTTTTAGTTAATAGAAATGGATAAAGAAGTATTTCTGACTAATAGTTAATCTGTTGATGCTGGCATGTATCAGCATGTTATATAAGTATGCTTCTACTTATGGTTCGAGTATTTGTTTTGGTATTAGGTTGGTGCAAAGGTAATTGTGGTTTTTGCAATTATTTTTAATCTTTTAAACCGCAATTACTTTTACACCAACCTAATACATTTAAATTATAAAAATAATTTCCGTCCAATAACCATTCGAAGCGGCTACTAGCTGAGCTCAAATTGAGTATAAGTATCTTACTGTTTGCTGAGGCGTTGTGCGGGTGACCTTTAAGGACGTCTGATAGCATACATGGCTATGCCTAAGAGATTTTGTTTTAGGCTAAAGCTGGAAGAATTTTTTTTAAATTGCGGAGCACGTGGTGGTGAGTTGGGGGAAAACATGAACAGGGGAGGGAGCAGAATAGATATAGCCCATTTGGATTTTTGAATCTTGGCAGAGCGAGGTAGAAGAAAAAGCTGAAGGAGCTGTTTTACAGGAAATGCCATGATACTTGCCTGACACTTGTGAAAGGAGCTAGGCTGCTCCAAGGACAGTGGCAGAGCACTGATCAAAGTACATGAGAGGGACTTCTTTCCAACCTCAGGCTGCAATTGGCAGAACTTGGACTGTTCCAAAACTGGCTAATTTGAGAACACAGGGAAGTGGCACCTTGACGTGGGCACAGACGTTTCACAGGGCACGTGAAGCAGCGGCAGCAACTAGGAGCTTTCATGTAAGGAGGCAGCTGCCAGAGGGAAAAGCTGGGAGCAGTTAACACAGCAGATTTAGTTTCTCCCTTTCAGAGACTCCCAGAGATACCTGGGCAGGGGCCTCTTCTGGGGACTGGAGTTCTTCCTCCAGGAGACATCAGGGACAGTCACCCGGTGAACATCTGCTGTTAATGCACTTGCTCTCTCCAGAGTGTGGTGAGGTCTGGACGTCTCCACATTAGCTTCATCTATGGAGTTTCAAAATCACCGTGATTATCCTTTTTTTTTTTTTTTAATGTGCATCTAAGTACAAAAATCAAACAAAAAATACATCCCTGACTGATATTCACTAATATAGTTTTGTTTTCACAGTCTGGGTGCAAACTTCTGAAATGTCTCTGCATATTAATGAGTTTAATAATTAGACAAGGAATGCGTAGTTCAGAAGCAATTGCCCAACATTATTACAACATAACATAAATTGTATCTATATTTTTGGAGAAAGATTGCATTCTCAGTTTCAGAATTTAAGAATTACTTTTTAAACTGGCAGATAACTTATTTGATAGTAAAATTAAGATTACAATTCTGTTTTTATTTACCTAGTGCTGGAATACAGCATTCAAGCACATTTTATTTTAGTATGTTTTGCTGAAAATCAGAGATATGTTAGCTAGACAATGGCTGGTTTTCAACATTCCCTATGCCATGTTATTGTACTTCAGAACTTTAAAACACTTCAGAATAGGGAACACTATTGGAGTGCTGTGGGATGTTGTGATATTAATATTAATACATCTATTTAGGGTTCATGTTTCTGTTCTTTTTGCACTAATTTGGGGCTGTGTAGCTGAGAAAAATTTCCATTCTTGTCCAAAAATGTATCTTGAGGAACGATTTATTTCATTTGCATTTTTTCACTACTAATGCAAAAGCACGCTCTTCCACTTATTGACTGAAAGACATTGAACAAGTCGTTTGTGTTCCTTTAGTCTCAGTTTTGTCATCTGTAAAGGTCAAATAAAAGAAGCCCTGATACTGATGTTGAAGAACTGCGACACGGTGGCTCCCAGAGTATCTCCTTGCTTTTTGCTACATAGTTCTTATCGACAGCGAAGTCTTGGCTTTAAATTCTGGACTTTTGTCTTTTTCCTACCCAGTGTTGTAGGGTTAAAATTGTAGTGTCTTCCTTCCTTCCTTCCTTCCTTCCTTCCTTCCTTCCTTCCTTCCTTCCTTCCTTCCTTCCTTCCTTCCTTCTTTCTTTTATTAAAGTTTACTGGGGTGACAATTGTTAGTAAAGTTACATAGATTTCAGGTGTACAATTCTGTATTACATCATCTATATATCACATTGTGTCTTCATTTCTTAATTGTATACTTAGACTTGCCTCTGTCAATGATGTGGGATAAAATGTATTTTTTTTTCTTTCTGCTATTCGTAAACACTTATAAGCCCTGCAAAATACACAAGGCCTCAAAAAATTGGGTATAAACTCAGAATTGTTCCTCTCCACGGAAATCTTTAGTAAAAGGCGAAAGATTTATACGATCTGAAGAGAAACCAGAGTATAAATGTATTTATTTTTAACTTTAGTAAATCTCCCAACTCCGTTATTTTCCTTTGAAATTTTCCTTTTATATTTTCCATTTCTCTTAACCTTCCTAACAGTGCAAGTCTAGTTTGGGTCATTATCACCTCATGCAAGGATTACTGAGCAACATCTGACAGGTGTCTCTGACAGCAGGTTAACCCCCTTCCATTTGAGGTGCATTATATTGCTTGGATTATTTTCCGTAAAAATTACATCCTTCTCCTCAAAGCAAAAGAAAATTTTGGCAGGTTGATAAACATTTGATTTATATTATGTCCTAATTTCTTTCCTTACATTTATGGCTCTTTATTACAAGAACATTTCCCCCTGCTCCCCAGTAGCCCTCATACCGTGTTTCCCCGAAAATAAGACCTAGCCGGACAATCACCTCTAATGCGTCTTTTGGAGCAAAAATAATATAGTAAAATAAGACTTGGTATAATATGATATAACATAATATAATAATATAAGATCGGGTCTTATATTGATTTTTGCTCCAAAAGACGCATTAGAGCTGATTATCCAGCTAGGTCTTATTTTCAGGGAAACACAGTATATTCACTTCAGGAAGGAGGATTTCGTTGTTGTTGGGGTTGTTTATTCCTGCCTCCCTGCCTTTGTGAGCACTGTTCCCCTCTTTCAGCATGCTTCTCCTTCTTCCCTACCCATCCTTCAGGGATGATTTAGGTTTTGTTTTTGTCCTTGAAGTTTCCAATCCAAGTTATATGAAAACCTGCCAAGTAATTATGTCTGCAGTACTCCGTTACCAGTGATTTTTATGCATTCAACTGACTGACTCCTGACCTTTTTAATATTCTGGTTAAATATCCATAACCTAAAATTTATAATTTATCGTTTTTGAGTGTAGAATTCAGTGGCATTAAGTAAATTCACAGTGTTATGCAGTCATCAGCACTATCCATCTCCAGAAAGTTTTCATCATCTAAACTGAAACTCTTTATCCATTAAACAATCACTCCTATTTCTCCCTTCCCTTAGCCCCTGGTGACTGCCATTCTACTTTCTCTATCCATGAATTTGACTATTCTAGATACCTCATATAAGTGGAATCATGGTATTTTGTGTCTGGCTTATTTTTTTTAGCATCAGATTCTCAAAGTTTGTCCGTATTATAGCTGATAACAATTGGGTTCTTTCTACATTTTGGCTATTGTGAATCATATAGCTATAAACATTGGTGTTCAACTATCTGTTCGAGTCCCTGCTTTCAATTATTTTGTGTCTATACCCAGAAGTGGAATTGTGGATCATTTTATGCTTAGTTTATTGAGAAACTGTCATTCTGTCTTCCACAGTGGTTGCAGCATTTTATGAGCAATATACAAGGGTTATAGTGTTTCCATATCCTTGCCAACACTTATTTTTCAATTTTTTTGGATAATAGTCAGCCTAATGGTTTTGAAGTGGTATCTCACTGTGCTTTTGATATGTATTTCCCTAACGATAGTGATATTGATTATCTTTTACTGTGCCTATTGGCCATTTTTATCTTTGGAGAAACGTCTATTCAAGTCCTTTGCCTATATTTGGACTGGATTGTTTGTTTCTTGGTGAGGACCTTTTAAACAGCATATACTCAAAACAGTTCAACAGGTTTTTAAAAACTTAAGTCATCACAGGGAGCATGAACTAATGCACTGTGTGTACCATGCACTGGGAACCACTGAGGAGGATAGGGCTTTTGGTCTCACGTGCATTAATCACTGAGTTATTGGATATGTTATGCAAATGTTTTCTGTCAATTCCTTTGTTAATAGCAGCTCTTCTCTTTGGTGTCAGTGTGCCTGTCTGTAAGCAGTTTTCTTTCTAACTTAATGTCTTAATCTATTTTCTTTCTTGGAAACCAGATGATCCAATTTGTTAGAGTTATGCATGAATGTAGACTAAGTAAGCTCTCGTGAAGGCCTGAGGGACTCACCTATGGATAAAGAGAAGAAGCTTTATTGTATGGATGGTGTTCACATTGTCAAACATATTGCTTACTTTTGTTTTTTACTCACGGAGCTAGGTAAGACTTCTTGATGGTCTTTTCTGTAGAAGTGAGGTTTTGCAGTGTAAATTTCTCAAGGGTAGCAGCCATCTTTGGTTGTTTACTTTCTATTATACATTTATTATGTTGACTATTCATCTATACCTAATATATATATATATATATATTTTAGTTGCTTTGTATTGGGTTCATTCGAGTTGTATCACAGAGCAGTTTCCATGATGATATCAACCAATTTTTTCACTGATTGAGTCTAAAATTATAGTCAGTATTAGAATTATGGTCATTATGGAGAGGCCTTGAGATACATTTTAATGCTTTTTAAAATATCAGCTTATTAAGAGGCTTTGCTGTGTTACAGATAACCCTAAAACTTAATAGTTTAAAGAGACATCATTAGCTTATTCACTCATGATTCTGTGGGTTGACAATTTGGGCTATGCTCAGCTGGGCAATTCCTCTGATGGTCTCACTTGAATTCACGCCTGTAGCTGCAATCACTGGGTGGGTAGGCTGGGATCTGGGTGGTTCCAGATGGCTTTACTCACAGTGTGGCATTAGGCTTGGGTGACCAAAGTTACTGGTCATATAGCTCTACTCTCTAGCAGGCTAGCCCAGACTTCTCCACATTGTTCCAAAAGCAACAGGAAGGGCATGCTGCAGTGTACAAGCATTCTTTATGTCTCTGTCTCATGATGGCTAAGATTCTTTGGCCAAAGAAGTCACATGGCTAAGTCCAGATTCAGGAGAAAGAGAAATAGGTTCTTGCTCTATATGGAAGGAGCTGCAAACTACTATGGTTATTGTTTTGTTTTCAATCTACCACAACATTCGTATCAACTCAGCCTTGATTTTGTTGATGTAGCATAAGTCCCACATGAAAACAATATCGGCAAAAAAAGAACATTAACGTGATCTGGATAGACAAATGCAGTAAATAACAGGATCCTGAAATGGCGTGAGGCTTGGATATTTTGTTTGAATTTATAGTTGAAAACACTTCTCAGCAGATTTTTTAAAAAGTCAATTGTTTGCCTCTTTATCAGAGTTTCTAAGGTAAGAAAATTATTAAAATACCCAAATCACTGTGTATTAACCACATAAGACAAGTGGATGCCCAAAATTTTAACAGTGAGTCATTCTCCAAAGTAGCTTTGTCCTTTTAAATTTTAACTTTGTAGAATATCAAAATAAGAAAAAAGGGAGTAAAAAAGCAAATAAGAATAAAATTTTAGTCATAAATCTATTGAAGTTACCTAAGTTATTTGGAAGCTAATTATGACTGTGTGCAAAGCAAATGATGTAAGAACTGAATTAATGAAGACTGGCTACCTTCCACAAGCTAATGAGGCGTGCTTTATACCAATAGTGCCACAGACTGAAAAATTAAACCTCTTGGTGATGAGAAAAAAGGAGCAGCAGCCCGAGTTAAGGATAATATGCAAGGCCAGAGGAGTTCCTAAAGGCAGTCTGCACTTAACAGTCTTTCATTGCTTTTCTGTGAATTTCTGTGATTCTTAGGATGTAGAAATCCTGAAATTCCCTCATCTTTTGTCCCCCACCCCCCAAAAAAATATAATTCATAGACATCGTACTTTACTTTAGCCCTACAGAGTCAATTAGGGCAGAAGTACTAATGTTCAAATGCATTTCTATTTCTCAGACATTGGTACTTAACTTCAGTGCAGTGATAGCCTCTTTTTTTCTCTTTTTGGCATGACCATGTAGGTGATATATTTTTTCCCCCACAACTGCACCACATGCCTCCAACTGCAATTCTTTATTGGCCCCAAATCAGCCCATTTTACCGAACAAATTCCTGGTTGTCTATTTGTTAAAGGCCAACAGTGTTCCCCATGGTCCTGGTAAACTCCCGGTGCTTAATAAATATTTATTAACATGAGAAGAGGACTGCGGTCATAAAGCTTGCAGTGATTAAATTTCAGGCCCTACACAAAGCTCCTAACTACCAGCATTAGGTAAAGTTAGAGTCTCAGAAGACACCAAAAAGCCTGTCTATAAGACAAAAGCGACTGGACTTAGGAGTAGGTGGGATGGCACCCCCACTACCCCCAGCTCCCTCCCTCCCCATGATGAGAAAGGGCCTCAGAGAGGTCAGGTGACATGCCTCAAATCTCAGGGCTTTTAAGTGGCTGAACAGGGACATCTGAATCCATCATAATTTTAGCTTAGGGAAGGCCCAGCTGGCAGCTGGAGAGATGCAGGGGGGAGTTGGCTCTGTTCTCCCTGGAAAGAGGGGAGTCTTTAGTAATTTCTTGTGAGAGGAGATCGCAAAACCACAGCAGTGCAGGGGAGCTGAGGGCAAGCAAAGCATGCTGGGAACCATCCCTTCGCTTCAGCCTGACCTCCTCAGAGTGGGTATTCTGAGCAGCTCTTGCTGGCTCCTCTATTCTGAGTGGCCTTTGATAAGCTGCTCAGCATATCTGAACTGGCGGCAGCTACAGCTCCATCCAGTGAGAGAGGCTGGCTGCCTCCCTAGGCTGTTTCTCTCTGGGCCTGGCCTGGAACTAACCAAGACTGGGGATACCATTCCAAGAGCTGAGACCCTGCAGAAACTAAGGGTCTCGTGGCCAGGCCTGAGCAGCCTGATCAAGTGGAAGGAGGCTGGATCTGCCTTCATCTTAAAGAACTGTTAGGAGACATCGGCGGGAGGGGTGATAAATAACACCTCAACTCTGTAGGTGATTTTCAACCAGGTTCTTTTTATATGTCTTTTCTACCATTAACTTGGGTGTGTGTGTTTGTGTGTGTGTGTGTGTATATACCTATGTAAGCTATAGTTTATACATAGTGCCAGAAACTATTCTAAACAATTTATTTGTATTACAACACTGAGGTAGGTACTAAAATTATCCACACTTATAGATGAGATAACAGACACAATAAATTATTGAACCAGGGACACTGCTAATAAATGATGCCGTTGAGTTCCAGAGCCCACACTTTTAACTGTTCTGTAGTACTCCATGTCTATATGTGAAATAGTTTGACTCACTTGGGAGAGATGAATTAATAAATACAATAGAGATGCATGAATATATTGGGCCTAATTCAACCATGTAGATAAAATACTTCTGGAATAATTGAATATTAATCTTAAAATGGTAAGACATCATCTTAGATCTTATCTCATCCACTTAATAGTTGGGTGAACTTGTTCAGGGCTCTTCAAATAAACATTTTAACTGATGCTGTAAGAAGTATATATAGTCAATTGCAAGAAAATCCATAGGAAAAGATTAAGATTTTATTACCATTTGTGAAATACAGCACTGCGCTGTAAATTGGAAACCAAGTCTGACTGTTGTCTTACACTAGTTGGTTGTGATTGGATAAATCACTTAAAATTTTGTCTTATTTCCCCACTTATAAAATAATTTTTTAACATTATCCTCTACAGTTATCACAGGAATATTGGAAAGAAATAAAGTAAATGAAAGTCCATGCTATAAATCCAGACTGGTAACATTGCTGCAAATATTAAGTTCTGTACAATATTTAGGTCCTTTTTAATGTCTTCCTTGTGTTCAAACAATTATTGGTATTGAGAAAAGTTGGTGGTTATTGAAATCATCCAATTTCTGTTTTCGCTGGGAGACTGTATGATTTGTCCTATATGTTTCTTTCCTTTATGATTTTACATTAAGTTTTCTGAAGCTTCCAATTATGAGGGAGCCAACCATAATATGTTTTGAAATATTTTAATAATATGTATGTTTATATACATGCCTGTATATGCACACACACACACACACACACACACACACACACACACACACACACACAGATGTTTGTCTCCTTTAGAATCATAGTGATTAGTAGAATTGGAGGTATTTTTGGAAGTTGATTTCATTCAAACCCCACATTTTTTGACTGACCATATTACTCATTGTTGTCATTTAACCACTATTACCAAGTTGGGACTAGAACCAAATCTCCTCAAATAGAGCCCAGGGCATTTTCCACTGCCCATGGTAGTAGTTGCCTCTTCTACCAGTGTTCTGACATACTAGTTTCTTCTTTGATCTTATTCTTTTCTTTTCACTTCTTCCCACTAAGTTTACTCCTTTTTTCATTTTCAAATTTCCCATCTCCCTTATAACTTCCAGATCAGAAATTAAAAAGATATATATTAAATTTATTGAAGTGATATTGGTTAATAAAATTATATGGGTTTTGAGTTACGTTTTTATAATATATTGTCTGTATATTGTGTTGTGTGTTTACCACCCAGACTCAGTTTTACTTCCATCACCATATATTTGACCCCTTTATCCTCTTCTACCACCACTCCTCCCTGCCTCACCCTGTGGTAACTACTAAATTGTTGTCTGTGTCTATGAGTATTTATATGATTGTTTGTCTTGTTCGTTTGTTTCTTCCAGTTCTATATCCTACATATGGGTGAAATCATATGGACCTTGACTTTTTCTGTCTTATTTCGTTTAGCACGATAATCTGAAAATGCATCCATGTTGTCGCAAATGGCAGTATTTCATCTTTTCTTATGGCCAAATGATATTCCATTGTATATATGTACCACGTCTTCTTTATCCAGTCATCTATGAAAAGATATTAGTTGTTTCCATTTCTTGGCCATCGTAAATAAAGCTGCAGTGAACTTTGGAACACACTTGTCTTTATGGATAAATGTTTTCAGAATTTTTGGGTAGATACCCAGGAGTGGGATTGCTGGGTCATATGGTAATTCTATTCTTAATTTTTTTGAGGAACCTCCATACTGTTTTCCATAGTGGCTGCACCAATCTGCATTCCCACCAACAGTGTATGAGGGTTCCTTTTTCTCCACAGCCTCTCCAACACTTGTTATTACTTGTCTTGTTGATAATAGCCATTCTAACAGGTGTGAGGTGGTACCTCATAGTGGTTTTGATTTATATTTCCCTAGTGGCTAGTAAAGTTGAGCATTTTTTAATATCTCTCTTGGCCATTCGTTTGTGTTCTTGGGAAATGTGGCTGTTCAGGTCTTCTGCCCATTTTTTAATTGCGTTGTTTGTCTTTATTATTGTTGTGTTTGTATGAGTTCCTTATATATTTTAGATATTAGCCCTTTATCGGAGGCGTTGTTTGCAAGCATCTTCTCCCATTTGATTGGTTGCCTCTTTGTTTTGTTGATGGTTTCTTTTGCTGTGCAGAAGCTTTTTAGTTTGCTATAGTTCCATTCATTTATTTTTGCTTTTACTTTTCTTGACTTTGAGGTCATATTCCTATTGAACCCAAGATCCATTAGTTGAGTACTTATGCTTTCTACTATGCAGTTTATTGTTTCAAGTCTTTAGGTCTTTGATCCATTCTAAGTTAGTTTTGGTACATGGTGACAGATAGCAGTCTAGTTTCATTCTTTTGCATGTGGCTTCCTAATTTTCCCAGCATTTATTGAAGAGGCTTTCTTTTCTCCATTGTATGTTTTGGCTCATTTGTCGAAAATTATCTGCCCATATATATGTAGGTTTATTTCTGGGTTCTCAATTCTATTCCATTGGTCTGTTTTTCTGCCAATACCATGCTGTTTTGATTATTGTCACTTTGTAGTATAAATTGAAATCAGTGAGTGTGATACCTTTGGCCTTGTTCTTTTCTTTCAGGATTTCTTTGGCTATGTGGGGTCTTTTCTGATATCATAGAAATCGGATGATTTTTTTTTTTGTTTTATTTCTTTAAAAAATGCCATTGTGATTTGGATGGGGATTGCATTAAACCTATATGTTGCTTTGGGTAATATGGCCATTTTAACTATGTTGATATTTCCAGTCCATGAACATGGAATATTTTTCCATTTCTTTGTGTCGTCTTTGATTTCTTTTAAAAAATGTCTTACAATTTTCAGTGTATAGATCCTTCACGTCCTTTATTAACTTTATTCCTACCATGTTTCCCCCCAAGTAAGACCTAGCCTGACCATCAGCTCTAATGCATCTTTTGGAGCAAAAGTTAATATAAGCCAGTATCATATCATATCATATCATATCATATCATATCATATCATATCATATCATATCTCATATCATATCATATCATATCATATCATATCATATCATATATCATACCTGGTCTTACGTTATATTAAAATAAGACTGGGTCTTATATTAATTTTTGCTCCAAAAGATGCATTAGAGTTGATGGTCAGATAGGTCTTATTTTTGGGGAAACATGGTATGTATATTTTCTTTTTGTTGCAATTGCAAAAGGAATTTTTTTTTTTTTTTTTTATTTCTTAAATTTCATTGTTAGTATATAGGAACAGAATGCATTCTTGTACATTGATTTTATATCCTGAAACTACTGTATTTGTTTATTGTTTCTAATAGTTTTTTGGTGGAGTCTTTAGTGTTTTCTATATAAAGAATCATGTCATCTAAAAAAAGTGACAGTTTGACGACTTCATTCCCAATTTGGATGCCTTTTATTTGTTTCTCTTGTCTGATTGTTCTGGTTAGAACTTCCAACACTATGTTGAATGACAGTGTTGAGAGGGGGCATCCTGTCTTCTTCCTGATTGTAGAATGAATGATTTCAGTTTTTCACCATTAAATATGATATTGGCTGAGGGTTTATAGTATATGGTCTTTAGAGGTACTTTCCTTCTATACCCATTTTATTAAGTGTTTTAATCATAAATGGATGCTGTATCTTGTCAAATGCTTTTTCTGCATATTCATATAATCATGTGATTTTTTATCTTTTATTTTGCTTGTATGGTGTATCACATGATCAATTTGTATATGTTGAACCATCCTTGTGCTCCTGGAATGAACCCCACTTGATTGTAATGTATAATCTTCTTAATATATTATTGTATTTGATTTGCTAGTATTTTGCTTAGGATGTTTGCATCTGTTTTCATCAGAGATATTGTTCTGTAGTTTCACTTTTTTTTGTTATTCGTACCAGGTTTTGGTATCAGGGTAATGTTGGCCTCGTAGAATGAGTTAGAAAGTATTGCCTCTGATTCAGTTTTTTGGAAGACTTTGAGGAGGACAAGTATTAAATCATCCTTGAATGTTTGGTAGAATTCACTAGTGGAGCCATCTGGTCTTATATCTTTGCTTTTGTGGAGATTTTGGATGATTGTTTCAATTTCCTTGTTCAGTTGAGATTTTCCAGTTCTTTGTGATTCAGTCTAGGAAGGTTATATGTTTCTAAGAACTTGTCCATTTTTTCTAGGTTGTTAAATTTGGTGGCATACAGTTCTTCATAGTATTCTTATATGACCTTTATATTTCTGTGGTATTCGTTTTAACTTCTCTTTCATTTCTGATTTTGTTTGTGTCTTTTCTCTTTTTTCCTTAGTGAATCTAGCCAGGGGTTTGTCAATTTTATTAATCTTTTCAAAGAATCAGCCCTTTGTTGCATTAATTTTTTTCTATTGTCTTTTTGTTTTCTCTTTAATTGTGTTCTAATTTGTATTATTTCCTTCCTTCCGCCGACTTTAGATTTCATTTGTTCTTCTTTTCCTAGTTAAGATGTAATGTTAGGTTGTTTATTTGGGATTTTTCTTGTTTCTTGAGAAAGGCTTGTAATGTTATAAATTTCCCTCTTATTACTAGTTTTGCAGCATCCCAGTTACTTTGATATGATGTATTTTTATTCTCATTTGTTTCTATGTATCTTTTGATCTCTCCTTTTATTTTTTCTTTGACCCAGTTTCTTTTTTTTTTTTTAACATGTTGTTTAATCTCCACATATTTGTGGTGTTTCCCACTTTCTTTTTGCAGTTGATCTCCGATTTCAATGTATTGTCATAGGAGAATATGCTTGTTATGATTTCAATCTTCTGAAAATTGTTCAGGCTCATTTTGTGTTCCAACATATGATCTATCCTTGAGAATGTTCCATGTCCACTAGCAAAGAATGTATGGTGTGATGTTCTTGGATGAAAGGCCCTGTAAATGTCAGTCTAATGTGTTATTTAAGGCTGATATTTCCTTATTGATTTTCTATTTGGATGATCTATCTATAGCTGTCAATGGGGTATTTAGGTCCCCTATTATAATTGTGTTTTTTTCAGTTTCTCCCTTTAGTTCTGTTAGTAGTTGTTTTATATATTTTGGTGCTCTCTGATTGGGAGAATATATATTGACAAGTATTATAGCTTCTTATTGTATCGTCCCCTTCATCATTATGAAATGTCCATCTTTTTCTCTTGTTACCTTTTTTATTTTGAAATCTATTTTGTCAGATAAAAGTATGACTACACCCACTATTTTCCTGGATGCCATTTGCTTGGAGCATCATTTTCCATTCTTTCACTTTGAGTCAATATTTGTCTTTACAACTGAGATGTGTCTCTTGAAGGCAGCATATGGTTGGGTTTTGTTTTTTGATCCAATCTGCTACTCTGTGCCTTTTTATTGGTGAGTTCAGTCTATTTGCATTTGGGGTGATTATTGATATATAAGGATTTCCTATAGCCATTTTATCTTTTGTTTTCTCGTAGGTTGGTGTTTACGTTGTTTCTTTGCCTTTGTGTTTCTGTCTATTATTTTAGTTTGGTGGTATATTCTATGATTATTTCCTCTGTTGTTCCTTTTTCATGTTATATGTCTTAGCTCTGGATTTTTTTTTTTTTTTAGTGGTTATCATTAAATTTATGTAAAAGAAAGTTTTGTATATATAGTAATTCTTTTCCGTCATGCGTGTTATATCCACTTGGAAAATTATATATTCCACTTGGAAAATTCAGACCTCTCCTCCTTCCCTTTTTATGCTTTCATTGTCACAAATTATTTCTGTTTATGCTGTGAGTTCATGTCTAAGTTTCAGTAGTAAATTGACTTCTTTTTCTTTTTTATCTCCTTTACCTTTTTGGTATACTTAAGGGTGTAAGTGCTCTTTTCTGAGTAGGCATTGCCATTTCCTGCTTCTGTCTGTCTGTTAGTCATCTTACTCATAGTTTTGTATCTTTTTGTTCTTCAGTATTTCATGTAATGCAGGCCTTGTAGTAGAAAATTCCCTCAGTTTCTGTATATCTGGAAAGGACTTTATTCCTCTTTCATATCTAAAGGATAACTTTGCTGGATATATTTTTCTTGGCTGGTAATTTCTCTTTTTTGGTAGTTTCAATATTTGATTCCACTCCCTCCAAACTTGTAGAGTTTCTGCAGAAAAATCTGATGATAATCTAATGGCCTTTCCTTTGTAGGTTACTGTTTTCTTTTCCCTGACTGTCTGAAGAATTCTTTTTTTTTTTGTCATTAATTTTTGGCAGTTTCAATATTATGTGCCTTGGAGAAAGCACATTTTAGAATTGAGATAATTTAGTGTTCTCTTTGCTTCTTGGATTTGAGGATCCAGTTCTTTCAATAGGTTTGAGAAATTATCATTGACTATTTGTTTGAATAGGCTCTCTGCCTTTCTCCTCTCTTCTCCTTCTGCTATACCCATTATTCTTATATTGCTCTTTCTGGTGGAGTTTCTTGTAGAGTTCTTTCTTTTAACTTTCAAGTTTCTCTCTTCCATCTGCGTCATTTCCAGATTTCTATCTTCAGTATCACTGATTGTTTCCTCCATCTGGTCAGCTCTATTTCCTAAGCTGGCTGTGGGCCACAGAGGGTGTACCTGTAGCGTGATTCCTCTCCTTTCCAGGGACCAGAAATTAAAAAAAAAAAAAAAAAAAGCAATCAAAATTGCTTAAAGAAAATGAAATAATTTAAATTACATTTAGATTTTAGGCAAATAATACTTTCAACTTTACTGTATTTGCTCAAATATGTTGTTAGTATGAAGAGCTCAGGATAGGCTTATTATATACATAGGAACATCTATGCCTGGAGCCAAGCAGTGCTTTTCCCATTATAGATATTACAAGTGCTCTACCTCACATTTTTATTAAGTTTATATACTGCATAGTAGAATCCAAGTAAGTGGACTGCCTATGGAAATAAATTTCCTAGGAACTCATGGTCTTCAAAAAGACCATATGCTTTCCTCATGACTGGGAACAATAAGCACCTTCTTTGAGTCCATATTTCCAACTGTGGTGAGAGAGGTTTCTTCTCTGTTTAACCCCACATGGCTTTTGGCTTTCTTTGAGCCTGGCTGGATGACCAGATTTGATATGTTTAAACATCTGGATCACTGATGGAGACAATAAATACAGTATATTTCTCTTAGGTTTGAAAGGAAGTTTACATAGGAATTATGTGAGAACAGAGGTTATACCTTTTTTGGATTATTTTCCTTACATTCTTTTAAAAATAATTGGCATGGTAGTTTATTATATAAGTAATAGTTGATTTTAATCAGTAGTTTATTTCTTATAATTTCAGTTTAAAATATAATCATGATGGGAAGGGATGAGTGGAGAGTATGATTAAGGAATTGGATGTGTAAATATAGCCTCCTTAGTTAAATTACATGTTAATACCACAGGCAACCATTAAAACGGTAATAAGAAAAGTATAGGACCCAAAAAAGGAAATAAAAAATTTACCAAGTGAGTAGCTTATTGAGCTCATGACGCTAGTGAGCATTTTTAGGGCAGCTAAGCCAGGCTTCCCTGAATTATCACTGTTTGGCTACATTATCAGTGACTGAATATTAAATAGGATGGAACAAGATCCTTATAGGATAATTCTTCTGTTACTTTTGCATGTAGGTTAATAAACAGGCCTGGCTTCCATGCTGGACACTGATAGAATATATACTTTTGAGTAAGAATTCTCAAGAAGGGAACTTTGCTTGTGGCTTAGGTATGCTTTTGAAAGGGCTTACCAGTTTCTTATGAAAATTTAATAGAATTTATGATATAAAATGAAATATTGGATTAACTTATGACAGGTTGTCTTTAATGACAGTTTAGGATACAAATAACTCATTCCAGAGACCATTCACCTAAGGCTTTTAAATTAAATTTTCTAAGTACTTTGTATGTTCAACCCTACATTTAAAGCAGGCAGTGCTCCACTCAGGGAAATGAAACCACTTATGGTCATACAATAATAGATTCAGATTGGCCTTTCAATAAAGAGGTAAGTGTACCAAAAATCTGAAAGGCATTACTGTAAATAAAAATCTTTATTAAGAACTGAAGAGTGCAAATTGATTTTAAAGCTTGTTTTGTCCTTTCTGACACATGATAAAATACAATAATGATAATCAATATTAAAATGCTTCCTAGGAAGGAGGATTCCTGAAGTAATACAGAACTCTAGTCCCACAGACAAGAAAGCATGACTTATTGCCTTTCATGAGGATGGTCTAGTGCGTAAAAGTGATGGGTTATCTGTTGTAGGATTCTATGAGTGAGACCCAGGCATGAAAGCGAAGAATGAGTTCCCTATTAGGTTTATTTGTGTCTTGGTCAGAAGCATTGTCCTTAACTCCAGCAAGGACTCTTTGTTCACAAGAAGTTTTTACCCAAGTCAGTTAGTCAATGTTTGTTACCTGTAGGGTGTTTTGGCAAATAGGTCTGGATCCAAGGAAATTTGCTTAAGTTAGTAATAGACGAAAAAGGTGTTCTCTCAATAGTTTTCTGTATCTTTTTTTCTCCTTTTTAATCCAATCTCTTCCCATAGACTCATCCACACCAGTACTCTCATCCTCCCTATTCTTTTGTATAATGGAATTAATAGAAGACTAAAGCAAACCTAAGGAGTTAGTGACTCAAAGTGACATCCGTTCTTCCTCATTCATCCCGGGGATACTGGCTGTTTAAAAGAGAGCAGGCAATACTTTTCTTAAAAGAGTCAATAACTAAGTATTATACCAATTTTGCGTATTGGGGAATTGAGATTGAGAGAGAATATACCACTTATTCAAGATCACACATGAAGTTGTGGAATCAGAATTTGCACCCAGATCCAGTTAACAACTAGGTACCTGAGCACTGAGCTCTATTTCCCAATCTCTCGCAGACAGACTGTAGACAATTCCTTGTGTAGGAAGATGAGGAGGAGTTCCTGGTCTCCCACAAACTCATGCTTCATATCCCCCAAATCTGCCTGCACACGAGAGCCATTCATCAGGCCCAGGCCCCCTTACGGAGCTGCCCTGCGTGCATGCTGGCTTTGCCTCAGCCTTGGCCTTCCTTTAAATTTACAGCAAGCCTTCATTGTTATGATTTTGACTCCTTCCCGTTCTACATTTCTTCTCATTCTCTCAGGTGTCTGCTCTCCTGGGGACTGTGGTTCCGTTCCCCTCCTCACCTGCCTCATGAGACTTGGGAAGTTCTGACGGCACAGCAAGGACAGAAACACAGGGCATAGAAGATGCTTTGAATTAGTTTTTTATTCTTATTGATGAAATTAAACACTTAACTATCCAAGTAGAAAGAATGACATAAGACTTTAATAACTTCAAAATCCATCTTTATCTGTTTTTCTCTGTATGCATGTCCAGCTAAATCCAGGCCTTTAATTATTTTGGACAAGTCGCAGTAACCTTTAGTGTAGGTTTCTTTCACTGCAGGACATGAAAAAAAAAAAAGTTCTCTATAGAAGGAATAACCTTATAAAAATGACTTGAGACATTTGCTTCTCTTATGTTACTCACTTAAGAGTAAATGTAAGTAAGGTATTAGGGTTCTCCAGAGAAACAGAATTATTAGGATGTATATATACATCTCTTTATATATACAATCTCTTTTTATAAAGCGTTTGATTATAAGGAATTGGCTCCTATGGTTATGAAGGCTGACAAGTCCCAAGATCTGCAGGGTGAGCCAGCAAGCTGGAGACCCAGGAGAGCTGATATTTTAGTTCCAGTCTGAGGGTGAAGGCCTGTGAGCCATGAGAGCCAGTGGTGTAAGGTTCAGTCCAAACGCTGGCAGGTTCGAGACTCAGGAAGAGCTGATGTCTTATTTTCAGTACAAAGACAGGAAAAGACTGATGTCCCATCCCAAGGCAGCCAGGCAGGAGGCAGGCGGAGTTTCCTTTTCCTCATTGGAGCGTGTGGGGACAGAGTCCCAGAGAGCAGATTCCAGGCTCTCGACCTCATGTGAAAAGGTGCTGGCTTGGGTAGTAGATGGCCATCAGCTGTGACTAGTTGGTCCTCAGTTGTTACCAGTTAGCCATTAGCCACTGATATAACTGCCGTGGCTATGCTAGGGGGTTGGTTTGCAGGCAGAAAAGCGCATCGTGTGGCTCCTACTTCCTGTGTCTCGCCCGGCGGCCAGGAAGACTGGGGTGCAGGAAAACCCCTTATTGGGGTACTGGCAGATGTTTGCTCCCTGTGTCTCCGACCAGCCGCCAGTGGGAATATAGTGGTATGATTCTTCTATCTATGGCTCCGTGGGTGTTCCTTTTTGGCCTCACCATATCCTGGTTCTCATTGGGGAGCAGGACCAGAGACCCTGCATGACAAAGGGTTAGCGTTTTCATTCTGCTCAGGTCTTCAACTGATTGAATGAGGACCTTTCCCATTAATGAAGGCAATCTTCTCTAATGATTCTACCGATTCAAATGTTAATCTCATAGAAGACAAACAAGCAAACAAACAAACAAACCAAAAACCCTCACAGAAACACTAAGAATAATGTTTGACCAAATATCTGGGCACCTTGTGGCCCAACCAAGTTCACACATGAAATGAACCATCACAAATAATGTTTCTGAATATGAGTAATGTTTTCATTTCTGTGCTCAGCTATTTCTTACAGCTAGCTATACATAGGATGAGCATTGGTCCTAGTTACCCAGGATAATAGATTTGGTAATTCTTGTTGTCCTGACTATTAATAGTGTCTCCTATTTCTTGCAAAAGTCTAGGTGACATGGACTTCTGCCTATACAGGTTTTAATGCTATGGCAGATTTAAGCTGTATTTTTTGACAATACCTAGCTTAAAATAATTTCCTTATTTTCCTCCCCAAGTGAATTTACCAATATATCCCTTGTTGCTTTTGCATTTTTGTCTCCTCTCTTCCCTGAGTTTGTTCTTCCTGATTACTCTTCTGTTTGTGATTGTGGACTTTGTTTATTTCTTTCTCCTCCTGCATATACTGTGTTTCCATGAAAATAAGACTGGGTCTTATATTAATTTTTGCTCCAAAAGACGCAGTAGGGCTTCTGTTCAGGGGATGTCATCCTGAAAAATCACGCTAGGGCTTATTTTTCACTTAGGTCTCATTTTGGGGGAAACACGGTACCTACCCATATAGTCAGTGTCTATGAACTCTGGTCAGCTGGCAGGGATTGGTTTCTTCTGTGTCTATTAATACTAGTTATAATTTCTCACATTCAATCAATGCTAGAAAAATTTGAGAAGGTGAGATCAGCAGGCACATTAACCAGATTATTTAAATGTTTAATGCTAATTTTATGGCTTATACAGAAAAGCGTTCACACTTGTCTGTTGTGGTAGTAGCTAAGCTGATTAGCGGGCAGAGCTAATGAGACCAGCATCATCTCACATCCTAAGACCGTCCATTGTTTGGGCCTTATCTCTAGCCAAGGCCTGCACCTGTGGTCTTTCCTTTCATCAGCCAATGAGGGTGCTGTTGTTGGTTACAGGGAAACAGTTTGCCTGAGAAAGAGACAATCAGCTTCTTTTAGGAGACTAGCAAAACAATCCGTGGCACCCACTGGGGGAGGCAGGTGTCTCAGCAGGACAATCTTCTTATGTTAAGGTCAGCAAGTTATTAAATATTCTCCATAGGGAGGTGCTTGAATTAAATAATTAGTGAGTGTGAAGTACTTTAAACTGCTGATTATTGTGCCTTGTGGGTCTACTTTGCAGATGATCTGCAGTCAGTGAATCTAGAACGAGGCGTGGGGCTCAGGCTGATGTTCTCTCTCACTTACCTCCTCTCTCTGAAGTGTTTATAATTATATCATGGATGGGTTTTGGTATTTTACAGCATTTACCAATGTAATCTACCATTGTGAGTTCTCAAACTTTGGTACCTGAGAAAACAGGGCAAGATAACTAAGGAAAGCTTTTCAGGAGAAAAGGAAGATTAGAAACACTAGGTTAGCAAAACTGCTCACACTATTAATCATGCATCGCTGTACTAACGAGAACGATGAGTTTGTGTTGTACAGGAAAAAATACCTAGAAATAGGGCTCAACTTCTGATAAGTCTGTTATGGGCTGCTTATTGCAAATATTCAATTTAATCTCCTGTTGTACCATGGAGTTTTGAAAGGCAGAGAAGTAATTATGTCCATCCCTGGAAGATCCGGCTCTTCCCATAAAGAATTACAGCCAGCTCCAGAGGTGATTTAAGAAGCTATCTGATATGTACAGTATGTAAAATTGAATAACCCATAGTTAATCATGTCAGTATGGTTTTCAATAGATTTTAAAGAATGTATCTTTGTTAATGAGCTTGCTGTGTTTAGTAGCCTCACCTTTACTATGCAAACCACAAGGGAACATAATAAAATTTAAATATATAGCACTCACTCAAAAGTTGGTATGGAATTAATTAAATGCACTTGACACTATTAGTTTTAAGTAAAGGATTTGTAGGAGAGAGGAGGATGAAATTAAAATTGACTATGTTATAGAAACCCGAAATGTTACGGCCTTACGTATATGGGGTAGGATGAAGTGAATCATTAGAAATCAAGGCTGTTAAGATAAAGGAGAATGAAATATTTCAAAGTATTTGTTCAAGGTATTAACTCATCACATGAAGGAAAGAGGATTTCTGGAAACGATCTTCACTCACATTCCCTTAGCCTTTCATTACTATACCTCTTTTCCATGTGATTTGAAAAGGAAAGGAAAAAGATGGGTAAGACAGTGTACTAGGCCAAGCTTGAGGAAAACTGATTACTGCGTGTAGCGTTTGGACAGATGGACTGTGGGGGCTTCTTGGAGTGAGTGAGAGAGAGAAGGAGGGAGGGAGGAAAGGAAAGAGAGAGAGAGAGAGAGAGAGAAAAGTCTAATTAACCCTCTGCATTTTAGCTAGAGAAACGAGAGCAACATCACAGTCTCATTAGGATGGTTCTGAGTGGCAGCATATGCAGTGGTTGAAAGAAAGCATGGAGTCTGAATCCAGACTGCCTCAGGTTATGAACCCTACTGTCTCAGGTACTAGTTGCATGTCCTTAGTTGGATTATTTAATCTCCCTGGGCATCAGTTTATTGGTCTGCAAAATGGGGATAATATTCGATTGCTATGAAAATTAAAGTAGCTAGAACAATACATGGGACATTATAAGCACTATATAAATGCTTGTTATTAAATAAAGTGATATTAAAACTACTGTTAATACAATGAAATTGCTGTTATTAAATAAAAATATATAAATTACTATTAATGACCATGAAAGATAATGCAAAATTAAATTTCTAGTCCACAGTTGAGAACAGATTAATTGTGATTAATTATTAGGCAATGAATTATTTCATAATTAACTTTCAAGAAAGACAGTGTGATATAGAGGAAAGGCAACTGGGCTTTAGAGACCAAACATCTGAGTTAAAATAGGGACTCCACCATCAGTATATTCGAGATTGAAGTCCTCCTCTTTTCTTGCAGACGCACTTTTTCTCCTGCGGACCCTCTTTCAATCAATAGGACCAACAGTGACTTTCCCCTCTCTCTTCTTCAATTCAGCCCTTGCCAGGCAGAGCTAACATGAGGACCCTTGTACGTACTATTTCACTTGGGCTTTTGCCATAATCTTCCATTCTAGATCTTGACTATCCAAACCATCTGATATTCTGCTGCTGGATTAACTTTCTTAAACCACTTCTTATGATTCTGTTTCACCCCTGCTTGGCCACCTTCCATGATTCTTCATTTCTTAACAAAATAAAGTCGGTCGTTATTTGCAGGGTGCTCTAGACTTTTCGTGACACGATCTCAGCCTCAGTCCTTGGCTTCATTATGTTCCTTGTTGAGCCAACCAAACTCGGTCAAACCCATCTCCTGCCCTGCCCATTGCTCATGTTCCTTTTTTTCTCTTCTGGTCTTCCTCACCTCCACCCCCCAACTACAAACCTGACTTTTATGAAGGTTTTGTCCTGTCTCTGATTTTCCAGGGTTCTCGTCTCCTTTAAGATATTCTATACATTCTAGTTGCTCTTACATTATAACAATTGTTATTACAGTTATGTGGCCAGATGTCTTATTTCTGCTCAGTGTACCTAAGTTTTATAAGGTTGGGCTGGATTTTTATCATCTTAATATTCTTTGCACTCCTTACGGTATTGCCTTAAACTTAGTAGGCACTCACATATGTGATGAATAAATCAGTTAATAAATAAATGCCATTAACTGCCTGACCCAAGAAATCTCACTTTTGGCTTGAATTTCCTTAAAATAAATAATAATATAACGCCCTTTACTATAAAAAGGAGATTCTCCATCTTATTTTTGTTTTCCTCCAGCTTATAAAGTATGTGATTCTAAATCGTTCCATGCTATCATAAAGAAAAACTGCCGCATATTTGAAATAAGTACAAAAAACTCTTTGTATATAATTACTGTTTCAGTTTTCTCAGCTTCGTACTTACATTATTTTAATGTCCTGCTAATGTTAGCGTATTAAGCCAAATGCCATTATTGTTTAAAAAGTAATTAATGAAAAAGAAATTTTTCTGAAATGAATGCATAATGGGATTTTCAATGGCTAGTTGAATCTGTTTATACCAAGGTTTTCATTATGTGACAGATTTTCCCAAAATTTGGGGTTGTTGATATTTGGTAAGAAACACGGGGCTTATATATTTATTTTTATTTTTATTTTAGGTAAGTTGATTATTGTTACGGGTTCTTCCTTTTTAAGGGTTTTTACATTTTTTGATTCCAGATTTTTACTGTTTTATTATCAGCTACATCCAGTCTCCTGCACAGACGCACTAGTTCAGCATTGCTGCCGTGATCCAGGGCTAATGAGCAGGCCTGACAGAGTTTTCCATGTTTATGGTGAGTGGCTGCACTCTGTATCTTTGAGTACACAGAGGGTGTGATGCAACCTGGAGAATAATTGAATCTGTGGAACAGCAAGGTACTTCCTGATGGCATTTCACTGTATCTTCAAAGAATGTATGACAGGGGATGTCATTTTCAGTCATCATTCAGTTAAAGAGCTAGATGCGTGCATTCAAATTCTTGACTTAGTTTGAAAGTTCTATTGCACTGAATGTTTGAATTTAAAAATATTACTACCTAATATGCAAGCAAAGTAACTCCAGTGCTTATCTTGCATCCTATTTGAGAGAGACAATGAGAGTTTCTGTAATGTGTTTGCAGCAAGACTGATGATTTGAGGTCATTTGATCACATGACATAATGTTTATACATCTGTGACTCTCCATGTGTAGGAAGTTTTTTTGTCTTATGAAAAGATTGTCACTGACAGTTCCTCCTTTGGAGATTGGAATAATTGAACATTCAGTTTATAATTGCTTCTTTGCATTGCTTTGTATTATGGAGTAGGGTACAGCCCAGAGAGCTGTGATAGCTACACACATCTGTATGGATCATACAGCTGATTATGTGAAGAGATGAGGTTTGAGCCCTAACCTCCTAACTCAATGCAGTGCTCTTCTACAAATTCTCTAGTCCGCTTAAGTTTTAAAATTCTCTGGAGAACTGACTTTGCTTTCTGGACTGATTGATATAGGATACCTAAAATCTGTTATTAACTGAAAACTGTTAGTTGTTTTTAAAACTCCCTTTACTATAATAATGCAAGTTCTTTTTCAAAATTCTGAAGTAGTTTGGGACTTTTTGCTGAGAGTTTTAAAGGTCTCAAAACACCTCACCCTGCTTTAGCTTAGAGGAATCAAAGGAATACTTCAAAGATCTCAAGTTTGAAAAATATCAGAAACTCCTACTTGTAAAATAGTTCAAAGCAATCACAGGAGAATCATGAGGGATTTGTGTGGAAAGTTAATATCCAAATATATTTTTCCTCTGAAATTCACATAGGTTTCTAAATTCAGTTTTATTAGCGTTTTTATAAATTCTCTCACAACTCTGCAGTTCAGCATCACCTGAAATCATAGCCTCCACTCCAACTTTGATGTTGAGATAGCTGTCATCGCTCACAGACAACGGAGATACCCGCTTTCCCTCTATTCACCCTCTGCTTCTCTTACATGTGGAAATAGAGTTTGTCTAAAATATTTGATTTTTCTCCGCCTCTGTTTTTATAGGCAACTTCAGATTTGCATTTTTATGACTCTTCTCTCAAAACCCATTGGCATTGCTGTTGAGTTTTAATGGCTCTTTGTTACTAGTTTTTAAATTAGTGCATCATTACTTATTGTTCTGCGTGGGTTTGTATGTAAGCTCCGTTCTATTCCCTAATATTTTTTCCTGGCCCAGTTGATTCCTAGTATCTATTGGTGTGTGTGTGTGTGTGTGTGTGTGTGTGTGTGTGTGTTTGTGTATCACTAGTGCAAGAGCCCAGTATTAATACTACAGAAGAGTATTAATAATTACTGAGCCATTACTTCTGTTTATAAATGCACACAAAGTCAAATGGGTCCACATCTATCAGAGCTTCGGTGAATTAACATGAAATAAAATAATAGGCTGAAGTTTTGGTTAAAAAAGAAAAACTTGAATCACATAAATGATTCCAAAGTAACAGAAGAGCCGTACTCGTGAGCCGGCAAGAGAAGCATTGGGGACACGTGGGGAGGGGCCGGAGGGAAGTCAGAGACCTTTATGATACTTAAACTCTACCTTCACAGTTGCTAAGAACTACATGTAGTTTATTCCAATGGTGCAGCTACACGCAAGGACTCGGGCAAAGAAGAATCAACTGAAATAACATTTGCACAAACTTCTCAGAACCAAAAAATGCCAAGGACTGAAATTTGTGAATACAAACCTAAATGGTCATATATATTGCAATAGAAGAGCCTTGCACTAAGCAAATGTTCCGGCATATTTGTTGAGTGGAGGAATGAAGACAACCTAAGTCTTAGAGATACAGTGCTGCTGAGGGCCCAGCTAAATGGCGAGGGGATGAAGGATGAAAACCGGTGTTCCCAATTTCCCAAGCCTTTCTGGCGCACCCAGAGTTGCAGTAGATATGAACTGACCCCTCTGTAGGGTGCAGTACCTTTCTGGTAAGGACTCATTGAGGCGGGACTCCAAAGGGTGGGAATAACATCCAAACCAGAACCGTCTTGCTTAGGGATTTTGCAAACAGGAGAAAGAACTCCTATTTTTGAATTTCTCATGTGAATAGCAGTAATATGTTAGCTTGGAGCTGCCTCCAGTCATATTTCCAGGCCCTGGTGACAGCTGGCCCAAGAGAAGTAGAGGTGAAATTTAAAGAGGAGGAGAGAGCATCCAGGTGGCATTTGAATTCTTGGATCCAATACGGGACGTCAGATCCACTCCTTGTCTTTTCTCCCTGCGAATGCTCTGTTTAGGTGTGAGCTTGAGTGAGGACCACCTTTCTGATGCTACAGTCACCTGTAGGCGGGGAGGAGGCACTGTGATGGCCTGGCCTGCCCATTTGCAGCCAGCAGCGGAGTCCACGACCTGAACAGGGAGCGCAGCACATTCACGACCGGCTGGACGTTATCATGAGCAAGGCCACCACACCAAGTTGTGTCTCCTATAACATGTCACATTTAATAACAGCTTTATTTCAGAAATAAATCACTTGGAAGAAAAACTTCTCACCAATACAGCGCATTTAATTTTCAACCTCAAAGTCAATAAACGGGTCCTGATATTTTAGATTTAAGCCTTACTAGCAATTTAAGACAGACATTCTAGGCCAGAATTCAGCTAATCTGCCACGGAGGCAATCTACACCTTTTGTGAAGCCCTGTTACCATAACTGTGTACATGAATGCTGCAGGAGACGGTGAGCTTAAATGTGTCCTTGCTGAGGAGACAGGCGCAGTAACCCAGACCTAGGTTCAAATCCTGATGGCAACTCATTGCCTAGGTGATCTTAAGCCCATCATTGACAGTTTTCCTTTGTAAAATGAGGATCATAATGATGACCCATAGTGTGGTTGTGAGAAGTAAAAGACGATGAACAAAGCAGAGCTTAATAGGCTTTTTTCCAGTATAAGCATCCGCATATCTTTCTTTCCTTTGGTTGGCATTTGAGCTTCTGTTAATTCTTATTCTGCTGCAAAAATACGCATGTCTGGGTCGGGGTGGGGTGGGGAGGGGCGAAGGTGATCTCGGCAGCAGAGTATAAGAGCTTTTATACACCTGGTTTTTTGGTTTATTGGGACCTCTTCACTGTTATTCAAGCTTTGAGCAGCTGAGCCAAAATAGTCATCGTGATTGTTCCATTGCAGTGTGTTCCCCAAAACCTGCTTTTCCCCAGTGCTGTACAAGGTGCTTCTCATGCAAGTAATCTTTGACGCAGACACAGAACCGCTGCAAATAGATTTTTCCTTAGCTGAACCTCCTCCCAGGCACTTAATCCTCACGTTAGGTCATTTCCTAACTTTCTTCTGTTGTTATTTGTCCCTCATACCAATTAAGAAGTGAGTATCAATTTTTGTTGTCTTTTCCACAGCTAGAACTACTCAGTCAACAGGAAACTCCACCTTCCCTCATTCTCTGGTCATCAACTACCCCAGACTCCATTATTGGTGGATTATATTCAAGGGTGTGCTTGTCTTTGATGCTTTAGATCCACTAGGCCCTGACAGGTTTCAAACACCCGGTAACTATAATTATCACCGTCATAATTGTGCTCAGCATGTTACACCTGCTAGATGACCTGACATCTGTCAGTGACCTCATTGGTCACCAGATTCCATTCTTTTTACTAATCTGATTGGTTGTCTTCTTCTCCATACCATGTGTGTCTTATTTGAAACAGTTCACTCGATCAAGAAGGATTGCCTTTCTTCACACAACAGAACCTTCTTTGGACAAGAGTATATGAGTTAAGACTGTACCCTACTGAAACATACAAACAAGCTCTAGCAGCTCCGCAGCTGTTATATTTATAAAAAAATAATGAAAATCATTTTCTTGTAAGGTCACTCACCACAAATGTAGTGACACACAGATGCTAGTAATAAGCCTATAAATAAATGCTTACGTGTTTCATTTTCTTGATCGGAAAGATTCATAGTCAGTTGTGACATTTCTCCGTGGGAACATCTTTCATGTTCAAGAACGGTTTTATTATTACTGCCTTTTGAAACAAATGGGATATTTGGAAACAACAGATAATTGGTAAAAATGTCCTTGCCCTAGTGCTAAGAAACTTTGAAGAAGAGTTTTCAGCTGTTTTGAAGAGTTGTTTTTTTTTGTCTCTCTCTGCTGATAGCTTGTAAGTAACACAAGTCGTAATTCCCACTGGTGCTATGGGCTAGCTATTGCTTTAGCATGAAAAAAATGAAACTGTTTATACCAGCCATCTATCAGAATAACTAGACCCAACTGTTCAAAGGGGGAGCAGAAGAGACCAGGAAGTGATTTTGCCATTAATTGTACTGTGTTTCACCTGAAGTAATTATATGTTTGGAAGAACTGTGTTCTATGTTAGATTCTTTGCTCTCCCAGACATATATATTATCCCTGCCTTTCCCAGCCTTTCTTTCAACTTACCTCTAATGGTGAAAAGTAGGTATTGGACATGTGAATTACCTTTACAGTCATTGCCTCTATTGAGTTGAGGAGTATGTTAGCTTATGATGTGAATTCAGGGGGGGGGGGGGGAATGCTGCATAGTAAGCATGACTCTGAGCAGTAGTATGTCTAAGTAAAAATAATGAAAAGGATGTGATGTAGGAGTCAGTCCTGGAGACAAACACGATAACTCAAGTGGTGAGATATTTTGGCGTTATAGATTGGTTTCTGGACCAACGTATAGTCTTTCTTAGCACCATTACATTTAAATCAAATTGAGCAAGCTTTTATCAGGCACTTTAACGTAGACTAAGCCCATTTGTCTTTTAAAAAGCAGCAAATTGGGAGGAGATACCAATTTGCCGATGCTCCCTCTTCAAAACCAGGTCCAGGGAAGATGTCTTGCAGTATAGGTTTTATTTCCTCTGATGGATCTAGTTTCCAGTGAATGTGACGTTCAAGACTGTGGATCATCTCTTCTGTCCTGCGGAGAGAGATTGGGTTGCATCTCAAATCATCATGGGTACAAGATATGTATAATGCAACCCCAGCAGCATCAGTCTGTGAAGAGGGCTCAGGCCCTTTCATCGTGCTTTCCCTTAGCTGCTGTGTATCTTGGGGCTGGTGCCTCGCAGGACCATTGCTTCCAGTTCTGTTCCATTGAAGTGAGGGCAGAGGCTTATCTTTAACTGGCTTATTTCATCCTGATGTTTGTTCATAAAATGTGTATGGAAAGACTTAAAATCATTTTATGGTCTCTGCAATGGTGTTTCTCAGGTGCTCTGATGAACATGCTGTGTATTACAATAAATGACTAGACATTCTGAATAATCGTTTTCTTTGCTTTAAATTATAGTGTATAAATAATACTCGAAGGGATACTCCTATAGTTTGAGCTCTCAAATGATTGTGATTCTTATCTGATGAAACTTATACAGAAGTATAAACAAACATACAAAGATTTCTTAGGTGTCCTGACTTAGGTTTCTGGGGAAACTGACTCATTTGCTAACAGAGAAGACACTTTCTGTTCTAGTTGACAAAATGGTGTCCTAAATGATATTGGTTGATTCTTACCTCACGGGAAATTATAACACAACTTTGGCAAGTTGTAATAGCTTCCTGTGGCTGCTATAACAAATTACCACAAATTTCTGTTGGCTTAAAACTACAGACATTTATTCCCTCATAGTTCTAGAGGTCAAAGGTCTGAGATCAGTTTCATAGGGGCCAAATCAGGGCTGCATCTCCTCAGGAGGCCCCGAGGCAGAGTCTGCACCTGCCTGTTCCAGCTTCTGGTGGCTTCTGCCATTTCTTGGCTTGTGGCTGCATCATTCCAATCTGCCTTTGTGGTCACACAGCCTTCTCTTCTGTCTGTAGAAGAATCTCTCTCTGATTCTCTCTCTCTCTCTCTCTCTCTGATTCTCTCTCTCTCTCTCTGATTCTCTCTCTCTCTCTCTGTCTGTCTTTCTTTAAATTTGTTGGGGTGACAATGGTTAGTACAATAATAGGTTTCAAGTGTACATGTCTGTAATGCATCATCTGTATATCACATTGTGCCCTCACAACCCAGAGTCAGTTCTCTTTCCACCACCATATATTATGTTTGACTCCCTTTACCCTCTTCTACTACCTCCTCCCCCCTTACCCTCTGGTAACCACTAAATTGCTGTTTGTGTCTATGGGCTTTTGTTTCTTTGTTTGTCTTGTTCCTTTGTTGCTTTCAGTTTTATATCCTACATGTAAGTGAAGTCATATGGTTCTCAACTTTTTCTGTCTGACTTATTTCGCTTAGCATAACAATCTCAAGATTCATCCGTGTTGTTGCAAATGGCAGTCTTTCATCTTTTCTGATTTTCTCTTGCAAGGTTGCATGTGATTGATTTATGGCCCACCCTGATAATCGAAGATAATTTCCCCATCTCAAGATCTTCAACTTGTTCACATCTACAGAACTCTTCTTTTTTTTTTGGTCATATAAAATAACACTCACAGATTCTAAGAATTGGAGGCAGGTATCTTTTGAGGACCCATTATTCATCCTAGCACATAAGTGTTACCAGGATGTTTAATAGAGAAATACCTTCATCTAAATTATTAACAGCAGTGCTTTTCAGAAATTAGCAACATTCTTTACTAAGAATATTGAGAATCTAAATTGGCAAATTTGGGGACAATTTGGTTTATGAACCAGAATGTTACAAAACACAAAGGTGAAACTTGCAGACTATAGATTCAGTTTTGTTTGGAATTATACATTAGAATGTGTGTAAGTTTTAGATTAGGTGTTTGTTACCATTGCTTGTCCACAATTTTGGATATTTTCTAAAATTTAGAGCTTCTCTGTTATGTCAACATTTTCTGGCCTGCAGATATTGAGATGAGAAGTTTAAAATGGATTTTCTTTCTCATTAATAAATGAATTAGATAGTATTTACATGCTGCAAGCTGTGAAAGACACTGCACAACAATTGTGCTTTTTTCCTTCCATATTAAGGGACTTGCCTTTTGTTATATAAGACTTCGATAACATGGTACTGGTCCCTTAGCTTTCATATTAATCCCAGGGTCTCCTTTTTGGATAACCAGACCCAGAATCTGCTCCACAATGGTAATCATTGGGTTCCATGTGAAACCGAAACTCCCTTCCTGACCCCAGCTGTTCTTATTACATCTCTTTTCCATTACATATTCTCCAATTAGGAGGCTTTGTGTTACCATTTGGTTCTTGTAGTCCTGAATTGCTCTCACCATTGCTTTGATGCTGACCATAGCTTAGTGGCTGGCTTCATATTTCTGTGTACAAATATTCCTGGGCAGTGATTGTGTCCCAGTCCTCTTTCTGTCCTGCCTGCCCCAGGTGTCTCGCAACATGGTTATGCTTCTTGACTCCAGACTACAATTATGTAATTGTAAAAAATAATTGAATAAACCTGAACAGTATGGTCAGCAGGTCTGAAAAGTCTTATTTTCCCTTAGCTGAATTAAGAGAATGAGTAGTTCAGGCTGGGTTATTGGCGTGCTAAATGTAGACTACAAGAAACATAATGATTATACTCACCTGTTTTTTAGAAAAGATTGCCCCCCAAACATTGATTCATTTATTTAGCCAACAAAAATATTTCCATTGGCCAGGATTTTTGCCAGGTGATGGGGATAAAATGATAAGCAAAAACAGACTTGCTCTGGGTCCCATTGGGGCTTACATACTAGTGGGGAGAGTTGGATATTAAATCAGACGGTCATAAAAAAATTGCAAGTTTCAATTATGAGTGATAAAAGATCTATTTCACTAAAAGTCACAGCATGTAATTGGTTATTCAACCTAGTTGAGGGGAGGCATTCAAAGAAGGTTTCTCTTAAGAAGCAGTATGTTTATGGGGATTTGAAGAATGAATGGATATTAGCAGGCTGGGATGGTGGAAATGAGGAGAGAGCATTCCATGCAGAGAGCGCATGTGTAAATGGCCCGTGGTCAGAGGGAGCATGGCATGTTGAAGGAATTGAAATAAGACCGATGAGCCTGAAACAAGAAGTCATTTGAGTGCAGTAATGTTGGTGGGGTAAGAATCAGATTATCTGTTTTTTTGGCCTTTTAAATATTTGGTCTTGCCAGAAAATCATAGGAAACTATTGGATACTTGAGGCATAAGTATGGTGTGATCAGGTTTATGTTTTAAAAAGGATACTCTGTATAGAGATGAGTTTACAGGAAAGTAAGAATGAATGTGGGAAGGGTAGTTAGAAGACGACTGTAAAAGAGAAATGAAAAAATGGCCAATTCTATTTTTCAGAATTCTTTGATTTTTTTTTTCTTCTGGTTTTCAGCATTGTGCTTGGATCAGTGTGTATTGATTTAAAGAAGAATATATAGATCTAGCTATGACTTGATGTGGGAGAAAAACTCAGACTCGGTATGCTGTGTCTTTAGTTTCTCTGTTGTTTGTCCCTGATGCCCAGACTCAATTTGGAAGACTTGCAAGTTCTTTAGCATTTTGCAAATGCAGAGATTAAAGTGTTCTAAATATAGGAAATCACTCATTCATGCATTAGGGAAAGAAGTTAGAGAAATTCTAGGGATATAAGGTAGATATCCCACCTCTCAATCCTTGTGGACCAAAAGTGATGGAGCAAAATTTAAGGTCTGATTAAGACTGCAAGATTCCTGAGGTTCTTAGTAATTATGCAATAGAAATTTAGTCCACATTGGCAGGAAATTAGTCTTTGTAGGATAAGATGATAACTAGGTCAGTTGACAATATGGTGCAAATATTTTGAGCTTAAGAGGTCATTTTGATGGCTTCATTAAGACTCAAATATTCTATTAAAATGAAGATATTCTAAATTTGTCAGGCTTTAGAAAAAGAAATCCAGGAATTACAAGGAGATATTCTAAATTGCAGATGCTTGATGTCTATCCAAGAATTGAATTAATAGCTGCAAAAATATGAAGTAAATGTTTCTGCTGAAAATGCTGTCAAATTTGCCTCAAAAGTATATAAAATATTCTGAGTTAAAGTCGAGGCTTTGAAGCTATGAAAATGTTCCCAGTTGTCTTTGGGAGTTGAGCTTAATGAGGTCTGGGTGGCCCCAGTCGAGAGTCCTGGTACTGTGTCCTGCTCCATGAAGGACAGAACTGAGGCAGCAAGGATGTGCCCTGATTGGCTTTTACAGGGAGGACCAGTATTTCTGTTTCTCTTCCCCCATTTTCTTTGCTTTTCAGAGATCAAATCCAGAGCCTGACATGTTTGTTTACCTGCAGAAGTGGATTCTAGGTTCTAGAGAAAAGAGTGAAAGCACAACCTTAAGGGAAAGAGTAACCTGATGACACAGATTCTCATTGATCAAAGAGGCACATTATCTCAGACCCAGTGCAAATTCTGTGACTCACAGTGGAGTTGTTCCAACCTAGTTGAGAAGGGGGATAACCTGGCAAATAACACCCAAGGTATTATTTCTGGGGTCCATTTAACCCAAGGGTAATTAATTATTCATCTTACTAAAGCCAATTTGTAGGACCCACAGGATGATAATGTAGTAGGTCAATGCAGGTCCTTAGAGTCCTACACGCCTGGGTCAGATCCTGGCTCTACCAATGTTTAGCCATTAGACCTTGGTCACGGTACTTAACTTCTCTAAGCCTCATTTTCTCACCTCTAAAATGGGGGTAATGATGCTATTTATTTCATACAGTTACTGGGAGGATGAGATGACTTCATAAATATAAAGAACGTAGCTCAGTGAAAGACACATAATAAACTAAGTAACTGCAGCAATTACTCCTATTAGGAGGTCTTTCAGATTGTTTATGTTCTTTATCCAGTCCCATCACAGATGGAAAAAGAAGAATAAAAAATTTTCATAGAGTATTATGCCAATTATGCAAATATAATGGATACTCTATGAAAGTAATATAGATAGATTCTCAAAGATAGTTATAAAATTTTAGGAGAAAACGTGTTTTTTTTTTGAAATTCACCACTAAAGCATTGTTATAAACTTTAGTAAAATTTGTCTGATCCATTAAAACATTTATGGCATTTTCCCCACTTTTTAGAGCTACAGATGGAAAAGTGTTAATGGCTTACTGCATGAGTTTTTCTTATATTCAGATATAGTTTATTCTTGAGAAAATACTAACTTTTTAAGTAAATTCTGCAAGTCAGCGACTGAAGGGAATAAACCTAATGCATACATTGAATAGAATATCCTAGTGTTTTCTTGATTTGCTTAAATGGGATAAATCATTGATTTTTTTTTTTTAAATGCAATTTATATGAAAATGTAATTTCTAGACATTCAGCAGCCCATTCACAGGGTAAAAAATTGTTGCCATAAATCCCTCCAAAATTCAGTCTTACATTCTCTTGACAATTAATTTATCAAAATGAAATACCTTTATGCAGGCATGATAGACAACTTATTAATATAAATTTATGGTTTTTAAAGATTCTTATTTTGTTTCAGAAACATGTTATTATTTCTGATTGTTTTGGGTGTTAATACCAATATTGTCGTTAGTGGAAGAAGTATACCAGGTTATATAAGCATAAACAAAACCAGGCTATATTTGAGAAGCACCTCAGAGGAAGTCTTACAAGAAGTCATTTAGGTAATTTAAAATGCATTCTCTCCCCGCCCCCCTTATATTTTGATATGCTACATATAGATACATGAGTTTAATTGCTCTTGGGTGATTATATTCAAAGGAATCACAAAGCTAAATCTTAATCCCTTAATTTCTAAATACCTTAAATTATTTCCCTTGTGATATCTGGCTTACCTCTTCTCTTCTTTGCTAATGAACCCTAGAGAAATTCTTCTAAGAATTCCAACCTACTCCATATGCAAGTACCTGCTGTTGACAGTATTTTGAAAGAACCATTTTATTTATAGGTATTTGGGGGCATCTGCCTCACCCATGATACTTTTTTTTTTTTTTTTTTTAATCTTTCTCCTCTATATAATTGAACACTTGCAGCCATTTTTATTTCACATGATCCCTATCCTCTGAACCTCAGTTCAGCTTAATAAAATTCTCTTTCTATTACTTGAGTTTCTGATATAGTAGTCAATTGCAGTTTTCATTGGCTGAGTTTTTACCACATTTGTCATGTATAATGTGCACATTTTGCCCAAATTAGTGAGGGAAAAATAAGGATGCACATTATACATGGGTAGTACTAATTCCGTATCTATATAAATGATTTTAACTCTTTTATTTATGCTTATGAGTTAAAAGTATAACTCTAGAAATCAATAATGATATCCATATGCAAAATAATACCCTAATACCCTAATTTGTACGATAATCAATTTTGTTGAATTTACGAAGAACTTGCAACCACAAAGAGTTCTTGGCCTTCTGTGATGCGTAAATACCGTAAATTTCTTACCGGTACATAAAATTTCTTGTACCTTGTATTGGTTCTTGTGTTTCGTAATTATTTGTTACATAAAATTTCTTGTACCATAGCATGTTAAAAAATAAATGCTAAAATTCCTTTATAATACAAGAAACAAGTACCAAAATGTACACAAATAAAAATTTGAATTAAAAATTTAAAACAATAGCTTATTTTCCCTGAAAGTTTGGGCCAAAAATGTGGGTGCACATTATACACAGGAGCACATTATACACAGCAAAATACCGTAATTTTGGAGAAACACTGATTCTTAATCTCCTCAGAAAGAGGGCAACCTACTTTACAGAGAGAAAGAAAGAATGGACAGATTATACAGAGAGAAGCAAACTCAAATCCCTGAAGTCCCTTCAAGTCAAAGACAGTAATTTTGTTTCCTGACACTTTCTAGTTCCTGGTTCCAGATCCTCATGAGACTCAACTATTCATGAGTTCCATAAACTATTCCTGTGTCCTTATAACAGAATTCCCTGTGTTTTAATAGCTTGTGTAAGTTTCTGCTATTTGTAACAAGAACTTCTAATAAGGAACTGCATCCCTGACCACTGGCAAAAGGAAACATGGTATTTCATAGTCCAGGAAAGCTTTGTCAACATCCTTGAGGAAGAATTTTTGGATATAATTTATAAAATACAAAAGAGTAAACTACCCAGGCATATCCAAGAGTAATTTTTACAGTCAGGGATTTTTGCCTCTTAATTTTAAAAGCTTATTTGCTCATGTAAACGGTGATTACTGTACATATTATCAGAGACAGGTAATTTTCCTAAAGTCACAGTAGATACATGCCAGAACCAAGATCAATTCCAAGACACATGTTCTCAACTACTTTGCTGTTCTGCCTCCTGAAGTGATCCTAGATTTTTGGACAGTTGCCACACTTGTTCCAGGAAGCACATTTTAAAATTAGCCATATGTGCAAAGGAAGGATACAAATAAAGGAAGTTTCTGGTAGTCCTTATCTACATCCCTTATCCGTTCTAGGTATTCATCTTCTATCTGATTCTGTCCCATTCTCAGTCCCAAGACCACTAGAGAGTAAAATACTTGGATATTACCATTATTCAGTAGCATGTAACTGCCAACCACCTGTCCTTACTGTCCCTGCCTGGACTTTTCTTGTGATTCTGTAGGACCAGGAGTCATATTTGAAATATTAGAAAGCAGGATAATGGCATTGAGAGTCTTCAAAAGAAAGGAGGCTTCTGGTATAAGGTATTTGCTTCTTTATATATTGTATAAGCTAATAGATTTAAGTAATGCTGTGAGTGAACGACCACCTTTGTCAGCTATCACAATTTAAAATTGGGCCCTAAAGACCTAATAGTTCTTATTATTTTAAATAAAGCTTATAGCATTAGGTGATTCCAGTATAATTTTGTTTTAAATGTGTTTAGGTGGTGATCTGTAGTTGACAATGACAAATGAGCACAGCTTAAGGCTCTTTTCATATGCATTGATCCATGCTAAAAAGACCAGTATAGCTTTTATTGCTGTTGTGATTCTGAGAAACAATTGACAAATTTATGGTGAGTCATGTAGCTGTTTTTTTTATGAATGTGAGAATAAACACTATCACTATTATAATGGCTAAAAACACCTTTGATAGAATTACTATAATTTTCATCACTTAGAGAAATTCCATGCCACGTGATTTGGAGGTCATACTTGTAGTGACAGAGATTGGCTTATGTGGAGAGATAACAAGCAAATTGCGTAAGTTGTTATTGTTTCCATGAGTCTAGTAGGAAAAAGGAACAACATCTGGAGTAATTGATAGTGAAGGGGTGAGGGAGATAAAAGGAGATGGACTGGGAAGAATATAATGACTCTTTGTAGCTTTACATCTGTCATAGTTTTTGTGCTACATTAAAGTTTCATTATTTTCACATTTAGTGTTTTCATATTTTTCCATCCCCTTCTTTCTGCTAAATTTACCAAGTAATACAATGTAGATAATGGAGAGCTATTTCTGCAAATGTCATCGACTCTGTTACTGGAAATGAACAAAATGTTTCACTGATGCATTTCCTTCAAAATACATTTTCAATTAGCAGTAAAGTTTTTGTGTACAAAACACACTCTTTAAAAAATTACACAGAAAAAATAAACCATGGTATGAAAAAAGGAAACCTAAAATCATGGCTATTTGTACCTGTGTTCATTTTCAGTGGGACAAATGGTGTATCCACCTGCTTTTACAAACTTTATTTTCTTGCAATATTTGGTGTTTACCTAGAAATGCACTCTACTTCCTTTACTTGACCTTTTGCTTGCCAAAGTATACCATTTAAGTAATTTCTATTAATTTGAAAGTTAAGAAAGGAGCCATGATTCTGTTCTGTCTCCATGAGTGAATCATCGTGCCACCTATTGCAGGAACTTGTATTTTTGGTGCCTTAGTTGGCTGGAATTGAAGTTAAAAGATTTTAATAGCTTGCCCTAGGCATGTGCACTCCATGGATGTGTGGAGACGGGCTGTCACTCAACATACGTCTACTTTAGCTAAATGCTGAACTGCCTGCTGGTCAGTGCTGTAGAAAGACCAACAGGGAGAGGGTCCGTGTCTTCCTTCACCATGTGTTGCTTTCACTTCCTGTAGTACCTTGTGCACAATCACGCTTAGCTTCAGAAGTCACATAGGATTGAGTGTCTTCAGGTGAATATAGTCCGTTTTATGTATCTTCATTTTCTCCTCTGGTCTGGCATAGGGAATGAGCCAGTTCAGTGCTTGTTAAATGTGTTTATGAATACCACATGTTTTAAATTTAACTCTGTTTGCCTGTCTTTATGTGAAAAATATCTAAAATAGCACCAACCGCATAGTGTGGCTGTTGTTATTTCTAGTAAAAGTAAGAATTCCCCTGATTCCAGTGCCATTTGTATTACTGAACTAGATAACATCTCTTCCTTGCTTATATCCATTTGCTGTGACGTGAGAGATGGAGATTCAGTCTCTTGGAGCTCATTGTTGGAAAAAGCCATGGTATTGATTGAAATTGTCCTCATCAGAAAGCATGGTTGGATTAGTATCATCACTTTTTAGTAGTATATTGCAATTTTGGGGAGTGACTTTTTATTTAGAGATCATGCTCTGATTTTTTGGACTTCAGTGATATTTTGTAATAAGCATTAATTGTTAGCACCCACTCCACCTCCACTGAGAAAAACTAAGTTGTACGTGCTGCACTTGGGATTATAGGTGAGCAAGTTAAAGAACAATTAAGCATAGGAATACTTTCATGGACACCTGTTTGATGTTTCATGCTACATGATGTGAGAAAGAATCTTATATAATATGACAGTTTGCTGTATTCAAATACTAAAGCTCATTCAGTAAACATTATAGCATTTCTTTGTGTCACTTAAGTTCTGTGCAAGATACTAAAACCATGGTTAGAGCTGCCATATACCTGGGCTTGAACTTTCTAGGCAGCTCTTGTAGAATGGAAAGAGATGTGGGCGTGGACCTGGAGAACCTGTGTTCAAATTCAGGCTCTGACTCTTTGCAGCTTTATGGTTTTGATTAAATCCATTTTCTTTCTTGAGCCTCAACTTTCTCTTATGTCACAAACAGACAAATATGCTTATCTTAGGGTTGTGTGAGGTAATGCATGAAAAGCATTTGTAAACTAGAGAGTGTCCCAAATTTAAAATACTGGAATTATTATAAAATGTGTAGGCAGTTATTATTATGGAGCAAATGAAAAGCACTTTCAATAAAAATGTCATGCCAGCAGAGATCTTGCCAGAATGTCTTACCCAGGGCTCCTTTGAAAGCTGGACTTGGATCCTTGATTGGCAGTAGCATGCTTGGAGCACTTCATGGCCCCATTTTAGTGCTCCCACTGTGTTTTCACACAGCTTGCTCATTGTTAATTAAACTGAGCCAAGAGTGTCAGCATTTATTAGGCTGGACTCTGGACAAGCATGGAACTGCGAAAGCAAAAAAGAATTTAAAGTTTCTAAAAGATTATTGAAAATGCATAGACTTGGAGGTTTACATACTTTGCCTTCTTGTATATTATAGTTTAAAATAGGCATCTGTACACAAACAAGGAAGATGCAAAAGAAATGTCCAGCTTTGCTAATGTTAATGGGTGTGTGGGTCTCTCAGCGCCACTGAAGCATTTAGATTTTCATCCCCAAGAGGCCTGCAGTCTTCACTCAGTTGGAACAAGTGGAAAAGGATCTCAGAGATAACTGTTAGAGCCAGAATGAGTCATTTTCATCTGGATGATGTGTTTCACTTTACACCTTTAAGATGGAAAGAAAAAAAAAAAAAAGAGCTTTTTTTTTTTTTTTTTCATAATTGAGTAGCGTAGCTCACATCTTGAAAAGCTATTGACAGACTCCCATTTCTTTGATATGTTTAACCAGAAGGGGCTCTCGATAATAAGCTATCATTTACAGATACTTTTAAAGGCAGGAGTTAATGGAAGTGAGAATAAAAGGAGAAATTATTTCTGTTCTTTAGTATGCCTTCCAGTTAAAAGGTTTTTAGCCTTGTCTGAAGGAAACCTGCCTCCATCACCTGCCTGGTGATTATCAGTGAATACTGACTTGCATCTGTACCACACCAGCATAAAGGGGCCTGTTTTTTCTTCATCTTCTTAAACACTTCTTTTTTTTTTGAGTCATTAAAATCAGACGTAAAAGAGTTTTCTCCTACTCTTCTTTAAATGAGAGCACAGTCAACTTTAAAAAGTTTTTGTAGAAATGAATTGTACGTTGGTGCTTCTCTAATAACCAGAAGAAAAAAAATGGAGAATTTCCTTGGAATTAGAGAGGGATGTACTCACATTTACCACACATTTATATAGACTCAATGTTTTTTAAACAGACTAAGACTACCCAGTGACACAATAGCGTATCCCAGTGTGTGAAGTTATGGCCAGGGAATCCTATGTGTGTTACTGTGTGAAGGTATTATTGTTAGTTATACGTCTTTGCCTGTTAGTACCTCTAATTTCTACAAATTTTTATGCTTCTTTTACAGGAATTTTGTTCAGTATATAAAGGGCATTTTAAAAAATATTAGGTTGCAGTTTATTATAAGTCAAATTTATGGTGAATGAATTGGTACACACTGAATGACATTAAAAATAATCTCCTTTAAACCACATAAATAAACACTTTATAATGATTTTACAGTTTTTGCTTAATTTTATCATACGTTTTTTTTGAGGCAATGCTCTTATATTTAGTTTCTTGCCTTATAGGTCAGACATGAGGTCAGTGTTTTTTAATGTTTCTGATTTTCAAAGTGGTTAAAATTTGGTTTTCATTGTAATAATTTTTAGCTTCTCAACCTATTTATAACAACTAAAGAGAGAAATAAAATGGAGAGACGTGGGCAAGTGTATGGGGATTAGAAAAGTCTGCCTGAATCACAGGGCAGGGATGGCATTTAGTATCCAAGTCCTCTTCCAGACTAAATTAGCAAAGGATGCAGTGAAGTTAAAGCCTGCTGGTTGCAAAATTGGAAATTGGTTTCCTGGGGCTCTCTGTAAACTCTTCATTACTTTACTCAATCATGGTTCATTAGCAAGTTAACAGACAGAAGACCAGTGCACCTTGGGATGTGTGCAGAGTGAATCCTTCCATCTCCTTGAGCATCACTTTAATATCACAGAAGATTAGACTTTGCATCGAGATGCATTTTCATACAGTGCTGTACATGGTCAGCCCACAGATCATATCTACTTACCTCTAAGAATTGTTATGTGTTTTTATTTTATCATGGATTTCACAGGGCAGCAAAGGCTTTAATTCAAAGTGACTCTGATGGAACAAATAAAAAATCTCAGAAGGCATCTGAAAAAGAAACAACTTGAAGAGACTCAGTTAAGAGATTCGACTAAAGTTCATTTAATGGTTCCCGTTAACTTGGATCCAATTCACTGGAGGGGAAAAAATCTATAGGGACGTTAGTGCATTTAAATGTACTTCTGAAAATGGTTGGACAAACTAGCCTTGGCTTATGAAATAGTTTTGCTCAACCTAAGCAAATGGCTTTGACTCTCAGACCAAAACAATTCATTTATCCAGTTCATATTACAAGAAAGTATTTTGATAGTCTTGTGACTCATGAAAAACACAAACTAGGAAATGTACATAGTTCCCTAGAACCCACAGGAAGTTACGGTCTATTCCTAGTTTGGTCTGATAAATTTTTGTTTGTATTACTCAAATGACCTGTTGTTGGTTGCTGTCTAAACTGTCCTTTACTCAAATCTTATGTATATTTCACATTCCAAGAGTGTTTCATATTCAGGGAGTAGGCCTAACTATCAAATGAAATAAAGTGGGATGGATGTTCAGTTTAAGAGAATTGGGTTTACGAGGCCAGGATGCCCCCTCTCACTACTTTTATTCAACATCGTACTGGAAGTGTTCACAGAGCAGTTAGGAAAGAAAAAGAAAGAAAACACATCCATATCAGAAAGGAGGAAGTAAAACTGTCTCTGTTTGCAGATAACATGATATTATACATAGAAAACCCCAAAAGACCCCACAAACAACTGTTAGGGCTAATAAACAAATTTAGTAAAGTTGCAAGATATAAAATCAACATATGAAAATCTGTCATATTTCCATACACTAATAACAAACTATCAGAAAGAGAAATTAAGAAAATAATACCATTTATAATTGCATTGAAAAGAATTAAATACCTAGGAATAAATTTAACCAAGGAGGTGAAAGACCTGCACACTGAAAACTATAAGACACTGATGAAAGAGATTGAAGAAGACACAAGTAAATGGAAAGATATACCGTGCTCATGGGTTAGAAGAAACGCTGTTGTTGAAAATGTCCATACTACCCAAAGCAATCTATAGATGCAGTGCAGTCCCTTTCAAAATTCAAATGACATTTTCCACAGAAATAGAACTAGCAATCCTAAAATTTCTCTGAAACACAAATGATCCAGAATAGCCAAAGCCATCTTGAGAAAGAGCAAAGCTACAGGCATCATGCTTCCGTTCAGATTTCAAACTATATTTCAAAACTATAGCAATCAAAACAGTCTGTTATTGGCATAAAAACAGACACATAGACCAATGGAATATAATAGAGAGCCTAGAAATAAACCTACACTTATATGGTTAGTTTATGGTTGTAGCCGCTAAGAATACTCAATCGGGAAAGGATTGTCTCATTGATAATGATATTTGGAAAATTGGACCCCTATCTTATACCAGACACAAAAATGAATTCCAAGTGGATTAAAGACTTGAATGTAAGACCTGAAACCATAAAACTCCTAGAAGAAAACATAGGCAGTAAGCTGCATACCATTGGTTTTGGGGATGATTTTTTGGATTTGACAACAAAGGAAAGGCAATAAAAGCAAAAATAAATAAATGGGACTATAGCATACTAAAACGCTTCTGCACATCAAAGGCAACCATCAACAAAATGAAAAGGATACCTTCCGAATGGGAGAAAATGTTTGCAAATCATGTATCTGATAAGTGGTTAATATTCAACATATATAAAGAACTCATGCAACTCAATAGGGAAAAACCAAACAATCTGATTAAAAATGGGCAAAATAATCTGAATAGACATTTTTCCAAAGAATTTATACAAATGGCCAACAGGTACATACAGAGGTACTCAATACCACTAATCGTCAGAGAAATGCAAATCAAACCACAGTGAGATAGATACCACCTCACCTGTTACAATGGCTATCATCAAAAACACTAGAAATAGCAAGTATTTGTGAGGATGTGGAGAAGAGAACCCTTGTGCACTCTTGGTAGGAATATAGACTGGTGCAGCTGCTATGGAAAACAATATGGACAAACAAAACAGCAATGTCACTTCTGAGTATATATCCAAAAGGAAATGAAAACAGGATATTGAAGAAATTCTGTACTCCCGTTTTCACTGCAGCATTATTCACAGTAGGCAAAATATGGAAACAACCTAAGTGTCCATCAATGAATGAATGGATAAATAAAATGTGATTATATATATATATATGTATATGTATATGTATATATCTATATGTATATATGTATATCTATATCTATATCATCTGTATATCTCTTTTAATATTATCCAGCCATGAGAAAAAAGGAAATCCTGGCGATTGGACTTGAGGGCATTATGCTAAGTGAAATAAGATAAAGACAAATTCTGCATCATAACCCTTATATGTGGAATTGTTAAAAAAAAAAAAAAAAAAAGTCAGACTCATACAAATAGATGAGAAGAGTGGCTGCCAGGCTGGGGAGGGGGATGATAGGGAGACTTTGGTAAAAGGGTACAAGCTTTCAGCTATAAGATGAATAAGGTCTGAGGATCTAATGTGAAACATGGTGACTATAGGTGATAACACTGTATTATATCATTGAAATTTGCTAACAAAATAGAACTTAATTGTTTTCACAAAAAAAACAAGATATATAGGTGATGTTTGTGTTAACTAAGTTGTGGGAATCCTTTCAACAATGTATATGTATATGAAATCACCTCAGTGTACACTTTAAATATCTTACAATTTTATTTGTGAGAAAAATAATAAAGGATTGGGTTTGTTAGAAAGAAAGAGACAGGGATAGAGAAACAAAAAACCCTAATGTAGATTGTACATTCTTTCAAAAGGTCAGTCTCCAACAATAATCAACAAATCAAAAATGGTATTTTATTTAATAGTGAATTTACATAGGAGGAAAAAAACAATGATTCATCTTGTTTTAAATTCTGTCTTTTAAGATAGAGGGTTTTCCTTTTTTCCCCCCAATTTTCAGTTCTAGATTTCTTGCATTTATTTTAACAACTTCTAGGTCAGCCCTTCATATATCGTTTTCTCATTTGTTCTACTATAAAAGTAGACTTTTACGAAATGCAGCCTGTGTGCTGACAGGCCAGGACCCAGCTGTCTGATCATCGCACATTAGTGCTACCTGACAGGTCCAAATGTATTGATTGGAATGAGAGGTCCACCACCATTTTTTAAATCCCTAGTAAAATTTGACTCAGTAAAAGGCAGTTGAAATATATGCTTATTTATGTTTAGGCTACAGGATTTCATCATCATTTATTCTTTCTTGACACTAGTAAATGGATGAGATAGGTGCTTTTGTAGAAACTTACTCTGTAGAGAAACTGTGTTGTAAGGTAAAAGTCACTCCATCCTCAGTCTCCAGAAAATGAGACTAATTCTTGTTTAACGTACAGAGAGCAAATCTGGTGCAGAAAGAGTCCATGTTTGGAAGGTATTTGGGAGTCTGAGAGTCTGTGGGCCTATTTGGGCTGTCAGGCCTCTTCTGGTTCATGCCTAGGGGGACACGTGGGTCTCTACTATCATGGCCTTAATCGCCCCACTTCTAGGATAATAATACAGACTCGGGAGGGAAAGAGGTGTGGACTGGCCTCAAGACCTCCATCATGGAATGTAATTGCTTTATATTTTTAGGCCTTGACTCTAAGAAAGGTGTCACATCATGCATTGACTTTCTGTCCTTTCCTTTTTTGGTGTCCTTAACAGTGCGTAACTTAATTCTCAACCATCCTGAATTTTCCCTCACACTCTCTTTCCCTGAGGTAATTCATCAGCAGTGTAGTATGATTTGAAAATATTCCCATATAGTAAAATAAACAAAACTATTACAAGAAAACTCCCTTGCATAAATCAGACTGACTTTTTCAAGTTTATGCCATTGGCACTATTGTTTTAGATCATAAACTCTTAGCGCGCAAGAGTGATGTAAGCTTTAACTTTTGTCCAATGCCATGTGATTAAACCTTAATATATAGCCACTATTTTCACCCATTAATGTATGTCTGTTTACTCAAATGCATTATGTTCCTTCTTATCACTTCGATGTATTATATAAACTAAGAAAGATGTAGAAGTCCATAGAAAAATATTTTTCCTTACACTTTTTTTTTTTTTGAAGAATTCCTATTATATGAGAATTTTCTTTTTCCGTTCTTAGGCAGAGAAAAATATTTTCTCTGTTAGCAATGATATTACTCTGTTATTTTTAGCCAGCTCATCTTTCAGGTTGCCTTTTGGTTATTAACTACTCTGTTTACACTCATCTCACGAAATATCATTCCTCTCTTATTCAAAAGTGCAGAGTCCTCACCTTACAACTCAATGACTCAGGGAGTGAAGAGTGTGGATGTCACTGCTCTGAAGTTTCTCAACATAATAAATTTATCAGCGTGTCCATTCTGTTTGTGGGGCTGTGCCACACTTTGATGGATTCTGACCTAATTTCTTCCATGACACCTAACCTGCAGAGAAATATTTTTATCTTGTTCCCTGAGAACAGCTAACTAACGAAACAACACCTTCCAAAATGAAATGCAAACTTTCAATTAACAAGTCTGAATCAAAGGAAATTATAGATGTTATATACATATATATCCTGAGTAGGAAAGTGAGTAAAGTACAGAGCTAGTCAAACTCATTGCATAGACGTTGGATAATAATCATCTATTTCAAAGAGAAGAACCAAGCTGGCATTCAGAATAAAGGCTGGACTTAAATGATCAGGGTAGAAAGCAGAATGGGGTGAGAAATTCTTCATATTACGTCTTTCCCAGGGTGGGAGGCAGAATGAGATGGGAAATTGCATATATGTATATAGCACCCTTTCTTTGTTTTCAGAGAGCCCTTATCTCAAGATTCATACGGTCTAAGACACTGAGGTTTATCATAGTTGCTGAACTTTCTGAGTCCATATGTGCTTTATTTTTCATTATTAGTAGATGGGCATTTGTTAATTGTTCCAACTCCCTAACAAAACGTACGCTCCATAGAAGGTTTGAGATAGCATTTTGTGTTTATAGCGTTCCTTTTGGATCAGGCAGGGGAAACCAAAGGTTAAGAGGCAGAAACAGAAGAGGGGGAGAACAAGGCCTGGTGAGGATGGTGTCCTGAGAAGGTAGTAGATAGGAGGTGGGAGTGAGTCACGGATAAAAAGGTCAGTTTCAGACCGAAGAATGGAACTAAGAATCACATACTCTGGACTTGGGGGAGGCAGTGAAGGATTATGGGAAATGCAGTGGACTAGGACCTAAGGGCTGGGTTCTGGGCTTGGTCCTGTCAACTGATTATTTGTGTAACTTTAGGTATATTATTTAATTTCACTAGCTGTCAGTTTTGTCATTGGTAACAATAAACAGGAACACCAAATAGTTTCTAAGTTCCATCACAGTTTTAAAATCTATGATTCTATGCTATGTCTTTTTCTGAGCCAACATACTGTCAAAAGGAATGAGGCTGTTTAGAGAACTTTAGAATTAAGTTGAAAATGAACACAATAGATCAATCCTTTTGACACTGATGGTTAGTTAGCAATTTAAAAATCATAGTTAGTAAATGAGTTCATGAGAAAGACAAAGAGAACATTCACCAAATGCACTCTATTAAGTAACACTTTCTATTTTATCTGTTGACAGTAACAATAAATTATAAAGCTACTTAAATAACTTGCATATTTGAAAAATTATTTAACAGAGGAATGCACTCCGTTTATATTTCATTTGCTATTTTTAAAAAGCTATAGTTGCACATAAACAAAAATCTTTAGAACAGAAGCACTAAAAGCTTTTTATTTTACCTTTATTTACAAAGGAAGTTACATTGAAATATTGAAATTGCTTTGCAAGTGAATGTGGTGCATGTTTCTTCACCTCTGAAGGCATGTGTTGGAATGCAGACTTTATCTAGACACAAATCTCCTGGGTATTTTAACAAAATATGAATAGAAAGAAAAACAGGGATTACTCAAAGGAAAAATTGAAAGCCAACTTGTACCTCTACAGCACTGAGGTGGCAGAAACAGCTGCACAACAGCTTACTCCTTGTGACAAGCCCAAAACTGTATATTAACGGCTGGCACTGTCTGATGAAATTGCCAAAGAGCCAGATGCCACAGATGGGAACATTATCCTTGTGTTTTAGATGAAATTGATACAGCAAGTAGCACTCCATTGTTAACTCCTTGGTATCTGTATCAGGTTTCTACAAAGAACTGAAATCTTATGTTATAAAAGGTAGGTTGCAAAGAAGAATGGGGAGGCATGAATGGCAAGGATAACAATTTTATTAGAAAAAGAAATTGAAGAAGAGACTGTAAATATTTTTCAAAGAAGGAATAACAGAAAATAGGGGTGATTTTCAAACGATAAATTATAGGGGGATGGAGGAGTTGTGACAGCATCAGGTTGACGAATGCTCTGAATATCACGGGACTACATTTTCTCTAAAGAAGGTGATAGTATTTTTGACAGAAACAATGAGGAAAACAACAGGGAGAGTATTTGAACTAGAAAAGATGATGGGTCACCAAAATGGTGGCGTGAGGTGAGCCTCTGTAAAGCTCCCATGGAATTTACAACTAATCGAAAAATAACTCCACAAAGGACTCCCTGCACAGCAGACAGGCAAGACGAAGAGGCCCACTACTGAAGTCACCGAAAGGTGGGCGAATCGTGTGGGGGGGGGGGAGGAGGGAAGGGAGAAGTGCGGAGACGGAGCCGCTCAGGCGCAGGACACAGACCTAGGTCAGTGCTCTGAGATCACTGCATCCCGGAATTACCGCAGCCACGGGAGAGGGAAGAACTCGGACTGCTAGGGCTCCGCTTATGGCCCACAGGGCTGAGGGGGCAGCATATAACATGGCTGAATCCAATGCTCACGGCAGAGACCTCGGAGAAAACACTGAGGGAAGAAGGCTGAAAATGGTGGTTTAAGCCCTCACTGCCGAGCAGAGAACGGAAGCCTTAGGCACTGAGACTAGCCGCCCCCTCCCTACCCTCCCAGAGCTCGCCCGCCCCCACCTGCCCGGTGCTAGAAGCAGAACAGTAGCAGTGTCAGATCAAAAGAACAGAATATTTGCTGTTCTGAGAACTATGGACCGCAGACACAGATCCGCAGCCCAACTAGTTCTGGCAAAGGGGAGGGAGCTGTGGAAGCAGAACGGGCTGTGGTGGTGGTCGCTGCTATTGCTCTGGGCCACCTCTCACAACTCACCCCGCCCCTGGTCCCACCTATCTGGGCGGATCCCTGCAGGAGTAAACAGAACTGCTGAAACATATGGGCTCTGAATCTGGTGCAGGAAGAGCTTTGGAACTTCAAAAGCTCTCCGCATACCCACACGGAGACTGCACCCTGTGACCCAGGCGAACTGTTAACAGACGAGAAGCCTATCTCCCAGGGAATCCCCGCATTGTGTGAGAAGCTGGAATAGTGCAGAGAAAACATAGCACTACCGTGTGAGAGACAGAAAAAGGCTGCAGTCGGAGAGAAAATAAAACATTCTACCAACAAGTACTGGAAAACAAAAGAAAGACCTCTTCCTATCAACCTGTTGCAGAAGCCACTCCTGTAGATATCTAGGAAGAGAAATAATAAATCAGTAATTGCCATGAATAACCAAGGCAGCGAGACAGCTCAGAGAGAAAGTGAAAAGTCTCCAGAAAAGGAACTTAAAGATATGGAAATATGTGACTTAAATGACAGAGAATTCAAGATTGCAGTTCTGAAAAAACTCAACGAGATGCAAGAAAACACAGAAAGGCAGTTTAATGAATTCAGAAACATAATCAAAGAACAACATGAGCATTTTATGAAAGAGATTGAAATTTTAAAAAAGAACCAAATAGAATTTCTGGAGATTAAGAACTCAATAGAAGAAATCAAGAATGAAATAACCAGCTTAGGTAGTAGAGTTGACCAGATGGAGGAAAGAATCAGTGACATCGAAGATAGAAATCTGGAAATTACACAGATGGAAGAAGAAAGAGACTTGAGAGTTAGAAGAAACGAAAGAACTCTACAAGAACTTTCTGACTCCATCAGAAAGAGCAATATAAGAATAATGGGCATACCAGAAGGAGAAGAAAGAGAGAAGGGAACAGAGAATATATTCAAACAAACTGTCGATGAGAACTTCCTAAACTTGCGGACAGAACTGGATCCTTGAATGCAAGAAGCAAATAGAACACCTAATTACCTCAATCCCAACAGGCCTTCTCTAAGGCACATTGTATTGAAGCTGTCTAAAATCAATGACAAAGAAAGAATCCTCAAGGCAGCCAGGGAAAAGAAGACGGTAACTTACAAAGGAAAACCCATTAGATTATCATCAGATTTTTCAGCAGAAACTCTACAAGCCAGGAGGGAGTGGAACCAAATATTCAAACTATTGAAAGAGAGAAATTGTGAGCCAAGAGTAATATATCCAGCAAAGATATTCTTTAGATATGAAGGAGGAATAAAGACCTTTCCAGACATACAGAAGCAGAGGGAATTTTCTAATACACAACCTGCACTAAAAGAAATACTAAAGGAGGCTCTCAACCACCATCAACAGGGACAATTTGTGGCAACCAAAACTCAAAAAGGGGGAGAGTAAAGGCCTGAACTGGAATATGGGAATGGAGAAAGTAAGTGTGCTGAAGAAAATGGAATACTCTAAATATCAAATTTTCTTTTACATAAACTTAAGGGTAACCACTCAAAAAAAAAATCCAGAACTGAAATATGTACTGTAATAAAAGAAGAAACAGAGGGAACCATCATAGAATACCACCACACAGAAATAATAGACAACAACAAAAAGGCAAAGAAACAATGGAGACACAGCCTTACCAGAAAACTAAAGATAGAATGACAGGAAATCCTCACATATCAATAATCACCCTAAATGTAAATGGACTGAACACACCAATAAAAAGGCACAGAGAAGCGGATTGGATGAAAAAACTAAACCCAACCATATGCTATCTCCAAGAGACACAGCTCAGCTACAAGGACAAGCATAGACTCAAAGTGAAAGGGTGGAAATTGACACTCCAAGCAAATGGTACCCAGAGAAAATCAGGTGTAGCCATAATGATATCAGATGAAACACACTTCAGTGTGAACAAGATAACAAGAGACAAAGATGGACATTTCATAATGGTAAAGGGGACTATACAACAAGAAGACATAACAGTCATCAATATCTATGCCCCCAATCAGGGAGCACTGAAATATACCAAGCAACTACTAACAGAAATAAAGGGAGAAATTGACCAAAACACAATTATGCTAGGGGACTTAAATACATCATTGACAGCTATGGATAGATCATCCAAACAGAAAATCAATAACGAAATAGCAGCCCTAAATGACACATTCGATGAAATCGGCATAATTGATATTTATAGAGCACTTCATCCTAAAACATCAGACTATACATTCTTTTCTAGTGTACGTGGAATGTTCTCAAGGATAGACCATATATTGGGACATAAAATCAGCCTCAGCAAATTTAAGAAGATTGAAATTGTACCAAGTACATTCTCTGATCACAAGGCTTTGAAATTAGATATCAACTGCAAAAAGAAAGCAGGAAAAAACACAAAATACATGGAGATTAAACCACATACTTTTAAAGAATGACTGGGTCAAAGAAGAAATTAGAGGAGAGATCAAAAGATACGTAGAAACAAATGACAATGAAAATACATCCTACCAAAATTTTTAGGGTGCAGTGAAAGCAGTTTTAAGAGGGAAATTTATATCATTACAGGCCTATCTCAAGAAACAAGAAAAATTCCAAATAAATAACCTCATGTTACACCTTAAAGAACTAGAAAAAGAAGAACAAGTGAAACCCAAAGCAGAAGAAAGGAAATAACAAAAATCAGAGCAGAACTAAATGAAATAGAGAACAAAAAGACAATAGAAAAAAGTAATGTGACAAAGAGCTGGTTCTTTGAAAAGATTAACAAAATTGACAAACCCTTGGCTAGACTCACTAAGATAAAAAGAGAGAAGACACTAACTAACAAAATCAGAAATGAAAAAGGGGAAGTTATCACAGACACCACAGAAATACAAAGGATCATCCAAGAATACTCTGAAGGACTATATGCCACCAAATTCAATAACCTAGAAGAAATGGACAAGTTCTTAGAAACATATAGCCTTCCAAGGCTGAACCATGAAGAACTGGAAAATCTAAACAGACCGATCACCAGTAACGAAATTGAATCAGTCATCCAAAACCTTCCCAAAAGCAAAAGTCCGGGACCAGATGGCTTCACTAGTGAATTCTACCAAACCTTCAAATAGGATCTAATACCAATCTTGCACATACTCTTCCAAAAAATTGAAGAAGAGACAGTGCTTCCTGACTCATTTTATGAGGCCAACATTACCCTGATACCAAAACCTGGTAAGGGCAACAACAAAAAAAAGAAAACTACAGACCAATATCTCTGATGAATACAGATGCAAAAATCCTAAACAAAATTCTAGCAAATCGAATACAACAATGCATTAAAAAGATTATTCATCACGACCAAGTGGGGTTCATCCCCGGGGCACAAGGATGGTTCAACATCTGCAAATCCATCAATGTGATATATCACATAAACAAAATAAAGGACAAAAATCATATGATTATATCAATTGATGACAGACAAACTATGCTTATTCAGGCTTGGGTGTTTGTCAGACATTTTTCAAATTTGAACAAAGTGAACCTGTCAATTCAGAGAACACCACTGACGGTATTTGTTGCTAAAGATAAAATGCGCTTTCAAGTGAAAATTAGAAATTTGTAAAATTTGTATCCACTTCCTAAATACTTAAAGACTTTTTGATGAGATCAGTGGTGATATTAATGAATGGTTTTTCTTAATATTGAATAACGAAATGGGTCAGCATTTGAAAGAGCTCAGTGATAACTCAGTGAACCAATATTTTGCAAACAAAAAATACATGCTATTACCATGCAAGGACAAAAGATCTACTTCAGGGACCATATTGGACCTTAATAATGGACTTAATATTAACAGTATAAAAATTTCATTGGTATGGTTCCAGATAACACATTGCAACTTACCTTTAGGAAACTATTACTGGTTTAATTTGAGTGTAGTATCAAAGAACAATATCCAAACTTATCTCAAAGGACTTTTAAATTCTCCTTCCATCTCTATAACTGCATGAGGCTGGATTTTCTTTATATGCTTCAACCAAAATTACATATTCTAACAAATTGAATATGGAAGCAAATATGAAGATATAACGCTTCTATTTAGTTAGATATTAAGATTTTAAAAAAATGAAAAGCAACTCCATTTTTCTCACTGAGTTACTTATCTATTGGAAAATATAGTTAATTTACATAAACTGTGTTATGTTTCCATGTGATGGATTTATTTTTTAAAATGACTTAATACATATTTTAAATTTTCTAAGTTTTAATTTTTAATATGATAAATGTCAATAGATACAATCCTTATAAACAAAAGTTCTTTGGGATCCTCCTTCATTTTTGAGTGTAAAGGGTGAGAATTGTTGGTCTAAGCAGAATCAAATGATCTTTTGCTCAGTAGGATTGACTATTTCAAATTTGTTTAAATTGTGGTGACTTATAACATAACATTTACTGTTTTAATCATTCTTAACTGTACAGTTTAGTGATATTAAATACATTTACATTGCTGTACAACCATCACAACCGTTCCTTTGCAGGACTCTTCATTTTGTTAGTTGAAACTCTGTACCCATTTAACAGTAAATCCCCATTACTTTCTCTCCCCAGTCACCATTTTTATTAGTCAGGATTCTCCAGAGAAACAGGACCAATAGAAAAGGAGATTTATTATAAGGAATTGGTTCATATGATTATAGAGGCTGAGAAGTCTCAAGATCTGCATTCAATAAGCTGGAGACTCTGGAGGGCCAATGGTGTAAGTTCCAGTCCAAGTCTAGTCCATAGCAGGAGAAAACTGATGCTTCAGCTTGAAGACAGGCAGAGAGAGAATGAGTTCTTCCTTTACTCAGGCTTCTTATTCTGTTCAAGCCTTTAATGGATTGGATAAGGCCCACTCACATTGAAGAGACGAATCTGCTTTACTCAATCTAGGGATACAAATGTTCATCTCATTCAGAAATACTCTCACAGGCATACCCAGAATAATGTTTAACCAAATATCTTGCAGCCCAGTCAAGTTGACACATAAAATTAACCATCACACCATTCTACTTTCTGTCTTTAGGAATTTGACTATTCTGTAGATTCTTCTTGTAAGTGCAATCATACAGCATTTATCTTTTTGTGACTGGCGTATTTTACTTAGCATAATGTCCTCAAGGTTCATCCATGTTGTAGCATGTGTCAGAATTTTCTTCCTTTTTATTTATTTATTTATTTTTAAAAAATATTTTATTGGGGAAAGGGAACAGGATTTTATTGGGGAATAGTGTGTACTTCCAGGACTTTTTTCCAAGTCAAGTTGTTCTTTCAATCTTAGTTGTGGAGGGTGCCGTTCAGCTTCACATTGTCCTTTCAGTCTTAGTTGTGGAGGGCGCAGCTCAGCTCCAGGTCCAGTTGCCATTGTTAGTTGTAGAGGGCACAGTCCACCATCCCTTGTGGGAGTCGAATTGGCAACCTTGTGGTTGAGAGGATGCGCTCCAACCAACTGAGCCATCTGGGAGGCAGCTCAGCTCAAGGTGCCGTGTTCAATCTTAATTGCAGGGGGCTCTGCCCACCATCCCTTGTGGGACTCGAGGAATTGAACTAGCAACCTTGTGGTTGAGAGCCCACTGGCCCATGTGGGAATCGAACCAGCAGCCTTTGGAGTTAGGAGCATGGAGCTCTAACCGCCTGAGCCACCGGCCCGGCCCCTTTCTTTCTTTTTAAGGCTGAATAATGTTCCATTGTACATAGACCGCATTTTTTTTTTTTTTAATCCTCCCATCCACTGATGGATTGTTTTCACATTTTGATTAGTGTGAATAATGCTGCTATGAAGATGGGTGTACAAATATCTGTTTGGGATCCTACTTTCATTTCTTTTTTTTTACACTTTATTTATATTGACATTCAATATTATTTTGTACTGGTTTCAGGTGTACAGCATAGTGGTTAGACATTTATATAATTTAAGAAGTGATCGGCCTGACTACTCTAGTACCCACCTGGCACTGTGCATAGTTATTACCATATTACTGACTGTATTCCCTAAGCTTTACTTCCTCATTGACTATTTCATAACTACCAATTTGTACTTCTTAATCCCTTCACCTTTTTTACCATGTTCCCCTCATCTCCCCTCCCATCTGTTACCCCAATAAAGCTAGTACCCATCTCACACCATACATAGTCATTACAATATTATTGATTGTATTCCTTATGCTATACCCTACATCCCCATGAGTATTTTGTAACAACCAATTTGTACTTCTTAATCCCTTTTCATTTTTCACTCATTCCCAAGCACCCTCCCATCTAGCAACTATCAAAATGTTCTCTGTATCTATGGGTTTGTTTTTGTGCTGTTTGTTTGTTTATTTTGTTCTTTAGATACCATATATAAGAGAAAACATATTGCATCTGTCTTTGTCTGTCTGACATACTCCACCTACTGTGTTTCTCCGAAAATAATACCTAGCCGGACAATCAGCCCTAATGTGTCTTTTAGAGCAAAAATTCTTATAAGACCTGGTCTCATTTTACTATAAGACGGGTATAATATAATATAATATAACACGATATAATATATAATACCGGGTCTTATATTGATTTTTGCTCCAAAAGATGCTTTAGAGCTGATTGTCTGGCTAGGTCTTATTTTCGGGGAAGCACGGTACTTGCATAGCTGTTCCATCACATCTTACCTTCATCGGGTGTTATAATTTGCCCTAGCCCTATCGCTTGTCCTTAAAGGAAAATGGGCCAGGATTGGTTTGTAAGTGATGATTGACCCTGGGAGGGTGGGGTAGGGAGCGAGGGGGAGTGATGAAATCTATGTAACTGTAGTCTCTATATGAAAATTCCTAAAGCTCTTAGTTCAGTTTCTGATAAACACTTTCACAGTTACTTTCTTAGGCAAGCTCTAGAGGTGTAGAATAAAGATCTTAGTTACATGAATTTTCTGACATTAAAAGTAGATATGGGAGAAAGTGCTAGTCAAGGGGGAAAAGTGAGGTATTAGCATTTACTCTACATTTCACTTCCAATTTGCATGTTTAAAGGCTTTTTTAAAAAAAATATTAAGTTGTTTAAATCACCATTATTTTTGTTTTTCCTTTACCGGAAAATGAAAAGACTTGCTCTAAAGTTCAATTTTATTATATTTCAATTTATTATTATAGGATTTTCCTTTATAGGCAGAGAAGCTAAATTCTTAGAAATACTTCCATTGGATAGTAATAGCATCTGTGAAATAGAGATCCAAATTTTGGAAATGGGCTTTTTGTATTTTCATTCTCAGAATGGTACTAATACATTATTAGCTCATTGGTGTTGAGGTAAAGTGTGTAAAAGAGCTGGAGTTTTCAATTAGGAGGTGATATATCATTGAACAAGAGTAGCTGTGAAGATTTTTACTCCAAAGGAAAATTAGAAATAATGATAGAGGCCCCAATTACAAATTTTCATCTCATTTCGTAAAAACAAAACACTGTCTTTATTTAAATCTGTATCAAAAGGAGGCAATATGCTTACTATAAACATAATGACAAAGAAGTTTACTTCTCTTTTCTAAATACCCTCACTCATTAATTCACTGAGGCTCATGGTTTTAAATACCATTTAGAGGCTGATAACTCAACAGATTTCTACCCAGATCTCTCTTTAGAGCTCCTGATTTGTGAACCGCCCAATTAGGTATCTCCTCTTGGATATTAAATTGTGGCATGTGATTTATGCTCCAGAACTAGGCATGTGATTTATGCTCCAGAACTGGTCTGTGTGCATCCATTTCATTTAATGGCACTCATCTTTCCTATTGATCAGTAGGAAACCCTGGAGTCACCTGCTATGTGTTTTTTTCTGCATTTCATATCTAATCCATCAGGAAATTCTCTTGACGTTACTTCCAAATCCAAGTACCTTTTAATACCTCCACTGCTACCCTCTGATTTAAGGTACCATCACCTGTCTTCTGGACTGTTGCGATAGCCTTTTACCCACTTTCATATCTGTTCTCCCTGTGTTGCCTCTGCTTCCCCTCCATCGATTCTCAACAGCAAGAGTAATCATTTGGAATGTAACTCAGATTGTAACTTTTCTGCTCAAAGCCCTGAAATGACTTCCCACTTCATTAAGAGTAAAAGCCAAAGTCTATGAGGCCTTATGCTATCTGACTGTCTCTGCTTCTTCTCTGACCTTTTCCCCTATGACCCCCACTCCAGCCTCTGACCAAGCACAGTGGATCATGCCCTTCCCTTGCTCCCTCCCCTTCCACTCCAGTCCTTACTTTGCCCTGTTTTTCCTTACTCCATAGCACCTACCATCTGTTAACACATGATGTAACTTACTTATTTATGAAGTTTATTATTTTTGTTTTTCATTCTTAGAATGTAAGCCTTATGAGTGCAGAGATCTTCCTCTGTTTTGTTTACTGCTCATCCCCCTGTGCTATAAAATAGTGCCTGGCACTTAGTAGGCAATCAGTATCTCTTACTTGACTGAAAGGTTTGTTTATGTTACCCACCCCACTCCCACCCCCTTGATAAAATGCCTGTTTAAAGGGCTTTATAGGGAAGTAATTTTATGCCCAATCTATCTGCATAAACAAATTTCAAATTGGTATCAGGTTTTTTCTAAGTATAGAAATAGCTGGAGAATTATTTTAACCATTCAGTGTTAATATTTCCTAATAAAACCATGATTTTCTTACTATGAGAACTGTTCAGATAGAAGAAGGAAAATGAGTTTTAGAGTTAGTCAGACTTGAGTTCCACGTCCACCTCTCACACTTACTGAGGTGAATGGCCTTGCCCAAGACTTCGGACGTCTGTGAGCCTCAGTGTTGTCACTGTGATATGAGTATGATAACGTTAGCTACTTCCTAGGGTTAAAGCCAGTGAGTTAATATGTGTAAAATACCTAGTCCGTGAGTGCCGTGGAACCCAACAGAATTCCCATCCAATGCGTTTCAGAATGTGGCTGAATAGGCTTCTTTTCTACAAGGACAAAGAGAAGCTTGATCTTTACTTCTGCTGCTATTTGAGACATTTTCAAACACATTCTCTTCTCATGAGTAGCTGAAAAAGAGATGAAAACTGTTGCAAACTGGGGGACATTCATCACTCAAACAGTGAAATTACCTTTACAGTGGGTGAATAGAGCTGAGGGAGTGTGGAGATTTGCAGGTAGTGGATAGATCATTGAGTCAGAGATGTAGTGGCAAACTGAGAATATCAGGGTCATTGCTAAGTTCTCAGTAAACCGAATCTGAGGATAGCTTTGTCTTTAAAGGCAATTTTATCCAAGCAATGAGTTTCCAAGTTACAAAATGAATGAAATGAGTTACAAAATGAATGAATGAACAGCCCTTTTCAGAAACTCAAAGGGAGTTTTTGAATCAAGTGTACCTGTCTATTGATAATTTGGAAATTTAGTGTTATTATATTAGTGATATATTCAATTAAGTTTACATGTACTATGCATTTGGTTTATACAGTATTTTTTGTTATCTTAAGATAATTTTTTTCAGAATTAGGTATCTGTTTAACTTCACTGAATAATACATAGAAACTGTCATTTTTTTTTTTTTCAGTTTTAGAGATAGAAAATATTACAAGAAAGAAGGTTAAATGACTAACCCAGGATCAGTCACTCAGCCACTAATGAGACTGGCATCAAAACACAGCTATTTTGATTTCCTTACCAGATCTGTATCTAGTGTTATAATCTCACCAGATGTTATTAAAGTTATTTCTTTTAGGAAAATGCTTACATAGGGTAGACTAAGGGGAAGAAACATGACAGCATCTTTCCACTATGATAAAGGAATGTCAATGTTCCCAGCCTGCTCCTAAACAACTACGGGCGGTAGGAACAAGTGCCTTTCTTTGTACTGACTTCATTGGTGAAAGTTTCCCTTATTTCAGAAATTTAGAAAAAATATTAATGTTGGTTGACTGTGGGAGAAATGTGAATGAAAATATAACTCACTGGGAAAACGTAGAGGTCTGTAAAATTCTACGGTTCTCTGGACTTACTCACTTGGGTGATTTCATCTGAAGGTCAGTATAGAGTTCAAAGATACAGTTGACAGCATACGGTGATAAGATTGTCCTTTAGTCCTATAACTGTGAGACTGTTATTTTATTGAGTCTTGGTGCTGGATGGCAACATGAAGGAAGAATGCATGGAATTTTCTTCACAAAGATTTGATTGCAGCGAAAGCACTGTAATCAGTATGTACTTACCACTACTTTCTACAATATGAATAATGGATGAAACAGGGGATCAAATAATTGTCCACTTTATTGTCATAGGAGGCTTTCCTCCACATGTTATCATATAAATGATTGCTCTATATCCTTTCATTAAATCTAGTTTTGTATTTTAGCATTATGGAAAATTCTATACTTGAATTCCCTATAAAATCATATTAGGCTGCTTATTAACGGTAGGGGCTTTGAGTTTGATGTTTGAGTTTTTTAATCGTCACTGTAATTAATTTGGCCTTTCACTTGGCATGGTGATTTCTTTGTAATTTTGTGATGATTAATGACCATCCTCTGGTTATCACTGCTCAGTTGGCCAGAAATAAAGCAATTGGTTTGTCTTGCCTCTTACCTTTTCTTAAAAGACTTTAAAAATCAAGGGTGGCTTTGTAAAAGGTTTTATGTCTTCTGTGGTTTAACTGCTTGTAGGAAGAGGCTGGGGTCAAAATTAGGTAAATATGGGTCCTTTTCATCTTTATGTACTTGAGATACATTAATATTCAAAACATTCTACTTTATAGCATTTTGTTCGGTATATTGGTTTTAGAAAAGTAGTAGCTTTTGAAGATCACTAGAAATTAGGATATTTGAATTACTACAAACATTTTTGAAATAAAAGTCCCCAAAGAAATGATACCATTATTACTAATGATATTATTATGATCTAAAAAATAACTTGTTTTCCTGAAAATTAGACTTAGCTGGACAATCAGCCGTAATGCATCTTTTGGAGCAAAAATTATTATAAGATCCACTCTTACTTTACTATAAGACCAGGTCTAATATAATGTGATATGATATGATATAATATGTAATATAATACCGGGTCTTATATTAATTTTTGCTCCAAAAGACTCCTTAGAGGTGATTGTCCAGCTAGGTCTTAATTTCAGGGAAACAGGGTATGAAGTGTTTATTGGAACACCTGGGGGGGAAAAAAAGAAAATGGCACTAAGTGATTACAGGGATCTCACTGAATAAGGATTCTTTTGAAATGATCTAAACTCAGAACTGAAAACATAAAAACACAGGATAAAAATAGATTTGGTGATTACTGAGTCATTAGTTTAGTTAACCGATATGAGTTGATACTGTACAAAAGTATTTTGCCAGCTACTGATGAGACAAGTATGTAGATAGGACTTTTGTCCACCTCTTCCCAACACTCACACAATCATAGATATAATCTAGGAAGGAAAATTAAGTGCCACAAAAGAAGTAGGGAAAATGTATACCACATACAGAATGGTTATAAAAATTTGAATTGTGCACAACACCTGCAACTTTCTTTTAAAGAAAGAAAGCACGGATGAACTAAGACATAAATATTTTATATCTCTGGGAAAAATTTTAAATCCTCCATTGGCCAGATTACATTAATAGAATACTTAGCTGTGAAAAATATCATTGGTTATGGGGAGAGCAAATAGTCAGTGAGAAATTTATCTAATCTAACAAAAATTTGGGGCTAATATATATATATCTATTTTGAACATAACCACAAACTGTTCAAATTTAAAGTACATCAAGCTACTACATATGTTCTAATGTAATTGATTTTAGAACAAAATTTCTTCAGAGAAACCATCCTTTCACATGAGTATTTATTTACATTTGTCTACTATGTGGAATGTTACTACAACTTTGTAAATTTTTAAAAATTAAATCAATAAGAAAATAAATGGTTGTTTCAGGTACATAAATATATTTCTGGAATTCACAAAATAAGCCAGCAATTTCTGAGTGCTTTTCTAATAAGAAAAATAAAATGTGTTCTAAGTAAGTGGGAGAGCTGCTGCCGTAACCAGGGATTCTGGCCCTGATTTTCAAACCCTCAGCACAGGCTGAAGTTCATAATGTTGTGTTTAAAAATAATTCTTTTAATCAACTGTTTTTTAAATGTTGACTATATTATTCAACACATAAAATATTTTATATAAAGATTGTTACATTTTCAGGACAAGATAATAAAACTTTTTAAACTCAATGTTCTATACCTGATGATTATTCCAAATAGTGTTATGGAAGAATGATATTTCAAAAGGAAAATGTGTTTGGAAATCTCCCTTGATATAACAGAAACACACCTTTCCCCACTCTACACTTGCCAGGATTCAGCTACTATGGGTAACTTTTTGATTTGAGTCTCTAAAAAGGTGGGTGCAGGGAAACGAAAGGTGGGAATTAGGTTCTCTGTAGCCTCTGGTCACATAAACCCTCTGTTAACTTTTTCTTCGCCATTACCTGTTTCTACAGTGGAAAATTGTATTCATTTTTTTCTTACCCATAGTACAAAAGGCAGTCTCTTTGTTTTTCTTCTACCGCCGTATCTGCTAGGCAAGCACGTGGTTCTAGTACAGTTTGGGGAGACTGTAGAAGTTGTGTAACAGCAATTCAGTAAAAAGCAGAGACTTTGGACTTAAAAGAGTTCATCTCCTTAGCTAAATGACTTTATGCAGTTTTTTTTTCTTTTTTTTTTTTTTTTTTCTTTTAAGCATCTGGCTTTTATTTCCCCATTAAAACAGTAACTGTAATATGTATCTCGGGCAGCTTTGAGAAGAAACTAGTGCAAGGCAAAACCTGGAGTTACATTTTACTCTCTTAAAACTGGTAGGAAAAGATAACGTGATCTAGGTAAGTATTCCTTCTGTAGATGAAGAGTTCGTGTACTATTCACATACATTTACAAGGATTTTAAATATATTAAGGGATTTTAAATAAGAAGTATAATTGGGTGTTGGATCAGAAGCTAAGAGAACTGAATCTCTTTGATGACACTGAATGGTGGAATTGTTAGATTTGGAATCTTGATTATGAGACTGACGCTGAGCCATACTTTGGTCAAGATGGTTTTCTTTCCTCACCCCCATCCTTTTTTTTTTTGGTCACTTTCATTCTTTTTTTCATCCCAGGCTGCATTCAGGATCATGGATAATCCCTGGATAATTTTAGGATCAAGATTTAGGGTTCACTCCTTCATTCAGCCCCTATTTATTATTTTACCTTCACGTACTAGGCAGTGATCACAAATACATGAACTACCCCCACTGCCTCAAAAAAAGAGTTTGTTTTCTTACAAAGCTTACAGTCCAACAGGCTTACAGATACAGATCAAATCTCTAAGCACATGTAAAATGATAATTGTGACTCACACTGCACATTAACTCACTAAGGGGGAATTTGAACTAGTCAAGGAGGTCAGGAAAGTGATGATTAAGTTAATATCTGAAGGAATTAACCCTTAAGTAAAAAGGGAAGAAAGAAGCACATTCTAGCCAGGGAAATAACTGTTAAAAACGAACCAACTAACCAACCAACCAACCAACCAACCAACCAACCAACCAAACAACCAAATATGTCCGTGCAAAGTCTAATGAACTATTTGGAAAACGTTGTCTTTATCTAAAGGGCAACAGGAAGCTTGGCAAGTGTTGGGGAGGGCAATTGGGAAAGCCAGGGTAACTGATCTGATAATCAGAAATCCAATTTTTTAAAAAATTTATTTATTAAATTTATTGGGGTGACAATTGTTAGTAAAATTAAATAGATTTCAGGTGTACAATTCTGTATTACATCATCTGTAAATCCCATTGTGTGTTCACCACCCAGAGTCAGATTGGAAGATTCCTTCCATCACCATATATTTGAAGAAATCCAATTTTAAAAGAACATTCTGGCTAGAACATAAAATAATGGATTGGAAGGGACTTCAGTGGTTTCAGGCAGACCCAATAGGGTCCACTGGGTCAGTCTAGAAATGGTACCTTGAACAAGGCTGTAGGTGATGTACATGAGAGAAACAGACAGACTGAGAATTATTTAGAATGTAAAATGGATAAGAATTACTATAATTTAGAAAACGGTAGCAGCGGATCTACAATCCCTATTGGAAATGGAAAAACAAAAACAAAAACACCCAAATTTCTTAGTCCAATATAGCAGGAAGGGAAAGAGTTCTCATGATGAGCAGGGATGGGAGGTGGAAGAAGATGAGAATGTACGTGGTGGTAAAAATCTTCCAGACAATTGTTCATTTGATCCAAGTATAGAACTGCTGTAATTCATGTTGGCTGAAAACTTATAAAGTGCTGATTCATGTCTTCATTTCTTCTTTCTTTCTTTTTCTCACCCCTTCACTTAAAGAAAAAAGTAAGAAATAATTTTCCCCCCATTTGGAGATAATTAATAAAAAGAATCAAGTATTTTTCGTATGTCTTTGTTATCTATCAATCTATATCAAGTCTGGTTCATATTCACAATTATTTCTCAGCAAATTGCTACTTACACTGTATGCTTTCTAAAAGTATGAATTTTTTTGCAATAATTATACACTATACATGATATATTTATTCAGTATATAGCTTTGAACATTGTTTCTTGATTCAGTTTTCTATGATTAGTTGCACAGTAAAGCCTGAATTGTCAAGATAGGGTAAGGCTATAAAGAAAAAAACAATCAAAATGCCAGTTGCACAATGTTGTACAAATAAGTAGGGGGATTGTTTTAATCAATTATGGATCTAGGATACTCCCATCTAGTAGCCCCTTCATCTCTCTTTTAAAGCCTAAGGGATCTTCAGCTGATTCTTCTGCATCCATGAGACACGCAATGGAAGACAGAGAGCTTGGAGAACTGTTGAAAGGTTTAGGGAGCAGGCCTGGAAGTGGTATCACTTTATTTCCACCCACTTTCCATCATCCAGCGTTGAGTCACAAGCTAACTCCGGGGAGTCAGGAAAAGGTGTACTATGTTCACTTTTAAAGTTGTTTCTGTTTTGAAAGAAATCAGAATCTGCAATGTGTTTAAATAATACTATATGAAAAAGTGTAATTTATTTCAGCAAGTTAACTATTAGTCAACACTAGGTAAACTATTAACTTATTTTTTTTTACTATAATAGTAAATGAATGATGAGAGACCATGACATTTTATCAGTGGATAATCAAATAATGTGAAATAAGACAATAGTGATTTAAACTTAAAGTAAGAATAAAAGCACATATTCCAAATATGTATAGACTTTTTACATAAAGCCAAAATACAAGATTGTATTAAATGCTAAAAATACAAAAGGTCAAAGTACTAAAGGCTAGAGTATAGAGTATTAGTATCTGAGTTAAAAATAAGACAGAAGTCATATGTCTTAATAGTAGTAGACACACACAGACACACACAGACACACACACACACACACACACACACACACACACACACACACACACCAATACAGAGGGTGCCAAAAAAGTATATACACATTTTAAGAAAGGAAAAAACTGTATTCAAATTGTAATACTCAATATATACTGATAACAAAAGATGAATACAAGTCATGTATACACATTGTTTTGCCATCTCTGGTATATACTTATGAAAACGTTGGGAAAGAAAAGGTAAGAGCTAGAGAAAAGGACAGTGGAATTTCCTAGTTAACAAGGGGAAGAAAAACATATCTTGATCAAAACAGCAAAGATAGGGAAAATTAAAAGAGATAAAGAACAAAATGCAACAATAATGAACATATAGTAAGATGGAAAAAATAAAAACAATATGCCACTCCTTACATTAACTGAAATGACTAGAAGTTATTTATTACAATACTGGGTGCTTTGGTTAAAAAAATAATAATTTAAAAAACTTCCTGTAGTAGAACCATGCTTAAATCTACTGATAATATAGGTGTTACAAGCAAATACAAATTTATAAAATCTGAATTTATAGTTAATAACTTTTTTCTACCTCATGTGCCACCTCTTATCCCCCCCCAAAAAAAAAAAAAAAAAGACAGTAGCCCTAACTATCTACAGGAAAGCTATAACAGTTTTCAAGGGATAGGTACTAACAATTTTTTGCAAATTGTTTCCAAAACAGGGAAAGAGGCAGAACTATATAGTGCGCTTTGTGAGGCAAGCATAACCTTGATACCCCTAAAGAATGAGGCAATAAAGGAAAATAAGGACATAGACTTTTGCTGTCCACTTCCGTTTGTGTTTATTGAACACTTGCAGTGTGGCTGGCGCTACTGAGGAATTGAATTTTTAATTTAATTTTGATTAATTTAAACTGACACTTGATTCAGTTATTGGAAGACCTTAAGTAGGCTTGCAGTGACTTGGTCATGTGTATCTACCTTTCAACCATAAATTTTATGGAGTCTAAATATAGATGAGTATTTCTGATGAAATATTATCATCTAAATTGAGATGTGCTCTAGTGTAAAATACATAGAGATTTAGAGACTTAGGACAAATAAAGAATGAACTATCTCACTAATTGTTTTATTGATTACATGTTGATATGTGGCATTTATATAACATTTTAGTTACTTGGATTAAACATATTACTGAAATTAATTTCATTTGTTTATATCTTTAATTCCATTACTAAAAATATAAATTATTTATGTAACTTATATTTTTATTGGACAGCACTATTATAGACCAATTTCACTTATGAAAAAAGATGTGCAACTAATAAAATATTAGCAAACTGGATTTGGCACTGTATAATAATAATGCTAGTATATTATTATTATTTATCACAAGAGCTCAACGGTGATTTGACAATGGAAAAATTATTAATGCAGTACACTACAGGAGTAGATGAAGGTTTGTTTTAAGTGCAGTCTTTATTTTTGTTTGTCTGTCTGTTTGCCTTCTTCCCCATATCACTCTTTCTTTTTTCAGGTAGCATGTTAACAACCAGTTGTGTAGTGTTCAGTAATTTTCTCTATACTTATATATCCATAGAATATATACATATAATGGACACTGATATATTTTGTCATTTCTTTGCTTTACAAATATAATATTATACTATTTTCTCGGCTTCTCACTTTTTTTTATTCATCATATTCTCATGGAAATTCCCTTAGGCAATTGTGGTAACTATTATTCTAACAGTTGTATAATATTCCATGGTGATGATATATAAAATTTATATGAAAATGTATTCAACCTTTATTCTATTGGAAATGGAACTTATTTCCAGTTTTTGCCACTAGAACGATGTTTAACATGCTTGAATATATAAAGTTTATAAGAGGTCTGTTAGCTTTACAGATTGAAGTGATTTCATTGCATCAAAACATAAAATTCTAATAGTGCTACCTACCAATAGTTTTCTGAAAGGACAGTCAGAATATACATTTTCACCATTAATTATAGTATATTCCCTGCACTATCAATAGCAGCTATAGGTAATCATATGTGGAATTCTCCCAGATGAAAAAGGGGACAGTGACTTGTTCTGCACAGTGTGAGGGGATTATTATAGAGGAGGAAAGCTAAGGTGAGTCTGGAAAAATCATTTTATGTTTATATATCTCAACATATAAAATGAGGAAACATATTCAGTACATAAGAGATAGCTGTTTCTGTACAGAAGTTCTGTACTTCTATACAGTCCAGAAGACAAGAATTATTTCTTTAAGAAAAAATTTCCTTCCTTGTAACTAATTTTGTAAAGCTTATTCTTTCCTAAAATTAATTTGTAGGGCAAAATTTCAAATATAGGATGTAGATTTTTATCCTAAAAATAGTCTTTATTGATATTTTTATTTTAAAGTGAATTCATGTTCATTATTAAAACATATGCAAAATTTATCGAATTTTTGTAAAGTAGAATCTGGAATGTATTGCTATAGCTTCATGATACCATTTGATTTGCTATCAACATGGCCTAGCCCTTTTCCTCTTAATTCTAGTTTTTCACAAATTTCCTGATTCCTCTAGAAAAAGAATGGCAGAATTAATTCATTAAATTCATAAAAAATTTTAATGGCATGAAATTTAATTTATAGATTAAATTAACAGAGAATTGAGACCTTCATAATACTGAGTCATTCTTTCCAGGAACATAGTTCCATTTATTAAATTATTCTTGAACTTTTAAAACTTGTTTGAGCTTTTTTGGGAGGATGAGATGAGGAGTGGTAAAAGGTTTGGTTTAAGCAAAATTATATTCCCTTTTAAGCTATGGGACTTTCTTTATAGTTCATGCCACATAAAGATAAGCTCATGAAATGATATCCAGTTTCTCTGTATGATAAGACCAGAGAGAGCATTTATCATCTGAAAACATCTTTAAGCCAAGGAACACATTTGTTATGTTCAGTTGCTGACATTTTCACATTGAATTTACTAAGCTATGAAATATTTTTCTAATTATCAAGTTTCTTGGATAAGTTTGAGAAAATGTTGAAAAATGCATAAATTATTCAGTTGCTTGAACTTTTAATAAAAGATGTAGGAGGGTTGGTTAGACTCTTCAATAACTTTAAAATATCAATTCAACATTTATTTTGCTTGCTTGTTATTATTTTGTTTTCCAAAAGTGCCTGGATGTCTTTTTATAAAAAAAATTATTAAAGAAGTAATGTTAAAAATTTAATGCTTATTAATATTCTTCCTTATGAAATTTGTTACAAAGGTTTTTCTCTAATCTAGACAGTTTATTTATCAGTGGCTTACTTTATGTCTAATCTGAGAGTTTTAATTTGTGGAATTTCAAGATCTCCAGAGAGTTATTTGGTTCAATTTAGATCTGAAATTCATTCAGTTCTTACTTATCCTACCTATCTCCCTGCCAAACACACACACACACACACACACACACACACACACACACACACACACACACACCAAAATACTTTATCCTATTTTAAAATTTCTCTATAAGTTGAGGTTGTATTACATTTTTTAGTGCTATCCAAATGTTGAATCATCTTTTCACTCAAGGGATATATTCATTTCTAAATGAATTTTCTTTTGCTGTCCACACATTTGTGATTCTATCCAAGTTAGTTGGTTAAAAGTCCCAGCTACAGTCATATGCTTTATGCTCACATGGGCCAATTTGTTTTTCTCTATTCAAGTCCTGAAACTCTGTTTCTCATATTGATCAGTATTAGAAATACCTCATAAAGTGTGTGATCTGCATAAATTCATTAATAACGGCTGAGTAAAATTAATTTTGGTTTAAGGAAAGGTTTTTGACTCACCATTTAATTTTGTCTTTCCAGGCTCAATTTCCTTTAAATCCTTCCATTTTAATCATATGCTTGATTTTTAAACAAATTTTAATTGCTTTTTTGTACTTTTCATCTTTTATTCCTTTTGATTTGAACCCTGGCTGAAACTGAATATGATACCCTATGCATGTAATTCTTGAATATCGGGAAGATTCTTTTGCAAGTCCTTATTCTACTACCTTTTTCGTATCCAATATCCAACATTCCATTAGACAATAATGATGTCTGTCTATATAGTGGAGGATTAACTTGACCCAAATAGAGAGCCGGCTTTTGCCCTTGGCTACTGGAAGGAGCTCTCTAAGGGCCCTGTGATGTCCTGTCTGATAGGAGGGTCTTTGTTTGTCTGGCAGCTTTTGCCACAGGACTGTCTAGCAGTGTGATTCATGATGGAGTCTTTGGAATATGCCAAATCTGCGCAAACTTCTTGAGGACTAATAAAGATATTAGCCCGTGTCTCCAGGAGGGAGGGGTGGCTAAAGTTCTGCCACACAGTATGTGATCAATAAGAACTCTGGACTCCAAAGGCTCAGGTGAGCTTCCCAGTTGGCAATACTCTGTATTATCACACACTAGAGCCAGGAGGAGGTAACATCCACCATCCAGGGCCCCGCAGGAAATGCTGCCCAGAAGCTCGGTGTCTGTACTGCTCCCAGATTCCACCTTGCATCTCTTCTTTTGGCTGATTCTAATTTGTATCCTTTTACTACTTTTACTATAATAAAACAGCAATTGTAAGTGTAGTGCTAGCTGGTGTGAAGTGAGGGAGGCCCTGGGGATCCTCAAACTTGTGGCTCGTGTCTGAAATGAAGGTGGTCTTTGTGAAGACTGTTCCGTCAACTATGTAGTTTGTCTGACTCATAATAATGTCCTAAAATTAATTAATGCAATATGTAACTTCAGGGCAGTACTTCATTTGTTATTATTTAGATATATGTATGTCAAAAAGATCTACTTTGTTTAAGAAACCGCACTGAGTGACAACTATATGCCAAGTATATAAAGGGAAGGATTTCAGCACTTCCTTTTTCTGCAAGCGATATTCATTTTGAACTCATGTATTGTTTTATCTTAAAAACATATGCTTACTATAGAGATAACTAGAATAATATTGTAGGAAAAATAAAGTCTGAAAAGAAACCATGATATTTGTGAGCAGCTTTAATGACTTGACCTTGGGAAACAGGTTAAATACAAAACCTGTTCGGACTAACTAGCTGTAGTGTAAAATTCTCTTCTGTTGTCATTTGATACTTGTTAGTTTGTTAGTAATGTAGGACTCATTCCTGTTTTATAAAGCTCTCTTTAGGAAAGATGGAAAAGATCAAGGAAACCACAAAATTTGGCAATTTAAAAATCTATTTTAAATGGAGATAAACCGCTTCTCTATTTGACGATTTTTCTCGGTTTCATTGTGTTCAAAAGTTACTAGGGATTAAAAACTCCTATAAAAAAAGATTGAAAGACCACAAAGCTTGCTGATAAATAACCCTCTATTGAGTCTGGAGAAAGTGGTTATTGTGAGGCCATGTGACTGGTCTCCTAGAATTCCTTTATTAATGAGCTGGGAAAGACTCTGAAAGCATTCTAATGAAATTTCCAAGATAGTAAGTGAAGGTCTTTCAAATACCACAAGTCAGCCAAATTATGGAGCTGGGAATTAGAAACCTGGGATGTAATTATTTGTAAGGATTCAAGTAACATTCAGGAAGAGGTAACAGCAACCATGAGAGCAATTTTTGATTTCCCATATGAACATTTGTCTGCTCTTGTATAATTCATTATATAGCTTATATATACTTTTGAGGATTTGACCATATCCTGCTAATTTTCACAATTGTCAACAAGTCATCTATGTTACTTGGAATCGAATGCCATGGTTAATGCTTTATTCATACTTAAAAGTAATAAAATAGGAATTGACAATTTTGGTTTGGAGAAAAATGTCATTGAGCAAATTATCTAACTAGTGCCATTTGACTCTTCCTCCCATAAACTCTTCCATATAGTTATTTTCACAATTGCAAACATGCATGTTTTGCTGCAAAGCTGGTATAGAGTCAATATCTGCTCTTACTGCTAACACAAATTCTGAGTGTTACAATTTTTTCATACTCATGCTTTTTGAAATTCTTTAACACTTACCATCATTTTCCAAGAACAGCGTTGAGAATAATTCAAAACCATTTAGTAAATTGCTGCTTTTATACCTTCTATTCAGTGGCGGGGGGGGGGGGGGGAGCGTTTAGCTGAAAGAGTTAATGTAGCTTCCATTGGTGTCTGTTTGCATCCACAGAGTGGCAAGCCCAGGGAGAATACTACTAAGCGCATGTTTGTGGAGTCAGCTAGTAGCAGCAGGATTCCAGAAAATGACGTAATGCTTTGGTCATGTGCTTCAGTTCCAGGGGTTGGAGCTATTAGAGTGAAGACAATATTCGCAGTGTCTTACACCTTCTGAGTGTTGAACATTGTGTTATTCTTTCAACTGTGAAATGAATTCTGGGCTGCCCTGAAATCCCAGGAAGTAACTAAAACTGCTGGAATGTAAAGTAGGGAGCAGAGCAGTAATTTAAAAAGGTACCAAGGTCATTTACCCTGTGTTTTTAACGTGATACATGGGGTGGCTAAATGGACACTAATTAGACTGCAGGGTGTTGCCAGAGGATGCTACGGACACGGGCATGGTTATTACAATCACAGCTTGCTCCAGGTCAGGCTTTCTAGTAGCTGAAAGCCTGGGGGTGGTGGGGGTGGTACTCAAACCCCAAGTTTTATACAGAGAGTGCAGGAATTGATGGTCAGACAAGCTAGAGTGCTTTGGAGCAGCTCTGTGGGTACAACATACTGAGCCATCAAAAACTGTTGGCTGAGAGGTGAACCAGGGCTCCTCAGACAGCATCTTCCCCTGAACAGGGCTCAAGCACAGTGATCCCAAACTCTGCAAGACAATGGTGACTGTGATGCTCAATCTAACGTGTGGGGAATTCATAATACATTAGACATTGTTCTAAGTATTTGACAGATATGAACACATTGCGTAATCACAGCTCATTTAGTCCTTGAAATAGGTTCTAGTATTTTTATTTTAAGGCTGAGGAGGAGGCATAGAGTAAGTAATCAGTTGTCCATGGTCACATAGTGGGATTCACCTCATGCCATCTGACAACAGTCTCCATTTTCAATCACCACTCCATGATGATTTAGGAATTTTGACATGTTTGGCTTAAATTATGTTTAGGAAATCTCCAGACTTGCTTTGAGAAGCAAATGTGAAAGGCAGAAAAATGATTTTGTGTTGGTATTTTAAGAGGAATAACAGCTTGTGATATATATAACTTCAAGAAATCTTGGAAATACAATCAGGGCAAAAATACATTTTATAGAATCATAGCTTTTAGAGATGGAGTTGTCTGTGTCGATATCGATGCAGAAATGCTGGGTCCCTGCAAGGATGGCGTTGAGAAGGTGCTTGGAACTGAAGTAATATGCAGGTTATTTTTATAGGTACATTTTTCTGGGTTTAATATTTATTATTTTCATCAGATTCTCAAAGGGTTCTGTGACCCACAATATTAAGAATCCAATTTAAGTGTCTTTAGATACGTCTTATTTTCTTCACTCTTCTCCACGCCACAATTTTCTCCTTCTCGTGCTCATCCATTTTCATTGTCATCCCCTTTCTTCCTACTCCTACCCTTAGCCCATCTCTGTACAGGCAGGGCTCTCCGGCCTCTCTCCCCTTCTCTCTATCCTAAAAATATACAGTGCTGAGTGAGTTCCAGGTAGTAAGGGGACCGTTTGAAATCTCATTTCCATCTGGCTGCTTATGCAAATGTTTCACTTGTGTTTTGTCCTCTTTATGTATAGTTCCTTTGTGGTCGCAGGCATTCCTAATGCCATTATCTGCTGTTTGACTTGAAAATTGAGCCTGTCTCTTTGAAATATGTTGTATAGTTTAAAAAGTGTAAGCAAACTTTGACGTTAAAATCAGCTTAAGTAGAAACAAACAAATGACTGTAGATGGGGTACTTTGCTGCTTCCCCCGGCTCCCTCCCCGACTGCCCTTTGCCTGGGATGCTTCTCAGACAGAGCCATAATTCAGTATGTGTTCAAACACTACAGAGTCAGCAGCAAGCACTTACATGTTACTGCCAGTGATATCTGAACAGCTTCGTAGGCTTAAAAGTGAATCCTTGTAGAGACTAATGTGTTGTACAGTTTTTTTTCTAAAAGATGAATGGCAAAAATAGCGTGACTTGAATAGCGTGCTCTTCCCATAATAGCGAGAATTTGTGCTTCCGGTACACCCACGTGATAGTTTTTGCAATAGTAGTACTACAGTTTAAGAAAACCTCTGCTCTAGGCCTCAGTTAATTAGAATGTATTTTTAATTAACATAAAAAAACAGAATTCCAGTAGGAAAATTTCATCTTTAGCATTTCTTAACAGAGTTGTTGAATCTGTGGCAGATCTGTTTTGAACATTACTTCTCTTGTGAGTCTTCCAAAATGTTGACTGCAGCTGTAGATTCTGACTGCTGCAACGGTAGGGCCTGGGATAGATGTTTGTGCTGGTCGGCAGAGGAGGTCAGGGGGCCCAGGACGGATGACTGGCTTTCCTTAGTCAGGTTAGGAAACCACCATGTGAAATAATTCAGTGGTTCTTGTCTACCACATTCACCTCAAGTGCGTTTGGGAAACTCGAAATGAGGCCATAAGCAAAACGTAAAAACTTGGCAACTGTGGGCTTTGAGAATAAGATGGACCATTTCTCAGCGTTCTCCAGGATAGACTGTAAGAGCTGATCATGGAGGCCGTTTTTCTAACAGAGGGTTGGAATCATCTTTGGCTAAGTGTGTATGCATGGGGAGATGCTAATAAAAGGCTTCTTTTGTTTGCCTTCATCTTCATCTATCTCTTCAAGTCACTTTTTGTTTGTGTCTAAGAAACTACTCTCTTGAGGGAAACTGAGGCAACAGCTATATTCTGGAATTATGTTGGTGTCTACTTGCAGTCAGATAAGCCCGTGGAATTTTGCTCTAAGCACATCAGACCTACATGCTTAGAGAAAGGAATAAACCCATCCTGAGGCTTCTGTGCATCCTGAGATGTGTAGAGCAAATGCAGCAGAAGAGGGAAGCAGAGAAGACAGAGTGGGTGGGTGCAGGAGGAGGCCCGAGATCGTGAGCAGCACCTACTGTCCCTCCTTCCTGTGTGGAAATGGACAGAGTCAGGCGCTAGAGCAGTGGGTGGATACACAGATGAAGTTAGGATGCTCTGAACTCCCTGCAGAAGATGAAAAGCAGAAAGACTAAACCAGGATTTATAGAAAATCCAGAGCACGCAAAGGAAAAAAAAATCTCAGAAATATTAAGAAAACAATTGATTTCTATAAGCAGTTTAATTCAATGACTTCAAATTGGTGTCCTGCCAATTGGGTGCTAATTAGAAAAAGTTTAAACTCTGGGAATTTCTACAATAGGAAAATACATTCTGCCTTCACATTTTTAGACTCCCTATTGGACTCACGGGAAACAATTTTCTGTTAAACCGGTAAGTCGGCAACATTCATTGAGCCTTCACTGTACACAGAACAACACATCCTTCACTACGTTTTGTCTGGGAAACTGAACATGAAGGTTTTTGAGAACAGACACAGGTTCAAGATTGGCAACATCAGGGACCTCATTAAGAAGCAACCTCCCTGATTTTGTGGTTCAGCTTCAAGGTTCCAAAGATTGGGTCAGATGAGCTTTCTTTAGTTTTTCTTACTTGGGCTTGCTTTTCTTGGAGCTAAGTAATAAATCATATCCGATTGAAGCAACTGCATTTCAGCATTGCTTTCTTCTTTCCAACAAAGGCTCAATCTCCACAGGAAATGTTCTTCAATATAGAGTAACTGCGTCAAATTCAGATGATACTTATAATCAGATTTTGGGATTCAGAGCAGAACTGTTTCTGCAAAGACTCTTTCCCTGTCAGGAAATACATATGACATTTTCTGAAAAGCTTTAGTTAGTTCACATTTCCCCTGTCTCTCCCTGTCCTGTAGGTGCTGCTTCTACCTCTCTTCTCCCATCTTTGCTTCTCACCTACCCCTGTGCTGTGGATTAGAACACGTTCTCTGGAGATGGGGTGTTTATCACTTCTAATGGGTATCTGGCATCGCCAGGAGAATGGAGGGGAGCAGTCACAACAAGAATAATGAAGGATTTTCTAGCATGAAGCGGGGAGAGTGGAAAAGACCCAGCACCATACAGTTTACTTGAGTCATGTACAACTCTGCCCATTTGATGTTTAAAAGCCACAGTAGACCTGCATTTCTCTCTACACGTGTAAATTTAGCTGCAGTTCTTAGCAGAGCATGAGTTCAAAGGGCAAAAATGAAATACCCAACAACAACAGCAGCAACAACAAAATCCAGTATGTACTTAGAGAGTCTTAGCAGCCCAGAAGCACTAAACAGATTGTTTTACATGGAGCTACATGGAAGCAGCCCGTTAGAGAGATGCAAGAACTACAGCGTAGGCAGAAGAAACATGCTGTTTCCGTGCAGCAGATTTATGGTGTGAAACATGGAATGAAACCTTGCCGAGCACTGCAGTCCCCCTCGTTGATTAACATGGCAAACCCACCACGATGTGGCAGCACACGCCCCAGGCATGTCTTAAGGTCTCAGCCATTCTGAATTCCAAACGTAAACGGGCTGGGACATCCTGGAGGTGTGCGTGCTCTGTGTTTGCTTACAGAGTGGTGTAAGGTGCTTGTTTTTTCCTACTACCCTGAATTTTGAAATGGAGCTTTATCTCTCTACAGTATTCTCCACAATTCTGCACTACGGTATTCTCAGCTTCACTATTTCTCTCCCCTAGTCCAAATTGCCAAATCAGCAGGTTGGAAGTATTGGTTAATTGCAGCAGCTGGTGCATTTAATGGCTTTGGGGTTAATTTATTTGGAAACAATTTATAGGGGAATGAGTTAATTGTTCTCCTTAATACATTTTCAAATATCCAAATGACATTGCCAGACAGCTGCATTAGCTAGTCTTCAGGAATTAAGATAGAATTTCTTTTCAGGAACCCAATTTCAGAATGGTTTTGCTCTAGAATAATTTTAGATGATGAAGTTTACCAGTCAATAAAATTTATGCCTCTTGGAAACGATTTATTCTCCTGTAGTATAAGTTTAACTATATTGCTCTTTTAGAAGTATCGTGAATGCAAAATTAGGTCAGTATTTTGGGCAGAACCAGAAGTGGGTTTTTTTATTTTTTTATGACTGGAGAGCAGTTTTTAGTAATTGTTTTCTGTTATTAAATAACCACCTTGTAGTCCTATGTGGCTGCTTACTTGCCCCCAGTCACAGTAAGCTATGCCCAGACAGCCCACGTGACTAAAGGGATATCCAGAGTCTGCTAATAAAGGCATGAGGCATCTGTTTCCCAGACCCAGACATGGATAGAAGAAGAAAGCTTCTTTGTTTGAAAAACTTCCGATCACACAATTATAAATTTGATGATTTTACTCGGACAGCTTAAATTAAAAAAAAAAAAAAAAAAGACTCTTTCATTTTTCTTCAGTTATTTAGGTTTCAGCTTAAATCAAGTTTATTTTGGGAACCATTTTCAGGAGTTTTTAAACATCTAATACACGAAGGAAGGTAGCATTAGTTTATGCAGAAACTAGACTTCAGCTTAGAGAATTGGACTTGAGGACAAATTGCATCACTTGTCAGCCCTGGGCCTTTGGGCAAATCAGTTCATCTCTCTCTAATCCTTCGTTTACTCATGGACCAGAGGGAAACAAGAGCTTGATTCCCACAGCATCACGGGGAAAATTAAAACCATGATATAAATGGGAAGGATTTTCGTTATATCCTCTGGGGTTTGCTATTTCACATATGATGATCTCAAATAAACGTTGCTACAGCTATATAAACAATGTTTTATACTGATTGATTTCATTCCGATTTATATTGTAAGCCATAGGGTATGAATTTCAGATTAGGGCTTTTACAGCTTGTAGCTATTGAATAAATGCAAGAGAAGGGATGCTATAAGGAAATTGAAATAACATTTATTCATTCGCTTATCAGCTCATTCATTCATTGATATTTATTATGTTCCTACAATACAAAGGTACTTAAAGTATAAAGTTAAATATAATATCCTTACCTTTGTGTAAAGACTGGTATCAAAGTGAATAATTATGATGTGATAGGCTTTATAATATACGTATGTAACAAATACCTATAGCAAAGTAGGGTCTTAAAAGCAATAAGTTCTGTCTGGGAAGAGGACTCAAGCTGTGGTGATGGGGTACAGGACAGGCTTGCATAAGGGTGCTTGGTCTCCAGTCTGATGGAGAAGCAGGTGTACACTTGATTTTAACAAGAAAGTTACTTCGATAAAGATCTGTCCGGAAAGATAAAGCTATGTACGTATGTACAGATGCTACGTACTCTGAGAGCACAGAAGAGTGAATGACTGTGTGTAGAAAGTGGAAAAGTCTTCAGGGTCGGGGGAAAAGAGCTCCCAGAATGCTTTATAGAGTTCCCAGTCTCTCCCAGGCAGGTGCCAAACCCTGTATATGCACTAGTTCTTTCCATTATCATAGGCAGTATTGCCTGCTGGTTAAGAGTACACTTTTTGAAAACGCTGCAAACCTGGAATTTTATCCTCGTTTCTCAGATCTTACCAGTTGCATTACTTGAGGCACTTAGCCTTCAAACCTTTTCATCTGTAAAGCAGGGCTAGCCATACTACCTCTTCGAAAAGTTGGTGCTTGGATTAGTCAGAGTGTAGATAACAATCTAGAGTCCAGGATATTGTAAACTGTCATTATACAGTGCATTATATTATATAATTGTTCTTGTTGGAGCAATAGTGGCAGTAACAGGAATAGTAGCATATAAGGAGTGGTAACAGTGCAAAAATGAGCTCAGTATCGTCAGTCTCTTTTTTAATCTGGGGAAATCAAGTCTTAGAGAGCTCAGTTAAGGAGCTTGCTCAGGGCTAGTAGTGCCAGAGCCGTAATTAGAACCCAGTGGCATCTTACTCCAAAGTCCAAGATCTTAAACACAGAAAGAAGTTAATATCGGGCTATTTATGAAGGGGTAGGAATATGTCAAATGACATGAAGAAGAGCACCTTTTGAAGGCCCAGGATGCCATAGTATGCCAAATGGGGAAAGAGCACACATATTTTAAAGATATTTGTCCACATTACTGCAAATCGGATCCAAGACAGGAAAACTTAAACATTAGCAGTTGGATGTATACAAGGGGCCCCTGTGTTAATTAGGTAAGTTCTTCGAATTTCTTCTTGCTCTGGGATATGAAGAATGTATGAGTCAGCTCTGGCTTCTGTAACAAAATACAACAGACTGAGTGGTTTAAACAAACCAAAGAAATTTATTTCTCACAGTTTTCGAGGCTGGGAAGTTCAGTATCAAGGTGCTGGCAAGGTAAGTTCCATTCTGTAGGTCTCTTCTTTTGGCTTGTAGGTGGCTGCCGTCTTGCTGTGTGCTCATTAAACCTCTTCCTTGTGCACAGAAATAGAGAGAGTGAACTGTCTGGCATCTCTTTTTACAAGTGGACTAATCCTATCAGATCAGGCCCCCATCCTTATGACCCCTTTAGGTTTAGTTGATTCCTTAGAGGCCTGTCCCACACTGTTAGGCCTCTAAATAGCCACATGGGAGTCGACATGGAAATTTTGAGAGGGTACAATGTTCAGTCCAAAAAGAGAATTAGGTCACACATTTGTGGTTATATACCCAGAACTAGTTTCAATCAGATGTAAAAAGTGTTTTGTATGTATATATGCTTATATATATTTTTCATCTTGTGTATGTTTCTTGATGAAGCTGTTTTTTGAGTTCATAGTGTCATAGTTTTAACCCGTCTCCCTTCAATTCAGAGGACATAATTTGGGGCATGGTAGATCTCCACTTGTATGAAGCAAATATTTCATATTGATGCAGATGGTGGTCCCTACCCCAGGCTCACAAAGCTCTCTTAGCAGTAGTTCCTCTCCTCTAGCAGGCGTGCAACTCCAGCACCCTGGAGCCTCATCTTGCAGAGAACAAAAGCTTTCAGGGCCTTGGAGGTCTTGGGGGTTGAGCCTGGGATTTGTGTCCACAGGCCTATGTACAAATCCTGGGCAGGAAACTCCCTTTCTCATCACCTCAGTTGTTTTGTTTGTTTGTTTTGTTGTTGTTGTTGTTGTTTATCTAGAAAGGGAGATATTGTCTACCTATTGGGTTGATATGGTAATCAACAATAAGTGCTACTTGTCATCACAAATAGTATTCTCTCCTTTCATGCCAGAAGGGCTGAGGGACCTGGAGTTTGATACAAAAACTCTATTTTGGAGGTTGTTTTAAAAAGCTAGCTTGCTGAATTTTTGACTCCTCCTCCTTCCCCAGAGAAGACAGCAGCCTGTCAAGTGTGCCTTCACCTAGAGACCTTGTCATCCCTGGAAGATCCAGGTCTGTGACCCCGGTGGCCAGCTTGGTCCTGCTTTCAGTCATGAGGATCCTGCCAGCTCTTTGCCAGGGCTCAGCTTCTGCCTTCCACATCTTTCCCCTAACTTATACCCGACATACCAACTAATGACACAGACTACCTGGCCCTGAGCTTGTCCTCTGACCACATTCCTCAAGCTGTGTTGTGTCCCTGCTCTTTTTCTCTGACTCACCATTCCTGACAGGTGTTCATGGTCAGACTAGAGTTGGGCTATTATCCCTAGAACTTTGGGCTGAAATTCCGTCTTGCCCATGTTTGCCCCATGTCTTACTTGCCTCCTTACCACTGCATAATCTCCATTTCACTTGTCCATGCCACAAGGCCTGCACTGTGCTGTGGAGTGTACACACCTCTCCTGGGAGCCAGTGTAGCTGTTGCAATAAATGTTGTGGATTCAAATGTTGAGAAGGAAAAAATATTCATTCCACTGTGAAAATCCACAGGAAAATGATAATGTGCGTAAAAAAGTAGAAAATGGACTCAGGACCATTTTCTTTAAAATGATTTTACTTTAAAATGTATCTGCAGGAACGTGAACCAAAAACACATGCATTCTAATGGTTGATTATATCTCAGTAACTCAAGCTGTTATGCAACAAACACTGATACTATTTGGAATAGTTCCGCATCACCTCGGGCTGAGCAGGTTGATGCAGCAGTACCCCAAGATGCTAAAAGAGGCATTGATTTTCTCAGGGGCAGAGGGAATTGTCCCTATTTAACTGCATCATATAGAGTTTATGTGTGTGACTGGCATATATTAACATAAACAGAATTACTCACGTATGAATGTGCTTGTTGAGTCCCATAGAAGAAAATATTGTCCTGGCTGGGAAATAAAAAGATAACTACCGTGTTTCCCCGAAAATAAGACCTAGCTGGACCGTCAGCTCTAATGCATCTTTTGGAGCAAAAAGTAATATAAGACCTGGTCTTATTTAAACATAATATAAACTGGGTATAATATAATATAATATAATATGATTATAATATTGTATAATATAATATGTCATACTATTATACAATATTATAATCATATTATAATATATTATAATCATATTATAATATAATATTATATAAGACCAGGTCTTATATTAATTTTTGCTCCAAAAGATGCATTAGAGCTGATGGTCCGGCTGGGTCTTATTTTTCGGGAAACATGGTAAGATGCAGTAAATTTCTCTCAAGGATGTTACATAGAGTATAGTCTATTTTATTCTACACAGTATAGAAAGTGATGCGCCACCAAAAAAAAAAAAAAAAGTTAAGAAAATGCTACAGGATTTTGCAGAGTAATAGAGTTTGGATCATTTCCTTTTGAGAGTACCATTCCTAAAACTTAGAGGATTAGAAAAAAACAAACATTTATCTGCAATTTTGGTGGAGCTCAACAGGAATGGCTTCTTTTTTGCTTCAACTAATGCTATCTGGGGTTGTTTGTCTAGAACTGGAGGATCCAAGACGTCTTCATCCACATGTCTGGCATCTTTCCTGGGATGGTCAGACTTGACTCGGCTTTCTCTCCAGCCCTTCAAAGTCTCCCATTCTCACCTCATGGCCTCTCTCTCTAGCAAGTCAATCAGACTTCTTTACATGGTTGCTGGATTCAAAGGAGGTGAAAATGGGAGCTGCCAGGCCTAGTAAAGCCTAGGCCCAGATCCGGCAAAGTCTCAGTTCTTCCACATTCTACTGGTCAATCAAGTCGTAAGAGTAGGCCTTATTTAAAAGGAGGGGAACTAGCATGTGTGTACAGGTGTGGGAAGAATTGTTGGTGGATTCTTTGGAAACAGTCTACCACACTGGACTTGATAACATTTGTAGAATTGGGGCACTTAGAAAAGTGAAGAAAGAATATGTTTTTTAGAAAAATGTTGGCTAAGCAAAGGTTTAGAAGTTGAAAAGAATATGAAAGACAATCGTTGAATTCGTTTGGAGCTCAAACTCTGAAGGTAGATTGAGGTTAGACTCTGGAGACCAGACTGGTCTGTAGCTGAGGAATCACTCAATGTTCCTCATGGAACTTCACGCACAACCCTCTCGTGCCCGCTCCTGGTATCCATTCATTTTAGATCTGCTCAAAGGTCCAACCAGAGTATATAATACATATTTTTATCCTTAACCAAATTTTTGTTAAGGGAAAAACAATACACATACATTGTCAAAACTCATCAGAATAAAAGGAATATGGTGAAAATGAGTTTCATTCCTGAACCTTTAAACCTTACTCACAGGCGATCACTATCAACAATTTCTCTTGAATCCTTCCAAGGATCATCTGTGTGTAGCCAAGAAATAGATATCTATCTCTATCTCTGCACGTAGACATAATACACATAGATCCCTTAGGTACACATATAGGAGCATACCCTGTAGGTTGTTTGGCCTATTGCTTTTATTTCACTTAGTAATACATTGTGCAGATTGTATAATATCAACACATATAGACATATGAGTAATAGCTTTCTTAAACATAAAGAAGTAACTCTACATAATAGTTTTGTAATGACCGTAAAAACTCTCTGCTATGAACTTAAACGGGATCAAACACACATGTGGAGAGGGAAGTTATGTCAGACTAATGCCTCGATGCTCCTCATATAGGGAGACTGTTTGAAAATTCACAAAGCCCAAATAGTCATAAAAAAGGGAGGGAAATGCTGCAGAGAGGCAGACACGTTTCTGTGATCTCCTTTGTTCACTTTCTTGTGGAGCCCTCACCTCTGTGGGCTAACTGCTCTATTCCTTTCTCTCCTTTAACTTGGATAAGTGAGAGTCAGTTACATGGGGAGAGTGCAGAGAAGAGCAGCAAAGACCTTTACAGGCTGGTTTCCGATAGTTATTGCATAAAGTTTGCTTTTAATCTCAACTTTATGGTTCCTATTATGTAATATTATTATGTTGGCCAAATGTTTAAAAAGTTTTCCAAAGCTCAGACATTACCAAATTGTGAGACCTACCAGGATTCTTTTAACTGATTTCTTCTACAGAGCTGGTCTTCCCTGCTTGAAACTTAAAGCTAGTAAGAGAAAGAAAACATGTTCCTGAGTAATAGTATATAATGCAGATGCTCTAAGAATCATAGATAAAATGAGTAAGTAAACGTTCACAGGAAGGGTCCTTACCTTTCAGAAGCATACGAGGAAAGATTCATGAAAGAGACGAGATTGAAGATGGATCTGAAGATTGTGTTAGTATTTCTACAGGGGAAAGAAGTTAAGGAGAGAAACACAGATGTAAAGACATAAGGAGAAGTGGGAAAGCAGGAAGTAAATACAGCAATAATAATATTAATGATAGTATTTATTGAGTACCTATGATGTGCCAAAAATTAAGTCAAAGTGTTATAACACCATCTTTAATACTTATTACATCCTATAGGAGAGATATAATTATTCCAGTTTTATAGAAATGTAAAAGTTGAGGCTCAGAGAGGTTTAATAATTTGGCTGAAGCCAAACGACTACAGTGTAGAAAATCCAGAATTTATGTTTATATCTGCCTGATTTTGAAGCTTGTGGTATTTTTAGGATGTTCATACTGCACAGGCCACGTAAAGAAAGTTCCAAAAGCAAGCAGTGGTCAGCTATGTTTAGTGCTGCTGAGACGTGAAGTAAGAAGACTGAGAACCGACCTTTGGAGATGACAACAAGGTCACTGCTGGCTTTAAGAAAAGCAGTTGCAGAGTTTTGTTGAGGCTGAATTCTCGATAGAATCGATTCCAGAGAAAACAGGAGGTGGAAAGTGGAGACATTGATTATAGACAAATCTTTAGAGGAATTTGGCCTCAAAGGGAAGCTGGGAAACAGGGCAGTGACTGGACACTGACTAGGGGCGAAGGAAGGATTTTTGGTTTTACGTTTTGTTTCTTGATGACAGTGATCCAGTAGACAGGGAAGAAATGATGATATGGGGGGTGGTGGTGGTGGTGGTGATTGGAGTATCAGAGTCCTTAAGTAGGTGGGACCGGCTGGGATCCCCTGCACCAGTGGAGAAGTTGTCTGCAGACAGGAGTGGTGGAAGCTTATGGTAACAGAAGAGGCCAGAGGACCCAGGCATAGGTACAGGCTGGTGGTTTCGCTGGGAAAACAAGGAAGGCCTTCTCTAACTCTGTTTATTCTCAGTGAAATAAGCAAGTTTATCAACTGAGAGGAGGGGCAAGGGGGTATACGCAAGAGTACAGGAGTGAGTTGCACTGAATCTATTGCATTGTCTATCCTGTTCTGAAAATCACAGTATGAAGTCTGGGCTGCTTGCTTTATGGAGGAAGCACAGCCCCAGGAATAGAGGAAAAGGCTGAGGTCAGCAATGCTGTAAGAAGAAAATCCTACAGAAGCCTGGAGATCATCTCCACAGACCATCTCCACTGAGTAGCTCAAAGTGAAGTGAAAAACAGATCCCAAAGTGTATAAATCATCTTAGATACTGATAGTTAAGCGTCTATAGGGGATCAGGCTGGAGGAATGGCCCCGCTGGCTGTGAGAGAGGAATAGCAGCCGTATTCTCAAGCTTGTGCTTCTATACATGAAACACAGATAACACAGCATCTTGCAGAAGGGGGTGGAGAGGTGAAGCAGAACAGCTAGGGGGTTTCTAGGGATAAGTGAGACAATGAGCATTGATCCTAAGTGAGAAAACAAGGACATTCAAAGGAAATAGCTATGGAATGTGGATGAGATTGATTTGATAGAGTGTAAGATTTAAATATTTAAATACAAGTATGCATTTGTAATTTGTTTCTGGTGATATTCTGAAAGTACATATCACTTGTCACAAATGTATTTATTCATATATTTGAAAAATCATTATACAGATGTGTTGCATAAAATTAGCTTACGAGTACATATGACAATCACATAGCGCCTACAGTGTGTCTGGTGCAAAGAGCTTTACATTCATGAACTCATTTAACAGGGATAACTACTCTGAGTTGTATACTGTTATTATACCCATTTTACAGATGAGGGAATAGAAGCATAGAGACATGCCGGGATCACACAGTATGCAATGGGTGGAGCTAGGCTAACTCTGCCATCCTGCGTTATCTGCTAATTCAGGACATTGTGCAGTAGGCATATTAAAATAAAAATCTCAGATAACAAAGTAGACATAGGAAGTAGAGAGAAATAATTGTACCAGAAAACTAGTGCAAGGAGTACAAACTCGATTTCTGAGTTTGTTACTACTCACGATGAAAACAGAAACATGATATGCAAACCTTAAGACTGAACATGACTGCTGCCTGTGGATCCATTATAATAGTAACCAGGTGACGTGATGCACGTTATGGGCTGAATTGTGTCTTCTTAAAATTCATCACCCCCCCCCCCCCAGCATCTTAGAATTTGATTGTGTTTGAACACAGAACCTTTAAAGAAGTGATTAAGTTAAAAATGAGGCTCTTAGGGTGGGTCCTTCTCCAGTCAGACTTGCATCCTTATAGGAAGAGGAAATTTATTTTGGTTTATGTTTAAAGGAGCACCAGTGACATGGCCAGGGTCATTCTGTACTATTACTCTGCTGTAATACGCTGCGCTGAATCAAGGACGGAGGAACTGAAGCGCCTTCTAAGCTTACTACCACTCCTGCCCTTCAGCTCCATGTCTCTGTTAGAAAACATACGAAATTCTTCCAGTTTGAATACGGTCAACAAATAAATGTCTGATAATTATTTAATACTCCTTAACTATTTGCATTTTAAAGGTGGTGCATATGAATCCCAATGAACCACTATTCTGGAACTCCAGCTACTGTTATAGACAAAAATGTCAAGCAGTGTGCATGTGAGAGGAAAGGGAATGTACCTTTTTGGGTGGGATGGCTTCCTTGAGGGTGTTCAAAGGTTAGTTCTCTCTGGCTGATTCTGCTCTAATGATATTACCTGCTTTCCTTTCTCAACCCACAGATCTCACACAGTGCCAAGTCCCTTTGTGGTAGATTAGTTTCTGACTGCAGTTATATTCTGATCCATTGCTAACCAGTCGGCCCTGCCAACCATGTGCAGTGATCTGACTAGTTAGGATATGTGCTTTCAGAATCTATTTAGTAGGAGTTTTCAGGTTTCTCTAGATGGTAATGATTAAGGATATGGCATACCAAGTTTTGTTACTTTGTACATGAAAATACTCCTGTGTCTATATGGCTTTTGGTCTGTCTTTCATCCTTATTTTAAATACCCTGTGCACATTCTGCTTTTATTATAAGTTTCATGAGATCCTTTCAGAAGTTGGTAGGGATATAAATAAATAAAATATGGAAATACCATGATATTATTGTAGCCTTTTATATGCTGTAGTTCCAGTTACCACTTCAATTCCATATTAGAGACACATGTAAAAAAAAAGAAGAAGAAGAGTTCCTTTACATGAGAATGCTATTTTCTCAGCTAACGATTCAATAAATAAAAGCTTCTCTACAATCTAACCTGGCAGAAGTATCCTTTGGCTCTCTAATGAACGGCTTCTCCTGTCTGCAGCCACATTCCTCTAGCTGTTGCCACTTCAAGGAAACCAGAGAAGACTTTAGTAGGCAAAAGGGGGCCATAAACAGAGGGACATGGGAACTTTATCCAGGAAAAAATATCGCAGACTTTAACAACCACCAGTGAGAAGGGGACAATAATTTGACAAAGAAGCACACGAAGTTACCAAGAGTGATAACAAACTAGCTGAAGATGAATGACTGATAGTTTGAAAGACAGAGATGCCTAGAACAAAGCAGTAATGTGAGGCAAATGTGTGATGCAGAAATTAAAAATATAGATCCTTTTGAAAACTAGACTTAGGAATGCAGTCATTGGGCAATTAAGCTATATACAAATTATGCCCAAATGTGTTGAGACCTGTAAATTTAATACCACCCTTCGTTGCTGGTAATACATACCAAGGTCATGCAGCTAATTTTCTCATCTCAACAAAGTCAGTTGAAAACTGTTCAGACCTATTAGTATACACACATGTAAAACACACCCAATATAGTATTTTACATTATAGAGAAACTACATCAAAATAAATGGGATCTGTTTTCTGAGTGGTCATAAGGCTAATTATGGTAGTGATCAATTAGACTTGATTGAGATTTGAGTGTTTTATGAAATAAAATGTATTAGTGATATGTTTCTATATCCTTTCATCTCAAATATGGAGCAAATATAGAAAAGGACAAATAATAGTTGGGGCAAGGTCAGTGTTTAAATCACTGTGTAAATCTCAGAGGATTTCATATCCAATATAATTTTTTTCGCTGTTGACAGAGGAAAAGGTTAAGATATGATATCTACTTTGAGCTTACAAGAATCTGTTATCCTTTTGTTTATGCTAGAAACTGAGAATGTGGCATTGTTCCAGTAGACTAATGAAAAATATTTTTTTAAATAGGCCATCAAAGTTGCTATTGAATATTCAGATATAACAGAGTATGCTTCTTCTTTTTTAAATAGTGAGCCTATTAGAATCCAGATAGTGATTTTTTTTTTTTTAATTTTTTTTTTACCGCTGATACTGGTTATGGCCCTAGCCACTTATGACTGTTGAAAACATAATGCAAAGGAGAAAAAATAATGCACATGAATATGTAGAGATCCAGGAATTATTAGAACTGAAAACACTCAGCAATCATCTGGAGTGATACGGCCTCGAAGCATGAGACTAAGTTTATAATTATGGCTCCATCATTTATTGGCTGTGTGACTTTGGACTGAGCTTCAGTTTCCTTAGATAAAATAAAATGAAATTCTTCAAATACACTCTCTTTAGAGTGGGTTTCACCAGATGTAGAGCCTGAGTCAAGAACTCGGGTGCAGGTAGCTTATTTGAGACATAATCTCAGGATGCAGGAGTGAAAATGAGACTAAGAAGGAGGCAAAGCCAAGACTGTGAGGGTTTATTATTCAGTTTGCTATTCTAGGTAACAGGGTCTTGATCGCACCAGGGCTTCTGAGAAGAGTCCAGAATACCTCCTAGAAATACTGCTGCAAAGGACAGGAGGCTGGGACAATTGTCCCCACCGATTCAGGATTGTTCCCAGCGGTGTTACCTCCCCCACATTTTCAGGATGTTCTTTAAATGATCTCAGCTGGCTCCTGAAGATGTGGAGGCAGAATAGGAGAGACATGTGCAAAATCTCTTAGTGCATATAAAACTGCCCCCCAAAGCTGCAGCAGGAATTAGAGATAGGTCCAACGGACACGGGGCATCAAAAGCACATAAAATTGTTTTAAATACCAAATATGATTATGTAATTGACAGACTTGGTACTGTGTAAGCTCTTAGGAAGTCCCTTCATTTGAAAAATGAGAGAAGAGATTAGTGGAAGTATTATTCAATTTCATGCAGTCATTTAATGCCAGAACTGGGGCTGGATCCCATGTCACCTGACTCCCATTTACTTCATTCCTCTTTTTGGTATAGGACCTTAACCTTGGCTTCAAGGTACAAGATTGTGTACTTATATCCTATCTTTATCCAAGCTTAGCATAAATGCTGGACATTTTGCTTGTAATGGTCTGAAATTTCTATCTACATCCTTCAAAAGAAGGGACAAGAGGAAGAGTAGGATTCACATAAGTTTGATCTTGTAAAAATGTGATTAAGCTTATTGCGTGGCTGAAGTCCTGGAGAAAAATGTTTTTTAGATAATTTTTGAAATCTCTTTTATTGTTTAGACATAAAGCAGCTCTCCCCCTCAACTCCATGTCCCCAAAGGCGGCTTATCAGGACTGGGTTAGTGGTGGAAAAACTGTGTCCTTTGTCAAGGAAAGTCATTATTTTCTGTTTGGTTAGTTTTGTTTTCTCCCTCTCCCCCCCTGCCCCCCCTTTTTTTTAGAGTGGCTTATAGCTTTGACTGTTTCTTACATTTTTGTTTGCTATTTTATATTCCACTGCTTTTGCTTTCACATCCTCACTGGTCCTTCAAGTGATTTCTGTATCTAATTCTCAGAAATATATCATTGCAGTCGTTCTCCATCCCCCAGGCGGATTCCCAGGCTTCCTACCACTCCTTCCCTCCTACCCCACTACCAACCTGTTCTCTACCACTTGGCAGATAACAACTTCTAACCCTTTTTTTAGAATTCCATTTTTACTCTTCCTCAGCCGAGCTATATGGCAGGCAGTGCATTGTATCTTTTTATGTAGACAAGTTTTTTTAAAAAACTGCCTTATTAAGATAAATTTATATACTATAAAGTTCAATCCTTTAAAACACAGATTTCCGTGGTCTGTAGTATGTTCAGTACATTCATCCATTGCCACTGTTTAATTCAGAATGTTTTCATCACTCCAAGCAGAAACTCCATACCCAGTAGCATTCACTCCACATTTCACACTCCCTTCTCCCCTGCCAACCACTAATCTACTTTCTGTCACTATGGATTTACATATTCTGGACATTTCATATCAACGGACAGTTCATATACAATATGGGGCCTTTTGTGACCAGTTTCTTTCAGCTAGCATAATGTTTTCAAGGTCCATCCATGTTGTAGCATGTATTAGTATCGCATTTCTTTTTTTAGCTGAATAATATTCCATTGCATAGATACACCACATTTTGTTTATGCATTGATCCACTGATAGACAATTTGAGTTATTTCCACTTCTTGGCTATTATGAATAATTCTTCTGTGAACACTTGTGTTCAAGGGTTTGTGGGTATGTTTTCAGTTGTCTTGGGTATATATCTAGGATATATGTATATATTCAAATGCTGGATTATATAGTAACTCTTTTTTTAACTTTTTGAGGAACCTCCATACTGTTTTCCACAGTGGCTGCACCAATTTGCAATCCCACAGAATTAATTAATGTCTCAGTTAAGCTATCTTGCTACATGTAGATCAATGTGACAGACAAGAAGAAAAAAAGGAAAACCAACGAATGAGGAAAATCATGTGTATTCTACATTATATGTTCCTATTTCTAAATGCTAATAATGTTCTTACTGCATTGCCAAGAAAATAATACATGAGAAAAAAGTGCTCACATATATTCTTTGCAGGTGAACTTTGCATTTCTGGGAACCAAATGCAAGGTAATAACTGTGTAATAATTTGTGAATTGGTTTAGAAGTCTAGCAATATTTCTGTGTGAGCAAATTTGAAACGGAGTGATTGTCACATAAAGGGTCGTAAAGATTCAGTGATGACTGCCTTACAATGTTCTTGTTTCCATAGGCAATTCTAGAGTAATTATCTCATCTCTCAGTAAACATATATAGTTGGATTTAGTTACGGTATATTCTGATTATATGTGTGTATCTAATTATAATAAAAACAGCCTATACATTTTTTTTTATGTTAGTGGAAATACTCTCGTGTGATTATTACAGCTTACCTTGGGTACTTGGCTAAACAGCTTTTGCAAATTAGCTAAATAGAATCTATTTTAAATGTTCTGTATGATTTATGAATTGTGGTAGGAGGGAAAAAAGTAAACATAAGCCACAGTAATTCTTGTTAAAATTATGTTGCATTCATGACGTGAACATTTTCTCTGGTACAAGTAATATTCTTACATCGGTAACAGTTAACTTGCAGAATTGAGGAAATCACAAAATCAACTTGGCTATCACCATAAAAAATAATGTGGCTTGTCTTCAGTAACCATTCAGAATGTAGATTAAGTTCAAGTATGTTATTTGTTTGCTGTTACTGAAAAGATGCTTCACTTAATATATATTAAAAACTTCATTACTTATTTTGAATTAAATATGATATAGTGCATTAAAATAGTAGACATATAGAACAGGAAGCAAAAACCCTGTTTTCTAATCCTGATTCCGTAACTTGCCAGCCAGGAGACCATGAGAAAATAATATTCCTATCTCTTAGTCATAGTTTAATACTTATTAAATTGCAATTTTCATCCTATGCACCTTAAAACCTGGTACTAATGATCAAATGTTATTACTCAAATATAGAGAATTTGTGATGCTTTTTGATTAAGTAGAGAACTATTAATAGTCAAAGCACATCTGATTTCAAGGCAAAAAAATAGGTGTTCTGGTTCAAAGAAGCGTTGGGATAGTGATTACATAAAATCAAGGTAAACTTAGTCTCTATCCATTGGGTTAAGACAGTGTGTAAACTGCATAAATATGTAAAAATGTTTTAGTATCTGCTTAGTATGAATATCCAGAAGCCATATTTCAGATCATAATTTCTGACCAGCAATGTTATGGAATAGTCCCACATGGAAAAGTTGAATATGCAGAAGCATGTATCACAGGATATTATGGGGATGATAGTATTGGGGACGGGATATGAGAACGCTTAGGTATCAGTTCAAATTAAATTATCCTGCATATAACTGAAAATCTAGAATAGCAGCTACGCAAAATAGAGGTTTCTTTCTCTTCATTAATAAGTTTGCATTTTTATACACCAATAATGCATTGACAGAAAGAGAAATTAAGAAAACAGTCCCATTTACAATTGCATCAGAAAAAAATACCTAGGAATAAATTACAAAAAAGAAAGTTAAGAAGAGAGGTACTCAACTACTTGGCAGCTCCATACTCATCCAAGACCCAAGGTCCTTCAATCTGTTACTGTACTATCCTTAGTTGGTGACATCACTCCTTAAGGTTGACATATTGTCCAAAATAGCCACGAGCCTTTGTTCAAAGAAGTTAGGTGAAGAAGGGTATTCAGAAATTATTTCTGTTTTTTTTTTATAGTGTTGATTAAACCTGAATTTATTTAAAAATGAAAAGTTAAAAATTTTTAGAAAATACAGAATAGAAGGGTTCTTAACTGGAGAAGTGGGCACCATTTTAATTAGACATATATTATACAATGGCCAAGAAAACATATTGAGTTTTAAAAATACTAAAGATTATTTTGAACTGTAGTGGGCACCATTTTAATTAGACATATATTATACAATGGCCAAGAAAACATTGAGTTTTAAAAATAATAAAGATTATTTTGAACTGTAGTTCTTAATCATAATATGAGGGGAAGGATTAAATGTTTACCTGTGCATTTAATAATTTTAAATGGTAAGAGAGTTTATTACTTTTATTAAAATTTCAAGAAACAGATGGATACATTTTTAATTTTATACTTAAATGGACTCTTCTTATTCAATAAATTCTGTTTTTAAATATTGGTCAAAACAAACCCCATGCATTCATGTTACACAAAACGGAGAAAACCAAAAGCAGTATAAATCAAAACACAAACTAAAACTCAACAACTCATTGGTCATAGGGAGTAACTAGAACACAATTCCTTATTATGAAAATCGGCAATTTGAAGGAAAACAAGTAAGCATTTTCTTTCCCTGTAAAACTTCCCTTTGTAGGGTTACCGAGGAGCTTATACTGATAAGAAAAAGTTATTTTTTACAGAAGAATCCATGATGATAAATGTAGATGAAATGATACAATTATATAAGCATGATTTTGCCATTCCTAGTAATATAATCCTCTTCACTGCATGAAGTGATTAAATAAAAAGTTGATGGGGGGTGGGGGGGCAGCCGGTTAGCTGAGTTGGTTAGAGTGCGGTGCTCTTAACAACAAGGTTGCTGGTACGATCCCCACATGGGCCACTGTGAGCTGCGCCCTCCACAACTAGATTGAAACAACTACTTGACTTGGAGCTGATGCGTCCTGGAAAAACACACTTGAAAAAAAAAAGTTGATGGGTAACTTTACAAGACAGGGGTTTGTTTCCTAACATATGGATAGATAGAATTTGAGATTCAACTAATACTTATGAAGTATTTTTGCCAAAAATGTTGAACTTTAGTCCAACCAAGCCTTCATAGGTAACTTCTAGTTTATAAGAAGTATGAAGGATAAAAACACAGGTTAGAGAACACCACAAATTGGGGAGGATGGACAAATTTAGAATGTGATAGTCTAAGGAAACTTCATCAGTTCTTTCGATAAACCAGTAGCATAAAGAAAGAGAGAAAGAGGAAGACTTAAAAGATAACAACCATGGCAGACAGAACTGCGTCTATTAGATCCCCCTTCAAGATAACACGTATTGCCCAGCTGTGAGCAGTGTGGCAAGCTGACAGGCTCCAGATGTGAGATCTCCTTCTGTAGGATCTCCTCATTTTTCTCTCTGCTCTAGCTAATGAGTGAAAAGAATGTGGTGCAAGGGCCTGGCCATTTCCCCAAGTTGGGGTGCCTCTAAAGGCCATCTTTGCTCCACAGCTTCGATTGTGCTAACAGAAATTCTGTTACAATTGCATAATGACCCCCCTGTCCAATCCTGCTTCCTCCCTTTTCCTAGTGTCTATAAACCCCTCACTTTCTTAATGGTTTCTGCTTTATACTCTTTAATGAGCTTCTCAGTCAGGTGCAACCACAGGAGAGGCACGGGAAAACAGTTTATTATACTCACAGGTCCTAAACAGAGTCGCCATGTGCCACCAGGGGTCACAAGGGCCACATGGGGAGCACATAGGGAGCAGACTCAACCAAGCAGGGAGGGATTTGTGAGAGAGAGAGAGAGGAAAAGAGAGGTGAGGGAAAGGAGGAGAGGAGAAGAGAGGAGAGGGGGAAAAGCCATGGGCAAGTGCCTTTATCGGGGGTCAGGGTGGAGCTCACAGGCAAAAGATTGGTGGGGATTTCATTGGTGTGTTTGAGTTTCACTAGGTCAGTCAAGGGAGGGCCAGAAGGGGAACTTACAACAGCGGCCAGCCTTGTCACGCTGTAGTTTCTGGTCACCTGGGTGGGGGTGCTCACAGCCTGTTTGTGGGGATGTTGAGGCAGTAGGAAAATACGAAGTTTTAAAACTTATAATACACCCCTTAATGCCATCTTAATGCTTCCCAGGAGACTTAACTGGTATAACATCTACATGGCAATGCGAGGACCTTATTTGAATTGTAAATCATAAAACCAATGTGAAACACATTTTGAGTCAATCAAAGAAATTTGAATATGACCTGAATATTATTCTCACTAAAATATTTTAATTATATTGTGTATGATAATGACATTACAGTCTTATGAGCGAATGTTTATAATTTTTGGACATGTATAGTAAAATAAGTGGTGAAATAACGTGACACGGGATTGGCTTTAAAATATTTTGGCTAAGAATAGGGACACATAAAACAAGTAGAGAAATTATTTTGATAATCTTGGTGATGAGATCACTATTGTATTTGTAGTTTGTTGATTATAAAAACACTAGAACTAGTTTTTAGGCATTTAATATGTAACCTTCTGTGAATTGGCAATGAAGAGACTTCACACACTTGTTGTGGAACTGTGTTAAATTAAAAAAAAAAATGAAATAAGAAAATGGGTAGTTTATAATAACAGAAGAATGATAGGGAGCTATTTGGAAGTAGGAAGAATTGTGTCTTTATTCATCACACTTATTTCAACTAACGATTTAAAAAGGTGAGCTACTTTAAGGGAAAGTACATTACCTTTTTTAAAAATATACATGTAAAAAATTTTTTCAATTATAGTTAACATACATATTACTGTGTTTCCCCGAAAATAAGACCTAACTGGATCATCAGCGCTAATGCGTCTTTTGGAGCAAAAATTAACATAAGACCCAGTATTATATTATATCATATTATATTACATTACATTATATAAGACCCGGTCTTATATTAAAATAAGACCTGTTATATTATATTATATTATATTATATTATATTATATTATATTATATTATATTATATTATATTATACTAAACTATATTATACCCAGTCTTATATTTTATTAAAATATGACTGGGTCTTATATTAATTTTTGCTCCAAAAGACACATTATAGCTGATGGTCCGGTTAGGTCTTATTTTTGGGGAAGCATGATATATTAGTTTCAGGTGTACAGCATAGTTATTAGACATTTATATAACTTGTGATCACCCCAGTAAATCTAGTACCTATCTGATATAATACATAGTTATTACCATGTTATTGACTATCACCCTATGCTATACTTTACATGCCCATGACTATTTTATAAGTAACAATTTGTCCCTCTAAATCCCTTCCCCTCCTTCACACATCACCCCACCTCCCCTCCCATCTGGCAATGATCAAAATGTTCTCTGTATCTAAGAGTTTGTTTCTTCATTTATTTTGTTTTTCAGATTCCACATATAAGTGAAATTATATGACATTTCTCTTTCTCTGTCTGACTTACTCCACTCAGGACAGTACCCTCTAGACCCACCCATGCTGTTTCAGATTTCATTCTTTTCTATGGATGAGTGATGTTCTGTTACTCTTCTTTATATGTACCACTTCTTTATCCATTCATCTATTGATGGACATTTAAGTTGCTTCCATATCTTGCCTATTGTAATTAATGCAGCAATGAACATATGGATGCATATGTCTTTTCAAATTAGTGTTTTGGGTTTCTTTAGATAAATACCCAGAAGTGGAATGACTGGGTCCTTCTTTGTCTCTTGTTACAGCCTTTGTTTTAGAGTCTATTGTGTCTGGTAAAAGTATTGCTACCCAGCTTTTTTGCTGGAGTAGCAAAAAATAGAAATGTATTTCTATTTTCATGAAATACATTTTTTTTCATCTCTTTACTTGTAGTCTGTCTTTCAATCTGAATTGAGTCTCTTGTAGGCAACATATGTAAGGGTCTTGTTTGCTTATCCATTCAGCCACCCTATGTTTTTTTATTGTGTTAGGTCTCTGAATGTTAGGTCTCAGAGACCTTGACTTACAGACAGAGCCATGTTTGCAAGAAAACACCAGAAATTCTGTTGGCCTGCACCTGCAGACAGAGCCAAACTTGTGATAACAGAATATGTCACAAAACAGCTACTGGCTTGCAGGCAGTCAGCATTTTCTGTTCAAACAATGCTACCCTGTCAGCACAGCCCCTGTACACCCTCCTCACCCCCTCCCTGGGGGCTGCAGTCTTGTTTAGACTCAGACCGGGCTGTAGCCATCTTTGTTCAGCCCTATAAACTTTTCTCTCTTACAATAAACTTCCTTAACTTGCCTGACCATGCGTGCTCCTTTGTCGGCCGACCTATCATTTGGTGCTGAAACCCAGAAGGGTTTAGGCCAGAGAATGCAGGATCGCCCCTTCTCTTTCTCTTCTCCCTCCTCCGGTGCATGATCCGCTCTCTGGCTGCCTTCCCGGACCTGCCGTAAGGACGCACCTCGGGACTTTCTCCCTTCCGCTGCTGACACCCCAGTAACAGGCCAGACTCTCACACCGGGTGAGTGAGATCTCCTATCCTCCTATTCTCTCCTTCTCAGACCTTCTGACAAGGCCTACATAGCGTTAGGCCAGAGGGTCCTCTTGGCACCGTGGGCGCAGATCCTCCGAGTCTGAGGACGCTCAGTCTGAGGAGTGATCTCGTACCCGTGGGGGACAAACACCGGGACTGTGGGCCGCCTCATCCCCTTGTTCTCCTCCTAATAAGAGGCTCTCTCCTTGCCTTTCTCACTCTATTTGAACCATGGAGACCTCACATTCGGTCCCTTCTAAATCTATTCCTCTCACTTATCTCCTCCTCAACTTACACGCCCTCGGGCTCAAGAGAGAGATCCGACCCACACGACTTATTTTTTACTGTAACGTGGCTTGGCCCCAATACAGACATTGAGTCTCAATGGCCTGAAAATGGGACCTTTAATTTCAACGCTCTCAGAGATTTAGATAACTTCTGTCACTGCAATGGAAAGTGGTCAGAAATTCCCTATGTCCAGGCCTTCGTTACTCTTCGTGCTTGAACCTCCGTCTGCCAAACCGGCCATACTTTCAGATTCTCCTAGCCCACTCTAAGCCTTCTCCTCCTCGAGATAAAACTCCCTCCTTTGACCCAGCTGACCTTCGGGTCCCTCTTCCTCCTCCCCTACTATCCCTTCAGCCTAAACCTTCTCCCCTGAACCCTAGCTCCTCATTTTAGGAAGATTTGGTTCTATAAGTACTCTGGTTTATGTAACTTATTTGTTTTATTTACCTCTAGTCTGTCTTTTCCTTTTCTATTTGTGTCTTAGACACCAAGCTGATCAGAAGCTCTGTATCTATACCTCCTGTGAGGCCCCTAAGTCATGTATTAACACAGTGGTCCACTTACAATTATAAGCCAATGAAGTTTTATTGTAACACTGTTTGGCTCATGTACATTCTAAATTCTAATGAAAGGTAGCCTCTCAGTGGGTCATTAAATTATTATACTGTTTTGAAATTACAATTATTTTGTACACAAACTCTATATTCAGGAACTTGACAAAAGTAAGTCTTAAAAGGTTTCTCTAACTCTCATTAACTTTCAAGGTCTCTGAGACCTAACATACAGAGACCTAACAGAGTGGAGCACTTAATCCATTTACATTTAAGGTAATTATTGCTAGATAATATGTAGTGATTGCCATTTTATTATTCATTTTTTTAAATCTTTGTTTCCTTCTTCTTAAAGAAGTCTCTAACTTTCTTGTAATACTGGTGGTGATGAACACCTTTAACTTTTTCTTGTCTGGGAAGCTCTTTATCTGTCCTTCAATTCTAAATGATAGCTTTGCTGGGTAAAGTAGTCTTGATTTTAGGTCCTTGCTTTTCAGTACTTTGAGTATTTTATGCTAAACCCTCTGGCCTGCAAAGTTTCTGTTGAGAAATCAGCTGACAGTCTTATGGGAGATTCCCCTTGTAGGTAACTAACTGCTTTTCTCCTGCTGCTTTTAAGATTTTTTCCTTTGTCTTTAACTTTTAACATTTTAATTATGATGTGTCTTGGTGTGGCCTCTGGGGTCATCTTGTTTGGGACTCTCTATTATATGTTTTGTATATCTATTTCCTTTGCCAGGTTAGGGAAGTTTTCCACCATTATTTTTTCAAGTCTATTTTTCAGCTCCTTTCTCTCTCTCTTCTCCTTCTGATACCCCTATGATGCAAATGTTGGTAACTCGATGTTTTCCCAGAGGCACCTTAAAATATCGTCTTTTTTATGAATTCTTTTTTTTTTCTGTTTGGGTATTTTCTGCTACCTTATCTTTCAAATCGCTGATTTCATCCTCTGCTTCATCTAATCTACTGTTGATTCCCTCTAATGTATTCTTCCTTTCTGACGGGTTCTTTTTTATGTTTTCTATCTCCATTTTTATGTTTCCTACCTTTTTGTTGAAGTTCTTACTGAGATCACTGAGCATCTGTATCACTAGTATTTTGAACTCTGCATCGGGTATATTGGTTGTCTCCATTTTGTTTTAATTCTTTTTCTGGAGCTTTGTTCTGTTCTTTCATTGTGGACATGTTTCTTTGTCTCTTCATTTTGGTAGCCTCCCTGTGTTTTATTCTATGTAATAGGTTGGGCTGCTATATCCCTGGTCTTACTAGAGTGGCACTAGAGTGGCCTTACATAGTAGGTGTCCTATGGAACCCAGTGGTGCTGTCTCCCTGGTCACCAAAGCTGGGTACTCCAGGATTGTCCCTTGTGTGTACCCTTCTGTTGTAGTTGAGCCTTGATTGCTGTTTGCATTTCAGTGGGAGGGATTGACCCTCAGGCTGATTGGTGGTGAAGACTGACCGTGAATTCAGTGGAGGAGCTGTTGTGCAGGGGCTGACCCTGTGGAGCAGGATTCACGTTAGTGGGTATCTGGTGCCTGCCAAGTCTGCCCTTTGGGTATGTTTTTTGTAGAGGTACTTGGGTGGTGCACTGGTGTGGTCTGAAGCTGGCTACTGGGCATATTATTTCTGGGGCCTCATGGGAGGGGCTCTGGTGCAGACCCAAGTCAGCTGCTGTCCATGCACTGTCCAGGGCCACTTGGTGTGTGCCACAAAGTGATCTGCCGATAGCTGTCACTTGTGCTGGGCTTACAGTTGCCTGGGATGGGCTAAACTAAGAACTAAGACCAAGTGGCACAGGTGCTTGTCTAGGGCTGCTTAGCAAGAGGTACAGGGAACACCAAGGCCAGATGCTTCTTGTTTGGGGTTTGTGAATCCTTGAGATATTTTAGGAAAGTCTAAACATGAGCCAGGTGAGTCTGTTTGTATGGAAAAGCCACTGGAAGCAGCTTGAGTGGGTGTGGTCTCAGGGAATCACCAGGGCAGAGAGAACAGTATCAGTCAGGTTGAGAGAGACTCAGATATTGTGTTCACCTGTGCATGCTGGCTGGCTTGGGGGAGATCTCAACAAAAGAACATTAGTTTCTGCCAGCTCTTCTGTCTGAAAGAAAGATGCCTCTGCAGGCCTCGCCCTGAAACCAGACAACTCAGTTCCTCCCTGTATGTTCCTGGCATCTTTCGATCTGCTGCCTCAGCTCTGGAGCTCTGAGTGACTGAATCCATCATTGAATAAGTCTGTGTGAGGGCACATTAAGAGGAATGCCTGGGACTCCAGCCACCCTCCATCTCACCCAGTCAAAATCTTTGCTGGTTTTCATAGCCAGAAGTTATGGGGATTTTTTCTTCCCAGCACCAGAACCCTGAGCTGGGGAGCCTGGTGTGAGGCTGGGACCCCTTGCTCCTCAGGGGGGACCCCTGCAGACAAGATATTCCTCCTGGTTTTTAACCACCACACATGGTTGTGGGACCAGCCTGTTCCTCATCTCTGCTACCCCTACCAATCTCAAGTCGGCTTCTTCTGTATATCCTTAATTATAGGACTTATGTTCAGCTAGAATTTAATTGTAATTTTGAGGTGTTTTTGAGAAGAGGCAAGCACATCATTCACCTACTCTGCCATCTTGACCAGAAACTCTAGAAAAAGATAAACCATGTCATCCCCTTGCTTATGACCCATTAATTGCTCTTCGTTGTTTCTAAAATTGATTGAAAACACCTCACTGAGTCTTATCAAGTGCCACGAGATCTGGCCCTGCCTCCAGCCCTCACTTCATCTGCTGCCACTCCCTCCCTACCTAACTGTACTTTGGCCAGTACATATCCTTTTTAAATAAAAAGATCTAGACCCTTTTATTACCTGTAGCACTCATAAATCATCTCTCTTATTTAATTTCAATTGTTTAATTATACTGAGTTTCAGTTTCTAAAAACAAAGTGAGTATAATATCCATTCTTCTAGTTTATTACTGATGTTTATAATAAATGGACAAAAATACAAGCTACATTATATAGTAAATGAAAAATTTGAGTATTGCTGTCTCACATGTTTCAATTTATAATCTCAGTAAGATGAAAATAGGCACAGAAGTGAAGGAAAAAAAGCAAAGGAAGTAGCAAAAAATCATTAATAGCGATTGTTTTTAGGAGTTGGAGTGGTTTTGTTTACATCATATTTTATTTCTTCATGTTTCTTCATATTTTATTATATTTTCTAGGTCAATAGAATGAGCATTAACTATTTTGATACTCAGAGGAGAAACTTTAGAAAAAAGAATCATGTTCCCTTAAATGTAAAGGTATCACACATGATAATATGGAAAAGTGATTTTAAAAATGTAGAGTAGTATACATTAATAATAGCTCATGTGTTTATGCCTAAGTACATTACATACATTACTTCATTTAATTTCTGCTGGAGCCCTGTGATTTTTCAACAATACATGTGAAGGCTGAAGCACACAGAAAGCAAGCACACTGTTCAAATTAACCTGGGCAATGGCACAATTAGAATTTGAACCCAGAGATTCTGGAGCCTTAACCTTACATTTTAATTATATAAATGTAATATAGAATATCACCCCAATATTAGGACATGGGGCTGTGATAATGGAGTGGTATGTGTTTATAGTTCCCATACATCATGTTAGAAAACCCATTGTGGTAATCTTCATGTCCTCTTGAAGCACAACCAGCATTTAATCTATTTTTGAGCAGAAAAAGAAAAGAATAATTGCAAGCAAATGGAATTGCACTGTTTTTCTAGGTTACCTGAAACCTATCACTTACTTCATTGGCATGTGTCAAAGCCTTATACCTATTCGTTTAGCTAATAAGCATGCTTAGTGTAGGCATATTCACCACGAACGTGTTGGTAAACTGTATTTTTTCAATTTTATATAATCACAATGATGTTCTGTCTCATCCTCCTTATTTTTTCGCTCTCTGTGAGAAATGAGCAGAGCTAATAAGAAGTGTCACGGTTGATTGACATGAAGTCCACATTCTCATTTTGGTGCCCCGTCTCAGGAGTGAGTGCTAACGGGCACTGGAATGCAGCAGACCAGAAATGCACGCTCCGTAGTCAGCTCCTGAGCACGTGAGGATAGGAAGGCTTTAGTGAGAGCTAATTGCTTGAGTTATAGATTGCTTGTCATCTTCTGTATTTTATTTCATGTAATTTATCACCTTTTCCTCATCCTAACATTTGAGAAAACAGAAAGAGAGGATATCTAGCTTGCCTAGACCACGAAATGAAAATTGAAAAATGTAATTCAGATGTATCTGACAATCACTTCTGTATTTGGAGCATGAAGGTCATTATTGTGATCCTTTTCATGCTCTTCTCTGCATATACGCTTCACTCTCTTTTTTGAAAATGTTTAGTAAAGCCTGGAGGTCTTCTTGATAAATGATAAAATTTACTTACAAAACATTTTATTATACTCGTATTTGGTTATATTATGTGTTAAGCCGTATTCTCTAAGAAAAAAAAAACACATGTATATATACTCCAAGAAAAAAAAATATGATTTTGAATATATTAAAATCATCTGACATGCTTATTCAAAGAGGTATTTCAAATATCCATCCTCAGAAATTCTGATTCATTGCATGTGATGTAGGGCCCAGGAATATGTGTAGTCAGTTTAATTTCCATCACCGTTACTCCAAAAAGAAACCTCATTCTCATTAAGCTATCGTTGTCCATTCCCCTCCTCCCTCCGGGCCTTGGCAAACACTAATTTACTTAACTATCTCTATGGATTTGCAAATTTTAGACATTTCATATAAATGAAACCATGCACATCTTTATCTTATTACAATGAACCTTCATGTGAAATGACACCACTTCACTTATGGAGTAAGAACCTCACAAGATTTTTGCCTTCTTGACCTTTGTGCTATTGTTACCCTACATTTTACTTTTACTTACGTGGTAATTTCCCAAATACACTATTAAAAATAAAAATACTCTGCTATCTTTTAAGGAGATTTAATTAATAAGAAAAACATATCTTATTTAATTCCCTTTTTCCATTGCTCTTTATCCTTGTGTGTAGATCCATATTTACAACTGGATTTTTTTTTTTTTTTCTATAGAAATTCCCTTCACTCTTGTTTTAGTGCAGGCCTACTGTTAATGAAGTCATTCAGCTTTTGTACGCCTGCAAAAGTGAAAAAAGTATTTTACTTTCATTTGTGAAATATATTTTTACTTGATTTATAACTACACGTTGACAATTTTTTTCTTTACTCTGAAGATGTTGCTCTAATGTCTTCTAACTTGCTTGTTTCCAACAAAAAATCTGCTGTCATTTTTATCTGTTGTTTTACTTGTTTCCAACAAAAACCTGCTGTCATTTTTATCTCCATTTCTTTATTGGTAATATATGTATCTTTTTACTCTGGTTGCTTTTAAGATTTTTCTCTTTATCGCTGGTTTTGAGCAATTTTAGTAAGATATGCCTTGGGGTAATTTTCATCATATTTCTTATGCTTAGGGTTTGTTGAGTTTCTTGGATCTGTGCATACTTAGTTTTCCATATTTAGGAAAATATTGACCATTGTTTTCTCAAAGATTTTTCTGCCTCCCTCATCCTTTGGGAATCCTCCTATTACAAGTATATTAGGCTTTCTGGAGTTATGCCATAGCTTATTCATGTTCCTTTTTACTTTTTTCATTGTTTTATCTCTACATGTTTTTGTTTTGGATAACCATATTGTTATTTTAAACTTTGCTAATCTTTTATTTTGCAATATCTATTTCGCTATTAGTGCCTTTCAGTACATTTTTCATCTTAAAAATTATAGTTTTCAACTCTACAAATTTGATTTGGGACTTTTTTATAGCTTCTGTGTCTTAACTTCTTGCAAGTGTGGAATACTGTGTTAATCCTTGACTGCTGATTCTAATGTATGTTTCAATTCTGGTTCAGTTTTAAGATTGGTTTTTCTCCTCAATATGTGCCATATTTTCTTGCTTAATTGAATACCTAGTAGTTCTGGGTGGATGCCAGACGTTGTGAATTTTATCTTGTAGGGATTTGGATATGTTTGTACTCCCATAAATATTCTTGAGCTTTGTCCTACAATAAATATAATTATTTAGACCCCTATTTGATCATGTTTCTTCTTGCTTTTACTATTTGTTTGATGGGTGTGTAGTAGTACTCGTTCTGGGGCTAGTTACTCCCCACTCTGAGTCTAGCTCCTTCTTTGCATTCTACACAATGCTGCATAAATTGTAGTTTATCTTATCTAGTTATGAGAAACAAATACTGTTCCAGTCTATTAGCATCACACATTGTTACCGCTAATCTTTTTGCATTTTTCTTTCCCTAGTCTTAGTTTTTTAACATACATGTGGGAAGCAGTACTCAAAGAGAACACTCTGAAGAATGCTAGAATTCTCTCTCTGTATAGCTCTCTTCATTCTGGGACTCTGTCCTGAGAACTCCAGCTGCCTTGGTCTCCTTGGAGTTTCAGTTCCGTCTCTTTAACTCAGGGAGTCCATTTGGCTCCACTTGGGTTCCCCCTGCTTATGCCATGACCTGGAAATTCGGGCAAGGCAGTGAGCTTGGGCAATTGTAGGACTCGCCTTATTTGCTTCCAGTCTCTTATGGACCACTGTCTTTGTTGCCTGTAAACCACTGCTTCCTATATTTTGTCCATTTTTTTTTTTTTTTTTTTTTTTTGGTGATTTCAAATGTGAGGGTATATATGGTTCCTATTTTTCCATCTTGTCTAGCAGCTTACTCTTTTCACTAAACCATTCTATTTAACAATTAAGGTAATTGCTTTTCTGCTATTCCCCCACCTAAACCCACACATCCTTCTATAACAATAGTCTGCAATCCACCCCAAATCTCATGTGTTCATCTAATAAGACCTTACTGTGTATCTGTCTACATGATATATAGCGATTTAGTAGGAATGAGAAAATTATGTTTTTATAGATGTAGTCACATCCTCTGTCTACAAGTAGCTTAATCTGTACCTGTACCAGATACACCACTGAGAAGCAACTTCAGAATAGAGATAAATCTCTAGTGATGATAATTATTGCACAAAAATATTCTTAGGGCATGAAGTATATGAATACTTTCCTGTATGTTTATTTTCTCTTGCATGTAGTCCATATCCCCCAAATCTGGGAAAATCACCCTGCTAGACAATCTTGTGCTCTCCTGTCAGAGTTAAACTTCAAGTCATAAAATATCTTTTAATAACAATAAGCAACATTTTCTGTGGCTTCTAGAATAGCTGGGCACTGCCCACTCTCCATAGGTTTGTGGGACTTTTCAAGGTCATTTATAGCTAGTGATAATATCCGTCACTTTCCATTAAGAGACCTCTCTTCACATAGTTTACAGCTGCTTTTTATATGGCCAGTGTTATTGGCATGTTAATAATCACAACAAACACTATTACTGGTTCCTTTTAATGTATAGGTTGGTGTCTTAAGGATTATATATACATGGTTTTGTTTACTCCTCAGAAGCTCCATTTTAAAGTTGAGAAAACAAATATAGAGAGGATAAATGATTTGCCTCGGGTTACACATAATTGGTAAAAACTCAAACTTATATTTATTGATTCCAGAGTGCTAACAGAGCAGCTGTAGGATACTACCCTTAGTTGCTATAAGAAATAATAACAACAGTTAACACTTACGTGGTTACTGCATGTCAGAGTTCATCTTAAGTACACCAGAGATGCTAAATGATTTAGTTCTTATAACTACCTTATGAATGTGGGTTAGGTGCTGTTATTATCCTTATTTTACAGGTGATAAAATGGAGTAACAGATCGGTCATATAGCTAGGAAGTTGCAGAGCTGGGATCTGAACCCCCGCACTCTTTCTTAGGAGTCGTGATCATCTTCTAAACTTTGCAGACAAGGTCAAGTGCTACCATATGACTTGCTGGTTTCCTTTTTAGCTTCCATTTGTCTTCTCTGGTTTTTGTGTGATTACCCTGCGACCAGTAAGTAAGCCAAGGAAACAATGGTTTTATATTTTTCTATCCCTTTAATCTTATTTTCTGTTCTATTGACTTGTTTGGAAAATGGCAGATAACTATAAGATCATCTCAGTTAAGGTCACTTTTGACTGACTTTAGCTTTGTATTGTTGGAGAAATCAGGCTATTCTATTCCATGTTTGCTGTTGTTTTATTTGCCCTCGATTCCTGCTAAGAGATACTGGGGCATGTTTTCCAAATGGAGTACACACATACCACAGACACACATACAAGTACCACCAACAAACCATAGTGAGGTGTATTGATAAAGAATACAAAAATTGTGTGTGTGTGTGTGTGTGTGTGTGTGTGTGTGTGTAAAACATCTGCTCAAAGTGATAGGGCATCAGAGGATGTTTTGGAGACATTAATTTTTTCAAGAGATTTATTATATTCTCCTTTTATCTAATGTATCTTTCTTTCTGAAATGTATTCATGCCTTAGCACCTTTATAGAGCCTTTCTAGACCCGTTTTCTTGTCAGATTAGTGTAACAGCTCTTACTGTGATCGTTATATTTATTTAGTCTTTCCTTGTTCTTTTTAGACTCTAAGGCTTTGAAGACAAGGAGCTTTTAAACTAGTGCAATTATGTAAGTTAAAAGCAATCTCCAATTCACTTATTAAAGTCTGAGGAACTTTAATATTTGTGGGACCATGACTTTGATCTATTTGCAAATACATTTCTGACAACTCTTTCCCCCACATACATCACCCTACCCAATCCTGCCACACAATTCTTTCCTGTAAGTTTCCTGCTTGCACACTGCTTTGTTTTCTTTTATTGATGTGTTGGAGCTTGCAGACTATCTATTATTGTTAGTTAGACATTCTGTCTATGTCATACACCTTTCAGCATAAAAATGCTATTGAAATCCAGAAATCATTCCAAAAATCAAGTATAAAAAGTGAAATCAATTCAGCCTGATCCACGCACTCTCAGTATGTGGTCCCAATTAGTTTTTGGCCTTAAGACATGTGTTTAGGATCATTCAGTTTCTGTGTAACACAGAGATTGCATGTACTCTGCGTCTATTAGCAAGAGCAAATATAGGGAGAATGGGAGTTTTGAACTCTAGAATTGGAAGAGAATTTGAGACCTCTCTTAACTCTTTGCCTCCAGGCAGAAACTGTCCTAATCCTTACCAGACAGCTGGGTGTGTGTCCTATTATTCAAAAGAAGGAAACTCAACTCTTGTACACATACTAGCATTTATTAAAAATTCAAATGAAGTCTTTAGAGTAACAGATCATGTCACCGCGCCTACGTAATCTAGGTCAGCATCAACAGTCAGTGTTGGTCACCTGTACCCTGGATGTAGTGAGAATGACACCTTACCGGTGGGACCGTTCTCCTCTGAACCCCTAACCGCACACTAACAATGAGATAAACATCAGGCAAACCCAAGTTGAGGGACACTCCATAAAATATATGACCAGCACTCTCCCAAACTTCCAAGGTCATCAAAAACAAAGAAATTCTGATAAACTTTCACAGTTGCGAGAAGCCTAAGGAGACATGACAACTAAATGTAATGTGGTGTCCTGAGTGGGATCCTGGAACAGAAAATAAGGGAGAAAGTAAAGAAATTAGAGTGAAGTGTGGATTTTAGTTAGTAAAACAGTATCAATATTGGCTCATTAGTTGTGACAAGTGTACCGTACTAACAGTGTTTCCCCCCAAATAAGACCTAGCTGGACCATCAGCTCTAATGTGTCTTTTGGAGCAAAAATTGACATAAGACCCGGTCTTATTTTAATGTAATATAAGACCGGGTCTTATATAATATATAATATACTATAATATACTATAATATACTGTAATATAGTGTAATATAATATAATACTGGGTATCATATTGATTTTTACGCCAAAGATGCATTAGAGCTGATGGTCCGGCTAGGTCTCATTTTTGGGGAAACACAGTATAAGAAGTCAATAATAGGAACAACTGAGTGCAGGGTATATGAGAACTCTGTACTATCCTTGCAACTTTTCTGTAAAAACTTAAAATTAAAAAATTATTTAAACATAACAGAAGTCATCCAACTACAGTACAGGAATGTACTTTTTTATTCAGACTCGAGAATACCTGAAAGCCAAGATGGATTCTTGTGCTGTTTTTCTATCATGACTAACGCTGTTACAGAATTTTGGATTATGATAAATGATAGTATTTGGGTTGGTTGTTTCTCTAGACCTTTGAAAATCTAGAAGGTTTAATAAGAATTCTAGCCTTTTAAAACTAAATCAATGGTTCCTAATTATTCAGCAATGTCTATGAAAGTGGGAGTCCAGTTACAGTGAAAAATTTCTTGTTCATGCTCAATTTGTTGCAGAGAGAGTTAACATAAATGGGAAGGATAATTACTTCTAAAATTTGGGGAAAACGATATTGATAAGGTCGTTTAGCATAGGCCAGGAATCCTGACACTTCTTGAAGTGATGTATTAAAAATAGCACACTACTTAATTTTTGTATAAGTAGATCCATAATTATATCTCATCTTATATTATAACCTCCCTTTTTAGGACTGTGCCCTTGCACTTTTAAAGTGCTATATAGAGAAAACACTTCCTGCTTTGATCATCTTTTATTCCCAGAATGCATATTGCTTATGGTTGTTGATTGAAGAGTCTTTAAAAAGCCATCCTGAGACATCATTCTTTCTCTGTGCAAATAATGTAAAGGATAGAAATTGTATGTTATATTTTATAACTCTATGCCTGTTTCATTTAAATTTTTGGATTGTCCTTTAAATTTTGTATCTCTAACAAATGTATTAGTAGCACTTTTAATACTTTGTATAAGATGTTCTGCTACTCAGAAATACATAAATCCATTTATTTGACCTTCATAATGAAGTGGAGTTGGTACTGTAAGGTTAATGAGGTAATTATTCTCATAGAGAACATCCGTCATGAAGGCATAGTTTCTTCCTCCCTTTAATATGCACATTAATTAAAATAATTTTTTCTTGCTATTTGTGTTGATAAGTAATCGTCAATGAAGGAAGGAAAAATTAAGATTCTAAGTATCTCCATTGTAGTTTTGGGTCTCAAGTTCCATGATATAAAAATTTTTCTGGTAAAATTATGTACTTTCATACTTGCTCTCAATAATTTTATATATTTTTTATTTTTTCCCACTTACTATAGAGGTAGAAGCAATGGGTGTTGTTAAAGCTATCTGTCATTTTGTGGGGAGAACATAACACTGAAAGCATTTCCAGAATCTACGCTTGCCTACTACCTCAAATACAACTCACTTGGCTAGTCAGAACGTTTAACGTTTAATTATAAACTAATAGTTCAAAATTATTTATTGAGTTTTCTTTCAGGTAGACCTATAGAATCTATCTCAGGATACAGTAAAAATTGTTTTCTATTAATAGCAAAATATACATTTATGGGTATATCTATTAGAAACACAGATCCTTAATAATTTTTCACTAACACAAGTTGAATCTACCATAGCAATGAATCAATCAAACATATGGGTATGAAAATTTATGAATAAGTTTAATTACATAATATTTGGCTTGTGTACAATAACTTCCCATGTTATACCTAAACCAAATTTAATTCTTTTAGTTTAAATATGCATATATGTATCAATGTATGTATTTAGAAATATATTTATACACACATATTGAAGAGAAAATGTAGATAATATATTTGCTTCTATAACTTAGAGAAACAGAATAATATTTCTCAAGCTTCCTTTTTTTTTGCCTGGCAAATGCTTTGATGCGACACTCTTGTGAGAAATGGGTCTTAGACATAGCTGGGAGGGCTATGGGAAGAGAGAAACAAGCAAACATTAAATTTCTCTTCATAAAATAAAATGAGACTTCTTGAATTTCCTGACAACAAGTTGAAAAGGGGAAAGAGTGGGAGGGAGAGTGTCACTGAAAGGAAGGAGGAGAAAAGAGGCCAGCAACTCAAGGAAAGTCAACATGCTACCCAGTGTGATGGCAAATGAGCATAGTTTTGAAGGATGATTGATAAACATAATGTCTGATTTCCCATAATACTCTCCTGGTTGTGCAAACTCTTGGTTGGCTGTTCCCCACCCCCCCTCACTTTTTAACTCCTCAAACTTCAGTGACAGTCTGAGCGGGGCACACCACTTGGGGAATGGCTACATAAGGGTGCTTTTCAGGGTAGTGAAGACCCAGAGAAGAGCAGCAGTCGTCTGCCTTGAGTAGAGAGAGGACCCAGCTGGGTAGAAAAGAGCTCAGGGCTAGCAGGTTCAGAAGCCAGTGAATAGATTCTCCCCTCTGGTTTATACACATTTCCATTGAATGTTAAAGGACATTCAGTCCCACTGAATATATATCCAGTTCCTCAGCTGTGCCGAGGTTTCATATATAATGTATCTGATACTCTGTGTATATGTTCTCCTGTTAGATTTAGTTACTAATAGCATCACCACAACAACCAAGAATATTATCTAAGGATTCATGAGTGTGTACTTTGACCTCCAAAAAGAGATGAGTCATGATTTTGAGATAGAAAATGTCCCACATAGTAAAACCTCAAGCCATCTCCCTCATATTTGAGAATAATATCAGATTAAAGGGACACGTTTATTTAAGGTCACATAATCTACTCAGTAGAAATCTGGGAAGGCGAGCGTGTTAAGACTCATAATCTCCCAAACTGTATTGAGGAAAGTTGGGTTCAACTTTGATTTTTTTCATTTAAGAATGATATTTATAAGTAGCCTTAAATTTTACTATTTCTTAAGATATGGAATGTAAGAGATGACTTGAGGTCATATTTGAAAATTAATCTCCATTAGAATGTTAATCCTTACCCCACATGGCTGGCAATCAACTCAAAAGGCTCTTAATTAGGTTGGTTGCCAGTTGTTATCATTTAAAATTGATTTATTTTCTTGTCTATATATTTTAAACCAAAAATAACTTTTGAGAAGCACAAGTTATATACACTGATTATGGTTGGGTAAATTTTTCCCCTCATAAGATTAAGAAAAAAACTGCATTTGGAATAAAATTTCAATCTCTCCCGTCCAGATGGAAATGTGGTAATTTAGAAACTCATTTGATTAATAAGTGACTTCTTTTAAAGTGGAAATGTGTGGGGGACATTAGTCATTCATACCTCAGTATTCTTGCTTATTAGATGACCTTTCCTTTAACGTGTATGTAAAATCAGGCACAATGAATAGTTGAGAGTGTTAACAGAGCCACAGATTTTGAGTCAAGTCCAATAACAATAGCATCTCTGATAGTGACCCCCCACGAGGGCCTTTGGGGAAAAGAAAAAGATGAAAGTGAAATAAGAACAGGTTGAGGTAAACAGTCTTGTTTGCCTATAGTAATCCATGTGCTAGTCGTACTCAAGTATAAAGATAAACATACAGATTTAAGATAACCAGAAAAAAATGTGGGGAAAGGCATTCTTTATTTTATTTTATTTTTACAAATAAATGAATAAGTGTAATGGAACAATAATTTTAAAATCTATCTTTGTCCAACACTTCTACTTTAAAAAAAAAAAAAGTGCTGTTTCTGTGTATCTCCTCTCTAGACTCCTGCGTCTTCCAACAGTAAATCATTAGCAACCTGATGAAATGCCACAGAGAATGGGCTTTTGTGGTAGAAAGATGAACATAAAAAGAGAAGCTGAGAGCAATCAAACATCCACTTAGGAAGCAGTTTTACCTATGGGACTCTTCATTGGGTGCCTTTATTTCATTTTGATTACTACCTTTACTGTTTCCTGGAGAACAAAGCCCTGATTTCTAGAAGTATGCTTTCTCTCCTGAGCACATAATTTCTGAGCCCATGGGTATCTTATAGACACCAGCTACATTAATTCAGTGGACTCAGACAATTTTGTATTTCTGATTTTATTTTTCCTATGTGGATTCCAAAGATTTAGGATAGCTATTTTTTTCACAAATATATATAACACAGTGTAAAAAATAAGTTTGCATCACTATGACTGTCTTACAGGATACCTTCTTCCGAGAAGCTCAACAAACTTTTTGGCATTAGTCAAATTCATTAGAGGCCTTAATAACAAGGTACAGTGTACATTGAATTTCATTCTGGTGCCCCCAACAGTAATTACTGTCCACAGGACAGTGGGAAGTACCACTTGAAGAAAAAAAAAAAGAATCATTTGAGTTTATGAGATAAATGTAAAAATACCATAAACTATAATGTGCATGTGATTTCAAATATCCATGCAGTCTATTCTCATCACCTGATACAACACACGGGGCCTTAATACCAGACTGCATTAACGTATGGTAAACATATTAACATAAAAAGATTATGGCCATGTGATATATGAGGTGGTAAGTATTTCTGGCAGTAAATCAGGTAATGCACTTATCCTATTGTTAGGAGTTAGATTTGGAATCCTGGGATCTGGTATAGGCTGTCATTTAAGTTTTCTGCTATGCAAGGAAAGGAGTGGCAGGAAGAGCAGTGAGACTAGATAACCTCAAAGGTATCTTCTAGCTCTAATATTTCATCATTTGAGGATGAGCACGTGTTCCATAATAGATAGTGAGCTTCCAAACTACAATCTAATTAGGTGTTGGGGAACTTTCCCTTATTTTAAATATCTTGCCATTTCTATTAGGTAGTATGGCAAACTTTTTGAGATGTCTATTTAAAGAAACTAAGTGTATACTTGCTCATGGTTGCACAGGATTGAATCACAGATAAGATTTCTTGACTTTGAACCTTTTCTTAACATCTTTGCATGTTCTGTAGTGTCAGGATTCACTACAGGGAACAAAAACCACTCTAGGAATTTTAAGAAGAAAGATAATTAGGTACTTATGAAATCATTGGAAGGGCTGGAAGAAGCAAGGATTATGCTGTACCTTTAAGAGTGACTCCCAAAACACCATGGAACTGACCGACCAGGGGGAGCTTCTGCTCCTGCCGAGTCAGAAGTTGAGAACACAGAGAAACTCAGTGCTGAGGCTGTGCTCCAGTGATCATGAAGCTGAAACTGGGCCACCTCTGCTGCTATAGCTGCTGCCCCTGCCACCACTGCTAACTTGACACAGATGTTACTGTAGGAAAATCCCAGGTCTCTATACACTTGTTGGCCAGCAGAAAACAGCCAAGAGTAACATGAAATTAGCTTCTGCTTTTCACTCATTCTCCAACTCACAGGAGATGGCATTTCATCGATGGAACCTATTTCACATCCAGATCCTTAGCTGCAAGGGAATCTGGAAAATTTAGTTTTTGCTTTCCAGTCTCTGCAGCACAATGAGATAGTGGTTTTCAAAGTGTGGTCCTTAGAGCAGCAGCATCAGCACCCCCTTGGAACTTGTAAAAAATGCAGATTCTTGATTCACTTTTCACCTACCGAATCAGAACCTTTGGGGATGTAGCGCAGTAGCCTGTGATTCTGACGCACACTGAAGTGTGAGAACCACTATAATACGGCAAACTAGAAATATCTGGAACAGAATGCTGATTGCCATTCAATCATGTTTAAGAAGTATGTCAAGAAACACATGCCTTAACACACAATGGTCCAAAGAAGGAAAAAGGAGCATAAATTAACTAAGAATGCTGAAAATGTAAATCATAAACCAGTGTATGCTGGTCAAATATATTGTTATTAGAAGCATAGGACCTTAACTCTTATAAAATTGGACAAATGTCTCATGATTTTTATGTTTTGCTTTTGATCTTTGCTTTATGTCAATACCTTCATTAACATATCAGTAGGTAGCACACGCTGGTGTGAAGTTTTAAGAAGTTAGCTCCCAAAATCCCTAGCAGAATAATCAACAAAGTTTATTAGCTTTTACATGCTTTTTCCGAAAAAAAATATTTTGTTAATTATGAGAATCTTTGCATTTAATGTTTCTTTTCAAGTCAAATAAGTAAACTTTTTTGAATGGTGGGCAGTTCTTTTCATACTGAAAAGGCATAAATTTGTTCGATGTGATGTATTGTTTTCAAAGAAAGTGAACTTCCCTTGCTAGAGATTTATATATTTATTTATTTCCAGAATTTGAAAATTAGCAAAAAAGTGAAAATCTCCCCATAATTTTACCACTTGAAGACAATAGAAAGCAATCCCCTTCCCTCATCCTTTCCTTTCAATTCTCTTTTAGAAAGGAACTACTGATAATGAGTCCTTACACAGATACCCACATGCGCACACATAGTAAGATAATAGTTGAACAGTTAATTTATGTATGCATTTATTTGGAAAAAGTAATTATTTTTATGTATGAACCAAAATTTTCAATTACCAATTCTGTCATGGATTTCCTTATGACTTAGTAGTTCATTTTTTATGACTGCTGTATGATAGTTTGATGGTATGAATGTAACCAATTAACTATTCTCCCATTACTATACATTTACATGTGTCCAATTTTTAATATTGAAAACGATAATGCATTAAATGTCCTTCTACATACATTTTTGTGTGTTGCTCTTTGTATATTTTGGGCTAAATCTTAAAAGAATATTTACTGAGCATCACATTTTAAAAATATTAATAGATACTATCTTCTACAAAGATTATCCCTATTTAAACTTTGTTTTTTAATTAAAAGTTATTGGGGTGACAATAATGCACCTTTTGAAACTTTAGTAATTGAATAGATTTAAAATGAAATTTATATTGTTTCAATTTTCATTTCCTTAATTAGATGTGAGGGTAAAATGCTTTTTAAAATCTATTGGTTATTACTATGTCTTCTGATATGAATTATCTGTTCTTATTAATGACTAATTTTTTTCTACTGTGCTGTTTTTCTTTCCTTCATTGTAAATAGGAGTTTTTGGTATATTTGGGACATTAACCAAGTATTAAATACATTGCAAATATTTTCTCTCAATGCATTGTTTTAACATTTTTGTTTTATTTCTTATGAGTGAATTTTAATTTTGGAAAGTCAAATTTGTCAAAATATTTAATGGTTTTTGGGCTTCATGCCTTTCTTAGGAAACTGTCCCCCACTTCAGGAATATTTTTTAAAACTATTTATATTTAATTATATATAATTATTTATACTTTGATAGTTTTGTTTTTATATTGTATCTTTAATCTGCCAGTAATATATTTTTATAGTGTACATTTACTTATATAGGTGGAGAAACATCATTTATTGAGTAATTTATCTCTTTCCCATTAATTTGAAATGCCATTTTTATGATATACTTAATTCTCAAATACTGTTGGTACTGTGTCTTACTTTTCTAGTCTATTCATACTCAACTTGTGTTTATTCTTATCATTAATTTGCTTAATGACAGTAGTTTTTAAATGTTAAATTTTGTGCCCTTGTGATGACTTTTAAAATGGCAACTATTAGAGCCGTCTTATTCCTCTTATTTTACAACAATCCTTAAAAATTATGTGTGTGTGGAAATTTCTAACGCAGGTGAATTGTCTTTTTTCTTTTTTCAATTATTTGGTCATTGCTCTTTCAGGGTTCAGTATAAATATTAATTACCCTTTAATCACATACACCATAAGATCCTGTATCAATACTTGTTTATAAATTCCCAGGGCTGCTTCTATTATAATGTTTTCAATTCAACATAACTTATATGTAAAGAATATTTTCAGCAATGTGTCTTTTCAAGGAAAACATAAAAAGTCAATAACATTTCAACTAACTGACTAAGAAAATGGAGTCCCTGTTAAATTCTAAATTATTTCGTGGTTTTCAGTCTTATTAGGAGCAAGTCAATAATAGTAACTTCTAACAAATGTATATTGGACACCCAAAGGATATGCGTACACTGCAGGATTTCTCTGGAGGACAAAGTAATTCTCTAAAGAATTCTCTGACTTCCTAACTATTCAGTAAGATCCTCATTTATCTCTGAAAAGCTCAGAGTAAAACTATATTACCATAGATTTTTTAGGAAAGGAAATTCAAGGGGTGGGCGTGAAGAATTCTAGGACTGGAAATTCTTTCTTGAGATAAAGATTTTCTTGCTTCCTGAAATATGGGTCTTTCTTTTTGAATCTGATCCATACTGAAATTTATAAAGAAATGTTAGCATAAATCCTTTCCTGGAATCACTAACATTTCATAAGTTCCGATTCTGTGGACATGCTGAGTGAGTCAGTACTATGGGTTAGCTATTAATCTTTTAGGTTACAATTGCCTTTACATTAATTTATATTAGAAACTTTAATTTTCTAGCACTTACATTTTTAGTGCTGCTGACTTTTGCATGATTATTTGCAGAAAAGTATTTCTTTCTAGTATCTTACATGTATTATCACTTAGATTTGCAGTGCCATAATTAGAAATAATGACACAAAGGGAGATACTAATATTGCCTGTTTTTGAAAAAGAGTCAGAATATGAGATAAATTATTTCATTCAATGGTTAAATATAACTATCTCTCTTTAAAGGAAGATATTGTAGTTTTCGTATAACAATGTACCATAAGATAAAATCTTTTGTTAACTTTGCATCTGGGAAAAAACCTAAATAGTTAAATTTTAATACATCAGATAAAAACTATTTTTGTTGTTAATCAAAATGTCTGATATATAAACTAATAGATGAACACGTTAATTCCAATCATGATTTGTTCAATGCACATGAACTTTCTTTGATTTGCATGTCTAAAGATGTTGGTACAAATCACAATATTTTTTAACTTCTATTTTTGTTCAACTGGTATTTTCAGTTATTTATTTTATATAATTGCACTTTCTTGTCCCTTGTTTATATATGTCTCCCTTTATACGTCCCAGAAATAATCAAATCTCATTAAAATGCTGTTTTACAAAATCAGATATACTGCAGTTCAGATCATGTCTCCTGAAATGTGACTACATACAGTAAAATCGTGATATAAGACAGCTTAAACAAATGGGTATTTTTATTGTCCTCTGACAGCATCATAAAGAATTTCTGTAAACACCCATGTATAATCCAAGGGTGGGAAGACAGGTTAGGTGAATATTTTTTAAATGACAGAAATGCATTCAGATTCAATCCTTTCTTCGGTAAGTTGCCTGAGTAACCCCGAGTGGGGCCAGGACCTGGGGTAGGTGGTAACGTAAAGTCTGTTGCATCAAATTGTGTTTATTGGACATCCGCTGTCTGTCCACTGTGTTGTGCTTGGGAAATTTTGAACAGAGATTAAGAGATAATTCCCTCTCCTTTCCCTGCCCAAATCAGTGCTTTTTGTTCTCTTTCTTAAGCAATGATTCAGAATTGAGAGACAAAATAAAAGTGTCAGACTTTAATGTACATAGTAATCAGTTAGAAATCTTGTTAAAACAGACATTTTGATGCAGTAGGTCTGGGGCAGGCCTCAGAGGCTGCATTTCTAACACTTAAGAGTAGTAAAGATCTAAAGGATTTTCATCAATGCTCTTTTATTTTCTACTCAAAATAATACTGAGTAATAATCATATACTGTATAGACTTTACTGGTGTCTCAGCCCTCTACTGGTGAGGTTACTATCTTGTATAGAACGTAATTCTGTACAAAAGAGTCACCACCTCCACTCATCCTGCTGTTTTAGGAAGAGTGGTTAAAGAGATCAGACTTCAGAGTTTTAGAAATGATCAAATGCTTCCAAAGGGCAAGATGAGCCAATTCTGTCTTTATAACTATGATGATGAAAGTGTTAACAGGCAAATCCAATGTTTATCTTCTCATTTGGGAAACTAATGGGCTAGTTTCCTCTATTTCCTAATAGATACATTACAGCCATGTGTAATTTTTCAGGACACAGAGAGATATAAAAATTTTGTAGAATGTGTTATACTTTCACTTACGTCGTTTGTTGAAACTTGAAGTACAAGTAAATGTTTTTTGGATTTAAGCATTAAAAGCCTTGTGCTATCACACTCTAGGGATTTCAGTGAGAGTTTGTACAACCTACTACACTGGTGAAGGAAGAGTGACTACGTGGCAAATAGCCGTAGGCATCATGTTTGCCTACCAGTGCAGGAGTTTCAGATGTCTCCAGGATAATAAGGAATTACAAAAACAAACAAAACAGAAGCAATCATTCTACTGAGGGATTTTCAATCTAGTTATGTTTTAATCTTAGCTATAAGATAAAGTATTTTTTTTCTATAAGCTAGTAGGGTCTGAATTAAAGGACAGATCATATCAAACCTTTCACATTTGAATGCACAGAACATTTGTCTAATCATTTCCAAAATGAGACTTTAAATTTATCTTATTTTAATTCCTGCTTTGTGATTTGCTTGAAAATTGTCATTTTGTCAAATCTAACAAAGGCTAAATTTTCCCAATAATTTGGTGGGGAAAAAAAGTGACATTCCTGAATAGTAAATTTATTACCCACAATTCTTTCTCATCCATCTTAACCTTTCTCTAATAATCACATAAATAAACTTCTTTCCAATGTCTCATTTTCTGAGTCCTCATAATATTTAGAATGGATTCCCTTTGAATCTATCTTGGTCATGGTAATTATCCTCTTCCATATAGTATCTGTCAACCTTGTTCCCTCCTGTTTCTTGCAATTACCCTAATTTTCCCCCCTTCTTTTGTATCTCTGCTTCTCATCCAATTTTATTATTTCACCAAACAAATGACCTCCAGGTCCTTATGTTTTTCCTTATATTTTTTCCAGAAGTAACACAACATTCCACTATGTATGTATTTCTACCTGTATCTTTATTGTATTACCTATTAGATTATGTGTGTGTGTGTGTGTGTGTGTGTGTGTGTGTGTGTAGATTTCATTCCTTTAATATCTTATTCTAGCATAAAATTATTGTTGCGACTATTACCTCCTGGTTTTCAGTCAGTGGACCCCTTGGGAAATATGACACCCAGGTCTTTATCAGATTTATTTCAAGTGCCATAAAGAAATATATTTTTCAGCCAGAGGTTTTCTTCTCAGTTTTAAGGTAGCATCAAAATCCACAAAAATGAGGTCAGGGAAAAACGTGTGCAAAAACCCCAAACAAACTTTCACCAATTTCTCTTATTTAGATGAACTGAATTCTCCTTGGTAAAGTCTCAATAGGTCATTTGTATCACTGATGGAAACGTTATAAAATTGGACTCATTATGTACGAAACATTTCTGGAATTTTCAGTCCTTCCATATGTGAAACTGCATTGAGACTCAGCATTTATGGATAATGCATAATTCATACCTCATTTTCTTTCTAAAATATTTCAGGCAGTTTTTAATAAAGACACACCTAAACAAGATCATTAAAATCTGCAGTTAAAAGCTAATGAAACACACAGTATAGGAAATATAGAGGAATTAAATCAAACCTACTATTCCATTGATTTGTTCGTGAAACACTGTCTAATATTTATTGTTTGCTAGGTATTCATTAGACACTGGAACAGAGTACAAAATGAAAACAAAGAATATGATATAGTTCCCAATTTTCAGAAGACCAAAATCTAGTAAAAAGATAGACAAGTAAAAATTAATTAATGTCATATGTTGAATGCTATGTCAGATATATGTGAATGTGGCCATGCATAGGGCCAGAAGACTTGATTTTGCTTCCTTTAAAACATACGAGTAAGTCACCTCACCTTGATTCTCCTATGTAGCATGGCTGTCTTGGCTATATGTAAAGATGAGGTCCATCTAGATTCTTTAATGGTAAAAGGAAACATACTTTTACTTCATCTTATGAAAAAATATCGTTAGTTATTGTTTTTGAGCCTTTTTGTTTCAATCTCTCAATTACATACATCAGCTTATCAAACAAAGAAAGGAAAATCCAGGTTCAGGCTTCTGGTGATACGAAAGACTGATAATCCTGTAAGTTACAGTCAGAAATTGTTCATACCATTGTACATCCTGAGAAAGTTCTATTTTATTTTTTAATTTTGCCAGGTTTGAAGGAAATTTTCGATAACTTATTATGCTCTATGATTGAACTGTGAGTAGGCTGACGCTCTGTAAAATGAGGTCTGGATGGAATTTAAGAGCATAACAGCAATAACGTTAGAAACAGAATTGCCAAATTGTTTCTGTTTGAGAAAAGTAGGGGGTCAAAGAATGTGATTGAGGAATATCAGGAAATGTTGAATCAGATGGGTAATGTATATTCATCTGTGGGTACCGCCTCCCTTGAATTCTAGGGTTGGTCCATAGTACTTCTGGAGTTTTCTTCTTAGCCAAGAACAGGCCCCCGGGCACATGCAAAGAATTTATTAATTCAACTCACTCTCATCCCAGCTTTGACTTTTACAACAACTACCTAGCTTATCTTTCCTTTGATTCTGCCTTTCTTTTTTTTCTATTTCAGTTCACACTTCCAACTGATGTCTTTATGGCCTCCAAGCCCAGCTCTACATGCCAGCCCCCCGTTTGCCTTCTAAGGCCCAAACTCAGTAGTCGGTCCATGATGACTATATGTTCTTTCCAAACTTGACTCCAACTGCCCCTCGTCACCCACTGGATATTTTTTCCCAAATGTACCCCCTCACCATTTGGTGCTGACACCCAGCATGCCACACTTTCACATTTATGTCTTTGCTCACATGATTCCCTCTGTATATTCAAATCCTACATCTCTTTCAAACTTTAGCCCAAATTCCACCCCCGGCATTCCAAGTTGAAGGAAAAAAAGCAAAACAAAAACAAACAAACACCAACTTGCTGTTTTCTAATCAATAAAATGTAAGAATAGCATGCATCTGTATCTCTTTACATACGCTTACTACTTTCTAGGGTAACATTACAATTGAATGTAAGTCCTGTTCTCTTTAAAAATCTTAGGGAAAAAAATCTGTGTCTTATTCATTACTGAAATAATAATAATAATAGGCAATATTTACTGAGGGCTTACTCTCTGTTATTTGAATAAGTTTAGTACAACTATGCAATTTGAAAATTCATGTCCCATGTTTAAAGATTACTGAATAAAAAGAGAGCCCACGTAAGAAATACAACTAAAGAATGACTAAATTAATTCCTCCATTAAGCATGAGACATGAATTTTCAAATTTAGTGCTTATAACACTGCCTTGTGAGGCAAATATTCTTATCCTATTCTCCATGGGAGGAACCTAAGGCTCACAGAGTTCCCAGACTTCTCCAGCATCACACAGTGAATAAGTAGTGGTCTATACTTGTAACCCACATGTATCTGACTTCAGATCCACATTCTTGACCATTATTCTGTATTGCTTCTCGTGCATTTCCACCTGTGTTTTCGATCCCTTTTGCCTCTCGAGTTACATATGTGTTTTTGTTTTCCTGTAGGAAGTGCTTATAGGAATCTGTTGGATAAACAAATGAATGAATCAAGAAAGACACATATTTAAGGGTTATACATGTTTATTTATATCCAGGCTGTGAGAGAGAAAAATTTCCTTCTATGTACATAGAAGATATTTGATATAAAATTTTCTCCCTGGCATATAAACTCTAAGTTTTATGCCAGAGTTCTCATTTGTGCTTTTCATCACATAAAATCAGAGAATTACAGTTTTTTAATTAACTCACGCCTTTGAAATTTTTAAGAGCTTTGGAAAATATATAAGATACATCATTCATTAGAAGGAAGTTATTGCACAAACCCAACATTTTATAAAAGAGCTTTCATTTGATGTCTGGTCCAAGCCTTGACCTGTTTGCCCTCAGATCAATTTCTTCCTCTTTCTTCCTCTAATTCTGGAGCTGATCCCTGCAGATTATGTTTCCCAGGCTTTCATGTCACTGGCTTTCAGCTGTGTTTGGACAATGGGAGATCCTTGAAGAAGACAGGAGAGCTGGAGGAAGGGCGAAGCCAGGGTATTTCTTGCTCTCTCTGTCTCAGGCGGCATCTTCTGTATTAGCTGCTTCTCCTCTTTGGCTCTAGTTTCTTTGGACAGGCCCATTAGGACTTCATCTTCCACCATGGACCCTGGGCTCTGGTAACACCACCCATCCTTTGTATCTGCAATTTAGAGATTCTGTCTTCTGTAATTGATAATCTCTGGGTTGCTTCACTACGCTTATTTGGCTCCTTAGCAATTCTACCATCCACGTACCAATTCCTGGTACTAACGCCTTTCTGTTTTAGATACTAATGTTGGTCCTTCTTTTTCTGTTTAGATCCTGATTGATAAAATGTACTATGAAATTATTGGTGCTGTGATTAAAGTTGAAAATTTTTAGATTTAATATTGGGAACATTTAAAAAAATATTTATGTATGCTTATCTCTCTTTGATGCACCTCTTTCTTTGGGGGTGTGGAAATTAATAAACAGAAACCTCATTTAAAATGGAGTCGGGAGGCTAGAAGAGAGAACTCTCACGTAGCTGCCACTCAATACACACTACTGACCCCAATGGGAAGAGACATACCTTGCATCCCCAACAGGAAGTGATACTACTTTACTACTTCAGCAGGATAAAGAAAAGATTCCTTCTTGCCCAGTAACAGCTCACCCAATGGGACACTGCCACAACTCAGCCAATGAAAAGTCACTGTACTTCAAATTTTGTTTCCGCCAGTGAACTCTTGGTTTCCTAAACCATCCATAAAAGAACCATTCCATAAAAGAACTTTCACCTCTGTTTCTCTGGACTTCCATGTGGTTTGCCATTAGATTGCATGTCAAAAGTTGCAATTCTCTGTTGTTCCTGAATTTTGTTGGAGAAATATCTGGCTAACTATTTGTTTAAGGTGAACAGTGACTAGATTTTCACCTTCCTTTGCTATTGCAGTTATCTCTTAGTTTTCTGTCTTGCAAAATTTTCTTGAGTCTCATGCTGACTCTTTTCCTGTCTTCCTTCAGGGCTTACATCTGTTTTAATCCTTTACTTTCATTTTTGTAGAACTCTGGGAGAGAAAGAGGGATAAGTTTGCCACATGTATTCGAAAGTCTATTTTTACAGTTATAAAACTACAATCTTACGTTTTAAAGCACAAAAAGGGAGATAATCTCCTCAAATACATGAGTATCTTTTAAAATTGCATTTTTAGCTGTTCACTTAGTTCAGAAATACTTTAAACAATACATATAAACACATTTTTATTCCAAAATATAGCTTGCTAGTTTATCTTAAATCAAAACATACTAATGAAAATCTGTAACCAGTTTCTACAGCCATAGTCTGTAGTTTAAAAAAATATGGATCAATAAGGCATTGATAAAAAAAAAATCAAACTTTTTCAGCAAAGATTGTAGACTTCTTCTTTAAAGGATAAAATATTTCATGAACTTGAGTTTCCTGATGGCAAAATCAGTGTTAAATTGTGCCACGTTAGTTCAGTAACCGCACTTAGTCTGGGATGGTTTTATCTAGTGCTCACTGAGAATTGGTCTCCTGAGCCTCTTGACTTGGTTCCTTTCAGTCTTATCACTTAGTTTAGAAAGTACAAAGACTGCATTCCAGTGTTGACACGTGAAAGAATGCGATAAAGATCAAATTACCTGTACAAGAAAGAGAAATTGATGACTTACCATGTTTGTACATTCCTAAGGTTTCTAGGTGAAATTTCCTACCATAAATGTCAGTTAAATAAGTATCTCGCACAACACGTCTTTCTTTGACTAAGACTGGCATTAGAATTGCTATGAATGACTTTGCCTGGGGGACTAAATTACAGACAGAGCTCCAGAGTTTGTTCTGTTATCACCTTTATACATTTAGGAGTGAGATTTATTTAATTAGAATGATTGGAAATGGCTCACAGAGGCATTAGACATATAATTACGGAGGAAGTTATAAAGAATCTCTTACAAAAATTTTATTTCCAGAACCAATCATTTAATTTTGTTTCATGACTTTCTCTCTGTGCTATAAAGAAATGGCTTTTATAATTTTCTGTGGTGAATTTAAAAGAAAAAAAGAAGGTAAAAGCTATATATTGTTGCTTCTTTGGCAACTCATTCTATAGCATATGAAGGCAGGTATATCTTATCAGATAAGAAACATGTGTAAGAGGAAAAACAAAACAAAACAACCTTTGAAAGTAATTTAAAAACTAAATAATACATTTATACTTTTAAAGACAAGTTCTCAGGGTTGCATGTTTTATACCTGTAAAAATGTGTCTCTCTGCCTACAAATATTTTTATTCCTATCAGAGAAGTGAATACTGCTAATTTAATAAAAGGAAAACACTTTCTGTGATTGAGGCTTGGAATGTCTACCCAGTTGTGCCATGTATTTGCATGTGTGCTTCCTACACCGGGAATGGCAGGGAGCATATCTAGGTGGACCCCACAGCTTTCCCCACAATGCTCCAACTGTTCTGCCATGGAATGATCTTGAGAGCACAAATGTGACACGGGTGTTTTATGCTCTGTGGAAGAGGTGTTTCTGGATGTCTCACTGATGACTCACAATCCTTCCTGAGAGGCTTATAACAGGATGCAGAGTCCTTGATTTTAAACTGCTTTGGATAGTGTCAGGGTTTGCATATCAGGGAATCTACCAGCCCACACTCTCTGATTGATAAATTCAGATCTTGGCACAGTGGACTCTGTTCTAGCAGGGTTTATCTGCATATTTAAACTAGTCATGAAAAGCCAAAGTTTGACTTACATGTCTAATGCCTAAAATAAGTTAGGACAGGCCCACAAAAGGGTGAGAGAGCAAAACTACCAAGGCCCAGGCAGGGAGCCTACAGAGCAGGGTGATATACTTTACTTCCTCTTCACACTCTTTTGATTAGTTTTTTTTTATCAGACTCTGGGGAGCGAACTGTGGAGTGTATGTGATGGAAGCTACTAGTTCTCTATAGACCAGTGTTATGGGAGCAGTGGCTGTGGATTGTTAATGTAGATGGCAATAATACACACTTTGTAAGCTGTATAAAACTAAGTGAATCTATAGAGTTTTGAAAACTATATATTATTAGTAGTAGGAATACATCAGTATGGCCTACAACTGTAAGTTAGATTAGTAACCTCTGAGGCAAAGGTTAACATTTGGAATTTGTAGTTTGTTTTCTTGACATACATGGTAAAGGTAATCCACTTGCTATTTTTTGAACAATTTACTATAAATTGTAATTTCCTTATCTAATTGGTTAGTATAAACAAAGATGCAAAGATTTTGGCTTTCTTAAAATTCCCAACAATTTCAATTTTATATCAGATTATACTAATTTTGAATGAAAATATGTATCTGTAGATGGTGCTGAATTGCATAAAATTAATTACCACATGTGCAAGTTTTCAGTAATTAACTCCAGTGAGGCTTGTAAAAATCCATTGTGAGCAGAATTACATGCTTCTTAGCCTCTTCTTTTCCAACCTGATGGTTGATTGTTTTTCACTTTTGAGAACAAGTTAAAGTGACATGGCAGCATAAAGGTCATTCAGGGAAAATGCAGGTTTCTCAGGGTATGACAGAACCAAGCTCTTGGATTATGGTGAGTTCCCATACGCTTGCAGGTTTTCATTTAAAGAGTGATTATTGGTCAGTGATGGGCTGGGGAAGTCACTATTGGCAGTGCTGGGGCTGTTGCTTTGCGTATGTTGTCCAGCGGATGCCTGGACGTAGATCCACAGTGGGACTCTTCCAGGGTCTCAGTCCTTGGCCTTCATACTGCTCTGGAATGTTCAGTGCTCCATCATTTTTCTGTGCTCTTCATGAATGAATGATTACAATACAAAAACTTAATTCATGCAATTGAATATTTTCACTATAATATTAAATATATTTTGTCAATTACAGTGCCATGTCTGGTGTTAATTACAGAGACTACTAATACTGGTTGATGAAGAAACAGAAACGTTTCGGACTTTTAATTCAGGTTAATTATATTTAAAAGTGAGAATTTTTACTAGGCATTTAGATTCTATTTTGAATCAGGTGCCTTCAAAGTCTTCTTGATGTTTGGGAATTATGGAAACTTCAAGCCATTCTTATCTCAGCCACATGGGATAAAGCTGTCTCTATTATGGAATCTGGTGCTAGATTGGATGTTTAAATAGAGGCATGTTGTACAGTCATTTATTCATGTGAATGAAATTAACAGGTGAAAATACCTTAAACACAAGCTTGGAAGTCCCTTAAAGACTAACTGTTCTCCAGAAGACACGATGTGTTAGCTTTTAAGTACCAATATCATATTTCTTTATGCATACACACTCTCCACCCTAGCTATACATCAGAATTAACTGTGGGGCTTTTCTAAATAAATTTGAAGATTGGGTCCCACCCTAGACAAAGGGCAATGCATACACACTCACCCACATGCATACTTATTCATTCCCACACACATTACTAAGCTATTTCTTGGCTATCATGCTTAAGGAAACCTATACAAAATTATTTTGTGGGGGCTGGTGGGGAATTGTTTCTTTTGCTTAAGTACATGATCTTCATTCTAGATTCATGAGGCATTCCCTAGTGTAGGGAGAGATTAGAATAAAATACAGAAAGAGTTCAAAGATTAAGTAATATTTAGTTTCTGACATTCAAAAATATAACTTCTCAATAAAACAATAGATTCTATACAAAATGCTTCTTTTGAGGAAGGATTGTCTAAATTTCTTTAACTCCCATTCAACTTATCATGGGACAGACTTTGCAGGTGACATCTTAGAGCTTCACATAAAATAGACACAGATCAGGAGAAGGAGGCAAAGTCTTCTCTTTCTGATGAGGGAATTTTGAGCAGAAAAAGGAGAAAGAAAATTAGAAGTACAAAATGAGGTTTTTGTTTGGTTTTGCTTTTCCAAGCTTGTTCCTCAAAGGGATAGGATTCTTGTTCTCCTGCTTTCTGTTTGGGACTCTGAAAAGAGGCTATTTTGCAATCAACAGTTTGGACCACAGCTACATGGAATAAAATTGGCATCCCAGAAAGGTTAGAAAGCTCTAAAGTGGAGCTTTCCTGAGCTGCTATTGTTCTAAGTGACATTGAACAAACCCAGAAGTAACGGAGGGTCTAGCTAGTAAACTTGACAGAGGCGGAAACCATGTTGGTGCAGAGTAACCCTGGAATGTGCCACAGGGGAGACCCCTTGAGCTGAGAGTGGATGGGAGTTGAAACAAACTGATGAAAATCAAAGTGAAGTCAAGTTGAGTAGGGAACAGCCTTGCCTTGGCCAAGAGCAGAACCATGAGCAATCCCCTGAAGACTTCAGCATAGGATGCCAACAGCGTCATTTGGCAGTGAATGGGCATTGCCTCAGTGCCCGGGGCATGCCAGCCAGAACACCCTCAAGAAGCATGCAAGGTGCAGATCCCCTCTACCCCACACCATGGAGACATGTATGCCACACTCCTCTCTCATCTTGTACCTGAATGTTACCTTAGGAAGAAGAGTAGGGGGAGAGAGAGGTGATTAGCAGAGAGACTATGCTAAAATTAGGTCAGACTAGATAATTAAGCAATAAATCCACTAAGACTAACTGGGTTTATTTATTGCTTGTTTACTTGTTTCTGTTAGTTAGCAGATCAGTGCTTGGGAGAAAGATCTGATTTTCCTACAGAAATATTTTCTCTGCTAATTTGAGTTCTAACATAAGATATACTTGATATATATTGTTAGAAAAATTAACTGGCGAAAAAGGAACAGCTATGTATTTCCACATATACCACATGTTTGCTTGGATTGTAATTCAAAAGCATACATTGAAACTGCAACTTATTTTAAATTTTGGTTTTAGCCACTTTATATATCTAACTACCTATCTCACATAAAAATTAAAATTTTTGCTAGATGCAGTGAGTAGTAAAATCTCATTAATGTAGAATCTAATTATCTATTATATTAGTCTGCTTGGGCTGCCTAACAAAATACCATAGATTGGGTAGCATTAATAATAAAAAGTTATTTTCTCACAGTTCTGGAGACTGGAAGTCCAAGATGAAGGTGCCAGCAGGGTGGGTATCTGGTTAGAGCTCTCTCTTTTGGGTAGCAGTTGACCACCTTCTCTCTGTGTGGTCACAGTGAGATCTCTTCTTTATGCATTCACGGATCTCTCTCTCTCTCTCTCTCTCTCTCTCTCTCTCTCTCTCTCTCTCTCTTTTCCATTTTCATAAGGTAAGAAATCCTATCAGATTAGGACCCAACCTGTATGACCTCATTTAATTTTAATTACCTCCTAAAGGCTCTATTTCCAGATATAGTCACATTGGGGATTAGGGTTTCAACATATGAATTTTGAGGGAACACAATTTAGTCCATAGCAGCCATAAAACTCAAGCATAGTATGTTTAACACATTCCTGTCTAATTTTAATTTATGTATATAAACATGACTTTATGCAGTATATGATAATGAAGTACCTTCTGAAGCATAAGCAATGAATTAAATTATGTCCAGTATACTTCTTGTGTTAAATTGCTTTTTAAACTGGTAATTCACATATAAAGCATACGGTAATATTTGATAACTAGCATAATAAGTTGACCACTGCATTCCACTCTTTATTAATTCTGAGAAAATAGATCTCATCGTATTTTCAGTTGGGAACTGATCTAACTTGTAAGATATTTGAATGTGCTGCAATGCAAGCATTCATTTAAGCTAAAACTTTTCTAATATGCAGAATAGCTAGTGAATCAGAAGCTCCTTTATTTAGACATACCCATTTAACCAATCCCCATAACCAATAAGTTCATTAAGCATAATAAGTAGCATAATATTTTTAAACCACTGTATATCTGTTTTTCATTTCTTGTTCTTATAAATCACATTCCCCAGCACTCTACCACCATTGCAGCCACAGCATTGGGGCAAAACAAATGCTTCGTTAGGAGGCAAATGTTTCTAGCTCAGGGCTGCCACATATATTTATAGACATTGTATACCGCATGAAGGTACCATATCTAGCAAGGCTCTAGTCACATTCTAGGCAACATAGTTTGTATATTTATTTCAAAAAAAATTTCCCAGCAGGTGGCAGTAAAATGTCTTATTCTAAGGATATCAGCATAAAGCAACAATTTTCTGACAGATGGAAATAGGAAATAGTTTTTTGAGGAAGGAGCACCTTTTTCTAATTTACAAAAAAGCACTGAAAAGGCAAGCTCATAGGGTTTATACCTCATGCGTAATTAGAAGGGTTAAATCAGTCATAGTAATAGTTCCTGGTTTATAGGAAACTGAATAAATGTTAGCTACTAACACCACTGCTACAATTACTACTACTGTCACTGTTATCATTATCTCCTTGAGGATAAGCAAAGGGTCCTCAAACATGCAGGTAATAATCATTTGGGAGAAGAGAGATGGCATAGCATCCTTTCTTACCTAGAAAGACTGAATGTTCCGTAGATTGCTTAAACAAATTCAGTCGGGGCCTTAAACTTTAAGTAGAAGGAATATTCAAAACAAGAGACTTATATGTTTACATTTCTCCTTGCCCCCAGTATGGTGGGAAGTGAGGGTCAAGGACTTGTAAGTAAGATAATCTTGGTCCTAGAAAAGTTACTACTTTTCCCTTCAGAGTGAGGTACTGTGCCAGTTCGACTCTTCTGAGAAGAAACGCTAAGATGGTATCACAGTATAGGAGATTTATTTAGTGCAACACCTGTAGGATATAAAGGCAATAGGAGTAGGGAGGGAAAGGCTTTAGATTGCAATGTAGGCCTGATACCTATGAAATGAGAAACAGAAGGAAGAGGAGTTGGGTAGAAATAACTCTGTAGTACATTTCTGAGAAAGCCTCAGCCAAGCCAGTAAGAAATTCTACATTGGACATGAGTAGCTCAGCTCTAGAAAACTTGCCCTGTTAAGGTATTGGGTAGGGACAGCCCAAAGGAAGTGTGTACTCTGACTCAACATAATAGTCGATCCCAAGTTACAGTGGCTGGGTCTGTTATCAACTATGTTCCTTATGTAAAGTTCTCTTGAAAGGTCATCCGAGTGAGACATCTTCGTGGCTGCCATAGGTGTGAATATGTTTTCTGACTTTGCTTCATGTGTTTTAAGGCATAAATACACTGCCCACACACTTTTAAAAATTCACAATAAGCAGCCATATACAGAATTGAAGGGAGAAATAGGCAGCACTATAATAATAGTAAGAGCCTTCCACACACCAATTTCAGTAATAGATAGAATAAACAAATCAATAAGGAAATATAGAACTTGAACAAGACTATAAACCACTTGGACCTAACAGATGTATCTAGAACATTCCATCCAACAATAGCAGAATACACATTTTTCTCAAGTGCACATGGAATATTCTCTAGCATAGATCATATGTTAGGCCAAAAAAATAAGGCCTAATAAATTTTAGAAGATTAAAGTCATACAAAGTATCTCTTTTGATCACAAAGGAATGAAATTAGAAATCAATCACAAAAGGAAAACTGGAAAATCCACAAGTATGTGAAAATTAAGTCACACATTCTTGAACAAGCAATGGGTCAAAGATAAAATCACAAGGGACATTAGAAAATATCTTGAGACAAATGAAATGTAAACACAATATACTGAAATGTATGAGATGTAGTGAAAGCAGTGCTGAAAGGGAAATTTATATCTGTAAATACCTATATTAAAAAAGAAGAAATATCTCAAATTAACCTAACTTTACACCTCAAGGAGCTAGAAAAAGAAGGACAAACTGAAACCTAAAACTAGCAGAGGAAGAAAATAATGAAGATTAGAACAGAGACAAAATAGAGAGTAGAAAAACAATAGAAAAAAATCAGTGAAACAGAGTTGTTTTTTTTAAAAATTCAACAAAATTGACAAACCATATACTAGATTGACAAAGAAAAAAAATGAGGAACCAAATAGCTAAAATCAGATATAAAAGAGGGTACATTTATTTCGAATTTTACAGAAATAAAAAACAGAGAGTAGTTTCCTTTTTATTCCTAGTTTTTTTTTTAGAATTTTTATAATGAAAGGATGTTGAATTTTGTCAAATACTTTTTCTGAACAAATAGATCATAAAATGGTTTTTCCCATTATTCTGTTAATGTAGTCTATAACATTGACTGATTTTCATTTGTTGAGCCATGCTTACATTTCAGGAATAAATTTTACACAGTCATGGTATATAATCCTTTTAACATACTCTTGAATTGTGTTTGCAAATATTTTGTTTAGAATTTTTGCATTAATAGTCATTAGGGATATTGGTCTGTAGAGTGTATTATGAACAGTCATACACCAAACAGATCAGATAACCTAGATGAAATGGTTAAAATCTCGGGTACACCCAACATACCAAAACGAAATCATGAATATGAAATCCAGACCTACTGTGCTTCCCTGAAAATAAGACCTAGCCGGACAATCAGCTCTAATGCATTTTTTTAGAGTAAAAATTAATATAAGTCCCGGTCTTATTTCACTATAATATAAGACCAGGTTTTATATGATATAATATAATACAATATAAGACCTTGTCTTATATAATATATAATACCCGGTCTTATATAATACATCATATAAGACCGGGTATTATATAATATATAAGTCTTATATAATATGTTATATTATATAAGACCGGGTTTTATATTAATTTTTGCTCCAAAAGACGCATTAGAGCTGATTGTCTGACTAGGTCTTATTTTGGGGGAAACATGGTATAACTAGTAAGGAGATTGAATCAGTAATAAAAAGATCTCCTAACAAAGAAAAGCCCAGATCAGAAGCCTTTCCTAATGACTTCTTAAAGAAATAACACCAGTCCTCCTCAAACTCTTCCAAAAAATTGAAAAGAAAGGAACAGTTCCAAATTCATTTCATGAGGCCCATGGTACACTGCTACCAAAACTCAAAGACATGTCAAGAAAAGGAAACTACAGACTAATATTCCTAGGGATTCCAGAATTTATTGCTAGAATGCAAGAATGGTTCAACATATGAAAATTAATCAGTAGAGTACACTATATTAATAGAATGAGGGAACAGTAAACATAGGATCATCTCACTTCACAAAAAGCATTTGACAAAATTCAATACCCTATGTTATAAAACCTCTCAACAAACTAGAAATAAAGGAAATATTACCTCAACATAAGAAAGACCAGATATGAAAAACCTACAGCTAACATATTCAATGGTGAAAGGCTGAAAGTATTTTCCATAAGATAAGGAACAAGAGGAAAAAAAATGGCGGCGTGAGGTGAGCCTCTGTAAAGCTCCCCTGGAATTTACAACGAATCGAACAACAAAAACTCCACAAAGGACTCCCTGCACAGCAGACAGGCAAGACGAAGAGGCCCACTACTGACTGAAATCACCTACAGGTGGGAGATTCGCGCGAGTGGAGGGAGGAGGAAAGGGAGAAGCGCGGGAGACGGAGCCGCGCGGGCGCAGGACGCAGACCCAGCTCAGTGCTCCGAGCTCACTGCTTCCCGGAACTACCGCAGCTGCAGGAGAGGGAAGAACTTGGACTGCTAGGGCTCCGCCAGGGCTCCACAGGGCTGAGGGGACAGCATATAACACGGCTGAACCCAACGCTCACGGCAGAGACCTCGGAGAAAAGACTGAGGGAAAAAGGCTGAAAACGGTGGTTTAAGCCCGCACTGCCGAGCAGAGAGCAGAGCCTTAGGCACTGAGACTAGCCGCCCCCTCCCTCCCCTCCCAGAGCTTGCCCCGCCCCCACCTGCCTGGTGCTAGAAGCGAAACAGTAGCAGTGTCAGATCAAAACAACAGAAAATTTGCTGTTTTGAGAACTGTGGGCCGCAAACACAAATTCACAGCCCAACTAGTTCCAGCAAAGGGGAGAGAGCTGTGGAAGCAGGACTGGCTGTGGTGGTGGTCGCCACCATTGCTCTGGGCCACCTCTCACAACTCACCCCGCCCCTGACCCCACCTATCTGGGCGGATCCCTGCAGGAGTAAACAGAACTGCTGAAATATACGGGCTCTGAATCAGGAGCTGGAAGAGCTTTGGAACATCAAAAGCTCTCCGCATACCCACCGGGACACTGCGCCCTGTGACCTAGACGAACTATTAACAGAGGAGAAGCCCGTCTCCCAGGGAATCCCCCCATTGTGTGAGAAGTTGGAATAGTGCAGAGAAAACATAGCACTACCGCGTGGGACAAAAAAGATAAGTTGCAGTTGGAGAAATAATAAAACATTCTACCAACAAGTAGAATGTTTGCTGGCAAACAAAAGACAGACCGCTTTCTATCAACCTGTTGCAGAAGTCACTCCTGTAGATGTCTAGGAAGAGAAATAGTAAACCAGTAATCGCCATGAATAACCAAAGCAACAAGATAGCTCAGAAAGAAAGTGAAAAATCTCCAGAGAAGGCACTTAAAGATACAGAAATATGTGACTTAAATGACAGAGAATTCAAGATTGCAGTTCTGAAAAAACTCAACGAGATACAAGAAAACACAGATAGGCAGTTAAATGAACTCAGAAACTCAATCAAAGAATAGCATGAGCATTTTACGAAAGAGATTGAAATCTTAAAAAAGAACCAAATAGAATTTCTGGAGATTAAGAACTCAATAGAAGAAATTAAGAATGAAATAACCAGCTTAGGTAGTAGAGTTGACCAGATGGAGCAAAGAATCAGTGACATCGAAGATAGAAACCTGGAAATGACACAAATAGAAGAAGAAAGAGACTTGAGACTTAAAAGAAATGAAAGAACTCTACAAGAACTTTCTGACTCCATCAGAAAGAGCAATATAAGAATAATGGGCATACCAGAAGGAGAAGAAAGACAGAAGGGAACAGAGAATATATTCAAACAAATTGTCGATGAGAACTTCCCAAATTTGTGGACAGAACTGGACCCTCGAATCCAAGAAGCAAATAGAACACCTAGTTACCTCAATCCCAACAGACCTTCTCCAAGGCACATTGTATTGAAGCTGTCTAAAATCAACGACAAAGAAAGAATCCTCAAGGCAGCCAGGGAAAAGAAGACGGTAACTTACAAAGGAAAGCCCATTAGATTATCATCAGATTTTTCAGCAGAAACTCTACAAGCCAGGAGGGAGTGGAACCAAATATTCAAACTATTGAAAGAGAGAAACCATGAGCCAAGAATAATATATCCAGCAAAGATATCCTTTAGATATGAAGGAGGAATAAAGACCTTTCCAGACATACAGAAGCTGAGGGAATTTTCTAATACACGACCTTCACTACAAGAAATACTAAAGGAGGCCATGTCACCATCAACATGGACAATTTGTGGCAACCACAACTCAAAAAGGGGGAGAGTAAAGGCCTGAACCGGAATATGGGAATGGAGAAAGTAAGCGTGCTGAAGAAAATGGAATACTCTAAATATCAAACTTTCTTTTACATAAACTTAAGGGTAACCACTCAAAATAAATCCAGAATTGAAATCTATACTGAAACAAAAGAAGAAACAGAGGGAAACATCATAGAATACCACCACTCAGAAATAATAGACAACAACAAAAAGGCAAAGAAACAATGGAGACACAGCCTTACCAGAAAACTAAAGATAGAATGACAGGAAATCCTCACATATCAATAATCACCCTAAATGTAAACAGACTGAACTCACCAATAAAAATGCACAGAGTAGCAGATTGGATCAAAAAACTAAACCCAACCATATGCTGTCTCCAGGAGACACATCTCAGCTACAAGGACAAGCATAGACTCAAAGTGAAAGGGTGGAAATTGACACTCCAAGCAAATGGTACCCAGAGAAAATCAGGTGTAGCCATAATGATATCAGATGAAACAGACTTTAAGGTGAAAAAGATAACAAGAGACAAAGATGGACATTTCATAATGGTGAAGGGGACTGTACAACAAGAAGACATAACAGTCATCAATATTTATGCCCCCAATCAGGGAGCACCGAAATACACCAAGCAACTACTAACAGAACTAAAGGGAGAAATTGACCAAAATACAATTATACTAGGGGACTTAAATACATCATTGACAGCTATGGATAGATTATCCAAACAGAAAATCAATAACGAAATAGCAGCCCTAAATGACACATTAGATGAAATGGACATAATTGACATTTATAGAGCACTTCATCCTAAAACATCAGACTATACGTTCTTTTCTAGTGTACATGGAACATTCTCAAGGATAGACCATATAATGGGACATAAAATCAGTCTCAACAAATTTAAGAAGATTGAAATCATACCATGCATATTCTCTGATCACAAGGCTTTGAAATTGGATATCAACTGTAAAAAGAAAGCGGGAAAAAACACAAATACATGGAGATTAAATAAAATACTATTAAAGAAGGACTGGGTCAAAGAAGAAATTAGAGGAGAGATCAAAAGATACATAGAAACAAATGACAATGAAAATACATCCTACCAAAATTTTTGGGATGCAGCAAAAGCAGTTTTAAGAGGGAAATTTATCTCATTACAGGCCTATCTCAAGAAACAAGAAAACTCCCAAATAAATAACCTCACGTTACACCTTAAAGAACTAGAAAAAGAAGAACAAGTAAAATCCAAGGTCAGCAGAAGAAAGGAAATAACGAAAATTAGAGCAGAACTAAATGAAATAGAGAACAAAAAGACAATAGAAAAAATTAATATGACAAAGAGCTGGTTCTTTGAAAAGATTAACAAAATTGACAAACCCTTGGCTAGACTTACTAAGATAAAAAGAGAGAAGACACTGATTAACAAAATCAGAAACGTAAAAGGGGAAGTTATCACGGACACCACAGAAATACAAAGGATCATCCAAGAATACTATGAAGGAATATATGCCACCAAATTCAACAACCTAGAAGAAATGGACAAGTTCTTAGAAACATATAGCCTTCCAAGGCTGAACCATGAAGAACTGGAAAATCTAAACAGACCGATCACCAGTAACGAAATTGAATCAGTCATCCAAAACCTTCCCAAAAGCAAAAGTCCGGGACCAGATGGCTTCACTAGTGAATTCTACCAAACCTTCAAAGAGGATCTAATACCAATTCTGCACAAACTCTTCCAAAAAATTGAAGAAGAGACAGTACTCCCTAACTCATTCTATGAGGCCAACATTACCCTGATACCAAAACCTGGTAAGGACAGCACAAAAAAAGAAAACTACAGACAAATATCTCTGATGAATACAGATGCAAAAATCCTAAATAAAATTCTAGCAAATCGAATACAACAATGCATTAAAAAGATTATTCATCACGACCAAGTGGGGTTCATCCCCGGGGCACAAGGATGGTTCAACATACACAAATCCATCAATGTGATACATCACATAAACAAAATAAAGGACAAAAATCATATGATTATATCAATTGATGCAGAAAAAGCATTTGACAAGATGCAACATCCATTTATGATTAAAACACTTAATAAAATGGGTATAGAAGGAAAATACCTTAACATAATAAAGGCCATATATGACAAGCCCTCTGCTAATCTCATAATTAATGGAGAAAAACTGAAGCCCTTTGCTCTACGTTCAGGAACACGACAGGGATGTCCCCTATCACCTCTGCTTTTCAACATAGTGTTGGAAGTCCTTGCCGGAGCAATCAGGCAAGAGAAAGAAATAAAAGTCATCCAAATTGGGAATGAAGAAGTTAAATTATCACTCTTTGCAGATGACATGATGCTATATATAGAAAACCCTAAAGACTCCACCAAAAAGCTATTAGAAACAATCAAAGAATACAGTAAAGTTGCTGGCTACAAAATCTACGCACAAAAGTCCATTGCCTTCCTATATACTAACAATGAAATCTCCGAAAAAGAAATACAAAAAACAATTCCTTTTGCAATTGCAGCAAAAAGAATAAAATACCTAGGAATAAACTTAACCAAGGATGTGAAAGACCTATATGCTGAAAACTATAAGACTTTTTTGAAAGAAATTGAAGAAGACACAAAGAAATGGAAAGACATTCCGTGCTCATGGATTGGAAGAATCAACATAGTTAAAATGGCCATATTACCCAAAGCAATATACAGATTCAGTGCAATCCCCATCAAAATCCCAATGGCATATTTTAAAGAAATAGAACAAAAAATCATCAGATTTGTTTGGAACCACAAAAGACCCCGAATAGCCAAAGTAATCTTAAGAAAAAAGAACAATAATGGAGGTATCACACTTCCTGACTTTGGCTTGTACTACAGGGCTACAATAATCAAAACAGCATGGTATTGGCAGTAAAGCAGACACATAGACCAATGGAATAGAATTGAGAACCCAGAAATAAAACCACATAAATATGGACAGTTAATTTTTGACAAAGAAGCTAAAAACATACAATGGAGCAAAGACAGCCTCTTCAATAAATGGTGCTGGGAGAATTGGATAGCCACGTGCAAAAGAATGAAACTGGACTGCTATTTGTCACCATGTACCAAAGTTAATTCAAAATGGATCAAAGACTTAAGCATAAGACCTGACACAATAAGCTGCATAGAAGAAAACATAGGTACTAAACTTATGGACCTTGGGTTCAAAGAGCATTTTATGAACTTGACTCCAAAGGCAATGGAAGTAAAAGCTAAAATAAACGAATGGGACTATATGAAACTTAAAAGCTTCTGCACAGCAAAAGAAACCATTGACAAAATAAAGAGGCCACCAACTGAATGGGACAAGATTTTTGCAAACAGTGCCTCCGATAAGGGGCTAGTATCCAGAATATACAAGGAACTCATGAAACTCAACAACAAAAAAACAAACAACCCAATTGAAAAATGGGCAGAGGACTTGAAGAGACATTTCTCCAAAGAGGACATACAAATGGCAAATAGACATATGAAAAAATGCTCAACATCACTAATCATCAGAGAAATGCAAATCAAAACCACAATGAGATATCACCTCACCCCAGTCAGAATGGCTGTCATCAACAAGACAAATAATAACAAATGTTGGAGAGGCTGTGGAGAAAAAGGAACCCTCATACACTGTTGGTGGGAATGCAGACTGGTGCAGCCGTTATGGAAGGCAGTGTGGAGGTTCCTCAAAGAATTACGAATAGAATTGCCATATGACCCAGCAATCCCTCTCCTGGGTATCTACCCAAAAAATCTGAAAACATTTAGAGATAAAGACACGTGTGCTCCAATGTTCATTGCAGCTTTGTTTACGGTGGCCAAGACATGGAAACAGCCAAAATGTCCTTCGATAGATGAATGGATAAAGAAGTTGTGGTATATATACACAATGGAATACTATTCGGCAGTAAGAAAAGATGATATAGGAACATTTGTGACAACATGGATGGATCTTGAGAGAGTAATGCTGAGCGAAACAAGTCAGACAGAAAAAGCAGAGAACCATGTGATTTCACTGATATGTGGTATATAAACCAAAAACAACAAAAGAACAAGACAAACAAATGAGAAACAGAAACTCATAGACACAGACAATAGTTTAGTGGTTGCCAGAGGGTAAGGGGGGCGGGGGGTGGGGGGTGGGAGATGAGGGTAAGGGGGATCGAATATATGGTAATGGAAGGAGAACTGACTCTGGGTGATGAACACACAATGGGATTTATAGATGATGTAATACAGAATTGTATACCTGAAATCTATGTAATTTTACTAACAATTGTCACCCCAATAAGTTTAATAAAAAAAAAAAAAAAAGATAAGGAACAAGACAAGAATGCCTGCTCTTGCTACTTCTATCAACATAGTACTGAAAATCCTCCCCAGAGAAATTAGGGGCAGTCCTCACAACCAATCAGCCCAAGGGTCAATCTCTCCCATTGACACACAAACAGAAACCAAAGCTTAGCTACAAGGGGAGTGGGGGGTGGGGACACACAAAATCCACACAAGGGACACACCTGGAGTAACTGGCTCAGGTGACCAGGGAGACTATGCCACTGGGCCCCACAGGACACCTACTATACGAGGTCACACCGGGGAGGCAATCAGAATGGGGAGAGAAAGAAATGTGTCCCAAATAAAATAACAGAACAAAGCTCCAGAAAAAGAACTAAATAAAATTGAGACAAGCAATCGACCAGATGTGGAATTGAAAGCACTGGTTGTAATGATGCTCAGTGATCTCAGGAAGAAGTTCAACCAAAAGATAGTAAACACGAAAATGGAGATAAAAAACATAAAAACAAAAACAAAAAAAACCCTCAGGAAATAAAGAATGAAGTAACTGAAATGAAGAATAATTAGAGAGAATCAACAGTAAATCTAATGATGAAGCAGAGGATTGAAAATGGCAGTAACTATATATCTGTTAATAACTACTTTAAATGTAAATGATTAAATGCCCAACCAAAAGTGTGTTGGCTGAATGGATAAGAAAACAAGACCCTTACATATGCTGTCTATAAGACATTCACTTCAGATTGAAAAACACACACAGACTGAAAGTAAAGGGATGGAAAAAGGTATTTCATGGAAAAGAAAACAAAACAAAAAAAAGTTGGGGTAGCAGTACTTATACCCGACAAAATAGACTTTAAAACAAAGACTATGATGAGAAACAAAGAAGGACCCAGTAATCTCACTTTTGGATTTATTTGAAGAAATCCAAAACACTACTTCAAGGGGACATTTTCATCCATATGTTCTTTAAAGCATTGTTTATAATGGTCAAGATACAGAGGCAGCCTGGGTGTCGTTGATGGATGAAGGGATAAAGAGGAGGTGGTACATATATACAATAGAATATTACTCAACCATGGAAGGGAATGGGTTCTTGCCATCTGCAGCAGCATGGATGGACCTGGAGGGTATTGTGCTGAGTGGAGTATATCAGACAGACAAAGACATATGCAGTGTGATTTACATGTGAAATCTAAAGAACAAACTCTACAAACAAAACAAAACAAGAAAGACTTAAATACTGAAAACTAGAAAACATTTTTGAAGGAAATTAAATAAGACATTAATGGAATGGCATCCCATGTTTGTGAACTGGAAGACAATATTGTTAAGATATAAGCACTACCCAAAGCAATCTACAGATTCAATATGTTTCTTATCAAAATTCCAACAACATTTTTTTTTTTTTTTCAGAAATAGAAAAATGTATCCTAAAATTTATATGGAATCTCAAGGGACTCTGAATATCCAAAACAATCTTGAGAAAGAGAAGCAAAGATGGAGTTCTCACACTTCCCAGTTTAAAAACTGTAATAAGTTTAATAATTGCTAAATTAATCAAAACAGTATGTTACTAGCATAAAAAAGACATTAGATCAATGGAATTGAATACAGAACCCAGAAATAAACCTTTGCATATGGTCAAATGAGTTTTGACAAGGGCATTGAGATTCTTCAGTGGGGGAAAGGACTGTCTTTTCAGCAAATGGTATTGGGAAAACTGTATATCTACATATGCAAAGCAATCAAGTTGGACCCAACTGTACGTCATACACAAAAATTAATTCAAAATGAATCAAAGACCTAAATATAAGGGTTAAAACTTTAAAACTGTTACAAGAAAACATAGAGGAAAGCTTTCTGACATTGGATTTGGCAATGATTTTTTTGGATATGATATCAAAAGCACAGGCAACAAAAGGAAAAAAAATGGGCAAATTGAACTACATTAAAATTAAAAACAAAACAAAAAAAATCTTGTGCAGCAAAGGACAATATCAACAGAGCAAAAAGACAACCAGTAGAATGGGAGAAAATAATTGCAAACCATATATCCAGATTATATAAAAAAAAATTGCTGACAGCAACAACAATAACAAAAAACTGCTTGATTAACAAATGGACAAAAAACTTGAATAAACATTTTTCCAAAGATATGGAACTGACTATAAGCTCATGAGAAGATGCTCAATATCAGTAATCATTAGGAAAATGTAAATAAAAATAATGAGATACCACTTCACTCCTGCGTCACACAAACATGAGGATGCTATTATTAAAATTGTTGGAAATAACAAGTGTTGACAAAGATGTAAATAATCGGAACGCTTGCGCATTGTTGATGGGAATTTAAAATGGTGCAGCCATTATAGAAAACAGTGTGGTGTTTCCTCAAAAAGTTAAAAATAAAACTACCATGTGATCCAGTAATTCCATTCAGTGTACACACAAAAGAATTGAAAGCAGGGACTCTTAAGAGATATTTGTATGTTTTCATATCCGCATTATTTACAATAGTCCAAAGGTAGAAGCAATACTTTTGCATCTCTGTTTCTTTCTCTCTGTTTCCCTGTCTCTTCCTGCCTCTCTTTCTTTGTATCTCTGTCCGTAGTTTTATCTCTCTGCCACTCTTCCAGCCTATTCTTTTTCCTTCACCCCACTCCTTCTCATTGACATTTCACTGATGGTCCTGTCTCTGTCCCGCCCATCATTGGATGTATCGATACAAAAGATGTGGTTAATGGAAAAATATTTGGCCTTAAAAAGGAAGGAAACTGATATGTGCTGTAACATGGATGAGCCTTGAAAACATTATGCAAAGTGAAATAAGCCAGTCACACAAAGGCACATACCGCATGACTCCACTTACATGAGGTACCTAGAGTGATCGAATTCATAGATGTAAAAAGAAGAATGGTGGTTGCAGGAGGGGGGGCTGGAGGGAGAAGAAGTGGGGAGTTGCTGTTTCATGGTAATGGGGAGGGGAAATACAGAGTCTGTTCAAAAAATGAAAAACCTTCTGGAGAGAGAGATGGTGGTGATGATTGCACAACTTTTAATGTAATTGAATTATAGACTTAAAAATGGTTAATATGGTAAGTTTATGTTACATATATTTTACCATAACTAAAAAGAAAGAATTTACCCAAAAATATATATTGAAGTTCATGGAATAAACCAACTCAGTTTACAGAAAAAATGCTTAGTAGTTTAACATAATAAGTCATAATAATTTAAGCAATGATGATTTGGTCAGGAGAGGTGGGTTGAATTTAAAAATATCAATTTAATCATTAAGTTGTCAAGGGTAGTCAGTGCCTCAATGTTCAGTCTTTTAAAGTCTCTTGGATGTATTTGTATTCCAAGAATGAGAGAAATTTTTAGGAAAAAACACACCAAAACACCCTCCAAGCTCAATATATGGGAATATCACTTGAATAAATTAGTCCCAACATTCTCCAAGGTATTTTGATGAAAGAATTGAAACTCTGGGGTTTAGGCCATTTTCTAGACTAAAACTTTGTTACCGTTTTAGGACACTCTCCTAAGTACATAATAGCTATAATATTAAACTTTTATGGATAAGATTTATTTAAACACTTCAGTAAACTGGGAAAGAAATTGTACCATCAATAGGTGATAATCTATTTCACTCTTTGATGAGAAATTCCCCTACATTCCAGAATATGTGAAATCCATATGTGGCTAAAGGAAACACATTATTGAAAAACCACTAACCCCAACAATTGTCATTATTTAACAATGCAAAGTGTTTTCAGTATCAGTCCTCATTGTATGACAAGTTGGAGGAAGTCTGTTAAACGTGATCATTTTCTACTAATCTATAATCTTTTCAGAGCTTTGGATAAATGGGGAATTCAGATCACATCTCCAAATTTTAACATCTATAACAAGGAAATAATTTCCCAAATTTCTTTTCCTTTTTTTTCCAAGAAATATTGTTTTTTTCTGATGAAAAGGTAGTGGGAAAGAAAAACATAGACACACGTGCACATACATGCAAAAACCATGTTAATACATCTTTTAAAGGAAAAGTATATAAGCAATGACACTTTTTTTTTTAATTCAAGTTTATTGGGGTGACAGCGGTTAGTAAAGTTACATAGGTTTCAAGTGTACAATTCTGTAATACATTATCTGTATATCACATTGTGTGTTCACCACCCAGAGTCAGTTTTTCCATCACCATATATTTGACCCTGTTTACCCTCATCTAATGACACTTTAAATGGTTTATATAATGACAATGAAAAACTGCTGAGTCTATCTGAGTGCACAAGAGAGTCAAAATGAAATTAAGGTCTTGAGTCTCTAAACTTTGCATAAGTCTGCACATCATCTCCAAGAAAGTTAAGAACCGTGTGTGTGGGAGAGGAGTATTGGATGTTGGAAGAGAATAGTTTCTCATTCCGACTGAAAGTATATTGAAAAGAGTCATATTCTTGTGAATCAACTGTATTAACATTATTTGAATGAAGATTATATAGTTGAATGAACTTGGCATATGTACCACGACCAGGATCACATTAAAAAAATCAAGTAAAAGCTTTGGCAAGCACACATTTTCTACCAATACTGTAAATCCCATTTTCTGTGGACCTGCCCAGGGCAGCTGCTTCTCTCTAGCCGTGACCACAACTCATGTCCTCCCACTCTTTATTTCAGTTAAGTTCCAGCTGCACGGGCCATTCCCTAGTGCTCTACACTGCTCTAATTCTTTCTCCTAATAATCAGCAAAATGAGGAGAGAACAGTCCTCCCTAGCTATTTTCAACTAAGGAGGAAAATTGGATTGGTAACGGATTGTCAGGAATATGTATAGACAGACATGGTGGACTCTGTAAAGCTCCCTCACCAGCGTACTCTATTGAATTTACACAATACTTCGCCTGAGTTTGGTAGCTATTGATTTATTTTCATGGAAAAATTCTTTTGCTGTGTTCTAAACCAAATCACCATGAATCAGATCACCCATGGTTTACAACTCCTGTGGTTGGAAATCTCTATTGTCCTGAAGTTCTAATGTAATTGGTGTGTGAGTGTGTGTGTGTGTGTGTGTGTGTGTGTGTGTGTGTGTGGTGGGGGAGGTGGCAATTTTCTTAATATAGTGCTATTTTAAGTCTGGAGGTCCTACTAAACAGTATAGTAAGAAAAAAAAAAAAAACATAAAGGCATGAACCAAAGGCATTTTCTGTCTAGAATACTCAGGCTGTGTGGCTCAGTGCCCGTTACTGTGTTTACACAATGAAGATGTGTGTATGCTTTCTGGGTGCGTCGGGTAACCTTGTGTACCAGACTTCACTGCATAGATGTCCAATAAGTCGTTGTGTGGTATCTAATCAAAGGCATGCAGTCAGCCAGAGCGCAAAGCCAATGTACACTTCTGTGATCCTGTAGTGGTGCTTTTGTGTCAACCAACCAATTACTGATTTGATTTTGAAGTTTCTTTATGTTACAAGGTGGAAAATTATGTTTTCCGGAAGTCCAGAAGTATGCAATCCTGTAAGAAAAGTGGTAAGAGCAGAAAACCATGCAAAGGGGGGAGGGAATGTGCCTTGGGAAGGCAATAGACTGTGTGGGGATTAGAGGAGGTAAATCAAGTGTCTAGTGTGAAGGAAGAGTGCAGAAGAGAGGGAAGGATAGGGAGAGAGAGAAGAAAGGAAGAGTGCTGAAAAGAAAGAGGAGAGGAAGAGGTAGAGGGAGGGAGAGAAAGAAAAATAGGATGAGGGGAGGGCGAGAGGGATAGGAGAGAGAGGGGAAGAGAAAGGAGAGATAAAAATAGGGATAGTGAAAAAGAGAGGGAAACAGGGATAGATACAGAGATACTTAAAGAAATAGAAAGACAGAACGCAGACTGTGGAAATCAGAAACAGAATTCAGCAACTCTGAAGGGTTAAGAAACCTCAGGAAAAGAGTGATAGCAAACAAAGTAGTAAATGAGAAATATTAGGTGCTCTAACTTCTGTTTCGTAAGATTTTTCTGACTCTTTGGTCTCTCTAAGATCTCTGCAAAAGAAAAGTTTTGGAGTTGATTTTTTTTTTTAATGTGGCAATATATGTAACTGGCCCCAGAAGTGGCAGAAAGAGCCAAGTTATATTTGAGTTACACTTATATACACCTAATTTAATGATGTATAGAAAACTGGGAACCATTTTTGAGAAGTTAATAAAACAATGCGCCCTTTAGCATTGTTATTTTTATTTACCTGGCTCCATCCAGTATTTTAAGACCATTTAAAATCAGTCTTACAATTTTGAATGCTCATTTCCATGTTCAATTTATACTTGATTGTCACCATTAACCCAACTTTATCCTTCTAGTAATTCTATGCTTTTTGGGCAAAGAGCAGATACATTTAAAGAAAGAATTTGACAGTCTCTTTCCTTAAATTATTAACAAACATATTCTTACAGATTTCCACAATTATATAAATGAACAAGCAAGCCAACTTCACAAAACATGGTTATTCATATGGTTCAGATACGGACCATCTATGTGAGAAATGAAATTTTAAATACAATAGAGTGTGAGAGCGATGGTCTAGGAACCAAGACCCTGGGGTCTCAGACAAAGGTCCGCCACACGTTAGTCATGGAACCACGCCCACCCCACATAAACTCTCTTGGCTTCTGTTTTTTTTATCTTTTATATGAGAAATTTTATCTAGATGACCTTTTACATCTCTATTTAAAACCTTTATGTTTATTTCAAGGGTCGATCACTTGGGAAAATCAGGAAAGTGTACAGCCCAACTTGTACCGTGAGGACTGGTGTTTATGACTTGCTGTACTTTTGATACTCAGCTGTAAAGTAGTTAATATCTTGTAGTATAGCCTATTTAATGAAGTTTTTAAAAGTAGTATGTGTTATCACTTTCTTCAGACATTACAAAATATATTTTCTGACAAGTTTTGTGTTCATATAAGCTTAAGTGTTTACAGAAGGAGAGGAGATGCTTCCATCTATTTGTTTCATTTTATACTTTTTATTTTAAGACAATTGTAGATTCACATACAGTTGTAAGAAATAGGGCAGAGAGATTCTGTGTACCCTTCATCCAGTTTTCCCTGACAGCATATCTTCCAAAACTATAGTTCTCATCACAGTCAGGATTTTGACACTGACACACTCAAGATACAGGTCAGTCCCATCACCACGAGGATCCCTCCTTTGTACTTTAATAACCACCCACATCCCTCCCATCCTTCCCTCCGCCTTAATCCCTGGCACCTGTTCCCTACTTCTATCATTTTCCATTTCAAGAATGTTATATAAATGGAATCACGATATTTAACCTTTTGAGCTTGTATTTTATTATTCAGCATAATCGTCTGGAGATTTATCCTGGTTGTTGGCATGTGTGAAAAGCTCATTCACTTTTATTGCTGAGTAGTATTCCACATATGGATGTCTCACACACCTACTGAGCGACACCGGGTTGTTTCCAAGTTTGGGGCTATATGAATAAAGCTAATATAAATCTTTGAGTACAGGTTTTTGTGTGAACATAGGTTTTCATTTTTGAGGAACAAATGACTATGCCTGCAACTGCTGAGTTGTATAGTGGCTGCTTGTTTTGTTTTTTGGGAAACTACCACACTGTTTTCCAGAGTGACTGTACCATATTACATTCACATCAGCAATGTATGAGTGATCCAGTTTCTCCACAGCCTCTTCAGTATCTGCCATTGTTACTATTTTTTTTTAAATAATAGACTTTTTTTTTTAGAAGAATTTTAGATTTACATAAAGCTGAGAAGATAATAGAGTTCTCATGTATTCCCCACCCCATCCCAGTTTCTCTTATTATTGTTTTACATTAGTGTGCTAGATTTGTTACAATTAATTAACCAATGTCGGTGTGCGATTATTAACTAAAATCAATAGCATATTCAGATTTCCTGAGTTTTTACCTAATGACTTTTTAATATTACAGAATACCATCTAAGACATCACATTGCACTTAGTTGCCATATCTCCTTAGGCTTCGCTAGGCTGTGACAGTTTCTCAGACTTTCCTTGGTTATGATGGTCTTTATATTGATGACCTGGTGTCACTTTACCAGTCCAACTGAAGTGTAGAAATCTACTATAGCCTGTTGCTGTTCCCCATTTATAATATAATTGCCTTAAATTATAAATAATAATTTCCCCCATAAATTTCAAATCATATCATTGTGATCACTTTTGCTCTGTCAAACATAATTAAGAGGAGAAAAACATAATTCTCAAGAGAAGGAAATCACTTAACCCATGTTTTTGTTTGTTCTTTCTTCGTGATGCTCCAAGAGTCCTTTTATCGACACCTTTCTGCTGAGAGCATCCTTTAGCCGTTCTTTTAGAGTAACTCTGATGATGACAGTCCTTTCGGTTTCCCTTCATCTGAGCATGTCTTCGTTTTTTCCTTCATTCTTGAAGGGTATTCTGGCTGGATATAGGATTTAAGGTTCACAATTCATTTTTTTCAGCCTTTAAAAATTATTGCTGTACTTTTTCTGACTTCCATGGTTTCTGATGAGAAATTCCCTGTAATTCAAATTGTTTTCCATTATAGGTAAGGTGCTTTTTCATTGCTTCCAAAAGCTTTTTTTTTTTTTTTTTTTCCTTTAGTTTTCAGAAGTTTGACTGATTTGCTTGTTGTGAATTTCTTTGGGTTTTTCCTGTTTGGGATTTGCTCTGCTTCTTGAATCTCTAGGTGTGTGTCTTATGCCATATTTGAAAGGTTTTAAACTATCACTTATTTAATAACTTTTCTGCCATGCTGTCTTTTTCCTCTGCTCTTTGGATTTTGATAACATAGGTCCCTGGGGGGGGGGGGGTTCTCTCTCTCTCTCTCTCTCTCTCTCTCTCTCTCTCTCTCTCCCTCTCTCTCCCTCCCTCCCTCCCTCCCTCCCTTCTTCCCTCCCTCCCTCCCTCTCATCTCAGTTTATTTTCTCTTTTTTGTCCAGATTGGCTAATTTTTCTATCTTCAAATTTACTGATTCTTTCTTCTGTCCCCTCCGTTCTGCTCCTGTGCCCATCATTAAGTTTTTTAAAAACTTCAGTTGTGTATTTTTAAGTTCTAAAATTTCCACTTGGTTTTTCATTATATCTTCTATTTGCTTAAATTGTCTATTTCTTTGTGAGATTTTCTATTTTTTCATTTATTTCAAGCATGTTCATAATTGCTTATGAACATTTTTATGATGGCTGCTTTTAATCCTTTGCCAGATAAGTCTAACATCTCAGTCATCTGATATTGGCATCTGTGACTGTATTTTTCCATTTAACTTGAGATCTCCCTCATTTTTGGTATGGCCAGATATTTTTATTTTGACTGGACATTTCTTTTTCAGTTAAAAGATATTGGTTCCTATTTAAGCTTTTTGTTTTAGCTGACTTCCTCTAAAGTTGCTCTGATGGGGCAAGAGAATATGCACTGCCTTTGTTATTGCCAAGTGGGGATAGAAGGCTCCCCGCTTGGCCTCTCTTTTGGGGGGAGTGCTCTTCATTATTGCTGAATAGAGATGGAAATTCCAGCTCCCCACTACCCTCCACTGATACCTCCCTGGCTTGGAGACTTAGGAGTGCCTTGTTACTGCTCCCCAAATTACCTCTGTTGACACAGCATTGTGGAAATGGGGTGATGATGAAGGGTGGCATTGTTATCACGGTGTGGTAGTGAAAGTCCTGCTTCTCCATCACACTCCCTCTGACATCACCCCAGTGAGAACAGGGAAGGGTGTGTTGTTACTGTCAGATGAGGATGTGTGTGGTCTTCCAGCCTAGTTACTGCCTGGTGGGAATGAAAGTCACAGCTCTCTTCTTGGTCTCCCCTAACACCAATCCGAAGGAGGTGCGATGCGTCGGTACAGCCTGGTAAAGGTGAAAGTCAAGGAGCCCCACTCAGACTCCGTTGGCATGGGTGGGGGTGGGTCTGCACTTGTTGCTATGGTTTTAGTTGGATGAGAGCAGTTATTGTCTAAAAGTCTTGTTAGTGTGCCCATTTCCTTGTTCTTTGTCTAGAAAGAGCAGGCTTTTGTTATTTTTATTTTTTGCTCTACACTCTTTGGTGTTTCTGGGTTGCCAGCTTCTTCAGTTCCAAGTCATATGGGATGTATGATACAAAAGGAAAACCCAGAGAACTCACCAATGTGTTGTTCCACAGGTCTGGCTGTCCCTAGACTGTCTGCCTTCTTTTCTCTACCTTTCTGAGTCTTATGTTTGCTTTATATATAATGTCCAGAGCTTTTCTGCAAAAAGAAAAATAGAGAAAAGTATGTTTGCTCCATTTTCCTGGAAGTGGAAATCCAGTTCTTTCTGTATACATTTAATGCTCTATTTTAGAAGTTCCAATAGTTAAAACCAGATGCCATGTTTCCTTCCTAAGAAAAGCAAGAAGAAAATTTCCATCTTTGAAATCATACGAATCTTCTGCCACACCTGTTTTATCTTTGGCCACTCTACTTCTTGGTATTCGTACCTTCAGTCTCACGCCATGATTTCTGAACTTCTTCCAGAATTTGCGTTCCTATTTAACACCATTAACTGCCCCAGAGAGTTAATGGTTCCAGAATCTGATCTATTAATAGTTTCACCCATGTAAATCTTTTTTGCTTGTTTAAGTAATTGATTGAATAAATGAATTTGTTTTCAGTCACTGCTAGCCACCCACTTTACTCCCAAGACTGAAATTTTAAAATTAATTTATCTAGTCTTGAGCTAGGATTTTTTCTCTTTGCATAATTTTGGAACCCCTTGATACTATCATAAATTACAAAAATCAGGCAATCATCACACACACACACACACGCATACACACATGTCTGCTTTTGTTGTGTCTCAGACAGAAATGTTTCTTATAGGAGCTCAGATATTTTTTTCTTGAGGTTTGCCAGATGGCTGGGCGACATAAAAATGTACGTACACGATCCCAGTTAGAACCTCAGTGTGCATCTATAATCTCTATTTTCAGACTGGGGGGAAATGAGACTCAGAGACTCAGGAAATGTGCTCAACTTTATAGAGTGAATAGTTTCTGATCACAAAACTTGAAGTCTGTTTGCAGGTCGTCTCTCTCCATAGGGCTGGTGATGCTCAAGAGAGGTAAGAGGTGAGAGAGTGCAGTGTTCTGAGCAGCTTCGCTGAATTTCAGTGTGGAAAACATTCCATGTACATTCACTAAAGCACCTATTGTGTACGGAATACAGTACTAAGCTCTGAGTATAGATGTGTGCAGGAAGCAGGGGATTGTGGCAGCAAGCAGCGCTTTTCAGCTGGGGACACTATTTTCTCTTACCTGGAGTCCTGAGCTGCCATGTTTTAGAATTTAAAAATTCTGTGGATATTGCTAACTATATAACTTGTGATCCTAGTACAAATTCAAAAAGTGAAGCCCCTTATTCAAAAAGCAGGAGAAGGTACTAAAGGTATTAAAAGTAATAAAATACAAAGTTTTTCTTTTCTTTCACTGTCTCCCTCAGCTTGTCATTGCTGTTTTTTTAAATTTACTATTTAATGTTGTTCTAAGTAGAGAAAACTTAAAATTTTAAATTATTAGGATAAATTTTACCATCCAGCCGTATACTCATGCTAGTTTTAATGCAAATATAAGAGCATTTAACGCATATGTCGAATCACTAAAAGTGCACAATTTATGCATGCCTGTGGATTTCATTCTTACCAGAAGAGTAGAAGTGTTACACAAAACTACCTCAACTGTTTTTATTTTACTTCTCGAAATACATGTATTCTACCAACACTTCACTTTTGGCTTACTGGTGAGTAAAGAAAAACTGAAAGGAAAGGGAGCTATGGGTTGTTCTGTCTTTCTCTTTCCTTCCATGTCATTTTTAGCGTAATTAGAGAGAGCTAATACAGAGGAGTAACATGAGTAAGAAAGGATATGATGGTTTCTTGGTTATCTGAGTTCTCAAAACTCCATTCCTTTCTTTCTCCATTGGAAGCAAGTTCTGGTTCAAGTGGAACACCTGATCTCTTAAGGCTTTCTCTGCCCCTGCTTCTTCAGTTGTAGATGTAACATGCTTTCCTTGACCTTGCTTGTAGTCTCGCTGAGCTCCCACTCATCATGAGTCTGCAAGAGTCCTGTGTGCCTGGGGCATTGGAGCATCATATACAAACAAGTCATCAACAAACCGTGGATATGCGTACTGCACGTATGTCTAGTCTCTGTTCATATGCTTACCCCGTTGCCACATTGCACTTCACTTACAACATACTAGTTCAGCATAAAATTACTGAGATTTTTCAAGACATTGGCAGTAGAGCGTTAAACCAAACAGTTCTGAGCACAGAGCTCTGGGCACAGGTCCTGTATCATGAATCCTGCCTTCATGTGTGAGAAGCAAGTTTTTCTGTATTTTTAGTGCCTGACACCTAAATTCTCCTGTTCTCTTTACTTTGTCCACCTAAATCCTTAGCTTTCCTAGAAGCTGTGAAATCTACCATCTCAGATTCCTATCACCTAAATAATTTGTTAGGTGAGCTCAATTTTGCTTGACCAATTTTTGGTTGACTGTTTACTTGGTTGCTAACCCACCATCTATGTGAATGCAGTTGTCTTTTGTTTTTTTCCCTCCTGTTTTAAACTTTCTCTACTCCAGTTCTGATATGTGTGAAATATGAGCTCCTTGCCATCAGAATCATTGTGGAAGTTAGAAATCAGACTTTCTAGCTGTGCCCCCAGCTCACCTGGTTTCTATTCCTTGTTTGCTTTATCTTGGCCGGTCTCTATTTCCTCCTTTCTGGAATGAACATAAAGCTTTGCCCTTAGCTTGTGTGTCCATTGTTAGGAGATGATGAATGGAGAGTCAAGCATAGTGCCTGACACATGTTATTTTACTATTGTTACTATTTCCTTTAGAAGAACTCTTTGCAATCCTGTAAATCTAGCACTTCTAGTACTATTACAAGAACACGTTTTTCAATTATGGCCATAATATTTGAAAGACTGTTCAACTTTCCTTTTCATTTCCTCCTTTAACCTTTAAGGCTGAATTTATTATAAACAACTTATTACTACGAGTCTTTTAACCTCTCTACTGGCTTATAAAACTTTTAGTTGGTTATGGAAAACACACATCTACTAAATCTGTTTTTTAGCTCAGTACCCCTATTTTAATCCTTTCCCTGTTATGAACATCTGGTGATTTATGCATCTTTCACATTTCTTCTCTAGATTTGTAGTTGGCTTTCTGAACGAACGCTGTTTCTGTTGGCTGCACTGTGATGACTTTGCATTTAGAGGTTTGGCACAAAGTAATTTAATGAGAATCATTATTAATAAAAAAAGCTTAGGTTCCGTTGTACCTTTATATAGCAACATGTATTTTCCTTCTAATTAGAGGTCAACATTCTAGGAAAAGGGACTTTTTTCAGATTGCCTCTCAAATGAACAATTATTTTCCACGTGTAAGCAAGAGGAGATATTTTGCAAGAAGCATGTATTTCCTCCTTGATTAGATAGCTATTCCTATTTGCTCAGTTATATCATAGGACTCTAAAAGACATGCTTGGGGAAACTGGTATGCAAGTTCCCTCACTGGCATCCTCAGATGGTGACCAACACAAAATTTGGGAGCTTGAAACATTATTAGAGTGTTATTTTTGATAGAAGGCATTATAGGACCCCTATCAAAAGAGGTTAAATTACTTGGTTCACCTAATGACAGATATTATCTTTATTTATTAAGTGGTCTTTCTTGCATTTGGTCTACATGGGATCACAAATGAATTCTAGGATTCATCTTTTCAATGATCTTCACAGGGTTTGCTTGATAGGTCCATATATTTCTTTACATGGATTCTGGCCTGAAGGCTGGTTTTGGGAGCAGAGAGCAGATGATACATTTTATGTTATGATATGTGCCTTAACTTGGAAAGGCTTCTTAATTTATGTGTCTCTTCATTTTAGACTGAAAAACTATGATCTTTCCAGTTGCAGTTAGCTTGAGGATTCTCTGCTGCAAGAATAAGTTAATGGTGGGTCCTCAAGTGTAATGTATTTACTGTTCTATTAGGGCTTGGGAGGCAATAGAGGTTGCCAGAAGAGACAAGGAAAAGTAAGAACCAGAGCCAGAACTCAGACATTTCATAGCTCTAACTATAAGAGCAAGGCCAAAGACAAACACATAAGAGTGTGTGTGAATGGAAGAACTTAAACTAGGAGGTCAGTTGGATGAAAAGCAGGAAGTTTTTTCGTGTCTAAATGGAGCTGGGAGCTAGAACATCTTGCTGTTAGCTTTTTGAGTATCATTGTGTATTTATCTTAATACTTTTTTCTTTATGCTTTTTTTTTTTAAATTAAAGTTTATTCGCTCTTGAGATTATAGTGCTAAGCGAAATAAGTCAAACAGAAAAAGTAGAAAACCATATGGTTTCACTGATATGTGGTATGTAAAACTGAAAACAACAAAAGAACAAGAAAAACAAATATGTTAATACTCTTAACAGTGCCTGGCATCTAGTAAATGTTCGATCAATGACGCCATTATTATCATCATCATATTTTTTTTTATTTTTAATTTATTGGGGTGACAATTGTTAGTAAAATAACATAAATTTCAGGTGTACAATTCTGTATTACATCATCTATAAATCCCATTGTGTGTTCACCACCCAGAGTCAGTTCTCCTTCCATCACCATATATATGATCCCCCTTACCCTCATCTCCCACCTATCACCCCCCTTACCCTCTGGTAACCACTAAACTGTTGTCTGTGTCTATGAATTTTTGTTTCTCATTTGTTTGTCTTGTTCTTTTGTTGTTTTTGGTTTATATACCACATATCAGTGAAATCACATGGTTCTCTTTTTCTGTCTGACTTATTTCGCTCAGCATTACACTCTCAAGATCCATCCATGTTGTCACAAATGTTCCTATATCATCTTTTCTTACCGCCGAATAGTATTCTATTGTGTATATATACCACAACTTCTTTATCCATTCATCTATCGAAGGACATTTTGGTTGTTTCCATGTGTTGGCCACCGTAAACAAAGCTGCAATGAACATTGGAGCACACGTGTCTTTATCTCTAAATGTTTTCAGATTTTTGGGTAGATACCCAGGAGAGGGATTGCTGGGTCATATGTTAATTCTATGCGTAATTTTTTGAGGAACCTCCACACTGCCTTCCATAACGGCTGCACCAGTCTGCATTCCCACCAATAGTGTATGAGGGTTCCTTTTTCTCCACAGCCTCTCCAACACTTGTTACTATTTGTCTTGTTGATGATAGCCATTCTGACTGGAGTGAGGTGATATCTCATTGTTGTTTTGATTTTCATTTCTCTGATGATTAGTGATGTTGAGCATTTTTTCGTATGTCTATTTGCCATTTGTATGTTCTCTTTGGAGAAATGTCGCTTCAAGTCCTCTGCCCATTTTTCAATTGGGTTGTTTGTTTTTTTGTTGTTGAGTTGCATGGGTTCCTTGTATATTTTGGATATTAGCCCCTTATCGGAGCCACTGTTTGCAAAAATCTTCTCCCATTCAGTTGGTTGCCTCTTTATTTTGTTGATGGTTTCTTTTGCTGTGTAGAGGCTTTCAAGTTTCATATAGTCCCATTCGTTTATTTTAGCTTTTATTTCCATTGCCTTTGGAGTCAAATTCATAAAATGCTCTTTGAACCCAAGGTCCATAAGTTTAGTACCTGTGTTTTCTTGTATGCAGTTTATTGTGTCAGGTCTTATGCTTAAGTCTTTGATCCATTTTGAATAATTTTGGTACATGTTGACAAATAGCAGTCCAGTTTCATTCTTTTGCACGTGGCTATCCAATTCTCCCAGCACCATTTATTGAAGAGGCTGTCTTTGCTCCATTGTATGTTTTTAGCTTCTTTGTCAAAAATTATCTGTCCATATTTATGTGGTTTTATTTCTGGGTTCTCAATTCTATTCCATTGGTCTATGTGTCTGTTTTTCTGCCAATACCATGCTGTTTTGCTTATTGTAGCCCTGTAGTACAAGCTAAAGTCAGGAAGTGTGATACCTCCATTATTGTTCTTTTTTCTTAAGATTGCTTAGGCTATTCAGGGTGCTTTGTGGTTCCAAACAAATCTGATGATTTTTTGTTCTATTTCTTTAAAAAATGCCGTTGGGATTTTGATGGGGATTGCGTTAAATCTGTATATTGCTTTTGGTAATATGGCCATTTTAACTATGTTGATTCTTCCAATCCATGAGCACGGAATGTCTTTCCATTTTTTTGTGTCTTCTTCAATTTCTTTCAAAAATGTCTTATAGTTTTCAGCATATAGGTCTTTCACATCCTTGGTTAAGTTTATTCCTAGGTATTTTATTCTTTTTGCTGAAATTGCAAAAGGAATTGTTTTTTGTATTTCTTTTCTGAGATTTCATTGTTAGTATATAGGAAGGCAATGGACTTTTGTGCGTTGATTTTGTAGCAACTTTACTGTATTCGTTGATTGTTTCTAATAGCTTTTTGGTGTAGTCTTTAGGGTTTTCTACATATAGCATCATGTCATCTGCAAGAGTGCTAATTTAACTTCTTCATTCCCAGTTTGGATGACTTTTATTTCTTTCTCTTGCCTGATTGCTCCGGCAAGGACTTCCAACATTATGTTGAAAAGCAGAGGTGATAGGGGACATCCCTGTCGTGTTCCTGAACGTAGAGCTTTGGGCTTCAGTTTTTCACCACTAATTATGAGATTAGCTGAGGGCTTGTCATCTATGGCCTTTATTATGTTGAGGCATTTTCCTTCCATACCTATTTTATTAAGTGTTTTAATCATAAATGAATTTTGTGTCTTGTCAAATGCTTTTACTGCATCAATTGATATGACCATATGATTTTTGTCCTTTATTCTGTTTGTGTGATGTATCACATTGATGGATTTGTGTATGTTGAACCATCCTTGTGCCCCGGGGATGAACCCCACTTGGTCGTGATGAATAATCTTTTTAATGCGTTGTTGTATTCGATTTGCTAGAATTTTATTTAGGATTTTTGCATCTGTATTCATCAGAGATATTTGTCTGTAGTTTTCTTTTTTTGTGCTGTCCTTACCAGGTTTTGGTATCAGGGTAATGTTGGCCTATAAAATGAGTTAGGGAGTACTGTCTCTTCTTCAGTTTTTTGGAAGAGTTTGAGCAGGATTGGTATTATATCCTCTTTGAAGGTTTGGTAGAATTCACTAGTGAAGCATTCTGGTCCCGGACTTTTGCTTTTGGGAAGGTTTTGGATGACTGATTCAATTCCATTACTGGTGATCAGTCTGTTTAGATTTTCCAGTTCTTCATGGTTCAGCCTTGGAAAGCTATATGTTTCTAAGAACTTGTCCATTTCTTCTAGGTTGTTGAATTTGGTGGCATATAGTCCTTCATAGTATTCTTGGATGAATCTTTCTATTTCTGTGGTGTCTTGATAACTTCCCCTTTTTCATTTCTGATTTTGTTAATTAGTGTCTTCTCTCTTTTTATCTTAGTGCGTCTAGCCAAGGGTTTGTTAATCTTGTTAATCATTTCAAAGAACCAGCTCTTGTCACATTAATTTTTTCTATTGTCTTTTTGTTCTCTATTTCATTTAGTTCTGCTCTGATTTTCGTTATTTCCTTTCTTCTGCTGTCCTTGGGTTTCACTTGTTCTTCCTTTTCTAGTTCTTTAAGGTGTAACATGAGGTTATTTATTTGGAATTTTTCTTGTTTCTTGAGATAAGCCTGTAATAATATAAATTTCCCTCTTAAAACTGCTTTTGCTGCATCCCAAAAATTTTGGTAGGATGTGTTTTCATTGTCATTTGTTTCTATGTATCTTTTGATCTCTCCTCTAATTTCTTCTTTGACCCAGTCATTCTTTAAAAGTATGTTGTTTAATCTCTATGTATTTGTGTTTTTTCCCGCTTTCTTTTTGCAGTTGATATCCAATTTCAAAGCCTTGTGATCAGAGAATATACTTGGTATGATTTCAATCTCCTTAAATTTGCTGAGGCTGATTGTATGTCCCGATATATGGTCTATCCTTGAGAATGTTCCACGTACACTAGAAAAGAACGTATAGTCTGATGTTTTAGGATGAAGTGCTCTATATATGTTAATTATGTCCATTTCATCTAATGTGTCATTTAGGGCTGCTATTCATTATTTATTTTCTGTTTGGATGATCTATCCATAGCTGTCAATGATGTATTTAAGTCCCCTAGTATAACTGTGTTTTGGTCAATTTATCCCTTTAGTTCTGTTAGTAGTTGCTTGGTATATTTCGGTGGTGCCTGATTGGGGGCATAAATATTGATGACTGTTATGTCTTCTTGTTGTATAGTCCCCTTTACCATTATGAATTATCCATCTTCGTTTCTTGTTATCTTTTTCACCCTGAAGTCTGTTTCATCTGATATCATTATGGCTACACCTGATTTTCTCTGGGTACCATTTGCTTGGAGTGTCAATTTCTACCCTTTCACTTTGAGTCTATGCTTGTCCTTGTAGCTGAGATATGTCTCTTGGAGACAGCATATGGTTGGGTTTAGTTTTTGATCCAATCTGCTACTCTGTGCCTTTTTATTGGTGAGTTCAGTCTGTTTACATTTAGGGTGATTATTGATATGTGAGGATTTCCTGTCATTCTATCTTTAGTTTTCTGGTAAGACTGTGTCTCCATTGTTTCTTTGCCTTTTCTTGTTGTCTGTTATTTCTGTGTGGTAGTATTCTATGATGTTTCCCTCTGTTTCTTCTTTTATTACAATATATGTTTCAGTTCTGGATTTTTTTTTTAGTGGTTACCCTTAAGTTTATGCAAAACAAATTTTGATATTTATAGTATCCCATTTTTTTCAGCACGCTTACTTTCTCCATTCCAATACTCTGGTTCAGGCCTTTACTCTCCCCCTTTTCAGGTTGTGGTTGCCACAAATTGTCCCTGTTGATGGTGGTCGAATAGCCTCCTTTAGTATTTCTTGTAGTGCAGGTCGTGTATTAAAAAATTCCCTCAGCTTCTGTATGTCTGGAAAGGTCTTTATTCCTCCTTCATATCTAAAGGATATCTTTGCTGGATATATTATGCATGGCTCATAATTTATCTCTTTCAATAGTTTGAATATTTGTTTCCACTCCCTCCTGGCTTGTAGAGTTTCTGCTGAAAAATCTGATGATAATCTAATGGGCTTTACATTGTAAGTTACCGTCTTCTTTTCCCTGGCTGCCTTGAGGATTCTTTCTTTGTCATTGATTTTAGACAGCTTCAATACAATGTGCGTTGGAGAAGGCCTTTTGGGATGGAGGTAATTAGGCATTGTATTTGCTTCTTGGATTCGAGGGTCCAGTTCTGTCCACAAGTTTGGGAAGTTCTCATTGACAATTTGTTTGAATATATTCTCTGTTCCCTTCTCTCTTTCTTCTCCTTCTGGTATGCCCATTATTCTAATATTGCTCTTTCTGATGGAGTCAGAAAGTTCTTGTAGAGTTCTTTGATTTCTTCTAACTCTCAAGTCTCTTTCTTCTTCCATCTGTGTAATTTCCAGGTTTCTGTCTTCGATGTCACTGATTCTTTCCTCCATCTGGTCAACTCTACTACCTAAGTTGGTTATTTCATTCTTAATTTCTTCTATTGAGTTCTTAATCGCCAGAAATTCTATTTGGTTCTTTTTTAAAATTTCAATCTCTTTTGTAAATTGCTCATGCTGTTCTTTGATTGTGTTTCTGAGTTTATTAAACTGCCCATCTGTGTTTTCTTGCATCTCATTGAGTTTTCTCAGAACTGCAATCTTGAATTCTCTGTCATTTAAGTCACATATTTCCATATGTTTAAGTTCCTTTTCTGGAGACTTTTCACTTTCTTTCTCAGCTGTCCTGTTGCCTTGGTTATTCATGGCAATTACTGATTTAGTATTTCTCTTCCTAGACATCTACAGGAGTGGCTTCTGTAACAGGTTGATAGGAAGAGGACTTTCTTTTGTTTTCCAGTACTTGTTTGTAGAATGTTTTATTTTTTCTCCTATTGCAGACTTTTTTTTTCTCTCTCACACGGTAGTGCTATGTTTTCTCTGTACTCTTTCAGCTTCTCACACAATGGGGGGATTCTGTCGGAGACAGGCTTCTCCTCTTTTAATAGTTCACCTAGGTCACAGGGCGCAGTGTCCCGGTGGGTATGCGGAGAGCTTTTGAAGTTCCAAAGCTCTTCCTGCACAAGATTCAGAGCCTGTATGTTTCAGCAGTTCTGTTTACTCCTGCAGGGATCCACCCAGATAGGTGGGGCCAGAGGCGGGGTGAGTTGTTAGAGGTGGCCCAGAGCAATGGCGGCGACCACCACAGCCGGTCCTGCTTCCACAGCTCCCTCCCCTTTGGCGGAACTGGTTGGGCTGCTAATCTGTGTCTGCGGTCCACAGTTCTCAGAACAGCAAATATTCTGTTCTTTTGATCTGACACTGCTACTGTTCCGCTTCTAGCACTGGACAGGTGGGGGTGGGGCGAGCTCTGGGAGGGTAGGGAGGGGGCGGCTAGTCTCAGTGCCTAAGGCTTCTGTTCTCTGCTGGCAGTGAGGGCTTAAACCACCATTTTCAGCCTTCTTCCCTTAGTCCCTTCTGCGAGGTCTCTGCCATGAGCGTTGTTTTTAGCCGTGTTATATGCTGCCCCCTCAGCCCTGTGGGCCACAAGCGGAGCCCTAGCAGTCCCAGTTCTTCCCTTTCCCGCAGCTGCGGTAGTTCCGGGATGCAGCGAGCTCGGCGCACTGAGCTAGGTCTGCGTCCTCTGCCCACGTCACCCCATCTCAGCACTTCTCCCTTCCCTCCTACCCCACTCACGATTCACCCATCAGTAGGTGAATTCAGTAGTGGGCCTCTTCGTCTTGCTTATCTTCTGTGCAGGGAGTCCTTAGTGGAGTTATTGTCGTTCGATTAGTTGTAAATTCCAGGTCAGCTTTACAGAGGCTCACCTCACGCCGCCATTTTGATAACGTCTCATCATCATTTTTATTTGAATTGAGGAATCTCTCTCTGATAATATTTGCCAAATGTGAAAATTTAGAAATGGTTTCTTGTATCTCTTTTCAAACATAAATAGGAATTTGGTACATGCTATTCAACCCTAATGCCATTGGAGTTCATGTCACATGTTCCTTCTTTTTTGTTTTTATCATAGAGTGTGCAGGCTCTCCTACCTACATGGTGAGTTCAGTGATTTAGAAATCAATTCCTGTAGCCACATTATCTATTCTGTTGCTGAACTGTGACATTCGGTTTCATTAGTCATATTAGGTTGTTTTGGAAATATGTCCCACCGACCTATAAATTACGGAGCTTCTATTATAAATTCATAACACAACTATATAGGAAGTTTCAGATTAAGTTCATAGTCACTTTAGCTGAATTAAAATATGGATGAGCTACTTTGCCTCCCAGGCTTTGGTTTACAGAAAGTCTGACTTGGGAGGATGATGTTAGATTAAAATATATGAGAACACAGTGTTATTTGAAGTCCATACCCAACCTGTCAGTTTGACAGATGCATGTCCTTAGCTTATTTTAATACTGGGGCTGAAACAAATTAAAGAATTCTAGTTCAGTCTTCTGTAGTTTTTCAAATCTATAAAGATTTTGACTCACTTGGGGGAGAGAAGATCATCATGAGAGACTCTAAATAATAGAGGCAGTTTTATGTCTGACGATGATGATTCACCCAGGATGTTGTTTGTGGCGCTACTAGCTTATTGCATCATTTTGTCAAGTCCTTAATTCAGTCAGGCCACAAGGATATGCCGAGTGCTGGGTTATATGGGTGCCGTGCTTCCCACCTGCCCTCCAGGGTGTGCGGTATTATGGGACACGACGTAGACATATAAATAGACAACAATGGCAGAGGGTCTATTTTATTGTTAGACAAATGATACTTATTGCAGGTACTATCAAACTTCAGTGCACTGTCTTTTGCTCTAAAAATATTGTAGGGATTTCACTCTCAGGCTAGAAGTAGCACCACTTTACAGACGACTCCAGCCTGGCCTCCAGCTTTCACGTCTTTACCCCACTCAGGCTACTCATCTCTTATCACTTGTGGGGGTGAGCCCAGGTAGGATTTAACCAGGCTGGGAGAAGAATTATATGGCGAAGCCATATATAGATTCTTTACATTGGCCTAGGTAGCCCTCAACTTTGGTCCCCTCAAATTTGTTGTCAGATGACATCAGAGTCCCTGTTTATAGTGACAGTGCTTAACACAAAGAAGAAACTTAACAGACGTTTGTATAGTTAATGGTTTCTAAAGTTATTTAACCTATATTCAGATGGCACTGTTTATAAATATAATTCCAACATTACTGAGTTGCAGTTTCAGAGAAGCCAAGTGACTACAACCCATGTTCACAGAAGTCCACCAGTCATGACCAGCATTGTCCAATATTCACATGCCTCCCACTCCGTGCATGTCCCTTAGAAGGATCCTTTGCATATATGTTCTACATTTATCTATCCAGGTTTTCCTCCATACTGCCTTTATTTGAGCCTGTGATCTAAGATTCTGGACACCAGGGATACAGTAGTAAGTAAGACATATGAAGCCTTACATGCTGTTGGAAAAATAGACAATAAGCAAATGCAGGCATATCAGGATATGTATCAGTAGTCATAAGAGCTAAGAAGAAAAACAAATCAAGGTAAGAGAATGCAGAGGGATTGTGGTAAGAGAGAGGAAGTTGGTCAAAGTAATTCTCTTTGAAAAGATGATATTTGAGCAGAGACCTGAATGACATGAGGAAGTCAGCCAAGAGCATTCAGGCAGAGAGAACAGCGAGTGTGTGGGCACTGAGGCTGGAGCATGCCAGACGCGTCCCGAGAACAGCAAGGAGGCCACAGGGCTGGTTGACATTGAGAGGGGCAAACAGCGATATAATATGAAGTTGCAGACATAGCGGGGGCTTTGTTGGAGAAGGACTTTTAGACTTTAGATTTACTCCGTGTGAGACAGGAAAGAGGAATGACTACATCTGACTTGTGTTGTAAAAGGACATCTCTGATATGTTGAGATTAGAACTTAGGAAGTCAAGCTAGTGACGAGGAGAACATTTAGAAAGCTCTGGCAGAAGACCTGATGGAAATACTGGTAGCTTGAGCAGTAGTGACAGCTATCACATGAGAGAAGTGGTGAGGTTTCTTGATAAACTTGCAAAGTACACCTGATGGAATGTATTAGTGGATTGGATGTCAGTTGTGAACGAGAGGAGTGAAGGATATCGCCAAGTGTTTTGTAAGCATGGACTTTACACTTTGGAGACGAGGAACTTTGGCAGGAGCGCAGGTATGGGGGTGGGGGGCGGCACCAAAATAGTTTGGTGTTGGATGTTTTAATTTTGAACTAGCTATCTGACATCAAAACAGAGAGGTTGAATTGGCAATGGAATATCTGAGCTTAGAGTTGGGGGAGCAGTGAGGACTGAAAATGTGTATTGGGAGTCTGCTGCTTGCAGGTGGCATTTAAGGCATGGAGATAGATGAGCTCCCCGAGAGGGTACTTGCTGATAGAGGAGGGAGTAGATCAGAGGACTGAGTCCTCAGGGAACTCCACAATGTCACGGTAAGGGAGATGGGAAATTAGTTATGGTACTGGAGGAAGCAGCAAGTAAGGAAGGAAGTGTCCTAAGACAGAGCATCATAGAGGGGAAGAAGCTGTTTCAGGAAGAGCGGAATTGTAAGATGCAGTAAGTGCTGCTAAGAGGGTGAGTCAAATGAGAGCCGAGAATTGACCAAGAGATTTTAGAACAAGAAAGTTATTGATTAACCCTTTCCTGAAATGCTTTTTTTCTTTTTTTAAAACCTTTTTTTTTTTTCATTAGTTTCAGGCACAAAACAATGTAATAGTTAGACATTTATCATTTATATCCCTCACACAGTGACAATCCCCCTCTCCCATCCACTCTCCCTCTGACATCACACACAGCCATCACACTGAAATACCTTTTTTTCACCTTTCATATAGCGGATTACTAACTTTGAAGTCCCTATAGTACAAAAATAATTACTCAAAAACAAGACAAAAGCAAATTGAGAGAGAGGAGAAAGAGAGAGAGAAGGAATGAGAATATAACTGATTATTAATCTATAAAATATTAAAATAATAAAATAGGTGTGGGTTCTAGGCAGAGGTCTACACGCTAAGTGACAGCACTGACAGATAATTTGTCAGTATCAAGCCATGTGAGAGAAGACATCAATGTCTTTAGAGCTTGCTACAATAGAAGCTGAACTAATACACAGAAGAGTGTAAAAACAGAGCTTTGCTCTCTTTGCATCATCACCGAATCTAATGACAAATGAGGGTCAATTAATTTTCAGAAATCTTGTCATTGTCCCAAGGAAACAAGCTGTTGACATCACTCTGTAAGGTGTTATTTTAATTTTTTTAACACAAATATGCCAGAAAATTCATTTTGAATTAGGAAATAAAATATTTGAGAGATAGTGTTGCTTTTTTAAAGTAACTTTAATAAGAAAACTAATGTGAATCAATGAAAAAGGAAGTAATTGGGGCCTCTCCAATAAAGGGGGAATAGCACAGGTGGCTCAGTAGATAACTCTATGTATTAAGTAAAATATAGTTATCAGTGGAATGGCTCAACAGTGTATGTAGATATTTAAAGGAATTAAGTAATAGGTTAAACTAAGCTGTTTGAGAATTGTTAAGTCTTGTGGTATTAGGAGAAAACAGAATTAAGATTAAAACAATTTTTCAACTTCAACATAGAGCCAAAGGAAGACAGATGCGTAAATAACAATAGAAACACATATCATAGTGCAAGAGAAAACTGGGCTAACAGAAAGAGGATAATGAATTAAAAAATAGTAATCCATTTTTTGTTTTATTAATTTGTCTTGGGATGTTATAATACTCTTACCAAGTGGGGAATTTGACTGTGTTGTTCCAGGAAGATACTTATTTTCTCTTATTAAAACAATATAATGGCTTCGGATATATTATAAATGTAAGAGTTGATGCTGCAAATTTATGGGTCTAGTCAACTGCTTCTCAAACTTTAATGTGCATACAAATTACCAGGGGATCCTACCTCAGACACGGCTCCGTATGTCTGGAATGGGAGCTGAGATTCTGAATTTCTAACTCACTTCCAGGAAAGTCAATGCTGCTGACTGGTGCATGATACTTTGCATAGCAATGCACAGAGGGATTGTACTTTCTAAGTGCGTAGGCTGACTTAGAGATTACTTATACTTGATTCTTCCTCAGAGTGAATCTCTGTGGAACTGATTACCTGGGTAGTAGCTTTTCAGTTTGTGTTGTTCTTCATGTAGGAACGTTATGTTCTTGATGATAACTGAGCAGGCTTAGTAGAAGCGATAGATTTGAAGTTGTCTATTCCTGTTTGTTACCCAAGCTTTATGGCCAAGTGGAAACATTTTGAGGCTGAGGGAACATTCTGTGGCCATGGGAGACAATGAAGTCAGTGGTTCTCTGTAAAGATTGTGACAAGGCCTCATTAGCACTGTTCTAAAGCTGGACTTTATTCAGCTGGGTTAATCAGTCAGATTTTTTTGTTAATAAAGCAAAGGGTGGGGCCAGTGATCTTTACCCTCTTCCATGACTGTGGACTGTGCTCCTAAACCACATTAGCTACTTCAGAGAAGATGGGCCACTGATATTTGAAAAAAAGGTGTGTTTATAAAAAAAGTAGCACAAATAAGTATACTGATAAAAGCCACCGAACATTAGTCATATACATAGACTAAACCACTCTTTCTTTTTGTCTCTATCCTTTAAGAAAGCAGCTCTCAAACCTGGCTTCCCATTAGTATCATCTTGGGAAACCTTACAAAATGTCTAAACCTAGACTGCCATCCCTAACGTTCTGATTTAAGTGGTACAGTGGTGTCCTAGGCATCAGCGTTTTTTCAAAAGGTCCCCAGTTGTTCTAATGTGTAGCTAAGGTTAAGAACCATTGTTTTAAGAGCTAGAAAATGGAAAGTTTACAGATTTCTCTTTTTGAGGACAAATATAAGCCATGTAGCTAATAGTTTGAAAGTAGTGTGTTCAATAAATATTTATTTAATAAATGGTATTTAAAATACAGAGTAACTGCTTAACTTATCTGTATACTCTTCCAAAAGAGATACAGAAAAAAGGAGACAGCACTGAAATTCACAGTGATTTTTCTTATCTCTAAGTTGATTACCAAGTCTCCATTAAAATTTTAACAATTTTTCAGTACCTAATTATATATTTATACCCCCTCAGTCTAATGGGACTAGGACAAACCACCATTCTCCTATAATGTAAATGAAGAATGTACCATTTTTTTGAAAGGTATCTTAGTTTGAACTACCTGGAGTAACACTTTCAAAAGGGCTTTTTCTTTCTTAGCAAGTTATTATCTGTATATAGCCACTACTCAAGAATTCCAATCATCTTTTTTTCTCATCTCTTTACCTTTCCTCATTTTTGGCGATTACTACTCTCATATTCTCAAAACCATAAATTAGAGCATTCCACTCATTTTCAAGGTTTTATTTAAATTCTTCTAACTCCATGAACCCTTCTTTCTTCTTCTATTCTTTCAGAGTAATTCTCGCCTACATGAAATATTAATTATTAATGAAAAGATAAAGAATTGTCTTTAATAGCAGATCATGCCTTGTCTGGCAGTTATTTACATATATTATTATTACTCTACCTTTAAAATATAAGCAACTTGAAATGTGGCTTATGGAAATTTTATTTTTCATTAACTCTTGTCTTACATAATATTTAAAAAATTCACTTTGATTGAATTAAACTAATTCTTAATAATATTTATTTTTATTATTTTTCAATTCTGTTGATAAGTTTTTCTGACTTCATTGTCAAATTTGTGGACATTATACTTTTTCTTTTATGGACCAACCATATTATTTAAATTAAAAGGTATAAACTATTTAAATTTATAGCTTTCTTTTCTGATAGAAAGAATATGACAGTAGTGACATTTAAAAAAAAAGATCCTCTTATTTAGAACCAGTTAAATTAACTAGTTTTGTTTTCAGCAAAGCTAGATGACCAGAATTCCCAGAAATCTCAGAATATAGGAAGATATAGCTAACACTACACGGGAAATTAGGCAAATAAAGAAGAACCAACAAAACACAGAAAATTTTACACAGACTCTAAACTGCAGACAAGGAGGAAAAACTGTAAAAAATCACGAAGCACTTTCTTAGAATCTCATACAGTAGTGAAGCAGCCTATGCCTTGAAGAATCTCAAAATGTTCAACAAACACTCCCTTTTAGCAGAGAAGAAATTGAAGAAACAAACTATGGAGAACAGAATCTAAATTGAGCAAATTAGAACCCAAGGGAAGTGACCAAAAGAGAAAGTTCAGGATCTACCTTAATCACAAAACACACTTTTGGACATGAGAACACTGATATGGAAGGCCATAGGTCTTTGGTTCTCTCAGAGGTAGAGTCAGGACGACTTTCTGAGTCAAGCTTAGCTTCCAAACAGAAATGGAAACAAAAAGGAGTTGTATTTCTGACTACATTGTGCTAACAACAGAGAAAGCTCTGAGCCATGAATTTGTGGAAGTTACTCTGGTTCTTCTCTACTTCCTATGTAGGAACGTTCTCCTAATAGTTCAACAAAAAAAGTTATTTAAACACAGAAAAGAAAATATTTACAATCAAACCCCATATAAATAAATTGCAAAACATTATGCAAACAGGTTAAATAATGTTTCAACAGACAATGAGATCACACCAGAAAAAAATGTAGCCACAAGGAAGATAAAAACAGTACTCTCTGATTTTTAAATAGTCTAGGAAATTAAGAAAATGATCAAAGCTTTGCAAGAAAAGCACGTGTTAGTAATATAACAGCTTTGAAGTGAGGTTGCTAGACAATAATAGAATCTGAAAAGGGAGCAGACAGGAAATTAGAAACGAATTAGAAAAATCTAAAACAAATACATTTTAGAAATGGACATTGTAAAATAGAAGAAATACAGAACATATAGCTAGCCATACACTCAAAAAAGGAGTCATACAGGAAATAGGGTATAGAAAAATATAATTTTAATGAACAAAAATAAGAACAACAATACAGTAAGATAAAAATATGTTAAGAGAAAATTGTAAATATAGGAGATAGACTACATATAATATATATTGGTTATATCAATAAATTCAAATTGATTAACTTATTAAAAACAGACTTTTAGATTGGCCAACAAAGTAATATTCAATTTTATTGCTTTTATCAAGAGACAAACATAAACAAATCATTACTAAATATTAAAAATAAAAAGTATGGAGATAGCTATTCATCAAGGTGAGTAATGTCTGCAAGCTATTTAAAATATATTACATATATGAAAAGTCCTGATTAATTATGATAATGAAACAAACCAACCAAAAACAGAGAGACAAAAATTATTGTACCTTTTTGGATGTGGCCAGAACACCCACTTAGTATCCTGAAAATTGGTCATTAAAATAAAATAAGCGGTTATGCTACCTTTACAGGAAAACCTGTATTTCAGGGTAAATACTAAATAGCATTAGTAGGTAAATTCTTCAGTGCATAAGCTTTTCAGCTAATTTGTGCAGAAAGAATAATAGAAGTAGAAAAATAGCAGTTTTGTGATCTCCAATGAAATAAACTATTTACACAGTGGTCATTCATAAGTGAAATTTGATGGGGAACTTTTCAATACAGAGATGAAGCTGTCACCACTGATCAATTTTTTAAAATTATTTATTATTTTCAGTTACAGTTGACATTCAGTATTTTATATTAGTTTCAGGTGTACAGCATAATGGTTAGACATTTATATAATTTATGCAATTGAATCGATGTCTGTTTCTTTGATATCAATAAACTGATCATCTTGTAGCCAGACTGATCAAGCAGAAAAGGCAGAAGTCACAAATTACCAATTGCAGGAATGAGAGCGGTAATATCATTACAGATTGTACATTATTAAAGGGATGATAAAGGGCTATTATGGAAGGCTTTATGGAAATAAATTCAACAATTCAGGTGAAACGGAAAATTTTTTTGAAAGATGAAAACTACCAAAGCTCTGTCAAGAAGAAATAGCTGATGTGACTAGCCCTACATCTATTTAAAATTTTAAATTTTAGTTAAAAACTTTCCCACAGAGAAAATGCAAGGCACAGATGCCTGCACTGGTCAATTCTACCGATATTTAGAGAAAAAGTACTGAAAAAATCTGAAAGTTCTATACACTTCCAGATACTTAAAAGGAGGGAATACTTCAAACTCATTCTATGAAGCCAGCATTACTCTGATCCCAAAACCAAAGACAGTACAAGAAAATTACAAACCAATACTCCTTATAAACATAGATGCAAAAATGCTGAACAAAATTTTAGCAAATTGAGTTCAACAGTACAGGAAAACAGGGAACGCATCCTGACCAAATGGGCTTTGTCCCAGGAATAAAAGTTCGGTTTAACATTTGAAAATCACTCAATGCAGTCTATCAGTGTGATGCACATTGACAAACTTGAAGGGGGAACAAAAACAGTTGGAGAAAAACACCTTTGATAAACTCTATATCCATTCATGATTAAAAAAAACAAAACACTCTCAGCAAAGTAGGTGTAGAAAGAGTGTTAGTTTCCTTTGACTGCTATAACCAATCATCACAAACTGCGTGGCTTAACACAACAGAAATTTATTATCCCACCGTTCTGAAGGTCAGAAGTCTAAAATCAAGGTGTCAGCAGGACTGCAGTCACTCTGGAGGCTGTAAGGGAGAATCCTTTCCTGTCTCTTCCAGCTTCTGGTGGCTACTGATGTTCCTTGGCTTTCTTGTTTCATCATCCATTGTCTTCCTCCTTCTTCACATTGCTTCTCTTCTATGTGTCTGTGTCTTCTTTTCTGTCTTATAAAACACTTATTATTGAGTTTAGTGCTCAACTGATTAATCCATAATACTCTTATCTCAAGATCTTTAATTACATTTTTAAGGACTGTTTGTTTGTTTGTTTTTTAAATAGGATAATATTCTTGGGTCCCAAGGATTTGAACATAAACCTATCTTTTACGGGGCCACAATTTATCCCATTAAAGAAGGGAATTTCCATCTACCGAAAAAGGGTGTCTACAGAAAAGCTACAGCTAACATCACACTTAATGGTGAAAGACTGCTTTTCCCCTAAGAACTAGAACAAGGCAAGAATATGCACTCTCAACATTTTTATTCAACACTGTACTGGAGGTTCTAGTCAGTGCAATAAGGTAAGAAAAAAATTAAAATGCATCCAATTTGGAAAAGATTAAGCAAAACTGTTTTTATTCAAAGATAAAATTATTATCTATGTAAAAAGATGATGGCATTTACAAAAAGCATATTAGGGCTAATAAATTAGGTTAGGATGGTTGCAGGATAAAAGATCAATATACAAAAACCAATTACTTTTCCAAAACCATTAGCAACAGAAAATTGGAAACTGAGATTACAAAACAAAAAAAAAAAAAAAAGAGAAATCCCACTGGATTATTGACCACAATTATTAGTATTTACTCTAGAAGGCAAATTTTGATTTTCTGATTTTGATAATTAGACTGTAGTTGTGAACTTTCTTTGGATACTATAGTGCTCCAAAGAATTTCAGAAGGTTAGTCTATGTTTTACAGACAACAGGGAAGCCTTTGACTGCCTGGATCATAGAAAGCTTTGGGTTGATCTGAGAGAAGTGGACGTGTCTCAGCAGCACTTGATTGTCCTGATGCACATAATCTTGTGGACAGGAAGCCACTGTCAGACCCGATTATGGAGAGACAGAATGGTTTCCTGTAGGCCAGGGTGTCAGAAAAGGGTGCATTTTATCTCTTTATTTGTTTAATCTGTATGCAGAATATATCACACAAGAAACTGGACTAGACTCAGAGGAAGGATGAGTAAAAATTGGTGGTAGAGATATCAGTGATTTAAGATGTGCAGATGACACCATCTTACTGGCAGAAAGTAGCAATGATTTGAAACAACATCTGATGAAAATGAAAGAAGAAGGTACCAAAGCAGGACTTTTGAACCTCAAGAAGACAAAAATTATGACTACAGAAGAAATATACAACTTTAACATAGATAATGAGGGCATTGAAATTGTTAAAGCTTTTACCTAACTTGGTTCAGTCGTTAATTCAAATGGAGACTGTAGCCAGGGCATAAGGAGAAGACTGATTTCCTGGGCAGCAATGGCAGAATTAGGAAAGATCACCAACAGCGAGGATGTGTCATTAGAGACCAAGGCTAAGATCATCCACACTCTTGTATTCCTGGTTACTATGTACGGATGTGAAAGTTGGATGGTGAAGAAGGCTGATATTTCATTTGAAATACAGTGTTGGAGGAGAGGGCCATGGATACCCTGGATTGCCAGGAAGATGAACAAGTGGGTCCTCATGCTAAATAAGCCTGAACCATCACTGGGGGCAAACATGACAAAACTGAATCTGTTCTATTTGGGGCACATCATGAGAAGACAGGATTCTTTGGAAAAGACAGTGATGCTAGGAAAAACAGAAAGCAACAGGAAAAGGAGAAAACCAAGTATGAGATGATTGACTCCATGAAAGAAGCCATAGGCGTGAGTCAGCAGGAGCTGAGCAGGGCTGTTGAAGAGAGGATATTGTGGATGTCACTCATTCATAGTCTCACTAGGAGCCAGAACTGACTCAGTGGCACATAACACTATGTAAGAGACAAATCTTATTTCTAGGAAACACACACTGAAATATTTAGGTGTTAAGGGACACTTCAAATAATTTTGTATGTGTATATGAGAGTAAGAGAGAGAAACAATAGTGCAAATGATAATAAGGTGACAATTAGGGAATCTGGATGAAGGGTATACAGGACCTGTTTGTATTATTCTTAAATCTTTTCTATAAGCAAGCCTCAAATTCATTCAAAGTAAGATATTAAAAAATAGAATTTGAGGAAAGACATTGAAAGGGTGTGTATAAGCCACTCTTTGGAGGAATTTTGCTGCAAATGGAGTCATAGCTGATTGGACAGGTAGGGTAAAGAGGTGTAAAACTTTATTATAACATTTGGCACGGAGACATGCTCTTGCTATGAGAGGCGTTAGGTCAGTGAGCCAAAACTCAGAGAAAGGCATAGCTAGGTCTCCATATTCCGATCACTGTGATGAACTGAAAGGTCAGCAAAGCTATTAATTCTCCTTCCCTTTCTCATTCTTTCTTTCCTCTGACGCATACAGTTGAGTTTTTGTAAGTTAAGTGCCATCATTATACATTTTATTTATTCATTCTCATACTCAAGATCAGAATTTATAATGTACATTCATTTAAGATGTCAAAAAAGCATCAAAATTGTAATAGAATGAATTTTATTTATTTTTTTACAAAATTCTCATAGTTCCCCAAACAGGGATGAGGCAGTCAGTCATCATCAAAATGTGACAGTATCTACAGGAACAGAAAGAGGGAGGTGATAAATGTGCTTTCTTTTGTTTTTCATTAAACTGAATGACTCGATTGCGTAGATTCTTCCCCTATTTACTGTCCTCCAAGGCAAGTAGAACAAATGAAAGCAGAAGGAAAGCTCTTCTCTAAAGGACCCTGGTACTTCATCAGGTTGTAAGATGCTACTTTAATTCTGGGGAATGTGGTCTATAGGATCTTGCCTCCAGTGTTCTTACCCACTGCTGTGCAACAAAGGTGATGACAGTAGGGAACAGGTGGTGAGAAGCCTTGCAATGTGAGTGCTACTGTCGATATTTCAAACAAAGTTATATACTCACAGAGAAAACTACTCATTGCATGGCACTTTTCCTAGACTTAAGTCAGATTAGCATCCTCCAGTTACCAACATACATTTATCTTTGACACCTTACAATATTATTTAGTAGGGGGCAGATTTTTCAAAATTGTCCTCTCCTTAATAAGATTCTGGAGAGAATGTGGGTCCATTAACAACATATAACAAAATTCCTCCCCCCTTTTTTTTCCCTTCAGTAGATATGTCTTTTTCATTACTCCCCCCCCCATTTCAGTTTTAGAGGATAACTAAAATCTAAGCATACTTTACTATATTACATTATTTATAGTGTCCAAAATTCAAGTTTAGTTTCCCATAAATGATATTTAATGTGTTACTAGAAAGTGAGATATAATGAAAAGAACACTTTAGTTGTTGCCAGGAGAGAGAGAGAGAGAGAGAGAGAGAGAGAGAGAGAGAGAGAGAGAGAGAGAGAGAGAGAGAGAGAGATTGAGAGAGAGAGAGAGGGTGTGTGTGTGTGTGTGTGTGTGTGTGTGTGTGTGTGAATGTCAGCAGCATGGCCACTTACTAACTCTTAGGGCTCAAAGAAATCATGGAAATCAATCACAGAGTTAAGATCCAGATTAACTAAGGTAATAGATGTGAAAGTGATTGTTGATATTAAAAAGTGTTATATAAATTTTTGGTATATTTACTACCAAAAAATAATAGAAAACAGAAGCTTTCCATTATTAAGAAGCTTTAAGATTAGTGATATTTATTTTAGAGTGCATTTTTTTCTTTACAAACTATTTGTACCATAAAATTTCACTAAGTTGTATATTTGTTTGTTGTTTATTGGTAAACTGGATCTATTAAAAGACATGCAGGAACACAAAACAATAATATAAGACAAAAACTGTAAAAGAAATCAAAGTATGATTTGGGGGAAGATAATGTGAATGATGTCAAATTTTAAAACCTATATGTAGATGGAAAACATCTAGATAGTGGGCTGCCTGGTTAAAAATAAATTGGAATTGTACTATACAGCCAACATCATATTAACTGAATTTTTGCCTTCCAAATAAGAAGACAATACTATTTTCTATGCTTGACTGGTCAGCCCATCCTTACTAAATGCTAGTCTTTTGCCTATCTTAGTAACAGCCAGCAGCAAGGGAATTTGCAAAACATCAAGCAAGTAAATGAGAAACAAGAAAGTTTGACTTCCAGTAGAAACAAAGAAAAAAACAATTCAATTTATAAAGCTTGGCCAAATTGAAATGCTCCTAGACAAGAATCTGTAGGTTATAAAGGAGAAAGAAAAAATGTTTGGTATGTAGTAACGGGATGCATTTAGGGAAAAGAAAATGTAGGCTGAATATCAAAGACAATTTCCTAACAGTCTATTAGACTGTACATTAGTTTCCCTGAGGAAGAAATTAAAGCCTCATTGCCTAGTCGTTTAGAGCTAGACTGATTCCCAGAGGTGTGGCAACCTAGAAGAAAATGAAAAATGTCACATCAGGAAAGTCTGTCTCAGTTAATTTTGTAGCACAGTGAAATTCTGTTCCAGGTATTGGATGAGATCCAAAACCACGGCAATGGACATATTCTACCTCTTTAAGATGAAGGGTTCAACCAGCCACATACCATAGCCAGCGTCAGATGAAGTCCATTCTTATGCAAATCCAGTACCATCCCTGGGCTGAGTGCTTGGACAGAACAGCAAGAGATGCCATAAAATATATGGTGATGGAAGGAGAACTGACTCTGGGTGGTGAACACACAATGCAATATATAGATAACGTACTATAGAAATGTACCCTTGAAACCTATATAATTTTACTAACCAGTGTCACCCCAATACATTTAATAAAAATTTTTTAAAACGTGAAAAGAATCACAATATGGCTGCAACTTCTACCACTCCAAGAGGCAACAGGGCTGCTTGAGATAATCCAGTTGCCTGAGTGAGCACTCACTTCTCCCCTCTTTGGCTCATGTGTCTCCTCCAATGTTCTGCTGAGGAGACGGACACACTCTCTCAGGCAGTTTTTCAGGCAAGAGTAAACACCTCTAAGACTGAACTGCAAACTTGGAAATGCTTTGGAGACCAGCTTATACTGTTTATTTAACTATATTAATGACAATGATTTTGTTTTTTTTAGGTCACATGGAACACTTCTTCTTAACGTCTTTTTCTAATTTATTCATCTTTCTTCTTATCACCAAGGTTAGATTCTGTATTTTTGATGAACACATCTATCCCGCCTCACCTCCAAGATTTTCCAAATAGTTCAGTATCCAGCCCCATTAATATAAAATAGAATGTAAGTTTATTAATGTAAGATGCCATTATGACTCACAAAGAAAGAAAAACACAAATTTCTCATTTAACTGTGACATCAAATTTTATCTCTTAGAATTTTTATCTATGCTTATTGAACGATGTTTTTGTTACAGATATTTTACCATTCATCATATTTGTGTATACTTTTAAATTGGTGAAATAAATTGCTTAGCATATTCTAAAATAATTTCACATTTACAGTGCAACTTTTCTGCATCCCTTTTAAACCTGGAGTTACTGATATCTGTCTGTGTTTTGTCACAAAATTCTGTCCTCTGTAACATCAAGCGCATCAGTGATGCAGTGTTTCTTTAAAAAGTGCTACACTATAGTCTCTGAGATTTTCTCACAAGTTATTGACACCTGTCCTGCAAAATTTGTTGCTGGCTCTTTCTTGCTTGGCATGTAATAGTCAATAGAAGGAAAAGATAACATCTTTATCTTCTTGTAGAGTCTTTCTTTTTTAGCTTCAATAAGATACTTTGTTTTTGCTGTCCAAGAAAATAAATATTTGCATTCATTCCTTTTAGGATGGAAATTTGTATCTAGACTATTAAATGTATGTCCTGCTGTATGGGTTTTGTGCCTTTCTCAACACAGAACTTTCATTTCAGTGCAGAATCACAATGTAATACTTAAAGTCATTTTAAATGGTAATTAAAAGTAACACCTGTAGTATTAACATAACTCTGTTAAAATGACAATATGAACAGCCACAACCACATTTGTTTTTGTGCAGGCAATGGCATGTGCATCATTCCTGCCACCTGGTTGAGAATGACAATACGATGTGAAAAACTATATTTTGAATCCCCTGTTCTTGTAACACTTTGCCAAAGCTGGAAAATTCTACCTATCCCTGAGTTAAAGGTAGGATACTGAGAGAAGACACTGGTGTGTTTCTCAAGGAGAACTGCAGGGCTCCTTTTCTTCTTGTTCATAGCAAACATCCTATTTGACGAAAATTCACATGTTAGAGTGCTTGAAACTTCTTACCGTTCTTAGAATTTTTGTTGCTTATTGTGAGAGGGGTTCTGTCTCCTCAAATATCTATAAAATTACTTCCCTATATACTGACTTTGAAGCAAGGTTTTCAGAGGCTTTCTTTCTTGCTGTACTTAGGTAATCAGGAACAATAACCTTTTATTTTTTTAGATCTTGTTGATTTCAATGAAAATTGTTGATTTTAAAATTATTTCATATTTTGGAGATATTAAATTATAGAAAAATATGTATTTTAGAATTGATGCACTAAAGTGTCTGTCACTGTATGGGTTTTCTTTCTGTTCGTTTTGCTCCAACTAACATCAGGTACATTGTACTGGGATTCTGTTGTCATACACTGACTGTTAATGCATCCCACTTCCTTCCTCTGAATAATCCTTACCTGTTGAAGGATTCATGCAAACATAATATTTGTTTTGTTTTATTTCGTTTTGTTTGTGACTAAGTGCCATAACCTTTATTCTTGTAAGTATTTTGAGAGTGACTGATATTACTAGGGAGCATGTACACTTTCAGCTCCCCTTTTCCTAGTGAACAAGTGTTTATTGAGCCCCTCCTAGTACCAGGCACTAGAGAGAACAATGAATGACACAGGTAATTCCTGACCTTGCAGAGTCTACAGACTCGTTCTACACACAGTCTCTATGGAATGCTGAGACGCTGTTTGGTGGTTTGGACAGGTCCAGTACCACATGTTCCTAAAATGATTGTGAAGTGGACCTGAAACCATCCCCAAACAAATGTGCTGGAATAACTATGATCTACATCATAGAAGCTTTGGAAGTGTGTGTGTGTGTGTGTGTGTGTGTGTGTGTGTGTGTGTGTGTGTGTGTGTGTTCAACCATATTAGAAGATATGAAACATATCTAGAATTCTGGTCAAAGAGCAGAGGACCCAAAGCTTTCTGAAAGAAAGCACTAGAGATTATGTGTGTGTGCAGGTGGACCCCTCTAATACTACTCAAAGAGACTTTACTCTCTTCTTGGAGTGAAAGAGCCAATTTTGAGATCAATAGAGTAATTTTGCTGGCCTCTGTACACTTGAAAAAAAATAATGGAGAGGAAAAAAAATACCTATTTAAATTAACCAGGAAAGTGCTTTTAAGAGACCCATGTAATCCCCTTCAAACCATTCTCACTTTCAAAAGGACAAGCAAGTTGTTAACTGAATGTTTAACTAACATTTATTGCTAGTGTATTAGTTTTACATGACTCAGACTGAGTAACACAGTACAGTTGTGTTCTTGCTACCATGTGCAATTTACAGCATATTCAGTCCCCACATATAATCAACACACATGGTTCATTTATACCCATTTTGTAACACTTGGAATATAATTTCCCTATTTAAATGATTATAGGGGTTTACAGTTCTATCACTGAATTCAGCAAGAATTTATTGAGGAAACTAAGTATAAAGTAGTTTGCTAATGACACTGTGAAAGGAATAAAGATGGAATAAAAATGCTTCTCTATGCTGCTTAAAGAATTTGGCATCTGAAGGGGAGGACAGATATTATGATACACCTGTATGTGCCTTGTACTGAACTAGGCACCAAAGATACAAAGAGATTGCTTCTATCCTAAACCGTTTAACTTTAGTGGGGCATTGGGATAGCCAAACAAACGAACAACCAAACAAACAAACAAGGATGTTCAAAGGACCAGAGGCAAAAAAGACAAGGAATGTTTGCAAAAATATGTATTATTATGTATTGAGCCCCTCCTAGTACCAGGTACTAGAGAGAACAATGAATGAGAAAGGTAATTCGTGACCTTGCAGAGTCTACAGACTCGTTCTACACACAGTCTCTATGGAATGCTGAGAAGCTGTTTGGTGGCTTGGACAGTTCCAGTACCACATGTTCCTAAAATGGACCTGAAACCATCCAAAAGGTGGGAGAAATGGCTGGAAATTTGGCCATGTAAGTAGGCCAGGGTCTGACAGACATAGGCTTCATATTATGAAGTTTGAAAGAGAATTTATGGATAGTAATTGGTGGGTTTTAAACTGGGAATGACATGGGGACTTTTTGCTTTGGAATTATCCCAGAAGTGGTAGAGGAGATAGACAGATTTGAGGGAGGTGAGGCCCCATTCTTTGAGCTAATGAATATGAGAGGTGGGGGAGAGGAGGGGTGAAGATTGCGAAGTCTTCCTAATAGTCTCCCAATTTTGTCCTTTTCTTGTACATTCCACTTTATATCCCCAGCACAAAATAATGTCATCTCTGCTTTTGTATATAGTTTGGCTCTGTTATTCTTTCATTGTAACAAAATTATCCTTTCCATATTCCATAATATACAGCAAGTCTTGGAGGAAGCTGGTTTAACTGGCTAAATTAACATCTTGGTATGAGTTTTAGAGCCATTTATCCAACTCAGTATTATTGCCTGGACATCCCAAAGGCTGCCCCAAATATAAGATGGCCAAGTATTGGTTCATACTTTTTGCATTTACTAAATTTCATGTAATGTGCTAATTGATTTTCATTGTTTCATTGAAAGAGCATGTTGAATCTGAAAAAAGAACTAGGTGTAGTGGGACTCCCTAGTTCTGTCTTGATTCCTACAGCTATGCAGTCCCAATTCTAGGGCTGGCATATTATTATCATAAACAATAAACTTTTAAAAAGATTTTTAGTAAAATACAGCTAACATGCAATATTATATTAGTTTTGAATAAGTAGCTGTCCACCCTACTTATTCAGCATTTATATACTTAAAGAAATGATCACCATGATAAGTCCAACAACTATCTGACACCATACCATGCTATCATAATATTGACTACATTCCCTAAGCTGTACATTACATCCCCATGACTTAACTTGTTTTATACCTGGAAATTTCAACCTCTCATTCCCCTTCAACTTTATCCCCCCTTTTAAAATTTTTGAATTACCCTTGACATTCAGTATTACTTTATATTAATTTCAGGGGTACAGCATAGAGGTTAGATATTTATATAATTTAACAAGTGATTCCCCTGACTAGTACCCACCTGGCACTTTACGTAGTTATTACCATATTATTGACTATATTCCTTATGCTATACTCCACATCCCCATGACTACTGTGTAACAACCAATTTGTACTTCTTAATCCCTTCCCCCTTTTTCACCCAACTCTCCAAACCCCCTCCCAATGGGCAACCTTCAAAATTTCTCAGTATCTGTGAATTTGTTTCTGTTTTATTTATTTATTTTTTCCTTTAGATTCCACATATAAGCAAAATCACATTGCGTCTGTCTTTCTCTGCCTGACATACTCCACTCAGTGCAACACCCTCCAGGTCAATCCATGCCACCACAAATGTCAAGAACCCATTCCCTTCCATGGCTGAATAACCCTCCGTTGTATATATGCACTACTTCTTCTTTATCTATTTATCCATTGACAGCCACCCAAGTTGCCTTCACATCTTGGCCATTGTAAACAATGCCCTAGTGACCATATGGATGCACATGTCCCTTTGAAGCAACATTTTGGGTTTCTTCAGATAAATACTCAGAAGTGGGATTACTGAGTCCTCCTTTGTTTCTTGTTATAGCCTTTGCTTTAAAGTCTTTTTGTGTCTGGTGTAAGTATTGCTACCTCAGCTCTTTGTTTCCATTTTCATGGAATATCTTTTTCCACCATTTTACTTTCAGTGTGTGTGTCTTTTAATCTAAAGTGTGTCTCTTGTAGGCAGGAGATGTAAGGATCTTGTTTTCTTATCCATTCAGCCACCCTCTCTTTTAATCGGAACATTTAGTCATGTACATTTAAAGTAATTGTTGATAGATATGTAATTATTCCCATTTTATTATTTATATTTTTTATCTTTTGTTTGTTTGTTTGTTTGTTTTTTGTTTTCATCTTAAAGAAGTCCCTCTAAGATTCTTTGTAATACTGGTTTGGTGGTGATGAATTCCTTTAGCTTTTTCTTGTTTGGGAATCTATTTGTCCTTCGATTCTAAATGATAGCTTTGCTGGGTACAGTAATCTTGGTTGTAGGACCGTGCTTTTCATCACTTTGAATATTTCGTGCCAATACTTTATGGCCTGCAAAGTTTCTGTTGAGAACTCAGCTGACACTCTTGTGGGAGCTCCCATGTAGGTAACTAACTGCTTTTCTCTTGCTGCTTTTAAGGTTCTTTCATTGGCTTTAAACTTTATCATTTCAATTATGATGTGTCTTGAGGTGGGCCTCTTTGGGTTCATCTTGTTTGGAACTGTATGTTCTTCCTGAGCTTGTATGTCTATTTCCTTCACCAGGTTAGGGAAATTTTCCATCATTATTTCTTCAAATAAGTTTTTAATTCCTTGTTTTTTCTCTTCTCCTTCTGGTACGCATATGATGTGAATATTAGTATGCCTGATGTTGTCCCAGAGGCCCCTTAAACTATCCTCTTTTTGTAATTCTTTTTTTCTTTTTTGCTCTTCTGATTGGGTGTTTTATGCTACCTTATCTTCCGAGTCGCTGATTTGATCCTCTGTTTCATATAATCTGTTGATTCTCTCCAATTTCTTCATTTCAATTATTGTATTGTTCACTTCTGACTGGTTGTTTTGTATGTTTTCTAGCTTCATTTTTACGTTTCCTGTCTCTTTGTTGAAGTTTTCCCTGAGATCATTGAGCATCTTTACAACCAGTGTTTTGAACTCCACATCTGATAGATTTCTCGTCTCCATTTTGTTTAGTTATTTCGTCAGGCATACTAATATTCACATCATAGGGGTACCAAAAGAGAAGAGAAAAAGCAAGGAATTGAAAACTTATTTGAAGTTTTGGAGTTTCGTTCTGTTCTTTTATTTGGGACATGTTTCTTTGTCTTCCCATTTTGGCTGCCTCCCTGTGTTGTTTCTGTGTATTAGGTAGAACTGCTGTGCCGTTTGGTCATAGCAGAGTGGCCTTATGTAGTAGGTGTCCTTTGGAGCCTAGTGACATATTCTCCTAGGTCACCTGATCCTCGTGCTCCAAGAGTGCCCTTTGTGTGGATTGTATGTGTCCTACTGTTGTACTTAAGCCTTGGTTGCTGTTTGCATGTCAGTGAAAGGTACTGGCCCTTAGGCTGATTGGTTGTGAGCATGGGCCATGACTGCAGTGGAAGAGCTGTTATGCAGGGGCTGATCCTACAGAGTAGGATTCACTTTCAAGGGCTTTGGTGCCTCCCCATTCTGCCCTTTGGGTGTGTCGTCCTTGGAAGTGGCCAGGTGATCCTTCAGCTCAGTCTGAAGCTGACCACTGGGCATGCCAACCCTGGGGCCTCCTGAGAGAGGCCATACTACAGGCCAAATTGAGCTTCAGCCTGTACCCTGCCCAGGACCACCTGGCATGAGCCACAATGCAATCTGCAGATGGCCACCATTCACGCTGGACTTGGAGGTAACTCAAGAGGTCATGCAGCGAACTGAGGCCGGCTTCTGCTATGGCCAGGCTTACGGTTGCTCAGCAAGTGGTACAGAAGAAGCTGAAGCCAGATGCTACTTGTTTGGGTTTTGTGAACATTTACGCAATTTTAGGAAAGTCTACAGCATGAGCCAAGACAGGCTATACAGAAAATTCACTGAAAGTGCCTGAAATTTTGGTGGTGTGGGGTCTCAGGGAATCACCGGAGGAGGGGGAATGTGAATGAACATGCTAGCTAGGTTAATGGAGACTCAAATATGGGAGTGTCTGCATCTGTACTCTGGGAATGGGCTCAACAACAACAATAACAAAAACAATGTATTTGCCAGCACTTTTGTCTGGGAGAAAGCAGCCACACCAACTCTTGCTCTGAAGCCAGACAACTCAGTTGCTCTCTGTATGTCCCTGGCACCTTTCAAAATTCTTCCCCGGCACTGGAGCCCAGAGTACGTGAGTCTGTCAGTGAGTAAGTCCATGCATGGACCCTTTAAGAGGAGTGCCTGGAACTCCAGTCGCTATCGTCTCACTCAGCCACAGTCTCCACTGGTTTTCACAGCCAGAAGATATGGGGACTTCTTTCTCTGGCTCTGGAACCCTTGGCTAGGGAGCCTGATGTGGAGCTGAGATCCCTTGTTCCTCTGGAGGGACATCTATAGCCAAGATATCCCTAGTGATTTTTAATAGTCACACATGGGTGTGAGATGGACGAGCTCTTTCTGTGTCTTTGCCCCACCTACCAGTCTTGAGGTGGCTTCTTTTGTATGTCCTTAGAGGTAGGACTTCAGTTCAGCTAGAATTCAGTGGAGTCTCAATGATGGTTGTTCTGTAGTTCAGTTGTAATTTTGATGTGGTTGTGAGAGGAGGCAAGCACAATGTTTACCTACTCTGCCATCTGGACTGGAAAAATATAAACGTTTTACTTTTAAGATGATGTGGTGGTTAATTTTATGTTTCTACTTGGCTAGTAATTTAATCAAACACAAATCTAGGTGTTGCTGTTAAGGTATTTTGTGGATGTGATTAACATCTACAATCAGTTGACCTTAAGTAAAGCAGCTTACCCTCAATAATGTTTGTGAGCTTCAGCCAATCATTTGAAGTACTTTAGAGCAAAAACTTGGGTTTTCCTTTTTAAAAAAGGAATTGTACTGCCAGACTATTCTATAGAAATTCTGCCTAAGTCTGCAGCCTGCAAACCTGCCCCACAGATTTCAGACTCAAGATGGCAACATCAATTCTTGCCTGGGTTTCCAGCCTGCTGGTCTGCCCTACAGATTTTGAATTTCCTAGCTCTCATAATTACGTGAGCCAAATCCTTAACATAAATCACATATTCTATTAATCTTTCTACAGAGAACCCTGATTGATACAGTTGGCTTTTAGTTTTACTTTAGCTGTTTAGTTCCAAGGATTTTGTCCCTAAGTAGGAGCATGAGGAGTGGAAATGGCAGAGATACTCCACCTGTTCCAAGGTGGCCATGGGAACCAATGATTGAAGTTTTGAATTGTGACAGTGGTCCGTGTACTTTTTGATTCCTGAATCTTCTCATTACTTTTATTATGTGACCTATCTCATTTCCTCCTGTTAGATCTAACTCTCCATTGGAAACGCAAATCCATTTTCATGTGTTCACTAAGTTACATATTTTCATGTGCTATTTGTAACAGTTGTCATTAGTTGAAGAAAGAATAAAATGACTTGAGATCTACTTAGATTTTATATAGAAAATAAGTATCTTTTTTATTTTTTTACATTTGTGTACTGCTTACATTCATAGAGTTCTAAATAATAGGTATTCAGTGTTCCAATTTCCATAAGTGACTTTTTTTTTTTTTTTTTTTTTTTTAATTTAGTGTTATATTTGCAAGGTGAAAGGTTTACAACCATCCCTGAAGAGCAACCATAGAGGCATTTTTTCCCTACTATGACTCCATCTCATTGCTACTTTCAGAATCAGGGAAAATATTTTGTACTTATTGAAGTACTGTGGGTAGTGATCCCTAAAAATGTTAGTCATTTTTCTCCAGTTAGTGCCTCACCAGGGAGGAAGTGGTGACAGTGTGGGGGAAAATTGACTATATGGATATTGTACTGATTAACATTACTGCAATAGGAGTAGACAACAGGAAGATAATTTTTAAATTACTAAATTAACTAAATGACAACCAATCAATTGAGTCATAATCTGTTCAAAGATAGCATATCCACTGATCTTCATAAATGATTCAGAATTCCTTGTCCATTATTGGTTTGTTGTTGATTTTACAGCATATTTCAGGGGCAAGTGGCATAAAGGAAAGCAAACAGTTCTGAGTTCTAATCCTGGCTCTTCCATGAGTTTTGGACACTGATTCCACATGCATTTTAGAAAATTATTATGGTGAATGACACATTTAAAGGTCTTAAAAATACAGTGATGTACCCAACTCTAATATTGAAAAGTAGAATTGAAGGGTTAAAACGTTTTAAAATTAGATCATAAAGTATAAGGTGTGATTCTGAACTTTCTTTTTTTTTTAAAAGATTTTATTGGGGAAAGGGAACAGGACTTCATTGGGGAACAGTGTATACTTCCAGGACTTTTTTCAAGTTATTGTCCTTTCAATCTTAGTTGTGGAGGGCACAGCTCAGCTCCAGGTCCAGTTGCTGTTACTAGTTGCAGGGGGCGCAGGGAGCCGAACTGGCAACCTTGTGGTTGAGAGGACTTGCTCTAACTAACTGAGCCTTTCAGGAGCTCAGCAGCAGCTCAGCTCAAGGTACCGTGTTCAATCTTAGTTGTAGGGGGCGCTGCCCACCATCCTTTGTGGGACTTGAGGAATTGAACTGGCAACCTTGTGGTTGAGAGCCCACTGGCCCATGTGGGAATCGAACCGGCAGCCTTCGGTGTTAGGAGCATGGAGCTCTAACCACCTGAGCGACCAGGCCGGCCCCTGATTCTGAACCTTACTCCCTGCTCTACTCATCATTTTCTGGAAAGAATGTATATTTTTTTAATTAAAAAAAATTGGGGTGACAACTGCCAGTAAAGTTACATAGGTTTCTGGGGTGACAACTGCCAGTAAAGTTACATAGGTTTCAGGTGTTTGTGTTTGTTGTTTTGTAAGTGGAGTCCTATGGCACAACAGAGCACATTCATCAGTAGAAGAGATACATTTCTTGCAATATGTTTATCCACCATTCCTTGTTAACCCATTCATGTAGACTATTTATGTTGTCCCATGAGCACAAAATTCTTGTGGACTTTTAGGATGCATACAAGTTCAGAGACTCAAGGCAATTCCAAGGAAGCATGTTACATCACCAACTGAGTAAGAGGGGGCACTGAAAGTGGGAGAGGGGGTACTGAAAGGGGGGCTATGCTTTCTGTTTGAACCAGAACTTGCTTCAAATGCAGAAAGAAGTCAATGGTGTTCTGTGAACACTAACAACAAAATGCTGCCCTATCTTTTCTTACTCGTGTTACTTTCCTACATTAGCCAACCACCTATGATATAAATGATATAGAGGAAAAGTGAAAGAGCAACCCATACAGCTTCATTCCTTTCAGTCCTTCCTTAATCACCAGTAAGCCTGAGGTAGAGAGTGTTGTAGGTTATGTGCAGATCAAGAACTGAATTTAAAAAAGTTCTACTGAATGATTAGAGCAAAATACATATGCACATAGGAACTCTCTCAGAATTTGGTATAATGGAGGTTGCAATAAGGACCAAATGAGATTTTGCAGCCAAAAATTGCTTCACCCCCTACCTAGCACAGAATGAGGTTCTCAAGAATGCTAAGTTAGTTTCCATCTCTCTGCTCTGATATTCTTGCTCCAGCAGAAGTACTTGTGATGATTTATGGCTCATGGTCATGCTTTAAACTTACCTTGTTTTGACTGAGCAGCATCTGTGTTTCAGAAAAGGTAATAGATCCCTGATGTCTTCTTTTTAAGCTATCAATTTTTATGTTAATGATTTTGAATATTCTGCTCAGTAGACATAGTTTACCTTTAACTGTCCGGGCATGCTTTGGATTAAGCAATGGATTAAGACAAACAGACTTACTTTAAACAATAAACTGGAATCCCACAACTTGAACTGACATTTACAACAAAGGGTAAATGAAATCCTCATTTAAACTCTAAAGGTCTTTTCTAATTTTCTTTCAATTAAAAGCATACCTGTTTTCCTGCATTGTATTCATAGGAAAAAATGAACCTTAGTATTATCAAGTCCGTTGAAATTCTTCAGAAAAAAATTTCTTTGTGTTATTGACTTTGGGGGTAATTTGTCCTTCAAACAGAGATTGAGTTAAAGAGGTTCCTTAGGAAAATGTGTGCCATTTTAGAATGTAACCTACTGCTTTGCTTTGCACTGGAAGCTCTGCACAGCCATATGTGGTAGGGTAAATTGAGAGGAGCCCAGCTGTGTTAACTTGCTTCATGAAGATCTAATGATATACCTGCTTTTTTGTTGAGAATGCTTTAGTTACCAAGAAAGAACACGATTGCGAGATGTAGGTACTCAATGTCTGTCAGCAGATGTGAATCTTTTCTAACAGGTACATAGCAGCAACCTTTTATATAGAAACCAGCAGCTCTTAAATTAAGAACAATAATATTTAGTTTATTTTTTCTATAGTCCAATTATTCTGTGATTCAAATGTTAACTCATCCTATCTTATTTTTAAGCTATAGTCAATAAAGAATCAAATTTCCCTACCATACTTAGGGCTTTGAAGGTTCTAACCTCATTTCATAGCTTGGACACCTTACTCAGAGTCCTTCTTAGGACCAGAAATCATGTTTTTGCCTTGTAAGTTGAATGATTTTGAAGGCAATATGTATATATTCCTGGTGTAAACAGGCACAATTTTTGAATAGAACTAGGTTGGAAGTAAATTTGGAGATTTGTCTAGGTTCAATTCAGATTTGCTTTCAGATTCAAAATTGACCCAATACATTCAATTTCAGAATCACTTTCTTTGTTTGCTGTGATGTAGATTAGACACTACATACCCTGAGATTTTCTTTTTCCTTTTTGAGTATGCAACTGACATTTTCCTGTTCATCTGAAGAATGAAGCAAACCTGATTAGATTTGTTCTCCATCTGGGAGCAGGAAATTAACTGTGAAAATGATTTGAATCTCTTACCTGGGGAGGGACTGTTACTGCCCTAAGTTCAATAGTTCAATTTGACAGCCTCGGCCAGATTTCTAAGACATAGTTGGGTTTAAAAAAGGGATGAAAATGAGGCTGCTTTAAATTTTATTAACTGAATTTTTATATCAGGCCAAATTCGGAGACTGTTAGATTGAAAAAAGTTGGCCTAGTAAACCTTTTAAATAGACATATATGACTAGTTTCAATGGAGAAGAAATAACAGGTTTTTGTGTATTGAGGGGAAGCCTTCAGAGCTGAGTTATTCCTTATAATTTATTTTCTTATATTTTACCCATAAGAACAGGCAGTGCACGCCAGAAGCTATGAATACATGTGTTCATAGTTTATTTTGGTAATCAAATAAAACAACACTTATTCTGACATATTTCTGTTGTGCAGAAAGATAAGTAGTCAAATATGTTAAAATATTTATATAAATAACTTTATTTTGAATTTTTATGTGCAAACAGATACTAATTTTAGAATTTTTTTCTTCTCAGATTATTTTCACATACCCATAATTAACATTGGTGATGACAATATTCCTTTGTGAAAACTTGTCACACCCTAACACACATATTTGTATTTATATATACCTTATTCTCTATATCGGTTTTTCTTTGTCTGAACCCCTTTGTCCCACACCCTGGGAATAAGATTCCTACTTTTTCCTTCATGCGCTCACACTCATACTGTTTTCTCCTCAAATCAAGTTCTTCGGTATCTGTCTAGCAGATAATAGTTAGTGAGGTTGTGGTAGCAAATGACTCTCAAGTTTCTGTCTTTTTTTTTTTTTAAGCTTTGTTTATTGCTGCTATTATATGTTCACTGGGGGTTAATTATAGTTCTATTTTATGCCATTTTCACTTAAATAGCCAAGCTGATGGGTCATTTTCTATCAGGATATTATCAAATTTTTGGCAGAGGCAAAAGGGCAGAAGTGCTTTTAAATTTTCTGCTTGGAAAATCACATACATTTTCCCTCATATTTAATAGACCAAGTCAAATCATGTGACCAAACCCAGTGTCTAATGGGCAGGGGATGTAATTCTCACCTAAAGATAGGTTTGACAGGAAGTGGTCTCAGATATTTGAAATAAATGCCAGTGAAACCACAAATAAAGTGCATTTTATATGACTCAGTATATATATGCAAACATAAGTGAGTATAAGAACATAGTAGGTGCTTAATAAATACTTGTTGAGTGAATAAGTGAATGAATATATTCATTGACAAAAATTATTATATGATATTGTTTGATATTTCTATTCTGTTACATTCTATTTCATTTTGTAAAGTGCTAACCATGACCCTCTAAATTTATTTCATGACCTGTAATTTAGAAGCAAGTGAAAGACTGTGAAAACAGTATTATTTTCAATCCTTGATTCTGATTTTCCCCCCATTAAAACATTATAAACATTTTTAAACTTCTTCTGTGTGCTAGATGTGTGTTAGCATTGGTGTTGTGAAATAATTAGTTTCATTACACATCTAAAAAGCCCAAGGTTTTTCAGATGTGTAATGAAACTCTATAGTTATTTCACAACACCTACGCAATTAATATAAAAGAAACATATGGAGATAGCTTCTATAACAAAGGTTTAAAAGCTGAGGGAGAACTGTAAAGCTTTCCCCAAGGAAGTGATGTTTAAACTAAGTCATGTTAATGCATAAGATTTTGAAACATAAGAAAGAACTGCATAAAAAAATTCTCAAAGACATACAAGTTTATGGTGAGTATGAAGAAGGCCAAGTGTTCTAAGAGAAGAGTGGTCAGAAATATTGATGGAAAGTTACCAACACATACATAACCGACTATTTTTATGTCCTAGATGTGTCAGTAATTCTACCTTTTTAAAAAGGCAAGGGAAAGGAGAGCAGGAAAGTTTCGTAAAACTTTTAAATCCAAATCGGATTTAAGATTAACAAATTCCCTCACATTATATCACATATTTATTAGATGAGCTTTTTGTGTCTTCCAAGTGTACTGGGCTGATTTTTCCTCTTTTTAAAAATTACTCCCATTTGACAATTGCCATGTACCAATTACATAGCTGTAAAATAAATTTGTCTCAATTTCCTTATCTATAAAAATAAATTCAGAATACTTAACTGCTATGTCATTTAGGAAATAATTTGGAAGCATGTAACAACAACAACAGAAAAAGCTTAATGTTTTAATCACATAAGAACTGAAAGGATAATCCAGAGCAGATAGAGTGGCCCAAGAATGTAGAGGTCAAGATCACTGTGTTCCTGTGGTTTTCCCTCATGTTATAGATAACTGCTAGGCCTTCAGTTAAAACATCCATATATCAGGCAGGAAGAAGGAGAAAGAGGCAATGAAAAATAGCCAAGCCTAGAGAAGCAATCCAAACTTTTCCAGAAATCCCCAACAGACTTAGACTCACATCTTAATGGCCATAGGTCATATTCATATTATATGGGCACTTTTAGCTGCAGAGGAGTCTGGGAAAATATTTTAAACTATGATTCTGCTACCTTGAATAAAGTTTGATTTCCTGATAATAAAGATGGGGAAAATGTTAACTTCCACATCCTGTCTCAGTATTTTGGAGGAAATCAAATGACAGTATAGGTACAGAGTTGAGTAATTTCAAATAAACATGAGCAAATAAAATATTATTTAGAAAAAGAAACACACAAACTTAAGCTTGGCTAACAAGTTGTTTCTGATATAAAAAATGCTTGAAAATTCCAACAGGCAACACAATCATTCATACACATAGGTCGTGCATTAATGTATACAGTATGTAAACATTTAATGTATATATGCCTTCATATATTATTTACAGATAATTTATACACAGTCATTCATACTTAGTTTATAACTAAGTTTCACACATGTTTATTTAGATGTACCCATGTATAATTATATATATATATATATATATATATATATATATATATACACACACACAATAAAATAACTGTGAAAAATCAGATACTGTTTTTCTTTTAATTTTATACTATTAAGGACTCAAGTTTTTCTACAATGTGATATTATTATTTTACAACTTCTCACCAAAGCCCTTAACAATTATATGGCAATTTTATATTTTCCAAGGTGAATTTCTAACTGAAAACTTGGCATATACAGATTAATCAGGGAAATGTATATATGCATTCACCACAAAATTCACAATTTGCAAAGCTCACAGAGTTCTGAAAATTTGAGTGGAGTTTAGGAGTTGGCTCTGATGGACAGAGAAAACAACACTAAAGGGAGGCATGATAATTCTCAGGTATATAGAGGCATGTTATATAGTTAAATAAAAATTATTCTATTAGTTAATAAGGACAGACAGAACATGGTATAATGTATTGAGGCTGTAGCAAAGAGTGTTTTATTAAATAATACGGAGAAAGGTGACGGAAACTTCCAGAAAGATGTCTTATTACACCTAATGGAAATATTCAAGGAACAACAGCACTAATATTTTAAAGTCTGTCTTTCTGACATAGCAGAAGAGCTAATTTATCTTTAGCCTCCCTGTACTTCTGGACATTTTATTTCAGTTTTTTTGCATTGCTATTATTTACTAGAACAATTAGCTGGAAACTTTATATTATTACACTGTAATTAAAGCAAGATAATATGCATGAAGACCCTTCCTAACCTACAAAATACTATAACAAAAGTGTAAGCAAATGCAATGACATATTACGATGATTGTACTAAAAATCCCGGGCTGGTTCAGTACTGTAGAGAGGTGGTCTTCTAAGTGTAGCTGCGGATTCCTGGGGGTCCTGAGACTATTTCAGTGGCATTATGGGGTCAAAAACTTTTCACAATACTATAGAGACATTATTTTCCTTTTTTCTTTTTATTTTATTTTATTTATTATGTCGACACTTACACTGATGGTGCAAAACAATAGTGGAGACAACTGCTGGCACTTTAGCACTCCTCAAGGCAGTGGCATCAAACTGTCCTAGAAGTCACTGTATTTTTCACTACCATATACTTGCAATAAAATAAAAAAGTCAAATAAATCAGTTTCACTTAGGAATTTCCTTTATAAAGCAGTAAATATTATAAAGTTTATTAAATACTGACACTTGAGTACATGTCTTTTAAATATTGTGTATGATAAAATTGGGGGAGGAGGGTGTCTCCTACAACATTTCTGCTGCCACGCCAAAGTTCCCAGTTTGTCTTGAGGAAAAACACTGTGCTGTGAGCTAAACTAGCTTCTTTTTTAATTGAAATTCATCTTTTCCTGAAAGAAAAACTGACAAAACTATGATATTGAGACTTACGGTTGACAGTTTCCCAAAAAAGAATGAAGTGAGACTATGACTTCCAGGAAAATCACTTATAATATCTTCCAGTGGATGTATTTGAGCTTTAAAGTGAAAATAAGAATTTTTTAAAAAACTTGTATTTGCCACCATGAGCTTGACTGCTTTCCAGTTCTTACTGACTTTTCGGATAAGATCAGGAGTGATTTTAATGAATGATTTTGTTGATTCTGCATAATGAAATGACAATGTTTGGAAGCTCTGTATAACTCAGTGAAACAATATTTTACAAATGACCGATGCAATGAGTAAAAGATCCATTTAACCTGTAAGATGGACTGAATATTTTAATATAACAGTACAAAAAGGTCATCGATATGGTTTCTTAAAGAATAGGTGCCAGGTTGGGTCTGAAACTATCACTTGTCACGTTTTGGTGAAGAATGAAAGAAAAATATCTACAATCATCTAAAAAGGTTATTAAAATATTTCTTCCACTACTTAGCTGTGTATGGCCAGGTTTCCTTCATATACTTCAACCAAAACAATAGATGGCAACAGAATGAATCCAAAAACAAATGGGAGGCTCCAGCTGTCTTTATTAAGGCAGATTTGCAAAACAATTCAATTATCTTTGTTACATTTGTTTTGGAAAATGTACGTATTGTTCTTAAATAACATGAACATCTCATGGGTTTATTACTGTTGTTGGTAAGTAGCTTAACACATAAAAAGTTAAAAATACTCCTATTTTAATTTCAAATACGGTCAACATCAATTGATGTTATCACATAAATAAATGCTCATTGGAGTATTCAGTAATTTTTAAGGCCTTCAAGTAGTCCTGAGACCAAATGCTTGTGAACCACTGCTCCAAAGAAAACGTTAACATTATATCATTATTTAATATTTAGACTTTGATCCATTTGTTACTTTTGTTTTCTTCCTTTTGTCCCATACTTTGGTTTATTCTCCAACATTTTCACCATTCAGATGAGAAGACTGTCTCCTTAAGCTTCCTGTTCTTTTTAAATCATGAAGATCCCCAAGGCCATTGTATTTCTTACTGTTTCACATTAGGTTCGTGTTTCTTTTGTTCCAGAATTGCGTGGTAAGCCAGAAACCACATGCCACGATATGCTGGTAAACCCACTCTGGGGAAAACAACAAAAGGCCCTGATTCGCAGCCCTTGCTGATGCCTTAAGCTACCAACTTGACATGACTCTACACAGACCTGGTGCTGGGAAGAGATGCACACAGTCGGCTCTCCTCAGTGGTAGCAACTGGCTCCAGCACACCCTTGGCCCGTGTCTGTGTTAGTGGTAAGTGATTTCTGTCTTTCATGGTTAAGAAAACATAATTCCATATTTTTCCTATTTTCATCCAGAACTTATCTGTGGTCATGGTGCTGACATCTCTGTCAAAAATTAGAGCCTGTTTTTTGTTTTATTTTTCACACCTCTCTTTATCTAGCAGTCAGCCATTTAGACGGACCCTGTGTGTGTGGAGACACCTGGCATTACACAAAGCTGTAAATATAGCAAATGTCTCTGCCAATTCACATAATGCACTTTGAATTTTAAAAATGACTGTTATCTGCGTTAGTTATTAGTGACAACTTTACAGAGGAATAGTTTGCCTTGCAATTCGAAGTATAATTTTTTGACTGCCACTTCCACATCCCCTGGGAGCTTGTTAGAAATGCAGAATCTCAGGCCTCACCCGACTTCATTAAAATCTGCATTTTAACAATATTTCCAGATGATTCTTGTGGACCGAAGTTTGTGAGCATTGATTTAGGGTAATTTGAGCCTTAGTGATCTCAGCTTTCTGCCTTATATTGGCAAATGCTTACTATATAAATACAGCCCTCATAAAATGTCAAAATATTCCATCTGCCTTGTTTCTTAGTTTGTCCTTAATGTTATTTTCCCCTAGTTAATTGAAATTAAGTCTCTTTTCAAATGCTGGAATGTTTCTATGTATTATCATAATTCATTTCCTTTAAAACACTGTCTATTCTCTTTTGAAGCGTCAGATTCATCACTTCAGTTCCTGGTAGATTTCTGCCTCCTTGAAATTATTGATGTATAAATTCTTTGCTCAGTGGAATGATCAGTCAGAGTTGGTACATACTTTCCGTCTCTTGATTTGGAGATTCACGTTTATGTGTTACTAAGTTAGTAAAGTGTTAGAGTGCTGTGCCTCTGAATTCTGTGAATTGTCCCCAACCCGTTGGCTATAAAGGCTAACATAATTTACTGTCATATACTTCAAGAGCTTGACAGAGAAATTGGACACTTTTTGAAAGAAGAATGCATATAAAGTGTATTAACTCATTTATAGGAGTTGAAACAAGTCCCTCTAAGGCAACTGATCTCAGTCTGACTGCACTTTAGAATTATCCAGAAGCTTTTAAGAAACCGTAGGACTGGATATCCTCCCCAGAGACTCTGGTTTAGTTCATGTAGTGTTATTTCCATGTGTCAGTATTTTAAAGACTTCTCCACATGGTGCAAACGAGGGACTGAATGGCTCCACAGAGTGGCAAAGCCAGAAATAAACATGCGCCTTGTGGGGTTCCCTACTGACAGCATTCTCTTCCCTTAAGGGGTCTACTCATCCCATGCCCTAGTACAGTGATTAAATTTGTCAGCTGGGTCCATCAAGTTTAATTACAAATCTTTAAGAATTACTGAAATGTTTGCTTTTAACCTACCTTTATGAAGACAGCAAAAAGACCAGGCAAAGACCAGGAGGTTAGACTATGAGATAAATCATACAAAGTTTAATAAATAGCTAATTTAAAGATAAATTTATATGCATCAAGCTCAAAGGAATGTAAGAATAAAATATATATGGCAGTTTCCTCAAACCTGTTCTCCAAGTAGCACAGAATGTAAATACACAACCTCAGTTGACCCTAAAGACATAAACACAAACTATCCCAGTACAATAACCTGCAGTTGTTTGAAGTTTTATATTTTCTTAAAATTTCATATCAGCTTTGCATTCATTTCATGAATATATATGTATATATTCATATATATGTATACATATATGTATATATTTTAATTAAAGTTTATCGGGGTGACAATGGTTAGCAAAGTTATATAGCTTTCATGTTTATAATTCTGTAAGGTATCATCTATATATCACATTGTGTATTCACCACCCAGAGTCAATTCTCCTTCCTTTCCATTACCATATATTTGATCCCATTTACTCTCATCTACCGTCCCTCCCCCTTATCCTCTGGTAACCACTAAACTATTGTCTATGTCTATCAGTTTTGTTTCTTTGTTTGTCTTGTTCATTTGTTGCTTTCAGTTTTATATCCCACGTGTCAGTGAAATCATATGGTTCTCGACATTTTCTGTCTGACTTACTTCACTTAGGATAATAATCTCAAGATCCATCCATGTTGTTGCAAATGGCACTATTTCATATTTTCTTATGGCAGAATCAACAGTAAGGAAATTGAATCAGTCATCCAAAACCTCCCCAAAAGCAAAAGTCCGGGACCAGATGGCTTCACTAGTGAATTATACCAAGCATTCAAAGAAGACCCAATATCTGTCCTAGTCAAACTCTTCCAAAAAATTGAAGAAGAGACAATACTCTAACTCATTTTATGAGGCCAACATTACCAAAACCTGGTAAGAATAACACAAAAAAAGAAAATTAAGACCAATATCTCTGATGAATACTGATGCAAAATTCCTAAATAAAATTCTAGCAAATTTAATACAACAAGGCATTAAAAAGATTATACATCACGACCAAGTGAGGTTCATCCCCAGGGCACTAGGATGGTTGAACATCCACAAATCCATCAATGTGATACACCACATAAACAAAATAAAGGACAAAAATCATATGATTATATCAATAGATGCAGAAAAAGCATTTGACAAGATACAGCATCCATTTATGATTAAAACACTTAATAAAATGGGTACAGAAGGAAAATACCTTAACATAATACAGGCCATCTATGACAAACCCTCAGCTAATATCATAATTAACAGTGAAAACCTGAAGCCCTTCTCTCTATGTTCAGGAACAAGACAGGGCTGTCCCCTATCACTAATGCTTTTCAGCATAGTATTGGAGGTCCTAGCTAGAGCAATCAGGCCAGAGAAAGAAACAAAAGACATCCAAATTGGGAATGAAGAAGTTAAATTGTTACTTTTTGCAGATGACATGATGCTACATATAGAAAACCCTAAAGACTCCACCAAAAAGCTATTAGAAACAATACATAAATACAGTAAAGTTGCCAGCTACAAAATCAACATACAAAAATCTGTTGCATTCCTATATACTACCGTGTTTTCCCGAAAATAAGACCTAGCCGGACCATAAGCTCTAATGCGTCTTCTGGAGCAAAAATTAATATAAGACCCGGTCTTATATTATAGTAAAATAAGACCGGGTCTTATCTAACATAATATAAGACCGGGACTTACATTAATTTTTGCTCCAAAAGACGCATTAGAGCTGATGGTCTGGCTAGGTATTGTTTTCGGGGAAACACGGTAACAATGAAATCTTAGAAAAAGAAATAAAAAAACAATTCCTTTTGCAAGTGCAACAAAAAGAATAAAATACATAGTAATAAACTTAACCCAGGATGTGAAAGACCTATACACTGAAAACTGTAAGACATATTTAAAAGAAATTGAAGAAGTCACAAATGGAAAGACATTCTGTATTCATGGATTGGAAGAATCAACATAGTCATAAATATATTTCAATCTAAAGGACAAAATGAACAAAATAGAAGCAAACTCATAGATACCATGTTTCCTAGAAAGTAAGACCGGGTCATATTAATTTTTGCTCGAAAAGATGCATTTGGGCTTACGTTCAGGGGATGTCATCCTGAAAAACCATGCTAAAGCTTATTTTCTGGTTAGGTCTTATTTTCAGGGAAATATGGTACAGAGAACATTTTGGTGATTGCCAGATGGGAGGGGTTAAGGCGGTGTGTGAAAAAAGGGAGGGATTAAGAAGTACAAAGTGGTTGTTATACAGTAGTCATGGGGATGCAGGGTATAAGCATAGGGAGGAATGTGGTCAATAATATTGTAATAGCTACGTATGGTATTAGATGGGTACTGGATTTATCAAGGTGATAGATGTGAGAGGAGTTGGGGGGCAGAGTGAAAAAGGTGAAGGGATTAAGAAGTATGAATTAGTCGTTACAAAATAGTCATTTGGATGTAAAGTGAAGCACAAGGAATATAGTCAATAATATAGTAATAACTGTGTATAATGCCAGGTGGATACTTGATTAGTAAAGGGGATCACTTCTTAAATTATATAAATGTCTAACCACTATGCTGTACACCTGAAATTAATATAAAATAATATTGAATGTCAACTGTAAATTGAAAAATTTAAAAAGGAGTGAAAAGTTGAAGGGGAATAAGAGTTTCCCATTTCCAGGTATAAAATAAGTTGTGAGGATCTAATATACAACATAGGGAATATCGTCAATAATATTGTGATAGCATTGTATGATGTTGGATGGTTGCTGGCCTTATGGTGATCACTTCTTTAGGTGTGTAATAATATATTTAATATATAGTGAAATATATCCTACTTATTAGTACATAATTCAAAATATAATGGATACTTTAATGTTAATATGTTTAAAATTTCATCAGAATACTTTTCATCATTAACATCCTCAGGTTAAATCAGAGGGATAATAGATTAAGTTTTTCAGTTCAATGTCCTGTATCATTATATACTTGTTAATACTACAAACATTTAGAGGGTATTAGTCTGCTCAGACTGTCATAACAAAAGACCACAGCCTGGACTGGATGACTTAAGCAGCAGAAATCTGTATTGTCACAGTTCTGGATGCTGGAAGCTCAAGATCAGGGTGCCAGCCTGGTTAGTGTCTGGTGAGAGTTCTCCCCTTGAATTGCCAATGGCCTGCCACCTTCTCTCTGTGCTACATGGCCTTTCCTTGGTGAATGTGCCCAGACAGACAGCAGAGAGCTCTCTGGCGTCTCTCTTATAAAGTCAGTAGTCTTATCACATTGGGGCTCCACCCTTAGGCCATTATTTAACCTTAATTACTTTCTTAGAGGTCCCATCTCCAAATATAGCCACACTAGAGGTTCAGGCTTCAACAAATGAATTTGGAGAGGACGCAAACAAGAGGTTCTCAATTTATCACACACCGCTCTTTTCTTACACAGCATTTACAATATGTTAGAAATATTGTTGTTGAGTGTGGATTGTAGGAAATCTTCTGGAATATCAATCATTCAACCACACCTGGAGAGTCAGGAACTAAAAGAGTATTTCAGGACCTCCACACTATCATCTTCCCCCAATAATCACAATTGGGAGAGGAATGAGCATTTTTTTGTTTTGTTCCTTTTTCTGCCTCCCCCCACTCTGGTTCAAGCTGTTGTTTCTCTGTCTAGTTGTATAGGACACAGCTCTCTGACCCATGCTGGTGTTATGAGCCTTGTGCTCCCCCCAGCTGAAGCCGTGGGTCATCAGCAGCTCTCGCCGGCTGCTGGCCGCTCACCATGGCTGCCGGCCACTCACGCTGGCTGCTGGCCACTCACGGCAGCACACAGCAGCCCACGGCATCCGAGGGCAGCTCACGCCAATCTCCAGGTGCTCACGGTAGCCCAGCTCTAGAGAGAGCTGTTGTTCACAATCTTAGCTGTAGAGGGCGCAGCTCACTGGCCCATGTGGGAATCAAACCAGTGACCTCGGCGTTAAGATCCTGGAACTCCAACCACCTTAGTCACCGGGCCGGCCCGGAATAAGAATTTTAAACCAGAAATTGTCTTTGCCTTTTGTTCTTGGTTACTGTTCTGGCCTTGAGGCAAAGTGCTTTTTTCTTAAAAATAGTAAGTGATTAATAACAATTATAAATGATTAATAAAGGATTTTCAAATTCAAAGGCAACCCAACTTCCACTTATAAAATGTACAGTTCCATGGGGCTCTAAGTTAAGCTGACAATTGTAGGCACAACTGAAGTTCCTGGTTCATTTGGTGAGAAGGACGGTGTTGATTCAGGCCGTGTGCACGTCCATGTTTCCCCACCCCCACCCTCAGCTCTTTAAATACCAAGCTCCCCCAGGAAAAACTCACTTCTTTTGCAGGTACAGTACTGCCACTTATTTCACGGCCAAACACTTCTCAAAATGTCTTCACAGATATAATTTTTATAAACAGACAAGAGAAAAATTCTGAGCCGTCCTAAATTAAATTGCAGCAGGCAGGAGATTGGGAGGAAGAGATAAGAGGTTACTCCGTTAACAGCCACAGGCGGAAACCAACAAAGGACGCTCACATTCTAAATGTATGTTAAAACTTTGAATCACCTTTCAGGTGGCTATCTAAAATTAGCCAACCACCATCCTGCTTATGCATGAAATTTCTTTGGACTGCTGCCCACAAACAATCCAGAAGCAGGAAATAGTTCTTCCTTTCAAACTATGTGCTTATCCTGGATTTGACCTCACTTCACCTGTTCCTGCCCTCCTTATCTACAGCCAATGTAATTCTTTCAAAACAACTTCCATCTTTCTTCCCCAAACTCATTGTATAAAAGAGCCCTGTCAGCTCCAGGATGGTGGACATGTTGGTCTTTTCCATCAAGCCACGCTGGTGGTGCTTTACACTGTATGTCCTGAGACCTGGTCCTATTTCTGGCTAGCATATTGCTCAATAAACCTTTTCTTTCAGAAAAGCTTTCAGCTGCAAAGATTTTTCTTTAACAAAACGAAAATGGCCAAATGCACCATGTTTTAACCAACTATAAGGAAATCTTGAGATTGTTGACCTCATACAAACATAAAATGCCCATAATATTATTTGCAGGGTGTATTCAGTAATTTTTCTTGCACATGTATAGGGACAAAAGAAATCAAAATATTTTGTTTTCTCATGTCTTCTAGTCATGTAAATCGGTTAGAAAGATATGTCAGGTTTATCATGACTTAAAGGAATATCAGGTACTTTCTTAGACTAAGAGACATAAAGAGGGAGGGAATTCAATCTTACCTCTTTTGGGCATTGGTGGATCCAGCAGCCAAGAGTTACTAAGGCGATGCCCCTGCTTGGTCCTTTAGGGAAGGTCTCCTCACAATCTGGTTTGCAACTGTTGGCTGGTTCGTAGATATGTTTCTTGTGTATGGACAAATACAAATATGTTTCTTGGGTGTGGTTGTTGCAAATAATGGAAGAAATTTCCCTCCTCTCTTTTTTCTTATAGCCTGGCCTGTCCTTTAGAAAAACTTTGAAAGTACTGTCTCCTCTCTTTAAAATGTACATAATCCTTTAGAAAACTCCATTGGCCATTTGTCAACTTGAAGACCCAGGAATGTCTCCTTCAAGGATCTAGGTATCTTTGAAATGTATGCATCAAAGGGGACAGCATCCCTATTCCACAGTTTCTGTGGGAGGGTAGGAGCCTGACTTTGGTGGGTGCCTTGCTCTGCGTTGCAAAACTACCTCCTGTAATAAAGATATGAGAAGTTTGGTTTTCCTCTGGGTAAAGCCAATTAACACAGGTGTCACCACAATTACCGTATGCAGTTAGGATGAATTATGTGTGACAAATGGTGCTGTCAAGTCCTCTTACTTGAGGACTAGTTATTCTTGATCTTGAAAACATGTATGTAATTGTTTTATCGGCTTGGCTGTACAAAAGGGAGAGATTTCTATCCGTCTTTGCACTCTTGTAGCAGATTGCCTGTGATTCACATCGCATTCTGGTTTAATGCTTATTCAATAAGAAAGTATTTTTCTTTTTTCTACTACCTTTGTGGAGAGGATTTCTGGGATAGGAGAAAATTTTGCTTTTAATTCTATTTCCCCAGCACTGGTTCTCCAGAAATCTTTTTCCTATACTTGTTGATGCCAGACTGGTCACTTTCTTGTCAATAATAACTATTTAGTGTTCTGTCTGAAATTGCTCAAATTCTGTCTTAAAAGTTACCATTTTCTCATCTGTATTTCATTCCTCTTGCCATATCGACTTCTTTTTGCTACTAGAAAACTTGTGCAAATATAGAGACTTTAAGAGGCTCTACTTTCAATGGAAATGTGTGTTGCAAGTGCCATCTATGAAATCCCATCTTCTCTATATTCCTTATTTAGGAGGTATTTTTAAACCTCCTTAATTTTAGGTAGAAAAATAATAACTTCTAAAGTTCTCTGATTTTAGTTTTAAGGGGTAAATGTTAATTGCTAATCTTGGCTTGAATTTTAACTAAGATTGCTGACCTTTACTCTATTAATATTAACACTGATAGGATCAATTTAACTTACTAACAAATGGAAGGAAAGTACAGGCATTCCAAATAAGAGTCATGGTCGATAGAATATGGATTTACAGGAATCTAGGATAATCTAAGTCACAGCCCTTTTTACATCCAAAAATCCTTCCTTCTAAACAGACTTTCAGTTGTAGTTTTCAGACAAAGTAGGTACATTTTCAAAAAAATGTCTATTAAAATAGATTCCAAAGCTATTATTACTGAGACCCAGTCATAGAAAATACATTATAAAGTGATTCAGAGCTTAAGAGGAAAGGGGATAGTTAACTTGAGCCAAAGGAGCTCACTGCCGCACATGAAACAGCATTTTGAAAGTCATTTCCACATAAATTAAGACCTTGCTTCTCCACTACTGCCTGTTAAAATTTTGAAACATGCAGCAGAAGAGAAATGGGAGTCTGATTATGTCCTTGGACTGTCTGTTAGAGCAAGTAGTCCATCTTATTTCCATGTGATGGTCATTAAAGTCAGCTCAAGTAAAAGGATTTTCTCTACCTCTGTGATCACTGGTGTAAAATCATCAGCTTGGGGAAAACAAGTAGTTGTCTGTGTTAAATACCTTGGCCAAGCACAAAACAAATCTTTGTCAAAAGCTCAAAAGCACTAATCAGCCCTGCAGCATGTCTGACTTTAATAAACATGACAATTCATTTAAATTCCATTTAATGGGCATTTTATTAAGCATTTACTGTATGCCTTTGCCAAGTGCTCTGAAAACTATAAAGGAAGTAAATATAGTTCCTATTCTTAAAAGAATGCAATATTCAATCAATTGGAATAAACTGAGCAAAAGTCCAGAAATAATTTTCCAATCTTTCTTGGTGTATAAAGTGGTGATTTACATTATCTCTTCCGGGCTGGGTGAGCTATAAATGGCTTAACATTTGTGTAATGGCTTTCCTTTTGTTCCTTCTGTTGTCCCAAGTAATTGCTTGTCTATTGCATTTTATGGCTCTCTGATGAGTATCTCCCTCCTTTATGAAAAGTATAAGTGATCTGTTTTTGTTTTTGTTTTCTAAAGCATAAAACTGAAGTTGATTCCTGAAAGGTGAGGACAGTATCACAACCCTGGGATACCGGAGAGAAGAAAAGTTAAAGATAGAAGCAAGAAATATCTACTCCTATCTCTTTTGTTCTGTTCATTAAGGGAAAAGAAGGCTGTAGAGATGGAGATGAACCCAGCAAGTTAAGGAAGCTCTTCTATAAAATGTTTTAACTTTGAGTGGGGCTCTCAATTAGCCATGACATGTTCCCTTTCTAGATCAGGCTTACCACTAATGGCTACCATGCAGTCATAAAATAACTTGATTCTTTGAGCCAATCAAACGGCCTCTTCAATAGGTTATTCAAGGATCTACGGAGCCACAGCTACTGGGTGAATAAATGGGTCTTGACACTAACTTGTTAGTGTCTTCATTAAATATATGTGAATAGAGTAATGACAAATGTAGAAGAAAAATTGTACCAGATTTGTTACATAAGAAAGGAAAACTTTACTCAAAGCTATTGCAATAAAGGAGGGAGATTGACCTCAATTCCTCTGAAACAGAAGATGGGAGGATTTTTAAATGCTAGGATTTTTAAATGGGGATTGGGGGGTGGGCGGGGAGGTTGGTGAATGTGATTAAGCTCTATGTGTTCATTAATTGTTGCTTATTGAAGTTAGACGCCTACTGTCTCACAGGGACTGGAAGAGATGGACCCTGTGTTCTTCCATGGTTACATTTCAAAGGGATGACTCTCAGGTCCTTGAGATAGACATATGTGGGTTATAGAATATTTATGTTTCAAAGGGGCAGAGAAATAATCTACAATTGCAAATTTTCTAAATTAAATGTTCTAATAAAAGTTGGGTCAGGGACCTATGGTAAAGACAATTCCTGTCTAAAATTCAGTCAAGCTGAGAGGAATATTAAGGCCACTTTGATGACACACAAGTATGAAATACGGCTAAGATTTTTTTCTCTTTTTCTCCTTTTCTTCCTCTCTCTCTTTTTCTCTTCTTTTCTTTGCTTCCTATGTTCTTCTCTCCCTCTTTGTCTGTGTAAATATCATACACGCATTCTCTCTCTGTGTCTCTCTGTTTCTCCTTCTTTCTTTTCTTTTCCTTTCTTTCTTCCAGCCTGTCTTCCTTCCTTTCTTTCCAGTCATGAAACCACAGTAATGTACGTTAGTATATTAACCTTTTTTTAACTTGTATGATCTGATAATGATCATTAACAACAAGAGCAAATAATCGTAATAATCATACATATAGCAATAGTCAGAATGTGATAAAATATAGTAATACTTGATTAGAGTGTGATAAAATATTTTTATCACAATACAAAATATAATTGATTTGCCATTCATGAGATACTTGAAATGTTTTGTGGAATATAAACAAAATCACCATTACCTGCATAATTTTTAAATATCCTAAACCAATTTTAGTTATTTTATAATATGAATGGTTTTGGATTAGCATGTACAGAATATATATATATATATATATATATATATATATATATATATATGTATGTATATATATATATATATATATATATATGTATATATATATATATATATATATATATATATATATGTAATTTGAAAGCTACTGTAAGCTATTGTTATGGAAATAGATCTGTTTTCCTAAATATATTGAATATTTGACATTTTCTTTATTAGTGTTAATATGAAAGACAAATATATTTAAACTATAAAAATTGTGATTGACATTCCAAAAATAGCTTTAATGTCAAAGAAACTATTTCAATAAATTGTATTACAAGATGTCTATCATACACCCTATAGGGATCAGAATAAATCACCCCAAGATATGCTTTTCTGATGTGCAGATAATTTTGAACTAAAGGCAATCAAGACCACGCAGGCTCAAGAGAAACTTCTGCTCCTTACCTACCTAGAAAAATTTAAATTAGTTGTCTTGCCCATAATAAGGGATTATCAGAGGTGAACTTTTGTGGTCTATCTATATGGCAGGGCAAACTACTAATTACTAAACACCTACTGTTTTTATGTGGGGTTCCCATGCATACATATGTAACTAAATTTGGTTATTTTCTCATGTAAATCTTTCTCATATAGATTTAATTATTAGACCAGCCTAAACACCATTGAAGGGTAGAGGAAACTTTCTTCCTCCCCTACGATGCTGGCTCCAATTAATTTTATTGTGTGACTTGCTCATTCAAATTCAGGTACACATTCTTAAAGAAAGTGATTTTTCCACGTAAAATAGTTTCTAGCCTCTATCTCCATAATCAAAAAATTTAATAATCCATAATCAGCCAAGACCTGGATGATTGTTAACCACTTTACTTTCTAAGGCTGGCAAAGGTAAGCTGATTACATATGATTCTCTGTTGGTCCTTACAGAGCCAGTACTAGGTTATTTGTTGCCTATTAGTAAAATTTTAATCAGGAGGAATCCAAACACAGAAATGCTATGGTCAAAAGCCAGGTAAAGAATTTTACTTATAAAAGCTGAGAAAAAAAACATAATAAAAAAATAAATCACAGTTTCTCAAGGAAAAAAATAGTCAAAGCTATGGAGTAAGTAGAACTTCCAGTGTAACAAAGCCTAAGCTTAGCAGGCCAGAATTCACTTTGGTAATCTATTAGGTTGGTGCAAAAGTCATTGCGGTTTAGAAGGTTAAAAATAAATTACAAAAACTGCAATTACTTTTACACCAATCTAATATTAGCTGACAGAACTAGGCATGGGCCTGTCTTCTGGATCTCGACCAATTCCTTCTTAAAATGGCCAGTACCTTGGGCCAAAGCTGAGAGCAATGAAATGCAGCTTTGTTTTATCAAAAATGACATTAGGGAAGACTGTCACATCCCAATTTCATCTTTCAGATGGATATTTAGGAGACAAAATGATACGGTGTATAAGAACACAGGCTTTGGAGACAGACTGCCTGAGTATGAATTTTAGCCCTACTACATACTAACTTCATGAGCTGGGCAAGTTACTTAACCTCAGTTTCCTAAACTCTTAAAATGGACATAGAAGTACCCACAGGACAGGGTTTATATGAAGACTAAGTGAAGTAATAAAAGGATATCACATTGGAAATCTCACTTTAAGCACCAATAGGGAAAAAAGATGCTGAAGTGATTCTGAAAAATAAAGCATTCTGTAGAAACTTCAAAGTAAGTTACATAAAACATAACATATGTATAAAAGAGGCAGATTATTGGAGATTGACATGTTTGTGAGCTGAATTTTCTTAAAAAGAGCAGCTACTGTCCTTTATCTGCCCTTCACCGCCATACCAAGTTGTAGGAGTGTGGATGCTTCTACATTTCCCTCAGGTCAGGGGAGAGGGCTTCGATGATCACATTAAGAGAGCTTAATATGTCATCTAACTTGGTAGATACGGTAAACTGACATCTTATTCCTACCCTAGAAATCTGGTGAACTTGGCTGTGAGAGTGAAGCCAAATTGAACTCCTTGGCTTTGTCCTGCATTCTGCACTCCTGACATTCGTTCTAGAAATAAATGCATGGGTACTTTCTGTGGACTTGATGTGTTTTGAGAGATGTGTCCAAAGGGGCTGCTTGGAGGACCATCAGGCCTCAACATGGGAGAAGCTGAATGTGGACTATAGTGTTTCTAGGAGCTAAGGAGAGAGGAAGTGATCTTAGAGAGTCCATTTTCCTGGAGACTGTGAACCTTTGGGGTAATGACCACTAGTAGCCTTATGAGAGAAGGGTCAGGAAGGGGGTCCTGATAGGCACAGAGAACAGGACATCATGTTATGAGACTTTTATTTGTGTAAGAACTTTCCTGTCCTTTGTACCTTTCTGTGTCATCTCCCTCCCTTGTTAAGTTGGGAGATTTGACTATTACATGAAAGGGGTGAATTTTTTAATTTTTTAAACCGAGGATGGTTTATAATGTAAAGAGATGATAGGACTTTATATTGCCAGTGACAGAAAACTCATAGGTCCTACCAAAATTTTCTTCCAGAGGAGAAGAAATTTCCCAATTGAGTACATTTCATAGAGAGAAGGAATAAAAAAGTTGCATTCTGATTATGTCCCAGGAGTCAAGCTTGTTCAATAGACATAGTACAAATGGAAAGCAATTAGAACTGTGATTGGCACATGAGAACCATTCAGTAACTGTAAAGGCTTCTTTTTGTTAGTTTTGTTTTGTTTTAATGATTCTACTTACAGATTTCTCCCTGAACCCCTAACATTCACCATGCCTGGGAATTTATTTCCACTTTTGCACACAGTGCATAAAAGCTCCTTTGACAATTTCAAGTGTTACCCTCATTTTAAAGGGTCCTCATATTTGGTTTCCTGCCTTCTTTGTCCTATCTTTTTGGCGGGGTGGGGGGGGGGCAGTCTTGTAAATATCCTGGCCATTGCTTATCTATCAGAAGTTTTGCAATATCACTTTTCCTAATTCTTTGGAATCATCATGGTTTCTGTCTTGCCAGACTAGTTTCTGATACATGGGTAACTCCAATATTGAATGTTGGTATATTTCTGGACTCTTTCCTGATTTGCTGTCATCTTTCATATACTCCTACGTGTGTTGGGCATCTCGTCTCTGGACTAGATCATGCTGGAGTGGATTTCTTGTGCTCCCCCTGTGGCCCAGCAGCTCGTGGATGCAGCCATTCTGAGTAACCACTTTAATCATACGAGGTCGGATAATTAAGTTCACGAACTCATCTTTAAAAAAAAATGCTACATACCTCATTGCTGAATATCACTATGGTTACCTTCGAAGTACTCCCCTTGGGAAGCTATGTACCAATGCCAGTACCTAGTCCACCCTTCAAAGCAATTTTGGAACTCTTTTTCTGGAATGGCCATCAGAGCTGTCGTCGTATTACCCTTGATGTCCTGAGTGTCATCAAAATGTTCTCCTTTCAATATTTCCTTTATCTTCAGGCAAAGAAAGAAGTCATTGGGGTCCAGGTCGGGTGAGTAGGGAGGGTGTTCCAATACCGTTATTTGTTTACTGGCTAAAAACTCCCTCATAGACACTGCCATGTGTGCTGGTGCATTGTTGTGATGCAACAGCCATGAGTTGTTGGCAAAAAGTTCAGGTTGTCTAACTTTTTCATGCAGCCTTTTCAGCACTTCCAAATAGTAAACTTGGTTACCTGTTTGTCTATTTGGTACAAATTCATAATGAATAGTCCCTCCGATATCAAAAAAGGTCAACAACATCGTTGCAACAAGTTTTTGATCTTAATTGTCAGAACTCATTACAGTAGTGTGGAACTCCTCCCCTCAGAACTTTCTGGATACTTAAAAATTATATCTTTTAGATGACATGATGCTATATATAGAAAACCATAAAGACTCCACCAAAAAGATATTAGAAACAATCAACGAACACAGTAAAGTTGCCGGGTACAAAATCAACGTATAAAAGTCCATTGCATTCCTATATACTAACAATGAAATCTCAGAAAAATAAATACAAAAAACAATTCCTTTTGCAATTGCAGCAAAAAGAATAAAATACCTAGGAATAAACTTACCTAAGGATGTGAAAGACCTATATGCTGAAAACTAGAAGACATTTTTAAAAGAAATTGAAGAAGACAGAAAGAAATGGAAAGACATTCTGTGCTCATGGAATGGAAGAATCAACATAGTTAAAAAGGCCATATTACCCAAAGCAATATAAAGATTTAATGCAATTCCCATCAAACTCCCAGTGGCATTTTTTAAAGAAATAGAATAAAAAAATCATCAGACTTGTTTTGAATCACAAAAGACCCCAAATAGCCAAAGCAATCTTAAGAAAAAAGAACAAAGCTGGAGGTATCACACTCCCTGACTTTAGCTTGTACTACAGGACTACAATAATCAAAACAGCATGGTATTGGCAGAAAAACAGACACGTACACCAATGGAATAGAATTGACAACCCAGAAATAAAACCATATAAATATGGACAGATAATTTTTGACAAAGAAGCAAAAAACATATAATGAAGAAAAGACAGCCTCTTCAATAAATGGTGCTGGGAGAATTGGATAGCCACGTGCAAAAGAATGAAACTGGACTGCGATCTGTCACCATGTACCAAAATTAATTCAAAATGGATCAAAGACTTAAGCATAAGACCTGACACAATAAACTGCATAGAAGAAAACATAGGTACTAAACTTATGGACCTTGGGTTCAAAGAGCATTTTATGAATTTGACTCCAAAGGCAAGGGAAGTAAAAGGTAAAATAAATGAATGGGACTATATGAAACTTAAAAGCTTCTGCACAGAAAAAGAAACCATTAACAAAATAAAGAGGCAGCCAACTGAATGGGAGAAGATTTTTGTAAACAAGGCCTCCGTTGAGGGGCTAATATCCAAAATATACAAGGAACTCATGAAACTCAACAACAAAAAAACAAACAACCCAATTGAAAAATGGGCAGAAGACTTGAAGAGACATTTCTCCAAAGAGGACAGACATACAAATGGGAAATAGCCATATGAAAAAATGCTCAACATCACTAATCATCAGAGGAAGGCAAATAAAACCCACAATGAGATATCACCTCACCCCAGTCAGAATGGCTATCATCAACAAGACAAATAGTAACAAGTGTTGGAGAGGCTGTCAAGAAAAAGAAACTCTCATACACTGTTGGTGGGAATGCAGACTGGTGCAGCCGTTATGGAAGGCAGTGTGGAGGTTCCTCCAAAAATTATGAATAGAATTACCGTAAGACCCAGCAATCCCTCTCCTGGGTATCTACCCAAAAAATCTGAAAACATTTATCCGTAAATACACATGTGCTCCAATGTTCATTGCAGCTTTGTTTATGGTGGCCAAAACATGGAAACAACCAAAATGTCCTTCGATAGATGAATGGATAAAGAAGTCGTGGTATATATATATACACAATGGAATACTATTTGGCGGTAAGAAAAGATGATATAGGAACATTTGTGACAACATGGATGGATCTTGAGAGTATGATTCTAAGCGAAATAAGTCAGGCAGAAAAAGCAGAGAACCATGTGATTTCACTAATATGTGGTATATAAACCAAAATCAACAAAAGAACAAGACAAACAAATGAGAAACAAAACCTCATAGACACAGACAATAGTTTAGTGGTTACCAGAGGGTAAGAGGGTGGGTGGTGGGAGATGAGGGTAAGGGGTATCAAATATATGGTGATGGAAGGAGAACTGACTCTAGGTGGTGAACACACAATGGGATTTATAGATGATGTAACACAGAATTGTACACCTGAAATCTATGTAATTTTACTAACAATTGTCACCCCAATAAAATTTTTTTAAAATTATATCTTTTGAGATCTTTTCTTGTTAAAGTGTCACAATTCTGGTGCAGGTGACTAAAAAGAAGTATTCCTATATGCTTTTCTATATGTGAACATCTATATCCTTCTACACTGTGGCTATGCTTATCTTTCCACATATGTACACCCAAAACCTGGAAGTAGAAGAAAATTCCTCATGTTAATAGATATTCAGCTGTAACTTTTTTTTCCCTTCTTGGAGAATTTAATGTGCCCACAGGAAGGGAGAAGGGCTCAAGATTTGGAGGCACAACGCATATAAACTGTAGTCTTCACTTTCAGTGGAAACATAGGGCATAATAAAACTCTTCTTCCATCAGAAAGAAGAGAAGATGGATGTTCTTTCCACTTGTGTTGACTGCTGTACAATGATTGCCCTGGAAACAGAATTGAAAGCATACCCACTAATAATCAAAGTATACGTGTCTGTTTCTCAAAGGAGATGATTTAATAAAAAGAAACGGGGAAGGCGGGAACTCAGGGTATGGTAGAGGGTGATGTCATTATTGCTGACTTGAATCCTACATATTTATAATGGGATTGGTAGTGATCCCTTTGGGCCCGTTGTTTTCTGAGCCTGTTTATTTTATTCGTGCTGACAGGACTGCTAACAAACGGCATGTGGATCATCAAATATTTACTCATTATTGAGTTGACGTAACACCTCTCTTCTTAAGAGCGCACTGTGCTCCACGGGAAACTTGTAAGTTGTACAACTAACTTTCAGGTAAGTACTTACCTATAAAACAGTAAAACACAGTATGGAGCCTGGGGAAAGGGATGGGTAAAGGAAAGACAGGACCAGTGCTTGATTACCTGTGACCTTCACCCTGCCGTGTTCTAAAAGAAAGAACAAAAGGGATGTTTAGGCCAAATGTACTCTAACTCCCTGAACAGGACCACTGCCCAGAATTCTACTTAAATTACTCCAGGAACAGGGCGAGGCAGTTGGAAGGAAATCTTTTTTCCTTACCCACCCCTGACCCCACTTTATCTCCTTCTTTATCATGAAATCCCAAAGCAGACTTTGAGGAGCCACCTCTCTATTGTTTCTTCATTGGCTTCTCTTCACAGCTCAGATTTGAAGCTGGTGCTCAAACCTCAGCCCCCAAATACACTTTTCTTCAGTCTCATTATAAAATGAGCACTCTGTATAGTGGGAGTGGGGAAGGGAGAGGTGGATAAAAGCTGTTATAATTCTTTGTAAACTCCATTAAAAAAAGATAGCCTACCCTTCACCCCTTGGTAACATGGGGAGGCAGGCATAGGGAGATGTTATTTAGTTCTGCCCCTAGGAAATGGATATTGTTCCCTCACCTCCAGTTCTGTGCTGTGGTGGCCCTTGAAGTCTCATCTTACACAGTGGCAGTCCTTAGCATACAGATGGTTTCAGCAGCTTCCAGGCTAATGGGGGAGGGCAGAGTGAAATATGGTGGTGGCAGTGGCACACGTAGCAATCAGAGAGTCATCTCTACTATATAGGGACTTTGCTGAGAACTTCCAGTTTCTAGCATGTTGCCTGGCACATAATCGATGCTTACTGAGTATTTGTCAAGGTAGCCACTGACGCAAAATAAAGATGTTTTACCCTTGGCTTATGGATATTAAATAAGGTCTCTAGCCATTATAAGTCACCCAAATATGCAATTTGGTCTTCAGAGGATCTAGGGAAAGTTTGGACATTTTGTACCAGCACCTCCCCATCCTTATTTAAATTTAATTTAGTTTATTACCTTTTGGTCCAATTAAAGTACAACGGCCCTACATTGCCTGTAGGACAATGTCTATGCTCCTGAACCCGGCACTTAGCTTCTCCCCTCTCAACTCCTAGAAAACCTTCCTCTCTCTGTTCATTTCTGAAGCATCTTCACAAATTGTTTTTTTTATTTTTTCCCAGTTACATTTGTAGATACTTTTCTTACATTCATTTTAATAATAACAATTATTTTTAAAATAACAATTATTTTTAAAGTTCGTTAAACAATGAGCAATGCAAGTTATATTTTACTGATGACTGGCTTTATAGTAAGAAAAAATATTTTATTCACTTGCTATGTCTTATTAAACAGTAAAAAGAGTTGTTAATATTTATAACTATTAAAACCTCACGTCTGTGATCCCACAGTTTGGGAAAAGATGACGAGAAAGCTAAAAACACATGGTGGCTATTATCACCCTTAATAATGATCTCATGGTTTAAACTACCAGGTGAGTCGATGTCTCCTTTAGAGTAAAAGGAAGAAGTAAGGTGCTTACAGGTGATCCTTGAAGGTGGATGGGATTCAAACAGGTAAATGATAGTGGGGAAGGCATTTCAGGAGATACATGCAATAACACGGTAGCCGGAATATGCCAGACTTCCAGTGGCAGAGTAATAGGAGATTTAGTGGAAAGACACAGTTTAAATTAAAACCGAAAAATAAGAAGAAGAAGAAGAAGCCTTCAGAACTTTAGAAGCTAATAGTGGCTTAATGTAATTAGAAAGAAAAAAAAAATGATCCTGGCTCTGTAAGTTGCACAGAAGTTTCTTTTGCACATTCTTACTAAATTGGCCCTAGAACAAAAATTTCTCACCATATTTCTGCCACTTTAGCTGCTAGTTAAGCCATCAAGATAAAAGACCTTAAACTGGTACTGATGAAATTTTTAGAATTATTTTCTGTCAGTCACAGTATCTTTGATTACTAGTTTAAAGCAAAATTTTATACCAGTTCCTCTCTGTTCATTTCTGAAGCCTCTTCACAAATTGTTTTTTATTTTTCCCCAGTTATATTTGTAGATAGTTTGCTTACATTCATTTTAATACAACAAGAAAATTACTTAAATTCTTTTTTCAAATAAAAATATGAATTGAGGCTAATGATTGCTAAAGTTGCATTTTATACTGGTCCATGGTTTTTACCTTTATCATTGTAACATTTATTATATTTAGGGTGTTACATAATTTTGTGATATACAGAATAAAATATTAATTGCTATGTAAACTAAAAAATGTTCCCAGATAGTTTAAATTTACTTAAAAAAAACAAAAACAAAAATCCAGAGGATTCCAAAAACAATTCTTTAGCACATTTTTTTAATAAGTTATACCTGCAAACTGTAAAAATATTCAAGCTTTCAATAGGGTACAGCCCTCTCCCTTAGCCATCCATACATTATCATCCCATCAATATTCTAGGCATATATAGGGTTTATATAGTACATACATATATGTATAAAAGCATTGCAAAATCTAAAATGTGTTGAATAAATTATTCTCCAAAGGGTTGCATCAATTATACTTCCACAACAAAACGGCAATATATGAAGATCTTTGTTTTCTTATTTCCTTATCAACATAATGTACTATCAAATTTTCTGATTGGCATTGCTTGGTAATTTTAACTTGCACTTTTCTACTATGAAGGAGTTTGAGTATATTTTCATTTATTTAACATATTCCAATTCTTTGTGCCATCTGTTCATATATTTTTACCATTGTCTATTGTTTGTCTTTTTCTTATTAATTTACAGTGCTTTTTTTATATATTAAGGAAATTAGACTATGATTGTGATGGCAGTTGCGTGCATTTTTTTTGAAACTTGGAGTTTCTCTAACTTTGTCGGTTTTATAAGGACATTTTTATCTTTATGGAATAAAAATGCATTTTTTACATTATTGAAGTATAATTCACATACAATAAACTGCACATATTTAAAGTATACAATTTGGTAAGTTTTAACATGTGATTATACCTGTGACACCATCACTTCTGTCAAGACAGTGGACATATGCATCACCCCAAAAGTTTCTTCATGTTCTTTTACAATCCTTGTAAGTACTCTTTAGCAGCCTCCCACAAAATCTGATGTGTGGTATATTAATTTTTTTTTCAGTTAAAAATGCTTTCTAATTTTACTTTTGAAGGAACTAAGGCTTGCCTAGTTTGTTTCACATTTCTCAGGGATCATTGTGCTTTGTTACCTGATTCTAGTGTCCAGAAAACTGTTGTTTCACATATTATGTCTAGCTTTTCAGATGGGAGGATAAATCTAGCCCCTGCTATTCTATCTAAGATAAAATCTAATTTAATCAAATTTATATTTTTTTGTCTTGTGGAATTTGGTATTTGGTTCCTATGCTCAGATTTTTTTTTTTTTCAAACCATCATGTTTCTTCAGTATTTTTGTTTGTTTTTCTGGAATTTATTTTGGAGTAAAATATGAAATGTAGAGCCAGCACCCCTGCTACCACCCACCCCACACAAACACTTGTAGCTCTTTAACTGTCATAACATCATTTATTAATATAGCTATTTGGCATATCCTAAATTCCAGTATGCATTTGGTTATATTTCTTGGCTACCTATTTATTCAAGTGCGGTCTATTCATGAGCCAGTTCCACATTGTTTTAACTTCTGTGACCCTATAAAATAGGATAGGATTAGTCCGGAATTGTTATTTTTAATTGGTCAGAAATTCTTTATTTAATTTTGCTTGTTTACTTTTTGATGTAGAATTTAGAAACGTCTTGTCAATTATGCAAAATATAGTTAGAATCATATTATATTCATGTATTTTCTTTGATAGAATTGTTATCTGGAAAATGTTGAGTTGTTCTGTTCAAATCATAGTAAGGCTTTCCAATGGTGTTCCGTTATGTTCTTCAGTAGTGTTTTAGCTTTTCTTTATTTAGGTTTTGCATATTTTTCTTAAGCTTATTCCTAGACATTTATGGTTGAATTATTTTTGTAAATAGTGCATCTTGCTTCCATGAATTCTTCTAACTAGTTTTTGTGTAAAGTAGTGATTTGGTTTATCACTAGGGTATACACTGTGGGTTAGTGCACCCAGCACCAACTACATCCAAATCACCTTCTTCCTTGCCTCCCTGTACTAAAAAGGTTGTCCTGAGTAAGTTCTTGAGTTTTAAGCCTCAACTGGAGAAATAAATGTTGACCGACGGCAGCCATCTTGTGACCATGAGGGACAGGCCTAGAGACTGGCAGAGACATTAACAATGCCGCTACAGAGTCACTGATCCAACACCAGCAAACCTCCCTCCTTCTGCCTGACCTCAGACTTTTGATATTGAGGAAAAATAAAACCAAAACAAAAACACAAACTTCCTAAGGACTTTGAAGGATATACATGACTGATATGAGCATTTTTTCAGAAATCATATATTCCAAGACATTTTCCAAAATTATGACCTTGTAATGAGACCTTACATACAGATTAATGATACTGAAATCAGAATTATACTAATAAGTGAAATGCTCTTTGTACAATGTATGTTTTTTATAAAATTAAGAATATAGAGATAATATTCTTACAGTAAAATATCTACTAACATTTTAGAATTACTGTTCTGAGGCAGGTAAATGCTACATTTCTTTTGTTTTTATAATCTCAACATGACCAGCATACGAGTTGTAAAAATCTTAGTCAAGGCATGAGAATATTTCCCCCAGAATTTTTAATTCAGTGATTATTTCACAAAGTTAAACTTGAGAGCAAAATTAATATCAATAGGCAGATATTTTAGAACTTATAAAGAAAAGTCTGTCTTCGTTAATAATATTTAACTCTTACTATTTTACTAACCAAATATGTGTTTTTGTCCATTGAATCATAAAGAAGCCTCAGTCATAAGGGTAGAATACATTGGACTCCTGGGAAAAAAGACTGAATGTAAAGTCTCCTCAGCTGGGGTAAGGCAGTGAGAGCAGAGGAAAATGGTGGAGGTGCGGGGCAGGTCACAACGGGAAAAAGTTTGCCTTTAGAGTTCATTATTGGCACATTGCATTAACATTGTGTCTAGCGTCTGGTATTATTTGTTTATTTTCACTTAATAATTCAATGATCATTCAGAAAAACAGTAGAGTAGTCAAAAATATGTGTGTGAGTGATTATAGTGACAATTACATGTCATGATTGCCTATGAAATTGAAAAGGCAATGTGGCTGTACGATCCCTGACTTTTATAGATGCGTTGTGGAAGTCTCTGGTTTACTAGGTCAGCTGCTTGTATCTCCAGAGGAGTAAAGCTTTCAGCCAGATAAAGTATTACAGATATCATTGCCCTTGCATTCTACAGTTCATCTAAAAGCTCTTTTGTTTGCCGGTAAAAATGTGCCTTATAAAAACCAAATTTGATTCATCAAATAAGAAGTGTGGCTGCTCCATTGCATCTGTATCATAGTTGTAGTGATAAGATATTTTTAATGTGATAAAATTATCTTTTTACACATTTGTCAGTAGTAAAGCTATTACAATCAGATGCACAGACAATGAAACTCTCCTTACCACTTAAATAGAAGAAATTCCAATTTATTGAAGGTGATGAGAAGAGCATTTTCTTTTTCTTTCCTCTTCATCCTCTTGAACATTTAGCTAGCACTTTCTGTTTGCATCTAACACCTTGTACTTTCCATGGGATTTACATGTTACTGGTAATTTCCTCTGTCATCGGGGAGTAAGATCAGTAATAGTTTTATCCCTATTTAAACAAGCTTGGAGTGTGACAGCATGTCACAAAATATTAGTTTTAGTTGGTCTCTGAAGCAGAAAGAGAGGGAGGTGGGCTGTCAGTGCTCAGTTTAAATGTAGAATAGGATGAGGCTGGAAAAGTACAAGTGCAGGATCCCACTGGCAACAATAAAGAGAACTGTTCCTACCATTGCTGGGAACCTCACTCCTTCGCTTTACCTTCTTAATTCCGTGCCCAGCTCAGTTCTGCGCATGGAACTCGGCCTCAGCTCAACCCTTCCTTGGTAATGAAGGAGAGATGGTTTGGACTCAATGTTTGGAAACGTTAGTCCTTACACACAGACTCTGAATACCAGATCAAAATTTGTTAGAAAACGTGTGTGGTTATAGTGCAGAGATACTGGGGAGCCAAAGCGAGCTTTCTCTTGTGAAGGCTGCCGCAGGTCTGAACCACAGGCCTCATCTTGAGACTCAAAGACTGACGTCATAACCCCCATTTTCCACTCGCTCCCAACAGAAACTGTCTGCCTCAGTCAAGCTATTGAGCATGTACTTTCCAAATCATGTGAAATTTGCTTCCTTTGCCTCTGTCCTTGTTCTGTGCTCTCAACGTGAGATGTTTGCCTTGCCCCCTTTCTGTGGTTTGGGCAGTCAATTCTGTGAAAAACCTCAATATTACCCAACAAACTTTTCTTTTTGATTTATCTTGTTTAATCTGTGTTTCTGACACCAGTGACTATCATTTTTAAATAATATATGTAGCTAAATATGTAAAAGATAAAAAATACCAAGATTAATGTAAAATTTAATCAAAAGCCAAGGGTCAAGTAGTGATGACATAAAATCTGTGAAGCGTAATGGGTGAACTGAATTATAACAAAAAATATGTAAAGTAAACAGAAATATAATTGATGTGGGAAATCTAAAAACATCACTCTTTTTATGACAGCTCAATTAAACCAAAATATATTGAAATGGAGAATCTGAATAACATTTAAAAGATTGAGAAAAGATAAATGGAAAGAGCTGCACCCAAGAATCAAAAAGAATATACTTTATTTTCAAATGTCAAGGGAACGTCTTTAAAACTTGTCCTCTAAAAACTCATAATAAAAGGAAAATTAGAAATTGTAGCAACCACAGTCTCCGATACTAAATCTAGACATGAATAACATAGGTATAGGGTGAAAAATGTCCCAAAACTCAGACATTTTTCAAAAAACAATCTTGATTTTTTTTTAAAGTACTACAACTTATATAAGTTAATACCAAATGAAAAACCTATTGAATCAGTAGTAAATTAATTACCTACAAGATTTTATATTAAAAGAGAAAAAAGTGAAAAGAAATGAGCTAGGCATTCAGCTTGCTTAGACCAAAAAAAAAAGAAAAAAAAAAGAAAAACACTACAAACAAACAAACATAAGAAGAACAGTATGTAGAAGGGAATAAGAAGCAAAAAATAATAATTTCACATGGGCGATGTAATAAAATGGGCAAGTCCAAGAGTCACTTTTTGGTTTTGTTTTTCTTAGGAAACAATACATGAGGAAAAACTAGAAGGCTGATGCAGGAAAGAAAAAAAAAACCAATGATATAAAAATAGATACAGCAGATATTAAAAATAAATTGCATACTTCTGAGAAAATGTAAATGACCTAAATTTACTCAGAATAAAGTATAATGCCTGAATAGACCATTAAGCAGACAATGAACTAAATAGTGTTCACAGTACTACTAATAAAATTATTCACAAATGAGGTGGTTTAATAAGCAATTCCTTCAAACATTAAAGAACAAAATTCCCATATCATATAAAATGTTTCAAAATGTAGGGAAAAAAAGAAAATAGCTTACTTTTACAATTTTATAAGGCTAGCATAAAATTCACAATCTGACAAAGGTAAGTTGTTTACATTCCTTATGATAAGTATGTAACCTGGTATTTTGGAAGCACAAACATAAATTTAAAGTTCAAATAGACATATGGTTGCATATTTGTAATCACCTTTTCTTGGTCTTGTTTTTCTCTAGACCTCATATTTTAATTTACCTCACATCTCTTATTTAGAAATGAGAGAAAGATTGATTTCTGTGCTTATCATGAGTGAGAAAGCAGGACACCTTGGGACCTGCCCTCAGCTGTCTCAGGACCACACAGGGGAAGCTTGCTGATAATGCAGCTGACACTGAGACAGGCTGTAAAATGAAGAACCAGATCGAGGTCTCAGCCACTGTGTTCAAGCTTTCAAATCAAGCCTTGCCAGAAGACACCAAAACCTTTGGATTTTTTTCAGCTGCTTAAATTCCTTTATTCTCTAAACTAGTTTGGTTTGTGTACCTATTACTTATGATCAAAAAACGTCCTGCTAATATTAATTGGGGAAATGCTTTTTTTTAAGTATACTACGTGGTCAGGCTTCAAAGAGCATGTGTCTCCCCATGTGTGTGTTTGTCCCAATATCAGTATATTGTCCTTTTAGTAGTGATTTATCTTCCTGCTCAATACATTTCCTACCCCCCTTCTTTTTTTAGTTAAAAAAATTTAAAAACATTTTCCCATCTCTCTCCCCTTTGGCAACCATCAACTGTTCTCTGTATCTATGAGTCTGTTTCAGTTTTATTTTTATTGATTTGTTTCTGTTTTCATTTTCCACGAATAATTGAAATCATACAGAATTTATTTTTCTTCCTCTGACTTATTTCACTTAGCATATTACCCTCTAGGTTCTCTGTGTTGTTGCAAATAGCAGGATTTCATTCTTTTTTACTGCTGAGTAATATTGCATTGTATACATAGATCACATTTTTATCCGTCCATATACTGATAGACACCTAGGGTGCTTCCATATCTTGGTTATTTATTGTAAGTAATGCTGCAGTGAACAAAGGCGTGCATACAGCTTTTTGAATTAGTGTTTTTGTTTTCTTTGGATTAATACCCAGAAGTGGAATTGCTGGGTCATATGGCAGCTCTATTTTTAACTTTTTCTAGACTCTTCTTACTGTTTTCCATAGTGGCTGCACCAATTTACAATCCTACTAATGGTGTACGAGGGTTCCCTTTTCTCCACATCCTTGCCAGCACTTGTTATTTGTTTCCCATCGCCCTTCTTTATGAAACATACCCATTTCCTTTGGGAATATCTTCCCTATTTTCCACCCCACTTCTTCTGCACTGCCCTTATGGGCACTCTGTGACTCTTTGTGTATTTTTTATGCTTCTAATGACAAACTCCAAGGTGTCTGTGCTAGCTTAGGGCAATCAAGGAATCCAGCATTCTTGGCAGAGTGGCTAGTACAAGGCTGAACATGTGTCTCAATAGAGCAATCAGTTTTCTTTATGTCAATCTATGACATTTAGAAAGAGGAGACCTTTCTTCTGCTTGGGGTCCTAGGCCGGGAGGATTTGAGTTTGGGGCTCCCAACAGTCTCGTCCTCAGTCACTAGATGGAGATGCATGTGCAGTTAGAAAGATTGAAGCCAGCCCACAAAAAATCAGAAACGAGGGAGAGAGGGACGCCCAGAAGATAGCATTCAAGATCACTATTCCTGATGTGCCAGGAGCTACCTTGATCTTTGAACTTCTCTTTTCTTTTAGTCAATAAATTCCTTTTTGAGGTCAATATAGCATGAATAAGGTTTCTGCACTTCTCAAAACCTAGCTAATAATACATAACAAAGCTTGTTCACACTTCTGTGTACGTAAAGATACCTACTGATTAATTCAGCTGCACACCTGCTTATTTCACTCTCTCCTTAACATCTGTCTTTTCTCAGCATTTGATGCACTCATCGTGTTGGGGAAACTGATTACATTCCCTACTAACTCCCCACACTCTGTGCTGCCCTTGCCTCTCCTGACAGCAATCCTCCTAAGGAGGAAACACCCATAGCAGGCTTTTTGAATCACCACTTGGAGCCTTATATCAACTAAGCAGACATTGCTTTTGGAGCTGCCAAATAAAACATACTGGCCTGCTTATGAACTGATGAACTGAAATCTCACCATCATTTTGCTGACCTTCTGCCTAGTGATAGTCAGCTGGTGCTGGAAGACTGTGAAGACACAGCATTTTTATCTCTCTGCAAACAGGTTTCTGGAGCAGAGCCAGCTATCAGAACACATCCCCAGACCAGTGGAAACATCCAGTCTCAATCATCACCTTGCAAAGGTTTAGCTTGATACTGCATTTTATCCTTGTTTGACTTTTTAATGGGCAACTTACATTTTAAAAAATTTCTAGATATTCAGAAATGGCCCTAAGGTTGGCATAGATGTCCCTCCCTTCCTTAACCTGGGGTCAGTTTAATACAGTATTGGTACTTAGGGAACTACAATTGAGGCCAAATGGATGGTATACTTTATCTGACAAATGGTGGTTCTTTAACTGTATGAAAACAATGGGCTGGTTAACTCTCAAAATGTCATTGGTTACAGTGCGTATCTTTACACTAAACTTCCCCTGTCCTTTTCTCTGACTGTATGTCTCTTCCAATTGCCCATCCACTGTCCCATGCACATTTTGAATGAACAATCTCTCCCTTATAGAGATTTGTGTTACTATCTAGTTATAAGTGCTTAGAAAACTAATGGTTGACATCTTTCTTATTCTTGCATTCAAACCAATGCTTAAGAAACTGTATTTCAGACAATGGACTGCTTCATCCGTAGTTATCAATTTCTAGTTCTTTTAATCTACAGATATTTATTCAGTGCATATTATGAGCCAGACACCACGACAAACTAGAAAAGACTACACCCTATTGTCACCAAACTAGCTGATGAAAGATGAGTTGAGGCAGCCTTACTTCTATTCCCATTTAGTCAACTATCCATTTATTAGGGTTTTTCATGCATCTTCAGTTATAACTCATATAGCTACTGTTTGTGCACACTTTACAAATTGTACAGCTATATGCAAATATAGGTAAGTATGTCAATAACTAAAAGCAACAAGGAGATAAAGAGGGCATTCATTAAAGCTGCTAATGTTTATTTTGTATTTTTCTTCTCTCTTCTCTCCACTTTCCCTTCTTTTGAGGTTGTACAAATTTAGGGAAAACTAAAATGTCTCTAACAGCCACTCTGGTATCGGTGATTATTGTTGCCTGAGGATATGAGAGTGATCATTTATAAATCACTGTAATTTAAATTGGAAATCTCCACAATTATACCCAGATGTAACATTTGAAAAAATAGATACTGAGATTTTACAGATACCTGGTTAATTTCATGATTGTATTAATAGTTAGATGATTCAGATAATTTGAGGCCTGAGAATGAGAATAATTGGGGAGACTTCTTGGGAGACAGCCTGCCTATCTTGGGACAATACCTGAATACCCTCCTATAGTTGAGAAGAAGTGTGTATTCCAGCAACTAAGTTCTAGTAAGTTTTTGGTTGTTGTTCTTAATTTTCTCATCAGTAATAACATTTTATTTTCTTTGTTAACAAGTTTCTTAGGTTAGTGCAACCTGAAAAGCCTTGTTAACTAGGCTTTTATAGAGTTAAAATTTATGCATAAATGCCCTTTTTTATTATTTGAACATAATTTGACAACAAGCTGTAACCTGAGTAAGAAAGAGTTAAGGAAGTTAAGGCCTCCCAACCCCAGACATAGTGATGCTCTGATTCTGTGTCTTCTGTGCAGCAGGCATTTGGTAGTAGAAGGGGAGAAATTTGTTTAGCATGGAGAAAAGTTTGTGGCTGTTGAGAAATAATCATTATAGTTACATTTTGCCTGGAGTTTTTTTTTTTTCTCCCCCCGCCCCCACACAGAGGAATAATAAATAGTCCATCCCACATCCTCTGAGGGGGTTATAGTCAGTCCCACCAAAATCAGTGGAAGGAGGAAAGCTTATGGTATCCTTTCAAAGTCCAAAAGGTTCAACCGCTCAAAAATAGCCCCACTGCGGTAACAGAAAACCCTACCATTGGATGTGCCTGCTTCCAGAAGGGCAAGGTATTGTGTATCCAAGAAGCAGATGCTGAAGAACAGAATAGCAGCCACAATAGAAACACATATTCACTGAGGAAACCCAACAGTTTAACCTGCATATCTTCTTTATAATCCACTTTTTTATGTTGCTGGACTAGTTATTTTCACAAGGCCTGGGGGGCTGGAATCTTAACAAACAAGTTGTGATGGTAGATAAAGATGGGGTTATTAAAAATATGGAGCACTGGTGCTACGCAGAATTTTTCGGTGTGGAGTATGTACTCCAGAAAGATATCACTACTTAAAACTGATCATTACCAGACACGTGGGGATGTCTTGGTATTGTCTCTTGGACACATAACAGGCCTAAGGTCTCCCAAGAGACCACCAGAGTGACAGTTCCCTTTGATGCATCTTTTCCCAAAGTATTGTCTGAGGAAATAAATTTTGTGAGCTACTCTGAAATAAAATCATTTTGGAGTCAAGTAAGTTTGTCTCTATATCATATCTCACTAAAGACTCAAATATGTTGCACATAACACATAAAGGGATCTGAGAAGCCATGAATTAAATATACCTGCTTAACTTTGTCTCACATCGTGGAATCTCTCTTTTTTGAAACGAATAATATCCTGTGGGTTTACTTTGTGTTCCTATCTTCTTTCTGATGATTTTTTTTTTTTTTTTTTTTTTTTTGTCAACACTTAGAAAGTGCTGTCTACATGCCGAGCTACTTTCTTAGATGAGGAAGCTGGGATAACAAGATGTTGTGGTTGTTAAGAGGCAAAATTCACACTCAGGTAGCTTGGTGCCAAAGGCATTTGATCACTACATATAAAGGTTTGTCTTCAAACCTTGAATTTTTAGAAACTTGATTCTGCTTACAAGTCGTGGGATGCTTCATCTGTAGGGTTGGAGGCACATTAAATAAAATCAAGAGACTGAAGTTTCAAACCAGAATGTCTACTTTATAATTTACAAGAAATTGCCACCGTAGAGATTAGAACTTCGAAGTGCTTATTTATGCTTTCTTCCCTTCTAGGAAGACCTGTGTGGGAAGCCAGACCACATGCAAAATGTTGCTGCGTGGAAATGAAATCAGAACAAAGAGCATTAATCAGATCACTCTTTCTCGTTCTGTGCTTCAGGGACTTATAATTGTGGGGGAAATAATGACTGAAGTCCTTCATTATTGATATAGTGAAGTTCAATTTTTTTCTCACAAAAGTTCATTTTTTCCCAACAAAAACTCTCAGTAGTGGGAATATTGCACCCGAATGGAAAAAATGAGAACATGTGCTTGCTCACCTTCCCCTCTAAAAGCCAATGGAAAGAAAGAGAAGATTCATTTCTTCAATGAATAAATCCACAGCTATGCCAAAAGCTATACAGGAGGTCATTAGAAAAACCAGAACTCGCATACAATTCCTGAAAGATAAAAAGCAAATGTGAATAGATTTTTGAAGAGGAAAACAAACTACAAAACATGAATAGGCTATGCCTGAGGTGGTAGTAATACTCCTGATTGATCTTGGCCCGACATAATGAGTATAAACTGTTGGATGGATCTTGAGATGTTTCTCAGAAGGTTCATTGCGGAGCTACAGCTTGTGCTTCCAGAGCAACTAAGCCCCTCCCGTTCCTCTGTACTGGACCCAGCAGAGGTTTGGGTGTTGTTTGCTCACAGGATAAAGCAGAAAGCCAGAAAAGAATTATATAGTCAAGGCAAGATACCAGCTATTGGTATTCAAGAAAGACAGAATTGCCTCTACTCAAGTAAATGTAGCTCACATCTCAAATTCACCACAGCCCTTCCTTCTTCTGTCCGTCAGTATGAGGGGCAAGATGCGGTCATCACAGTAGTCAGGCATTGTTCAAAGTAGACATGATCAAAGAGTCAAATATATGAATCACCACGAATCACGAAATATATGACGGAATTAACAATGTGAAAAAGAGTCACCAAAACAAACATACGTACCAATAACAGAAAATAGAGTAATTGAGAAAAGGGGGAAAAAAACCCTCAGGATAAGCATAATCAATGTAGTTCAGAGAAGTTACAAAGAATATTATGATCATAAAAGGGAACAAGTTAGAAATTTTGGACACTAAAAGTTTGTTGGAAAAAAATAGAGGGAGTGGATGTAAAATAGACATAACTACAGAGAATATTTTGTGAGCCTGGAGATTAACCTGGAAATTTTTCAAAATTTCAAGAAAAGTTTAAGAAAAGGATGGAATATGTAGCACAATAAAATAAACACATAAAAATAAAAGAGAAGAAATTAATTCAGATTAAAAAAAATTAAGAATGGAGAGGGGGAAAAAAGCTGCTTTTTTGTTTGTTTTTTGTTTTTAATGAATAAAATAGATAAGCCTTGGGAATGGTCTATCAAGAAAAGGAGGGAATATGGAAGTGTTAAACATGAAAAAGAAAACATAAATATAGATTCAAGGGAGATTAAAATGCGTGAGAAATTCTGTATAACTTTTTGCAATGCATTTGAAAATTTAGACAAAATGGATGACTTTCTAGAATTAAATCTTGCAGAAATTAACTCAAGAAGATGCAGCAATTGTAAATGGACCAATAATCAAATGAAGGAATAAAAAAGGTAGGTAATGATTTACTCCAAATTGATCTTGGAACTAAATACAATTCCTGCCTAACTCCCAATAAGGAGTTTTAGTGAAGTCATAAGGTTCTCAACTTTTTCTGTATGACTTATTTTGCTTGTCATGATAATGTCAAGCTCTATCCATGTTGTCACAAATGGCAGTATTTTATCTTTTCTCGTGGCAGAGTAATATTCCATTATATACATCATTATGTACCACATCTTCTTTATCCAATCATCTATCGAAGGATACTTTGGTTGTTTCCATGTCTTGGCCACTGTGAGTAATGCTGCAGTGAACATCAGGGTACACACATCTTTATAGATAAATGTTTTCAGAGTTTGGGGGTAGATACCCAGAAGAGGGATTGCTGGGTCATCTGGTAATTCTAGACTTAATTTTTTGAGGAAACTCCATACTGTTTTCTATAGTGGCTGAACCAATCTGCATTCCCACCAGCAGTATATGAGAGTTCCTTTTTCTCCACAACCTCTCCAACACTTGTTATTACTTGTCTTGTTGATAGTAGCCATTCTAACAGTATGAGGTGGTATCTTACTGAGGTTTTGATTTGCATCTGTGTAACAGCTAGTGAAGTTGAGCATTTTTTCATGTATCTGTTGGCCATTTGTTTGTCTTACTGGAAGAAGTGTCTGTTCAGGTCCTCTGCCCATTTTTTAATTGGATTGTTTTTTTGTTTTGTTTTTGTTGAGTTGTGTGAGTTCTTTATATATTTTGGATATTAGCTCCTTATTGGAGGTTGTTTGCAAATATCTTTTCCAATTCGGTTGGTTATTTCTGTTTTGTTGATTTTTTTTTCTATGTGCAGAAGCTTTTTAGTTTGATATAGTGTCGTTCTTTTATTTTTGCTTTTACTTCCCTTGCGTTTGAGGTCAAATTCATAAAAATTCTTTCTGAATCTGAGGCCCGTAAATTTAGTACCTATGCTTTCTTCTATGCAATTTATTGTTTCAGGTCTTATATTTAGGTCTTTGATCCATTTTGAGTTAATTTTGGTGTCTGATGACAGATAGCAGTCTAGTTTCATTCCTTTGCATGTGGCTTTCCAATTTTTCCAGTATCATTTATTGAATAGCCTTTCTTTTCTCCATTGTATGTTTTTGGCTCCTTTGTTGAAAATTATTTGCCCACAGATATGTGGTTTTATTTCTGGATTCTCAGTTCTACTCCATTGGTCTGTGTATCTGTTTTTCTGCGAATACCATGCTGTTTTGATTATTGTTGCTTTGTACAACTGTAAATTGAAATCAGGGAATGTGATACCTCCGGCCTTGTTCTTTTTTCTTAGGATTGCTTTGACTGTTTAGGGTCTTTTGAGATTCCATAAAAATGTGATACTTTTTTGTTGTGTTAATATTCCTCCACTCACTGGTTATGGAGGTCTCAGAGTTAGGAGGAAAGCACTCACTGTCATTGTGTGTGGCAGAGCGGGATAACCTGTGTATGGTCCAACAGAGCACCTCCAAGTAGGAAAGTCACCTGTTCCTATCACCCTCCAGTGCTCAGGATTTCCCGTTCTTTACATTTTTATGGACCTAAATATCACAGTTACCACCACCACATTATATCCTCCCCATAGGTAAAACAGTCTAATGCAGTCTAAAATGTAGCTTTCCATCTAGTTGTTTACTGTTTCTTTTTAGCATTTCCTCCTCTAGAATATAAGGGTCATGAGGACAGGAACCTTGTTTGACTTATTTTCTGCTGTAAAAGCTCTTCCTAAGATGGTATCTGGAAGTTAATAGTTGCTCAATAAAATTTCCTTTTATGTTTAACTGAGTGAATGTTTATGTTTAGTAACATTTAATTTTATAACAGCTCTTGTCAAAACTTGATAGAATCATAGAATGCTTGAGACCCTGGGACTCAACCTAATGAGTCTGTTTCATTCATTTTTCAAATAAGGCAGCTGTGGTCCAGAGGGAGATTATTAGTTGTGGAAAATCATATACGGATTATTACAACACTTAGAAGAAGAATCAGATCCTACGTCTGTCAGACTAAGGTATTTCTTACTTGTTTACATTTCTTCCTGCTTTTTTTACACCCATTCCTTACGCTTATCTTTGTGCAGCCATTATTATCTTGCTTTCTTTAGCTATAAGAAACCCTCAGGGTTTATTGTCACTGTACATAACTCTAAATAAAAGTGTTCTTTGACTCTGGTCAGTATTCATTCTACTGGGTAATGCAAATTTGTGTCTCAAAGAATCAGAGGAAAGCTATTGATGTGCATTGCAAACAACTGCCACCAGTGAGACTTATGGTACAATCTCTTCCCTGGAATTTGCAAACAGACAGCAATATTTGGGCTTTTTCTACTCAAGCAGTTTATTACATGATGTTTTGAGTCATCTCTCCATTTCCTAGATTAACTGGCCTACCTCATGGCTATTTCATCATCTTGACCCAAAATAATAAAGTCAATTTGTGCTCCCATTTATTTTGATTCAAGTCAGATGGATTTCAACCCAGAGGCGGTGCTTGACACTTCAAGATACATTACTTCACTCATTTCTTCAGCGGTACCATTAGCCCTATTTTAGGTAGGAGAGACTGAGGCTCCCACATGATGCCTTGCCCACAATGGCATATTAAGAGGAAAGCCAGGATTTGAAGCCAGTTTTCTGTGTTTGTTTATTGAACGTGTTGTGGCCTCTCTTTCCTGTAATCTCCCATGCTTGTGGGGTGGTTGGGAAGTCAGACATCACTATTGATTCTGATGATAACATAAATAATCAGACTGACTCAGCTGTGAATTCGCCTGCCATGATTATCAGAATAAATCCACACTCTGCTACTTTCCTCCACTTCCTTGCTAGGGATGACAATGCTTCCAAACATTTCCTAGTATGACAATCTTAATGCAGTACCAGATAAAGGAATTTTATTGTTATTTCTTCTGATTAAGTATAACGGTTTAATCTGTGGAATGATAATAGTTTCATCTTTTCAGTGCCTTCCTGTTTAGTCTTTCAGGGTAGGACTGAAACTGACCATAAATCACATTATGCGCTATATCCAGACAAAAGGAATGGTGAGATGGGGCCCATTTAGTCCACTAACATTTTCATCGTCAATGGAAGCATCATCATGAGCATCAGATTCTTTTATTTTCTTCCAAGAGTACAATGGAGTTTTTGCTTTGTTTTTTTTTTTTTTTTAAACCATGACTTTGGGATTTTGCATCAGTGTTAAAAAGTCAGGACTCTGAGGCAGCGTGACTTTGGTTTGGATCTTAGCCCTGTGACGTGAGCTCAGTGTACTTTAGCAAGTGAGCCTGGAGGAAACTTACTTTTCCCATCTTCAAGATGGAACCGACAACAACAATATATTTCCTATGCTTAATATCAAGAGTAAATGGTTACTGCAGATAACAGTACGTGGTTCATAGTAAGCCTTGAGTATATATACTGTTTGGTGAACTTGACCCAGCGAGGAGTCTGCTGAACCTTCTTTTTTGCTCATATTATTTGGAAAATTATAGGTGGATATCATTCAAAATTTAAACCATGAAAAATCGGAACTAGAAACAAATGAAGAAACGAGCAACAGTGCAGCTTCTTCATGCTTTGTCTCATCCCATCCCTAAACTCAGATACCCCCTTCTTTTTCTTTGGGACTCATTGAATCCCTAAATGTCATTGATTGATTATAGCCTACACACATTACTTACCAAAAAGAGAAATTGGAGAAATGGCTCAAATCAGTTCATCTTTGTTGTTTTATCTTTACAAGCATATATAATGTCAGTGGGATAAGTTCAAAGTTGACCAATCTATAAAAATCTATGAAAAGGACATTTAGTGCTGTTCCAGGTATATTATAAAGGATAACAGTCATTTTTTCCTTCAGTGTCACTTTTATTTCTGTTAAGAGACAGAATCCTGAGTTGGATAGATTATGGTTCTGTCTAAAAATGGCATTTCCTCCCTGAAAGGAGTTGACTATAGACAAATGTTTATTCCTGTGTTCCCTGAACTATTCAGCAGCAGAAACATTGAGTATGAATGGATAGAAGGATGAAGGTGAGAGTTTTAAGTGCAAATATTTATGATTTAAGAATGTGACAAAGCTGTTGTTTGCTTTAAAATACATGGAAGCCTCCCCCATTTGAATGCCTTTCTGGAAGATTAGGACATGATTACATTATAACAGTATTGTAGTGTTTCATCATGAGCACAATGGCTGTGTGTGAGGTTGAGGGAAGGATTGTTGGCAAGCAGTTAGCTAGCAACATGGAATGTGATGATCCTATAGAAAAATGTTCTAACAGCATTTTAGCTATGAAATGAAAAGATATTTTTTTAAATGCTGGTGCAGTATAGTCTAAACTATTTTGTAATATTTGTAGTTGATCAAGTGATTTAATTAATTTGATTGATGCTAGAATGGATCCTTGGCGTTTGCTGACGACAAATATACATGATAAACTTGCATATATTAAACGTGTGGAGTGTCACCTGCTACCTTATTTCCTTTTGCTTGATCCTAACAACCCTGCTGAGAAGCATATGCATGAGAAGTCTGGGCTCACAGGAGTCCCAGTGTCTTGCAAAGCCCACATAGGCCATTGATATCAGGCATAGAGTAGCCCAGCTCCCTGCGTTCTCCAGTGGAGCTTTCCTCCCTGACTTCCCAACTTAACAGGAGAAAAATTTAAAACATTCAGGAAAAATCTCTTATTAGGCTAGGTTAGAACCTACTGAAACCATCAATGTTACGATGACTATTCTAATTCTCAGGGACAAGTTATTTTATTGAGTACCTATTGATTTTTCTTTTATATATGCAGAAAATAAGACGGAGATCACAACCAAACTTAGTGCCAGTTGAGGCCAATTTCAAAACGAGAAAACAAGAATGTAGGTGTAGATGCAGATGTGAAGCAATTAAGTATTTTCACCCAAAATAATTAGACTATTGGGATTTTAAAATACATAAAAATATAACTTACCTATTTAGATGTATATAACTGCTGGGTTTTGTCGTAAACTTAGAAACAGAAACTAATCCCATACTACATTTTAAACTGTAGTCTCTCTACATGTCTGTAAACATGGAATTTAAAGACTGGTGCATGAAAAATGGATTCGTTTCAGCGTTCTCAATGACCAGTGTGGCTGTCTACATATATTCTGGATATTGATTTTGAAGGATAGCTGTGCTTTCACCCAGATTATCTATTTCATTATCCCAGGCATCATCTTATTTTGATGACCTTCTGTCTAAAATACTACCTATTAGAGAATTACCTCTGAATATTTTGTTGCAGCAATGCTTTGTAACATTCCAGTGTCTTACAGACCACGTTTATTTTGATATGTTAGACAGCTGGAGTATGTGATTAGAGTTAAATATTAAAAATACAAATTAAAAAGAATGCTAATTTATTTTGTTCTGAAAGCCTATTAACTGGAGAAGTCTCTTATTTATTTATTTTTTAATCTATTTTGAGTATCTAGTGTCAGCAATATCATGTTCATAGCACACCTCATTAAGTGAGGCAATTTAACAACAACAAAACTGTATCCAAATGAAAGCTAATAACTTATAAAAGCACAAATAAAGTTGAATTTGTATGGGGAAGAGTTTGTCCATGTCTAGATACTGGGCAATCATTAATTTCTACATATTTCCTAGAAATAATTACAGAATTTCATGTTTTTCCCAACCTTTGGATTTCCAAGAATACTACATAAGATTAAGGTTAAAAAATAAGCAATAAATCCTAACTTTCCCCCTAAATTTTTATATTTTCTAAGAAAACCTAGAACTATTTCAAATCAATTTCCTGTTTATTTCCTTTTTCTTTCCAAGATTCTCATAAAATTTCATATCAAATTGTGACTTTTTGAAATTAAGAAGGAATTTGAACCTGAGTAAAAAGTCATAATAATAAGTAATGATGTTCTTTTAGCAATTATAACATTTTTGAAGGAAAGTATTTCCTATAGAGGCTCCTGAATCAAGCAATCAAGAAATACTGACTCTACCATCTGTGAATAGTATTTTGAACCTCTTTGCCTCAGGGGCTATAACTTTGGGAAACGGCTTTCTCTAACATGGTAAGAGCTTCAGTTGCCTTAGAAGTTCTAGAATTCGGTCTGCCGTTATACATGGAACCTTTTTTTTTTAGGATACATGCATAACATAGACAATTTTCAGGGAAGAGGATGGTTTTTAAAGGAATTTTGAAAATACTTTCATTTTCACATGACATTTTTCTGTTCAACGATTATTGGTCTTAATGTGGATGAGCATTTTGAGCTATACCTAGCCACTCAGGAAGTGACAGTTCTTTTAGTGGGCATCTGCCGACATCTATATAACTGATCCTAAGTACTTTTTCACATACATCATGTTCTTTCTTTAATGCCTTAACTTGTTTATGTTTTTCTTTATTTATTGTTGTTTTCTCGAACTAGAATGTAAGCTTCATGAAGGCAGAAGTTTTTGTCTTTGTTTTATGCTATTTCATTTTCAGCAGCACAATGAACGAAAACTTATCTATATATAATATATATATAATATATATAATATATATTATATAATACATAATATATAAAATATATTACATATAATATATATAATATACATATTATATATATTATATACATATAGTAATGCTGAATGCTGAAGAGTAGGTTAGCTAAATTTTGTCAATTTGTGGTTTTAAAAATTTTGAAATTTTAATAAAAGTCAGTTATTTTGCATTAAAACCTCGTCTCTGTAAGATGAGATTACTTTTGTAAGATTTGTTTTAACGATCAAAAAAATAGTTATTAGTCACTTAGAAAAATGCTTGCCACAATCATTCCATTGCTGTTAGCTATTTGTCCCCCTAACGTGTAGTTTTTTTATTTACATGAATTATTTTCAAATTTAAAAACACATTTTAAAAATACACAATATGATTCAAAAGTCAAAACTATATGCAACTTTATACCTTGAGGAGTTTGCTTCTAGTCTCATCTCTTTCACTCATTCTTTCTCACCTACTTTGGTAATTTAAAAAAAAAATTTTTTTCATTTATTCTAGTGACTATACAAATAGACTCAAAGGGCCTATTTCATTAGTAAATTTAATGACTTTTAATTGAGATTTCTTTCGTATTTATATCTTACACATTTAAGGCAGTATCTATTCTTCCCAGAGTTCCTGTGCTGAACCAGAAGACACATAGTTAGGAATTATAGTTTGTTATTGAAGAGGCAACATGGTCTCTGGAACCAGACTGACTTGAATCGACATTCCAGATCTGCTACTTACAAGATGTGTGGTTCTGTGAAGTTAGTGTCTCTGAGCTAAATTTCACCATTGCAAAGTGGAAACAATAACATGTACCTCTTAAAGATTAAAGTAAATGTGGTCGTTTTGGAGTTGTGATGCTTAGATCTCCCTTCAAGAAAAACTGCCCCTTTATTAAGGGATAGCAAGTTCCCCATCAGTAAAGATACTGTAAAGGTCTCCTGCAAGGCGACAGATGCCCATTCAGGAGTTGCTCTACCTCCTTTCTTGGCTGCCGGGCCAATAACGAGGCTCACATCTCAGTATAACCTGGCTGGAGACAAGCTGAGCCTGATAATGGAGGGAAGAGAATACACCCAAAGGAGTTGCAAAAATTACTTAGCACGTATTGCCTGGATCCAAAGGAATGCCCTTAAGATTGGATTTTGAGGTTGCTTGATCAAGTAGGCCAGAATATAAGTCGGAATATGCAATAATTCATTATATTGTGTGTGTTTTCTAGGAACATAGGATTTAACACTATAGCAAGGGAAATGATGGCGGGCAGCCATGGGGATTTGCACGGAGTTGTGAGGGTGTTTAGTGGCTTCTCTAAGGTCAAAACTAATGTGTGGTCAACAAGGGAGCTGCTTAACATGTACACACAGAAGAAGGTACAAGTGAGAAATCAGGAGTCTGAAGAAAGTCACCTCTATAAAAGGCATGATCCCTTGCTCAGTTCCTGTACCTGAACAAATTTTCTGATATGAAATCCATTGACTAAAAATATGGGAGTTCTAACAGTAAGGATACTGCAACAATACCGCAAGTATAGACTGGAAAGACTCCTCCAGTCTTTGTGGCAGATTTTATGGTGTAAGAGATGTCAGTGGCGGGTAATGATGCAGTGTGGAGTTTATAAGACCTAGTGGGAAAATTACAACATAGATCCCTGGGGTTCTGGAGCAGGGCAATTCACCATCTGCAGCAGAGGGGTATATGCATTCTGAGAAACCACTCCTGCTGTAAGTATTACTGAGTTCTGGTATAGAGAGAGCAGAACCCCTGTCCGTGGGGTAACAAATGACCGTGCATTCAGAACTATGTATTATTAATTGAGCTCTGTTGGACCTGCCAAGTCAAAGTCGAACAGGCTCATCAGCTTTCCATCATAGAATGGAAATAGTACATCGTGGATGAGCCTGAGCAGGACCAGAGAGAATGAGTATGACACATAAGCAGATAACCCAAACCACTTTGTCACCCACCACAGTTGTACCAGTGGCTCTCCCTCAGTTTGCACATATGGTCTGATGGAGGAGGGGGTTTGATATGACCAACTGAAGAAAGAAAAAAGCCTCAGTTTGGATTATGGGTAGGTCAGTTTGATATGTGGATGTAAGCTGGAAATGGATATTGGCTGCATTATTGTAACATTTAGGAGTGGCTTCAAAATTCAGTGGAGAGAGAAATCCTTCCCAATGGTTGAAGCTGCAAGCAATTCACATGGTTATCTACTTTGTGGGGAAAGAAGAGTGGTCTGAGGTGAAAATGCATGCAAATTCTTGGGCAGAGGCCAGTGGCTTAGGACTGGAAAAGAAAGGATTAGAGCAGGGAGGACAAGGTGTTCTGGAGTAGAAGGATGTGGAAAGACACATAGGAGAGGACACAGAGTTTGAAGATTTTTGTATTATAAGCCAATGTCAACCAGAAATCATCTCCTACTGCAGAGGCACTGATTAACTAAGTAGACAAAATATTTGGCTAGTGATCTTAGCCAGCCTTTTCTCAGAACTGGCAAAATGGGCATATGAACCCAGTCGTAGCAGAGATGGAGGCTATACATTGGCCCTACAGCATGGATTCCCACTTACCAAAGCTGATCCAGCTACTAGAAGGTTCAACCTTCCAGCAACAGATACCAAGTGAACACTTGTTAACAATTCCATTACACTGGGGTTGCTTCATTAAAAGGGCCAGGAGTTCATCCTCACAGTGCTAGATACCTGTCATGAGTATGGGTACACTTATTGTTCTGACTTACCTTCCCACGAGCTTTAGTCAGCAACACTATGTGAAAGCTTACTAGAAACTCTATCATAGGCGCTGAATCCCTTGTAACGTCATCCAACAGGGAATCCACTTCACAACAACTTCACTACAGGAATGGACCGATGACCACAGGATGCATTGACTGAATCATACTACACCATGCAGAGGCAGCTGGTGTCACAGAACGCTGGAATAACCTTCTAACGGAGTGCTAGATTGATGGCAATACTGTGCAAAGATGGCTTACCATACGTCAGGACATAGTACGCACACCAAGTCACAGGTCTGAATAGAAAGACTGTATGGGCCCAAGAACCAGGAGGTAGAAAAAGAGTGGTGCCACTTACCGTCTACCATTACTCCTAACAATCCTATGTAGGACTTTCCAAATAAAGAGAGCATTAATAATGCTGACCTCATCATTTTTGCATTTGTCTAACAGTAAAATATTTAAATGCCTGCGATGTCAATTTCGGATTTACATATTTTTTTATCATATTTTCTTTAGCGATTTTTTTTTTTTTTGTAATGTGCTTGTAAAGGCTACATTTTAGACATCTGATCAAGAAAGATGAAAATAGAATTGTTTCTATTCAAGCTAACGTTAATACCAGGCTAAGCATTGATTTCTTTAGAAAAATACGCTGTATGTGTTTGGGTTGCTTTCCCATGTGTATCCTCTTATCAAGGAGTTGGCCCCCAATTGTACCTCTTGCTGAGTAGCTATGAACACTGCTCTATAATACTGTGTGACCTTTTACTTTCTGACCCAAGTCATATCTCTAAGTCCTCTTTCCTCTCTCTCTCCAGCTTGCTTTGGAATTTCAATTGTCTGCCGGACATTCCACCTGAAAGAGGCTAGAGTTACTTCAAATTCATTCTGTTGTATAACAAAGAATTTGGATGGCCTTTGTCTCTGGTTTGGGAGGGATCCTCTAAATCCTTGGATTTCCCAAGTGATAGGAGTGTCTTTCTCATTTATGGTGGGCTTCTTGGGCAACACTTAAATTTATGCTAATGAGATGGCTTATGGAATGCCTCTAGATAGTTTTTACTAACAAAAGGAGTCAAGATGGGGACTGGTCATGCCAGAGAGACCAATCGTGATTAGAGATTTGGGGCTTTGAGTTCTGTGATATCAGCATGACCTTTGGGAGGGAAGGAGAGGGAGCTGGCAATTGAGTTCAATTTCATAGCCAGTGATTGAATCAATCATGCCTCTATAATGAAACTCCAATAACAATTCTGTACAATGATGCTTAGTTCAGCTTTCTGGCTGGTGATATACACTGATATGCTGAGAGGGTGATTCACATTGAGGACACAGTAGCTTCATGTTTGGGAAGCTTCCAGATCTTCCCTTATATGTTTCTTCATGTGGCTGGTTCTGATTTTTATCCTTTATAATAAAACTAGCAGTTTCCTGAATTCTGTGAGTCATTCTGGAGAATTATAAAATCTGAGGGAACCCCCAACTTTGTAGCCAGTTGGTTCCAAGTGTGGGTGGTCTGGGAACCCTAGAGATTGTGGCTGGAGTCTGAAGTGAGGGCAGTGTTGAGGGGGTCTTGACCTTTAACCTAACTTTGACCTAACTTAGGTCACACTTGACCTAACTTCAGTTGTTAGCATCAGAACTGCATTGCCCATTCTTTAAATCCTAAAGCAAAGCATAATCCTCTCTAATACCCAACCAACTTATTTGCTGAGCTTTCTATTTCTCTTCCCACATTATCAGCCATTCAGTCCAATTTCTTTTTCCTCCATGACAGTTCTCACACGCATCTCCTTCAGTTCAGTACAAGTTAAACTGGTCTATCCTTATTGTAATCAAGTCCGTATTGTTCAAATTTCTCTCCTCTACTCTCCCCTCAAGCTCAAACACCCTTTTCAGAGATGTCTGTTTAGCGTCCACTGTAATACTTCTCAAATAGTAGGCACTCATTTATTTGTTGAATAAATGTCTTTCTGCTGTCCAAACTCCTTAGGGTCCCACAAGTTGGCCCCTACGCATCTCTTCTACTCTATCATCTCTTCCATAAATGAATCCTTTGTTCCAATCCAATTACTTATTACTTTGCTCCCAAACAATATGGGTCCATCTCCATTCCATTGAACAAACTGCATGCCTGAAATGCTCCGTTTCCCTCTCTGCTTGTCTAAGCTCCAGCTCCGTCAGCCTTCTTGGACTTTTCATTCCTCAGGGGTTGCTCTTACTTCTGAATTCTCCCAGCACATAATGTATGCGTATTGTATGTATTGTGTGCAGTTCTCATTTGGCTCTTAGTGTAGTAGGCCACCTGAAATTGTACTTATTTTATTTTTTTCCAGGTTCTTTTGAAAACTGCGCCATCGTAATTTGAAAAGAGGCAAATGCAGTATAATTTTATGTGTGTGAGCTCAAGGGCTAACATGTAAAAAGTGCATAAACTTTTCAATTTTTATATAGATTTTCTTTTATTCTATCTAATAAGCACAAGCAGTCAAGTCTGATCTGTAAAAATAATGGAGATGGGGAAAGTAACTAATTCTGAAGCTGTTCTAATCAATCCAATAATTTAATGTCATTGAAATCTTAGAGGTGATATTGTCCTTACTATCCTGCTTGCACTTATACGCATAATACAGGAGCCCTCACTATTTTCCGAACACGGAGGACACCATGCCCCAAACACTATTTAAGCAGCCCAGCATTCGTCGGCAGCTTTGCAGTCCACAAGTTGGCATGTGTTCTCCCACTACCTGCATGTCCACATATAATCGAAGACTAAATATTGACGTTCTTTAAGTTTCTTATTTTGTGGCAAAGAAAAGAAAAACAAGAATCCAGTCTTACTAATCAAGAAGACTACACGATTCAGCATTAATTTAATAGATATGCCTTAGGGAGAAATGGCCTTTCTGTGAGAAAACACAACCTTGAAAAAAAATGTCAAATCCTGAAAGTCACTTCCGGGAGTTTACTAAGCCTTTTGGGCAAATGAGTTCTGGGGTATTAGGTCTACATTTGTTTTAAAGAGCTATAGATGTTCTGAAACCCTGATCAATAATAACACTAGGATGCTATGTAGCTGAATTTTAAAGTACAGCACATCTAATCTGTGAATAAAGATGAATGTGTTTGAAAATAAAGATAAAAGGAATAGATATAGTGAAAACTTAAATTTCAAATTTCCGTGTAAGAGTCCACATGATTTTCACTTACTGTCAGTGGAAATACATTTTAACAGATCTTGCTTTGTCAGATCTAATCTTGTAGTGGTTCCATATCCCTACACCTGAGTTAATGGTTTCTCTCCAATAGTACTTGCAACCATTTACGGGTTTGTGGGTCAATCCACATTTGAAAACCCTCAGTAAGAAATTTTAAAATTAACTCCCATCAACTCAAAGCGATAGCAAAACTATGTACTGACATAATGCTCTATAAAATGAGATGACAACTGAAAATTTGTTATTTTTACTGTCTTATTTCTGCTTCTTCAGGTACTTGGTAAGCATTATATTGAGCCGCAAGAAATCAGACTTGTAGAAAGAAATGTAAACATATACATATTTTAAACACTTCTTTATTTCCCAGTTTTACAGATGTATGACAAGGTCTGGTTACTGAAGTTCATATTTGGACCTGAATTGATTCCAGGAACGGAAGAGCAAAAACACAGATGCATGGCTTCTGGTGAAGGCCCCCAGCTCCAAGTACTGGAAGTCCCGATGTCTTCCATGGTGAACAGGATTATCTTTGGAGGAGAACACCTGAAACCAAACCAGAGGTACAGGATTGAGAAAGGCTTCTTGGGAAATTTCTCACGTGCAATAAAAGGTTGTGTTATGGCAACAGTGTGGTACATGCTTACAGAGCAGAGTGAAATTCTGAAATTGTGCTTGAAATGAGCAAATGTTAGAGTAAGTACCGATGTATTGGGTTTCCTCGCTTAGGAGTCCTCAGACATTGGGCCAGAGAAGAGAGTGGCCAGGAGACAGTGGCCAGAGAGGTGAACGGGGAATAGATCTGATCATATCACCAAGAGCTGGGGCTCTATGCATTGAGGATGTAAACTGCCCCAAATAATATCTTGGAGTTTGATGAATGTTTCCAGGGGCCGAGCTGAGTGCCGAAGCTGTATGTAAGAATTTCACGATTCTGCATACCCTGCCTATTTGTCTCTCAATTCTGTGGCTTTTTAAGCTCCTTAGTGAGAAGCAGTATTGCTAGAAACAAATTATTTTAAATTTCATGTTGGAAGCCCCAAGTCACGTTTCTCCCTTTCTTTGATGACTATCTGACTATTTTCAAAGAAGTTAAATTTGATCCAAGTTTAGGAGGTAGAAAAAAGATAAAGTAAGAGAAAGGCAGCATTTTACCCAGAAGAGACACATCAGTACGTTTTTTGGCAGCAGAAACACAATACCTAATTCAGGAAATGTTGTTTATTCTACAATCATTTTTGAGCATTTCCTACATGCCAGTGCTTTGGTAGGTACTAGATAGAGCTATGAAGATGAGTAGGACATGTTTCTGCCCACAGGAAACTTACATCCTAATGGGGGAATATAGACGGATAAGCAAAAAATGACAGTACAGTATGTTCCACTCTCTGATGGAAATCGTATTTGCCGGAGGTACTCTGGGAAGGGAGGTATACCTAACCGACATCAGGGACAAGGGGGAAGGGTCAGAAAATATTTTCAGAATAGTGGCTGAGACAAGGTTAAATATCAAATACATGTGCTGGTGACTGTGTACAGGGCTATCTGTTGAGTTGTGACAAGTAATATATCAGTGCTATCAAAGATGAGTTAGTTTTGGCACTTGACTGTCAAACTGGGGAATTTTGATTTGATAGAAATAAGAGATCATCTAAGATTTTAAGCTGGAAGCAACAATACGGCAGAAATGCTTCTAAGGCTTTCTGTCAGGAGGGCAATCAGATGAAAAGAGATTGGAGGCAGGGAGGTAATATGTGTTGTCAGCAACTTAAGTGTGAGGTCATGGAGACCTGAATCTAGGATGGTGGTTATAGGGAAAACACAAATTGTCAGAATGTGAGTCAGGATCTGAGTTTGTCTCAAATGTTTTTTTCTTTTTCTTTCCTATTTTTACCCTGTCAGGAGGAAGTCATTTGATTGAAAACAGAGGAGGGAAGAAAGCCATAAACCAATCAACAAAGGTGCAGGTGCTCTAGGTTCAGGTTCAGTCCCCATGAGAATGGCAACTTTTGACCTTCCTGTTGGTAGAAGCTACTTTTTGACAGGGCCGTTTTTCTCAGGGATTGATCACCTCAAATTCATCGCTGCCACAAGAAAATTAACAAATCAGACATTTTTCAGATCTCAATTTGAAGTAATCATCTCCAAACATGACGGGCAGCGTGCAGTTGCCCAAATGTAAGTGAAAAACAGTATTCTTTTTCTTTAAACAGTCTACTTTATCTGAGTTATCTTTTTTGTAGTCATGATTTGACGTAAAAAAAGAAAAAGAAAAAAGGACTAAGTAAATGCTTACTTAGAACAAAATAAATTACCCTTTGATCTCCAGTGCAGCAAACCAGTATTTGAGAAAAACGGAACTTCACAAAAGCTTAATATATTCAGTATTTGACAAAGTGTGACCCATTTCCTGAAGCAGAAAATGCACCACAGGTTTTTCAGTGTTTCCCTTTTTTTCCTTCTAAAAGCAGATAAATCATATTTACAAGCCAAAGAAAAGAAATGCATCTAGACTTATTTAGGGAAAAATTGGGAGAAAAACGGGGGGGGGGGGGGGGGGGAATACAGCAATTTTGACTCAGAATGATACTCCCAAAATAAAATGTGCTGGGCTTTAAAAGATTTCCCAGGAATGTCAAAATGTGGAAAATATTTGATGAATTTACGTAAAGGAAACTAGTAGATCCTTTAAGCCTTTTAGAGACTGTGAAGACACTGACGAGTTTATAAAAGTTACATATTCAGGTTGCCGTTTTTCATAGGAAACTTCTGAGATTTTTGTTAGGATTTTAAATATGCTGGAAAAAGAATAAACAACTTTACAATACAAACCCTTACCCTGACTTATATATTCTCCTAAGTGCTCATCTCTGTGGTCGAACTTTTGACATTTTCTGTGTGTCCCAGTTTATGATTGTCTCTTGTACTAGACTGTCAACTCCTTGAGAATGGGGAGCTGTCCTGTACACCCCCACGTGCCCAGTCCCTGGTACTGCACTTAACACATAAGCTGGATCAACAAATGCTTGCCGAGTGTGAGAAAATGAGGGGGGAAAAAACCTGATCATTTGGGCAATTCTTTATGAAAAGAGTATATATTACTGTATAGAGTGGGATATTTTTATATTAATCAAGTATTTAAAATTGCCGGTTTGATCACTGATTATGTTTGAATATCTTATACTTCCGAAAGAAGTTACCTAAGAGAAAACTCATTTACACCACGTTAACAGTTTTACAAAATCCCAAAAGCAAGTGATTGTAATTAATATTACTTTAAACATTCTAAGTGGTGAATATTATGTGAATAAGGTAGAAGGAGAATGTCTGAGAGATTTCACTTCTCAGCCACATTTTTAGATTTCTTGGATCTTTTAGATTTTTTAGATCCACGCTTTAAGCTAAAGTCAGAAATGGGACTAAAATTTAGTTTTCTAACACCTAGATGTCTAGTCTTTTATTTAGTTAGATATAAATTTTAAAGTATATAGAGGGATTAAAAAGGCTTTCAAATATGTCCTTTATTCATTAACAATCATTCCAAATGGCCTGATAGAACAGATCAGATGTAGCTAGAATGAGTTGTGTCCACAATGCTGCAGATCAAATTAAGAAAAGGAAAAATTGAAGATAGCTTTTGGGACGCTTGAAAACCACTTCCGGTCTATAGCCATAAGGACAGAAATGCTCAATAATCGTGGCTATTCGGTTCATTTGTTTCTTTTAATGAACAGACCTCACAACTCACTAAAGATATTCTTGCAGGACTAGGATGGATTTCAATTGTCCGGTGACTGACAGAAATGGAGAATTTGATAAAACCTGGAGGAAGCTGCACTGTTCCCCACCGGCTTTCCTCCCCTTCTTCTTTACAACCAGGTGCTGTTTAACTCAGAAGAGTATGTCATCCCGGTACAGACTGAGAAGCAGTTGATCGGCAACTATCAGCAAAATTCTCCCCGTGATTCTTAATGCAGTTTATTTTAGGCAAGCATCCCGAAACTGTGGATTTGTTTCAAATATGTAAAGTCTAGCAAATGTAGGAATAAAGGCCTCAAGAAGAAATGGGCACTGAGTTGGTTGAATCATTTCATTAATATTCAATAGGACCATTTCCATGTCTAGTCACTGCCCTAGTTCAAGTAAGCATTAATTTGTCTCTAATAAAGTGCCATTAATACTGTGGATACTTATAAACTGCTTTTGATAAATGAACATCTGGATTACTGCAGCAGCCTCTTAACTTGTGTCACTTATTCATGTTTCTTCCAGTTATTATCTATTTTATATCTAACTGCTAGGAACACAAAAACCCTGTCTTGAATTTTCACCAATATTTAATTCCCTGCGCATGCAGCTAGAGTTTGCTTATTTAACAAATAAAATAAAAAAAACAAAAACTCTTGTGCCTGAGATTAAATGTTGCCTACCAATTTCCCTAGATTTTCATTTCTTCTTATTCAGTTAATCTCTTATTTCTTCACTGCATCTGTATTTTTCAAAGCGCATTTTTTTGGGGTGGGGAGTGTCTACCAAAAATTTAAATTTGGAATGTCATAATCTCAAAAATGTAAGTTTAAGAATTTCTAAAATAGTATATTAGCCTGTTGGCAAACAAAGGATAGAGAAGATCTTTGTGATTTCAGAAAATGCCCTTTCTTAGATCTAAGTCACAGGTGATTTGGGCAAGAATAGAAGAAGGTGTGGGGATGAAAGAAAGGGAAGTAGTGACTCACTGGGACTTTCTCTTTAACAGTTGCTTCCTGTTCTCCCTCCTTTTAATACCATATAACCTGTACAGAGAGGTTTTAACGTTCAAAGGGCTAGTGAATCTTTTCAGAACAAACAAACAGTATAGTTACTAATAAAGAATAAATTTACTAAGCATACATATAATTCTGTGGATGGGGTTTTCAGAGGTTTCAGTATTAGAGTTACCTACTAGTATTAGAGTTACATATCACATGAAATTATGTCCCGTCCTAATGAGGGTAACTTAGCTCAAAACTCTCAAAGGCATGAGAGAGATGGGGAGACTTTGAAAAGTCTGCTTGTATGGTGAGAACCTTCATGCGAGGCCAGGAATTTAAATTGAATGCTTTTCTTCAACAAGATTATTTAAACTCTCGGATTCCTAGTTTCTATGTCATTGGAAAGTTGCTTTTTAGAATAATACCATCTTTGATTTCCCATCTCTGCAAAATCAGTTACAATTTTCCACTTCATAAAGTGTCAACTCTCTTACGAGAAAGCAATTGAAACAAAAATGTAGAAGCACGTTGTAGAGTTTACTTCTTCACTTGTTTTTCCTCTCATCATCCCATGCATCTCTCATAAATATACTCTCCAGTTTCTGCCAAATGGTATCCTTAACGGAATCCCTAAAATAGACTTTCTCGTTTGCCTAGAACTTTCAAAGTGATTATTCCATGTTCAGAAAATGTTCCTGAGTTGGCAACTTCCAGGAAAACAATCTTCAACTATGCAATTCCCCTTTTCCCTCCAGTTCAAGCCATTGTTTCTCAGTCTTAGTTGTTGGCCCTGGTATTAGGAGTGAGGCTGGTATGAAGCCTGAGGCTGGCTGCCGCCCAGTGGGGGCCCAGGGCAGCACGCAGCAGCACAAGATGGCTGCCGGCAGCCGGCCACTCAGGGCAGCACACAGCCACCCGGGGCAACACACAGTAGCACAATGATGGCTGCGGCCCCGTGGGTTGCCGGCCACTCATGGCTAGCACACGGTAGCACACAGCAGCCGCTCAGCTGCATTACGCAGCGACACACACTGGCTGCTGGCCACTCATGGCAGCACACGGTAGCTCACAGCACCCCGCGGCAGCTCACGCAGCTCACTGGCCCTGTGGGAATCGAACCGGCGACCTCGGAAGTAGGAGCACGGAGCCCCGACCACCTGAGCCACCGGCCGGCCCGGATACTTGGGCCCTTTTTTTTTAACTTTTGGCCCTTGTTTTTCAATTTTTATCAGGAAAGAACAAGTAGGAAATGAGTACTTAGGGCGCATATATAAATGTGCATCTCTGTTGTCTTTATATCCCCTACTGTCATGAATCTAATGATAAAATAGGATCACTGAGAAATGATTGCGAAAGCATTCTGTAAATGGTACATTATTAGGGAAATATATTTACTGAGAGTAACAATAATAAGTTGGTGCAAACAGGAATCGAACCGGTAACCCCGGCATTAGGAGCACAACGCACCAACCACCTGAGCCACTGGCCAGCCCAGATACTGGAGCCTTTTTTTTTTAACTTTTGGCCCTTTTTTTTTTTAACTTTTCTCAAGAAAGAACAAGTAGAAAATGAGTACATAAGGCATATTTAAATGCACAACCTCTTGTCTTTATATCCTCTACTGTCATGAATCTAATGATAAAATAGGATCACTGAGAAATGATTGCGAAAGCATTCTGTAAATGGTAAATTATTAGGGAAATATGTTTACTGAGAGCAACAATAATAAACTGGTGTGTGGGATTTTCATACTGAGGCCTATAATTTTAATTGTTTATATGTCAAAGGAGGGACCACCTCACTCAGTATTTTCACAGCTTTTCCTAAGTCAGTAAAACATACTGTTTATGTAAGTTAATATGTAATTATCTACAGTTATATATAATCACAGATAATTACACAACATAAATACAGAATTCTAAAACATTCATTAACCATTCCCCCCAGCCATAGAAATTAATTCAGTTCAATTATTAGGTGTAACACACAAGTTATTTAAAAAGTCAAGTGTAAGACACACTTATTACACTTTTAAATCTTGAAATCAGGGTACTTCTCATCCAAAAACTTGCTGACTATCTTTTATATTGTAAAGGTCTCATTAATAACGTCTCACAACCAATTTTGTTTCATAGTTAAGGAAGTAGAGAATATTGTACCACCACATTTCAGAAACTTTTTGTGGATATAAATTTATATTACAATATTAGCCTCCATGATCTTTAATGAATTCCATTTATTTTTTTACTATGAAGTATTTATGAATGATTATTCTACCTTAGTCATTATGTGCTCTGATGTAGAGGTCACAGACTTCTCTAGTATTAGTTTTTGTTTTCAAAGGGCAAATTGTGAACGATGAATATGTATCTTATTAAAAATATATATATGCAAGTGATGCTGTAACACATTCATGCCATTCTTGGACCAGCCTTGCTCCCTTAAATGAAACTCAAAAGATACCAGCGCTGAAATCACAAAACGGGTTCTAATTAAGAATAGAGAATTGCCTCAGAGGTGACTCAGATTCGGATCTTACATACAACTTGACCTAAATGCCATTTTTTCTTTATTTTAAATTTCTTGAAAGAAAGCAAAACCAAATTAGTATAATATTAAAGGATATATTTTAAAATGACCCTCAGTATTATGCCATCATGAACTAGCTGCCTTTCTAATTACTTGAAATATTTTCACATTATTCCGTTATCTCTACATATGGTTCCTACGGTACAATATGTGAGCCCGATGTCCCACAGTCTCTGTTCAGGGTGAGAGTAGAATCTAACTTCAGACTGAGAAAGAGGACTGGATAGTAATACCATCATCAGGAAAGCAAAAGGTGTCCTCACGTTCCCAGCCATTTGAAAACTTCTATCACCACTTTATCAGCGCTACCCTTTTCTATACCCATTTTAATATAGTAGATTGCACAATTTATCATTTGTTCAGTCACTCATTGAGAAAATCTTTATTTAGCAACCTGCGTCAGGTGCTGTGGTGGAGTTCTGGAATTTAGAGATGAACACGTTCTGCCTTCAAAGACAGCCTCATGTGGAGGCAGACAATTAACAACCAGATATTTCCAGAAATGTGTGGTAGAGCAGTAATACAGAAACGTCCAGGAGCAGAAAGAAGGGCAGTCGTTATGACACAGCTTGGCTTAGTCTGCGGGAGACAGGATTTTGTCCTAGAGGAGCCAGTGTCTGGCCCGAGTCATAGAACATGAGTAGAAATGAACCAAGTTGTTACATGTGCATGTTTTCCCTCTTCACTAGAGATCACATTTTGAAACTTCAGATTTAGTCCTGGGCCCTCTTGCCTGATTTCTATACACTCCTCCTGGAATGTTATCATTCATTCTCATGGCCTAATGCCATCTCTATGCTAATTATTTCCATTCAGACATCTGAGGGCAGATTTTTCCTTTGAGCTTCTGCAAAGGGTTCAAGGCGTTTTGTGGCTGAGCAAGGAAAAAGATTTGACCACAAGGTGGCAGTAGCGTACACAGGCTTTATAGGGAGCAGCTGAGACAGATTGGGGAAATCCCTCACAGGAGTCTGTTTAGAGACAAAGGCTCATGGCTGCTACTCAAAAGCCTAGGAGGATGAGGGAATTTCTGGGAGAGAGAGGGGAATTGGAAAGGGGGCTTCTGTGTATAGGCAATGTTGCGCACATGCGTGGCAGGCAGCCTCTGGGTCGGAGAGCTCAGAAGGGCAGCAGTGGCTGGGGTTCTTCATGGCCCAGGGTGTATCTATTGCTAGCAGATGGGAAGTGAGATTTCGTGGAGGTATGGAAAACAGGCAGGCTCTAAACGGCTTAAAAAAAAAAAAAAATCTGCTTGTTTGGCGTATTTTCAAAATAAATGGATGTGTAAAATTTGATTTTGTTTTTGGCAGGCTTTTGAGCTAATGGGCCTGCAGTGAAAAAATAAAAGATCTAGGGGCCAATACACAGAGGCCATCTTTGGCTCACTTGTATAACAGCTTCACATCAGTATAACCAAATGCTTATGTAACATCTCCATTGGGGTGTCACATACATATCGTGAAATTAACCCGATCGAGACAGAACTCGTGGTGCTTCTCCAGGTTTTCCTTCGTGGTAAATGAACTATCATCTAGTATTTGAGACAGAAACTTAAGAGTCACACATGGTTCCTCCCTTTCCAATCTAATCCATCATCACATTGTGTCATTTCCACCTCCTAAGCACCTCTCGTACCTAGTTTTCCACACCCCCTTCCCCAACACTTAAGTCTAAGTTACAAATCTCTCTCACCTGGATTCCTTTAATACAGTCTGCTAGGTTGTCTTCTTATTTTACTCGTATCCTCTTTCTCTAAATTCCCCCTATGGCTACCAAGGTTATCTTTTGAAACATATTATACATCATGCTCATGCTACCCCCGTGTTTAAATACCTTTTAACAGTGTCTGGCTCCACATTGAGAATCCCCAAGTCAGAAAACCCTGCGTGATCTGACCTGTCCCTGCCCTCCACCTTCTTCTCACGCCATCCCCCGTTGCTTACCAGTGACCAGTCACAGACCCAGTGCCGTGTGTGTGTTCTCTGCCACATCCGACCTCGACTTCTGCACTGCGGTCCGTTCTGCTCCAACGTGCAGCAGAACTCTCAGCAATCTGAATGACCGCTTCCTTCCTTCCTTTAGGTGTTGCTTAAATGTCTCTTCCTCAGAGAGGTCTTCTGCAATTGGCCTGACAGAGCCCTCACCCTCCCTGCCATCCATTCTCATTCTGCCTCAAGCGCTCCATTTATTGCTGGCATAAGAATGATCTCAACTCCTAACTGACACATTGTGTTTTTGTTTATTGCTGCAAATCCTCTCTAGACTCTAGGTTTTATGAAATGAGAGACTTTGTCTTATTCACTGCCTTTTTTAGTTTTATTGCTTTTTGTTGTTGTTGTTAACCTAGCGCCTAATATAATGCGTGGCATGACAGAAAGTAAATAAATATTTGTCAAATGAAATACATAAATAGGTTCATAAAGAATAAGCAGGGAGGGGTGCAGTTAGGTGGGAAGGCTGTTTTTTTTTTTTTCTTTTTTTAAGGACTAAAGATGCTATTGTGTTACATATGGAAAATTTAAAGCCTTTCTTGATGAAATAAAGGAATTCAAGCAGCTCTGGGGAATATGAATAGCTTTTGAATGAACAGGTTTGACAGTCATTCAATTGAATTGCTTATAATTCCTTAACAAGGCTGGGGTTATTAAAAAGTAGGTTGTGTCAGCTGTTCTCTAAATCTTTTAGACCATGGGAGATGAAATAAGAGTAATCATTATCATCAGGTATTTAAAAGGTGTATGAAATAACATTTTGTATCAGGAGTAAGGATTAAAGAAAAAACTTTATCAACAGGACATAAAAATCTTAGAATTCTGACCTTCTACCATGTGTTTTTACATTTATAATGCATCTACACCTATATTTCCTTTTTCATACTTACTATTACTTATGTCTGCATTCTCTCTCTGTAGAATGGGAATTTAATCATTCCGTATTGAAGTAAACCTGCCTTAATTCGGTGATAGCAGCAAAACTGATAATACAAAGAATAAGAATATGATTATTGAACATTTACTGAGTGTTTAGTCTGTGCCAGGCATGATTCTAAGGGCTTTACATGTTCTAACTTACTTGATCCCATAAGAAGCCCCACGAGTCAGGTACTCGTATTGTCTCTACTTTACCAATGTTGCCTACAATCTCACAGTTAGAAAGCAACGGAGCCGGGAGATAAAACCAGGCAGTCCAGCTCACAGTGATTTGCCGACCACTGCTCTCTATCGCGTACTCCTAATTACGTCCCACTCTTTCTTTTTAGTGATCAGAGTGTTTATGTAAGCTAAAGGCGTGCACATGCTATGGATATCTTCTAAAGAGAGCAGGATTGCACTCATAGAGAGGAAACAGAAGGTTGAAACAGCAAATGTAGGGATGTCCAATTTGTTTTTTGGAAATCATTAACTTTTTGCTAACACATCTGTAGATTTTATTAGTGGGCAGCACCAACAGTGGACAGCAGAGACTTTCTTGTCTTCCTCTTTCCCCTCTCCAGGTGAAAACAGAGAAGTCTGTGAGCCCCTTTCTGGGAGGAGCCAGACTACAAATCTGTGAAATTTTGGATTAGAGAGAACATTGACTCCTTTCTTTTTCTATGCTTCTACTTCTCTCCTCCTTTCACTTTTTCACTGTAATACTTAGGATGACATGACTAAGACTGGAAAGAATTCTTTGCTCTTGCAGCTTCATGCATTCACATATTATTTATTCAACAAATATTTCTGAGTACCTATGATGTGCCAGGCTCTGTGTTAGGCTTGGGTGTTACATGGTAAAGCAAATGTGGTAAAGAAAATCTGTGGACGGAAAGAGAAAATGAAAACATAAAACACGCACATATGTACGCTCATACATATGGGTGTTTTTGCATATATTGCTTACACATATACATACATATACTTTATATCTACTATATATTTTACATATTTTTATACATTTAACTTCTTTATCCATGTGCTTAGTTTATATATATTTTATATGTATGTATATATGAGGTCTGACAATTAAGTTTCTGAACTTCGTGCAATTATGTTGCTAACCTTTTTTGATATCAGAGGGATTATTCGTTATGAATTTGTACCAATTGGACAAACAGTTACTCAAGTTTACTGTATGGAAGTGTTGAAAAGGCTGCATGAAAAAGTTAGACAACTTGAACTTTTCACCAACAATTCATGGCTCTTGCATCACGATAATGCGCCAGCTCACACAGCACTGTCTGTGAGGGAGTTTTTATCCAGTAATCCAATAACTGTATTGGAACACCCTCCCTGCTCACCTGAGCTGTCACCAATGACTTCTTTCTTTACCCGAAGACAAAGGAAATATTGAAAGGAAGATATTTGGATGACATTCAGGACATCACGGGTAATATGACAACAGCTCTGATGGCCATTCCAGAAAACAGAGTTCCAAAATTGCTTTGAAGTGTGGAGTAGGCACTGGCATCAGTGCATAGCTTCCCAAGGACAGTACCTCAAAGGTGACCGTAGTGATATTCAGCAATGAGGTATGAAGCACCTTTTCTAGGATGAGTTTGCAAACTTAATTCTCCGACCTTGTAGTTACGAATTATCCTAAGTGCTATGAAGGAAATGAACAGCTTCAGTGACAGAGAACCAATTATCAAGGGTGGGAACCAATTATCAAGTGAGTCCCTCAGGGGAGGTAGCTTAGGGATATTCCTGGCCCGAAAGGAAAGTTCCAAAGGTGTCTTGAAGTTGCTGTGCTACCCAGCCCAGCCCACAGACACCCGTTCTGAAATAAAGGAACCACCCAGGGGAACCAAATGCCCAGGGTTCCAGCTGCAGAGTAATGTGTTCATTTGATAAGGAACTTAAAATACTAGCACAGATATTGGTGAAATCTAGAAGATATTTAGTTCACAAGTCTACATTTTGAACATGCTGTGAGGAGATAGAAAAAGTACCTCTGACTGCAAAGCTCTGAATCTAATTGGGTAGAATAAACAGATGCATGAGAAATGACACCAGAGGCAGTGGACCAAAATGTGCAAAAGGAGCCGTCCTAAACGGGATAAACAGAGCACGGTTGAGCTCATCCTTTTCAAGGGAAATGAATTACAGACATGGCATTTACTTAATTGATGGTGAAGGCAGTGGGAATATATTTAGATGGACACTGAAATTTAGGAAGATAGACAGACACAGAAAGAGGATGCAACTACTGGTGAAGGACAACACAAACAAGGTAAAGAACTGAGAAGCTCTGTCCTAAGCTTGTTAAAGTGCCACGGTTCCTCTGTGTGCCTATTTCCCTATGTATCAATGTTGTTCAACAAAACATAAGAATTTGTATATACGGGGCACAAACACTAGGCATTTGTGAAACAACCAGTGTCTGCTACGTGTTTGTTACTAAAATATTCCTTGTTCCAAAAAATGAAACCAAACCAATAAAAACCTTTCATTTCATGATCCTAATACTAATTTCTGTCCAGCATGAAGGCGTTGGAATTTTCAGAGTGCTGTTCAGAATCAGTTCAAAGTATATATTTTGAGTGATTCCTACGTGCCAAGGAAGTTACGGAGCACTGCGCTGCCAAGATGCATCCAGTCCTTTCCTTTTGGGGCTTCAAGAGTAACGTGAGACAAAGAAACAGTATTTCATATGATGCAGTATGGAGGCACAAATGGGACAAGCGGAGTCGCTCAGACAATGAGTAGGAAAGTTCAGAGAAGATTTCTGGAAATATGGTTATTTGAGAATTCACAACAGAACAAAACAAAATCGTGGGAAAACAATCACTTCAGGAAGGAGAAACAGCATGGGCAATGCAGTAGGATGGGGTGTGCTGAAAAAGGTGAACAATCTTAATAAAATATTTTTAGAAACTGCATTTGTCACACAAGGTGGCATGCAGGGTGGGGTATCAGCTCCCACTCCCCACATAAGAACGCAGGACATGGAGAGGCCAAAAAGGAACACCCACGGAGCCATAGATTGAAGAGTTATACCACTATAGTCTTGCTGGCGGCTGGGTTGGAGACACAGGAAGCAGGAGCCACACAATCTGCAACCTGCTGTCCGCTACTCTGCCAACCAACCAACCCCACTTGCTAGCTGCAAACCACCCTACTAACTGCAATCTGCGCTTGCTAACTCAGCCACCATCTTCTTGCTAGGCCCCCATTTGCTGTTAGCGTAGCCACAGCAATTATATTAGTGGCCAATGGCTCACTGGTTACAGCTGACAGCCAACTAGCCACAGCTGATGGCCATCCAATCACAGTTGATGGCCATTTACTACCTGAGCCAACACCTTTCCACGTGAGGCCGAGAGCCTGGAAACTGCACTCCTGGCTCTGTCCCCACAGCATTAATGTACGTTTCAATGTTCAAATTTCAAAATAATTTTAACAAAAACATGGGGTGTACAACCCTACTTTGATACTTTTGGATTAAGAGTATATCTCTAGAACTATTAGCAATGCCCTAAAACCATTTTAAAATTGCTTGTTTTGTGGCTCAAATTTCCTTCCTTGGAAAGAAAGCACCAGTGACAACATTTTAGAGTGGTTAACAGCTCACAGATCCATATTCCAATCCTATCAGTCATACATGTGGAAATAATCTGGGGACCCTATCATCCTTTATGACTTTTTAGGAAAGTTACTAACAACCAGCTGTAAATCAGCTCCCTGCAGTGAATTTGAGGGGTGTGGCCTGAAGAAGGGGGACCACTAGGCTAACAAGTGTAATGGCTGAGTGTCTTGTGACCCTACTGTTAACAGAAACTAAGAAAAATAACTTTTCTCTGCCTCCATCTTAGGACCATGGCACAGAGCAGGCTCAAGGTAGAATCTTCATTTAACTGCAAAGGGAAGAGTGATAGCAGGAGTTCACACTCCAGAAGGGCGTCTGAGATCTTTGGGGTGAATACAGAGTAAGTGCACTTCCAACAGTGTTACTTGCCTAAGAGTTCAGTAGCCTGTGTTAGACCTTGGAACAGTCAGAGTCCAATCAAGGAAAGCAGGGTTCACTTGGAATATTTAAATGGAGGGCTCTCACACAAGGAATTGATTAAAGCACAAAACAGGTGATGAAAGAGACAGACAAAGCCAATTAGGGAAAAGTGAGGCAGCCCGATTTAGCAACAGAAGCAAGTCACAACCACCCCCATGCTGGAAGGATGCAAGGACCAGGAGGAGGTAGCGTAACACAGGAGCCTTGGGGTATTTGGTGAGAATTGGAGCTGTGGTCGGCTTCTGTGGTGGGAAGTGGAGCATGGAAGAGACAAAGCTGCTGCCTGAGAAGGTGCAGGAAGCAAACTGAATGTCAGGAGAAGTGCCCCGGCCCCTCCGTTCTCCCCAACCTCAAGTCCTCTGCCATTGCCCCGCCTCCAAGCTCCCACTGGCAGAAGTCAGCTGCAAGTGCTCAGGGAAAGGAAGCCTCAGCGTCAGCTCTCCCTCCCTGCCACGGAGCCGGAGGAAGCACCAGGAATGGATCCAAGAGCAAACTGACCCAAGACCCAACTGCGAGAGTTAGGGTACAGAGTTCCCAGGGCTACCCTGCTGGAAAAAAGGAAGCCTGCACTTTAAAGTCTTGGTTCTTAGAAGGTTTGAGTGTGAGAAAAATATCTTCAAAACATGTTTCCCCTCTTTGTCTGCTTTGCTTGGCCAGTTCATCCTAAAATGGGAACATCTGCACGCACAGCCCCCAAATTAGTTTTAGTTTGGCTAGAAACACTCATCAGAAGACAAACTGATTTTTTTTCTCTCTAAAAGAAATTGCATTTTAATATCCTTTTGTCATGCGGGGCGGCCTGCGGGGTCTCTGCTCCCGCTCCCCATACAAGAACGCAGGATATGGTGAGGCCAAAAAGGAACACACAAGGAGACATAGGTAGGGGAGTCATACCACTATATTCTCTCTGGCAGCACTATACTTTCACTGGAGGCTGGATCCACACTGTCCGCAAACCGCCATCCACGTTTGCCAGCCCAGCCGCCATCTTCTTGCTAGCCCCATTCTTCCTCTCTCCTCTCTTCTCCTTCTAGCATAGCCACAGCAGTTATATTGTGGCCAATGGCTCACTGGTTACAGCTGACGGCCAACTAGCCACAGCTGATGGCCATGCAATCACAGTTGGCCATTTACTACCTGAGCCAGCACCTGTCTATGTGAGGCCGAGAGCCTGGAAACTACTCTCTGGGGCTCCGCCCCCACACCTATTTTGTAAAATTTAGGCAACATGTACGATTTTTTGTTGTGCTTTCTAGAAATCAGAAAATCCTTGAATTGTCAAAGGCTTATTTTCCTAAATTACCATGCTGCCCTCACACTGAGATGTGGGGTTTGTTTTGAGTCTTTGTACATTTAGTGACCTGCGGTATTTTGATAAATGCCATTGCCTAAAATTATTCAGTAGGAGGTTTGGGCACCATCTATGTTTGTTTCTGTAGGAGCAGTAACTGCCTAGAGAAAAATGTGGTCCTCATATGAAAGATGCAGTATAAACAAAATTCTAGATGATGACTTTAACATAATTATTCCACCTTTCATTTACATAGTGCTTTATGCATTTCAAAGTGATCTGATCTGCTTTCATTGAACTATTCTTCACAGAACCTGTGGAAGTTGGGGATGGGCTTCTGAACGATACAAAAGCTCAACAAGGGAAACAACACTGAAATTAGGCTGTCTTTTAGAAGACTGAAAAAAACGATCTAGTCTCATCTTTTGTTGATATTGATAGAAAATACTTACTGAGCACCTTCTCTGTGCCAGGCATTTTAAAAGTATATCACACATATGAACTCATTTAATCGTCAGAACGAGTCTATGACGTAGGTATTATGTCCTCATTTTGAGGACAGGGAGACTAACGCACAGGGAGGTTAACTTACGGCTAATGAAAGATATGAGTGTAGCAGTAACAAAATAGTCTCTCTTAGGCAGTATCTTCTTTAAATATTTACCCAGAAAGCAACAATCTTAGTCCCAGAGACATAATCACAGAGACGCGGGATCTCTTCTCCTACAATGCGCATGTAACTCAGTGGCGTGCTGGGAAACCGGCTCACTGGCTCTCTGCGAAAGAAAGAAAAAAAAAAGCCCTGATTATTTGCATCGCCCCAAATTCACATATTGGAATCCTACTGCCCGGTGTGATGAGTTAGAAGCTGGGGGTGATTAGGCCTTGAAGGTAGTGCCCTCTTGAATGTGATTAGAGTGTTTACAAAAGAGATCCAACGGGGTTCCCGAGCCACGTCCACCATGTGAGCATAGAAGGAGATGTCTTTGACCTGGAAGAAGGCCCTCGGTTGACCATACTGGCAACCTGAGCTCAGACTTCCAGCCTCCAGAACTGTGAGAACTAAATTTCTGTTGTTTATAAGCCACCCAGCCTGTGGTATTTTGCTTTAACAGCTTAAACAGACTAAGATATAGCCTTGGTCAATTTCCGTGGTATAAACAGCCCCACCAGCATCCACTACAAGCGACCAAAGTGAAGTCACCGAACGCCTAGTTGAGAAGAGATGAGCATATTCAGATCTCATGAGCCTGTGGCTCCAGCACACCATTGGCTGATGAAAACTGCTGTTGTGCTCAAGGTGACATGTACACCGTGGAAGTAATGACCCACTCTTGAAATAGTCTTAAAACATGAAGTCATTTTATTTTCAGCTATTTTATAAAACTCAGTGTGAATTAAAACTTTTAGATATGTTCACGTTCAATCACTGCATATTAAGAATAATGTAGTCATATTTATTTTGGGGATGTGTTTCACTGATGATAATCAGGCTTGTCTGGAATGAGGTAATCACACAGCAGCTGGAGAGGAGAGAAGGGAGGCTGAAAAAGTGCAACCACTCATGATAGCCAACAGATAAATGCGGTGAGTCAGATACCAGCCATTTTCAAAACCATAGTTCCTTAGGCTATTTTGCAGCCAGTAGAGTTACTAAGATGCCACTTAGCAACTTGGAAGTTTTGGGTTTTGATCCAAATCAGAATTTCCTGTGTCACTTATAGAACATCGTCACCTCCAGAGTTCATTCATTAGGCGTTTAGGGAGGAGTGCCCATTTGTTTAAACCCCCTTAGCGGAGCCATGTCAACTGAACCAGAAACAAAGGGGAAAGACAAGCAGGACTTCCCCGGGGAGGCACCCAGGCCGAGCTCCCACGCCTTCTGTACTGTTTGCTTCTGTCCAAGCTCCCTCTTCTGGGTCCTACCTGTCCCTTCTCTACTACCAACGTAAGTGACTGTCGTTATTATCAAAGCCACCTCACCACTAAAAACATTTCACAAGTACATGTGCACAGGTACACACCATTATGATGCATTCTGCTTTTCCCTTTCTTCTCCAAAACACATACATCATGAATAATAAAATCAAAGCTTTCTGTCATTAGCTCACTATACTCTTTTTCTTCCTATTATCCCTCCCCCAGCTCCCCACAACCCCAAAACTGTTTGTTTCCATAGGTATCATAAAATTCCACTGAGGGAATATGAATATCTCCAAACATTTTTTTCTACATCAAAAACAAAATTGTTAAAGAAGCTTGGCTTGATTGTTTCTGGGGAGAGGTAATGCAGTAAGACAAAGATTTTTAGTGATCTTTTTGATAGTCATGCCTTTAAAAATCTCTTAATAACCCAAAGCAAAACGATAACAACCCCATTCTACAAAGAGGCAGGTCAGCAGACAGAAACTGGGAAAGCTTGTGAAGGCTTTTTCTTCCCACCCACTGGTTTGGTGCCTGCGTGCTCCTCCCTCTGAAGAGTCTGGTCTGAGAAGAGGGATTTGCCAGCTGTCCTGGACATAAATGAACCTGGGTGGAGAACTCCCTTTGCAACTCCTTTGCCTTTTCCACTTTTTTTTCCCCCTTTCCCTTCGGTATTTTTGTAGGGAAAGAAAAGGCCTAAAACCTTACTCTTATAAATTAATGATGTTGAAAATATTGCCAGATCATTGGTCCTGGGTCAAGAAACAAACAAACCCAAACCTTCACAGGTAAAAATCCTTTTATCTTTCAAACAGAGACCATTGAAATTTGCTCCACAAACAGGTGGAATGAATAAACCAAATAAATCCAAATGTATGAGTCAAAAAAAAAAATATATATATATATATATTGGTATATATTAGATACCAATCCCTATGCTAACAATCTAAGAATCCAAATTTGAATAAAACACAGATCCTGTCCTTTGGCAGTTTGCAGTCTTAATTTACTAATCAATAATTTACTAATCACAATGTAATAATTGTGATTAAATTTCTTTATTTCAGATATTAATGTTAATCTATAATATGAAATCTTTCAAGCAAGGCTTTAAATATGAGTGGCATGTAGCCATATCATAGATATAACAGAAGGTAATCGAACATTTCCAGGTATTTATCGTTGTAAATTTTATTATCTATTCCATTCCAATCTGATTAGGAATCTGAAACACAGAAAAAACAACTTGAAGGGCAAGATTTAATTTTGAGCTGAAAAAGGAAAAGGAAAAAGAAAGTTCTGTTTCACCTACCTTCTGTCCATATCTGACCTTTCATTCAAATCTCATCTCTTCTATGAAGAGATCCTTTTCAATCCCAGCCTAAATTAACCTCCTCTTTTTTAATCTGCATAATTAACATATTAATACATTCCACATATATTTTAATCTAGTAATTGTTATTCAGGTGGTTCCACGCTAAGGCTTTGGCTGCATGCCACTTGAAAAAGTTAAAAATCCAGAGACCTGGTGGAAAGAAAAGCAGGTTTATTCAGAATGTCTGCATCTGGGAGGATGGCGGACTCCTGTCCAAAGGCCATCTCTCCGTTCCTAGATCCATCAGAAGGTTTTATGGGTACACAGAAGAACAAAGGAAAGGGGGAGTCGGTCAGGCAGGTCCGAGGGCTGACATCGCTCCCTGGTCTGTTTTAAGGTAATGCTTTCTCCAGACTAAGATTTGGCCATCAGGGCCTGGGGCTTTATGGGTCACTGGTAAAAACTGCAAAGGAATCAGGTGTCCAGGCGCCTGAGGAGTAGGAAATTGTTTTTTTCAGGTTAGGAGTCTGTTAATTAAATGGATTAGTGAGGTATGGGTAGTTTGAGAAAGGGAACAAAACACAGTCCTTAAATTAAACAGTGAGGAGAGAAACAGAGAAAACAGCTGAATATCAGGGTGGATCAAACTGCAAGCTAGCTAGGTCTAACTGCATTATGGATTCCCTGAATTTCACCCTCACATTTCCCACCATCAGGACAATCCCCAGACAGTTTCAGAGAAGCATGCTATCACTAGCATAGTGCAGTTTAACTTACATTGGTTCCAATCCAAATTCTCTTCTTATTTGGCCTATGGTGAGGAGAAAAGCGAAAGAAAAATGTTTGTGAAGCACATGCCCTTAGTAAGCACTCAGTGCATGACAGCTAATATAAATAAATATGAGGTAGTAGCTTGGGGGAGGAGGGTAATCACTTTGTGAGGGCTGTAAATGTCTACCTAGTATGTTACTCTGTACACCTGAAACTAATAAATAATAGTAAGAACAGTAATTATTATAATAATAAGAGATTTTTTTAAAAATGAAGTGTTGGGAAGTCTCTTTGCCCCCGGGACTTTTCCTCAGCGTCCGGATTCTGTGCCTTATATCCTGATTATCAGTTACTCCCAGAGACATCGAATCAAGTCATAAACAGTCAGAGTTGGAGAGGCCTGCTGAAATAATTTAATTCCACAGTCTTCATTTTTAACCTCTGAACCAATTTAGGGCTTGTAGCTAAAGCAATTTATATGCTTTTGTGGGGTTCAATTGTACTGCCTTACACAGCTGTTTTAAGGTTCAGTGAGAGAACCCAGGGGAACCCCATAGACAGTTACTCGCATAACTAGTCACTTAATAAACCATTGCTATTATCATTAAAGTAGTAGTAAAAAAGTCAGCTGACTTTGAATTCAGTTCAGTGCTCTTTTCCTGCCTCTTAAAATGCACAGTACTTACAAAAATAGTTAATAACAGGAAGAATAACACATCACTATTGATAATCTTTGCATGCATTAAGTAAGACCAAGTTAAGCATACTGACCAGCAAATCGGAAGATAGTATATCATCTTCTGGCACATGTTGTTACAGAGTCAGACCTTTGTTAGGAGTCAGATTTGCCCACTATGAGAGTAGGACGATGCTATTTAACTTCTCTCTGTTTCCTCAACTGTAAAATGGGGACAATAAAATACTTCCCTCATTGACTTATTGTAAAGAATTTATTATACACGAAAGCATTTCAAAGTCTCTGACAAATAGCAAGCTTCCAGTAAAGGTTATTTTATTATTAACATTTCATTATTATTTATAGATACGGTTACCATAATTTGTCATCCATACTGGGGACACATCTGACAGTGAATGTTATGAATGATTACACAGGAACAACAGGCATAAGCCAGGATGCACGGTCACCTTATCTACAATATATTTTCTAGCGGAAAGCAAATTCCCAAGGGAGTGTATAGTGTGTGGAGAATTTACGTGGAACTCTTTGGAAAGACGTTATGTAGGGGTCAGATTCACGATGGGCAGAAAAGTATGGTGCTGCCTTTTCCAAGCTCATCTTAGACAAAATAGAAGGAGGCATGGTGTTTCTGTATGATTTATAACTTAGCTGAAGTCTTTCCTAAGTTCTCTCTGAAGATAAGGCCCTGGGAAATTAACTTTCATTAAAAAAAAAAAAGTTTAAGTATTTTAAGAGATACTTACTGAAATCTCTTATACAATTCCTGTCTCATTAAACAAACATAAACATTGTCATGTATACACTCTAAGTCCTTTTTAAATACAAAGGGTATATAAAGAAGGAAACAAACTTCTCTTCTGATTCGTGTATATCACTGACCACTCATGCAGCCAGACATTTATTCCTCCTTTTGTTTCAGACCCAGTTAGAATTTTAGGAGGGAGCAAATGCTCACGGTCATAGTCTGTTCCCTTCTGCTTCACTCCGCCCCATTTCATTCCGCAAACATTTATTGAAAGCCCACTGTGTACATCAGCCCTCTCGCTGATAGGACTGAGTGTTCCCGCTAATACACAAAGGTGATATGAGAAAGGACAACTATCATAACTCTATAGACAGAGGCTCCTTAAAGATCCATTCAGGGATGGCGGATGACATGTACTCTCAGGAACTTTTTGTCCCCTGCTCCCCTTCTTATCAGAAATAGTGTGAATATTTATCACATTTTCTCAACCCAATATATTTTTCTTATTCATGGAGTTTTCATTTGGGTTTTTACTCTGTAACACAGAAATTCATAACATTAACTTCTGGTGATATAAGACATGAAAAGCATGTGCATTTGAGAATCAACACATTACTGCTACGCAGCTCCCACGTATAATAAAACTAAGTTTCTCACTTGTTTGGCATTAATTTAATGTCCCAGTTATTTTCTGAGAGGCAGAAAGAGCTGCTTCATCCAGGTAAGCATTTCTTTTCAGGCTCATAATGGTCTGTGCCCGTCTAGTAAGCAGGGCGCATAAATGAAATCACAAATGGTTTCTGTTCTATGAGGGGAGTCACCGCCATCGTTAAAAACATGGACCCTCCAAACAGTGTCCGATTTAGTCCAGCTTTCAGTTTTTTGATCTCACATCTTCACCTATAGTCTCAGAGGAGCGGAACAATGTTAAAGCATCATGCAATCACACATACAGGCATCTATAAGCCATTCCCATATGGGACATCAAGTTGGTTCAGGGCAAATTTAACCAAAGTAGCAGCTGTCAGACATACTCAAAACAAAATAAATTATCCAACCAACCTCTTGTACTTAAGTGCTCTTTATAGTCTGTGTTTCAGAAAAAACGTTTAACTTGAAGCAGCTTTCTAGCTATGAGCAGCCTCTCCTGAGGAAGTTTTTTTACGAGACCGAATGAAGGTAATGACACCCATTAGTCAGTCATTGCATTAGCATAAGGCATGGGCCACACTACAGTACTTATAAGCAGCTAGGCCATCCCAGTGAAAACATGACTTCCTATAACTCAGGCAGTCTTCTGACTACAGCTGACTGCTATTTTCTAAAGTGCAACTGCTCTAAGTCTGGTAATAGTATATTCAATGGCATGTTCCTCATAAGACCTAATTGTTTTCCACCACAGGGTACAAAGCTTTATGTCCTCTATCAACCAAAAACAAACAGTCATACTGCTTAATGGCTGTTCAACTAATGTTTATGTGCTACTTTTACATCCTGAATTATTTGATGAATTAAGTCTAAGAAGCTATTTGAGAACTAAGTTTAATGGGACCTCTACTATTATTAAAAATTCCAAGGATTCTTACAGTAGCTCAAATTATCACAGCTAGGGAATATGGAACATATATTGACACTAAAGTATCTTCTACTCTCCTGCAAGAAAGACAAAAATCAAAAGTTGGAAGGAAATGATCTGTGTAGCTTGAACCTTGCTGTGTTCAAATTGAAGATCAAAACAGGGTTAGAACAGAAAGGACCCGGTCAAAAGGTGAGACTTGGTGTATTATACTAGAAAGGCTCAGTTTTTTTACTTCAATTGCTTTCTTAACTTGGAACTCTACCCCTATTGATACTTCTACTTTCCTTATATAAGATGTAGCAGAAAGCACTAGCTGACGGAATGTATCAATTCAACACCCTTCCTTTAGTTAAAGTTTTGTGAAATTACTGAAAATATATGTTTATATTTCGTATAAAGCTAAAAAATAACTGAAAGATTATCATTCTTGAATTTATGAGAAAAATGATTTCTGGCTTTCGTAGTTATTTGGATATAGCAGTATTTTATTTATTCACTGTTTTTTCATTCTGATATATGAACTCTGATGTCTTTACTGGGGCAATTAATTAATAGTATCCCTTATTGTCCCAAATTAATTTGCACCTTCGGACAAAGGAAAAAAGAAAGGAAGAAAGGAAAGAAGGGAGGGAGGGAGGAAAGGAGGTAGGAAGGAAAGGGGAAAAGAAGAACTGAGGAAATGATAGTATTTCCTTTTGGAAATGAAGGATCCTTTCACACCATGCAGGGTATTTGCCAATGCTGATGTATATATTTTATGGAACTTTGGCTGTCCTCTTCTTCCTGTCCTATGGTTTAGCATCTCAACTTGAGGTTTGTAAATAGGGATAAATGAGATAGCAAGTTTAAGGAATGTCAAATGTTCTTGAAAACTTCCCACTATGAGGACAACTGAGAAATGACAAAGGTGTTACCTGGTTGGTTGAAGTTTAAAGCTAACTGTTTTTGATTATAAGGCAATAAACCTTTCCATTTTTCAGTCTGTTTTGTGTTACTTAAACACTGTTTCACTGAGATGTATGTCATTGAATTGATTTGAACTTGATAAGTTTTGCACTTTAGTTTTATTATTTTAATAAATAAAGGTGGCTATATGGTTTTAGCACATTAAGAAACATTTTAGCAGAACAATTGACTTTGATTATAATTTATAAATGTATCACTACTTGATATTAAAACCAAATTCATTGCAACTTAAACTGGATATACTTTTTTGTAATTCTACATATTGTTAGATATTAATATTCTAATTCATGTCTAGTCTATTTTTGAAGCTACTGAGCAAATGCATTCAGAACTATTAGATGATACTTAAGTGTCTTTTATTACACATTTTTTTCTATTAACTCCATTATAAAAGTATATTTTGAAATGTGAGGGGAACTGCATCAATAATAAGTAAGGCTTACACTCTCCACAAATGCAAAGTGGAAGGGAGAGTTGACAGTCTGTTGGCTAATTTTGGCAAATGTCCTATTTTGGATTGATTATCAGTTCAATAGATAATACTTATTTCTAAACCTCACTATTTTAAAGTAGGAAAAAAAAAAACTTTCAAAATTGCCTAATCAATAAAATTAGAGGCTGGGCAAGTATGAAATATGGAAAGTAGAAAATTTACACATGTTACACATTCACACATTGGTAACACATATTAAAGTATGAAATAAGAATATTTTTCATTCACTTAAGGTCTGGCAGGACTAACTTTTGAAGGGATAGTATACCCAACATTAAAGATATTGTGAAATCAATATTCTATACAATATAAGTAAAACCTTATTTTGTTTTTATTTCTTTAATCATAAAGCTCATTCATAACTTATTTTGTGCTCCAGTAATTTGATTTTGAAATTTAAGTCCATCATAACATATAGTCATTGACAAATTAACAGATTGTATCTTGTCTGAAATGCCTGGTCTCAAATTCTGTTTTCTCTATTTGCACATTGAAGGCAATTAAAAATAAATAAAACAACTACTATATTTAGGAACCAGTAATCTGATAAATTAAATAATTATAGTTTGATCTGTCTTTGGTTCTATTAAGAATAAAAATGTTAGTTATGTATACGAATCATTTGAGAGCTATGGTATGTATCTTTTCTACAATTTGATAAGTCTATAAAATTTGCAAGACATTAATGTTAATTTGAGAAATAAGGTATACTTCTACTGCAATAATAATGAAATCTAGTTAGAAAATTAAAATAAGAAAATAAGTGAAGTAGAATAAAGCATTTATAATATATTTTAACATTGCTAAAAACAAACCATCCTCAGGAGAGAAGGAAATTAGATATTTACTAAATTAGGTATTTAGCAAATATCGTTATCAAGTAATTTATCTTTATAAATAAATACAAGTTCTAGCAATACTCTCTAGCATAAAGAAATCTTACTATTTTTGTTTTACTTTTGTTTTTTGGTTTTTTTTGTGGGTTTTTAAAAATTTTTTAAATTTTTTATTTTTGGTGTGGACATTGTAGACATAATTAAAATCATCTCTCATTTATATTGCCTTTCTGGACCCACCCTTCCGCTACATTGGGTGAGGGAGGCAGCAAGAATGAACTCATCATCAAATATATGTAATTGTTTGACTATTTGAAACTTAGGTGCTGTATCTTATTTATATAATGAACCCTAATATTTTCAGTAGTCACCTATGCTACACAAAAAGTGCATTTGCTGATCTCAGAAGTTAACTAGAAATCTGTGAGGTTCCAAGCATGCCAGAACCTAAAATGTATAGCACAGTTTAGTTATCTGACCACAGGAGAAAAACACTCGTCAAATTCAGGAATGAGGTTAGACCTGGAAACTGAGTAAGCCTAAGACTTTCAAATATGTTGCTTTTACATTGCAAAAGGAGCTAGTATATTTTCTGTGCAGTATAATACAGCAGATGAATTGTAAAACAATAAAATCTCTATTGATTTGCCATGTATTGCTTCAATAGTGGGTTTGTGACAAATAGGTATTTCTGAGTCCTTGCAATGTACTTTAATAATAAAGCTGAACAAAGATAAATTGGACCAATTAGCAGAAATCTTCCAGAAGAGTTCACCCTTATGGAAAGAACCTAAGTCTCTATACTGCTACATGAAATTGTTTAGTAAATTAAGATCAACTGTTGATCTGTTTAGTTTAGACTCAAACCTTCCAAGGTCTTTTCCTCAAAACAGGATGCTTGGCTTAAAATTAAGAAATTGCAGTGACAGTTTTTGGCCTTTGCAAACCAAGCCAAGATTAGATTTTGAAATTCACAGGGCATTTAAAAATCTCAATTATCCAATAGTCATGAAGTCCTTTTTTTTTTTTTTTTTTTTTTTTAAGATGGAAGGACTAATATATGTATAAAAAAATGATGGCCAAAATTATGCTAATTTTTATCCAATGGTAACGTGATTGCCTGATTTTTTTCTTTTGAAGTTCTGATAATCATAGATATAGAAATGGAGTCTCGATTTTATGTATTATAAATCAAAATTAGAATGCCTCCATTAATTTCTTACTTAGCGTTTTACACTTTTAAGTAATTTTAATACCATTCTCTTCCAGCTAAATCAGAAAAAATATTACTTAATTTAGATATTATGAATTTGGTGTACATTTTTGTAATCATTTAGCTCCTGATATTGAAGAATTGCATATGGTGTTTAAAAGACGAATATTCTGGTGTTTTAAAAAGTATTCAATATCATGGCATGTCTTTAGGAAGCACCTAAATAAATAAATGTTTATATACACATGAAAGTAAATCTTAAAACTTTTGGTCAACCTAGAGTATTTTTTTATTAAAAGATATTTAATAATTACTGCACATGAACAGTGTTCTCTCTCATACAACCTTTATCTCTCTTCCACCACCGGATGCTATCATTTATAAAAACAAGCGAAAAAATAAATAAATAAATAAAAACAAAGTGGTTAGTTATTTTGGAGGGGTTAAGGTTTCAGACTAAGTCCTAACATTTAGAATTGATGTGATTTTGGACAAATCTCTTTATCCTTATCTTTATTTTGTTTCCTTATCTTTAAAATGAAGCTAAGAAAATTTGCCATTCTTTCCTCATAGAGCTGTTGTGATGATTAAACAATATGATCTTTGAAATTTTGTAAAGTATCAATGCATAGATAGCTAGGTAGAGAGATATACAATATTAGTATTTTACATACAAATCAATACAATTTACAAATAGTACATAAGAAATGTAAGATTAGAAAAAGATGGAGGCAAATTGATATTTATTCATTTAGTTATACTTGATAAATGCTTCCCATCAATCTGGATCTATATATTAGTTAAGATAAAAAAAGTTAAGCCTTTTCCCAAGAGAGCCCTAATTTCACTATTAGGAAGGTAAGGCCTGGCTGTTCTTTCCCTAAATATTTCTTGAATATCTTTAAACCAAGATGCTGCTCTTGATGACATTTTCTCTTAGGTGACAGCTAGCAACGTATTTAGCTCAACAGGCTATTTGGCATCCACTGAGTATATTTTAGCTGTAAATTGTCATAAGGTCACTTTCTTTTGAATCTATTTTGCTTAGTCACAGGCTATCACTTCTAGTCTCATTTGCAAGTTAAAGTGTTTCCCTGAATGATACAATGAACTGGTAGAATTAGTGATGGGAAACTATGTGGATTAAACAAATCATTTGAATATTACTTAAAACACACAAATACCTTGAAATTAAATCCTCAGAGAATTAATGAACCTCTCCTATTTCTGAGCAATCAAATCAATTCATCACCAACTTTCACTTACCAGTAACTAACCTTTTATATCCCGTGTTAGACATCTTCCTGATAATCCAAATATAACAAATAAACAATTCTTACTGAGAACCTTTATAGAGTTAATGATTCTACAGGGTCTGGTTTTTACTCGTAGTACATAGTATACCAAACTACAGGATTCTTCAAATATAGTTTGGAGTACCGTATTTCTCAAACATCAATATAAGATATGCAATGATTTGTAATTTTCTACAAGCACACATTTGAATTAGCATACACTGTGAAAAGCTGGTGTAAACATTTGTTCATTACCCAATATTGGACACACAGAAATTTTCTGAAGCGGTAAATAATATCTTCTGGTGGACGTGAAGGGAAAATGCAATAGCCTATGAAAGTGATTGTTCTGGACACACAACAGAAGTTCCAGATATATTCAATAGATGAATGTTCTGTATTTGCTGTAAACAGAAAACAGATTTTTAATTTGTAAAGTTATTGCCTTATATGATAAGTTTCACATGATGATTTATGAGAATTTTTGCATCTCAGGACATTATATTTCTTGAAGGTGGTAAGGGGTGGGCTATCTTTTCTTTCTCATGTTGCTGCCTTTTTCATCTTAGCACTTCTAATGGATCTTTCTCACCCTTCTAGCTAAATTCCTTTTCTTTCTAAATCATTTTTTTTCCCTATTCTCATGTTCACCTTCATGCTGGTATTAAGTATAATAAAGTATAAAATGCATTTCAATAGTGTGGATCATCTATAGGACAAGAGATAGTAAAAACAAAAACCCTACATTTTATTTTTATAATCACACTGATTGGGGCAAATTAATACAAAATGCCATTATTAAACAAATAAGTAACCATGACTATTTTTCTACAAATATATTTTTATATTTTATTTTCATTTTTCATTGGAGTTTTATGTGGTTTCACTTAGTATATCTCAACCACCATGAAGACTAAATTCTATACTTAGATACACATAGCTTCCATTTAATCAGTGGTAAGATGCACAAATAAATACACTCAGGCACAACATATACAGTTTAGGGTTATTCAAGACTCACTTTTTGGATGATCCAGGGAAAAGAGATATTTTGAATATTTTGGCTTATGCGTATATAGGTGCTTGGAAATTTATCAGACGTTAAATTAGTACTGATCTTGGAAGTATTCATAGTAAGAGAATTTCTTCTAATTCCTTTTTCCTATCTTGAAGAATGGATTACACATATGCATTTGGTTTCCTCTCAAATTAGTTTACTACAAAACTTGTCATTAGAGTCCGAGGGGACAGTATGGTGCAGGGATTAAGGATGAGGTCTCTGATTATGACTGCCTGGGTTTAAGAGTCCACCCCGCTGCCCAGTGATGTGACCTGAGGTAGGTTATGTCTCCTCTCCCAGGCTCAGTTTTCCCACTTGGAAAATGAGGATACCCTAGAACTTATATCATAGGGTTATTGAGAAAATACATGCAGTCATTACTAAAAATACTTAATATAGTGCTTGACATGTGTTATGCATTCCATTATTGCAAACACATTTCTTCACATTATTATTGAAACAATTGTACAAAATTATTGCTAGTCTTACTTTCATTTTTAAGCCCTGAGTATTTCAATGTGAACAATATATATGCAACATTAGTAAAAGATTATTGTGTATAAGCATATCTTTCAATACCTGTTATTAAGATACCCAATATATGCTTGCTTATGAATATCATGATGAACATGTTTACAACCATGTTCTAAAACCTATATTAGATGAATATTTTAGTAAAAAATAATTTAAAAAATAATTTTAAAATTGATTAGGATACTATAAATCTTTTTATGGATTAAACTAACTTTTATTTAAACATTTGATACACACCATAAAGATATCTTAAAGTAAAACATTTTAGTCAAGCAAAAATAATTTCGGGGAGAATATTAACTAAATTTGCAGGGGATATACGCACCCCTGTATGATTTTACTTTAAATACCTCACAATTCTATGAGTAGGTGCTATTATGACTCCCATTTTACCTAAAAGAAAATTGAAGCTTGAAAAGTTAAAATAACTTTGCTTACACTTTAGAGTATGTAGTATGGTTTAAAGTTTCATAGTGTAATAATGCAACTTTAATCCACACACAAATCAACCTTATGGAAATGACTATTAGTTCACAAAGAAACAAAATTCATCTCACTTCTGAAAATTAAAATTGCATATATGTATATAGCAGAATCCCATTTCAAATGAATAAAGTAACAAGCAGCTGTGGAATGGAGAAAAGAAAGAAGAAAAAGGAGAAAGAAAATCAGAAAAAAAATAGACCAGTCTGTTAACAGAGTTATCTTTGAGGAGTAGGATTATAGACCTTCAATTTTTAGATTACAAATTTACAATATACAGTCTATTTTGTTTTTTTTAATTCTGGGTATTGGTTACTTTTGTAATAAAAAGGGAGACTACATTTATTAACAACCCCCCCCCGAGAAAAAAAAAAAAGCAACCCACAATTCACTGGCAATTCGGCAATATTCTAAGACAACCATTATTTGTACCTGAATGATTTACTCACTAGAAATGAAAAGAAAAAAAAGTCTTTAAAAAAGTTACACCTATTTGTACTTTGTTTGAGGTTATCAGATATAAAAGGATTCCAGAGAAGTTTATCTAATGGAATGTGGTATTACTTATTTTAAAAATTAGGCCTTATTAGAAAGCATGAAGCAGCATACCTAATATTAGTTCTAAATTTTTTATGTATTGGTCAATAAATAAACTTATATTCTTAAATGTCCCAAAGGAAAGTTGAAAAAATTTAAAAATTCAACATTAATTCCATTGTGAAGATTATCTTTATGTAACATGTAAATACACTCTTCCCTGTTTAAAGACATTTAAAACTGGCTTCACCCTATTCACAAATATACACTGATCTTAGTGAATTCCGTAGGTAAGTTTATTTGTTTTTACTTTTGAAGTTTTATATTTTGAAACAGAGAAGTTAGACTAATTGGAGCTATTTTCCCACCTATCGGATTCCCTTATACTTTATAGCTAAGAAATCAAAATTTTGTGACCAGTAGATTATATATAAATGTTAACAGTTGTTATTTCTGTTTTAATTAAATGTGATCTTCTTTTCATACTTTTTGGTTTACAATGGACATGTATTGGTTTCATAATTAACACAGTAAACATATCTTAATATAGGGGCTCTGTTGAATGGATGGAACGGTAGTACTCCTTCCCCTACTCTAGAAATGATAAAAGTATTACAGACTGTGAATTTTTAGATTGCATATTTATTTTATACATTCTAATTTTTTTTAACCCTGAGTATAGATTACTTTCGTAATCCACAAAAAAAGGAGACAGTATATATTAAAAAGAAAATCCTCCCTCTAAAAAATACCAATTCACTGGCAATTCTCCCACATTCTAAAATAACCATTATTTGTACCTGAATGATTTTTGTCTTCTCACATTCCCATGTGCAGTTGGGAAAATGACAGAAGACATTGGGAAAGAAGGGGCAAGGTGTATCAGAGAAGTTTAAAAATGTCCTGATGTTAAAAATGTCAGGTATTAGGTTAGAATATAGGAAATATGGAACACCTGTGTGTTAGGGCAGACAGAGAATGAGACAGTGGGGAGGGGACATTTTCCTACTTGGTAGAAGTCATCCTTAGAAGCATCGAGGTGTTAGGAAACCTTTGGCTAGTGGTGACATTTGCTTCTAGACAGGATCTAAGAAGAGGATCCCAACTTCTCCACGTGTCTTTTGGAAATCTATCAGTCACTATATCCCACTGTGAAATATGAACCATGGTAGACTAGAAGCTGGAAAGAAATTAGTGTTTAGTAACTTTTTACCAATTCTGTACCTTTTTTGGTAAAGGCAGATAATAAACTAGCTGTTGTGGAAGCATCCAGTGGTGTACAAATCAGACAACCCCCTCTCCTGTTTTCTCAATCTGTCTCACGAGGAAGTGTAAGTAATGGAGATATAAGACGGCATGTAAAGTAGAGTGATCTTTTTCCCTCAGTATAAATGATCTTTTGAATATGAATTAATAAATTCTATGTGAAGAGACTAGAAAATTAAACTTTATGATGGTTGGGAGACTGGTGCCTGGCAGTCAACAAGAACACCTATCTTATTGTTAACTCAGTTACTTTAATAGGGCTCTAGGATGTCCAGAAATGATACACAGGCTATTGTCAACAGGAAATGCTTTGTTTTTAAATATTGAATATTGAATGGTGCCTTCCCTTTGTGTTCTTAACACATGACTGCATGGCTTATATGAAGATATTTCTGGTTTGAAATTAACTCTCATACTTTAAAGCAGAGTTCTGATTTATAGATTGAAGAATGAAAGCCTGAAACTGCTCTCATGCTTATTTAATCATGTATTTTTTCAGTGTCAAGATAGAGTTTAGATTATAAATGAATTCATTTGTTCTGTAGAACTGTGGCCATGCTTTATGACAAATGCAGGATACTTTCATCTAGATTTTTCTATCATGAAATCAGAACTTTTGAAAGTGACAAATTTGAGGAAAGATCAAAGTAAAGATTCACTTCAAGTTATAATATTTTATCCATTTTTTTAGTTACTATTCATCATATTGCTACAGAATAGAAACTATTTTAAGGCTATTTGAGATTTTAGATTCTCTTTTCAATCAGATTCATTAAAAGCTGGGAATCACCATAGCATTCTGGAAAATGTGTGGGTTATCAAACTTCATTTTAAATATTTGTTTTGCTATGTATTAGCAGTGTGACATTAGTTAAACATCTGAATTTCAACTTCCTCTTCTGTAGAATGAGGTTAATTATACTTCCTTTGCAAGCTTGTTGTAAGGATTACAGATGTTTCATGTAAGTTTTTATGTGAAAATGCTAGTACCTTGCCAGGCAAGTATGTTCAGAAAAGAGATGGCATTATCATTATTATTATTATCATTATTATTATTATTATTACTCTGCCCTCATACCAAACATAAACCATGTCATTGATTTCATAAGTTCCCACACAATTGTATATTTTCAATCATTTACTACATAGTTTTTTGCAGTAAATATTAAACCTTCTCATGGAATCTGCAAGTGTCAAACAGATGGAGTTTTCAGTAACATGCAACCCCTTCATACTGAAAAATGACATTTGATTTTCAGCCAAGTCAGATTACTAATCACTGTCCTCTATTCCCTTTAACACACATACATACATACATGCACACACACACACACACACACACACACACACAACCTATAAGCTTCTACATTACATTAACCAAGAAACATAGAGATAGAGAGAATGCTACATAATTAAAGCATTACTTTTTAAAGGAACATTTGTGGTTTTCAAAGTACCAGTCTATATATTTTTAAGTGAAGAACTAAAGGGACAAAAGTAATATTTTAATAATATAGTTGAAAAAACAATTTCCTTTAAGAGAATTAATGAGAAGCTTTAATATGTCTTTCTGTTCCAAATTTACTTAAAAACTATTAGTACTTCATTGTTACTAAACTAAATGAGCTTAGTTACATTAATATACTGAAAATAATAAGTATTTAAATATTACAAATACAACCTAACATCACTATTTTGTTTCTTGATTGGCATCAAGTTGATTCTGATTTACTCATACTTGAATGTAGTAAAACTTTTTGCTAGATAAATATATGCAGACACAATAATTACTTATTTATTACTTATTAATGTTATTATTACTATTTTAAGTACTTTGTTTAGTGCCCTAAGCTGGCTACCTTTGGTGTTTCAGTGAGGTCCTTGTTGTTGTAGGGTCATCAGTGCACCGAGTTACAGCGTTGTCTGATAGAACGTATGGCGCTTGCACACAGATAGCTTCAAGTACACCTGGGTGGAATGCACTGAAATTTTAAAACCTTAATTTGTCGTGCGAGTTTGCATGACTTGCACAGGTGAAATGTCAGACGTGAGAATGTTTGTACTGGCAAGATAACTGTTCTGCAGCACTTTGACATTAGTGCGAGCAGACATGACATCATGAAGGGATCCAAATGGGACCCAGCATCACAGTCCGATGCCGACAAGAGAAGGAACCCTCTGGCTGGGCAGACGTACATTAATTAGGGCCACTCGGAACAGTTTTTATTCTATCAAAGGTTTTGGCTGAGAGGCCACTGACTTAGGGAAATTCTCATTCCCTTTTGCCTGAGAAGCCGACTGTATTCACGTCTGAGTATTGTAAGAGTCGGACAAGTTACGTAATAAATGACTGCAACGTACATATAATGATGTTTTTCTATACCTCAACTTGATTTCAATCTCAAGTCCTCATACTGCCAGGCAAAAAAAAAAAAAAATAATCTCAGCCAATTCAGAGGAATTTTGGTCAGGACTTCCTCCGTCAACTCAGGGATTTATTCCCCACCCACCCCACCCCCTTTTTTTCCTAGTTGGATTTCAGTTTTGCAGGTGTTGGTGGCAGGGAGCAGCTGATCTCCCCTTTCCATGTTTTAGCCACTGATAACCTGCATCCTGGCGAGTGAGGGTCCATGTGGAGGCTACTGCGCCCTGTCCTGCCTCCTGCAGAGGTGGCTGTGTGTGCGCCTCTCTCTGTCTCACCTGCTGCACTCTCGCCAGCGTGGAGAAACATTCTTCTACAGGACGGTACCTGCAACACACTGATGTGGGCAACTCTGTGAAGCTTGCTGCCTCCCCAGGCTCCACTTTAGACAAAGGTCCCCTCTGCGTTCCAAAACGATCTAAGGCTTTTATTGGATAATTGATACAGTGTACAGACTTTGTAGTTAAGGCCACTCTACTGTCTTCCACTAATATCTTAGTTATTGCTGCCTCATAAGCTTTCTTCTCAGTCTGGACAATAATTAACTTGTAGATGTGTGGAGGCAGGTGGATGGAAGGGAGACATTATTCACTCATTCATTCATTTATTCATTCATTCATTCATGGATGGGAGTCTTTTAAATCTGTTAACACGTAAACTTTATGTGCTACTTAAAGCCTACTCAAAATGCACGCTTTTGAAACTCCAAATCCCTTTTCTTACAAATCATTATTTTTGAGCTTTAAAAAGTCTTACTTTTAAACTGAACAGCCAAGAATGTTCTCTTCTCTTGTTTAGCACTAGTGTTTCTACTGTGATAGCCCTGCCCTGAGTTAATGAATTTGAGGATAATAGTCTGAATAGAGAGAGAGCCACTGGGTTATAAAACAACAACAGCAACAATAAAGTAATTACAAAAAACATTGATTAATATATCAAAATGGTAATAAGTTGTGACTGGTTTTGCTTTCCTTGCTTTACAAAAACAAGCAAATTGTTTGAAAGGATCAAAGGAGAAAAAAACACAGGATATCTGGATTAGAGATTTTTTTCTCCCTTTGGTTTATAAAAACTAACTTTTTAAAAGAGTCAAACAAGATACGGAATGTCTGATAAAATTTCTCTAACTTTTGATCTTTGATTTGCAGCTTAACAAAGGGACTTGATTGAGGCATATACGGTATTAAATAGTTTTTTTTTAACGATTTTAATTGTAGAAAAACTATCTCAGATGAAGAGGCAAGAGTGACTATAAAGTTGACTAAATGTGAGGTTTGTATTGGTTACTTGCTGTGATTTCCTTGGAGGAATAGTTCTGATTCTTTACTTCAGACCTACAGCAGCTTCCTTTTATTTTTCCAATAAAATCTGAACAATTGAACACAGTACATGGGGGCAGCCAGGACCTACCTGACTGGACCCCACCTCTTCAGGCTTGGCTTCCGCTCTGTGCCTTCATGAATCTGGCTATCAGGGTCCATTGACCTCCATTCCTTTCAAAGTTTTCCTGAACTTTCGGGACCCCATAAATTGATGCATCCTGTTCCCTTCACCAAGTGACATTCACTTCCTCATCAACGAACAGGCTCTCCCTTTCACCCCATGGTTCCCTCAGTCTCTGCCCTACTTATGCTCCTAAGGAATCTCTCCTACTTCTTCTATGACATTTTTTAAGGCTACACTGTGTTGTGGATATTCGGATATTTGTGTAGTAGAAAGAGCACTAGGCCCAGAAGGAGAAGACTTGGGTTTCACCCTGTTTCAAATATCATGGAAAACCCATTTCAATTCTGTGTATGTCAGGTCAGTCTGTGGATTCTGCAACCGCCTTTGCATTGTTTTCAGTGTGAGTTTTGTTGGCTAAAGTTTTGAACTCATTGTGTATAGAAATCATCTCTCAATTTCCAGTAGTGCTTTGTATTCAGTAAATATTTGCTGAATCAAATAGAATTTGCTAAATCCAGTGGGATAAATAAGGAAAATAATGGTAACTTTAATTACTTTATTTGACTAAGTAAATGTTAATGTTAATAAATATTATCTCATTGACAAGGGGTAGGTGAGGGGTTGGTTGTGGGCCTCCCTTTCCCATCCCTCCATCTCAGCCAACAGTTGTGATTTCCTTCTCTTATATCCGCAGAGCAAAAGTTTTTAGTATTCTTTCTTTGTATAGTCAAGGAGATATGTAGTAGCTCATAGCAAAAAAAGGGCTAGATATTAACTACTAATTTATGTTTCACTTGACAAGCTTCTGAATAAGCTCAGAAAACTTTGCCAGGTAAATACCAAGTCAGATCACTTTATTTCAAAGAAGATGAAAATAACTCAGTTCCTTGATAACAATCTGAACCTTTTCAGTATTTCAACAAGTGGCATTTGTGTTGTAGCTCACTGCCATGGATTCATTTTGGTAAAGATGATCTATTTTAGAGAAAATAAAAAATAAGCTTACCTTTATCTTTCTTAGCCCATCACTTCTGCTATTCAATTACGTGCTCTTTGCTTGTGTGTACCTGAAATAGTGAGAAAGAATTAAAAAAATAGAAAATTAAATGTAACTCAATAACATTTTGTGAAAGGCAAATATTTACAATTTTAATTGTTGACAGACACACACAATTCATAAAACTATTAGCAACAAAACTATATGCAACTTCAGCTGTAAAAACTGAACAGCAATATGCCTAAACTGATTCGCAGCAAAAAAAGTAAACCAATCACATTGAAAAAAGCCACCATAAACCAAAAAACTGTATTTAAAAGATTAACAGTTTTGGCATTCATCCCTACCATCCAGTCTTTCACTTTCTTTTTGTCCATCAAAATTTAGCTTTCGTTTGATGTTAGCAAGAGTTGCATTACTATTATTGTTAATTTTAGTTCTGTTTATTACCTTGAGGGTTATATATTGTAAAATAATTTTGGTGCCCCTAGTTAATGTTAATTAGTTGTTTTAATAACCTAGACCTATTTGTTATGTTTTTGTAGGTTTACTTTTTTAACTATCAGGAACTTATTAACTGAGAATATTTAACATTACTGTTGCATAGGCAAAATTACAGAGTTACTATTAGTGTTACCTGTTTAACGTTTAGTCATCCTTTGAGTCCTGCGACATATTTCCTTAATAATCATCAGCCATCAAGTGTGATAGTCTCAAAAGAAATATCGGCCCTGTAAACTGCCTTCAAGGGTGGTGATATTTAGCACTGAAAATTACAAATAAAGTTTTTGAGGTTGAATAGCAGCAACTGGCCAGTGACACTGATGATTTGTTTGTCAAAACAAACTGTTATAAACTACGCAAATGAAGTCCACGCACTCCTTTGAGTGAAAACAATAAAGTGAATCTACGCAATGCTTACATGTTGGATGGGATACTTAATGTGCGGGGAAACTCAAAGGTTGAAGAACTAGGCATTTAGACAGTGGTAAGTGGTAATCTTACCTCTTTATACTCCATTACTCTTTCTCAGGAGAGACATGCTAATGCAAACAAGTCAATCAGAGTTTGTGTTTAGCAAGATAAAGCTTAGAGGATAGTTTAAAATCCATTTGTTATTCTAAATCCATTTTTTTCCATTAACATATTATACATTAGTGTTTACTAACCATGATTCATGTAACAGTTTAGTTTGCTAACTTTTAAATTATTTAACAACCATAAGTTATTAATACATTTTTTAAGTATTACACAAATATCTTAAAACAGGCTTGGGTTCATTTCTGTAATTTTTAAATAGAAAACATTTTAGGCATCTCTTGAAGAAGAAATAAAGCAGGCATTTAAAGCTAGAAAACAAGTAATTCCAAATTTAATTTTTACAAAAGTTTTCAGCTTTACTGACAAATTATGGCAAACATATTTGACAAATTGTGGTTTCCTATTTAGAGAAGCTTACACATGGAACTTTATGTGTGTGTGTGTGTGGTTTTTTTTTCCCCTTTTTAACAAATACAGGTTAAAACACTGAACAAATTCAGTTAGCTTCGTACATACAGTAGCTGCTTATTTTCAACCTCATTAAAACAGCATTTAAAATTAAATGTACAAACTTAATATCAAACATCTTCATTTAACTAACAGATTTTAAAAGGCAGGTTAAAACATCTTATTTACAACTGTATTACCACCTAGTTCAAAAAATCATATTACAGTCTTTTAGCAAAGTTTTTGCTAGTTGACTGAGACTCAAAATCTGTTAAGAGATTCTTGCTCTTTCTTAAAAAAAAAAAAAAAAAAAAAAAAGATTACACACAACAATGAAAACAACCAAGAGAATATCATCCTACTGAATGATTTATAGACAATGCTTGCCATGTCTCTTTTAGTCCGTTTTGTAAAATAATACTAGTGTCAATGTCATGCCAACAGTATAGGGGAAGTACAAGAAATATATGGGAGTAATCATGAGCAGTTATCCCTAGAATAGGGAAGACAAAAAAACAAAAAATGACTATTACTTGTATTGTTGCTGTTTATGTGGAGACCACAGGCTATGAATTGTCTTTGAGGTGAGGTCACAGTGGGGAGGACCTTCAATATCTACCATAGGGGTGCTCCCTGAACACCCCTCTGGCTGACCTTGGCGGTGGCGCCTTCAGGCTGGAGCGGGTCATGGACCATTCTTCTGGTGCTATGAACAAGAGAAAGACAATAACATTCACATGGCTTCACAGTTATCAGAAACAGTTATTTAAGACACAGCAGTCTCAGAAAGAAAAGGAAATAAAAGATCTCAACACTGATGGCTCAAGCCTTACTGCATTTTCCACATGATGAGATCATCCCCCAAAAGGATATATGTCGAAATGCAGCCACTTAGATAAACTTGTTCACTGTTCAAAAAGAGACAGTTCTTAGATAACCCCATATCTACTATGTGTGAAATTTCTATGCCACAAATAGAGGAGTATCAATGCGAACTACTCCATATTTAATCCTTTATACAGACTCCTAAAAGAAATTGGATACAGAAAACCAGTGGTTCTTAGGCCTTGATTAACTTGAGAATCACCAAGGAATCTTCAAATGAATGACAAAACAAAAAATGACCAATGCCTGTTCTCTAGCTCTCAAACCAAATGACTAGAAAACTCCACAGGGTGGGACCTAGGTTCTGGCATTTTTCAAATGCTTCCCTAGAAGATTCTTATGTGGCACGTGGTTGAGATCCCTTGTGCAAAACAAAATTGGTCAGACTTAAGCAAGATATGGAGTAGAGCAAATTTTAAGTAGAAAAATCAGTAAAGAAAAACAATATATTAGTTTTTCCAAATAAACAAGTTGGAAATAAAGAGGTGTTAGCACACTAGGAAAATTTCTTATTTACCTGTTAATCAGACTACCAGTAACCTCAATGTTTTGGAACCTAGCCAAAACCCAAACTTTTGAGTTTTATGGCAAATAGCATTTATAAAGTTTATGCCCCCAGAAGAGAAACACAGCCCTCCTTCAAAGGGCCACGGACTTAATATTGGCTTTATGATGACTTGATACCAGAACCTAGGTTATCTGGGTCTTTCAATGAGAATTTAGTTCTTCAGTAGAGAACAGATTTTATTCATGGGACTACAGTGGGAGGAAGTACGGACATAAGAAAAGGGGTTACTGGAGACACATTGCCGTGGATAGCTGATATCAAAGGTGGTGGTAATGACAATATCAAATGGAAAATCCCTGCAGACTGAGGCCAACTGATGTAGAGTATATGCCCCCTAAAAATATCTCTAGACACGCAAACTGACCAATAAAACCTTTATTTATGCTTAAAAAAAAGAATATCTCTGGCAAAAACAATAAGAAAAAATTCAATTGCACTTACTATAAGGCAAGGGCTAATGATCTACAATATAGAAAAATGATCAAAAGTTTATCAATGTAGAAACTAATAGCACTTAAATGAGTAAACATGAGGTTTCTGAGAATATCCTTTATTATAAATCATATCTGGTGATACATGGAAAATGATATTTCCTTCACTATTTAATGAACATACTTATGTTTATTTCATTATGTGATAGGACATAAAATAGAAGTGAGAACCAAAATAAATATGACAAATATTACCTTTACCCAGAATACAGACCTACCTAGACCAGGGGTTGGTGAACTATGGCCTGTGAGCAAAATGCGGCCAGCTGCCTGTCACAGGCATGTTACAGCATGTCACAGGCATGTCACAGCATGTCACAGCCATGCTGATTTCCAAACACGGTCTATGGCTGCTTTCACTCTCCAAAGGCAGAGATGAGTAATGTGACAGAGACCCTGCTGCCTGCAAAGCCTAAAATATTTACACTGTGATCTTTTACACCAAAGGTTTACAGACTCCTGCTCTAGATCCTATTGTCTTTTTTTTTTTTTTTGAGTGGGAGATTGTAGATGTTGGTATTTCTGATGTGATCCCTTAAGGTCAGGAATGTACCCCTGAGCTTCCAGAATTTCTCAACATAGACATTTTAGAGCAGAATTTTATGTGAGTACTTGTTTGCAATTAAACAAACTTTCTTTGATGTACTACAAAGGAAAATGGACTTTTGCTACAAGTTTGAAAATGCCTTCTAAGCCTTATGTAATATAAATTTTATACTGAGTAATGCTGAGCAAAACAAGTCAGACAGAAAAAGCAGAGAACCATGTGATTTCACTGATATGTGGTATATAAACCAAAAACAACAAAAGAACAAGACAAACAAATGAGAAACAGAAACTCATAGACACAGACAATAGTTTAGTGGTTGCCAGAGGGTAACGGGGGCGGGGGGTGGGAGGGTGGGAGATGAGGGTAAGGGGGATCGAATATATGGTGATGGAAGGAGAACTGACTCTGGGTGATGAACACACAATGGGATATATAGATGATGTAATACAGAATTGTACACCTGAAATCTATGTAATTTTACTAACAATTGTCACCCCAATAAATTTAATAAAAAAAAAAAAAAAAAAAAAAAAAGAAAAGTAACCTCTAAAAAAAAAAAAAAAATTTTATACTGTCTGTGAATAATCAAGAATACATCAATGTCCTTCTCCTCTAGTGATCAACTCTATTCCAATTTATTATTGTTTTTAACAAAGGGAATGTACCCCTTTTTTGCTCCATTTGTTCTAGGGTGTTAGAGATCCCTGGGTTGCAGTCTATGGGTTTAGGAGCTGAAACAACATAGCTTTCAAGATTTCCCAGGGAATGGAAGTTCTGGATCCTTTCTCAGATGCTGAATATTCCTGGTAGGTTCTGTAAAATAGTGAAACAACCACGACCAGAGGGACAGCAATACCTTCTTCATCTACCCCCAGATTTGCCAGAACTTTAAAACTGGAATAATCCTGGGAATTTGCCACAGAAAACGTAAGTGTTTAATAACAGCTCATTGATTTGGTTTCACTGTATACTTAAGCTGTCGACAGTTAATTTGTGGACTTAAAACCTTAGATTTCTTAACTTGTTAGCCAATATTAAAATGGAAAGTGTCACTGTTCACTATTCTATCTGTAGTGACTGGAAAAAAATACAATGCCTCGTAGGGGGTTGAATACAACGAATGACTGTAAGAGTGAATGATTAACTCTAAGAACTATGAAGCAGAAAGAGCTCCCTGTGATAAACTTGAAAACAGTAACAATTGAGCTGAAGAAATTCAACATTAATTTTGAAAGCTCTATAACGAGAAATCTTATATATTTGTTATGGAGTTGAAGTCAGATTTCTTACTGTAGAGGGTTAATTAGCTGAGTACCAAAAGTATTCACTATTGGATTCAATGAAACAATCATAGTGGAATTCCACTACAAAAAAAGGTAAAAACATTATGGTTCATTGCACAAAAATGTGCTCTTTTATAATTCTGTTTGTATGGGAATTGACACTATTGTTCTTTCCTCCTTGAAAAGGCTAGGAAAATGGGAAATACTATTAGTCTTCCATAATTGTAACAAGAAAGACATATGAATTCATACCCAAGCAAAGTGAGTTTTAGATTTCCTAGGACTCCTTACCATTAGCAGAGAAGTCAAGGATTTATTCACTTAATTCAGATCTTCAGTTCATTGTTTACATATTCTCTATAATAATAGTGAATTGAGATCAAGAAAATATTTTTTCTATTTGTGCCAAATTTCCTTGGTCTCTATTTTCTCTAATATTATAATGTTTATATACAGTACAGCCACACATTTACAATCTCCATATGATAATATAAGCCAGCATCTCTCAGTGAAGTGATGGTCTTTGATCTGGATTGGAGAGCACTGATTCAATGAATATTTTTTCTTTGTCATCATATAGTGTGCAATTGAGCCTTATATGGTCAGCTAATCACCTCATTGCTCACCAGAACCTCTTGGATTTCTTTATTATAAGGATCAGAGATAGAAGTGATTCTTAAAAATATAAGGAATTCTAACTTGAGTCCACCATGGAAAGTTACACATGGAAAACACCCAAACATATGGTCCTCATGGTGGGAATTCTCCAAAGTTTGAAGTTATAAAGGCCCAGGAATGGCCTTGGAATTTCCATGTTTTCTTGGGGTTCTCTTTTCAGCAAACAAGGTAGATTTAAAGTATTTTATAGCTTCACACAAATTTTGGAGTCTTGGCCAATTGCTTCTATTTCCATGAGGTGGTCTAGAATGTCATTAAAAAAAAATCATTGCAGACAATGAAATTTAGAGATAATCTTTCTGTGTCCTTCTGGAAAATGATAAAGGAAGCAAGATGCTCTCAATATGAGGATCATTGTCATATCAGAAGTATTAGCTAGACTATGCATGTGAATCAAGCAAATAAATTATTACTTAGAAAAGGTACAAAATAACTGTCTGCCAGTTGAAATTACTGGAATGGTTTACAGAATTGTGGATCTGGAAATAGCAAATGAGGATATGACAGACATAGCTTAAGTGACTTGATCATATTCCCAACATTTCTAGACTTCTCAATTAGATTTTAATGTACCATATAGTACATGAAATAAGAAGGAAAGGGGGCAAATGAAGCATTCATTAAATAAATTGTTTGCTTTTTTTCTTTACCAAAGATCTCATATATGCCAGTCACTATACTTACCCCTGCATCTGAGGATAGTTTAAGGGGCCTCAAGGAGATCACAGAACACAGCTAACATAAAATTTCATTGATTATAATTGATATTTGAAGAAAATGCTGGAGAAAGCCTAAATAAGGGAGCTACTAACTTCTATCATTCAAATGAACTTGGATTGAACTCCATCATTTATTCTGGTTTTTTTTTTTTTTTTTTTCCCGCAAAGAAGTAATATTCTGAGCAAACATGGAGCATAATTAAGAATTGAGATGCTGTTTAACCTATGTAAGATAACTCACTGTCTTTAAAGATTTTCCTGTATCAATTATTTTGTATCATCTGGCCTTGTTTCTTAAACGGGATTCTAAGATCTATGAGAAAAGATACCTTCTAAGTTAGCAGATGCCTAGTAAGAATACCATAAATGCCTGTAAGCTACATACAAGTGATATTACTAACTAAAAAGGAATTTTAAAATCAATTATGCAAAATAAGTAAAACAAGACTCTTATTCAGAAACACATTGTTAGCAATTAGGTTATAGTGTTGCATATATTTGAAATATATCAGTGTTTCTTTTAAAAATTACTCCACCTCTCTTTTTTTTAACTCACACTGATTATTCTACCCAGTTGAGTCAAGTGTCACAGAATGCCATAGCGTACATCTCCATTACATGCTCATAAGAATCATTGAGGAACATTTTACTTTGATAAAGGGGTGTAAATTACCCTGGTAACTCTTCTTCTGCATTAAAAGTTACTCTAGTGACTTAAAAAGCTTCTGCATCTCAAATACTCTGCTCTCAGCAGAATCAGGCCTATTAAGTGGTGCTCATTTCTCAGTGTGCTCTCATTCCTGCCATGGGGCCAGGTACTTTGGGAGCATTCAGAGTCGGAAAGAAAAATCTGGATGATTTTTAAAGTTGCAAAACCATGTTGTATGATTGTTCCAGAGATACTATAAATGTTTAGATTTGTGGGGCGGGGGGAATGAAGTATAGGAACAAGGCACCAATTGAGGAAAAGTCAGCGTTATTTAAGTGCTTGGAAAGTAACCTTTTAATGTTTATCTTCCTAGAAGTAGATTTAAAATGCCACCTTCAGAGTAAATTAACTTTCAGTCAGTTCAGAAAGGATACAGGAAATCATAGAGATTATTGAGGCACAGCTCTTATGTTCACCTAGACCAACATAGCTAGTTGTTTATGTTTCTGAGATCAGAAAAGGAATCTCAAAAATAATTTATTTTACAAGGTATTGAGTACGTATTTGAAGTAATGATGACTGAAAACTTCCCTAATCTGGTGAAGGAAATAGACATACAAGCCCAGGAAGCGCAGAGAGTCTCAAACAAGATGAACCCGAACAGGCCCACACCAAGACACTTTATAATTAAAATGGCAATGTTTAAGACAAAGAGAGAATCTTAAACGTAGCAAGAGAAAGGCTAGTTACTTACAAGGGAGCTCCCATATGTTTGTCAGCTGATTTCTCAACAGAAAATTGGAAGGCAAAAAGGGATTGGCACAAAACATTCAATGTGATGGAAAGAAAGGACCTACAACCATGACTACTCTACCCAGCAAGGAAATCATTTAAAATTGAAGGAGAGATAAAGAGCTTCCTAGACAAGGAAAAGATAAAGGAATTAATCACCAGCAAACTGGCATTATATGAAATGTTAAAGGGACTTCTTTAAGAAGAAGAAGGGGGAGAGAAAACATAAAAAAGATGAATAATAAAATGGCAATATCTATGTATCTATCAATAATCACTTTAAATGTAAATGATTAAGTGCTCCGATAAAAAGAAATAGGATAGCTGAATGGATAAGAAAACAAGACCCATAACATATGCTGTCCACAGGAGAGCCACTTCAGATTGAAAGACACAGACTGAAAGTAAATGGATGGGAAAAGATATTTTATGAGAATGGAAACAAGCAAACAAAAATCTGGGGTAGCAATACTTATACAAGACAAAATAGACTTTAAAACAAAGACTATAATAACAGACGAAGAGGGACATTACATAATGATAAAGAGATCAATCCAACAAGAGGATATAAGCCTTGTAAACATTTACGCACCTAACATAGCAGCACTTAAATATATAAGGGAAATATTGACCACCATAAAGTGAGCAATTGACTGTAATACAATCACAGTGGGGGACTTTAACACCCCACTGACACCAATAGAGAGATCTTCCAGAAAGAAAATCAACAAGGAAACAGTGGCCTTAAATGATACAGCAGACTAGCATTTTTCAAATACACATTTACATGTTGTTTTATGGATATTTATTCCCAAAGAAAACAGGTTAGATATTTTGTTATTGTTGTACTTCACTATTATAATACCATCCATTTTCCTCATTTATTTTTAAAATATCTATCCTGTTAAAAAAGGAAGATACTACCATCACACCTTCTGAGGGAGAAACACAGGGCTAGACATTTTATGTATATTATTAGCAAATACTCACAATTTTCCTGCAAGATAAGTGCTAATGTTGCCTTCCTTTTTAAGAAAAGGAAACTAGCTCAGAAAGTTTAGATGTTGGGAAGACCCAGAATTTTTATTTATAACTGTCTCATCATCTCTTCACCACCTCTTTCATCTGAAAGAAACTCCAGACTGCCTCTTCTTTTTCCATTTCTTTCCTAGAAAATAGGACTTCATTTTATTTCACTCCTTTCATATTACATAATACTTGGTGATTCCAAGGACAATTAACTAAATGACTGAGATTGTAACTTGATTTTTCGTAAGAGGAATGTGGCTGCTTGAACTGAATAGTAAAGGTGCAAATCTAAGTGGTCACTCATGCAAAGTGAAAGGCAGAGTTATCTGCTCTGCCCTGAGCATTTAAAAATATTTATGGAATTTTGGAATTGAATGGCTCCATACTTCATCCACACAATTTGTACTGCCACTATTTGTAATTGCTGAGTTTGTTGTTTTAAAAAGCAAATAGTAAAAGGGGAAAAACTGAAGGAGAACTATAGATGATCAGCATCTGTTTTCACAGACAACCATAGTGAATTATGTTCCAAGGAGAGTTAACTTTTATTTCACCATTAGTTATGCTGTCAGGAAATCCAGTCAGTTTATGGGAAGCGTTTACAGCTTTTATCCCTATTTCAAATTTTTTAAAAGATATTTTCTGCTAGGAAAAAGTAACACTGGGGATAATCCACTTAGAGAATAACGAAGGGAATTTGTTAGTATTTTACAATGCACGTAGCAGACACTTGGTAATTATTGATTGCATAAATTAATTATATTTAAATATTTTACATCTTAATTTGTACCTATAGAAGAAACCACAGGCTTCCTTCAGAAGGATCTCTTCACTTTGAATGGGAGTCCCAAGAGTTTTGCAGCCAGAGCTGCATTTGACTTCTGGTTTTTCCTCTTCCTTGTTGAAAGACCCCTGCAGCAAGTCTCTTAATCTAATACTGATGACACATTTTAGTTTTCACAAACTATTCTGAGCTTCTGACATGCACAACTAACTGCCTGTGGGACATCTCCTCAGGTGTCTCAAAGTCAACTTTTTCCAAAACTAAACTCATCTTTTTCTCCATCCTACCTAATAAATCTTCCCAAATTTCCCATTTGAGCAAATGATGCAAATACCTACTACCTATCTACCTAGGTACCCACCAAAACCTCTTCACATCTTCATGATCGCCTCTTTTTTTTTTTTTTTTTGCTCAATGGATCTAAGCAATAACCCAGCTTTGTCTTTTCTTCCTTGATATATGTTTAACCCATCCTTTCTTCCCATCTCCACGAACACTATTTCACTGCAAGTCTTTGTCATCTTCTCCGAGAATACTCAGCTCCCCTAGTTACCTTTTGTACCTTTGCATGATTTTATTTTTATCCATACTATATATATATACACACATATACATTCCCTACTGTGTGTGTGTGTGTGTGTGTGTGTGTGTGCAAACAACCCTTACACCCTTACGCTTCTCCACCTTGTAGCCTGAGGGACTTTTCAAGTACAATTGATTAAGCCTGTAAAATTGCTCTTGTAGCACATTCCAAATCAAACCAAAATTCCTTAGCCAGGAATTTCATGCAAGTTCTAACTTGACTGATCCCTGACTTCATTTTAGACAATGGAGTTGATGACTTTGGTGATCACCTAAAGTATAAGTGTTCAGTGGTGTTCACTGAAAACATTTCTTAGGTCTTCAAGTAGAAGAAGTATTGTTGATAAAAATTAAGGTTTGTTTTTTTCCTGGCACATTTTGTTACCAACTGAGTTAAAGGTTTGACAAGGTACCGGTATAATTAAGTCATTTGTTAAATACAAAAAGACATTGATTATAGTAAGTCATCAATAATTATAATTACATTTTCAGCTGGCATTGTTTTTCAGCAATCTACATGTATCAGTTCCTATTGAGTCATTCAATAAATTATGACATATTTAGTAAATGAAGTGTAGCACGTTTATTTCATGCCCTCTTTCAATAAACACAGAAATCTCCCCAAACTCTGGAAATTATATAAACACCTCCATATATATATATATCATGGATATATAGTTTCCTAGCTGGTATATTTCTATGTGGGTAAGAAAATATTTTCCTAGCTTCATAGTTTGTTTTCTGTACTTTGTATTTTTAAAGAAGTTTCCCTTTTTCTACATTCTAAATATAAATCTATACCATATTAAATACATACTTTTTGTACATTATCTCGGTAGAAAAGAAAGTGTTAAACAGTACTTTCCTGTGGCTCGTTTTATTGTCTAAACAAGAGTTGTTAGCTGTGTGTGGATTATTAATATAATTTTTTGTGGATTCTGGTAAATTTTCGACTAAGTCAGGTTTGAGATTTAACTGCTCAACACACAATTTTCAAAAAGGGACTAAATTCTATTTCCATTACATAAAGTTTTTTGTAAAAGTGAATTTAAAAAATTTCCACAAATATTTTATATCACAACTGTTTACTTACAAATTACCTAACATTCTAAAAGTAGCCTATATATAACTTGTGTGTTATTGCCGAGAATGCCAATGCCTGGCACAGTTTTGACCTCTCATATTAAGACCACAGGCTACTGTCATCATGCTCCCAGGCATGTATCTGTCTAAAACTTATTCTCAACCTTAGCTTGCACACAGGACCACCCAGGAATTTTTAAAATTGATGCCCAGTTCTCATCCTCAAAGATTATGATATTTCATCTTTTATTAGGGCCGAGTAATATTCCATTGTACATATGTATCACCTCTTCTTTATCTAATCATCTGTTGAAGGACACTTCGATTGTTTCCATGTCTTGGCCACTGAGAATAATGCTGCAATGAACATAGGGATATATGTACATATACATATGCATATACATATACATATACATACATACATACATACATACATACATACATACATACATATATATATATATATATATATATATATATCTTTAAAGATAAATGTTTTCAGGTATTTTGGGTAGTTACCCAGAAGAGGAATTGCTATGTCCTACAGTAATTCTAGTCTTAATTTTTTTGAGGACCCTCCAAACTGTTTTCCATAGTGGCTATACCAATTTGCATTCCTATTAGTAGCGTATGAGGGTTCCTTTTTCTCCACAACCTCTCTAAGATTGATATTACTTGTGCTGCCACTTGTGACAACATGGATGGATCTTGAGATTATCATGCTAAGCAAAATAAATCTGACAGAAAAAGTTGAGAACCATTTGACTTCACTCATATGTGGGATATAAAACTGAAAGGAAGAAACAAGACAAACAAACAAAAAAATCAGACACAGACAACAGTTTAGTGGTTACCAGAGGGTAAGGGGTGTGTCTAATATACAGTGATGGAAGGAAAACTGACTCTGGGTGGTGAACACACAATTCAATATATAGATGGTGTATTATAGAAATGTACACTTGATACCTATATAATCTTATTAACCAATGTCACTCCAATAAACTTAATAATTTTTTTTTAAAGTTTCTAAGGTAACAATTGGGAAAAAAAATGATTATGATATAGCTGATCTGGGGTGGTAACTGGACCTTGGTACTTTGTCAAAATTCACCAGGTGATTCTAAAATGTTAATTAGGGAAAGAATCTCTGACCTAAAATAATGAAAAACAGGTTCCAGTTTTGCCCAAAACTGTTGAATTTAGTAATGCATAATTCAAAACAAAACTGAAACTGTCAGTACAGCTAACTTAAAATTAGCATTGCAAGCCATGAAGTAGTGGTGCATGCTGTTTTTGATTGTTTCTTGCCTAAGCAACATAATCTGCATTTATTATCAAGACTAGTTGGATTAGATATCCATCTCACTGTAACCTCTGAAAGTGTAAGGAATAGAACATTTTTAAGTCAATAGAAAATTTTTAATGAATTTTAAAATGATTTAAAAGCATGTGTTTCCCCCAAAATAAGACCTAGCCGGACCATCAGCTCTAACGTGTCTTTTGGAGCAAAACTTAATATAAGATCCGGTCTTGTTATACTATAATATAGGACCGGGTCTTATAGTATAATATAATATAATATAATATAATATAATATAATATAATATAATATAATATAATATAATATAATACTGGCCTTATATTAATTTTTATTCCAAAGACGCATTAGAGCTGATTGTCCAGCTAGGTCTTATTTTGGGGGAAACACAGTAAAAACAAAGTTCAAAAACTATTATTAAAAAGCAAAAAAAACCAAAAACTATATTAAAAGTTAAATTGAATAAATCACAGTATTGTTTTCAATAGATTATCATGTAGTAACCTTACTATTTATTAAAAAAATAAATTGTTGTATGCATTAGTTTTTAAAATGACTGATAAATTCTTGCCTATATTAAGAAAACTCATCTTCATTTCTAAAATTAATTTTTTTCAAATTTGTATTTTTCTTTACTATTAAAATTGACAATCTTTGTTCTTGAATCACTTGGCTGTCATGATGGCCAGTTAGCTTCATTTTCTCTTGCTGTTTTACAGATTAATCAATTCAGTGCTTATTTTCACACTGGGATAATAATCATTCCAGCTCCTCAACAGCATTCGTGTTCTGCAATCGACTTGAAGTGAGGCACTCAAATGCCCTAGAATATAGCACAAAAATTCTTTTTCTTTTCATTCATTGCATGACATGTATTAATATTATCCTCCTTGGTTCCACACAGTTGTCATCTCAAATACCACTAAAGAATGGATGCATAATTAGCTCTTCAGTTGATACATTAGGTACATTTTTATAAACAGCTCTTTTCTCTGAGAAGACAGTATTGCTGTCCATTCTTAGATGTCAGTCTCAGAGAGAATTTAGAAGGTATTTTTTATGTGAAGCATTGCTTAGCCAAGTTGGTCTATGTACTGTATTTAAAATGCACCCTATTGACTCATGAGGTATTCAGACTTATTGGAAACAATTACAATGACTGATAAATTAGGAAATATTTGAAAGAAGCAGAAACTGATTTGGAATTCCGGTAAGTCAAATATTCATGTTCCAAGAATAAACTCAAGTTATCAGAAATATAATATTTAAATATTAATTAAATAATAACTAACATCAATGAAATATTTACTGAATATTCATATCAAACATAATAAATAATTATATTGTATTAAAGTCTAATATTTATTTTTTTAAATTAATATTTAAAATTGTATATTTTCATTGCTGCAAGAAAAATAGTTTTATACTAAATATTAAGTTACCTGTAAATACCTTAAATAATTTAATTGCTATGAAGCCCAGAAGGGTACATGATTTTCTTGGAAGTCAACGTATTTCTTATTTCAATATGAATTATGGGCACAAAAGAGACAAACACAATTTCAATCAGGTGATATACACAACACAATGTATGAAGATTCAGAGAAGTGTCACTCTGAATGATTGGATTTTACTTCTGGTGTTTTATTTAAAACCATTTCAGAAGGAATCCTGGATGAGAGGTGCCATCCGTGAGTGTTTCTGAATGCAAGACCCAGTTATCCCACGGAGCATTCCTTCTCCCCTGTCTATAGGCTCCTTTTGCCCGACAATTCTTCCTACCAGCCTGAGCAGTGGAGGAGGGAGTCTGCCGCAACTGACCCTGAGCCTCTTCACATACTGTCTGAGTCTGGGGTGTTGCCAGGAAACTGAGAATTGGGGTTACTTATTTAATAAACATGTAAACATTCCATTGAGATTTAGTATCTTCAGCTATCACACAACCAAAATGTAACAGAGAGAAATTACTAATTCAGAATGGAAGTGAGCAAATAAGTAGAGATGCAAGATTTATATTTTGGAATAAACGTTACTGATTTAAAAGACTGTGCACTGTTCATTAAAGATATAATGATTTAAAGATATAAATGGATGCTACTTGTATGTGAGGTATGGATAATTAACTAAAAAACATCAATTTGACATGAGTGGGTCCTCAAATCACTGCTCCACATGCATATCGTGTTTCCCAGAAAATAAGACCTAGCTGGGCAATCAGCTCTAATGCGTCTTTTGGAGCAAAAATTAATATAAGACCTGGTATTATATTATTATATTATATTATATTATATTATATTATATTATATTATATTATATTATATTATATTATATATTATATTACATTACATTATATTATATTACATTACATTATATTATATTATATTATATTATATTATACCCAGTCTTATATTATAGTAAAATAAGACCAGGTCTTATATTAATTTTTGCTCCAAAAGATGCATTAGAGCTTATTGTCCAGCTAGGTCTTATTTTCAGGGAAACACGCTATTTAAATGTTATGACCATTTAGATATTGTAGATAACAGAAAGAAGCTTGCACTTAAAGGTCCCTCTACATAATAATACAAAAGCTGAGTACATATAATGTATGTTAATTTGATTTGGCTTCGAGGCTATGATGCTGAGCTTTTATTATTTTTTGTCATTTGACTTAGTCCTTTTTCTATTATCTATGTAAAATATGAGTATGAGAATTATCCAAATTTAAATTATGAACATATGGTTGACATGCAAGTATTCTCTTTATTCCCTGCGTATACAAAAGAAGGGAGTAGCCCTTTTCAACTGAACATATTAGCAGTTAATTCTGGTAGCACATGTGGAAATATGTTAAACTCTACATTTTGTCAAGGTATAATCCTAATGATTCAGAAGTGAAAGAAAACCTTTCTTTTTCATTTTATGATAGAAAAATCTTAAAGGAATTTTTATAAAGCAGTCTCAGTTTTGTTCTCTTTTTAAATAACATGTGTATCATGATGGATTAAAAAATTGGTAAAATCTTAAAAAATAAAAATTGGTAAAACTTAAAACAAAGTGTAAAAAAATGAACAAATATAGCAGCGTACGGTGATTTACGTTTCCTTCTTTCTTTGACCTAAGTTTCCTATAATGTATTATTTCTATGTGTATTATTTTTAGAGTAAAAAAAGAACTTATTTTTTAGGTTAATCAGACCTATGCATCTGCTTAGACTTCTAAACACCGTGGCAAAATACAATTCTTAAAAAATAAAATCGGGGCTGGCCCGGTGGCTCAGGTGGTTAGAGCTCCATGCTCCTAACTCCGAAGGCTGCCAGGTGGATTCCCACATGGGCCAGTGGGCTCTCAACCATAAGGTTGCCGGATGGATGGCGGGCAGCGCCCCCTGCAACTAAGATTAAACATGGCCCCTTGAGCTGAGCTGCCGCTGAGCTCCTGGATGGCTCAATTGGTTGGAATGCGTCCTGTCAACCACAAGGTTGCTGGTTCGACTCCCGCAAGGGATGGTGGGCTATGCCCCCTGCAACTAGAAAACGACAACTGGACCTGGAGCTGAGCTGCACCCTCCATAACTAAGTCTGAAAGGACAACAACTTGAAGCTGAACGGCACCCTCCACAACTAAGATTGAAAGGACAACAACTTGGAAAAAAGGCCTGGAAGTACACACTGTTCCCCAATAAAGTCCTGTTCCCCTTCTCCAATAAAATCTGAAAAAAATAAAAATGAAAATGAAGTAAAATAAAATCAATTCACATCTGCACCCTTTAAAACATTGGCATTCTTCTTGTTCAGAATTCCCTGACCCCTATTCTGTTGTCCAAAGTTTACCACAGACAAAGTTTACCACAGATGGGCCACAGTGAGCCAGAGGATTACTGGGCAGTGCGATTAGCTTCGGCTGCTGGAATCCTGGTTTCTAAGCAGCTTCCCTCCTCAACTCCACTTCCTCACACACATTGTTTTCAGTGAACTCTTCACCATGGAAAATTGACTGTAATGGATTGGTGAAATTTCTTTTCCTCAGTCCCTGGAATATCATCTTTTGACGCCAACAAAGTAAGTAAATTAATTCTGTTCTAAATAATCATCCTTCTGTCATGAAAATCAAGAAGCACTTCCCAAATTAGAATGCATAAAGAGTTGACATATCACCATTTTCAAACAAAGAGTAAAAACACCTTGATTATGGGGTGCGTTCTTGAACTAATGCTTGCTCAGTAAGGTCAGGAAATGGCAATAGATTCTAGTGGCCAAAGAAAAAAAGATCATGGTCCCTAAAAAAGTTTTTTGTAGGCATATATGCGTCTAGTCTTTCAACATTAAGAATATAGTCAGTGTGGCTGATATTTTAGTTAATAAAATAAGTAAATAAAAGTTATTAAGTAAAAATTGCTGCCTAAGTAATATCTTCCTTACTATGTGCAAATAGTTAAATCCCTTTCTGAGTTTTCCTCATTACTTTATTAAAAATAATTTATCACCTGCTTTCTGTGTGCAGAGAATTGCTTGTTGGTAAACTGTAATTTGACCCAGAATGAAACCTAGGTGTAGCTTCTAAAGTAAAATAAATTGTTTGTCTCCAGATTTTGCTGTAGCAGGACAACCAAACAACCAAAAAGAACACTGTGAGATCCATGGGTTATAGAGATGAGCCCACCTCTACTGCATGGTAGAGGTGGCTCCTGCATCTCCATTAAAAGGTCTGAGAGGCAATAGTTTGTATTCACATGCTTTCTCCCACTGTCTTATATGGTATTAACATTTTTAGAATGTAAAGACTTAGAAATAGAAATATCATCTCTCATTCCTAACTACCCAGTCATATATCATCAACTTCATCCTGCCATTGATTTCGGTGCACGTAATGCTGTCAAGTAAAGCTTATAGATGTGATTTTCCTCAATTGATGTGCCAAGTGTAAAAAACAATGACTGTGAATGAAAATGAAATTTCCTTTTTAAAAAAGTGATTTATAAATAATATGTATTTTCATTAGAATGGAAGCTTCAAGAGACTGTTCCCTGTAGTATCTTTAGGATTGAGAACAATGAATTAAATATACGATGTAATACAGAATTGTACACCTGAAATCTATGTAATTTTACTAACAATTGTCACCCCAATAAATTTAATAAATTAAAAAATATATATATATGCATTAGCCATTAAATAAATATTTGTTAAATGAGTAATGTTTTCTGACCTTCTACAGAAATACTGCATCACATGGTTTATAACATGGCATACTTTTTATAAGTATCCATGTTTCTCACCATCAGACAGCAGGAACCAGGGAGGGATAACGTCTGTCTTGTACACCACCATATTTCTAGAGCCTGGCAGTACTTATGTGCACTAAAGTCGAATGGATGAAAGAAAGGCCCATATTGTGTCTTATTCCTCTATCATCCTCAGTAACTAACCATACAAGGCATGTGGCTTGTCTCCCATTTGATTAAGAATGTGCCTGGAACAATGGACGTATACCTATTGCTGTGTGGAACTCAGAGAATGCTGCCGAGTTAGGTGTGTTCTGGGGTGCTGGGCAGTCTCTCAGCTCAGACTGGCTGGCCCAGTGATGTGGCTTTGGGTTTTGGATGCTAGTGTTCTTATTAAACACCAGTGGATGCCTTTGACCCACTCCTTTCAATGAGGGAAAAACTCTAGGGAGAACAAAATTAAAGCTGTGCTTTATTAACTGAGTCAGACCCATGCAAACTTGTCCATCACCTGTTAATTCTGTGAAGTAATTTCTGAAAATATGTTTAAGTTGTTTTGGAGAATATCCCTATCTTTCACACCAGCAAAAGATTGGGTCAATTTGATTGATGACATAGAAGCTGGAGTCTGGGAAAGAGAATACTATAGAAACCTTCATCCCCCTAAGAGAAATCTCACCAAGCTGAATATCTTTCCTTTAAAAACCCTTCAAGTTTAAAGTACCAGATCCTGTTCTTTGTCCCAGGGTCCACTGAACTCTGACCCCACTCCCATCTACAAAATGAGACAAACTTGAATTCACAGTCTTGCTCTGTCATTTGCTAATTGTTGACTGAGGCAGGCTACTTAATGCTCTAAGCCTTAGTTCCTCATTTGTGAAATGCAGATAATAATATGAGTGTGAACCTTGCTGGATTCTAATGGGAACTAGATTATATAAATATACATATAATGTGTAATGAGCGGTGTCTTCATAATCGCTAATCCTCATCATAAATTGCTTAGCACAGAGCCATAATAGGTACCTCGTGTGTGGTAGCCCCAAGTAATAGCATTCGAAGCACTGCTGAGAATATAAAAACAGAAGTTGAGCTGCACAGCTATACTCTCATATTGACTTAACCTCTGTTCAGTTTCCGTATGATCAAATGAAGATAAAAGTACTTAATATTACAATTTATTATAAATAAATACATGGAAAAAATATACAATGTGTTCAATTTATGAATGGCAATTGTGGTGTTGGTTCATTTTTCTACTCCTACTAATGAACTCAGCCTAGTAGTAGTCCATTGAGAGAATGAGTCCATCTAGTGACTCTGGCTCCAAGGAGGGAGCAATTTCTTCCTTTCTCTGGAGGTCTGGACCATTCCTTCTCCTTCTCAATGAAGCGCTGCACCCTTATCATGTGGAACCCCACAGGGAACATGCATCATTTCCTTCACTGCTCCCCATAAAGAGGAACAGAATGGCCTCGGCATTATTTTTCTAAAACTCCGGAATTGGAATATTTAAATGAGTATTTTTTCAAGGTGGTCTACTGTTGATGGTGCAGATGTATTTTAAGGAACCAGAAACCATTCTTCACAAGTGATGTACTACATTGATATATCATAGGCACGCAATAAAATCTTACTGAATTGAATTACAATTAATTTTAAGTGGTATGTAATTTTAATTAAGTAAAGTATTTTTAAAATTAATTAATTTTATAGGCTAATATACTTATTGACTATTAATTCTTATGAGCCAAATGTTATTTGGCAATTTTAAGAACTATGCACAATGTAGAAAATAACTTGAAAGCTACAATATTGGCCCTTAAACATTTTAAAATATTTTAACTGTATAATACTCTGACGATCTTTGTAACAGCAGGGAAGACATATTATTGTGAAATCAATGAGTCAGAGAATAGACACAGTGGAACATAGAAGACACTATTCAGAATGCTCACTGTTGCTGTTGAAAATGATTTATGATTGTGATTAATTGCTTTTGAAATTTTGATCAAAATTGATCTGTCCAATTTTCTAGCACTGGCTCTGTATGTCAAATCTCACCTTGGAATTACATAAATCAATTTAGTCTAGACTTCTGTAAAAACTAGGGGGAGAAAGCTAGAAGTAATTTCTGAGTTGTCAGTGACAGATGGATGTTCTGATTTCATAGTTTTAGTAAAGAAAAGATCTTACCGTAGTTGTCATAGGCATCTTCACTTACTCCATGACCGTAGTCATAATATTCAGGCACACTGCAACAGATTTAGACAGCAGTCAATGTTACTGTAATCAAGAGGGAACAACCCAGAAACTCATATGGAATTTCAAAGCAAAGTGTGTGCTAAGGTAGTATCTCAAGAACCTCTAGGCAAAAAAATCCTAAAGAAGTAGTAAGAAAATAAAGGTTATCAAAAGGAGTGCTATGATTTTTGTCATGCCACCTCAGTACTTCTTTATCTCTAGCCTCCAATTTATTAACCAAATTTCCCCTAAAATACCAGTATAATGACTTCAAAATTTGTCAAGAGGAGAGTTATAAGAGGTCTATTTCCAAGAAAATAAGTGCTATGTAAGATGACATCTGGTCAATTGTCTATGGCTTTTAATGCTCTTACTTTAAGAAATATGCATCAATTTTATCTTCACTTTCAAACACTAAAATTATATTTATTCTCCTCTTTAGCCTTCCACAGTACATTCATGCACGTCTCAAATATATAAGCTATTTATTTTTAACAGTTTGCTAGATGCTTCCACATTTTAGTAACTGAGAAAGAGGTGTTCTTCCTCCATTTCTTATTCGAGTTACTTAAAATCTTCCCCCACTGCAATCGTCATCACTTTGTCCCACAGCAATAGTTTCTGCCTCTAAGACACCATTCCTATTAGCATCCAAGTATCTTCTATGTCTCCCATCCTCAAACACTCCTCCCTACCCCCGAAATCTCTTTCTAGCGACTGTCCTGACGGTCCGTTTCTCTGCTTCTTTACTGCAAAATTTCTTGAAAAGAGGCAACTCTTCTCACTCTTTTTCACAGTGTATCCTTCCATATACTTATGAAGAGATTCCAGTTAGGCTGTTTTCTCTACTGAAACAGCTTTTGTCAGTGTCTTGACATTTTCAAATTCAATGGTCAAGACTTGGTCCTCATTTTACTCTAGCACCATTTACCACAGTTGATCATTTCCTGCTCTTTCCAACACTTCAATTGCTTCTGCCGTGTTTCCCTGAAAATAAGACCTAGCCGGACAATCATCTTTAAATGCGTCTTTTGGAGCAAAAATTAATATAAGACCCGGTATTATATTATTATATTATATTATACCCAGTCTTATAGTAAAATAAGACCCAGTATTATATTATATTATATTATATTATATTATATTATATTATATTATATTATATTATATTATATTAATTATATTATTATAAAGACCCAATCTTATAGTAAAATAAGATTGGGTCTTATATTAATTTTTGTTCCAAAAGACGCATTAGAGCTGATTGTCCAGCTAGGTCTTATATTCGGGGAAACACAGGGAGATGGCCTCTCTTGGATCTCCTCAGATCATTCCATTTCCTCATGCTTCTCTACTGGTACCTCTTTACTTTTCCAGCCACTGAATCCTGAAGGCCACAGGGGCTCAGTTATTAGAATTTTTATCTTTTCTATTGATACTCTAGGCAATCTCATCTGATCCTATGGCTTTAATACCATCTCTGCTCTGATGACTTCCAAGTGATAGGCTCAGCCTTGGCGCCTCCCCTCTACTGTGGTCTCATAGATCCAGTTGCCTTCTCTACATTTCCATTTGGATGTAAAACGCAACATATCCAAATGTAAAATTTGATTTTCTTTCCAACTCAGACCTGCTGCTTTTGAATGCCTCCCATCTTTATAAAAGACAACACCTTAAATAGTGTTACTCATGCTGAAAACTGGAGACCTATCCTTTCTCTCACATCTAATCTTTAGTCCAACAGCAAATTTTGTCACTTCTACTTACAAAACATATCCAGAGTTTGAACATTTGTAAACATCTCCACAGCTATGACAGCGATTAAAGTTTCACCATCTCTCACTTAGCCAAATACAGTATCCTTCGAACTGGTCTCTGGGCTCTGCTTCCTCGGTTGCTATTTTCCACTTAGCAGTCAAAGTAATTCTTATAGAAGTAAATTAGACCATATTAGTTCTCTACTCAAAACCCATCAATAGCTTCCCATATAATTTTGGAAAAAAATTTAAAAAATCTTATTTTTGCCTACACACATTGGCCCCTAGTATTTCTTAGACCTCTAACCACTTTCTCCTTTACGCAGTCTGCTCAGGGCACTTTGCTGTTCCCTGAATATGACAAACAGATGCCTGTCTCAGCACCTTTTCATCTGCTATTCCCAGTACCTAGAATGTGCTTTCCCTAAATATTTAGTGGTCTCTTCTCTCATTCTTTTAGAACTCACTCCAATGTCATTTGTGAGAGGTTTCTCTCACTAATCTATACAAACTAGCATTCACTCATCCCTACCTTGCTTTGTTCATCTTAGTGCTTGTCAATCACCACTGTACATATCATATAACCAAACAAACGCACATTTCTTTATTTATTTATTGGCTGCTTCCCACTTCTAGAATGTAATAGCTCCCTGATATAGGACTTGATCTCTACTTTGTTCTCTTGCAGTCATGGTTTCAGGATGATTGGCTAGAACAATGTTTGGCACATAATAGCTGCTCAATAAATATTTATGGAATAAAGGACTGAATTATTCATAGGGAGACTAGACACTATTTTACATGAGAAGCCTAATGTAACCAAGTTATAATTTTTAAAATACTATAAAAAAGTGAAAATTATTTTAATTGAGCAAAGTATTTGGATAATGAATGCATTTTTTAAATCTTACTTAGGGATCTATAAATATTTGTGATACACTGTATTTCCCCTCAAATAAGCTCCTTCACTTAAAAATCCTCTGCCTAAATCTTAATTTATAAATTTACATATACATGAATTTAAACTTACAAATTATCTCAAGATTAGTAATTCCTTTTAAGTATATAGATGTGTGGCAAGGAAATGGCTTTATACCAAATACCAAATTATATAAGAGGTGAGGGTGGGCTATCAAAGCCAAAGGGTTAAGGTGGAAGGAAAGACAGAAAAGCCCAAAATTATGTGGTTGTCATTATCCCTCAAGGCAATTTTATAAGTCCAATTAAATGAAATACTTGAGATTTCATTGATAGTAAGGAAAGAAAAGCAGAAAAAAAAAATAAAAGTCTACATGTTAGAGATAAAAGAGAGAGACAGAGAATTTTGCCCATCTTTATCTTTCTAGGAGGCAATTGGTAATGCACGAATTCAATTCCTGTGTAAAATCGGGGGATGGGGGAGGGAGATTAACTGGCCCAGCCATCATTGCCCAGGATAAACTACCTAAGAAAAATGTACAGTGATATGTTCTTCTCCCCATCCTTCTAATGGCTCGAGATTGTAGAAGTCTCAGACCATGCTGGTGGCTGGATGCTCATCTCTTCTTTCACAGACTTATCTTATTAGAAATGATGCAACCCAATTGAGAACCCTGATGTATGTGTAACAAATTCCTGAAAGTTGTTACATTGATATCCTGGATGATCAAGAAGTGGCAGTCTCAAGAATATGATGTAACAAGCAGCATTCCCATTTATAGGGATGAAGAGAAAAATGAGGGCATTGACAGCAGCTTCTCCCTGCCTTCCTCATGGTCAATCATTTTCCTGAGAGTCAGCCTGATTATGTTTCCCAGGATGTGTTCTATGAAGACCAAACACTGTCTAATGGCATTACTATGTTTTCATTGGATTTCCTTTTAATTTGAATTGATGAAGATAAGAGAGGGAAAAAGAACAGTAGTGAGAAAAACCATGACAAAGAAGCTGCAGTTATTGTCTATCATAAATGATACATACACACCAAGATGAAATTTTACTTTCAGAACTCTAAACAGGGTAAAGTGGAACATACAAGATATTTGTAAGATAATAGATAATGCAAAATAATGGAAAAAATGGATAATAATCGTAATGGAGTCTTCCTGAGTCTATACTTTTGCTTATCCAACTATTACTTCTCACTTCTTCCATAGGAAGATATTTTACATGGACGGAAAATACACTCGTCCGCCACCCTTGCAGCTAGATGTGCCCTGTGACTAAGTCAGGAAATATGGGGCGTACACAGAAGGGAGAGTGGCAACCTTGAGGTCATTTCCAATTTAAGAAGAAGCTCCTCACCTTGGACTGGGGCACCACCACCTCCTCTATTGGTGGAATGCACTCAAAGTGATGATGTGGCATCTACCATGTAAATAAGGACAATGCCTTAGGAAGTCAGGACCGCAACATGGGAGGAACGTGCCTACTGATCACACTGGAACAGATTTACTCTATACTAACTGCTTACCTCAGGGACTATTATGAGAAAAAAAAAAGTATCTTGTTTGAGCCACTGGATTTTGCATCTCTGATACAACAATTGAGTCAAATACTGAAATCAATAATATGTACAAGGGCAGACTGCCCTTAAAATTCCAAAACATGTGGCATTGACTTAATGAGAGGGTGAAGAGTGCAACAAAAAAATACTGTAGGGTAGAAAGCTGATGACACTTGTTATGCCATTGCCAGTGAAAACATGGATGGCGGGCTATTGGCCTGTGTATACTTTGGCGCTACAGGAAAAAAAAAAAGCTGGACAAATCCTGTTAGTAATCTTTGCTGTTAATAATCCTTGCTGCTTTCAGAAAGATTTGTAAACGATATAAGCTTGAGTGAGAATGAGCCATTTTTCCAGAAGAAACAAAAGTGAACAGAAATTTGCTAAGGAAAATTATCTATACCTGATTCATGTTGTCACTTAAAATGGCAGAGGGTTCAGAAATTTGGGGCTTAACAGGATTTGAGAAATCAACTGTTTCTGTATTCCAGTAGCAAGGGATAATGAATGTTGCCCCTCACATCTTCCCATTAGACTTTGCTAACACATGTGAGCCACAGAACAATCCTCAGACCCCCAATCATGCACCTGAAGGGAGCATGATGTAAAACTGTCCTCAGTGAGGCTGTGCTCTACTTTACTTCACTCACATGTGGCCATGGATGAGCCCATTTTATCCATTAAGATAAGGTAGAACCTTCCAGTAAGTGGAGTGTAATTTCCCGAAAAGAGAACTGAGGTTGCCAGATGCACTAATCAAATATATGGTGATGGAAGGAGAACTGACTCTGGGTGGTAAACACACAATGGTATTTATAGATGATGTAATACAGAATTGTACACCTGAAATCTATGTAATTTCACTAACAATTGTCACGCCAATAAATTTAAAAAAAACAAAACATTTCAATGCTGCTGCTTAGGTGTCATTTAATCTCTGTTTGGAAGGATTTTGTAATTGTTATTTCCTATGGGTCCTTCAGTGCTTCCCAAAAGAAATTTCTATTGTAGTTATTATGTTCCTTTTCCACCCCTTTACATTGGGTATTTTTTATGGGGAAGAGGGGAGGAAAGAAAATATGTCTATTATTTTATAGATTGCCAGACACTTAAAAGTACCATATCAAGATCCATTGTAGAGGTCTGCATATTTCCCAGAGATTCTGTATTTTGAGCTGGTTGCAATAATTGAAACTGAACTTGGATTTTTCCCTGTGGGCAGAAGGTAGGTGTATCTTTGTTTGTTTAATGAAGAGTATACCACTCATATTTAGATGAGTAGAGGTTGGGCCATAGAAGACTTCTAGTGGTTCCCCTCTAAAATCCATTTGTGGGGTGGGGTCTTTGAGAAGTAATTAGATCATGAAGGTGATGCCCTCATGCATAGGATTAGTGTCCTTAAAAAAGCTCTCCTGCTCTCTTTCTACCATGTGACAATACAGAAGACAGCAGTCTGCAACGCAGAAAAGGGCTCTCATCAGAACCCCACCATGCTGGCACCCTGATCTGGGACTCCCAGCCTTCCAAACTGTAGGAAAGAAATTTCTGTTGTTTATAAGCCACCCAGCCTATGGTATTATGTTATAGCAGCCTGAACCAACTAAGACAAGTGGCAACAAACTAGCCTAGATTCCTGCATGTAATGGAGCAGAGCCCACCTACTTGCCCTAGTTTATAATGTGTGAGGAGATAAAACTTTCTCTTGTTTGGGCCATTAAATTGTGGCTCTCCTTATTATGGAAGCTTAGCCCATAGCCTAAATCATACAGTTGACAAAGTAATCCCTTGAGGATGAACAGGCACTCAGTTAAGGTTTGTTGCATGAGTAAATGATTGAGTAAAATAATTCAAAGAAAAGATCACTACATTTGAACATGAATAATCTTAGAATATTTTACTGTAAATATCTTTATAAAAGCTTGTGTATGTTTCAGAAGGGATGTCTACTTATAGTGACAGCAATGGAAACAGTAAAAAGGAAAAACAATCACTCATTTATTTTCTAACACGAGTGAAACCCAGATTAAAAGTTTAGAAATAATGTAACTGACAAATGCATGTGTGACTTTTATACCGTTAAATTATTTTCCAACATTAAAAACATATATGACTTGGCTAGAGAAAGAAGACTATGGTGTTGGCTCTATGCTTTTCATTTCATTATTTCAGAAAGCTATTAATATTACTATTTTATTACATCTATTTCATTCTCATGTTGTTTAATTATGTTAAATATGAGTAAAAGTGGATAAATGGATTCAGTATAAAAACAAGCAGCTTATTTAATTTTCAAATCATTATTATTTCATCTTATATTTTAGAAAATATAGCAATCTAGGTTACTAAACATACTACTACAATTATGCAGGTGTTAATTAAAACTATGACAATTAATGGGAATTTGGAACTCAATTACGCTGGTGGTTATAGCAGACATAATTACCCTAGGAACTGACACATACAATCAGCATATAATATGTTTATGGTGCATTGACTTATTAAATGATATCTAAATATTAATAAAATTCTATACAACATTTTGACCTTTGAACATCAAGACCTTAGATATTAATAAATATTTGAAAAAAATAATAAAAAAGCAGCAGGAAAAATACCAGGTTAATTTAATAATGGTCAAAGGTAAAAGAAGACAAAACAAATCAGAGATGAAAATTTCCAGGGTTAATTTGTTGTTGTTTTTGGTGGATAGAGGAGTATTTTACCCTAAATAGACTATGTTAGCAGTTTAATAAGATGATTAATTAAATGGAAATGAGCACAATATAAAAAAATTAGGATGATGTTTGGTTTCTAGGAAACCCAATACACCTTCACCATCATCATCAAACTATTCTTCCAAGCAAATTCTTGTGAGCCTGCCTGTGACATAATAACTCCTACATTTCTATAGTGCTTCACAATCTAGCCATTGGTGTTTATGTTCCTGTGGCAGGAGACACCACCATAATAGCAGAGCAGACTGGTTCAGAAGTCAATGAGACTAACCAGCTTGTAAAGGACAATTTTTAGACATCCCAATATTACAAATAGAGATACTGGCAGTAATATAAATGATAACGCTGCTTCGTACAATGCATTCATATAATCAAACAATTGAGACTCGTATAAGTGGGAAAACAAATGGAGGATGTAATTTAAAAAATCAACACTGTTTAATATTTCTGCTGTTTCCTTGGTAGGATATAAAAATTACCTGAGATACTTTAAAAAATTACAAATACACCACAGTTTGTTGGGACCCTCATAAGATTAAAGCTCCCACATTCATAATTTCCAGTTGCATTTGGTTTAGGCCATGTAGTCCTTCCTTTTAGCCTTTCCCTGATTCTTGACTAAGCTGAAGATTTGTATGATAATGGGACCAGATGAGAGTGAGTTTCAATTAAAGCTTTTTAAATTATTTTCTCCATGGAAGAAAAGTAAGAAATACAAAACAATATTGTAGAAGGGAAAAAGGAACTTGATCAAAATATAAATATGAAATATTTACAGCCATCTAACTAATTTTTGTACTTTAGTGGGTGCTCTTAAAATTTGTTCTCTTAAGCATTTATGCTAAAACCTTGTTATATTGTGCATTTACATTGCATTTCCAGAAATATCTGTCAAGTAAAGATTAATTTTCAGCCCAACTCCCATCCTCAAATTACAAATTGGTAGCTCCTTTATTTTATATCCATTTATATGATGATCAAATCTTTATGGTAAATTCCATAAAGCACCATAAAAGTGCTACTTACTAAGCTGTAAACCTAGTGTGTAGATTAATGAGTGCAACAAACAGGTACATGTATCCATTTTTACCAGCAGCCACAACCTCAGAATCATTCAGGGCATTAAACTCACATTGCTGGGATGGAGAAATGGGAGACTTCACCAACTAGCTCAAGGCTCCCCAGCTTTCTTCCACATCATTTTACTGTCCTGTTATCTGCTAGTCCTGTTATCCCTGGGTCTTCCCTTGGGGGGCATCTGTTATTTCCAGCACTAAGGATGAAGTTTACCAACAAATGATCAACCTTATTATTATGGTGGAAAATAGGACCTATTTGCAAATAGTGTGTTTTTTTTTTAATGATTTTCTTTTGTCTAGCCCTTCTAGAAGAAATCCTATCTTCCCACAGAAACTAACTGCATCTATCTCTCCTCACTCACCTATTACACATTCTTTCACTTCCTTTATTCCTGGCTATGCAAAGTAACAGTATAATAACCACAAAACAAAAGCAAAAAAATTCTAACAGCTACATATAGACATATCGTCTATTTTGTAAAACATTAAAAATCAAACAGGTGGAAATGAAAAAGGCCTCATGGAAATTACAAGCTAGCAGAAAAGCCATTCAACAAGTGATAAGGCATGATTCATTCATTATCATTATTATTATTTTCATTCATCAAATGATAACACCATGAAAAAGAGGAACAATTAATTCCCAGGGTAAATGGAGTGAAGGAGACTTACAGGCAGGGGTCAGAGGCAAGAAAAGGCACGGCCTTGGCAACTACTCCTCTAGGACGGCCAGGGGGTTAGCATGAGGGAGAAGGAGGCGCAAATCAACACTGTATCTTGAGAAAGACACAGGGGCCACATCTGCAAGGATCTTGTCTTAGTCCTGGTAAGGAGTTTGTATTTTATCTTAGAGGCAGTGAAGACAATGAAGGATTTAAGAAGGGGACAGACATGACTACATTTTGCCTTAAACAAATCCCCCAATTGGTGGTATCTTTCTTTTTTGTTACAGTATCATCAGCACCTGGCAGAGCATCAACCACATAGTAGGTACTCAATAAATATTTATTGGATAAATTAATGGATACGTACATGTGTGTAGAATGAATATTTCCCTCCATAATTGCTGTCTCCCTTGTGTTTTTGCATTTCTATTTCCTTTATATCCATGTGCTTGGGCTTTTTTCTTAAAATAAAACATATATAAGAGAATTTGCGTATTAGGATAAATTACTTGTGAACATAACTCCTAAGTATTTCATTTCATTAGATGCTACATTCAGGATCTGCAGTTTAAACCGCTAAATGTCTTTCCCCTCCCCCCACCCCCGAACCACCACCACCACCATAACAACTTGGCAGAGATTAAAAGGCAACACAAAAAGAGGATGATTCTGGTTAACATCAATTAGCAATTCAAAAATATATTTTTGACGATTTGGTGGATATTGAAAGGAATACATAAATTAACTCTGATGTTTTGGAGGACCAAACAAATGTGTGAATTATAAAGAAGCATGATTTGCTTAATTCTCTTTTTGCTATTGTTTTAATAACGTCTGCAGTGACAGACTCTACATTTATTCAATGTTACTTCCATATTGATTTGAAAATTCTCTCTTTCTCCACCACTTCTTTTTTTTTTTTCTCCCAATTTTTTTTAAATTAAATTTATTGGGGTGACAATTGTTAGTAAAATTACATAAATTTCAGGTATACAATTCTATATTACATCATCTATAAATCCCATTGTGTGTTCATCACCCAGAGTCAGTTGTCCTTCCATCAAGATATATTTGATCCCCCTTACCTTCATCTCACCCCCCCCACCCCCACCCCCCTTACCCTCTGGTAACCACTAAACTATTGTCTGTGTCTATGAGTTTCTGTTTCTCATTTGTTTGTCTTGTTCTTTTGTTGTTTTTGGTTTATATACCACATATCAGTGAAATCACATGGTTCTCTGCTTTTTCTGTATGACTTATTTCGCTCAGCATTACACTCTCAAGATCCATCCATGTTGTCACAAATGTTCCTATATCATCTTTTCTTACTGCCGAATAGTATTCCATTGTGTATATATACCACAACTTCTTTATCCATTCATCTATCGAAGGACATTTTGGTTGTTTCCATGTCTTGGCCACCGTAAACAAAGCTGCAATGAACATTGGAGCACACGTGTCTTTATGTATAAATGTTTTCAAATTTTTTGGGTAGATACCCAGGAGAGGGATTGCTGGGTCATGTGGCAATTCTATTTGTAATTTTTTGAGGAACCTCCACACTGCCTTCCATAATGGCTGCACCAGTCTGCATTCCCACCAACAGTGCATTGAGGGTTCCTTTTTCTCCACAGCCTCTCCAACACTTGTTACTATTTGTCTTGTTGATGATAGCCATTCTGACTGGGGTGAGGTGACATCTCATTGTGGTTTTTCTTTGCATTTCTCTGATGATTAGTGATGTTGAGCATTTTTTCATATGTCTATTTGCCATTTGAATGTCCTCTTTGGAGAAATGTCTCTTCAAGTCCTCTGCCCATTTTTCAATGGGGTTGTTTGTTTTTTTGTTGTTGAGTTGCATGAGTTCCTTGTGTATTCTGGATATTAGGCCCTTATAGGAGGCACTGTTTGCAAAAATCTTCTCCCATTCAGTTGGTTGCCTCTTTATTTTGTCGATGGTTTCTTTTGCTGTGCAGAAGCTTTTAAGTTTCATATAGTCCCATTCGTTTATTTTAGCTTTTACTTCCATTGCCTTTGGAGTCAAATTCATAAAATGCTCTTTGAACCCAAGGTCCATAAGTTTAATACCTATGTTTTCTTGTATGCAGTTTATTGTGTCAGGTCTTATGCTTAAGTCTTTGATCCATTTTGAATTAACTTTGGTACATGGTGACAAATAGCAGTCCAGTTTCATTCTTTTGCACGTGGCTATCCAATTCTCCCAGCACCATTTATTGAAGAGGCTGTCTTTGCTCCATTGTATGTTTTTAGCTTCTTTGTCAAAAATTATCTGTCCATATTGATGTGGTTTTATTTCTGGGTTCTCAATTCTATTCCATTGGTCTATGTGTCTGCTTTTCTGCCAATACCATGCTGTTTTGATTATTGTAGCCCTGTAGTACAAGCCAAAGTCAGGAAGTGTGATACCTCCATTAATGTTCTTTTTTCTTAAGATTGCTTTGACTATTCGGGGTCTTTTGTGGTTCCAAACAAATCTGATGATTTTTTGTTCTGTTTCTTTAAAAAATGCCATTGGGATTTTGATGGGGATTGCCTTAAATCTGTATATTGCTTTGAGTAATATGCCATTTTAACTATGTTGATTCTTCCAATCCATGAGCACGGAATTTCTTTCCATTTCTTTGTATCTTCTTCAATTTCTTTCAAAAATGTCTTATAGTTTTCAGCATATAGATCTTGCACGTCCTTGGTTAAGTTTATTCCTAGGTATTTTATTCTTTTTGCTGCAATTGCAGAAGGAATTATTTTTTGTATTTCTTTTTCTGAAATTTCATTGTTAGTATATAGGAAGGCAATGGACTTTTGTACGTTGATTTTGTAGCCAGCAACTTTACGGTATTCGTTGATTGTTTCCAATAGCTTTTTGGTGGAGTCTTTAGGGTTTTCTATATATAGCATCATGTCATCTGCAAAGAGTGATAATTTAACTTCTTCATTCCCACTTTGGATGCCTTTTATTTCTTTCTCTTGCCTGATAGCTCTGGCAAGGACTTCCAACACGATGTTGAAAAGCAGAGGTGATAGGGGACAGCCCTGTCGTGTTCCTGAACGTAGAGCAAATGGCTTCAGTTTTTCACCATTAATTATGAGATTAGCAGAGGGCTTGTCATATATGGCCTTTATTATGTTAAGGTATTTTCCTTCTATACCTATTTTATTAAGTGTTTTAATCATAAATGGATGTTGTATCTTGTCAAATGCTTTTCCTGCATCAATTGATATAATCATATGATTTGTGTCCTTTATTTTGTTTATGTGATGTATCACATTGATGGATTTTCGTATGTTGAACCATCCTTGTGCCCCGGGGATGAACCACACTTGGTCGTGATGAATAATCTTTTTAATGCATTGTTGTATTCGATTTGCTAGAATTTTGTTTAGGATTTTTGCATCGGTATTCATCAGAGATATTGGTCTGTAGTTTTCTTTTTCTGTGCTGTCCTTACCAGGTTTTGGTATCAGGGTAATGTTGGTGTCATAAAATGAGTCAGGGAGTACTGTCACTTCTTCAATTTTTTGGAACAGTTTGAGCAGGATTGGTATTAGATCCTCTTTGAAGGTTTGGTAGAATTCACTAGTGAAGCCATCTGGTCCCGGACTTTTGCTTTTGGGAAGGTTTTGGATGACTGATTCAATTTCGTTACTGGTGATCAATCTGTTTAGATTTTCCAGTTCTTCATGGTTCAACCTTGGAAGGCTATATGTTTCTAAGAACTTGTCCATTTCTTCTAGGTTGTTCAATTTGGTGGCATATAGTCCTTCATAGTATTCTTGGATGATCCTTTGTATTTCTGTGGTGTCCGTGATAACTTCCCCTTTTTCGTTTCTGATTTTGTTAATTAGTATCTTCTCTCTTTTTAACTTAGTAAGTCTAGCCAAGGGTTTGTCAATTTTGTTAATCTTTTCAAAGAATCAGCTCTTTGTCACATTAATTTTTTCTATTGTTTTTTGTTCTCTATTGCATTTAGTTCTGCTCTAATTTTTGTTATTTCCTTTCTTCTGCTGACCTTGGGTTTTACTTGTTCTTCTTTTTCTAGTTCTTTAAGGTGTAACATGAGGTTATTTATTTGGGATATTTCTTGTTTCTTGAGATAGGCCTGTAATGAGATAAATTTCCCTCTTAAAACTGCTTTCGCTGCATCCCAAAAATTTTGGTAGGACGTATTTTCATTGTCATTTGTTTCTATGTATCTTTTGATCTCTCCTCTAACTTTTTCTTTGACCCAGTCGTTCTTTAAAAGTATGTTGTTTAATTTCCATGTATTTGTGTTTTTCCCCTGCTTTCTTTTTGCAGTTGATATCCAATTTCAAAGCCTTGTGATCAGAGAATATGTATTGGTATCACATCAGATTGGTATGATTTCAATCTTCTTAAATTTGTTGAAACTGATTTTATCTCCCAATATATGGTCTATCCTTGAGAACGTTACATGTACACTGGAAAAGAATGTATAGTCTGATGTTTTAGGATGAAGTGCTCTATAAATGTCAATTATGTTGATTTCATCGAATGCGTCATTTAGGGCTGCTATTTCGTTATTTATTTTCTGTTTGGATGATCTATCCATAGCTGTCAATGATGTATTTAAGTCCCCTAGTATAATTGGTTTTGGTCAATTTTTCCCTTTAGTTCTGTTAGTAGTTGCTTGGTATATTTCGGTGCTCCCTGATTGGGGGCATAAATATTGATGACTGTTATGTCTTCTTGTTGTACAACCCCTTCACCTATATGAAATGTCCATCTTTGTCTCTTGTTATCTTTTTCACCTTGAAGTCTGTTTCATCTGATATCATTATGGCTACACCTGATTTTCTCTGGGTACCATTTGCTTGGAGTGTCAATTTCCACCCTTTCACTTTGAGTCTATGCTTGTCCTTGTAGCTGAGATGTGTCTCTTTGAGACAGCATATGGTTGGGTTTAGTTTTTTGATCCAATCTGCTACTCTGTGCCTTTTTATTGGTGAGTTCAGTCCATTTACATTTAGGGTGATTATTGATATGTGAGGATTTCCTGTCATTGTATCTTTAGTTTTCTGGTAAGGCTGTGTCTCCATTGTTTCTTTGCCTTTTTGTTGTTGTCTATTATTTCTGTGTGGTGGTATTGTATGATGTTTCCCTCTGTTTCTTCTTTTATTACAGTATATATTTCAGTTCTGGATTTTTTTTGAGTGGTTACCCTTAAGTTTATGTAAAAGAAAGTTTGATATTTAGAGTATTCCATTTTGTTCAGCACACTTACTTTCTCCATTCCCATATTCCGGTTCAGGCCTTTACTCTCCCCCTTTTTGAGTTTTGGTTGCCACAAATTTTCTCTGTTGATGGTGGTCGAATAGCCTCCTTTAGTATTTCTTGTAGTGCAGGTCGTGAATTAGAAAATTCCTTTAGCTTCTGTATGTCTGGAAAGGTCTTTATTCCTCCTTCATATCTAAAGGATATCTTTGCTGGATATATTAATCTTGGCTCACAATTTCTCTCTTTCAATAGTTTGAATATTTGGTTCCACTCCCTCCTGGCTTGTAGAGTTTCTGCTGAAAAATCTGATGATAATCTAATGGGCTTTCCTTTGTAGGTTGCCGTCTTCTTTTCCCTGGCTGCCTTGAGGATTCTTTCTTTGCCGTTGATTTTAGACAGCTTCAATACAGTGTGCCTTGAAGAAGGCCTGTTAAGATTGAGGTAATTAGGTGTTCTACTTGCTTCTTGGATTCAAGGATCCAGTTCTGTCCACAAGTTTGGGAACTTCTCATCGACAATTTGTTTGAATATATTCTCTGTTCTCTTCTCTCTTTCTTCTCCTTCTGGTATGCCCATTATTCTTATATTGCTCTTTCTGATGGAGTCAGAAAGTTCTTGTAGAGTTCTTTCATTTCTTTTAAGTCTCAAGTCTCTTTCTTCTTCCATCTGTGCAATTTCCAGGTTTCTATCTTCGATGTCACTGATTCTTTCCTCCATCTGGTCAAGTCTACTACCTAAGCTGGTTATTTCATTCTTGATTTCTTCTATTGAGTTCTTGATCTCCAGAAATTCTATTTGGTTCTTTTTTAAAATTTCAATCTCTTTCGTAAAATGATCATGCTGTTCTTTGATTGTGTTTCTGAGTTCATTTAACTGTCTATCTGTGTTTTCTTGTATCTCGTTGAGTTTTTTCAGAACTGCAATCTTGAATTCTCTGTCATTTAAGTCACATATTTCTGTATCTTTAAGTGCCTTTTCTGGAGATTTTTCACTTTCTTTCTGAGCTGTCTTGTTGCCTTGGTTATTCTTGGTGATTACTGGTTTACTATTTCTCTTCCTAGACATCTACAGGAGTGGCTTCTGTAACAGGTTGATAGGAAGCGGTGTTTTTGTTTTCCAGTACTTGTTTGTAGAATGTTTTATTTTTTCTCCAACTGCAGCTTATTTTTCTTCTCCCACACGGTAGTGCTATGGTTTCTCTGCACTATTCCAGCTTCTCACACAATGGGGGGATTCCCTGGAAGACGGGCTTCTCCTCTGTTAATAGTTCATGTAGGTCACAGGGCGCAGTGTCCCGGTGGGTATGCAGAAAGCTTTTGATGTTCCAAAGCTCTTCCAGCTCCAGAGTCAGAGCCCTTATGTTTTAGCAGTTCTGTTTACTCTTGCAGGGATCCGCCCAGATAGGTGGGGACAGGGGCGGGGTGAGATGTGAAAAGTGGCCCAGAGCAATGGTGGCGACCACCACCACAGCCGGTCCTGCTTCCGCAGCTCCCTCCCCTTTGCCGGAACTAGTAGGGCTGTGAATTTTTGTCTGTGGCCCGAAGTTCTCAGAACAGCAAATATTCTGTTCTTTTGCTCTGACACTGCTACTGTTTCGCTTCTAGCACCGGGCAGGTGGGGGCGGGGCGAGCTCTGGGAGGGGAGGGAGGGGGCGGCTAGTCTCAGTGCCTAAGGCTCCGTTCTCTGCTCGGCAGTGCGGGCTTAAACCACCGTTTTCAGCCTTTTTCCCTCAGTCTTTTCTCCGAGGTCTCTGCCGTGAGCATTGGGTTCAGCCGTGTTATATGCTGCCCCCTGAGCCCTGTGGGCCATAAGCGGAGCCCTAAGCAGTCCCAGTTCTTCCCTCTCCCGCAGCTGCGGTAGTTCCGGGAAGCAGCGAGCTCGGAGCACTGAGCGAGGTCTGCGTCCTGCGCCCGCGCGGCTCCGTCTCCGCGCACTTCTCCCTTTCCTCCTCCCCCCACTCGTGCGAATCTCCCACCTGTAGGTGATTTCGGTAGCGGGCCTCTTCGTCTTGCCTGTCTGCTGTGCAGGGAGTCCTTTGTGGAGTTTTTGTTGTTCGATTCATTGTAAATTCCAGGGGAGCTTTACAGAGGCTCACCTCATGCCGCCATTTTTCTGGAAATTCTCCACTACTTCTATGACCCGATTTTTAGAATTGAAAAATTTTAAATAGGAAGGGACGTTAAACAAGAAATTAACCATTGGTCTCTTTGAATTCTTCTCCTCTCTCCTCACAGGATCAATAATAGCTATAATAACCATAAAGACATATATCTAATACATTTCTAGCACTTAATATTTCAAAAGACTGCAAAGAGCTTCACATACTATGTCTTATTTAATTACCACAACAATTTTTGAGTTGGTATTAGGCAAAGTACTGAAGAGAAAACCTGTTTAGCTGATTAAGTTACTCGTCCTAAGCTACCCAGCCCTTCAGTGGTGAATCTGGGATCTGAACATTTGTGTATCTGATGAGAGAACTCACCGGGACAATTTATAATTCATGTAGACCATTACATGTATTCAAACAATCGTTCTCAACTTTATCTGCATATACCAGACAAAAATATGGGAAAGGATTTACTTAAAGTGAGTATGATCTTGGGCTAACTGTGATTAGAAAGATCAGATGAGCTGTGAGCTCCCCTCTAGGTTTACCTCTGCTCTTTCTCAGAAAAATCCAGCTTCCATAAAGAACAAGGGCCTGACAAAAGCATACACAATTCTCAACACCCTCTCATTCCCTCCTGAATTATTTCTTGCTCTAGGAAGACTTCTCAGATCCTAAATAACCCTATAATGTGTTCTGACAATGCCATGTACTTCCGACATACAGCATTGTTACTGTTGCAATGTCACCTGTCTTCCCAATTAAAATATGATTTCTATGAGGTCAGGTCTATTTGGATTATCATTTTATTTACAGGTAGTAACCTAGTGTGTGACACATAGGAGATGCTCAAGATTTATTGACTAAATGAGTTAACTGAAGTCTTGGAATTGATGAGCTTTGTATTCATTCCAATTCTAAACAGCTACCTTCGAACCTGAAGACATCATCCAACAACCTATTGCATTGATTACCGTATATCCTCTGTGTACTCTCCTCTGGATTCCTTTTCCTATTTTGAGTCCTAATGCTGTCTTATTCCACTGAGCCGTTAGCATTCAGTTCTATTTGGAATGAGCGCTCCAATTTCCTTTACCAATTTCCTCGCTCCTTCTACAACTTCACTTCAATTAGAGTCAACTTTGTAATGATATATAAGAAATGGAGTCAATCCTCTAACTATATATAAGAAATGTGTGGGAGGTCTAAAGGTTTTGATATGTTTGTATCAGGAAAAGTAGATTTGGTATTTACTTTAAAAGCTTCCAGTTGACAGAATGAAATATGTTTTTCAACTACAAAATAATAGGAAATGAGCCGGGGGAATTAGACAAGATGCCTTGAAACTATGGTAGTCTGAGCTTTGGGCTTTAAAGTATGGAAATTTTAAGTTTACTTTTCTCCTTTTCAACCTCTTCTGGGACTGACAGCGAAAGCTTTGCCTTCTATTTACCCAGAAAATTGAGACAACATGAAATTAAAAAAAATGTTTATTGAGTACCATTCTGGGGATACAAAGAGGAAAAGATACATTACATATTTATTTAAAATTTTGTTTTAATTTTATTTATCCTACCCCCTTCACCTCTGGCAACCACCAACCCGTTCTCTGTGTCTATAAGCTTTCTTTTTTTTTTATATATATATTTCACATATAAGAGAGATCATGCAGTATTTCTTTCTCTGTCTGATGTATTTTATTAAGCATAATGGCCTCACGGTGCATTTATGTTATTGCGAATGATATATATATATATATATATATATATATATATATATATATATATATATATATATATTGTCGGAGCCTGCCGACGAGACGAACGGTTCCTGAAGTGGGGAGTGAGGATTGAGAAAAAAATAGACAAGAGACAAAGATGGGATCGGGAGGGCGAGCAGTTCTAATTAGACTGCTGCGCCTACTTTATTTTTCAGCTTTCTTTTATACACACAAAAACAAGAAGGTTACATAAAGCGGCTGAGGCAGCAAGTACAGATTAGTTATGTTTTCTCAAAGTTTGGCCCTGACTGTTCTTAGACCTTCAGATATTTTCCCATTCCCAGGGTAGCAGGTGTCTGTTTGTTCTTTATGCTTATCGGAGTTCCCCTTAGCGATCCTCCCAAACTCTGCTTGAAGTTACATTTTCTTAACCCTTAATGCTCCGGCTCCCTACAATATATGATACATCTTCTTTATCCATTTATTCATCGATGGACACTTAGGTAGTTTCCATATCTTGGATAATTGTATTATAAATAATACTGCAATGAATATGGGGATGGTGCATATATTTCTTGAATTAACTTTTTGCTTTGTTTTCTTTGGATAAATACCTAGGAGTGGAATTATAGGTTATTATGATAATTTTATCTTTAATTTTTTGAGGAACCTCCATACTGTTTTCCATAGTGGCTGCACCAATCTACATTCCCACCAATAGTGCACAAGGATTCCCTTTTCTCCATACCCCTGCCAACACTTGTTATTCCTTGTGTTTTTGATAATAACCATTCTAACAGGTATGAAGTGATACTTATTGTGGTTTTGATTTGTGTTTCCTAGATGATTAATGATGTAGCACATCTTTTCATGTACCTTTTGGCCATCTGTATGCCTTCTTTGGAAAGATGTCTACTTAGATGTTCTGTCCATTTTCCAATTGAATTGTTTGTGTTTTTTGCAATTGAGTTGTATGAGTTCTTCATAAATTTTCAGCCTATCAGATATATGATTTACAAATATTTTATCTGATTCAGTAGGTTGCATTTTTACTTTGTTGATGGGTTCCTTTGCTCTGCAGAAGCTTTTTAGTATGGTACATTTCTACTTGTTTGTTGTTGCTTTTTTTGCTTTTGCTTTTGGTGTCGGTTTCAAAAACTCAATGCCAATACCTATGCCAAGGATTTTACCGCCTATGTTTTCTTTTAGGAATTCTATGGTTTCTTCTAGGAATTCCATGGTTTCAGGTCTTACATTCCAGTCTTTAATGCATTTTGAGTTAATCTTTGTTATGGTGTAAGATAGTCGTTTGGTTTCATTCTTTTGCATGTGGATGTACAGTTTTACCAGTTATATTTATTGAAGAGATTGTCCTTTCCCCAGTGCATATTGTTGGCTCCTTTGTCATAACTTAATTCACCACATACTAATAAGTTTATTTCTGGGATCTCTATTCTATTATTGATTGATGTGGGTTTTTTATTTGTTTGTTTGTTTTTTGACAATACTGTACTGTTTTGATTATTATAGTTTTGTAATAGTTTGAAATCAGGCAGTATGATTCCTTCAGCTTTGTTCTTCTTTCTCAAGATTGCTTTGGCTATTCAAGTTTTGTTTGTTTTGTTTTGTTTTGTGGTTCCATAGAAACAGGATTATTTGTTCTATTTCTTTGAAAAATGCCATTGGCATTTTGACAGGTATTGCACTGAAGCTGTATATTGCTTTGGGTAGTATGGACATTTTAATAATATTGATTCTTCCAATCCCAGAGCATGGAATATCTTTCCATTTTTTTGTGTGTCTTCTTCAATTTCTTTCATTAACATCTTATAGTTTTCAATATACAAATATTTTACCTCATTGGTTAAATTTACTCCTAGGCAGTTTATTCTTTTTGGTCCAATTGTAAATTGGATTGTTTCTCTTTCTGATAGTTTATTATTACTGCATAGAAATGCAACACATTTGTGTGCATTGATATTGTGTCCTGGAACTTAACTGATTTTTTTTTTACTTTTAACAGTTTTTTTTTTTTTTTTTTGATGGAGTCTGTAGAGTTTCCTATATATAATATCATGTCATCTGCAAATAGTGACAGTTTTACATCTTTCTTTCCAATTTGGATACCTTTCATTTCTTTTTCTTGCCTAACTGCTCTGCCTAGGACTTCCAATACCATCTTGAATAAAAGTGGCAAGAGTGGGCATCCTTGTCACATTCCTGGTCTTTGAGTATGATGTTAGCTGTGGGTTAGCCTTTATCAAGTTGAGGTAAGTTCCTTCTATATCCACATTGTTGAGAGTTTTTATCATAAAAGGATGTTAGATTTTGTCAATTTTTTTTTCTGCACCTATGATTGGGGTGATCATATGATTTTTATCCTTCATGTTGTTAATGTGGTGCATCACATTGACTGATTTGAGGATGTTCAACCATCCTTGTATCCATGGAGTAAATCCAACTTTACCATGGTGGGACATCCTTTTAATGTATTGTTGAAATTGATTTACTGATATTTTGTTGAGGATTTTTGTGCTATATTCATCAACAATATTGGCCAGTAATATGTCTTGTTTTGGCATCAGGGTAATGCTAGCCTCATAAAATGAGTTTGGAAGAGTTGAGGTTCCTCTTCCTCTATTTTGTGGAAGAGGACTGGTAATAATTTTTCTTTGAATCTTTTGTAGAATTCACCAGTGAAGCAATCTGTTCATGGACTTTTTTTGTTGAGAGGCTTTTGATTACTGATTCAATCTTTTTACAAGTAATCTATTATTTAGACATGTTAAAATGATAAATATTAGTGTTGCAAGGAAGTATGAATAGATTAATATTGTGAATATTTTCAAATTACTTGCTCTCCATTTATCCAACAAAATCTATTGACAACTTATTATGTGCCAGACATTATTCTAAGTGCTAGGGAATATGGCAATCAACAAAATATACAAAGATCCTTTCCCTCATGGAGTTCAGAAGTAAAATAATAAACAAGGAAAATAAACAAACAAAATATAGCCTCACTTAAATAATTATTAGTGCTTAAGAGAAAAGACTAAAGCTGAAAGGGAAACAGCAGGTGTTGTTTCCAGCAGGGATAGAATATAAAATTATAGTTAAAGTGGTCAACAAGTCTTTACTGATAAAGTGATATTGAACAAAGACCTGAAGGAGATAGAGGAGCAAACCTTGAAATTTGGGGAAAAGCATTCCAGGCAAAAAGAAGAGGTAACATACAGACTTTGATGTAGATGTGTGCTTAGAGTTTTTAAGGAATGGCAAGAAACCAGTGTGTCAGGGCAAAGGTGAGTTGCAGGAGATGAGGTGGAGGGGAACAGCGAGACTGGCACAGATTCTTTTCAATGCCTACTGCTAATGCTGGATTTTGACCTCACTTCTCTCTTTCTCTATATTCTGTACCTTTACTGTCAGATCCATTCCCAAGACTTCACTGATCACAAACTGTATAACTTCCATAAACAAATTTCCAATACAAAAATAACAGAATCTCCACATGAACAGCAAATAGCACAACTGCCTTAAAATATTGGTTGTGATATTGTAAAGGTTGAAGTGTACATTTTTCATCCAAATACTAAAAGCTAATTACTTTTGTTAAATGTGAAGTAACACTGTAATTTAGAGGAAACATTAATTTATTTGAAAGCAATCTAATGTAAGGAGAAAACATAGGAAATCAAGTATATATATATATATATTTATATATTTATATATTTATATATATAAATATAAATATATATAAGTATAAATATATATATGTAAGTACTAATTATGAGTGAATTCATACATATGTAGTTTAAAACTTTTAATCTCATGTTTTTAGATTAAAATCACAGGTACCATTACCACTGGAATAAATAAGAGATTTAAATATGATAAATGTATAGCTTAAATTACTTGGCCACTGATATATGCACATAGTTTATATAATTCATTTTCCAGTTAAGAAAATTTTCCATTTAGAAATTAGTCTTTATTCTGAGGACAACTGGGGGATTAAAACACAAAAGTTCACCTTTCTAATACTAGAAATTGGTATTTTCGTATATGATCATTTGCTTTGTTGAGAATTTATTACACGACATTATTAAATGAACTGTTATGTGCCTTTGGTAGAAATACACAGAAGCTATTGAACCCTAGTTTGAAATGGACATAATTCTAAATATTGCATTTATATTTAGTAAATAAAAACTTGATGTAAAAATAAACCATATCAAACCCATAAACTCTTCTCCATAACTATTATTTTATACATTTCTCATGCAGAAATAACAAAAATGGATTTAAAAGAAGTGAAACTTTCTTAAAATATTTTATTCAAAATTAAAATATTTTGATCACTTTGTGTGTGTTCAAAAATACCAAATGAAATATGTTCTTTTTTGTATGTATTTCAGTTATATTGCGGGTACTCTTTTTTTATGCTGTAATATTAGTGTTTTTCACAAAGTTCTAACAAGGGAAAAGATCAATGCTTTAGATACTACATGTCTAAAGTATCTTTGAAATTCATCAACATTGCATAAATAGTTTAAAAATATTTTTGAAATTTTATTATTGCATTATTTATTCCTTGCATTCAACCAAGTGTTACACAGAAAACATTGTATTATACAGCAGCCATGGTTGTGAAAAATATAAATTTGTGTCTTCCAAAATTAGCTAGTAAACTAAATACATTAAAGATAGATAGATGATAGATAGATAGATAGATAGATAGATAGATAGATAGATAGATAATAACCCACTGCAGTTATCTTTCTGGCCAGTTTGTTTTAAGAAAGTCAAAGATATAAACCTCCCACTCAATGATTGATTAGGAGATGAACTAATTATGAAAAAGAAAAAGTCCACATTTTTAAGAGTGGAGAACAGTGAGGTCTCTATTTTCTGATCCATTTGGAGTAAAATCAGTATTTCTTCTAAAAATGGTACACAGAACAGAGAAAGAAATGTATTTGAACTGAAATTCAGACCTGCTATTTTTATTGAGTGTGTCATTTTGGACAAATCACTTAATTCCTCTGAACTCCAGTTTCTTCATCTTTAATATGGCAGTAATGATATCTACCTCATGTCAATGAGATAACCCATGACAGCCCCATGATAAGTACCTAGTACATAGCAGGCACTCAATAAATATTAATAATGGTGACTGTCCAAACAATGAAGGCATAGACATAAAACCCCTCTTTTTCATATTCACAAAGGTTGCAGTGCTGATAGAGATTTCATCTCCTTGAAATATTCTGAAACATGACATAACCATACCTGACCTCTTAAGTCTCTGCTGATGGTATTTAATGTCTACTGGATGAAATATAGGCTGATTATTCATGAGGGAAGTGACATATTTGTTCTGCTCACAGATTAAGAATCAAGATAAATGATCTATATAAGGCATCTTGGGTAGAATTATGATGAGCTTTGCAATGATCTCCATTATAGCAAATGGATGTTTTGAGATGCAACCTTATGCCCCAAATGAGATAGAAATACATTCAGATATGCTTTTGTTTTTTCGTTTTTTGTTTTGGATTCAACACTGCACGTACATTTCTGCAAATAGTCTCTTTTTACAGATACTCCTTAATAATTTTTTCTAGTTCAGTTTGTATTTTTTGCTTACTTTGACTCTTCATTATATAAATGAGTGGTGAGCAATCTCATAACAAAAACATTAATCTTTTGCTTTATCATGTGGAATTATCATTAGAACATAGTAATTACTTTCTATAAATAAGACTTACAATTGGCTGATTAATTAGGCTCACTAGTACACGACATTATTAAATGATCTGTTGCGTGCCTTTGGTACAAATACACAGATGCTATTGAACCCTAGTTTGAAATGGACATATAATTCTAACTCCATGCACATATTTATTTGGCTGAATTATAACTCATGAGTTATCAGTAAGATTTCAGTGCTGTAAATATAAACAGTACTTCTAATTATTTCAATACTGTAGTTGACTTTGAGACTGAATTCACTCATACAGATTGCACTGTGGCTATGCATTAATGATGATTTATATTCTTCTCCATTCAAATCACAAATAGAATTTCACCTGTGCTGTATAATGTTCAAATAACGTGTTACTTATTAAAGGATTATTTATCATGCACCAGACTTTGAAAATTTAAATATATCAGTTAGAGTCTGGGGAAAGAATATATGAATTGATAACAATGATTCCATTTTGACAAGTCTTTTCTTTATGTGAAGAAACAAGGCCACAATCATTCAAAAGCTCTCAATTTTTAACTTAAGTCAGGTGAGGCTCCATCATGCACCGCCACTGTGGCATGTTGTAGTTATGTATTTTAATGTCTTCCTTGTCTCTGATCCTCAGACTGTGAGAGGTAATTCCTTATATAGCACACAAGTCCACTTTCTATCTATGTCCTAATGACCCATCCATTCTCCTCCCTTTCACTCCCCATTACTATAGCCTCTACTCTGACGTGGTGGAGCGTCTCCTGTGCCCCTGAGCATGGTTATCCTTCCATCTAGACGAAACTTCCTCTATTTCTTCACCTAGGAAGGTATTCATCATCTTTCTGGGAACTAGCTCAATGGTAAGCTTCTTATGAAAGCTTTACCCAACTTCGCAGGTATCACTCCTTCCCACTTGCTTTCTGTAAGAAAGATCTTATACAAGATCATATAGAGAGATCTCATATCTTCATGTAAAATAACGCTCATTGCATCAGAATTCTTAAAAAAACAAACAAACAACAAAAACAACCTGTCCCTCCCTCTAGCACAATGGTTCTCAGCATGTAGTGTGCATAAGCATCACAAGAACACTGTGCTAAAAATGCGGATCCCAAGCCCCACTCTTCAGATTCTGAATCAGCTGGCCTCAGCTGGGACCCAGAAATCTGCAGTTTCATTCGCAGGAGTTTCTGATGCAGAAGTCCAGGATCATACTCTGTAAAAAACTACATTAGCTGTAAATAAACCAATGTCCGGGCTATGTCCTATTTGTTTTAAATACATAGGTCTAGAACAGTGACATTCAATGAATGTTTGTTGAATAAATGAATGGTTATAAAATACTACATAATTTCTTTGTAAATAATTTGTAAGCTGCCTGACAGTACAGCCATGTTGATTTGTGACTATGTTAACAACTGTTCTCATGGAATTGGACTTTGTCCTTTAGAAGGAGAAGGAGACAGGGAAGGGGAAGGAGAAGGGGAAAAGGAAGGGGAAGGGGAAGGGGAGGGGAAGGGGAAAGGGAAAAGGAAGAGGAAGAAGGATAAGAAGAAGAACTTGATAAAGAAATATATGTTAGGAAATATACTTAATATACTGGTTTTAAGAATTAGTATTCCAAAAAGGTAGCTCCAAATCAACAAGACAAGGTCTAAACTAAATATACATTTCTGCATTTAGGTTAAAAAAAATAAATTGCGAAGATGTAGGATGGTGTTAGAACTGGCTTGCCAGCAGTTCATTTAGAAAGAACCTAGGTTTTCAGTTGAAAACCAGTTCAATAAAACCCAATAATACGGCACAGCCACTTTGGAAAACCACTCAGTCATATGATGTTGAAGGGCTTTAAACAAGAAGCACAGGATGTAAGAATGCCATTTTTTTGCGCGGGTCAGTTCTCATCTGATATAACGCACCACAAGTTTACTGTGCCACAACTTAAGATGGATGCCTGGATAACTGGGATGGTTTTGGAATACAGCAGCTAGAGTATTTGGTGAAATAGGAATCACAATTTACCAAGAACAGTTGAGGAAAACCATGTCTGCTTGCTGGCTGGATGCTGGCTTGTTACTGGTACAATAATGTTTCTCAACACCCCCAAAATACTTGCATCATACAACAATAAGTAATCATTCAGGCCATGTGTTGTGGTTTGGCTGGAGGTTCGCTGGTCTAGGCTGGGTTTGCTGGGGTTTCTCTTCTATGCTATGGATGGATCTGGGCTTGGCCCTCATGAGGTTGGGGCTCCCCACGTGTTCCTTCTGGAACTCAGACTGAGGGTGCGGCAGCTGCCTGGGGAAGCTCTTCCCATGGCAATGGCAAGAGAGCAAATGGGAAACACATAGTCCTCTTCGTGTGTAGGCTTAGAAGTGGCGTTATTCTGTTAGCTAGAGCAAGACAAGTAAGTGATGGCGAGCAATCAGGAAAACAGACTCAGCTGCTTTTTTGAGATGGATTGAAACATCACCCACTGTGAACACAGGGAGGCGAAGGATTATAGCCAAGAATGCACTCTACCACACTCGGGATGGATATTGATACAGGGACATTACCTTCATAAAGAAAGGCTGATATGTGGAAGAAAGCTGGTTGTATTATATGTGGCTTCACAAAGCCTATTACGTAGTGATCAATGTATGTAAATGAAGACTACAAGGAAGAAGTTACTTCAGTGTAAGGGTTTCCTAATAAGCTGAAGTGTTAAAAAAAAATGAAGCATTTGGGAGGCAATATGATATTAGTACAAAGAGCCCAGTGTTTGGAATTTGACAGGAATCAGTTCAAAGCTTGGATCTTTTACCTAGTAAGCTACAATAGAAAGTCCTGGGCAAGGTAAACATCATGAGTCCTAGTTTCTTTATTTGTAACATGAGGATAAAACTATCCATCTCATTTGATAATGTTTACAAAGTACCTAATATAGACACCTGCCTAGAGCAACTGCTCTGTATTGTGGCGATTATTATTAGAAACAGATTACAGTTAGTACTGGTCAGGTGTCCCCTGCTTAGCCCTTCAAACACCTCTCTTGCTTCTTTCACACATCTTCTATAACTCAATCTTACTGAATATTATGTAATACAAGCCTATTACTTATACTTGGATACCAAGTCAAAAAGTTCTGAAACCAAAATTGTTTCCTTTAATTCGGTGTCTGAAATCATTAGGCAACAAAACTCTGATCTAAAATGATAAGAAGCTATTTATAGCTATGTATATCCTGTTGAGTGTAGTTATTCATATATTTCAATATAATAACATTAATACATATTTTTGGTCCAGATGACACTGAAGGTGATATGCAATATATAGAATATACATTGTATTATCTTTCAAAAATACAAATAATTCTGAATATAAAGTATCTCATCCACATTTTGCCCAATACCTTCCTGTTTCCCATTGAGGGGTGTCTCCAATTCTAAACTAATGTGCTGAGGAGAAATAACTGACATGCTGACATGACCTGATCTTAATAAGTGGTAAGCAGGTTTTAGTTACTAACTGGGACACTTCCTTAAGTTCTCTTGGGAGCCTCGCCATTCAAATGACTAGGGAAAATGGTTTTCCTAACTCTTCTCATTAGAGTCTTATAAAAAGTATTTTAATGGTAATTTTTTAAATAAAAATTAATTATTTAGGCAAGTACTTTAGTTATCATTGAAATTAACCTTAAATTAATAAAAATAATTAACAAATGCAATGAATACATATTGAATAGTTTGAGAAAACATACAGTTTCCTTCCTAAAGCTAACAACAGTTATCCTACATGCCTAAAATAAATATGCCAGATGAGAACAACAAAAATAGTGTGTATCAAGAGCTGGATTCTCACTCTGTTGAGGTAACTTTAAACAATACCAAACCCACTGTTTATGCATGCAAAGGTCTGTAGATGGCATGAAAATACAGCTAACTTGTAGAATAACTGTGGGAAATATCTCAAATCCAATAACCATCTGTAAATTCAATCTCATTGTTGACTATAGTTTGAGACATAAGAGAATTGAATTATACAATAACGGTGAGTCACTTTATAGCGAATAGTGCCACTTAAATGAATAGGACAAGCTGTTATATACTTAATGTTATAACTTTTATTAAATTACTGGGTAACTGCCGTGCCTTACACTTACATTTTCATGAGAAGGGTTTCTTTCTGCACATTCTTAATATCACATTAAACTTACAGCCTAAAAACAACAGTTAATGTAAAATGATTTCTTTTTTTTTTTTTTCCTTGCTTAGAAATGTTCTTTGGTTAGAGCCTTTTGAAAAGCACACAGATAACTCACTACATTCTCATTATATTAAGTGCATATTCTCTCTGGCATGTTCAGGTATATAACAGAAACCTTTTGAAGTAATGAATCGATTTAGCTTTTAGACAGTATTTGTCAGTCTTTATGTCTCAGGCCTCTGGAATCAGCAGATGTGATTTTGAAGCCAACCTTTACTGCTTGAATGAACTTGGGAAAGTTACTTAATATTTTTAAGCTTCAAATTTTCTCTGACTTTAGTGTTGTTGCAAGGATTAAATGAGATAAAGTGGCCTAAGTAATCAGCAGCAGCTAGCACAAAACTTATGTTAGTTATTATAAAGAATTAGTTCCAACTAGCCTCTGAACAACAGAGCAGCAGTTCCTGTCATGTGGGTTCTGATGCCTGAGGAGCTAAGAAGTAGTGCAAGGGGGTCCAAGAACCCATTTATTCACTGCATATTCTACCTTTTTTACATTAACAAAGCACGAATTGATTTAAAAGCACTACTGTTTTCATAGCAATTTCATGTCATTATATCTTCAAGTAACTGAAACTAATATGTATAATTACTAGATGTTGGGTGTGTGATAAAAAAATTTGGATGTTGTGCTGGATCTTTTCTATTTGCCTCCCCACTTCTACTCTTCTCTCCAATCTGTTCAAAACCCCGGGGATGAGAATGGCAACTCCATCTACTGGGTCTCTTGTCCTCTGTCTCTTAATGGGTTCAGCCAATGGAAGCAATGGCAGGAGACTGGAAGGAGAGGTAAGTGAGGTCGGGGGATGAACTCCCTGGAGCTTCCTCCTTGTGGGTTGGCCATGGCTGCCATTCTGAATCAGCTCCTGACAGGAGCCCTCTCTGACAGCTTTCTCTGTCTCCCGTTCCTTCTGAGTTTTGGTGGCAAACACCTTGCCCCAGGGAAACTAGCCCCAGGGGATTGCTGTGTTCCTTGTGGTTTCACTATACTCTGCCACTGAAAATAGTTCCCCTATTAAACTTTCCTCAAATTATGCTAAAATTAAGAGTCTCATTTTTTTCCTCCTACTTTGTAGACACATATTCAAAAAGGGTCTTCATCCTTGCAAATTTTGGGAACTATCAGAGGGAGATATATCTTTGCACTCTTAGCATATTCCTTCATTAATCTGCAGAAAAGAGGATTCTCTTTTTAGGTTGTGTGAGTTTCTCACCTGATTCATGCTTCAAGGTGAGTAAAGGCAACTATTTATTTATTTATTTATTTTAAATTTTGCTCATTACACCAACCTGTAGTTAAAAAATTTACACTGGAAAATTATAAATTCTTAACATTTTGTTTCCAAATTAGATTACTGTTAGAATCAAAGATCAGAATTGGTCTTTTGATTTTCATTTGCAATATTACTATTTGTTTCTAAGTACTGTTCATGAAAAACACTTGTTTCTGCATTTATGATTTGATTCGGTATAAATTCTTGCTTACAATTTGGACATTGAGAAAAACCAAATGGTTGGTAAAATTTTGTGAATTTACATAATTTCAGATTAATTTCTGAAAATGTTAATGACTTTGAAGACTACATTAAAAATGGGGTATCAGAACATGAACAGAATTTAATATTTGGTCCAATTAAAGGTGTTAATCACAGGATGTAACTTGTCTTCAGTCAAACTTCAGGTAATTGAATTCCCTTGGAAACTGCAATACTAGTCCTGCCATTTCAAGCATGCATCATAAATTTGCCAACCTGTTTCTTTACTTTTTCTCCTCATAGACACAGAGCAAGAGAAAATGATGGTTGGAGATTAGTTCTTAATATGTCATTTAGTTGAGCTGCCTCTTAAGGACTTTTTAGTAAAGTTCCTTTTCTGTTCCATTTGAATCTTTCCAGAACTAAAGACACATTACAAGACAAGTGGGGATTAATTAAAATTGTTACAGCTTCTGAACTTCAGGTGAACCTTTTTGTAGGGTTGTTACATCGTGAACTTCCCTTAGACTCTCTATTGAAGATGATATAATTATTCCATTTAAGCACCTGTCAGATTCTACTTTATAATCTCTGTATTCACCTGTGCTGACCAAGTAGTCAATTAAAGACAATTTTCTCGAAAGACTTTTGTTTTTATCTCAGTTCTGCTAAGTCACTGGCAAAATCTATTGTTTTACCTTCAAAATTCTAAATCAGCATTTCTTCTGATTTTGACCATGACAATGGTAAAATAATATTTATATTGTTTGTAAATGATGAAAAGTTTTATGCTCACATAGTTATCTTTATTCTACTTCTTTAGACACTTTCTCCATTTCCCTCCATAAATCCAAACCATACTTTTCAAAGCCCAATTAAAGAGCCACCATTTGAAAAAGAAATAATTCTAGACTGATTCTTGTAGGAAATGAACTGTCTCTCACTTCTAATTCCTAATACTTGATTATTTCGTGGTAGTCTTTTCGCTTATAATATATTTATTTAAATAGATACACAAATTGCAAATGACTATTCCTCAAACAAATTATTAGGAGCAAATACTGAAATATATTCAAAAATTTAAAAATAAGCATTGTCATTCTATGGCGAATATACTTTCTGACATACATAATTATTTAACAAACTTACTTAACTGAACTGTTAATCTTACCTTCTACTGGCATAGTTGGATCAATAGAAATAATCTACAGTTAGAGATTTAACTGAAACTGAATAATATTGTATGTCAAACATAATTATATATATATATATGGTCATGGAATATGGAGTTCAGCATAGGGTTAGAGTCAATAGAACTGTAATAGATATGCATGTCAGGGGGCAGTAGATTGGAGGAGGGGAATTGTCACTTTGTGGGGGGTGAAATGTCTGGTTATTGCATTGTTTTCTGCACCTGAAACTAATAAAAAATAGTTTTTTCCCAAAACTATTCTATATTCCATTATTTTTATGCATAATTATGTTCAATTATTCTATATTCATTTTTAGAATATTCAAGGATGAATTTTCCTAATTCCCAACTTTTTCTTCTTCCTTGTCTCTTAGTGTTAGTTAAATCCATTTAAATTTAACCAGAAGGATGAAGAAAGTTCCTCACTTTCAGAAAATTATTCCAAAATCTCTACAAGCTAAATGTACCTCTACCGAGCTAAATCAAGAAATTATTTTGCTTTACTCTAGTTGTGTTTGTAGTGTGTGATAATGTGTTTTCTACTAAATAGGTTTTGAAAAAAGTTATAGAACTTTATCATCACTATTTTTATGTGCTAATATACAATGACGAGCTAGCAATTTAATTGAAAATACTAGGAGTTGTATTACATATGTAGCCAAGTTGCATCTACTACTCTATTCAGTGTCTGTGATGTGATGCAAACATTTAACCAATCTTAAATAACTGTATTGTGTTCCAGTATGCAATAGGCATAATTAAGATATTACCCACAGTAAAGGCCTTTAGCTCATGATGGCTTTTCTATTTAACCTACTATAAATTCACCAGTTGGTCAAAGTTGAAGATGGTCATTTCCATAATGATACCTTATGTTATAGTTAGCTTTAAAGGTATCAGTTTATGCTCCTCATTCTCCTAATCTCTCTTTAAATAGTCTTCTCTTTAAATAGAATTCCCCTCCACCCCTTTCACTATGCTGTCCCACAGACCATGGAAAATGCACAGTTATGCAAAACATGTATACTTCCTCCACTTCATAATGACCTAAAATTGTTTCTTTCATTGCCACCTTCTCTTCTACAAATATTACATAATAAATCATCCAAATTTCTTTGGGTGCCAATATGGTTGATCAATAAATGATCAATTTTATAATGATTTTGTGACAGTGAATTCTACTGGTTTCTGTCAATCACAAATAGAGAGAATCATTTAACTAATGTCATAAGGACTCTGACTTTACAGGAAATTCATAACTAAGTAAAGGAAGTTTTTTTTTTTCAGAGAAAACCTAAATGATTTATTTTCCTAAAAATGCATTTGTTTTATGTCAATTTTGTTCACAACTCCAAAAAAATAGAAACAATCCAAATGTCCTTCAACTGGTAAATGAAGAAACTGTGGCACATTCTTACAACAAAACACTACACAATAATAAAAAGGAACGAAACACTGCTACACACAACTTGATTATCAAATGCATTATAAAAAATGCATTCAAAAGGCCACATATTGTGTTGCTTCTATTTATATGAAATTCTAGAAAAGGCAAAACTGTAGTGACAAAAAACAGTTCGTGGTTTCCAAGGCCTGGGTTGAAAAATTGTCTATAAAGAGCCACAAGGAAACATCTTGGACTGATTAAAACGTCCTACATCTTAATTTTAGAGGTGGTTATATGATAGTTTGCATTTGCTAACTCATACTATTATATCCTCCATGGGCAAAATTTACTGTATATAAGTAATACCTAAATAAATCTGATTTTTAAAAAGTAAAAATTTATATCACAAATTTTGATCCTATCTGAAGAGGTATATTCAATAATCATTTAGAAACACCTCAAGAAATGTAAGGAATTCTTGATTCATTAAGGTATTTTATGAATTTTCCTGTTTTCAGAGACCCAATAACATTTCCTTATCTTTTGTATTACAAATTAAAATTACATTTTAAGAGAAAAAGTTACACTGAACAAGTGACTTGTTTTCATTATTGTCTTAATTATGAATTCACTAAAATAATCTCTAACAGTATTTCATTAAAAACACGCTTGTTAATAAGTTGATTAGTTATGATAATCATCTAGTTTTAAAATAACACACTAGTATTTCATTACTAAGAATTGAAAGATTATTATTTTTATGACTCAGAATCTAGTTAGCAACTTCATACAGAAAGACAAGGGAGAAAACCACTACTAGAAACTCTCACACAATATAACTGATATTCAGATACAAGAAACAAATAGCAGGGTTAGAAATAACCCTGGGAAAGAAGCTTTAGACAGCAATTGGCTTACCTTTGTGTTTGGGTGGCATGGCTGTTATCATATGTCTCATAGGTCTATTCCTCATATTCACCCCCGTAGCTGTCATCATACCCCTGAGGCAGAAGACGGTAGAAAGACCTATTAGTAATAAATTTTATTAATTGTGATCTGTTTTTCCTTAATGAGATTTTATATAATGTTACCTTGATTTAGTTTTAATGTTTGGTTAGTTAGACTGCATCAGATTTTGCTAGATTAACAATTTCCACATAACTTTGAATAGTATTTCATGGGTTGGATATTAATGTCCAATAATTAAATTCAATGTATCACTGAAGTAGCAATACCTGTTCTAGTGTGTATTTGGAATTTTGATTGATACTAATGAAGACAATTTAAGAAATTCAAAGTAGATTTTTCTTTTGAAAATATCATGTGTAGATAAAAACAGTTGTGATAACTAATTTCTTACAACTCCTTTGGAAGTTTTTTTCTTTCTTTAATAGTAATCACAATTAAGATGGAAACTGAAATTCAGGATCCTTAAATTGTATTCAACTTTCTGTAAGAAAGATATAGTCATTATTGCAAGAGAGAGAGAGAGAGAGAGAGAGAGAGAGAGAGAGAGAGAGAGAGAGAGAGAGAGAGAAAGGGGGAGAGAGAAAAGGAAAGAAGGAAGGAAGGAAGGAGAGAAAGAAAGGAGGGAGGGAGGGGAAGAAGGAAGAAAAAGAAGCAAAATAAAAACCATTTATTTTGTTGTGCATTCTATGCTTTTTAAATCTCATAAACAAAATAATGTTGTGTGGTGAGTTTGATTACCTGACTAAATTAACACTAGCAAAGGCAACGCAGATATATCATTGCAGAATGTACAAGCAAGCTAACAATTGATAACATTCTAGTTACCAATCACCGTGAATGATTTAGTTTTATTTCCCCTTGTGGTCATTGGCTTTACACCCTAGCCATTCATTTTGATTACTCCCTACTTCTGAAAAAATCTTTAGTTTTTCTGCCCCTGGACCTTTCCTGGTGTGTCTATTCCACCCCACCAATTCATAACTTCATTTCAGTCTGGAGGCTTATAAATTTCTGTCTTTATCTTGTTCAGAAATGTAAACAGAAATGTGAGGATGTGAAAGTTTTCACATTAATCTTGACTAAGACTTTTGAGATAATTTAATCTGAAGACTAGTATTTTTCATCAACTTAAGAAAGTTTTAAAATATTATTTCTTTATTCTCTTTCTGGTTTACTGTTTATATAATATTATTTTTTATACATGTGGTTTTCTGAATCTGACTTCAACTTTTTTCATTCATGATTTCCATCTCATTATATTTTTGCTCTGCAGTATGGGGTAGTTTCCATCTGTTGAAATGCTACTGATTTAAAAGCCATTTTATATCACACAATCTTTAGGAAGCTTTTCCTGCTCCTTCCAAGGATATGGCAACCCTCTACCCTCTGAATTCTAATAGCCTGTATTGTTGTTTTTTTCCCTCATGGGTACTTAGAATGTCTAAACATGTACTGTATTTTTCTACAATTTTCTCTCTTTTTAGAATTTAAGCTCCCGAAAGGCTGCTGAAGGATTATATGATAATCACTTTTTCTTTCTTTTCTTTCTTTTTTTTTTTTTTTGATGCATTGTGGAGCTTAGAATAGTGTATTCCAGAGAGTATCTACTCAAAAATATGTATTACATTTGTTAAATTACCACAAAGGAGACTGTATAGGCATGGATTGACTCAAATCAATCACCACTAAAATAGAAATATTTCATATGATTCTATAGTAGTACTGTCTCTATTTATGAAAGATAGCTTTAATGTTTTGTCTGTGGAAGACTTATATTTTCCTTTCTCACTCAAACTTTTACTTCTTTTATCCACAGAATATCCACAGAATTGATAGAAATCCTTGAAATTTTCATTTATGTTGGCAAATAAAATCAAAAGGAACCTCAAATATGTTTGTCAGAACTGTACTCACCTGTGCGTGATGTGAACCACTGTTCTGGACAATGGTTTTCACATACTAGAAGAACTTTTCCTCAATTTTGTGTTCTATTCACAATGCAAAGGCTATCGATATAACACACTTTTAAGTTAAATCTGCATTCTTAACATGTTCTCCATCATGTTCTTGAGCCTACATAATCATCCTAACAAAAGATCAAGTGTTGGCTTTAGGGATTTGCCAGTATCTGTGGTATAAGTACTTTTCCATGGCTATTTTAGAGCTATCAACATGTCTTTAAAAACAGATTTGGAAAGCGAGACATAGTAGCGGACCAATATATATTATTTCCAGCATACAGATACAATAGATATAAATAACTCAGAGAATAGACTATACCAAATAATTAGGTAATAATGACTTTTTATGTGTTAACCATCTTTGTCTTTAATATAACTTAATTTTAAATTTATATAATTTGACTTTTAATAACAGTTGTGCTTAACAACCGATTCACAAAATTCCTGAAACTATCACAAGTGATCTCCTGAGTCAACACAAGTCAGCTCTAACATATTACTGCTCTTGGCCTACGAGAGGAGACCAACAGAGGTATAAAAAAATGGAAATACCAATGGGAAGTGTTTCAAAAGAGTATGTAATAAGTGCTATGGTAACATTGGAAGGAATGGCTAAATCTTTCTGAGGGTTTTAAGGAGAGTTTCTCAGGGAAGTCCTTATTTGAGATGGTTATTTATACATGAACTACATATATATGTAATATATATATTATATGTACATATAATATATAATATATATTTTGAACTATATAGTTAAGCCTAACACTAGTATTAGAAATTATAAAACATATGTTTTTTCTCAGCTAAAGAGAAGCAAAAATGTTTTGTGATGCTAGCAAGACATTTGTGGCTTTGAGAAGAAAATCTCATGAAAATGTAAATGATACGAAAAGTCATCCTGACTCTGTTATATTACCCACACTTTCTTTGAAGACTTTTAATTTTAACAGCCCTTGGCGACAGATTTAGCATTTGGTCATTATTCTCATTTTGGATTTTTATTTTTTGTAAGAGGTCAGTGGGTATTAAAAGAAAATAATCTGGAATTTTCTAATATAATTGAGAAAAAAATAAAGTCAGGTATGCAATCAATAATCATAAAATACTCTAGAATTAAGCAATTTAATTATGAGAGTTAAATTATAAATTTGCCACCAAACACTAAAATACTAGGCACAGAAACAATTTGCAAATGCTGCCCTTTAATGTTTTTGAATATAATTACTAGGTCAGATAGGAACTGGACATTTAACTTTCTTTATGAAGTGAGGTGAATTCTTATAAACATATGTTCCTTTCTTAATTAGTTAAACCACAAAATGCACAGCAGTTCCACTTCATGTATAATATCTTGTTACTACAAAAGCACTTCCTTGTAATAATTCATATTTTAAAACATATAATGAAATATTATAAAAACAGAAACTAAACACAGAATACCCATGTTTTAATAGTCAGTATTCCCTTAGGATGGAGAAGATCAATTCTTATGACAAGTATGTACTCATGAATTATTTATGCTTTCTTATGTATTTTTTATTTAGTTTTAGTTTTATGTGAATATCTCCTTATATTTTTATCATATCTTTTTTGCTTGATGTTTTATAGATGAGCCCCTTATAAAATACAAAGGATTTTAACAGTATCTTCCATCTTTTTTTCCCACTGAAAGAATGGCGGCCTATTATGGGCTGCTGGCTGGTTTGGATCAGCTTGGCAATGGATCCCCCACAATGTGTAGTTTTTGTTACTGATGCAGTAGGTCAGCTCACTCACTCGCCATGGGAAGTCATTATCTGTTCTAAACCATCCTACAGCATGGGGGTCTGCACAGTAAGTGCAGAATCACTATGCAACAGTCTAGCTCTGTAATGAGGAAACACTTCAATTTTCTGAACGTTTTCTATGAAAATCAATAAATAAGTCCCTAATAAGGGGAAAGGTACTCTATTACATTTTTATCTCATAGGCAGACCGTAGCTATTAAACAACTTCCTTATATGAATATACACTCAATGGGAAGGCAAAAATCGCATGTTTCTGAGATCTAACTCTTTGGAAATTAGAAGTTGTCAAGTAGCTACAAGACCATCTCTGACAGCCATGCATGGGCATATTCTACACTCCAAAATTAATCTTGGGGGCGGCTAATTCTAACTTTTAAAGCAGACCAGTCAAATCAAATAACAAACCTCAGCAGGTACATATGGAGATTACATGAAATTAATAACATTCCATTCAATTGAATAACATTTGGATTAATATGCAATAATCATGCATTTGGAGGCCACAAAGTGACAGTATATGAAGTGGTTATACACACAATATTTCATTAAGAACCTAAATCAACCTTATAAGGACCGTTCTGCAGCTTTACACCCATTTTACAGATTGGGAAACAAATAATTTAATGAAGCTATAGCCTGTCAAAGTGGACTGGCCAGAATTCAACCCTAGTTCTAAAACTGTCTAGTGCTTAATCTGTAGTTATTATTAAAAGGTCTAATATCATTAATGACAAAATATAATTCTCATGATTATTTTAAAATCATTTTGATTATATAAGTGTTTTATGGTGAAAATATTTTTATTACTACTGGGAAGCTTTCCTTTATTTTCTTTATTATTAGTTTCAGGTTTACAACACAACATAGTGATTAAACATTTACATACTTCATATAGTGATAACCCCAGCAAGTCTACTACCCATCTGACACTATACATAGCTATTACAATACATTGACCATATTACCCATGCTGTACTTTACATACCATGACTACATATTTTTTAAAAATTACTTGAGACCCAATATTATTTTGTATGAGTTTTAGGTGTACATTGTAGTGGTTAGGCATTTATGTAATTTATGAAGTAATCCCCTCAATAAGTCACTGTACATAGTTCTTACAATATTGCTGACTATATTCCCCATACTGTATTTCATATCTTGTAACTACTTTGTAACTACCAATTTGTACTTCCTAATCCCTTCACCTTTCTCACTCAGCCCCCCAACCCTCCTCCCATCTCACAACCATCAGTTTGTTCTCTGTATCTATGTATGAGTCCATTTTGTTTGTTCCTTTATTGTGTTTCTCAGATTCCATATATGAGATCATATGGTATTTGTCTTTCTCTATCTGACTTATTTCATTTAGCATAATACCATTTAGGTCCATCCACATTGTTGCAAATGGTAAGATTTTTATCCTTTTTTCATGGCAGATACGTACTCTATATATGTATTCTATTCTATATATGGATAAAGACAATTTCTTTATCCAATTGTCTATTGATGGGTATTTCGGTTGTTTCCGTATCTTGAGGATTGTGAAAAGCGCTGCAGTAAACGTAGGGGTTCGTATATGTTTTTGAATTAGTATTTTGGATTATTTTGTATAAATATCCAGGAGTGGAATGCTGGGTCAAAAGCTAGTTCTATTTTTAATTTTTTGAGGAACATCCATACTATTTTCCATAGTGGCTGCACCAATTTGAAATCCCACCAACAGCGCACAAGTGTTCCCTTGTCTCCACATTTTTCCCAACACTTGTTGTTTGTTGATTTATTAATGATAGCCATTCTGACAGGTGTGAGGTGACGTCTCATTGTGGGTTTTATTTGCATTTCTCTGATAATTACTTATGTTTATCTTTTCATATGTCTATTAGCCATATGTATGTCCTCTTTGGAGCAATGTCTATTCAGGTCGTCTGCCCATTTTGTAATCAAATAAATTTTGTATATTAACCTCATATCAGATGTAGCATTGGCTAATTATCTTCTCCCATTCAGTAGACTGTCTTTTCATTTTGCTGATGGTTTCCTTTGCTATGCAAAACCTTTTTAGTTTGATGTAGTCCCATTTGTTTATTTTTTCTTCTGTTTTCCTTGTCCAAGGAGACATATCAGTGAAAATATTACTAAGGGTAATGTCTGAGAATTTAGTTCCTATATTTTCTTCTCGGTGTTTTATGGTTTTACATCTTATATTTAAGTCTTTAATCCATTTTGTGTTTATTCTTGTATATGACATAAGAAAGTGGTCCAGTTTCATTGTTTTGCGTGTATCGGTCCAGCTTCCCCAGCACCACTGATAGAATAAACCGTCTTTACCCCGATGTATACTCTTGATTCCTGTATCATAGATTAAATGACCATATAGGCATGGATTTATTTCTGAGTTCTTTATTCTGTTCCATTGATCAAAATGTCTATTTCAATGCAAATACCATGCTGTTTTGATTACTATGGCCTTGTAGTATAGTTTGACATCAGGTAGCATAATATAGTCAGCTTTGTTCTTTTTTCTCAAGATTGTCATGGCTATTCAGGGTCTTTTATGGTTCCATATAAATTTTAGGATAATTTGTTCTAGTTCTGTGAAAAATACCATTGGTATTTTGATAGGGATTACACTGAATCTATAGATTGCTATGGATAGTATGGGTAGTTTACCTATATTAATTCTTCCTGTCCATGAGAATGGTATATGTTTCACGTTTCCATTTATTTGTATCTTCTTTAATTTCTCTCTTCATTGTCTTACAATGTTCTGAGTACAGGTTTTTCACTTCCTTGGTTAAATTTATTCCTTGTATTTTATTATTTTTTGTTGTTGATGCAATTGTAAATGGGATTGTCTTCTTAATTTCTCTGATAGTTCAGTTCATTATTGTATAAAAATGCAGAGTGACATCATAAAAATGGCGGTGTGAGGTTAGTCTCTTGAAATCTCCCCTTCAATTTACAACAAATTGAACAACTACAACTCCACAAAGAACTCCCTGTGCAGCATAGAGGCAAGACTAAGAGGCACACTACTGAAATCACCTAAAGGTGGGCAAATTGTGAGACTTTGAGCTCATTGCATTCCAGAACTACTGCAGCTGAGGGAGAGGGAAGAACTCGGACTGCTAGGGCTCCACTTATGGCCCACAGGGTTGAAGGGACAGCATATAACATGGCTGAACCGAACGCTCATGGCAGAGACCTTGGAGCAAAGACTGAGGGAAAAAGGCTGAAAACGGTGGTTTAAGCCCTCACTGCCAAACAGAGAAAGGGAGCCTTAGGCACTGAATCTAGCCGCCCCCTCCTTACCCTCCTAGAGCTTGTTCTGCCCCCACCTGCCCAGTGCTAGAAGTGGAACAATAGCAATGTCAGATCAAAAGAACAGAATATTTGCTGTTCTGAGAACTGTGGTCCACAGAAATCGACTTGCAGCCAAACTAGTTCTGGCAAGGGAGAGGGAGCTGTGGAAACAGGACTGTCTGTGGTGGAGGTCACTGCCATTGCTCTGGGCCAACTCTCACAACCCACCCCGCCCCTGTCCCCACCTATCTGGGTGGATCCCTGTAGGAGTAAACAGAGCTGCTGAAACACACGGGCTCTGAATCTGGTGCAGGAAGAGCTTTGGAACTTCAGAATCTCTCCACATCTCCCCATGGAGGTAGCGCCATATAACCCAGGTGGGCTGCTCACAGAGGAGAAGCCCGCCTTCCAGGGAATCCCCCCATTGTGTGAGAAGCCAGAATAGTGCAGAGAAACCATAACACTACAGTGTGAGAGAGAATAAAGCGCTGCAGTTGGAGAGAAAATAAAGTATTCTACCAACACCTAATGCAAAAAAAAAGAAAGACCTCTTTCTATCACCCTGTTGCAGAACTCACTCCTGTACATATCTAGGAAGAGAAATAACAAATCATTAATGGCCATGAATGACCAAGGCAACAAGACAGCTCAGAAAGAAAACAAAAAGTCTCCAGAAAACAAACTTAAAAATACCGAAATATGTGACATAAATGATGAGAATTCAAGATTGCAGTTCTTAAAAATCTCAACAAGATGCAAGAAAACACAGAAAGGCAGTTTAATGAACTCAGAAACACAATCAAAGGACAACATGAACGTTTTACTAAAGAGATCGAAATTTTAAAAAAAGAACCAAATAGAATTTCTGGAGATTAAGAACTCAACAAAAGAAATGAAGAATGAAATAGCCAGCTTAGGCAGTAGAGTTGACCAGATGGAGGAAAGAATCAGTGACATCGAAGATAGAAATCTGGAAATGACATGATGGAAGAAGAAAGAGACGGGAGATTTAAAAGAAATGAAAGAACTCTACAAGAACTTTCTGACTCGATTAGAAATAACAATATAACAATAATGGGCATACCAGAAGGAGAAGAAAGAGAGAAGGGAACAGAGAGTATATTCAAACAAATAGTCAATGAGAACTTCCCAAACTTGTGGAAAGAACTGGATCCTCAAATCCAAGAAGCAAATAGAACTCCTAATTACCTCAATCCCAACAGGCCTTCTACAAGGCACATTATATTGAAGCTGTCAAAAATCAACGACAAAGATACAATCCTCAAGGCAGCCAGGGAAAAGTAGACGGTAACCTACAATGGAAAGCCTATTAGAATATCATTAGATTTTTCAGCAGAAACTCTACAAGCCAGAAGGGAGTGAAACCAAATATTCAAACTATTGAAAGAGAGAAATTATGAGCCAAGAATAATATATCCAGCAAAGATTTCCTTTAGATATAAAGAATAAAGACTTTTCCAGATATACAGAAGCTAAGGGAATTTTCTAACACATGAGCTGCACTTCAAGCAATACCGAAGGAGGCTATTTGACCAGCGTTAATAGGGATAATTTCTGAACCAAAACACAAGAGGAGAGAGTAAAGGCCTGAAGCAGAATATGGAAATGGGGAAAGTAAGCATGCTGAAGAAAATGGAATATGCTAAATATCAAACTTTCTTTTATATAAACTTAAAGGTAACCACTCAAAAAAAAAATCCAGTACTGAAATACATAACATAATAAAAGAAACAGAGGGAAAAATCATAGACTGCCACCACAGAGAAATAATAGACAACAACAAAAAGGCAAAGAAACAATGGAGACACAGTCTTACCAGAAACGACAGGAACACGACAGGGCTGTCCCCTATCACCTCTGCTTTTCAACATAGTTTTGGAAGTCCTCGCCAGAGCAATCAGGCAAGAGAAAGAAATAAAAGGCCTCCAAATTGCGAATGAAGAAGTTAAATTGCCACTCTTTGCAGATGACAAGATGCTATATATGGAAAGCCTTAAAGACTCCACCAAACAGTTATGAGAAACAATAAACAAATACAGTAACATTGCTAGCTAAAATATCAAGGTACAGAAGTCCATTGCATTCCTATATACTAACAATGAAATCTCAGAAACGAAATTAAAAAAAAACAAACAAACCACACACACACACACACACACACACAACAATTCCTTTTGCAATTACAACAAAGAGAATAAAATATCTAGCAATAAACTTAACTAAGGATGTGACAGACCTATATGCTGAAAACTATAAAACATTTTTAAAAGAAATTAAAGACACAAAGAAATGGAAAGACATTCCATGCTCATGGATTGGAAAAATCAACATAGTTAAAATGGCCGTATTACCCAAAGCAATATACACACTTACTGCAATCCCCATCAAAATACTAATGGCATTTTTTTTTAAAGACATAGAACAAAAAACCATCAAATTTCTATAGAACCACAAAAGACCTCGAATCATGAAGCAATCCTAAGAAAAAAGAACAGTGCTGGAGGTATCACACTCCCTGACTTTAGCTTGTACTACAGGACAACAATAATCAAAACAACATGGCATTGGCAGAAAAACAGACACATAGACCAATGGAATAGAATTGAGAACCCAGAAATAAACCCAGATAAATATGTAGACATAATTTTTGACAAAGAAGCAAAAAACCTACAATGGAGAAAAGACAGCCTCTTCAATAAACCGTGCTGGCAGAATTGGAAAGCCACATGCAAAAGAATGAAACTGGACTGCTATCTGTCACCATGTACCAAAATTAATTCAAAATGGATCAAAGTCTTAAGCATAAGACCTGAAACATTAAACTGCATAGAAGAAAACATAGGTAGTAATCTTATGGACCTTGGGGTCAAAGAGCATTTTATGAATTTGATTCCAAAGGCAAGGGAAGTAAAAGCTAGAAAATGAATGGGACTATGTAGTCACACAACAGCCTAGCCAACTGTCCCCCTGTGTCTTTCCTTAAGGAAAGAAGAGTCTGTGAGACTGTGCCTTTTTGGGACTTTGTTCCATCCTTATGTTTCCACCTTATGTCTCTCTGTCTGGTCCCCAAAAGAAGGTTTGCAGCCAAAGACGGGTAAGATATCTCACGGGAGATACAACCTAAGTCAGGCGGAACCGAGTGGGGACCCCCAATGAGCTGCCTTAGAAATATATGGGAAGGGGCCTTGCCTTCCCTTCCCCCTGCCTGGGAAAAGCTGCTGCTGGCTGTGCCTTTTCCCTGGCACCTCTTTGTGAGAGAAGTTATAAAAACAATAAAGATTAGTTCTCTCCACTTAGCTCAACAGAACTGTTACAAAATGAGAGACTTGACCCTGAGAAGGTACATACCTTAATTAAGACATTGTGGGAACTTGTGCTTCAGCGTTGACTGACAAAGGGTGACTGAGATAAATATTTTTCTGTTATGATGTGTGAGTTTCAGAGACCGTGTAAGAAACAATGTTGCTTTCTCTTGTTTTTGTATACCTATTCAATAAAAAACCCCAGTCGGCCTTATTCTGGGCTCCAGTCCTGGGAGACTGAGAAACCACTGGCCTTCTGAGAGATTTAACTGCATTAAGTCTCTGTTTCTTTCTCAAAAACTTAACCCAAACCGCCCCTTCTCGCACCCTCACTGCCCGTGTTGTGCTGGACGCGACAGGACTATATGAAACTTAAAAGCTTCTGCACAGCAAAAGAAACCATCGACAAAATAAAGAGGCAACCAACAGAATGGGAGAAGATTTTTGCAAACACTGCCTCTGATAAGTGGCTAATATCCAAAATATACAAGGAACTCATACAACTCAACAACAAAAACAAACAAACAACCCAATTGAAAAATGGCAGAAGACTTGAAGAGATATTTCTCCAAAGAGGACATACAAATAGCAAAGAGACATGTAAAAAATGCTCAACATCACTAATCATCAAAGAAATGCAAATAAAAACCACAGTGAGATATCACCTCACCCCAGTTAGAATGGCTATCATCAACAAGACAAATAGTAACAAGTGTTGGAGAGACTGTGGAGAAAAAGGAACCCTCATATACTGTTGGGAATGCAGACTGGTGCAGCCGCTATGGAAGGCAGTGTGGAGGTTCCTCAAAAAATTACAAATAGAATTACCATATGACCCAGAAACCCTTCTCCTGGATATCTACCTAAAAAATCTGAAAATATTTAGCCATAAAGACAAGTGTGCTCCAATGTTCATTGCAGCTGTATGTATGGTGGCCAAGACATGGAAATAACCAAAATGTCCTTCAATAGAGGGATGGAGTGGGACTCAAGATGAGGGTAAACGGGGTGTAATATATGGTGATGGAAAGAGAACTGACTCTGGGTGATGAACACACAATGTGAGATATAGATAATTTATTATAGAATTGTACTCCTAAAATCTATGTAACTTTACTAACAATTGTCGCCCCAATAAACTTTAAAGAAAAAATGCAATCAATTTCTGAATATTAATTTTGTACCCTGCTACTTTACTAAATTCATTTATCCATTCTAATAGTTTTTTGGTGGAATCTTTGGGGTTCTTTATGTAGAGTATTATGTCATCTGCCAATAATGACAGTGTTACTTTTTCCTTTCCAATTTGGATGCCTTTTGTTTCTTTTTCTTGTCTGATATGGGAAGCAGTTGCTATTTACAGAACACTTCTAGGATATAATTCAAATTAGATCTCTTATGATACTTTGGATATTTTCCCTAGGATGCGATGAAAATGTGCTTTGTTTTTTGAAAAGATTCATTTGTCAGTAGGGTTCTCCCCCCCCCTTTTATAAGTACCTTTTAACACTTTTGAAATCAGACAGCAATGTGTTCAATCTAGTTGATGAACAGACCTATGACTAATGAAACTGGAAGTTTACAGTGATGCACTAATGAGTGCTAGTGTGCTAATGGATCCATTTTAAAGTTGCTAATGCTGTGTGTACTTCACGTTGTAGGCATCATTACTACTTCATAATAGAGCCTAAAGCAAGTGCTCTAAAAACAGTGGTATAAGTCTCTAAGGTCTTCTAAGACCTCTCAAGAGACAAAAGATAAAATTGGTAAATCCTGTCATGACTAAGAACAGGATCAAATTTTAGAAGACAAGTCATGTTTTTCACTGGTAAATACCAAAAGGTTAAGGATGACTAGAAGGGAACTGTCCTGTCTTAATATATTTCTAATCACAGGACTCCAATAGGCTGGCCTCACAAAGGAAGAGGCTTTGTTTAAAAGGTCTTATTACCTGCAGTAATCTATATTGTGCCTTGAGGTTGCAGCTCTGTGTTTTATATTTACACTGCTATTTTAGGCTATAAGAAACCAAAGCCTAAAAGTTGTTAACATCATCGTAGCTGATCTGATTCAAATGATCTAACTCATTTGAATGATATGGAAGGGGATAAATTAGAAAAAATCAAAACAAAACAGAATCCAAAAATTCAAAATCCTTTAATGACTCCTGCTACACTGCTTGGTAATATGATTTGGATTCTTGAAACAGGGATTCTGTAGTTTGTAAAACTAGAGTATGATTGCATGATGTAGCTATTTAATATATTTCATTGTTTCTTGTCCCAAAGTATTTGAATTTTGATCTTTAATAAAATTTTGCAGTTAGAAAACAATTTAAGAACATATTTACATTTATAAATAAAGCAATTTTGATATTTTGTTTTACACAATTACTTTCTAATTTGCATCAGCCAAATGCATCTCAAAAATAAACAATAATTTTCTATAAACGGGTTAAGTAGTTTTCATTTTTATGGTGATTTTTGTTGTTGTTATATGGTACCATATATCACAAAACTTTCTTTGTTATCTTGAGAGGAAGGCATTTCTAAGCTTTTTGTGATTCCTATGATTAGAAATATCTTAAGATATGACTATGCCCTTCTATTCACCTTTAACCTTTTGGTACTTAAGAGTGAAAAACATGAGTTGTCTTCTAACACTTGATCTTTTTCTTAGCCATGACAACATTACCGATTTTATTTTTCTGGAATATTTTCTGTTTCAAGCAGTGCTTGTTATCAAGGAGAAAATATAAATAACCAACTTAACTAAGTTATTTAAAAAAAGTATTTATTTTGATACTCTTTGACTAGAAAGAGGTATCAATGCTGAATTAATAGTTCTGATTTTTAATATTGTATTTTTTAAACTACTCTCTCCCTACTCTTGGTCAGGTCCTGCATTTTTTTTTTTCTTTCTTTTTTTAAAGATAGCTCAGGTTCTCCTTGGGGCTGTTGATTCAGGGCTAACCTAAAACCAGCAGCCCTGGAGGCGAACTGGATGAGCAAGCAGGGTCTCTCCATCTTTACTGTGCCCAGACTAGCAATAGCTTAAATTTTAGCAGTATCTTAAATTTTACCTGAGAGTTCATTGAAAAATTCAGTCTACAATTATTTCAAATACATTGGTATAGAGCATTCTGCTTTATTAAACATTTTTACATGTTTCTACCGAATGTATGCTGTTTGGGCTAAAAACATCAATTTGTCCTATAGAAACTCAAACTTCTATCAAAGGATCATTCAAATTGCTGTATTATCCTATTAACTATTGATGTTCTCTGTGGTGAGTCATTTCTTTCCAAATTTAACATTGTGTCGGGTTATAATGTTAAAACGCCTGCTGTATTTCACACTTGGAGACCTCATTTATACTAGTGCAGTGCTGTCCAACAGAACTTTCTGTGATGATGGAAATTTTTTATATTCTGTGCCATCCTCTATGGTAGTCTCTAGGGATATGTAGCTACTGAGCACACAAATGTGGCAGGTGTGGCTGAGAAACTGAATTTTTCATTTTATTTCACTTTAATTCATTTAATTTTAAATGTAAGTGGCCCTGTATGGCTACTGGCTACAATATTGGATGATGAAGTAAATAGATGTATATGAAACATTCAGCTACCCAGAAATGTTTTAATGTCTGTTTTCTTTTTCAGTTCAAATTTAACCATAGAGGGAGAAAAAGCCTAAGGGCTGATTTTATAAATTATGGAATTTTGATGAAAAAAGAATATTTCTTTTGAATCTGCCATGCACTCTCCCTTCATCTTTTCCTGTCTCGTTGTAGAAATTACCCTTGATGTTCTCTTTTGTGATTTTGAGTGATTTTGCTTTCCAACGAATGGCATGGACCAGAAACTTGGAGGGCATATTCTACAGAGTTACTTTTTGGTAATATTAAAAATAAAATGAAGAAACCGTTAATGACAATAATCTTTGATAGTTCTGAGAAAATTTCAATATACAAACATCCTAACAAAAGCCAAAAATAATGAGCTTAGTGAAAATGAAAACACTTGTTCACTCTTCACTTATCCTTCTCACAATCATTTTAAAGAATGAATAATAGAGGGAGAGAAAAATAGATCCACATGTTTGAATCTTTGATGATTTAAAGACTGCCGTTTTAAAGCAGAATGTTATGTTGACAGTTCTGCTTTGTTCTGTATTATTTCTTTATAAACTTGTAGAATGACCTCTGGGTTTTATGCTTAAGGAGGCTTTCAACACTCATTAAATTGATAATAAAGAGTTATCTTAAGAATATATAAGATTACTGTGTGGAAAAGGGTAGAAGACAACAGAAATATTTTATGTGTGATAGTACCCTGATATCTTTTTAGAGAATAACAACAAAACAACATTCTTGCCATAGAAAAAGAAGAGAGCACCACAAAAGATAAAAGGTAATTTGTTAACCGTCTGTAATATGCTTAAATCTGAGGCCAATGAATAAAAAGTTCACTTTTTTTCCAGTGACAAATGATAACAAACGAAGCAGAATGATGGTGGTGAAACTTGTACAAGGATTGGTAATACAGGGAACAAGAAGGGGAGCAAGTCAAGCCAGTCTACAGGATTCAGGCACTTTCTGCTTGGATTTCTGTTTGACCTCCTTGATTTTAAGACTCTTCTAGCCACACAGCACATAGTGGGCTTTGTCTTTATGAATCTCCCGTGTTCTTTTTATACGTTTGTGACGCTTATGTACACGCACTGTCAGTTATGCCCGTTCAACTTGCTAATCCACCAGTGCACCAGTGGTGCTCTGCTCATCAACTCTTTGAAAAGCAATCAAGTGTTCCCAGACAATGCCATCTTCTGATTCTATGCCTCGGTGTCTCCTTTCTAAATGTTTAACATTTCTTTACTCCCTTCTCTCATATTTTCCTTCTGTAGCAGGCAGTAACTGCTTTTCTTCTCATTTACAAGTAAAAGAGAGAGAGAAAAAGAAAAACAAGAGTCAATAAATCATCACAGGAATAGTCAAATTTGACAAATGTTACAGATCTTTCCAAGGTCGAATTCCTATGTTTCTGATTTTTATCTTGAGTAGCCTTGCATATAAATGGTGTTATGTCCGTATCAAGTATAAAGCAAACAATGATAGTAGCTATAATGTTATTCCTCTTATTACTGTATATACAACCAAAAATATACCAACACAAAATTTTATATTGTAATATGCCTTAGTAGTATAGAAAACAAACAAACGAACATTGACATTGAGACCTCTGCTAAACACGTTCCATAGATTATTCCATTTATTGTTAGGAGGCTAACACTTATCCCCATATTACCACTGAGACTGCTTGGTATGATGTCTAAAGTAAAACCATAACTACCTAAAGGACTAGTGGCTCAGCTTCTGATGTTGTTGAGTAAGCATACATTTTCCATTATATTTTTTCAAAATTTATACTCAGTTTTCTAACATAAGGGATAATAGGTGGGCATTTTTAATCATCCAAGTTTCAGGGAACTGGGAACGACCAGTCAATGTGGCAGTGGGGTCTATCCATGACAGAAACAGTAAAAATTGAGCATGAAATAAACTTCTTAAGGAGTCATACGCAGCAGGATGTAATCTATTGCCGGAGCCCAAATTTTATAATATGACACATAGAAGGGAAAGATGCTCAGAGAAAAGAGTAAAGGGCCTTTAACTAAATGACAGAAGGCTGAACTGTCCCTGATTCAATCCATCACATTTTTGCCAAATAAACATAACACCTAAATGCTGAATAGCGCTGGATTTCACCAGGAAAAGCAGGAAGTAGCTGCTAATTCAATTTTAGGGATTATCCAAATTGGCACACTTGGATGGAGGGGCCTGTGGGCAGAAAGATGCTCCAGGAAGTGTGTTAGTTTGCTAGACCTGCCCTAACAAAACACCACAGACTGGGTCAACAACAGAAAATAATTTTCTTAAAGATCTGGAGATTAGAAGTCCAAGATCAAGGTGTCAGCAGATTTGGTTTCCTCTGAAGTCTCTCTCCTTGGCTTTCACATGGCAGTCTTCTCACTGTGTCCTCACTTGGTCTTTCCTCTGTATGTGCACATTCCTGGTGTGTCTGTGATCCAATCTCCTCTTTGTATGAGGACACAGCCTATCCTAACAACCCCATTTTAACTTAATTACCACCTTAAAGGCCATAATTCCAAATACAGTCACACCCTGAGGTCCTGGGTGCTAGGGCTTCAGCACGGGAATTTGAGGGTTGGGGGGACACAATGCAGGTGATAACAGGAAGCGAAGCACTTGAAATCACAGTAAAGGGTAGGGAGACCCTGAGACCTCAAAGGTCTAGGAATGGGGTTTAGGACAAGCCTAGTCAGTTTGCCATGGGACAGAGTCCCACTCAACATTTTGGATGACAGGTAGATTGTTCTGCAAGGTAAGGATTACTTTTTCCCATTTGACAGGTGAGAAGAATAGGGTCCATAGAGTTTAAGTACGTTGCTCAAGATCTTACAGATTAATAAAACCAGACAGGATTTGACCTAGCTTTGCCTCATTCTAAATTCTAGTCTTTGTCCATTAAATCATGCTGTTAAATCTGCTTTTCTATTAATCTAAATACCCAACGTAACTATAATACAAAAAGGTATGTTACTCAAACACATCCTTTTTAAACTTTCATTATCTTTCTCTAAGATTTTAATGTTTAATATAGACTTTAACAAGATGAAAACCGAATTCTTTCCCTTGACAAACATATTTTGAGTGCCTGCAAAGTGCCAAAAACTATTCCAAGTGATTGTGATACATGGGTAAATAGAACAAAAATCCAAAAATTGAACTGATATTCCAGTTGGTGGCTTAAAGTGGAGACAGAGAATAAACAAAAGTGATTAAATTGAATATGTAGTCTGCTATGGAGACAGATATTATGGGAAAAATAGAGTCAAGTTTTCAGTGTGAGGCAGTGGAAGTGTATAATTTAATAAGGTAGTCAGGGCAGGCTCTCCTGAGAGGCTGAGACATATAGCATTGCTTGAATGAGGAGGTGTGTTCTGGATTAAAATCATCATAATGATAATAATTTAAAAAGAAGATGCAGATTTCCACTGGAAGCTAAGCTCTTAGCCAACTTTCATTGGGTATTTTATTCATGGCTATTTTATTCATGATCATTTATGTGTCAGAAATCAGCTAAAACTACATTGGACTTGGTAGCTCATAGAATGGAAGGAAAGGCAGCTCTAGGGATGCGATAAACACACCATTCATGTCGTTCTTCCTCACTCTCCCCGCCCCACCCTCCTCTCTCTTCTACTCTTTCAATTTCTCGCCTTCTTTTTTTTTTTTCTGTCAGGCATCTCCATTTGATAGGGAACATAACCACCGACGGCTCCATATTCACATCACTCAGTGGCTGAGCGAAGAGAGAAGTTGAAGTTTTCAAACTTTCAAAGAGGAACTCTGATTAGCTTAGGACACGTACTTTTCTTTGAACCTGTCATTTTGGCCAGGGGAGTAAGGGATCATGACTGGAATGGTTCGACATCCTCCAAACTCTGTGAGCACTTTTTGGAAAGGAGAGGGTGATATTTTGAACAGATAAAGTAACTGTCCAGTAGAAGACAGATGGACTCTTTCTTTTAACAGAGAAAAATTTGTAACTTAGGCTCAGCCCCACGGAGTTAGTCAGTAATGGTCATACTAAACAAACTGTGGCTCTTTTACTTATATGTGTGTAGTGTTGGGACTTTTATTTTCTTCTGCAGAGGTATATGGAAAGAGAAGTAAGTGTGGAGATGGGAGGGAGGATGGGGATATGGCACGCACACAGAAACGACTTCAATTCTGTTACCCACCTCTACAATTAATGTGTGTTGTGAAATGGTGGGGTCCATTGAAAATGGCTCTAGAATATATGTCCATGTCCTAATCCCAGGGATGATCTGTAAATGTTACTTTATACAGAAAAAGGATTTTTGCAGGTGTAATTAAATTAAGCATTTTGAGATGAGGGGATTATCCTGTATTGTCTAGGTGGGCCCTAAATACCATCACAGTGTCCTTAATAGAGACAGGCAGAGGGATATTACACACACTCACACACACACACACACACACACACACACACACACACACACATGAGAAGATGATGTGACGACGGAGGCAAACACTGGCGTGATGCAGTCACAGGCAAGGGAAGCTAACAGCTGCTAGAAGCTGCAGGAAGCAAGGAAAGATTCTACCGCAGAGCCTCCAGAGGGAATGTAGCCCTGGCAACAGGGCTGATTAGCCTTCCGGCCTCTAGAACTTGAGAGAATGAAGTTCTATTATTTCCACCAAATTTGTGGTAGTTTGTTACAGCAGCCATAGATAACTAATATAGATGTATTGGAGTGAAAAGGCAGTGATTTAACTAGAATTCTCAGGAAGCTGAGAAGCTAGAAACTACATTAAAACAAAACATGTGATTCAGGGATTCTGATGGGGGCTGCAGAACAAAAAGTGATGACCTGTCCTGTTATTCATGAGTGGGGCAAGAGAACATTTCAGGTTTGAGTGCCCACCACCCTCATTCCTATGTGCGCTGCAGACGTAATGTTCTAAGTGACCAGATGAGCCTATTATTACTTCCCAGAATTTCTGTTTCTCTCTTAATTGGGGTACAAGTTTGAGAATCAGGTGTTACAAGCCCGGACTACATTTAGAGCCACACAAGCGCAGGACTTTATGAAGTAATAGAAGCAACTCTCCAGCAGGTGTGGACGATAGCTTTTGCTTCTTTGTATCAGACTTTCCACATGATGCAATACCTTACACAGCACTTAGCTTATGGTTTTTTCCCAAATCTTTGTAATTGATTATTGGAAGAAAATTCAGTATTGAGTATGGACACTACTTACTGACTGTAGAATGGATGCAAGCCAAGAAATAATAGAAGAAAAAGTTCTGAGTGCAAAGAGAAATGAGGAAACACTGTAATGCAGGGACTCATCTCCCGCTCTTGTCACAAGAACGCGGGATACGGTGAGGCTGAAAAGGAACAGCAACGGAGCCACAAGTAGGGGGTTCATACCACTATAGTCTCGATGGCAGCTGGTTAAGACACAAAAGCAAACATCTGCCAGTACCCCAACGAAGGGTCTTCCTGCACCCCAGTCTTGCAGGTGGCTGGGTGAGACACAGGAAGTAGGATCCACACAACCTGCAACCCACAATCTGCTTGCTAACCGCAATCCACGGTCCGCTTCTCTGCCAACCCCACTTGCTAGCTGCAATCAGCTTCCTATCTTAGCCATGGCAGTTGTATCAGTGGCCGATAGCTAACTGGTTATAGTGGATGGCCAACCAGTAACAGCTGATGGGCATCTACTACCCGAGCCAGCACCTTTCCACGTGAGATCGAGAGCCTGGAAACTGCTCTCCTGGCTCTGTCCCCACAAACACATAAGCATAAATTTAAAGAAATGTTTCTTAAACTGTAACTAAGAAGGCCAGTGTAAGGTGTTACTTGGCTAAAATGGAAATGAGAACAGTGTTTTCAACCCATAGAGTTAGTACATGGGAAGTTTTCATTGTCGTTTTTCCTCCAGAAATTTCCATTACAATTTTGATGTCAATACCAAACTTAAAATAGAATCTAGTATAACAACACCTGTTTGAGCTCAAGTGATATACAGGCACTTTATTTTTCATCTTATAAGTTAATATTTCATGGACTTTTGCAAAGGTTACTTGCAGGTACTCTCTTCTCTGAATAGTTTTGAGAGGTATGGGTTTATGTTATCCTGTGTGTGAGATATGATTTTTATGTTCAAGGATGTGTAAAAATACAACACCAATAAGGATTAACTATAAAGTGGTGTATATATATAAATATATTTATATATATATATATACATTTATATATAGTATATATATAATATATGTATATATATACACACATATATATAGTGTGTGTGTATATATATATATATATATATATATATATATATTCAATTTTAAGGAGGGCTCAGCTCACAGTGGCCCATGCAGGGATCGAACCAGCAAACTTGGTGTTGTTAGAACCACGCTCTAACCAATTGAGCTAACCGGCCACCCCTGTAAAGTAGTTTTTAAAGAAATGCTTTAGAAGTTAGATAGCACAATAAATTACTTAATAAGATCTCTTGATATCTGCTTGGCCCCATCGTGAGATTATGATTTAATTGAGTTCAGACTGGAGACTGAGTATTGGTAAATTTTTAAAGTTCCTCAGATGATAGTAATTAACAACCAGGTTTTGGAAGAACTGCTTTGGAAGCTTATTTGGCCTAGACTATGGAGGGAAGTTCCTTATGAGGCTAAGCCAAAACCAGTCTACAAGATACAAAGCCTGTAAGAAAATGTAACTGTCATAAGAACGTAGGAATCTCTTGAAGTCATCAACTTGAGTGCATGCATAAATATCTGTAGATTCTTTTTTAAAAATTTACTTAGTAGTTAATAAATTGAATGGGAGAAGGGCACAATAAAGACTTACTGGGCCAGTAGGACGAGTTAGAGACTCTCAATGCTATGATTTGGGAACTGTGCTCATCTATACTTTTAAGTTGCTTAAGCAACATCTTCTGGTTTACTTATTGCTCTCAGGAAGAATATTGCTAAAAATGACATATAATATGATTATAGTTTTTAACATATCAGCATCATTACTAACTAGCATATACAGTGGCTCTGGCAGGTAAATTTTATGCAGTAACCCGTTTTCTAAACCAGACACATAGTTCTGAGAAGTATAATAGATTTATGGATATATTAATTGAATCAGGGACTAATTTTCATTTATTAAATATTTCCAGACTGTTTACTATATGTCAAGTACATTATAACTCTTGTATGTTTCAGAGTTGACATATGACTAGCCCTGGATACTATTCATTAGCAAATAACTCATATATGGAAATGATAACCAGGAAATAAAGAGCAATGCATTTTTGTGAGAATGTGAGACTCTAAAGAATAATAGTTATTAAATCATTTTCTTTCCTGTCACTCTTAGATCTTGCTATTTGAATTTTAACAGCTTTATTCAACTATAATGAAAACAGTAAACTGCATAAACATTTTTCAAGTGTACAATTTGACATAGGTATGCAGCAGTGTTCTGAAATAGGCATGCACCAGTGAAACCATCACCACAATCAAAACGATGAACTTATTCATCATTTCCAGAAATGTCTTCATGCCATTTTGTAATTCCGCTCTCTCTCTCCTCTCTCCACGCCAGCCTGGTCCCTCCACCAGGAAACCGCTGGTCTGTATTTTGTTACTGTAAATTAGTTTGCATTTTCTAGATTTTTTGTAAATGGGATCATAGAGTATAGGTACTATTTTTAATTTACCTTCTTTCGTTCTGCATAATTATTTTGAAATTCATCCGTGTTTCGGCTTTCATCGAAATTCATACTTCTTTATTTTTGAATAGCAGTCTATGGGATAAGTTTGTTTATTCATTAATCTACACCATATGCACTTGAGAAGAATGTGAATATTCTATTGTTGTTTGGCACAGTGTTCTATAAGTATCAGTTAGGTTGAATTGATCCTTGCCAATTTTCTGTTTACATGTTCTGTCAATTATTGAAGAAGCATTGACACTCTCAGTATAATTACTGATTTATCCATTTTTTCATTGCAATTCATTGAGTTTTTGCTTACAGTATTTGAAGCTCTTTTATTAGTTGTTAAATATTTAAGATTGTTATATTTCGTGATGTTATGTTATTGCTAATTGGCCCTTTTATCATAATCAATTAGGAAGTTATCTTCTTTATCCATATTAATATGCTTTGCTCTGAAAATTACTTTGACATTAATATAGCCTCTCTAACTTTTTAATAGCTTTTTTGAGTATTATTCATTAGTTTTTAGTTTATAATGAATCATGCAACTGTGACCATAATCTAATTTTTAGATTTTCATCATCTCCCCCCGAAAAAGCTTATGCCCATTAGCAGTCACTGTCCATTTACCCATCTTGCTGAAAATCCCTTACTTACTCAAGGCAACAACTCATCTAATTTTTATCTCTATAAAATCGACTATTCTAAATATCTTAATAGGACCACACTTTACGTAGTCTTTTGTAACTGGCTTCTTTCACTTAGCATGTTTTTTAGTACAATACATGTTGTAGCATACATCAGCACTTCATTCCTTTTTATTGCCAAAAATATTGCATTGTATGGATATACTATATTTTGTTTAACCATTTATCAAGTGATGGATATTTAGGCTGTTTCTAAATTATTTAGACGGATATTTAGGCTGTTTCTTGGTTATTATGAGTAATGCTTCATTGGGTAACTAGATAAGTGTGTGTGTGTGTGTGTGTGTGTGCATGTGTGTGAACATGCTTTCATTTCTCTTGGATAAATTCTAAGGATTGGACTTGCAAGATAATATGGTAAGTCTATGTTTAGTATTTTATGTGTCAAACTGTTTTCCAATATTGATAAAGCATTTTAAATTTCCACCAATTACGTATAAAAGTCCCAGTTTTTTCACACACTCCCCATCAACTTTCTTTGATTATTGTTAGAATGATATATTTTTATATCTTTTTATATTTAAGCTATTTATATCTTTATATTTAAAGTATAATTTTTATAGGCTGAATAAAGTTGGGTATTATAAAATTATTTAATGTGACAATCTCTGTCTTTTAATTGGGGGGGTATTTGGAACCATTTACATTTTGTGTGATTCAATAACCATGGTTAGGTTTACAACTATCATTTTGCTGTTTGCTTTCAATTTGTCCCATTTGTTCTTTGTTCCTCTTTTCTGACTTCTCTTGGATTAATTCACTATTTTTTTATCATTCAATTTTATTGCCTTTGTTATCTTATAATTCTTAGTTTTGTTATTTTGGTGGTGGCTTTATAATTTGTAGTATAAATCATAAGGTTACCACAATCTACTTTAATGTGATATTATTGTATTCATTTATTAAGTTGCTCCACTGTCTTTTTGCATGTACCATTTCTGATAAGAAATCTGCTATTACCCTTACTTTTGTACCCCTGCATATTATGTGTCCTTTTGCTCTGGCTATGTTGAAGATTTTCTCTTTATTGTTGATTTGATCAGTTTGATGATGATATGCACCTTAGGATACTTTTCTTTATGGTTCCTGTGCTTAGAGTGCATTGCACTTCTTGGATGTGTGGCCTTAAGTAGTATTCATGAAAGCAGAGAAATTTCAGCTAAAATCTTTTTCAAATATTTTTCTGTCCCTCCTTTTTTCTGCTTCTTTATACTTGGCTTCTTGAAAATTTCCCACAGCTCACTGGTGCTCTCTTTATTGTTTTCCTGTCTGTGCTTCATTGTACATAGTTCACTAGTCTTCAAGTTCATTAATCTTTTCTTTAATGTCTTATCTGTATTAATCCCATCTGGTTTCTTTTTCATCTTATATACTGTAATTATCATATGTAAATGTATAATTTGTGTCTTTTTTATATCTTTGATGTCTCTACATAATATTTGAAACAACTAGAATATAGTTAAAACAATTGTTTGAGTGTCCTTCTTTACTAATTCTAACGTCTGTGTTACTTTGGCTAAGTTTTGATTGAGTCTTCTGTTTATCATGTGTCATGCTTTTCTACTTCCTTGCATGCTTGGTATTTTTGATTGGATGTCGTATATTGTATGTTTTTACCTTTCTAGGTATTTCATTGTTTTAAAATATAAATATTCTAGAGCTTGTTTTGGGATGCCATTTAATTGTATGGAAACCAATTTTTCTTTCTGGTTGTACTTCTAATATTTGTTAGGTGGGACCAGGGAAGTCCTCAGCTTACGACTCATTATTCCCTACTACCATACTGAGTGAGATATGTATTCTACTTAATGTCCCATTAATAATAAATGATGTTTTCCAGTATGAAAATTGGGAACAGGCACTATTCTTAGTCCTGTGTGAATGCTGGGTACTGTTACTGCTGTTCCTTCTGGGTGGTAATCATTTTCCCATATATTTATTCACATATGAGTACATGTGCTAATCACTATCCTACAGATTCTAGAATTCACTCTCTGTGCACCTCTGTCCTGTCCAGTACTCTTATAATCTGTAGCTGCCGTGGCCTCCCTGGACTCTCACCTCTGTCTTCTCAATTAGGGGAGTTTGCTGAGCTCTCCTGAGTCACTCTTCACTATATCACAGTGTGGAAACTCTCTCAAAGCTGTCAGGTGGGGCAGTTGCAGGGTTCGTCTCATTTGTTTTCCATCCCCCAGAAATCATTGTCCTTCACTGCCCGATATCCAGTGTCATGAAACTATTATCTCATCTATTTTGTGGGTTTTTTTGTTTGTTTCTTTCTTTCTTTTAGGTGAAAGAGTAAATTCAGTTCATGTTTACTCCACTTGGGCAGATGGACTTGCTATCTGAACTTACATTCTGCTTCTAATTACAAATTGTATCTCTCTCCTCCACTAGATCATGCGTTTTTGATAGAGTCTTTGTGGGCTTTTATTTATTTCTTTCTTTTACAATTTATTTTTTAAATTTATTGGGGTGACAATTGTTAGTAAAATTACATAGATTTCAGGTGTACAATTCTGTATTACATCATCTATAGATCGCATTGTGTGTTCACCACCCAGAGTCAGTTCTCCTTCCATCACCATATATGTGATCCCCCTTACCCTCATCTCCCACCCCCCACCCCCCTTACCCTCTGGTAACCACTAAACTATTGTCTGTGTCTGTGAGTTTCTGTTCCTCATTTGTTTGTCTTGTTCTTTTGTTGTTTTTGGTTTATATACCACATATCAGTGAAATCACATGGTTCTCTGCTGTTTCTGTCTGACTTACTTTGCTCAGCATTACACTCTCAAGATCCATCCATGTTGTCACAAATGTTCCTATATCATCTTTTCTTACCGCCGAATAGTATTCCATTGTGTATATATACCACAACTTCTTTATCCATTCATCTATCGAAGGACATTTTGACCCAGCAATCCCTCTCTTTGCGGGCTTTTAAATTAATATATGACTCCATTGCCAGGACAGTGTTTTATATGTATTAAGCATCTGATAAATATTTGCTGATTTTGAACAGTTCATCAAAGCTCTAAGTTGGGATTTGTTAAATGTACATTTTACATTCCTTAACTTAGAAACATTGAACAATTAGTATCCCCCACCCCCTCACCACAGTTTATAACTGTATCCAATATGGCCCATGAGGGTTAATATCTTTTCCCAAACTAGTTAGAGTCTAATATAAAATGCAGTCCTTTGTATGACTTAAGCAAATTATTTAATCAACCTGTGGTGGATGGTTTACATCAATCTATAAAATGGATACAATTATACTAGCTCTCAATAAATGATTGTTGGATGGCCAAAATGAAAGTTCAGTGTTTGTGTAATAGACAGTATTCCCTCAACAGCTATCTAAAATAGTAATGAAACAATGATTTTGCTTATAGATAGTTCGATGTTCAAAGAACTCCAATCCTTTCAAAGAATTCAATGGCAGAAGCATAAAAGAATAAGAGAATAGTCACTATTTCTTTGTTCAAAACAACAAATTCTTAACTAGACATCTGCTTACATGTTCAGGTTAGCAATCCTGATAACCAGGATGGATACCAACTCCTGACTTACCTAACACTGCTATACCCAAATGTACTTACACTCTCACATTGCTTTATGCATTTGTGTGACTCCAACCTTTACGTACTTCTTAAAAATACAAAAGTTTAAACACTATGTCCATTCTTCTCACATAGTACTTTTCTAAACGCATCACAAAAATGCAGTTTTAATAGCAATTCAGAACCTTTTTGCATCTCATAATTTAAGATATTATCTTCAGAGTATCGTGCTAAGTGAGACAAGTCAGATGGAAAAGGACAAGAACACATGATTTCACTCGTATGTGGGATATAAAACAAAAAGCAACAAGCAAACAAAACCAATGGATAAAATGGAATTACTCTTAATTCTCTTTTTTTCAGTTTTTTAGTTCTTTTTTGAGAGTTAAGAATTGTGTTTGGTTTGCTCGATGTAGGAGTACCCCAAATGTCAGCCACTTTTTATGCATGTTAAGTTCACTAAGCCACTTGCTCCCAATGCATAGCTGATTCCTTGACATTTTGTAAGACACCAAACTATTTCAAAAAACGTATGACGCTTCCATTTCCCCTAGTGGCACATTTCAGCCTCAACTTATGGTGAACAGGCAGCAGCCTGATACAATTGATGGGCATCATGATGGTAGGATTTGGCTAATCAACAAAAATTAAATGAACACTAGCCGCCTAAAGGAGCCAGAATGTGTGCAAAGGATTGTTTTTTCAGCTTTAATTAACTTTTGTCTTTGCCCAGAACACACTGTCTTTTAAGCCTGGCCAAACTTTTGTGAAGGTCTGAGCCTTTGGGAAGGACTAAATGGTAAACTTGACTTACTGGAGAAGAATTCAGTTCATTTGTACTTGTTTACTTATTTACAAAATAACTTGAAAAAATAACATGCACTTATTTTTTTAAGTCCTAGTGTTGAACTTTATCTAAAAAGAGATGAGCTATTTAAAATGCATGCTGTATTATTTTTAATTGGGAAATTCGATTATACATGTTCTGCCTAAACATTCTGAAGTGAGAGAATTTCAATAAATTTATAATTGTTTTTCTAGAAGCATTTGTATTATTCCCTTAGAGAAGGTTTGCAAACAAGTGTGGAAACAACAAAGAACAAGGCCCCAAACTGTTCTTTATACCTGTAAGCCAGTAGGGAGCGCTCTGGAGAGGAATTTTTAATAGAAAAGCCATTACCAATAGAATACAAAATCATGCATTTTAGGAATATTTTATGACAATCCTGGTTTTAACGTATTTGAAATGGAAATAAGGGATCATGGAAATTTGTAGAAAACTAATAATTTGGCAGCACACCTTTACATTAAACATAAAATCTAAATATGTTGGCAGATATATACAAGTAGACTTACTAAGTGACACTTTGGGAAATAAGGTGGAGAAATGCTTGAGTAGTTTTCAAAATTTCATCAATAACTGAGTGGCAAAGATTAATTTTTTTGTATCACATGTTTATTAATAATATTAAATATATTTTTAGTGGTGAGATTCAGGCAAAAAGTCAGGATTAAGAGGCATTTGAAATGAAATTTGCAGCAACTCTTAGAATACTTTCTCTAACTGTATTTTTAGTGGACTAGTTTCATATGCTATAGAGAATAAGTTCTTCTGTTGTCTTTTAGATAAGGCTTTTCAGAGAAACTTCTTTTTATTTTTCATTATTTTATTTTATTTTTAATTAAAGTTTATTGGGTGGCAATTGTTTGTAAAGTTACATAGATTTCAGGTGTACAGTTCTGTAATACGTCATCTATATCTCACATTGTGTGTTCACCACCCAGAGTCAGTTTTCCTTCCACCACCATATATTTGACCCCATTTACTTTCTTCTAGAATTCCCCTCCCCCCTTACCCTCTGGTAACCACTAAACTATTGTCTATGTCTATGAGTTTTTGTTTCTTCATTTGTTTGTCTTGTTCTTTTGCTATTTTCATTTTTATATACCACATATCAGTGAAATCATATGGTGTTCTACTTTTTCTGTCTGAATGATTTCGCTTAGCTTTACAACTCAAGATCCATTCATGTTGTCACAAATGGCACTATTTCATCTTTTCTTATGGCAGAATAGTATTCCATTGTGTATATATACCACAACTTCTTTATCCAATCATCTGTGGAAGGACACTTTGGTTGTTTCCATAAAGCTTCAATGAACATTGAAGCACATATGACTTTATGGATAAATGTTCAGAGAAAACTTTTTAAGTTTTAAAATGTGTAGTCAGTGAAGAGATATAATGCCTATGTGATGCAAATAAGGATGTAGATTTGAGAACTATATTGTTAGAGTTTGGCCTTCTTTGGCATTAATCAAGGCAGTTGAGTTTGAATTTAACTGATACTTTTGACTATTACATATTTTAGAAAACACGTGCATGTCTGCTTAGCAATTCCTATAAACACCTATTTGATTTGTGCCAGTGACACAGAATATTTATGTTTTCCATTATGATAATAATATGCTGGTGATATCAGTGTATAAAATTCTAATGGTTATTTTAATCTGGAAGATTTCATACACACCAACTATGTCCCTGAATATTTATAAAACAGAATTTCAGATCATTACATTAGGTATTTGGTACTATTTGTCTGAAGACTAACTAACACCATAAATGTCAAATAAGAGTCACCTAGCACAGATTCTTTAAACCTGGTGATGGCAATTCTATGAAATAAATACATATATGCATTCAATAGAACTGTCACTACATATACAAGTTACAAAAAGTATGGGAGATTAGTGTGGTGCAGTAGAAAACTATAGAATTTGAGACCAGCTTAACTATGATTTGAATTTTGGCTTTAACACTTCTCCATTTTGTAAAATGTTGACAACAGTATATACATTATATTGGTGGGGTTAATTAATCTGCACAACTGAACACATATGCCTTACAGTTACAAAAGACTGAATTTTTCCCACATTTGTTTTGTTCCATTAGCTTTTCCAGAAGACTTTTCTGTAATATCTGTTATTACTAACAAAAATATAAGTTCACTTATACCAAATAATGTAAATATACTATCACAAATGTAGTCTAAGGGGAAAAAAATAATAAAAACTCTTGGTTTTCTTCATTATGAGTAATTTGTAGACACCATTAGAAAATGATTTAAATTAGCAAAGGGATAATTTTTACTAGCTATGTTTCGTACATCACAGTGACCAGACTAGGATAAATCTAGGACATAATCCATAAGAATAAAAGAAATTGAGCAATTTAGGAAAATGCCCTAGAAAAATGAAATCCTGCACAACCTCTCCATAACTATTTCTCAGGTTTAGCTATGGAGAAACTGTTCACTTTTTCTCCCTAATTTTTTATTTATTTTTTTATCCTGGGAAGAATCCTGTATGGAATCATGTATGGCAACAAAATGGGGAGGACTCTTACCGTGTTTCCCCTAAAATAAGACCTAGCTGGACCATCAGCTCTAATGTGTTTTTTGGAGCAAAACTTAATATATGACCCAGTCTTATTTTAATATAATATAAAACTGGGTCTCATTTTAATATAATATAATATAATAGAAGACCAGGTCTTATATTAATTTTTGCTCTAAAAGATGTATTAGAGCTGATTGTCCTGCTAGGTCTTATTTTCGGGGAAATACAGTAACTGGTCTCATCATGGTGTCAGAGAGAAAGAAGCTCAAATCCAATGCCAATGGCCCTGAACAACAGTTGACATTTAAAGTCTCTTAACTGGTAGCAATGGGGCTATAATACAGAGCAGAAGCTTCCACCAAATCTTATTTACCAGCCTCCCTTCTCAAAGCCCTCACATATTAAGCCAAACTGACTTTCTTTCCTGTTCCCAGACTCCTAAAACTTTCCAGCTGAGGCTGAAGTGAGGGACTGGAGGGGGAACTGGGTCTTTTGCCTCTTCTTCCTCAGCTTCTATAAATCTCTCTTCCTCACTCCACATTCTGTCTTTGGGATCTATTCTGTCTACTTTTCCACGAAGAGCTCCAAGTTCTTTTAATATATATTAGCATAAACTCCTCTCAATTTCCCTCCTCACCTGTGACATCAGCCACAACCAAAGAAAGCCCAGGAGTTGAGCAGAAAAATCAGAGGGATCTCCTAGAAGTAGGGATAAAAATTGAGAGGAGAAACCCCACAAGAGCAGATGTTTGTCTGTTTTGTTCACAAAGATGGGTGTATTCTCCCACCTGTGGCTCATAGAAAAGGCTTGATACATGTTTGTTGGATAGATATATAATTTTATGAGTAAATGAATATTTAAACATTAATATTTTGATTCTTAACACTCTTATATCTCTAAATACTATCATCTAGAAGCAGTATATGTAGGTCTCTCAGATTTTATTGTGGAAAATTTGGACCAATGTCTGAACAGAGATTGAAGAGGGGAGTATAATTGGAGGACAAGAGTTCCTGAAGAGTTTTTGCTGAGCGGCAGTAAACATAAATTTCTGACCAGATTCAAATATGAACTCAGCAGGACCCCTTTCAGAGTTGAAAATGGAGCAAATTTCTAAAACTGAAAAAAACAAAAAAACAAAAACAAACACAGGGGAATCATTTTATACAATGAAAGTACATGAGTCATATAGTATTGAGATCAAACCAATAACAATAGAGTCACAATTTTTTAAATGTATATGGGGACCTCACTCATCACTATGGGGGATCTCACTAATCACTTTTTAGACTGACATGGAAACCTTAGGTTATTTTATGGTTATCTTTCCAAAATAAACTCAGATTGTGAATTTCTATGCATAGTGGGTGAACATCTTTTGGTTCATGTTTATATATCGTACTACAGGTGTGCCTTGATTTGTTTTTTTTTTATAAAAATGTCAAAAACTTATAGCCTACGTTAAATTAAATTTTACAAAAAACCTGATTAAATATAGATTAATAAAATAGAGCCATTAGAGGTAATTGTTTAAATTTCAAAAGTTATTTCTCAGTTGTCAAGAAAAAAATATGGAGAATTTAAAATGATTAACTCATCGGTTTTAAAATTTGATTCAATTTACAAAGAAGTTAGAAGGATCCTACTTTCTTTTTCATACAAAGTATATCTGTATCATTGTCCTCTGAAAGTGAAGAATCATACTGCAGACCTTTGCTCAGCTAGTCTTTCTTCAGGGTCTTTGATGCTTTTTATGTATAACAAAGATACATTTGCATATAAAAGGCATGCTGTGTGTAACCATCTTTACAGTTTGATGTTGCATTTTAGGCTGATGCTAAGTGGAGGTCTCCTAAAATACTTATGATTAAAAAATTATACTAGGTTTGATAAAATATAAATTTGTCATTTTATTTTTAGAAAGGGACCTGAGTAAAGGAGAGAAATAGTGCATTTTGCCATGCTATGCTATTAACCCACTGACAAATAGTCAGCAACACCAGAAGATGTTTCCAATACAGAAAAAGAGTACTAAAGTTATTTTGCTTCTCATTTGCAAAAAGACATTGAAGCACAGAATGCCAAGAAATCATGGGAAAGCATTAAAAAAAATTCTTTCTAACTATTACTTATTTGGCAAAGAATGAAGTGGAATTATAAAGGGACACAACAATGAAAACATCTAGAGAGATCCACGTGTAGAAGAGAATAGACATCCATGTACCCGGATGTCTATGGTCTTTGGTGATAGAAACCTCAAAGAAATACCCCCTTTAATGTGGCAAAGAGCATAACAACATATGTTTGGTATCTTTCCAGGATTTCAGCACTCTTCTGTTAACGGTATGGAATATAGGATCGTATGGTTAAAAATAAAGATTTGTATCAGCTGCCGTATTTTTTAATTAAAAAAAAACCACCCATTTACCAGAGTATGTCTTTGAGACAATGAGCAACTACTAATATATATTAATACCAGCTCCAAAAATCAGACTTTTGAAGATTTCTTTAATTCCATGGACTAACAAAGTATTTGACACGAAGGCAACTGGGTCAGGTTGGCACTGTTTATTATGTCCAGGACTGTGTGAGATGCTTTCTCATCCTTAATTTCATGTGTAACAGCCCATCATAACTCAGTGAAATTACAGCTGAGGAAATTTAAAGAGCTGGTCATAATTTACCTAAGACCACATTGCTGGTTAATTTGACAGTGAATTTGAGTACTATGTGTTTCTCCAAATAGAGGGCAGAGCAAACATGATTACACAGGAGAATATTATAAAATAAAATGGGCTGTTAAAAGTAAAAGAGAAAAAGACTGATTTGATGGATACAAGGGTCATATTACAGCATAAAGGACAGTTTTCTAAAGTCATAAACAGCAATGATGACTCTTCTTTGCCAGGACATAGTGCCACTATGCTACAGTTGCATTTCTGTGTCTTCTTTCATTCCTGCCTTCACTCCACTGGCAGTTCTAAATGACACTCCACCCTACAATTCAATAGGAATTACATTACATCTTTGATCTCTTTGTTCAGTCATTTTAAAGGATGAGATATCAGAAAGAAGAGATTGACTATTGACTAGAGGCCAAACCCTTCTGCCTTGATTTCTGACCCTTAGCAATTTGGTTCCATCTACTTCTGTAACCTTATTTCCCACTACTTTGCTCACTAACAATCCACCACTCATTTCCTGTCTAACCTCTGTCAGTGTCAGACTCATTTCCACATTGATATTTCCTTTTACCTTATTAAGCTCAACGCCCAGATGTGCTACAGCTTCTCACTGCTTGAAAGAGGAGAAAGGGGGAACTTAATTTACTTGGCAATTTGGGATTTTGGTAGACATTTTCTTAATCATAATCCCAGTTTCTAAACTAAATATCCTCCCATCATGCCATCTGTCAACACGAGTGGAACAAATTCCTCTATTTAATTATACTAATTTAAATACATAAATGTAGTATAGTGTAAGAATTTTATTTTATTTTAGTTACACCAGAAATATTTACATAATATTTCTTGGGTTCACTTCTTCACAACCCACTAATATCGGAAATTCCCCAACTCAAAATTCTCTTCCCATGGGGACCATAAGGCATATATCCCTTGGAGTTGCAATGGTGTAGGATAATATGATAGTAAAAGCTAGACATTTGTCTTAATAAATGTAGCAATAACACAAGGATGAAGACTATGGGAACGGTTGAATTAAAAGTGCTGGTTTTTAACACAAAATGTCAAGAACCATATGACTTCACTCATATGTGGGATAAAACTGAAGGCAACAAAGGAACATAGACAAACCAATAAAGAAACGAAAACTCATAGACACAACAGTTTAGGGTTACCAGAGGGTAAGGGGGGAGAGGAGAGTATTATAATAGAAGAGGGTAAATGGGGTCAAATATATGGTGATGGAAGGAGAACTGACTCTGGGTGGTGAACACATAATGCAATATATAGATAATGTATTATAGAATTGTATGCTTCAAACCTATATACTTTTGTTGACCACTGTCACCCCAATAAATTTTAATTAAAAATTTAAAAAATGCTCTTTTTTTATGGGTATATGGTTCAAGAAAATTTTAATTAGCATTACAAGAAGAAAAATGGGGGTAACCTGTATTAGTGGCAAATAATATACTTCTGTTCAATGGATTAAATTGGGAAATAAATAAAGGCATATTTAGAACATTTAACCAGAAAATGTATAAAATGCTTTATTTTTAAAGCACTCCATCAGAAAACAACCTCGTTAGAAAATATGGCAGTACAAAATGAGTTAGAATTAAATTTACATTAATATTAATAACTAACATTCAATGGATATGATATTACAGGAACATTTTTTACATTAACTATTGTAATTTGTTCTGTTTATAACCCTAAGAAGTAAGTACTGTCCATCTACATTTTACTCATCATAAAACTAAGGCACAAAGTCCAAGACCACATGGCTCAGATGTATCCAAGCTGGAAATTAAACCCACAACTATCTGACTCTAAAGCTGATTGCTTAGCATTCATACACAGAACTTGATTATAAGATACTATAAAAACAGAAGAAACTCACCAAATTGTAGTACTTTATTTCCTCTACTGGGTTACCGTTCAGTATACTAACTCTCTATGCATGTTATTAAAAACAGGCAACATATTAGAGGTGTTTTTGAATACGTGATGGAGTCTCAGTACATTTTTATCCATAAACTAGACAGAAAACTTCGGTTAATCAACGACTTAAGAGTAGTGGAATAATTACATTCTGTTAAACTTGGGACACTTTTTTTGTTTTTCAGAGAAAAATTGGAAAAAATTTTACACCTCTTGTATTTGACATTTAATTTGTTTTCAATATTTGGTTATTATAAATAATGCTGTAATCAACATCTGTGCATATAAATCTCTGACCTCATCTCTCACTATCTCCTTAGGGCAGATTTCTAGAAATAAAGCTAATTGCCAAATAATCTCCATCTCTACTTAGTAGAAAATTATGAGTGATTACATATGACTTGACCATGATCAGATTCAACTGTCTTATAATTTTTGAGATCAATTATATAACAGATGCATTATAGACAATAAATAATTTACACATTTTAACTCTTATGGTTTTTCATTACAGATGAAAACAATGGATTTCCCTAGAAAGTGATTACTCCATTTTTATTTATGTCCCTCATTACAGAAAAGTTAAAAGGTATCATATGATGCACTGCATTCTTCCTCTTATTAAGTTTTCTGGTTTGTTTGTTTTTGTTAACTTTGTAAAATGGTCTGACCTATCATCAATCCAAAAAGCCCTGGTATTTTTCACTAATGTCAAAGTCCTAACCTGAATTCTGGCCCAATGCAATTTGAGTAATTACACGTTTTCCACTTTCTTCCAATCAGATTCACTTGGAAAAGTTGTTCTCTTCCTCCTTTCAAATGACAGTGTAATGTTACTTTTACTATAAAGGTGCGAGGTTTCAAAAGCAGACTGGACTTAAGGAGTTAAGGTTTACTATCATCTCATCTCAGCTCAGGAAACCTGCAAAATAAGTCTGCTCCCTATAAAGTTGCTTTACGTGTAGTTACTGGTGTGCGCAATACATCCTAATAGAGCATTGTTAGAGAAACTGTAATCTATTATCTAAGTACAATATTTTAGTGAAATATCATTAATACATTTGCAGGAAATAATTTTTTTTACATGTGTCTCAAATCAATGTTGGCCAAAAACATAGTTTTCTTATACATATGGGCAAAATAGTGATCTCATAAGCTATTAAAAAAAGAAAATCCTCTATTAGATATTGTTGGAAGAAGAAAACCTTACTCAGCCACTCTCATGCTCTGAAATATTGGTTGATTTTGACTCTGGCCTATGTCACAAATTACTGAAAACTCCTACTACTTATAGCTGCTTGATGAGATTTTATGTGGTGATTATTTCTAGCCTTATTGTCATTTTGAACAAATTATTTGCTTAACATCATTGAATTTTAATGAGAGTGGGCGAATAGTGTTTTCCAGCTGTAGCTCAAATATTGCTTTATTATATCATGCAAAATATCAGTGTGAGAATAATTTGTTAGTATACATTTCACATCTAACTGTTAGATGTTTATGTAGTTATCTCACATATTTCTATATGACTTTTGTAAAAGTCTTGCATATTTTATGCAAATGTAATATTCCCTTGTTCTCAAAATAGATAGCACATATCTAATAAAGTACAACTCTATTATAGACTAAATTCAGATGGGCTACTTTTATTTAAACTTAAAATCCCCAACTTTTTTTTTTCTTAAACTAGCATGCTGACTCCAGGAGAATCATTTTCAACGAGAAGTTTTACTAAAACCAAATTGACTGCAATTTATTCAAAATATGCCATTGGTAAGAAGTGAAATGTTCATCGATTACATTTATAGAAACCATATATCATGATTTTGAAAAGCATGAAAAATGTTACCTTAAATATTTTTTTACACATTAAACCCATAATATAATAAAAATGATGAAAATAAATTAGAGAGGCAGTAGACTGAAGTTAAGAATGAGATGTCTAAACTAAATTCTTGGGTTAGTATGTGTAGATAGTAACAATTTGCAAAGATAAATTGAGAAGGCAAATCTTGAGTATTTAAAATTGAAAATGTAGTAGGAGGTAAGCATGGGAACAGTGAGAAAGTAGATAAAGTTACTGGGCGATTGACTGTGAAGGTAAAAATCAAAGATAAAAAACAAGTTTATTATATATATATATTTATTTCTATATTTATATAGAAATATATATATGTATATATAGAGAAATATATATATATATATATAGAAACACATTTAAAAACTGAAATTGCTAAGTACACATGCATGGGAAGAAGGAAAATGTGGTGTTAGTAATTTAAAGGAACTATTTGTGTAGGTAGGTAACGTGTTTTAAAGATCGATTTACAGTGATTAGCCAAAACTCAAAAGAATCAAATAAATTATAGGTCCTGTAAATTAAGTTTCTAACATCTTATTTTGACACACAAAGGCCAGGCTCTTGGGCTGCTCTTGTTGGAATGGTGCCATTACAGTACGTTTGTTCCTGTCCAAAACGTCCATGGAGACATTTGGTGCATGTCAAATGGTCCTTGATATTTGGTCCTCTCAAGCACGTCCATGCTTAAAAGACATCTCTGGGTTTAAATAGTCCATAATGTTTATTTATACTTTTGGCTTACAGGATTAATATATAAAAAATACTATCACGTTGTATTGGTCCAATTCATCAGCTGTATTGCCAATAATAACCCTTTTCCTCGGTAGCATAGCTGGTGATGGCACATGATCAAGAACCTCTTGGTGTGTACCAAATGTCTACGTGGATATTTTGAATGTGACCAAATATCAAGGACTTTCTGTCCTGGACCAAATGTTTCCGTGGATATTTTAGACAGGACGAAATGTCCATTAATCAATGGGGTTGGGTTTATCATAATTCCTTTAGTGTTAAATGTCTTATGACCAGGAGAATAAAGTTCAAGATATTTCTTTAGGGTTAGAGTTTCAGATTTTAATTAGAAATGGAGTACATTTCATGGATGTACGATCACATCTACATTAGTAGCCAGTGAAAACCTACCCAAGAACATTTATCTCACATGTATGCAGTAAATGCATCTCTATGCATACTTCATTGTTGAGGAAACAAACTTATTTTTTTCTTGTGCTAAAAATCCAGTGGCCAATGAGTTGGAAAAAAAAAAAATCGGAAGTTCTGCCTAACGTCTAAGCTGATGCTTTCCTGTGGAAATCACACTGTCTTGATAAAACTCAAAGGGAGGCATTGGATAGATAGCATAGGAATCACAGCGAATTCGAAAAGAATGGGAAAAAGAAAACTGAAGATCTCAAAAACACTTCATTTGAAATAATACATAGATAAAAAAGAAGCGGGAGATGAGGGCACATTTGTTTTCAAACTCTGAAGAGAGCAGTGCTAAAACAAAACAAAACAAAAATGCAGTCAACAAAATAATCATTCACTCTCATAAGCCAAAAGGGTAGGCCCCATTGCTAACTAGTAATTATAAGTTTCAATTATAATGTTAATTGAAATTCTTAGGAAATGATACTTTAGAAAAAAGAAAGGTGAATAATCTATTATTCATGATGGTCTAGGTACTACTGAATTGATTCAAGCGTATACCCATTGTAAATCAATGGCATTTTTTTATCCAGGACAAGACAATAGATTGTCCTGATCAAAATGAGTAATGCACTTGCACATTAAGGGTGCTTTTTAAAAGATGTCTTTACTAGAAATAAAACAGAAATCCTTATAAAAGTAAAATACTACCAGGATTTCTTCATTAGGTGTTCTTTTGCCTTTCCCTCTTCTTATTTTGCAGTATTTACCCTTTAGTTTATCAAGATTTCTAATCCATTAGATTTGAAAGATGCTTAAGGAAATGCAATGTAAAGCAGCAATTGCTAAATAAATTAATCAAAGCTCTCACAATACACCTTACTTGCAATTTTGTTTTTAAAACAAAAGCAAAGCCAGACAAGAACAGCCTGAACCAGCAAGAATAATTCTTTAACAGCAGTTCCACTTACAAATCCCTTCATCTGCAGTGTTCCACGTAGGTCTCAAAATAACTGCAAATTAATCATTGGAATTTTCCCCTTTAGTCTGTTCTCATGAGTTCATTCATTGATTTTTAAATTAAAGTAGCTTGTCTTCTTGGGATAAACCTAATTTTTCCATATTTTCTTTTATTAAACTACCATTATCATTGCTGGATATAATTTACTAACATTTTGTTTAGCATTTTTCGGCATCTGTTCTCATGGTGAGTGACAGTTTTCAGAAATTTACCTTTCATGCACTGCCGTTGTCAGGTTTTGGCATCCAAATCATGTAGCTTCAAAAACGATTTCTTGAATGATTTCTGAATGTGTATGTTCGAAATAGTTTGTGGCAACGCTGGCATTTGTTCCTTGAATGTTTCATAGAAGACACCGGAGATACATTAGGGTAGAGAATTTTCTCACCATCCTCTTGTTTCTTGGTTTGGCCTTTATGTTCTGTGTTTTGTTTTTTGTTTTTTCCTTCTATCTTAAATCTGTTGAAATTTTTGTTCTCATTCCATGTTTTGCTTTCCACTAGTTTGAAAATTAAACCTTCTCTTTCTGTTCTTCATGTGCCTAACTTATTAAAGTCTTTAATTTGTCTATAGTTAACATATTTAATTGGTCAAAGTCTAAAGTCTAAAAGTAATATATCTGATGAACATCTTGAAAAATAGGACATTTGAACACTTTAATTTCATTCACTCATCTGTTGCCCTGATGCATATGGTATCTATTTATAGAAAAATTTGTATTTCTATTTAAATTTTATATTCTTTTCAATCACAGAAGAAACATAGTTCTAGATTGAAAAATTTTTACTTTTGGTACTTTGAAAGTATCATTCCTACCCCTTATTTCCACTGTTGCTGATGAAAGTCAGAATGACAACTAATTAGAAAATACGATAAAAATGTAAAAATACTCTCCCCAAATTGATGTTATCTAGGAGTAAGTCTGAATTTTTTAATAGATTATTATGAATGGAAAAATATCATGTTCCTGAATAGAAAGACTCTATATCTAAAGATTTCAGCTCTCCCTAACTTAACTATTAATCTGATACAAGTTCAGTCAAAATTCTAAAGGGTTTTGTGAGTGTATGCACATCCTAAAATTCTTATGGAGGTATAAATAGTCAGTAATTTTAAAGATTAAGAAAAGTAGTGTGGGTTTTCTCTACTTAATTTCAAGACTTGTTATAAAGTTTTGGTGATTGATATCTTTGAATTTATTATAGGGATAAAAAGAAAAGAAGAGAAAGATGAGAAACAGATCCATGCATATATAGGAACTTAGCATATGACAGTGTGGACATTATAAATCAGTGGTGAAACAATGGTCTATTTATAAATGTGTTGGGACAGTAAGCTTAATACAGAAAAAAGTAACCATGTATAATATCTCATAAGATTTACAAAATAGATTTCAGATAAAGATCTAAATCAAAAAATGAAATGTAAAAAACTGACGAATATAGGATAATATATGTATGTATGTCATTGTGTAGGGTCAGGTTTTGTTAAGTAAGACATGGCATCTGCAAATCATTAAGAAACACTATATTAATGGATGCATATAATGTAGTAAAAATAAAAAAAATATAAACAGGAATTCACCAAGTTAGATAAACTAATGACCTCTAAATGGGAAGGTCAGGATGAAGAGACATGGAAAGGGAGCTTTAACAGAACTGTAATATCTTATTTCTTTAAAACAAATCAGTTAAATCAAACACTGCAATGTGTTAATACTAGTGGGTGAATCTAGGGAGGTGTGTCATATTACCTTGCATACCTTTCAATATGTTACCAATATGTCATAATTTTAAAAAGTTGATTCAGAAATATAAACTTGCTTTGCAAATTGCACCAGCTGCCACAAACCGAAGAATTATTTTTTAATGGTTATATGCACACAATGCCTTTGTTCCTAGTGCACTCACAGATTTTTCCAGATGTTACCTCATAAAGAGATGATAATAATCAACAACTGTAGCATTACCTATGAATTATGCCAGTGTTAATGTCATATATTATAGTAAGAACAATTCTTCAGGCAATGGGCAATGGCAATTTACCTCAGTTATGATGATTTCAGTATTGATTCATAAGTCAAATTTGGCATGCTACCAAGACAATAACACACTTTTAGTATGTCTTTGGTCAAAGAAGTTTTAAACATATAAAATGCTAAAACAAATTTACAAAACAAGAATAAGGAAGGTTTAGAGAGTTTTGGTAGTACTGAAATCTTTTTATATTACATTAATAGCTCAATTTACTGAGCCCCTAATATGTGCTGAGCAGAATGTCAAAAACTTTATACATGTTGTCTCATTTGATGATCACAGTAACCCTGGGAGGTACAATTATCACTCAACGCATTGATGGGGAAATTGAAGCTTAGTGATCCATTAATGTACCTGAGATCATAGAATAGATGAAGTCCTTACTGGTTCCAAAGGCCTAGCCATTAACGACAACTTTATAATTACCAAATAAGTTGTTTTCTCCAGAAAGGAAAATGGTGTTTTCTATGGCATGTTAGCTAGCTGTATTCTAAGCTGTCGAAGCATCTACACATTTTAGTGGAGAATTTTTATCAGCATCAAATTTTAAAATGATCAGTTAAATATAATAGCTTTTTACCATGGTTAGATAAGATTTAACTAAAAAAATCAAACTTTTTTTTAAATAGTGTTTTTATGTCAGAAAATATTTGAAACATTATCAAGTGATATGAAAAGAACATGGAATTAGAATTGCAAAAACTTTGCAAATTATGAAACCTCTGGAAATTTGAAATATAGTCAAGATTTCTTCATAAAGTAAAAACCAAAGTAGTTCTTTATAAGTTCAGAAAGTTGCTATAGGCAAAAATGCATGGGTTTTTAAAGTATGTCCCTGAAGATTATTTAATCAGAGAACTTTGGTGAATCAGAGAAGTTCTGCTAGGAATTCAGAAAATAATATTTAATGTTATTTTTGTTTGTACATTATCTAGTCTATCTTCCAATCATGTACCTAAGTTGTCTCATGTATGCACTAGAAAAGCTGAACTCAATGTATCGAAGGGCAAGCTGTTAAGAAATTCTGGGGAAAGAAAATGATTAGGCATGGCTTACAATCTGGCAGACACTCAACACAAAAAGTACCTGAAGGGAAGCATGTCAACTTATACACAAAATTAAATCTCCTGCTGCAAAACATTTTGCAGATTATAACTTGATGGGGACCGCACACAGAGCTATACTTGTCATACACAAGTACTTGAGCATCTTTAAAACTGCTTTAGTTGAGGAGCCATAATGAATCCACTGATACATATCATGTTTTTAAAAATCAATATTCACTAATGTAAAAGGAAAACGATGGTTTGAATGATACTTGTTTTGATTTTATCTCTCTTCCTTTAGTTTCATGGAAGGTTTTACTTGTCACAATTATATTTGTGTGTGCCCTCTCCAGATCAATGCAAGTTATTTGTTCTTCCCCTGAAAATCATTTTTACATTTTAACTCTTTCAACAAATAATATACTAACTATACTCTGGTTTGCCAATTTAATCCGCTCTACTTCAATCATCTTATTTTTCAGTAGACCTGAGTACTTTATTTCGAAAATAGTGAGGGATGTCATTCTATCATAGAATCCATGAATATTAGGATGTTCAAAGAGAAGTGAAGGAAAATGAACAAATGACATAGTCTAGTTGTAAAGAATATGGGATTTGGAATAAGATGGAATGAGTATGAATTTCAATTTTGTCACTTTCAGCTGCGTGACCTCAGATAATTGTGTTTCCTCATGTGGAAAATGAAAATATTAGTAAGTTGTTCTAAGATTGAATGAGATTTAAAATTCTACTTTCTGGAAGACAGAAAATAGTAGTCTTTCATAATTTCACTTATTCACTTATTTCAATTATGAGATCTCCATAATTGGCTTTTAATTACTAAAACAAACAAGTAAACTTGAAACACATTATGCAACTATTTTCCACTAGTTTTTCCACTAATGTAACTAGAGAATTGGCTTCATTGCAAAGCCTGAAGAATCTTCAAATTATGTAATATTTTTTGAGAAGTAAACTATAGCATTCAGTACATATCTTTCAGTGTTCTATTTATTTAACAAATAATAACTGAATGCCTATTATCAACCAAGCATGATTCAAATGATGACAGTTGGTGTTAAACAAAGCAAGCTTAATTTTATACTTACAAAATTTACTTTTGAATCTATTCCTATTAAAGTTTACACTAAATCCACTAGTGAATGGCTTTATAAAAACAAATAGATAATTAAAAAAAATAATATAATGTATATTGACAAATGAACCCACAAATTGCTTAAAGAATTTGAAAAATATTTAATACTTAGCATGGCTGTAATTTTGGTTATGTAAAAGATTTGCTTTATACTTAAAAGGTACATTGGCTATATTTAAAAGGTACCATGTACTTGATTTTCATAGACTTTCAAAGGATGTAATTTAACCCCATATATTGTATACTGTGGCAATAATTTGTAAGAATGGATGGCCACACTTGAAAATGTGTCGGAGTATGAGGACTCCCCCTTATTTATTGAGAACTCTTTATTACTTTATAAAATGGTGATAATGAACTCGAGTTTCCAAACTACCTGTATTTTATGTTTCCATATAAACATATATTCAAAACAAAATATGCAGAAAAAATATCACAGTTTTCTAAGTAAGTTATGTAAGTGATAACAGAGAACAAAATTTAAAAGTCTGGCCATTTATTCTGGGATGTCATCAAAATGGCAGCATGAGGTGAACCTCTGTAAAGGTCCCCTGGAATTTACAACTAATCCAACAACAATAATTCCACAAAGAACTCCCTGCACAGCAGAAATGCAAGACGAAGAAGCCCGTTACTGGATTCACCTAAAGGTGGGCAAATCGCGTGAGCGGGGGAGGAGGGAAGGGAGAAGTGCAGAAACGGAGCCTGGCGGGCGCAGGACGCAGACCTAGCTCAGTGCTCCGAGCTACATCCTGGAACTACCGCAGCTGCGGGAGAGGGAAGAACTGGGACTGCTAGGGCTCCGCTTATGGCCCACAGGGCTGAGGCGGCAGCACATAACATGGCTGAACCCAACGCTCACGGCAGAGACCTCAGAGAAAAGACTGAGGGAAGAAGGCTGAAAATGATGGTTTAAGCCCTCACTGCCGAGCAGAGAATGGAAGCCTTAGGCGCTGAGACTAGGTACCCCCTCTCTACCCTTCCAGAGCTCGCCCCGCCCCCACCTGCCCAGTGCTAGAAGTGGAACAGTAGCAGTGTCAGATAAAAAAACAGAACATTTGCTGTTCTGAGAACTGTGGACCACAGACACAGATTCACAGTACAACTAGTTCCGAAAAGGGGAGGGAGCTGTGGAACCAGGACCATCTGTGGTGGTGGTCGCCGCCATTGCTCTGGGCCACCTCTCACAACTCACCCCACCCCAGGCCCCACCTATCTGGGCAGATCCCTGCAGGAGTAAACAGAACTGCTGAAATATATGGGCTCTGAATCAGGTGTAGGAAGAGCTTTGGAACTTCAAAAGCTCTCCGCATACCCACACGGACACTGCGCCCTGTGACCCAGGTGAACTATTAATAGAGGAGAAGCCCCTCTCCCAGGGAATCTCCCCATTGTGTGAGAAGCTGAAATAGTGCAGAGAAAACATAGCACTATCGTGTGAGAGAGAAATAAAAGGCTGCAGTCGGAGAGAAACTAAAACATTCTACCAACAATTACTGGAAAACAAAAGAAAGACCTCTTCCTATCAACCTGTTGCAGAAGCCACTCCTGTAAATGTCTCAGAAGAGAAATAGTATATCAGTAATTGCCATGAATAACCAAGGCAACAAGACAGCTCAGAAAAAAAGTGAAAAGTCTCCAGAAAAGGAACATAAAGATATGGAAATATATGACTTAAATGACAGAGAATTCAAGATTGCAGTTCTGAAAAACTCAATGAGATGCAGGAAAACACAGAAAGGCAGTTTAATAAACTCAGAAACACAATCAAAGAACATGAGCATTTTATGAAAGAGATTGAAATTTTGAAAAAGAACCAAACAGAATTTCTGCAGATTAAGAATTCAATAGAAGAAATTAAGAAAGAAATAACCAACTTAGGTAGTAGAGTTGACCAGATGGATGAAAGAATCAGTGACATCGAAGATAGAAACCTGGAAATTACACAGATGGAAGAAGAAAGAGACTTGAGACTTAAAAGAAATGAAAGAAATATACAAGAACTTTCTGACTCCATCAGGAAGAACAATATAAGAATAATGGGCATACCACAAGGAGAAGAAAGAGAGAAGGGAACAGAGAATATATTCAAACAAATTGTTGATGAGAACTTACCAAACTTGTTGACAGAACTGGACCCTCGAATCCAAGAAGCAAATAGAACACCTAATTACCTCAATCCCAACAGGTCTTCTCCAAGGCACATTGTATTGAAGCTGTCTAAAATCAATGACAAAGAAAGAATCCTCAAGGCAGCCAGGGAAAAGAAGACGGTAACTTACAAAGTAAAGCCCATTAGATTATCATCAGATTTTTCAGCACAAACTCTACAAGCCAGGAGGGAGTGGAACCAAATATTCAAACTACTGAAAGAGAGAAATTATGAGCCAAGAATAATATATCCAGCAAAGATATCCTTTCGCTATGAAGGAGGAATAAAGACCATTCCAGACATACAGAAGCTGAGGGAATTTTCTAATACACGACCTGAACTACAAGAAATAATAAAGGAGGCTATTCGACCACCATCAATAGGGACAATTTGTGGCAACCAAAACCTAAAAAGGGGGAGAGTAAAGGCCTGAACTGGAATTTGGGAATGGAGAAAGTAAGTGTGCTGAAGAAAATGAAATACTCTAAATATCAAATTTTCTTATACATAAACTTAAGGGTAACCACTCAAAAAAAAAAAAAAAAAAAAAAAAGCCAGGACTGAATTATATAACGTAATAAAAAAAGAAACAAACAGAGGGAAACATCATAGAACACCACCACACAGAAATGACAGACAACAACAAAAAGGCAAAGAAACAATGGAGACACAGCCTTACCAGAAAACCAAAGATAGAATGACAGGAAATCTTCACATATCAATAATCACCCTAAATGTAAATTTAGGACTGAACTCACCAATAAAAAGGCACAGAGTAGCAGATTGGATCAAAAAATTAAACCCAACCATATGCTGTCTCCAAGAGACACATCTCAGCTACAAATGCAAGCATAGACTCAAAGTGAAAGGGTGGAAATTGACACTCCAAACAAATGGTACCCAGAAAAAATCAGGTGTAGCCATAGTGATATCAGATGAAACAGACTTCAGGGTGAAAACGATAACAAGAGACAAAGATGGATATTTCATAATGGTAAAGGGGACTATACAACAAGAAGACATAACAGTCATCAATATGTATGCCCCCAACCAGGGAAAACCGAAATATACCAAGCAACTACTGACAGAACTAAAGGAAGAAATTGACCAAAGCACAATTATACTAGGGGACTTAAACACATCATTGACAGCTATGGATAGATCATCGAAACAGAAAATAAACAACGAAATAGCAGCCCTAAATGACACATTAGATAAAATGGACATAATTGACCTATATAGAGCATTTCACCCTAAAACAGCAGTCTATACATTCTTCTCTAGTGTACATGGAACGTTCTCAAGGATAGACCATATATTTGGACATAAAATCAGCCTCAGCAAATTTAAGAAGATTGAAATCATACCAAGCATATTCTCTGATCACAAGGCTTTGAAATTGGATATCAACTGCAAAAAGAAAGCAGGAAAAAACCACAAATACATGGAGATTAAAGAACATACTTGTAAAGAACGACTGGGTCAAAGAAGAAATTAGAGGAGAGATCAAAAGATACATAGAAACAAATGAAAATGAAAATACATCC